>NC_134586.1:22045000-23245000 GCF_037038515.1 Microtus pennsylvanicus
TATGTCTCCTGGATAGTTTTTACTGTCATGTCTCACCTACATACATGATTTATATGTCTGTCCATAATCTAGGATCTGTAAATGAGAGGAAATGAGATACGTGTCCTTCTGCAGTGGACTTGATTTGTCTAATATGATGACCTTTGGTTGTATCCATTTTCTTGCAAATAAAAACAACATCTATTTTTCCAAAAGCCTTTTCAAAGCATTGCTGAAAGCCCAGGGCTAGAAAGGAATCCCCCTAAGACTGAGAGTTGCACTTGAACTTGGTGTTTCTTCTGCCTGGAAATCACGAAGGTGAGCTAGTTTTCAGTGCATAGACCTGCGCACTAAATGGTCTACCCTCACTAGGGCAGCAGTCTGCCAACTAGAAAACAAAATGTGACCCAGTTAGACCATGGATTCCCTGTCACTGATGAAATGACCATTGTCCTTCCTGACAACGTAAAGCTGACAAACGTAGTTACTATTTTAGCCCAGCTCTTCCCCACTCTGGATGAATGACCTGGTGGGAAACGGCAAAGGTTATTTAGAGGGCAAAGGATCTTACTCATCAAAATTCATAATTATTAATAGGAACAATAAGGTGGATTGTTTAGCATTAGATGCAGGTGGGTGGGACTTGGCAGCACTAGAATTTCAGGTTCCAGGCTTCTGCGGAGATGCGGAGGCAGGAATTCTCTCCTCCACTCCTGCCACCGGCAGAGTGTGGTGGCGCCAGCCCTGCTGTGGTTTTGCGCAGTGCCCAGAGTGATTTGTTTGTTGTTTCTCCTGGCAGGCATTCTAGTGAGACTGAACACCTCTCCAGGGTTGGGCGCTGGTCCGGCGACTGTTCTGCAGAGCCACCAGAGTGGGCACTCTGCAGAGAGTCTGGCAACCTGGGGAGACAGCCAGGAAGGAACGTTCTGTGGGCGTTAATAATAATCACATTGCAAAAAGTGCTGGACACACAGCACCTTCGGAGCTAAGAGCCACATGAGATTGGCAGTCTTATGGTCTGTGGACCTCTGTAGGCTGGGGTGGCAAGGTTTGACCCTGAGTTTGACCTCTACAGTGCCCAGGTGAGCTTGGATTCCCTCGCCTGTGTTTCTGGGCAACAGTAGCTCAGCTCTCCTGGGTTCTTAGCTGTACTTGACACAACACTAGCCAGGCCGCTCAGGCGGGAGTCCAGCAAGTGGGAGGAAGCAATCCAGCTCCTTCTGTGAACTCTCCCATGTATAAGAGTCCCATGCTGGGGTCCGGTGGTGACCTGAGTGGCTGGGGTTTGTGCTAAGAAGGGACACAGTCAGAAAGGGAATATGAGTTGCACCAGAGAAACAGCCTTACTGAGCTGGCTTTACCCTCTACCCTAGTGAATATATAGTACCTTCTAGAGAAATGCTGGGTTGGAACAGCTGGGATGGGAGTACTCTTGGCATCTACTGTGTAGACTGGGGATAATTCTAAATATTCTGATTTCCAACTCCACTCCCTCCAAACATTAATCTGTGCTCACAAATGCAATCCAAGCATATGAGAGAGTGAGGTAGAATTTGAAACCAGCTTGGGCTATATAATGAATGCTAGGCTAGCCTGAGCTACCATGTAAGACCTCTTTACCCCTTTAAAAAATATCTATCTGGGCAGTGGGGGCTCACCACCTTTAATCCCAGCACTCGGGAGGCAGAGGCAGGCAGATCTCTGTGAGTTCAAGGCCAGCCTGGTTCTAACTAGTTCCAGGACAGGCTCCAAAGCCATAGAGAAACCCTGCCTCAAAAATCAATAAAAATAAAAGTATCTAAACTAACAATTGTGCAGAGGTTAAGAAAGCCGGGTCTAAGAAAGGTGGGTCATTTGGGGGGGGGACATATATTTTGACCCTTATTAGCAAAACTAAGATCTTTACGGTCTTTCCAAGTCTTTTTATTTTCTTCCTCCAAAACTCCAAAAGGGCAGAACTGGAAAATGAGAGGTGTGGAAGAGACTGAGTTATTGATTTGAGAACACACAGCCCACGTTGCCATTAGCCTTAAAGAATGGAGCTGTTGCTTACAGCAGGACACCAAAGCACTCCCTTTCAAATGCTGACTGAGAGAAAATGGTTAAAGTTGGGGAAGGATTTGGGTCTGACCCAAGAAGTCATATCTATGTGCATAAGAATGATAAAAACTTTTCCTAAGTTCCCAATGGATACATAAAATCACTTTGAAGGCATGTCTTTAAGGAAGCGGAGTGTGGCATACTCCTAAATTGGGGCCGACATGGGTACAGCCGAGAGAACCCAGATCAGGACACGGGATAGATGGCATCTCAATGTACCTTGTAGTCCCCTTGACTTCTCTGTGGATTTCAGAGAATAAACAAAACCCCCGCTGTTGTTTTTTGTTTTGCTCAGTGTTTTATTTTCTTCTCCCTTCCTGGCCACTGCTTGTCTGCAGCTGCTGACAGCCATGTGCATGGCTGCTGACCCGCCACTCCCGTAGTGCCATTCCTTCCTAGGACCACTGGCTGTGAGCTGAAAAACTGCAGAACAGAGACTCATCCCAAATGCTGTGCTGTAACTGAGATCCACAGGGGTTCTGCCCGGAGCCCATTCCACTTCTGACCCCAGCTGGCTCGGGATACTGCAGATGAATCAGCATGGAATCTCACTGTTTTACTGGACTGCAGTGTTGTGTCTAACTTTCTGACCAACATCATTATCTTAGGTCTTTCTTGATGTCCCTCCAAATCCCTTCTGCCTACCAAAGTTCTGTGATTGAGATTATTATTTCCCTTGGAAAGGATTTCCTGGAGGGATTTGATTTTTTCCATGTGTGGTCTCTGCCCCATGTTTGTGAGTAGAAGAGGGAGGATATAATTTGCTATTATTTCTCTGCAAAATTTGAATGAAAAAGTATATTGATCCCTTCTCTCCTTTTCCTTTTCTAGACTTGTGGGGACAGTTACCTTCACTTAGAGAGAAATTCTATATCCTGACCATAGACTGTAACCTTCCCAAGGCCAACCAGGTTTGGGCTGGCCAAAGTTAGAGCATGTGTGGTTCTAATAAACCAGCCCACGGAGCACATGCCTTATCTTCGTGGAGTTCTAGAATTGTCTTTTTTTATTATTTTAATTTATTTTAAAACACTGTTTTTTCTCATTCTATATGCCAAATCCATTTCCCAGTCTTTTTTCTCCTCCTGCTCCCTCCACCTCCCCCCTTCCACTCTCCATTCTATCCCCCATCCACTCCTCAGAGAGGGTGAAGCACCTCATGGGGAGTCAACAAAGTCTAGCACATTGCTTTGAGGAAGGACTAAGCCCCCCCTCCCCATTATATCTAGGCTGAGCAAGGTTTCTCTCCAGAGAGAATGGGTTCCAAAAAGCCAGAACAAGCAGTAGGGATAAATCCTGGTCTCACTGCCAGTGGCTCCCAGCCATACAACTGTCACCCACATTCAGAGGGCCTAATTTGGTCCTATGCTGGTTCCCTCACTGTCAGGTCAGAGTTAGAAGGCTTCCATCAGTTCAGGTAAGCTGTTTCTGTGGGTATCCTCTTTGCTCATATTCTCACTCCTCCCTCTCTTTGACTGGACATTGGGAGCTCAGCCCAATGCTCCACTGTGGTTCTCTGCATCTGTTTCCATCAGTTGCTGGATGAAGGTTTTATGATGACATTTAAGATAGTCATCAATCTGATTACAGAGCAAGCCCAGTTCAGGTACCCTCTCCACTTTTGCTTTAGGGTCTTAACTGGTATCATCCTTGTGGATTCCTGGGAATTTCTCTAGTGCCAGGTTTCTTGCTAGCCCCATAATGGCTCCATCAATCAAGATATCTCTTGCCTCGTTCTCCATTTCGACCATCCCATTCCCTCAAGTTCTCCTTCCCCCTCCCCTCCTTCTCTCCTCCTCCCCTTCGGCTCTCCCCTGCCCACTCCCATGCTCTAAATTTTGTCAGGAGATCTTATCTATTTCCCTTTCCCAGAGGGATCTATGTATGTGTCTCTTAGGGGTCTCCTTGTTACTTAGCTTCTCTGGGGTCATGGACTGTAGGCTCCTTATACCTTGCTTTAGAGCTAGTATTCACCTATCAGTGGGTATATACCATGCTCATCTTTCTAGGTCTGAGTTACCTCACTCATGATGTTTTTTTTTCTAATTCCATCCATTTGTATGCAAATTTCAAGATGCCATTGTTTTTTTTTTTACCACTGAGTAGTACTCCATTGTGTAAATGTACTACATTTTCTTTATCTATCTTCAGTTGAGGGGCAACTAGGTTGTTTCCAAATTTTGGCTATTATGAATAATGCTGCTATGAACATAACTGAGCAAATGTTCTTGTCTTGTGAGTGTGTCTTCTTTGGGTATATGCCTAAAAGTAGTATTGATGGCTCTTGAGGTAGATTGATTCCCAATTTTCTGAGAACTCTCCATATTGATTTCCAAAGTGGCTGTACAAGTTTGCATTCCCACCAGCAATGGAGGAGTGTTCCCCTTACTCCACATCCTCTCCACCATGAGCTATTTGTTGGTGTTTTTGATCTTAGCCATTCTGACAGGTGTAAGATGGTATCTCAGAGTTGATTTGATTTTCATTTCCCTGATGGCTAAGGATGTTGAACATTTCCTTAAGTGTCTTTCAGCCATTTGAAATTCTTTTGTTGAGAAGTCTCTGTTTACATCTGTACCCCATTTTTAGTTGAATTATTTGATATTCTGATGCCTACTTTCTTGAGTTCTTTATAAATTTTGGAGATCAATCCTCTGTCTGTGGGGTTGGTGAAGATCTTTTCCCATTCAGTAGGCTGCCTTTTTGTCTTAAAAAAGCATTTGACATTTGACAAAATACCTCACCCCTTCATGTTAAAGGCTTTAGAGAGATCAGGGATATAAGGAACATATCTAAATATAATAAAAAGCAATATACAGCCAGCCGACAGCCAGCATCAAACTAAATGTAGAGAAACTCAGAGAGATTATACTAAAATCAGGAACAAGACAAGGCTGTTCACTATCTTCATATCTACTCAACATAGTTCTTGAAGTTCTGGCTAGAGCAATAAGACAACAGAAGGAGATTAAGGGGATAAGAATTGGGAAAGAAGTCAAACTTTTGCTATTTGCAGATGATATGATAGTATACAGAAGTGACCCCAAGAATTCTACCAGGGAACTCCTACAGATGATAAACACCTTTAGTAATATGGCAGGATACAAGATCAACTAAAAAAAATTAGTAGCCCTCCTATATACACAAAAAAAGTTGAGAAGGAAATCAGAGAAACATCACCATTCACAATAGCCACAAATAACATAAAATATCTTGAGGTAACACTAACCAAAGAAGTGAAAGACCTGTTCAAAGGAACTTTAAGTCTTTGAAGAAAGAAATTAAAGAAGATATCAGAAAATGGAAAGATCTCCCATGCTCTTGGATTAGTACGATCAACATAATAAAAATGGCACCTCTACCATAAGCAATCTACATATTCAATGTAATCCTCATCAAAATTCCAAAGCAATTCTTCACAGGTCTCAAAAGAACAATATTCAATTTCATATGGAAAAAGAAAAATGCAGGATAGCCAAAATAATCCTGTATAATAAAGGAACTTCCAGAGGCATCACCATCCCTGACATCAAGCTCTATTATAGAGCTACATTAATGAAAACAGCTTGGTATTGGCATAAAAACAGACAGGTTGACCAACAGAATCAAGTGGAAGACTGGATATTAATCCACACACCTATGAACACATGATTATTGAAAAAGAAGTTAAAATTATACAATGGAAAAAAAGGAAGCATCTTCAACAAATGGTGCTGGCATAATTGAATGTTAGCACATAGAAGGAAGCAAATAGATCCATACCTATTCCCATGCACAAAACTCAAGTCCAAATGGTTTAAAGGCATCAATATAAATCTGACCACACTGAACCTGACAGAAGAGAAAGTGGGAAGTAGCCTTCAATGCATGGGCACAGAAGACCACTTGCTAAATATAATCCCAGTAGCACAGACACTGAAAGCAACAGTAAATAAATGGGACCTCCTGAAACCGAGAAACATCTGTAAAGCATAGAATTGACTTTTATACCAGGCTATTTTTTAACTGAGTTCAGGTTTGGGAGCTGTGTTCTTGCTCCTACATTCAATATGTGACCTTGAATAGGTCACATGACCTTTTTATGCACCATTCACCTTATCTGAGGAAAGATATAAAAAATACAGATGGTCCGGGGCTCTTATGAGGGTCAAATGAGATAAAGGATGTTATTTAGCACGGTGCCACATAAACTATCATTTAATAAATATTAGATAGGTATAGCTGTGTTAGTCATTGAGATGCCAAGAACCTTCTGGAATCTCTGAGCCTTAATGTTGAAAACTCAGACTTTCAACCATTCCTCCACCCTAGCAGACTCAAGTATGACCTTAATCTGGGTGATTGTGTTCATAGAGGCATTCCATGCCTGTCGATGATACAACCCTTCTCATGAGTCTATCCACGAGAAAGCCATACTCAGCATCTGTCTGCAATACAGCCATCCTCAGCATCCTGTCCATGATACAGCCATCCTCGGCATCTTATCCATGATACAGCCATCCTCAGCATCCTGTCCATGATACAGCCATCCTTATAGCCTGTCCATGATACAGCCATCCTTATAGCCTGTCCATGATACAGCCATTGTCGGCATCTTATCCATGATATAACCATCCTCAGTATCCTGTCCATGATACAGCCATCCTCAGCATCCTGTCCATGATACAGCCATCCTCAGCATCTTGTCCATGATACAGCCATCCTCAGTATCCTGTCCATGATACAGCCATCCTCACATCCTGTCCATGATACAACCATCCTCAGCATCTTATCCATGATACAGCCATCCTTATAGCCTGTCTATGATACAGCCATCCTCGCATCTTATCCATGATACAGCCATCCTCAGCATCCTGTCCATGATACAGCCATCATTATAGCCTGTCCATGATACAGCCATCCTCAGCATCCTGTCCATGATACAGCCATCCTCGGCATCTTATCCATGATACAGCCATCCTCAGCATCCTGTCCACGATACAGCCATCCTCAGTATCCTGTCCATGATACAGCCATCCTCAGTATCCTGTCCATGATACAGCCATCCTCAGTATCCTGTCCATGATACAGCCATCCTCGGCATCCTGTCCATGATACAGCAATTGTTGGCATCTTATCCATGATACAGCCATCCTCAGCATCCTGTCCATGATACAGCCATTCTTATAGCCTGTCCATGATACAGCCATCGTCGGCATCTTATCCATGATATAACCATCCTCAGCATCCTGTCCATGATACAGCCATCCTCAGCATCCTGTCCATGATACAGCCATCCTCAGCATCCTGTCCATGATACAGCCATCCTCAGCATCCTGTCCATGATACAGCCATCCTCAGCATCCTGTCCATGATACAACCATCCTCAGCATCCTGTCCATGATACAGCCATCCTCAGCATCCTGTCCATGATACAGCCATCCTCAGCATCCTGTCCATGATACAGCCATCCTCAGCATCCTGTCCATGATACAGCCATCCTCAGCATCCTGTCCATGATACAGCCATCCTTATAGCCTGTCCATGATACAGCCATCCTCAGCATCCTGTCCATGATACAGCCATCCTCAGCATCCTGTCCATGATACAGCCATCATTATAGCCTGTCCATGATACAGCCATCCTCAGCATCCTGTCCATGATACAGCCATCCTCGGCATCTTATCCATGATACAGCCATCCTCAGCATCCTGTCCATGATACAGCCATCCTCAGCATCCTGTCCATGATACAACCATCCTCAGCATCCTGTCCATGATACAGCCATCCTCAGCATCCTGTCCATGATACAGCCATCCTCAGCATCCTGTCCATGATACAACCATCCGCAGTATCCTGTCCATGATACAGCCATCCTCAGCATCCTGTCCATGATACAGCCATCCTTATAGCCTGTCCATGATACAGCCATCCTCAGCATCCTGTCCATGATACAACCATCCTCAGTATCCTGTCCATGATACAGCCATCCTCAGCATCCTGTCCATGATACAACCATCCTCAGCATCCTGTCCATGATACAGCCATCCTCAGCATCCTGTCCACGATGCAGCCATCCTCATAAGTACACTTTCACTCAGTTATCTCCTCTTCCTAGGAAGCACGGCCAGTGTTCTATGACATTCTTGCATTCTACCACAACTGACTCATCAAGTTCATTTTTGAGGTCTGGCTTTAGAAGTGGTCAGGAAAACTTCAAATGGAATGGCTTGGTGTATGTTGCCTCCCCTTCTTTAGGAGACATGGTCTTGCCTGGACTCGGCCTTCCTTGAGGCAGGAGCACGTCCCTTGTCTGGAGGCTTTTGCTTCTGTCTACAGTATGGCAGGCTGGAGTCATTATGGAACTTAATTGTGTAGGTAGTCAGTGTTTTCTGGGCTGTTCTTTCTTCCTGAGCCCTTTTCTTGTAGAAGGGAACTGTTTTTAACTAGCCTCTCTGTGGAAATTTGCATGCTTTAGGGACATTTGCTATAGGTGTGCATGTGTTGTTTTGATAATCTCATGCAAGCATGCATGTGAATGGGAGTGTGTAATCATGTGTGTGAATGTGAGTGTGTGTTTTATAGATACCTGTCTGTGTCCACATGAGATCCTTAATATCCTGAGAGGGTTCACCGATCAGTAACCCATGGCACACTGACTGTCTTTTCATTTTCTTAAGAGATTCTAAGACACCAGGGACCGAGAAAACAGCTAGGATGTAGAAGACCTTAGTGGAGGGGGGGTTCTGTTCTCTCTCTCTCTATATATATATATATATATGTGTGTGTGTGTGTGTGTGTGTGTTTTCTTTTTTAAGACGAGATCTCAGTATGTATTCCTATCTGTCCTGGAACTTTCTCTGAAGACCGAGCTGGCCTCTAGCCCATAGAGATCCACCAACCCCTAACTCCTGAGTGCTGGCATTAAAAACATGTACCATCATATCCTCTTATTAGGAGATTTTCATAAGCCTAGTTATTGCGCCTGCCTGGGAAGCCTAACCTCAATATAGATGATAAGGGAAAGACCAGAGAGCTGTGGGCAAAGGAGGGAAGGCTCGGGAGAAACACCAGACTCTGCTGAGCTTCCTCACAGACAGCATTAGCATCTAGACTTTCAGTTCTAACCCATACTTTCAGATAAACCCAGATCTCCTACTGCCACTCTAAAGCTTTCTTCAGCTGCACGACCTTCAGGACTGTCAGGGGCCGAGCCTGGCATTTCGTGCCTTCTGTAACTGTACTTAGGAGTGCTTCTCTGCAAGTACATAGCTGTTGGCCAGGCCAGAACGATTCGGTCTTAACATCTGTGGCTCTGAGGCCACCAGGGAGTAGAGAAGATGAAGCATAAGGCCAGAGAGTCAGGTGCAGCATGTTTGTTCCCGTCGGGGCCTGCTGACTCCCACGTCTTTGAGGTTTCTCTGTCTAAGGTGTTTTTTTTGAGTAGTTCTTAGGCCAGCAGAAAAGTTCCTGCTCTGTTTCCTTCTGCACGGTTCCCTTCTGCTCAGCAGCTCAAGTCCAGGAGGTCTTATCACGTCCAGTGACTAGAGTCATGGAGCTGTTATGATAAGAAGACAGGCTCTACCTTAAGAAAGCTCCAGGAGGAGCAGCGAAGTGTGTACATGACGTGTGACTGACTAGTTGTGGGGCCCAGGGAAGGGCTGCTCGCCTGGGGTGGCTGTGAGGTTGGGAGGATGAGGCAGAACTTAAGGGCACCAAGAAGGTTTCTCAGGACATGAGAAGCCGTTAGAAAGGAGTCGGGTGGACATGCTGGGAAGGGGTGAGCGTGTGTGAAGGCTGAAGGCATGAGAGACCCTGCGACACCTGTCAGACAACTTCGTGTGGGTGGAGAGTGGGAACGGGAAAGCATCCTGGGCAAGAAGACGGGTGCTAACAGTAGGTGCTGAGTGAGCAGAGGCATTGGCAGGCCAGTCTTGGTGACCTCAGGGCACCAAGGCTTTAAAAGATGAGAGGAATGTGTCTATGATTCTGTAAAATCATAACACTCAAGCAATTGGAAGTTGGGAGAAGAAACAGATCCACTCAGGATCACCGTATTGGTCAAAGTTGTTAAGTAAGAACCAGGAGATCTCATCTTCATTGGGGACATAGACACAAAGAGGAGAACAGGACTCCAAACTCAGCTCACTCAGTCCCGGGGTTGGAAGCTGACTGCCTCTCTACTGTTTGTCGAGGGCAGATCCGTGGAAGGGTTACCAAGATGAGAATGGTTTGGTCGTGTGGTAGATGTGTGATTGAAAGCAGAAAGGCTCGGGCTGAGCTGTGGGGGATACATGCAGACTGACGGCGGATGGCAGCAGAAATGTGAACTCCAGCTAGCGAGTTTGCCTCTGACTCACACTTAACTGAGGGAGCACATAGATGCCTGCTCATGGGGAAGGTAACGGGGCCCTTAAAATTTGGCATTTAGTTAATTTCAGAGTGGTCACACAGCTGAGAAAACCCCAGATTGATGTTGAGAATTTGAGCGCAGAAGAGAGTGGACTGGGGATTTCAAGGGAAGCTTGGCTCATAGCATGAAAAGGATCCCTTGACAGTGCTGCCTGGGGATGCAAAGGTGTCAGAATTTAGTTCTCCGAGCTGATAACGCTAAGCAATTAGAATATGCCAAGCAAAGCCCTTAAATTTTCTGTGCCCTGCTTTTTAGTCTATCCTCCCAGTTGCTCTTGGAAGGGAGAGAGACCTTCCTGTCAACCTTTCTGTTATATTGATGAAGCATACACACACACACACACACACACACACACACACGCACATGCACACACACACACACACACAGAGACATACACACATTCACATGCGCAAACACACGGAAACAGAGAAAGAGAGAGACAGGCTGGCTCCACACTCTCCCCCTCAGGAGTGCTAAAACCCAGTCCATCTGTTGTAGATCTGCTTATTAGTGGAAATTTCGCCTTATGGAGAAAGAGGGTAGCTAGGATGCTTCTATTTTCCCACTCCTCTCTTTGGACACAGGGAAGTGATTTCTTCTCACCGAATCCGCACACTAATAAATACTTGGCAGTGTCGTGAAGCCTTATTGACGCTCTCCTTCCAGAGGAATCACCGTAGGGGCATTTGCCAATGGGCACTTCATGAAATTTTGATGACCGAAGTGATGTGTGCAGTCGTGGCTTAATCACCAGCTCGCAGACATCCGCTCTCCTCCTCTGTGCTGTTTGCCCAGGGCTGTAGAGATGTTGTTAGGGGGAAGGAGGTTGCAGCCGCTCAGTCAGCAAGCTCTGGGCTGGGATTTGAGTATGTGGGATGTTCAAGATTAGAAGCCTAGATCACAGTAAGAAAGGTGGCTTTGGAAAGCCTAGACTAGGTGGGAGTCCACTGTGCTCAGAGGTCTGTAGCGGAGCATCTGAGGGGTCTGGCTAAGCAGTCATTCTTTGCTAACTGTGTTGCCATGGGATACCACTATGCAAACATTTTAAGAGAGCCCCTCTGGTCCCACACAGATGCCAAGGAGACTAATGCAATCCTTTCTTCCGTCGTACACAGCAGTGTTGCTCAGGTCTTCTCACCTTTCCAGGCAGCCCTCTCCACAAACTCAGTTAACTTAGGGTCTCTGCCACTGTGACATTTGTTGTCATGATCACACAGCACTGTAAGAATGGCAGTCTGCCATCCAGTGCGCTCCCTGTCCCCGGGGAGGACAACAGCAAGGGGAATTCCAGCCCAGTTCATTGACAAACCGCTCCTCAGCTTCTCTGCCAAGCTCTTCTCCTCCTGAACCGTGGTGAGAATAAAACCTGGTTCCGGTAGCGTGCTGGACATGTGCTTTTGTGTGATGCTTAAACTGGGGCTAAGGCCAGCCTGTCTCCCTTCACAGAAATGCATAAGAGTCGTTTTGAAAAGTCTGAAATGTTAGAGAAAGGAAACGCCCTGCAGAGTACCATAACGTGTGCAGGCTGCGTTAACTAAAAGATGTTCCTTGGAGTTCTAGAAGCTGCAGGTTCAAGATCAGATGCCCATGCCATCAAGTACTGGACCACGCCCACTTTCTGGGCCACAGATGGCCACATGTCTCTAAGACAAGAGATCTCTCTGGGGGGTCGGGGCTCTTGGCAGTTCCACTGAGCAATTTCCCCCAAGGACCTAACTACCACTCGGAATCCCCATCCCCTGATACCCACATTTGGGATTAGATTGGAGGGATAGAAACTTCTGGGATATACCAGCATTCCCGCACCATATAACGGCAAAGGCATCCTGACTTTACCAGAGGGAGGGGCTGGGAAGTCCTTGAGAAAGTGACCATCCCTCCCAAGACTGTTGCCTTTTCTGGATGAAGTCTCCTTAGGGAACATACTCTATCAGGGGAAAGTAGACATAAGAGAAAGGCCATCACAGGGACATTGATGTTGGGAGCCAGAAAGCCAAGTCACTGTACCAAGTTGCTCAATCTGCAGCAGGAAGGACAGAAAAAGCTAATATGCCAATGGACCCAAGAGACACAAGACATGGGTTCCCAGAGACCAGAGGTCCATGCCTTCCTTTCATGGAGAAAAGTTTGACTAGAAAGAGAGCGCGGGTTGCGAATGATCTCTCGGCTTGTCAGCAGTGATGGAGCTCATGACCCAGCTTTACACCTACAGTTCTGTGTCCAGGAGCTAAGGCAGCAGTGGCGGTGGCGGGGGGCTGCTGAATTGTTCCTGAGTGTGGACCTTGCGTGCAGACAGGTGAAGCATGGGGCAGTAGCTGACGGTACCTGAGATTTTGAAATAGAGTCATCACACAGCCCCTCAGCTCACAGATGCCCAGAGCGAGTGGGACTTGGCTTTTCTTCACAAGAGCGGATCTGCTTGCTGTGTGAAGGCTTCCTCTACTCTCCTCTTCCTGGACGCTTGTCAAGCCCTGCACTCCCAAGCAGCAGCGTCGGACTGAATGAAATGTAGTTGCTTCCCCATATACGAGCTGGAGCTCTGCATGAGAGCCCTTGTCACGTGCACTCATTGAAGGATGGAGGAGAGCCTGGGGGTGGGTGGGCAGCAGGAGGCCAAGAGCTATTCTTAGCCCTGTTGCTATGGGATGCTGGGCAGACCATAGCTTATGCTCCTCTCGATTCAACCAGCTTTCACACAGCATCCTGCCTCGCAGATCCCACCCCGGACATGGCCAGCCCTGTCTCTCTGTAGTGAAGTGCCTGGCTGGGGGGGGGGGCTGGGGAGGTGTGTAGGGAATCCTGAAATATCTACACATACCATTCAGCATCCAGGGAAGAAGGCACAAGAAACTTAAAGTGAAAGAATTGCTTTGTATGGAGGTGATCAGCCGTGAGCTTCCTAGCCCTCTGAGCCCCTCTGTCTTTCTTTGTAGACTCTCTTTTTGCTTGGAAGGAGAAAGATTGGTGACTGGGCATATTGGTCAGTTCCTACATCCACATTCCAGCCTTCTTTACCTGCTCTGTGACCTCAAGGTGGCAAAGAACACATCACTTGGGCCACTTAGCCTCCCGTAAGGGCCCAGAGAGTGAGGTTAGGTGCTCTGTTCCCTGGCTTTCCCTGCTGGGTTGTAATGGGCCTGCCAGGTGGAACTCCATTGTTCCTCTGCTGTCTGGTGTCTCTCCTTTTCACTTTCCTTGTAGAAGAAACAGAGTCCACTATGGGCACACATAAGGTTGTGTGCATCAACTCGTGAGTCTAGACAAAGAAATATGCTTCTCCCCAATTTTTACAGAGCAAATGCTGCAGGATAGCCTAGCAGGGTGAGCAGGCTCCCAGCAGAGAGCAAAGGAAGGAAGAAACATTGTGAACCATGAGCTGGGCCCTGCCTCCAGGAAACGCCATCCCGGAGCCAACCCCCAGCCCCACAGGGTGCTGAGGCAGGATACTGAGAGAATGCACTGAAGGAGGGGGTTTGTTTTGATCCCCAGTTGTTCCAGAGAGTGGACTACATAACAGTGAGGACTGCGTAGTGACAGGAGAGGCCATCTCTCTGTGGTGGGGACTTGAGGCTGGCTTCTCACATCTTGGCTATTCAGACTTCAGAGCTAGGTTAGAGCCCTCAAAGCTCCACCTCCAGTGACCATCTCTGGCAGCTATGCTCCCTCCCCGAGGTTCTTTGACCTCCCAACAGAGCAGCACCAGGTGAGGACCAATGTTGGAGCATGTTTATAACAGTTCCTTTCCAGTAGACAGGAGATTAAAACTTGTTTTTACATGACATACTTGCCTCTAAAGAGAAGGTTTGTTTGACTCATGATTTTGGAGGTTGTAGTCCACAATAAGTGACCCTGTTATTTTGGGAAGAACTTCTCTTACTTGGAGACCATGAAGAAGCAAATGACTCTCCATGAAACAGGAAAACAGAGAAAGAAGATGGAACAGGCCCCCATGTCCCTCACAAGTAGATCTCCCACAGGGTCCCGCTGCCGTTCTGTGGGCTTTATAAGAGATGCCCAGGCCATTGCAAAGAGAAAGGCAAAGCATTCTGAGGCTCCCCAGACTATGTCCGCCACTATCCATTTCGTTGATGTTGATCCAGCTGGAATGGAGGGTCTAGGTAAAAACCACTTTCCTGGGCTGGGAGATGGTCCATTGGTAAAGTGTCTGCTTCTCAGATGCGAGGATCTGAGTTTGCCTTTTCATTGCTTTTAAAAGCCAGGTGTGGCGGTGTGCATCTGTGACCCCAGTGCTGAGAGGACGGAGACAGAGGAATCCGTAGGGCTCACAGCCATCGAACCCAGACAGTGAATTCTAGGTTTACTAAGACCTTGCCTCAAAAAACACAGCAGAAAGTGGCAGAGGTCCATCCTGTGTGGACCTGTGGCCTCCACACTTGTGCACAAGCACGCACAAATAGATACCACACATACACAGTACTTAACTCATCACAAAATGAGGAAGAGCATCCTGGTGGCACGGGGCAGCCCCTGAAGGATGGCAGAGAAAAGCTTTGGCAGAGCTGAGTACCTGAGTTTTATCTGGAAGACAAATCCATTCCGCAGTTATGAAATTCCGAACGAAAAGCCACATGGTTTCTTCTAAGGCAGAAGGAAGTACACTGGGGATCACAGACTTAGGCTCTCTGCTCTGCCCTCAAGGCTACCCACGGTCCGCGGCTGCCTTGTGTAAGGTCCGTGGCCCCAAGGCTGAGAGTGTGTATATTTTTAGGGAGCTTGAGAATGGTACTTTCACAGGGCTCCAAAACTTTTCTCTCTAGGGCTCCAGGGTCCTGTCTCATATGCCTGATTGCTGTCTGGGCTCTTGTTCAGTCAGCGCTATAGAGCCAGGAGCATTTGCAGGCGGCTCCTGGCCCTGGCCCTAGCTCTGACAGGCAGCCTCCTAGCTGCTGCTCGTGGTGATGCCACTCCTGGCATGCTCCTGTGAGTCACACCGAAGCTCTGTCTCACTCAGAGCAGGCGCTAAGCTCTGTTCTCCCCGCATCAGCCAATCACTAAGGAAACCAGATAATCGTGCCGTCATTTCGAATTTGTCAAGACCCACCTGTCTCCCTCTGTGCAAAATAGAGACTGACAGTCGGGTGGGGGTGGACGTGGATAACGGTGGAGGAAGTAGAGGAATTTTGCTGAGACTGACTGACTGGTGGAGAGCTTCAGCGGTAGACACTTAGAGACGAGCAGGAGGGAGGGCACGTGGCTCAGGCCCTGGATGGCTTGGTCAATACTGCAGACACTGCTGTCTCTTGCTAGCTGATGTCTTGGGCAGGTTGTTTCATTTCTCGAACCTTTAATTTTCTTGTCTGTGAGAGGTGGTGATGAGCAGGGAGCCTGCCCAGTGCCTTCGAGGCAAGCACCATCAACTACTCCAGCCTTTGGGTTACTATAGCCTTGCCTCTGATTCCTTCTCCTCTGCTTGTCTGACCCCATTCCCATCTGGGACTGGAACCACAGCTCCTGGTCCTCTGTGGACAGTGGGGACATTTTTGGTGGCCCTGGCCCCTAAGCTGTCTCAGATACTCCTTCCTTGTACTTCGAATCACAACTCCTTCTAGGAAAGGAGAGATAATTACAGACCCAGGAGGCATGTGTGGTTGACTTATTGTGGAGGAATATTTGGTGTGCAAATATTTCTACAGGGTTTCTTTTTTAAGAACTCAGGCTATAAATTGAGAAGCCCAACTCTTTTTTTTTCTTCTTCTTCTTTCTTGGGTATGTGTGTATGGTGCTTGTATGATTGTTCATGTGGGTATGCACATGTGTGTGTGTTTGTGAGTGGGCACATGTGTGTGTGTGTGTGTGTGTGTGTGTGTGTGTGTGTGAGCAAGGTTGATGTGGGCAATTCCCCTCCTTTACTTCTCCATCTTATTCTTTGAGGGTTATAGCAGCAGGCCGCTAGTTAGTTCCTGGCCGCTTAGCCCCAAAATAATTGCACAGAAACCATATTAATTAAATTGCTGCTTGGCCTATTAGCTCTTGCTTCTTATCGGCTGACTCTTACATATTAATTTAACCCATTTCTATTAATCTGTGTATTGCCACGTGGCTGTGGCTTACTGGCTAAAGATCTGTCTGGCTTCTGCTGGGCTACATGGCTTCTCCCTGACTCCTCCTCCTTTCTCCCAGCATTCCGTTTAGTTTTCCCTGCCTGGCTCTATTTCCTTATAGCTCTGCTATAGGCCCAAAGCAGTTCCTTTACTTATCAATGGTAATCACAGCATACAGAGGGAAATGTCACATCAGAGGGTCTCTCTGTCAAAGCTGGAGCTTGATGATACAGACAGGCTTGCTTGACAGTTTGGTTAGGAAATCTCCTGTCTCCCACTGTGAGATGGGATCACTATGGGTTGCCACACTCACTGGGAATTTTACTTGGGTTCTTAGAATCTGAATTCTGGTCTTCTTCCATGTTTGATGAACTCTTTACCGCAGAGCCATCTTCCCAGCCTGGCTTCTCATGGCCAAACACACAATGGAAATAAATGACTTCTCTATCGAATTTTGGTTATTCAGACCAACTGGTGCACCCATTGGAATATGGACTACGATCATTTATAGTTGTCTAAATCCACAACTCTGGAATCCAGTATACATGTGCAAACATGCATACACACACCTGTTCACATGTATGCACATGCACCATGCACACACATGTTAGATCGTAGTGTTGTAAAGCTAGAGAACTTGCAAATGTCTTTTCCTTTTCAGTGTGGACCAATCAAAACCTTGGAGCTCACAGTGCAGTGGTAGGGGTCAAGCTAGTAGCACTTTACAGTGACAATAGAAGTGGACTGGGACTTTAATGTGCCTGCGAGGTCACAGCAGAGCCAGAAGGGCCTGTCCCTCAGTGTGACTCCTTACACTATTGTTACCTAGATGAGGAGGTGGAGGAGACTGGTCAACTGCCCCCTCAGTGTCCTCCATCATGGACAGGACCAAGTCTGCTTTTCCCAGAGTCCCGCATTGGTAGGTGGCAGAGGAGAGAATCACCTGCTCACACAGGCGCCCAGGCCTTCCTGTGCCTCTTACCTTCCATTCACTGAGACATGACCTCATTCGAATATGTTTCAAAGGCATCCGTCTCACTTCCGGTTACATCTTAGCTCTTCCATTACTTCCAACCAATACAAGGCAGCCTCAGTCCTTCCACGCTGCTCCCTGTGTCCCTCAGACTACCATAGCATCCCTACTTGGCAGAGAGAGTGACCGCTTACAATTACGGATGAGGTCATTTCACTCTCTGTCCCAAGTCCCTACAATTTTCCATTTACAAACGTGAAACCTTTTGCCTTTCTCTCCACAACTCTTGGTAACAGCCCCGACAGAGCCATGCCCCATCCCATTGCCCATGTTCACACTGCTTCATCCCTCATGCCCTCCACCCTGGCCTCAGGGACTTTGCACATGCAACCCTCCCCCTGCATCCATCCCTCATTGTGTTCAGGTCTCAGGACAGATGCTGCCTCCCTGCAGGAACCTCTTGAACCATCCTCCAAGGAGACACCCGCTCATCACATCTCCTTTGTCTAACTATTTGAGCATTGCATCTTGCTCGTCTACGCTAATGGTACCCGCCTCGAATGCTTATTTGCTTAGAACTTTGTGTATGTGCTTACTGTTTCTGCAGTGCTCAGTAGAGGGCCCGACAGAGCAGTCGCTTGGTAGACACACACTAAGGCGTCAATCCAGGAGCCAGGTCGCTTTGCATCTGTGTAGTTCCTTCCTCTAGGCTCTTTGTTGACTCAGCCCCTTCATCCTGGTGGTTAGAAGGCAGGAGGAATTTGCTCAGCCAGATCTTCCAGAGGGATGTTTTGATTAGTCAGGATTGCTTCTGAAATGGTCTACACAGATGAGGGTGGCCTTGAACTTCTGACCTTCCTATCTCCACCTTCTGCGTGCTGGGATTACAAGCACGTACCAGCATACCAAGTTTTTGTGGTCCTGGAGTTGAGTCTAGTGCTTCCAGAACGCTAAGCAAGCACACTACCAACAGAGCTACATCCCTATCCTTCTCTTGGTCCCAACCTACAGACGAGAAAACAGCCTGGGATCGGCTATGTTTTCCACAATTGTATAGCTAGTAGCAATAGCCTAGTCTAGTTCCAGTTTATAGCCTTGGGCTCTGTATTGTCTCCCTGGCCCATTCACACTGCGCATTGCTGATCTTTTTACTCTCCCTTCTGTCCTACACAGCACCCATCTGTGAGTCGAGAAAACTATGCTCATGGTGTTTATATAACTCTCCTGGGGCACACAAGGGGATTGGGCAGAGCAGACTTTGGATCCTATTTCGGTACCTTGCTCGAAACCTTTGCTCCATCCTCATGGCTTCGCTCTGGGGAGCAGACCCTGCATCAGGGCGAAGGACAGCCAGTGACATTGTGAGGGTCTGGGGAGTGAGGCGTAGGAAGCTCTGGGATCATTGTAAGAAGAAGAAATGAATTATGGCAGCAATTTGGGGTTTTGGCAGTTTCCCGCTAAGATCTGATCGGGTTTTGTCACCTGTTTCGACTTCCTATTTAACCACCAGTGGGGTGCAAAGCTAAAGGAATCAAACCCCTCACTGACAGCAAATCCTTGGCTGTGCAGTCTTGGTTTTCACACATGTGACAGACCACTGGCTTTCTTTTGGAGTGAACCATCTCAAAGAATCCTGGTTTTTAGGGGTATGCCATAGAACGTAATAACGTGGATCAAAGCAGCCCTCAATGTGATTAGTTTAAATACTTCCTGGACTGGATGACAGTGGACTCTCGTCCAAGTGCCAGATCTAAAGCATCCTCTGTGGAAGTGTTGTGAGCCAGGGACAAGGCACAGCACTCTCTCTAACAGCCTTCAACAAGCCTGAGGAGGACTTCCCCTTAATTCCCCACTGCACAAGAAAAGCCAGATGGGAGATATGCAGTCATCCCTCTGCCTGCATGGCATTGGATCCAGGGGTCCTCTTCAAAGGCCCCAATCTCTTGATGCCCGAGTCCTTTACATAAAATGATGTGGAGTTTGGTTTGAATGCTATGCACAGCTATCAATGGACCTGAAGTCATCTCTAAATTACTGATAAAACCCAATGCAGTGGAA
Organism: Microtus pennsylvanicus; assembly: GCF_037038515.1. Classification (NCBI taxonomy): domain Eukaryota; kingdom Metazoa; phylum Chordata; class Mammalia; order Rodentia; family Cricetidae; genus Microtus; species Microtus pennsylvanicus. The sequence goes on from NC_134586.1 coordinate 22,064,565, forward strand.
ATACCATGAAAAGAGTCACTAAATTAACATAGGATCATGTCAGAGATCAGCAGAGAGGAGATATTTTCTTTCCCAGGATTTTCAACCTGAGATTAGTGGCCACGGTAGTGAGGATAATAGTGTAATAGAGGCGTCAGTGGCTTTGAGAGGTCAGTTACTCTTTACACTCAATCCGAGTTTAAATATGTATTTCCTAAACCTCAGAGACAAATGGGGCCTTGAAGAGCCCATCGCTACGTTTACCTGAGGTTTGACCTTCTGTGGCTTTCATATGCAAGCCTCGGGGTGGCCGGCAGTTCCCTCTGGGACACCAGTGGTCTGAGAGTGTGGCACATTACCCTGGTATGTCCCAGAACAGCCCTTACCAGAGGGGGGCGCTGTGCCTGTCTCATTGCCCCTGTCATTCCTGGGTTGCAGACCCTGAAATCACTTCTCTGTCTCTAGCTCACTTTCTTCCTGTCTTCAATGAATAGCCTCCTTAGCTGTGTGCTGCAGGAAGTGCCATCCGAGAGGCACATGGCCCCGAGTCTGGCTCTGTCATCTGGAGTTGGAGTTCATGAACTAGCATGGACTTGAGACTTGTGAGTGAGGGGAGTTAGTGAAGACCCAGATGACAGGCCATAGGCTTCCGGGCTCTGTATTGGGAGCTGCAAAGTGGAGACCGGAGGGATGCTTCTCGGATCAGCTCTCCCAGGTTTTCCAGTGCAGGGGTTGCTTAGAAACCAGCTCGTGATGGTGAAGGGAGCATGAAATCAGCCCAGTAGAAGGACTGATAGCTGCTTGGCAGTTCAGGACCTGTTTTCTTCAGGTGAGGGTGGGCTGATTCTGAGAGATGGTGTTTTTGAAGTCATTTTCCTATCCCTACCAACACTGATGACACATGTCCCTAAAAGACAGTGGCCAGAGGTATTTCCTCACAGATCCTCTCTAGGTAGAACCTGAGTTCTGTAAAGCATGTTGTCTTGTAAGGAGCAACATGTGACACCATCAAAAAAAAAAACCAACAAGAAATAAATAAAACAAAATAAAGCACACTGCACAACTCATTCCAAATATTGGAGCACCCTGGTGATGGTGTTCATCAGAGTAACATGATGGTAAGGGATGCTGAGCTGATTGGTGTAAATGGCACTCGAGAGTGGGGGCCGGGGGCGGAGGGTAAGCAATCAAGACTCCATAGCTGGCACAAGGCAGATGAGCTCAGACCTAGTTTGTGTGGATGTAAAGTCCCAGAGCGGGTTGCTCACCCTGCCACTCACTTCCTTGGACAAACCACAGCTGAGTCCTGAGTGGTCAGATCAGTGGCAGGAAAGGACGAGAAGCCAGATCCTCTCCGAAAGTCTGTCCAGCTGTCTTTCACCCCTCCAACGCCAGCATTCTGACCTGCTAGAACTTGCTGGCTACTTGTTATGTGCACATCTGGAAAAGCAGGTGGAAAGCTGTACAGATGCCTATAGCAGCTGTCTAATTACTAGGGTCATGACATGGCCCAGTTGTCTTGTCAGGAGCAGGCAAATGTCAGCTGGGCATGCTTAGTATGTATGCACGTGCGTGTGTGTGTGTGTGTGTGCGTGCGTGCGTGCGTGTGTGTGCGTGTGTGTGCGTGTGTGTGGGTAAAAACTGTTGTTAACTCAGCAGTCTTGCAGTGAACCAAGCCTGCATCTCCAGCTGAGGTCAAGAAACCCAGGGCAGGCACAATAAGCTTTGTACTTGCAAGTAGCAGGCTAAGACTCTCCTCAGCCTCATGACTTAGCAAACAAGGCCAGGTGGGCATCTCTGGCTGTGGATTTTGAGCTCGTCATTTGTGGCTGGTCTGCTGCCCAGGGTAAGAAGGTGAGTGCACAGCCTGGCTCTCACAGGAGAGTTTGGTTCAAGTATGGTGGCCTGAGGATGACTCTCGGCTTCCCCCACAGTACATGTACCTTTAATGTATCAGTGAGACACCAATGTAGATTGTGTTTCTAGTGTTTGCCAGTTCATCTAGTGTTTCCCTTGTGATTTAATCCTCACCAGCATCTGTGCCTGTGTCACTGATGAGGAAAGCAGGGCTTGGAGACAGCCACTGTCTTGCCCAGAATGGACATGAGTGTTGGCACATGTTGGCAGAACTAAAACCCACTGTGCGCTCTCTGACAGGGTCACCCCCTTTCTGCCTAGTTCATTCTCCTGTTTATCCACCCATTTAACACATATTGAGTACTTACCGCTCCTAGCACTAGTTAGGTGACAAAGACCGAAGATGAGACTATAGAATACCTTGTGCTCCATGATTACAGGGCTAATAGTAGAACGGGAGGATCAATTATTGGCTCATTCTGTGGAATTTAGCTAATGGTCTTACCACTCACATTTAAACCCAAAGAAACAGTATGAAGACTCTACCTACCACCTAGCCCATTCTACAGTCCCTAGGGATTTTTCTTCACACCCATGCATTTATCTGCACACCTTGGCAGGGTCTGTAATCTGCCCTGAATCAGTGCACCTCTCAGTTTGAAATTATTCGCTGGACACATGCATTTCCCTTCTTTGATTCCTAAAGGGGAAATTTTAAATATCTCGGTATGCCGACTCTACGTGAGGCCATTTTCCAGCCTGACTGATCGCCCCCAAAGCTCCTCACTCCCGTTGTCCTAATCTTTTAGGAAAAGGTGATGTCATTCCATATGACCATCATTCCAGCCATTCAGGAGAAACTTAGAAGCAGTGCTTAGGTCCTCTCTGGATTCAGTTTGTATTTTTCATAACAGATGGTGCCTAGAATTAAAAGATATGTGCCCACATGTCCCCTTTTCTTTACTACATGGTAAGCTTTCGCAGTGAGGGAATGATGGTGCCTTTATCACTCTACCTTCTTCGGAAGCTAGAACGTCCCATAGTAAGTTAAAGATGCTTGGCAAACATCATACAATAGGTGTCCCAGCTTGTCATAGCTCATTCCTCCAGAGACTACTTTGAGCAGTACTGGACACTTCCTCTGGCTGCCTGCTTTCTAAGGAATGCTGTTATAACACAAAAGACCTGAGCCCCCTTAAAAATGACTCTCTGTTGCTAAGCAGTTGCCTACCTTCCATTGGGCTTAACTAGTCTTGGGGTCTCAAGATTCTGTGGCAGATATAACATTTTCTGCTTGACGTAATTGGGAATCTTTAGTGAAAACCGTATAGAAACCATCAGTCTACATCTGGTTTGCTGTATGTCGACATCTCTCAGAGGCCATTGGTGTGGACATTGGGCAGTTCCCTCAAGGGAATCTCAGAAGCTAGACCATTTCCAGTGTTCTGGGGAGCAGCAGGGAGCATATGGATGTGAACCATTTTGTTCATATCAAGGTCATGGCTAGGTTGGAGATCCAGGGCAGGCGTCATCTGGGAATGGAGGATGGAAAGATTCTTAACCTGGTTCCTCAGTATTTTTGTCAGGCAGTAAGATTGTAGTTATCTGGAACTCTCCAAATGTTTGTTTTATACATTGACATCCAGAATCAGCTCTTGAACCTCTGCAAGTATTTAAATGCAGACAATAGGTTTCTTTTTTGGGGGGGGGGGGGATTCTGTCAAGACTGCCACTGAGGTGGAGTTTACTGGGTACCACGAACTTTCACACATCTTTGGATGAGGAGCAGATGATGTGGGAAACCCAAGCTGGTTACAGTCTTGGGAAAGTATTTGTTTGTAGCTGGCATGCAGAGGCGCTTAGGTCAAGGTCAGCTGTCTTCCTTTATTGTTCTGTGTACCTTCAGAGACAAGCTCTCTCACTCAACCTTGCTTGCTATTTCTCATAAGCTAGGTGTCCAGAAAATCCCTGAGTCACCTGTCTTGGTGCCTCCGGCACTGCTGGTACAGGTGCCTGACACCACGTGGGTCTTATGTGGATACTGGGGATCGGAACCCACTTCCTCACTCTTACCCAGCAAGCGCTTAACCTCCTGAGCCACGTCCCAGGCTTTGCTTATACTTTCTCCCCACGACTGATGCTTAGCCTCGCCAACTCCAGCTTGACCCCCCAGCAGGACCCAGCCTCTCCTGATTTTGCAGCATAGTTTATTCCTGGCATCCTCTCCCCAGGCATCCAGGAGCTAGCCTGAGCCTCTAGGTTGGGCAAAATTAAGTTATGTTCCAAGGCCCCGACGGGCACCTCAATCTCACTGTCCCTGTTCCATTTGGGGATTGTTCGTTTGGCGTCCCCTTGAACCTCCAAGGCCAGGGCCTTACCATGCTCGTTTTATTTCTTTAGTTTCTCTGGAATTCCCAGTACCTTGGGCAGTGCACGGTGGCAGTTATTCATCAGAGGAGGCAGCTGAACATTTGTGTTCTGAGGAGCTGAGATGTGTGTGGGTCTAATGTAGACATGATTTTAAATACTGGGCATTAAAAAGTGAAATGATCTTGTTAGCTAGTTATTTCACGTAATGTTAAAATGACTATATACTGAATATACTGGGTAAGCTAAAATATACTATTAAAATTACAAGGCATGGTGAGACATGGCTTTTGTCACAGTACTCAGGGGAATTGGCTGGAGAGCAGTCTGGGGCTACATAGTGAGTCTGAGGTTATCCTGGACTACATAGCCACACAGCAAGTCCTCATCTCAAAGCAACTAAACTTTAGTTGTGTCAGTTCCAATGGGACGATCAGATATGACAAATGACTTTAGCGTCATTGTGCTCTATAGGAAGTGCTGGCCGAGCACACCATTGCAAACAAGTTCCGCAACAGTGACTGCCCTGTACTGGGTCGGGCTGGGCTGCAGGTTGGTGATTTGGGTGAAAAGTCCGCTCCTCATTTGGACCTCTTGGCTTATCTTTCTCTGGCCCTTTCATCTCCTCCCTCTGAGCCCGGGTCACCCTGCTATCATTGTTTTTACTCAGTCTGTGTATCAACCACGTTGACGCCAAGCTTAGAGGATGGATGTATTTGTAAAGCGGTGGGCTTTTGAATCAGATGAAGAAATTTTTTTTTAAATGTCAGAACCCCTAGCCCGTGGGAGGGTCCCCCCTCTAAGGCCTTTGCAGTCAGGTACCCTTTCCCAGCAGGCTTTAGGAGGCAGGCACAGCTTGTCTGGGAAAGCTCTCCTCTCCTCTCCACACTTACATAAAGGCTCCTGTGAAACGGAGAGGCGCATTTTAAGCCCATCGAAGGTCGTGGATTTAAAACGGAGACCTTGAAATCTAGAAGCGTTTGCTTTCATAACGGCCTTGTGTTGCCTCTCTGGGATATGAAGGAAGGGCGGTGCTGTGGGCTGGCAGGCAGGCCGAGGTGGCAGTGCCAGGCTGGGGAGGAGCTTCAGAGCCACGGGGCTGCCCACTCTTCTTCCTTTTCCTGGAGGAGACAGCTGCCGGCAGTCCTCCGTAGCATAGTTTCTCTGCGGTTCAGCCCTGGCAGAGCCAGGAAACTTTAGTTCTCTAACTTGCCCCTACCTTCTTTGGGGGGCTTGAGCAGATCCTCTATCCTGCTCTATCCTGCGGTGCTGAGGTTCCAAACTCCATCTCAGAGCTTGGGAGGCAGACAGAGCAGGTGCAGGCATAGGCGCATGCTCAGAGAAAGAAAGTCTCTAGGTACATGGGAAGCCGTGGATGGAATTGCTTTTAGAGGGGCCATAAAATGGATAACTAACTTGGAATATTATTCAGCTGTGAGCAGTAACATCAGCGCCACCTAACACCAAGGCTGTTGCCTAGACAGTCGCCCCGGGAGAGGGTAGAGGGGAAAGCTGGAACCTAAGAATGCCTGGCTGCTCTTTTCAGCTTTACTGTATACAAGCCTCTAGGGAACCAGGAGTTCTGAGTCATGCTCCTTCTCGGGTTTTTGCTTGGCTGCCATTCATTCATTTGTTCGATGGTTCATTCGTCCATTTTTATGGCAGTGCTGGAGATTGATCCTAGAATATTTATTTTATGTGCTAAGCAAGTGTTCTACTTCTGAGTTAAATTCTCATATTCTCTCTCTCTCTCTCTCTCTCTCTCTCTCTCTCTCTCTCTCTCACACACACACACACACACACACACACACACACACACACACACAGTAGCCCAAGCTGACTTGGAACTCACTATGTAGCTTGGGCTGCCTTGAACTTATCCTTCTGCCTCCACCTTCTACGTTCTGGGATGAGAGCTGTGGCAGCTTGAATTCACTCATTATCTTTCCCAGCCTGCTTTCGTGTGGCCCTTGAAGTGTGGGGCTCTACAGATGGCGAACCGCAACCCTTGACATTTACCTGTAAAATGACATCCTTTATGTTTTTGGAAATGTGAAGAGAGTGAGGAACATTCAACCACGTTACAAAGGCTACAACCACGCTACCATTGGCAACAATGCACTGAGCACAACTCAGGGGTGTGTACAAGGTCACCCAAAGGTGACAGTCATGGAAGTATCTAGAGTCTGGGTTGTGATAGTTAATAAAGACGGTCATTTCCTGCTGAGTGGTCACAGCAAGGGCGCAGCCTCTCCTCTGCAGAGAGCACCAGCCTCTCATTCCCAAAAGAGGGGACCCGGTTCTTCCCAGGCTGTCCTTGAGGCTGGGAGAAGGGACAGGGCTGCTGTCGTGTGCTGGCTTGGCTCTGCCTCTAACAAATACCATCTGGGCCTGCAGGCATTTTGGTGTGGTGGCAGCATCCTGCTGCCCAAGCTCACATCCCTGGTCACAGACACAGCTTCTCTTCCAAAGATGTGTAACCTCAAAGATGGTATGCAGGTATCTTATGGGGACATCACTAGCATCTACACACCTGGGTATGAGTGAGTCATCTCTCTCCCTGCCTCTGGACATGATCACACCTGATGGGCACCAGGGCGCATCAGGAAAGTGCCCCAGTACTGCTTCTGAAGGCCAGTGTGAAGATGCCAGTCCTTGTGAGATAGTCTCTCCTGACAACAAGCCCCAACCTAACGAGGAGAACGTTGAACAGGAAAGCAGGCTTCCCACTTAGGCATCTTCCAGAAGCTGGCGGGCCACATGTGGCTGGTGCCATCAAGTCTCAAACAAGTATCAGGGCTGTGACTGACACTACAGTAACCTAGAGATCACTGTAAAAACACACAGCATTTGATCCAGGCTGAGCTTAGAATCAGTCCACCATGGCAGGGGAGGCAGGGTGGAGTTCACAGCCAGGAAATCACGCAGTGGGTGGAAGCCACTTATTCAAGCAGGAAGCAGGTATAAGAGTGAGAAAGAGGACCAGGGTAAAACCCTGAAGCCCCACCCCTAAGGTCCTATGACAGCTAAGCCTCATGTCTCAAAGATTTTAAAACCTTTACAAATAGCCTGGCCACCTGGAAAACTAGTGTTCAAACAATCCTGTAAGCCTCATAAAGGAAAGGGGGAAACATGAGCAAAACAGTCTGTGTGAAATTATCAAAGGGTGTGTGTGTGTGTGTGTGTGTGTGTGTGTGTATGGAAGGATGCGCCTCCTGAGAAGTGTGGGTGGGAAGCCTGCCTTCTGAGAATGTGTGGTCTCTTCGCTGTGTGACAATGGCATCCACCACAGTCCAGTGAGGAGGGAAGGCTTGTGGTCCCTTAGCAGGGTATGTAGTTGATCCAGGCTAGAACGGAAGCCAGTGATCCTTGTGTCCCAAGGGGACACAAAAGAAATAAGAGACAGAGGGGAAAGGGTATCTTTGCTCCCGTGTGCTCCAAGGGCCAGGTGGCCTCAAATCCAACTTGGAGCCCTCTGCTTGGGAGCGACATCTCCCTGCCCTGATGGCAGCTGTCCTGCCCTAGAGGAGTGCCTTGTGCGTGGCTGGCATGGTGCCCTCCTTGCTGTCAGAGTGACTCAGATCCCCATCCTGGCGCTTGCCTGCTCAGGCAGCACAAGCTGTTCCCTTGGCTTGTATCTACGGAGCCGAGCCGGTACTTCTCTCTCCAGGATGGAGGCCAGGGAAGAGGGGTGTTCGTGTGTGTCGACCCTCTTCCTTCTCCCTCTCCAGGCACAGGGGTGGGAGAGGAAGGAGTGAGAGCCGCATTGCAGGCATGGCTGAGCATCAGTTTACTCTGTTTCAAACTGCCTAGCCGGGTCCAGCCTTGCTGAGGGCATGCCCAGCAGAACAGCAGGCACTCAGGACAAGTGACCAGGTCAGGTATAACTCGAATGGAAGACTTTCCTGAAAAGTTACCAATACAAATTGGCCCAGGTGGACGATTGCTGAGGAGACATTGACGGTGACTATCTGGGTGTAAAACACGACCAAAGATCATTGGGCGCAGAAAGGGTTTGGACAAGATGTTCACGAGGCTCTCTTTGCTCATTTTCAGTGGCCATGGTTCCTTACACTCTCCAGGGAGCAGTCTCTCTTACCCTTCCTCCTCTCCTCCCTCCATCTTCCCCCTCCTTTATGGTATTTTGAGCTCAGAGATGTTAAGTTAAATGCAGAAGGTCACATAGAAGTTGAAGGGCAGAGCTGAAAACCCAAACCAGAGTCTTCTTCGGTTTATTTCCTTTTCTTTTGGTGGTGCTAGGTAGGGATGGAACCCAGAGCCTGTGCACGGTAGGTAAATGCTCTCCCACTAAGCTATACAAATCCAGTCTTCGAGTCATGAGTTTTAGCAGATCCTGGGCTTGCAAGAGTGTTCGTGCATTCTCAGCTATTCGCACTCGTCTTATGTAACCTGTTCTTGCAACGTCACAGGATGACTTTGGGCGCTTCAGCAACGACCCATGCTTTCAAAGGGGAAGCATACAGGTAACTGGGCAGTGGGGAGACCCCAAGGCCGAGAGATTGGCTAGTCACTGAGTGGCATTTCCTATTTATTCTGCCCTCGAGATGTGATCTATGCTGAGCCTAGTGTATTAATTTAGATTGAACCACATAAAATCAGCATTTTCTGATGGTCAGGAATGGCCACTTCGTGGTAATACTTTAAAGGTTAACTGCCTACAGCAAAGATTCTAAATAATGTGACATGTGCCTGGAGAGGGTCTAGGGACTTGAGGTTCATAGTTTCAAAATAGACAGGGCCTCCTTCGGGCTGGGCTGTGACTGCGACATCGCAGTGTCATTGTGTTAGTTAGATGTCACTATAACAGGGCTGATCTGGTTGGTAGCCTGTGAGTGAGGCTGTCCTGCACCTCCTTGCGTCGCCTGAAGGGTTACAGACCCTTCTAGGAGGTGCCTTCGATCAATGCCTGTGCTAAGGGCATGGCCTCGGGTTAAGGAGCTCTAGCTGGAAGCCTCGGTTTTGCTCTCTGCCTGCTCTGTGACCTTGGGTGAGTCACTAATCTCCCTGCCACACAGATCTCATCCTGGGAACAGGAATATTAACATCCTCGCCTCTCAGGAGTTGTGGAGATTATGTAAGTTAATGAAGGCAAAGTCTTTAGAATAACGCTGGTTGTGGAGTGCTCTACCACTCCCTCCGCTGCTATTATAAATACTCCGAAGATCCCCACATCTCAGATGAGAAGGGCAGGAGCGTGCTCTTGACACAGCGTAGAAGTTTCTGTGGTCTAGGCCTTGGGGTCAGGGGGCAGCTAGGAAAATGTCATGCATGTTCTCCAAGTGCTGCCTAGCAGGGGAGGCACCTACCTTCAAACCCTTCACTGCCATGCCATAAGTTAGAAGCTTCTAGAACAGCGGTTCTCAACCTGTGGCCCTTTCCCAGGGGCCACATGTCAGGTACCCTGCTTGGCAGACGCTTACATTGTGAGTCCTAACACTAGCAAAATTACAGTTATGATGTATCAATGAAAATAATTTCATGGTTGGGGTGCAGTGTTAGAAGAGCCTAGAACTATGCTCAGAGAAGAGTTCTGTCTTCTGAGCGAAAGACTCATAAACATACGGGGTGAGAAGCAGTAGGACTAGCGTTGACCTCCCAGGCTCTCATTACCCGGCTCCTGGACTGGGGGAGGTTCTCCAACAGATTGTCTAAGAAAGGGAGACCTGGGAACAGTGTCTCCCTGCCTCTTCAGGTGAGTCCCTCTGAGGCAGTGTGGGGCTTAGTACATCGAAGCCCATTTCTGAACTACTAGCTCAGCAGTCCTCAGGACCTCCCAACTAATGTGATTCTCGGGGCCCAGTGACAGCTGTCGCATTGCTAGTGCTGGTTTGCTACAGAAAACAGGTCAGGACCGATCAGCAGCAAGGACAGACGGTGTCGCGGTAAGAGTCTTGACTATGGGTGGGACTTCCAGATGTTTTCTCCTTGCACTCAGGACGGCATGGCTTTCCTGAGGTCAGTGTGTGATGACACACGCCCACTACTGCCCGACAGGACAACCACCTTCGCCGTCCAGGCATTTTGTCAACGCTCTTGCCGCGTTAGCATAGGTGACCTCCTGTGCCGCTCACATCAGACTCTCAATCTACCGCTGCCCCCTTGTAAGCTCCCGCGATGACACCCAAAGCTTCGTCTTGGCATCACACTGTGGTTAAGGCTCAAAACCCACATCGCCAGTCACAGCCCAGGTCCCCAGGCAAAGACACCTGTGAGTGTGATATTCTGAGGACTTATCGATTTCCTCCTAGAAATCACAGGCAAAGCCAGGGCTCTTTAGGGAAAGGTCAAAGTCTTTACTGAACACACAGGCTATGGGGACACAGTTATCCAGGGAGCACACAATCTATGGGGAGAGACCCCCGGGTCTTCAGCACCTATGCCTCAGTGTGTGTGTGTGTGTGTGTGTGTGTGTGTGTGTGTGTGTGTAGGGGGAGGGGTTATACAATTGCCCATGACCACCAGGGGGCGCTTCACTGAGGGTCGGCCATGGCTCTAGAGGGAACGAGGCAGTCTGAAAGGCAGAGTTTGTGCTGACTCTAGCCATTTCCAGGAAGGAAGCTCTCAGCTGTTCCTGGCACGCTCGCTAGTTCCGGTGGCCCTGAGGACTTCTCCAGGCAACACCCTCACTGACTTTGGGCATCGAAGGATGTGTGGCTAGGGAGGACAGCTGAGCATCCTGGAAAATTGAGATGTTCCTGTCTCAAGAGAGATTGATGGGACAGTGCGGTTGAGTGAGAGCGACTGAGTAGCGACAGCAGTTTGTGGACGTGGTTATGTAAACCAGCGAAGACCTGACCTTAAGACACCTATTGCTTCTGGCCCTCACTTGGAAACTGCCTTCTCTATTGACAGTGGCTGCAGCGCAGTGTCCCTGAGATCAGAGGAGCAGGCATTCTTCTTTGGCTCGGGTTGCATCCGCAGAGAGAGGGAGGTGTGTCCTTGGATGCCTTTTGTGCCCAAACTGTTTGTCTGCATGGTCTCCACCCACTGCAGTCTCCCACGTCACAGGCGGGAGCCCCTCCATCCTCCTCTACACCTTGACAGAGCCCCAGTAAATGACCCTTTAACCTCCGACAGTGCTGGCATTTCCTGTTCTGTGACTGGCTCTCTTCTCCACCCTCTGGGTCCTTGGGGATGAGAAAACTAATTTGGAGCCATGGTGGCGGCTGACAGCCTTCAGGGTTGTGCTTCTGGCAGGTTTGCTGAGTGGCAGTGAAGACCCTAGATACGACATTTCAGCAGGTCCCCCTGCAGTGGTGGTCATGGGTTTGTGCCCTGTGAATTTTCATGATCTGACTCCATATTGTCCCAAGGTTCTCTGAGAGCGAACTGAGCAGCACAGCCCATGCTTCATCCCTGTATTTGACCCTAACAGCAGCTCACTGTGCTCCTTGAGGAGCAATAGCAGCAGCCCGTTCTTCATGATGCATAACCCGTTACTTTGGGGGATTCCGAACAGTTTTAGGTCCTTGCGCTTGGTGATCCTCTCCTCTGTTGGTTTGTAATGGGATCTCACGAAGCTCAGGCTGGCCCTGCGTCTGTCATGTAGCCCAAGATGGCTGGATTCCTGGCCCTCCTGCCTCTGCCTTCCATGAGCTGGAATTACAAGTACTCACCACTATACTGAGCCTATGATTTGCTTTTTAAAATACACTTTGGCGTCCCTGTGTTCAACTCAGAGCTTCAAGAAAAAGAAAACTTGGCTCACGTAGTTTGCAAGAATTCACTGAAAAATTACCATAAGCCTGGCGCAGCAGGGAGCTGGGTATTCAGAGCCACACAGGCAAGGTCACAGAACCTAGAAATACAATTCAGAAGAGGAGACAGGCGTGTAAATAATTCACCAAGTGACTGCTCCTGGGGTGGGGGCCAGAAAGGAGAGAGAAAGAATTGATTCGTGGCTAGGAGTGGGGATCAGAGAGGGGTCCCAGAGAGGGAGCTGTCTCAAGCAGTCTTTGAAAGAACACAAGAGCTGTGCAGCTGGAGAAAAAGGAGAGTTATTCCAGGCGATGGCAGACGCACAGACAAAAATTAGGGAGGTGTGAGGACGCATGGCACTCACAGAAGACACAGCAGAGCCAAGGCCACCCCCCACTGCTGCGCCAGCTGTGCGCTACACAACTCCCAGGGGAGGCCAGCATCTCAGATTGAGATGGGAGCAGCTTAGGTATCAACAGCCACCTACAGACCAATAGGTTGGACCTTAGGACCAATGGCCGGTCCTAAGGCGGACCCGTTAGGAAGAGTCCTGAGAAATTCCGCTTTTGTTTTCATCTGTTGCCTTAACTGTCAGCGTGCAGCTGAGCAACAGCAAACATTGGCTGAACAATCCTTGAGGCCCTGGGGTTCGACCATCCTTCAGTTATGCTTGCTGACTCTGCAAGTTGGGGCTCCCGAAGACCTGGGCTAGCAATTCCCGCTGTGTTGTCCGGGACAATGCTCTTTACAACATTGGTTCACGTTTCGGTGGCAGGTGGTCAGTGAGTTGAGCGTCCCCACTCAGCATCGTAGACATCTCAGGGTGAGAAGACACAGTGCTAACCATCCAGTTAAGCACTCTGTAAATCAGGAGCTGAGTTACCTGGAGGAGAAGACGTCCCCTCAAAGCCAAGAGCTTGGCAGTTTCTGAGCCTTGACTAGCAGACTGGCCTCCTGTCTTGACTCGCTGCACCATTATCACCAGAGAGCCATGAGTTCCCAGGAAAAACAAGGGGTGTGTTCTCCTAGTTCCAGGGATGGCGACCTTTGAAATAGCAGATTGGAAGTTCATTCTCATCCCATCCCCGTGCAGGTAAGGGAAGTCCCCTGGCTGCAGTACAGGGGTGCCAGGGGGCTCTGTGTTGTGGTTGAGATGATGGGGAAAAGTTGCCCCCTCTTAGTATCTGTGGCTGAGGAATGCCATACATCTCAGTGGTGAGAAGAATCCCTGAGTCTATATAGAAGCAAGGGTGTGTGTGTGGGGGGGGGGGAGATGTAGTCTAGTGACAGATCAGGAACCTGGGATGAACTTAAAGCATCCCGCAGACCCAGCCACAGTCAAAACTGTGCAGCTCTCTGCTAACATCGACCACACAGTGACAGTCTGTTGGCTATTTATCTGCTCTCTGCATGAGTCCTCCAGTGCCCCTCCTCATGGTCCTTCCCACCCAGAGGAACCATGAGAAGGCATCACACTCTCCAGGTCCTTCCAAATACACACGTCTGAAAGGTAGACAGTGTGTGAGGTCAGCCCTCAGGGAGCACTTTCTCACTGCAGGTGTACGGGGAAAGGATCTTCAGGCTGAAGGCATGCCTCTCATTGACTGGTGCTCCTGACGGCAGCCTCGGAACTAATGTTCTCGGTGGCAGATGCTGAGCACCCTGGGACCATAGAGGGCAGGGTAGAGAGACCCAGCTGTCCTCTCTGTGTAGTTTCTGTCTGTCAGTCACGCTGGCTGTGCACTTCCCAGGAAACCATTTATTGTTATCAACAGAGGGCCATGGCTTGGATCTGTCCGTGAATGAGGAGCTGCATGCTTGCACGTGTGCATGTATTCAGCTGCTGTTTGGCTTCCGCCTTGTTTCCCTCGAGATAAAAGAACAGAAACTAGTGTGTTTTTCTTCCTGCCTTCAAGGCATGTCGGTTTGGGGACCTGGAGAAAGCACTGATTTGGACAGCGATGGTCATGCAGACCTTCTGAGAATCTCTCTCCCGAGGTCTGGAGATCACATGATTCCTCTAGGCCTTGCGAGCCCCTCTCCCTGGGGAAGTTGAACGGTCTCCTCTTTCCTTTGTTATAGACCTCCAGAGTTCTGACTCAGTCCCACCACACATCCCACCCAACCTGCCCAGCACACATCCTGTAGGCCTTCCAGTGGGCATCTCGGGAGTGAGACCCAATTCGTACCCATCCCAAACATGCGAATGTACAGCTGGTACTGTCCCCTACTCCCACTTTGCAGCAACAAAGTCTCGTTTCTACAGAAATCATGTTTCAGCCCCAGGCTCCCACCACCTAACCTGTAAGCCTTTTTTAACCAGCAGCCATGATTCCAGGATGGAAGCCTCAGAACGTTGAAGCTATTTTTCTTTTCTTAAATAACATGAACATTTAGGTTTCCGGAGCTCCTTGGTGGAAGCTAGCTACGCTAGTCGTGGGAGCCCTGCATTGCAGCCCCTGTTCACGTCCCTTCCTCATCCTTGGAGCGTTGTGAGGCCAGTTGCTTTTCCTGTGGCTGTAGTGAAATACCCCTGCAAAAGCATCTAAAGGGAGAAAGGATCATTTGGCTCGTAGTTTGAGGTCCAGTTCATTACGGCAGGTGGGGGACAGGCGCGGAGCAGGGGCTTGAAACAGGCTGCCCACATTGAATCCACAGCCAAGAGGCAGAGAATGTCATGGCTGCCTGCCAGTGCCCAACCCCCTGTCTACATTTTGTACAGCACCGGCTCTCCAGCCTGAGGAATGGTCCTGCTCACAAATAGTGTGGGCTTTTCCACATATGCTTATGTCGTCAGAATAATCCAACAGCCCAGAGGCCCGTGTCCCATCACACATGGCAAAGGTCAAAGGGGACTTGACTATGTCTCTATCCAATCAGGAGTGCAGGCTAGTGGCCACTGGGGTGTCTTGCCATTGTGGTCATGTCGTTAGTGGCAATTTGGCAGCATGGCTTCAGTGACTGCGTGAGCTCGTGGTTGTGCCGGGTGGTATATAAGGTACTTGGCATATGCCAATCACCTCATTTATTTCTCCTCCACTTAAGCATTATTATCCCCCATTTGACCTGAGGTTAAAGGTTAAATCACCTTGCTAATGCACCAGGTGAGCGTGGAATAGAGTTAAGGAGTTGTGCTACCAACTCCATCACGAATAACTGCCGCAGAGGAGGCCGGGCTAACGCAGAGGACGGTGTCAGGACACTAACGCAGTGCCCAGGAAAAGGAACACTTAATTAATTCTCACAAGGCCGTCGGGGAGCCTGACCTAGATAAGACTAAAGTTGAGCTGGTCCTTAAAACCTCCGCATCTCTGGAATCCCAGTGCTTGGAAGGCCAGCGGAGGACAAGTGCAAGTTTTAGGACAGGCAGAGCTGCGTGGAGCAAGACCCTGTTCCCAAATCCTACAGCAGTCAAACAACTCAGCACGACTCTGGCAGGGTCCTCTTCTGCAGCAGTTCAGAGGAAGTAAGGCTTCAGAGAGTGAGGCGGGCCAGGGGATGGGTACCCTTGAGAGGTGGGAGGAGCTACTTAAGTGTTTCTGCACTTAACCTTCGGGGTGCTTAGGTTAGAGAACTCCAAAAACACTTACATTGTTATCAAGAGCAGGGCTCTTCCCTCTCAGTTTGCTGCTGTGGGTTGTTAAGGTTTTCTTGGAACTGCTAAAACCCACAGAGAGTTCCAAGGCCTGGGGTGGGGGTGGTGACAGATCTTCAGGGCACTCACTCTGCCTGCAGCAGGCCAGCAACATAGCCCCAGGAATGACAAGCTGCTGTTGAGGTCTCATATGAGACCCCCCCCCCCCGCCCCGCGTTCTTCCCTGACCATACCACAAAGCAGAGTTGGTGTATTGTAATCTCAGCCCCAGCTTGAGTCTTGTTTCTAGATTCCCAGATCTCTTCTAGGCAAATGCGGGCAATAAAGCGGGGAAGAGAGGGCCTGGAATCCTGAGGGCGCTTCCATTTCCGCCAGCGGAGTGACTGGTGTTCTCTGCCCTTTCTGCACTGGGCTCCTCATCTGGCGGTATGATCAGTCCCCAGTGTTGTGGCCTCGGGCTTTTCCTCTGAAAATAACTAGAAATGAGCTACAAAGCAGCTAGTGACTCACTGTCATTAAGCAGACGACGTCTTATTGAATAGCCGCGTGGTGAGGCTGCAGCGAGCAGAATCCAGCCGCAGTTATGGCAGGCAAGATGGAGAGATGGCTAAAGGGAGAGCCGGCCCCCATTGACACCCTGAGACTGTTGGGGCAAGCCAATGGCAGTAAGACATCTTCTCCAGGGGTGTCCATGACTAAGATAGACTTGTAGAATTGTAGGAGATATGGGGGTAAATCACAAAGGGTAGGTTCACCAGTCAGGAGCTCTGGGGATGCCCCTACTTCCAAGGAAACACTTTGTGTTTGGGTTTTACTGCACAGTCCACTTCACAGGGACATTCTTAGAAGGTGGACTGTGGGTCCAGTGGTCTGGGTGGGGTTTGTCCATTTATAACAAGCTTTCAGGACTAGCTGTGGCCGCTTCTGGCCAAAGACACGTTGGGAACAGGTGGCCAAGAAGACAGGAGGATTCTCCCAGAAACAAAACGACTTTGAGTCAAGTGTGACTTTCCACATTTCAATGTCTTCATGGAAACATCCTGAAGTTCCTCCGATGGGGGAGGGAAAGAACCTAGGATGCAGGGCTTCTGCTGAGGACAGCTAAGGACTGCTGAAGGACATGACCTGCAGAAAGATCCAGGTAGTCCCTAGGACCTGATGCTCCACAGAGCCTGTTCAGCACTGGCCAATCACTGCTTGGATCATACAGTCAGGTGACATCACTCCCAGAGGATCCCAGGATGGCCTCCTTGAGGGGGAGGGGGCGACAAAGGATTCTGGTTTTGCTCCATCCTCCACCAAGGCATAGCTGTCAGCCAGCATCATCTGGGGAGACAGGTATTCTGAATTCATGGGACCCAGTGCCTAATCCTGTCTTGAGGTATCCTTTGGTGATGGCTGGAAACTGTACCCTCAGAGGTTTTAAGGTCAGTACTCACAGTGAGATGAAGTTCGAGTAATGGGACAGGCATATGGGGAGGGAGATGTCACATGCTAGTGGAGTGGACCCTGGGGCCGGGGCCGACCACAGGCCCTCAGGCTTCTCCCCCACTCATATCTGCAAAAGAAGTCCTCTGTTTAGCTGAAGAAAAGGGGAGACTTCACCCAGTTTGACCTCTTTGCGGCAGATGCCGAATCACCAGGGCCCATTCCACAAAAGCCCCAGAGAATCTAGATGGTCCAGGCTGTTGATGTCTAAACCATTTCTCCAGCCTTAGGGCAGGGGACCAGGAAATTGTGCCAGAAAAATAGTGCTTAGGCTTAGGGACTGAGTTGTGGGCAGTGGTGTGGCTCCTTGAACGGCTTGCGGTCTAAGGCTTCTCCCAGACCAGGTTATGTGCCCTGTCGTAGTTATCCAGATACCTGATGCCAGCCCTTTTACACCTTAGTGCCCAGAGAGAATCCTGCTCCACAGTGACCCTTGGGCCCTAGGCCAGAATATATCAAGCTTGGCTGCTTTTGTTCTTCTACCCCCAGGGGATATCTAAAAGGGTCTGCAGGTGTTTGGGGGCCGCTATATGAATCTAGTGCGTAGTGGCCAGGGATGCTGATAAATTTCTACATGGGACGGAGCAGAATGACTCAGTCCAAAGTGGGGAGAAGCCTTGCTCTATGTAAGTGTTCCTGGGGTTCAGGGCTAGCCTGGGGAGCTGTTGTACAGGAGGCCAGGCCTAGTCTTTGCAGAGAATTTGCTTCGGAGTGAAACACCAGGGCTTAAAGCCTCAATTTCAGTGATAGCGTGCTGCTCTCTCTTACCTCTGGCACTGCGATTTACCTTTCAGGTTGTGCTTGGGCTTTGTGCCTGATGTCCAGGTGGCTTTCACAGGGGCTTGCGACCTACAGAGGAAGCAGGGAGACACAGGTCTTCCCCATGTTACCTTCCACATCCCATGTTCGTGGACTTCAGCCTTCAACAAAGACTGTGACATCAGCGGCTCTGGGTAGCGGCTGCGTCGCCTCTGGCTTCTCAGTTCCCTTGCTTTGCAGGGGGCGTGGAACCAGGCTCACTAGACACACAAAGATGAGAACAGGGTGGGCCTTCAGTGGGTGACTACTGACACAAACACCCCAAACTTCGAGTGAATGCTTCGTCCTCATGCAAGGTCTAGGAGCTAAGCAAATGGGACACGGCAGTCTTTCCAAAGTGTGATTCAGGATGTCAGGGGAAAGGGCAAGCCGAAGCTTGGCTGGTTGCTGATGGATCATCCGCTCCCCTCTGCATGTAGCTCTTGGGTTTTGGTAACTGTGGTGCTGAGGTGAGGGAGGGCAGGGCATGCATCTGCTGTACGGATGAGCCTGTTTTTATCTGAGCATGCAAGACTATATAATCAGATGCAAATGCAAATGATTCCCAGGCTGAACTTTGGTGCTTTGAGGGCTCCTGTTTTACGGCTCTTTAATTGTTCTTAGCATCCCTAAGACGGGAAAAATCCTGGAAATGTACAAATATTATGCTTTATTTTTCTTTGTCTCTTGCCTTTTTCCCATTAAATGATTGGAGGCAGCTAGAACTAATGACGGGGTTGATCTAGTGACAGCTGTAGGTGTGGACAGAGCATGAGAAGCTGCCTGAGGCAGAAAAGCACATTTGGGTAGTGGGTCTTTGATGACTGGCCACTCAAGATCACACATAAAGAGTCTGTGCTATATGATTTTCTCCCTAATCCCTCTTTTTACCTTTTCTGGTGAGAAAGTTAGAGGCTCATGCAATAATCATGGTGAATAGACTGGTTTCTAGCACTGATTTAAATTTCAGTCCTGATATATGTATAAGAAGATCCCAAGGGGCCAGCACTTCCAGCCTCCATATCGGCCTGCCATGAACTACACCCAAAGGAAAAAACACGCCACTGTTGCTTTTAGTCTTATCTCTAAATATCCACTTACCTAGTACTTACAGATAATTCACGGGCCTCCTTCCTTCTGAGGGCCGGCGTGATTGTATTCAGTGCTGCAGGCAGGTAGATCACCTATGCAGACATAGTCACTCTTGCTCCTGGTGGTGTACAGCCCATCTCTGTATATCTATCAAAAATCACTATGAAGAGATCAAGGCCAGCCTGGTCTACAAGAGCTAGTTCCAGGACAGGCTCCAAAGTTACAGAGAAACCCTGTCTCGAAAAAACAAAAAAAGAAAAAAAAGACTATTGTTTATTCATTTTTTTCCATCCATCCATTCATCCACCCACCTATCCATCCAGTTCTTTCTGAATTTGGGGAGCGGGGAATGCAAGGGCTTGTGGTTGGCACATCACTCGTTTAAGTAAGCTCGGATGGCAGCGAGCCTTTCACCCTCTGCCTTTTGTAAGTGGCTGAGTCCTCCCATGCCAGGGTGAGGCCTGGGGGTGGAGCTGAGGTGAACAGTCCTTGCCATGCAGAAAAAACACGGTTGTGTCCAAGGATATATGGGCTGTGGGAGACATCAGAAGGGAGGGGAGTCCAAACAGCTCAGTGGATACACTGATAGAGCCACGCTGCCTCCCAAGGCAGTGCAAGCCCCCAGCCACCCTAAATAAGCCTACCAGCCCAGCCTGCTCTGTCTATTCTTAGGCGCAGACTCGTAGTTGTGCCTGGCTCTGTGGGCGTTCTTAGCACCAGTTGCTCAGCGCCTCACCAGATCCACCCCGTTCACTCTCTACAAACCATCTCTTTCCTCGGCCTCGGTTGGGTCAGCTTGGCTGGATCATGACATTTTCTCATCACCACACTTACCTGCCCACAGGCACACAGACACGCAATGTGCACTCAGGTGCACTCAGCATGGGTACAGCACAAACACCTTTACATAGATAACTCACTTGTTCAGTAAACCCATTCACACACGCACACTCATTCCTGAACACACACATGCTCACACTGCAGCAGGTCCACATTCTTGTTCATATGCGTACACACACACACACACACACACACACACACACACACACACAATTAATGGATGTTTATACACACACATACCTTTGGCTGACCAAAACTTTAGAAAGCAGCTTTGAAAAAGCTCCAGCATCTTCTGGAGTTTTCCGCTTCCCCTGGTGATAGTACAGAAGGACTATGTTTGAACAACATAGCAGCTATGCCATTCTGGAGCATGCATTTTTTCTGGTTGTCTGAAAGCTCACGAGACAACCCCCCCACACACACACACCTTGTTTTGTTTGGTAGCTGTTATATTAGGGATAGCTGATGTAACTTGCAACACAGTAACTGTTTCCCTGTCTTCTTGAATTGTTCAATGAGCTGAAACTGACTTTGAATGATACAGGTCTTATTAGGATTGAGGACAGAGTTTCCTGACACTAGAAGGATATGGGCTTTGAGATGAGACACATTTGGTGTTGGTATTCAGGTTTGAATGCCGTTTATAAGCCATGCAGGTTTAGAGCCTTGATGATCTTGGCATAATTTACTGATCTTTAGAAATGCAGGCCACCATATTTATATTGTAAGATGCCTTTGAAAGATGGGGTTCATATGGGTTGAGCTCAGGGGGCTCAGGAGTGGGGTGCTCTAGGAAATTTTCCAGAATGTATTATGATCTTGGCCTCCTGGGGTGGTTTATTTAGAGTGGGTTATCTATGGCAGACTTCCCTATTGTTGAGTGGAGAGAAACTTCAAGAAGGAAACAAAAACCTGGGCCTGAGCATGTAGGGCTCCCAGTGGCATTCAAAACAAAGAAGATCTTGATGAATTGTCAGACAGTAGCAAACACACACAAGCCAGTGCAGGACCTCCAAGATCTCCAGAGTCAATGGAAAGAGAGGAGCCAGTAGGCTAGGTCAACCAGAGGTAGAAAGCTTCAAGGACAGAGCCAGGCAAGGGCGGGGCCAGGCAAGGGCGGAGACAGGCAAGGGCATCAAGAACCGCACTGTGGGAGGTTCTGCAGCTCCTGGGGCTATAACTGTGCTCATTTTCCAAGAACAGGCTCGTGTCCAGGCAGCTTTGGATTGGCCAAGCCGCAGCACACAACCTAAACCTCAGCAACCAGGGCCACTTAATCCCTTCCTTCTCTTATTCAGAATACCACAAATGCAGTTCTAAGGAATACTCAGGACCAGGCATAGAAAACAGAGAACCAAGAAGCCCCTGGTACCCAATCAGCCTTTTTAAATGATAAATTAATCAATATTTAGTAAACAAGCAAAAAACAATAGGGACGCAAGGCTGTGTCTTCTAATGTTTTTAGACATGTTAAAAGCAAGCCATCCAAAGTAGAACTACCTGTCTGCTTCATGACAGTCATTCAATGGGGTATGGTAGAGTCTCAAAGGGACCTGTTGGGGGACTCAGAGTCTGTTGAGAAAACAGGGGCAGCTCAAGACAGTCACAGTCACCTTCATCAATGGCTGCAGTGTAGCCAAGTCTCAGCAGGATGCTAGCCCGGGAAGCCAGCTAGCTGGGAGTCTCTTCCTTCTTCTTCCTTAAGAGAGATCCTGGCTGGGCATGCAACTTCTCCAGACACCCATGTGAAAAGAAGGAGGGGGCATTCTGTCCTAAATCATGAACCACAAGGACTGCTTTTGCCACAGGGAAGGGCCACGATACTTTTGTACCAAGAACTTCAAGTGTGTGGCACTAAATCGACACTTGAGCTGCGTATGCTCAGCCCCTGCTTCCATGTGCATCTGGTAGAAAAGGGGTCACTGACAACCCCTGCTTCCTTCGGGACAATTCTTCAGCCGAATCTCCAGCCAATGGCTTTCCTGGTGTGCCCCTCCCTAACAACCTGTCACTCTGTTCAGCCTTGACATGGTCTTTGTTTTCCTCCTGTGACATCTGTCGACACTTCATCACATCAGCATCCTTTTTTGATAGAAGCCACTTACTTTTAAAGACAGTGCTTCCCAGGTCAGCTCTGAGCCTTCCACCCTCCATTTTCTAGAATCGCAGGAGAGTTCGCCGTGTCCAGTTTCAGCACCTGAACTAAAGATCCCCATGCTCCAAGCTTATTCTGTAGCTTACCTTTCCTTTCCCTGCTCTTCCTAGAACACCCTCCTTGAGAGCAATTCTCCTTTTCCTTGTCTCTTTGGGGGCCTGAAACACTGTTGTTACAAGGAATCAGTTCCAACTTTGGGGATAAGCAAACATTCATTTGAAGCAGGGCTTGACGGTGTAGCTGGTGGTTGTGTCTCTTCAGGTGGATGATTTGACGTCTTCTTGACTCTTCTGTATAATCAGACTTTCGGTTGCCATCAGAGGGAGACATGGCCAGTGTGTCTCATGGTGACTAGAACCTAGCTGCTGGCCGGAACTCTAGTGTGTCATCTTTATTGCTTTGCGCATGCACAGTTTGTTCTAATATAAAGTTAATCGAGCTCCCTATTTGCCGTTCTACACCTGCCTAGCCACTTTCAATAAGTCCCTATCACTGGATACGATCCCGACTCTTGTCTGTGCTGCACCTGCTGTTGCTGGTCTCTAGGTGAACAACCAAGGAAGTGATGAGGAGGGTGAACCAGGATTTGGCGAGGATGCCTCTGGCACCTTTACTCTCACGTCTGGCACTGATCTCTGATCGTTTGCTTATCTCATGACACCTGTCCATCAAAAGGATGTCCTTGGCAGTAGCATGGTGTGTCTGGGCTGGGAAAGAGGCCCATGGACTTGCTATCTGGGATGCTGCTGGCTGGTGGAGCACAGTGAGAGTCAGGGTAGGAAGAATCAGGCATGTCTGCTTGGATGCT
Organism: Microtus pennsylvanicus; assembly: GCF_037038515.1. Lineage (NCBI taxonomy): Eukaryota > Metazoa > Chordata > Mammalia > Rodentia > Cricetidae > Microtus > Microtus pennsylvanicus. The sequence continues at coordinate 22,087,263 of NC_134586.1, forward strand.
CTGTTTCTATGGAAACTTCTTACCCTCAGGCCAAGGTCCTACAGGGCAGGTGGTGAGTTGAGGAGGAGTGACTTATGCCGAGAAACTTCCAGAAGATGTCTTTCCATGGCAAATCCATATGCTAAGAGTGATCTTTCTCCAGATGCAAGAATATAATTGAGCTCTGACACAGGCCAAGCAATAGCCAGTGATACATTCCTGGTCCCCAAGGTGCCCAAAGTCAGCAAGAGCCCTGGCCCTGCTACAGAGAACCATCTGGAAGTACCTGGATGCTGAGTGACATGGGCAGAACACTGCTACAGACAGGGCCGTGAAAAGCAAGCTTGGGCTCATTCAAGAAGTACTGTGTAGTGCCTTAGATGACATAGTCACCAGACCTGAAGAAAAAGACAGGAGAGTGAAGACCTTCGTGGGGAGACACCACACTTAAAACGAAAAGAGCTTTACGAACTTGGGCCATATCTATAGAAATGAGGGGAATAGCATGGGTGAGAAATCGCACCAGACCCTGGCAAGTGTAGACGTAACCTAAAGGGTGCTGGTGGTATCTTGCAGAAGTAAAAACCAAGCCAAACTAGGGGCTGCAGGCTTGGGTCCATGTCCCAACAGCAGAAACTGGTCACTCATTTGTGAGCAAGCCATTGGACTCTCAACCTTGGTTTCCCATCCTTGGAACGAGGCCACAGCATCTCTCATGAGGGTTGAGGCGAGACCAGAACAGAGTCTGCAATAATGGGATCCACCGTCTGCAGCCGTGAAATCTAAATAGACTGTCTTGTCATGCTCCTGTCTCAGCTCTGCTCAGGAAAACAGGTGTGTGTGTATGTGTGTGTGTGTGTGTGTGTGTGTGTGTGTGTGTGTGTGTGTGAAGAAATTATGATGCCAACTTTTAGCTCCTTTCCTATTGTTCTATGACATCAAGAAGTCCTTTCTAAGTGGGCACCTCAGCTTTCAAATGGTAAACTGAGGCAGAGAGAAGGGTCCATGTTTGCCTGGATCTCATATTCTATCATCTGTCGAGGGGTGCAGAGTTCTATTCCAGCTGCACGGTTGGACTCTGTGCCCGAATACACAAAAGAATGTGTGGGCAAGTTGCCCTGTTGAGGGCAAGTTCTTGACTTAGGCAGAGGAAGTCAGGGGATGGGAGTGGGAGCAGGTGGGACTCCAGTCCTCATTGCTCATAAACTTGGCAAACTTTTCTGATGTTGGGAGTCCAGGATCAACCATTGCCTTCTGCCTCCATCAGGGCTCTCCTGGAGGTACTGTGGTAATCTATTCTGGCACCTGTCACAGCCTTAGACAGTCCCTCGTTGCAACTCAGGCTGGTGGGCAGCTCACAACTCCACCCAAGATCCATGAGAAGGTCAAAGGTGTGGGTGAGTCCCATGACTTTTGTCTCTTCTGTCCTGGGCTCTTTCCTCTCCCTTTCATGACTTGATTTTTGTAATGAGACTGAGCCAGTCTCTTGTACCAGAATTTTTCTGCTGGGCCAGAACCTCTTCTAAGACACCTTCTGATTTGAAGCCACCCCCCTCATGCACACACCTCTCTCTCTCATACCTCTCTCCCAGTGTCGCCCTCCCCATAGTGCTCCGGCTCTTTCTCCCGCTCTCTCATCTAATCTCACCCCACTGAGATCCCCAGCACCCTGCCTGCAGGATGGGAGCTGGGAGGCGGTGACTAATGTGCTTGGAGGTGAGTCATCCGCTAAATATAAAACCCACTCACATCCCTGGTTGCAAAAATCCTGAGACTCCGCATCCTTCTCCTTCCCCTCTCCCGCCTGGGGGCGGGGCACGGAAAACAAGTAAACACCACCATGCAGCTGCAGTGGCAGGAACATCACTCTGTGCCCTTCAGCTCCGTCCTGCCAAGGCGGCCAGTGCCCCTGGTCTATACAGGTCGTCTGGGACAAGGAGTGAGACAGGGAGGCTTGACCCGAGAACTAGCGTTAAGGAGGCAGGCATTTCTTGGGGGTTCTTCTCTCGTCTGTTTGTGCTCCTTTGTGTCAAGTGGCCTCAAACTGCTCTTTCTTCTGCAAAGGTGGTCACTCTCTGAACACACTCATGCCTGGCAGAGTCCAGGAAACAATCCTGTGTGCAGTATTGAAAGGCAGGGTTTGGGGACAGTGGGCCAGGACGGGTGACACCTGCTTCTTACACACATTCTTATTAGGGCTGACAGCTTGAATTTGGGGATCTTGTGTATGGATTCACACACACATATATACACACACTGTATCATTGACTTTATACATGAACACATGTATGTAACATCCTATATGCATTTAATAGTTGCCATTGCCTTTGTGTCCGATGGCATTTTCACTGGTTCACGTGAAGTTCCCCAGCTAATGTTCTTGCACACTTCTGAGATTAGGGCCCTCAATATTCTCCCTTGAGAAGGCTGGGGAGACCAAAGTTCTGTAAGATTCAAGCTAAGTGCCCCAAAGAACAGTGCCAGGACCTACGGCCTATATGCCTGTGTGTGTGTCATGTGCCTCACCTGCAGGCTAACCTTGAACTCTTCTGTTTTCTGTGGAACCAACCCATGCTAAGAAAGCGATCTTGGGTCTCAGCGCACATGTGCGTGTGTCCACATGCACTTACACATAAAACAGCATCTGGGAGGAAAAGCACGCATCTTGACTACCTTCAGATTTAGTCTCTTCTCCGAGCTCCATTCCATTCGACTGTACCCTACGCTTCTTAACCTTGTTTCACTCTGATTTGACTTTCTTAGTTACAGTGGCCATCACGTTTGTTCTGTGACCTTCCCCCCAGAGGTCAAGCTGCACCTATGAAAGTCATTGAGACATTGGAGTGTGCTCACGGCTTCAGCGGACAGTGGAGAGCTGCATCCTCGTCCTAGAGGGAGAGACTACCTCTGTGACTTTAGACAAGTGTCTTCACTCCTCTGGGGCCCATTTACAGAACCTGTTTGTCAAGGGGTCTTATAGAATGGCCTGGAAGCAGAGACCTTCCTTTCCTATAACCATCACAGATTTGGATGAGGTGGCCTCCCTGAGTGTGAGGTGACAAGGACGTGGCCTATGTGTGATGTGGGGAAGACCCAACAGATGGCCTGGCAAGCGTCCACTCTGGCTCCAGGGCACACTTTTCATTGTTGCACGGGGCATAAGGATGACATAATTTCTAACTTGGGAGTATTTGGGTGAAAACTCAAATTTTCTACGTAAAATGTTAATTTCATTTCTTGTCTCCTCTTATATTTGTCCTGCTTTGGGTTTGAGGAAGCCCAAAGCAAGACCATTTGAACTGAGATTAAGAGGTAAATACGGACAGAGAAATGCAGAGGAGCCGTGGGTCAGAATCCTCTGCCCAAAGGGACCAGGCCTACTTTCTGGTCGCTGCTGCGTCACTGGGTGGCTGCGTGAGTGCAGACCTGACGGCTGCCCTGTCCAGGAACCCATGGTCAGACAGGAGGCACCTGGGTGGGTCTTCTCTTGCATGCAGCTTCTAGAAAATGAGACAGGAAGAAGAGGACAGGTTGGTTCCAGAGCTAGCCCACGAGTCACGAGTGGGGAACACTTTGCTTTTCCTAATTCAGGGAGCCCGTCGTTCTCCAAAGCCCAGCCTTGTGTGCCTGTTTACAGTCATCGCTACCTTCTGCGGTGGCTAATGTTGGGTGGGGTGTTTGTGGGAGGTCTACCTGCCTAATTGTCATAGAATTGCCACAGAGGCCATCCATGGGCATTGCCTGATGTCACCAGTGGGGTTCATAGGAGACATGGCTCTCTTGGATCTCACTGAGAACCAGAGACTCAGAACTCTCAGGCTTTTTACTTCCAGATCTCAAAGGTCAGGCTGGCTCTGACTCTAAGGACAGTCAGGGGTATATCCAGGCCCTCTCCCTCTCTAGCATTGAGCTAGGCAATAGAAGGATGGTCTGTCTCTCCCAACCTCCAGGCATCCCAGGTCAACCCTGGCCAGGGAAATAGGCTCCATCCTTGTGTGCCTTTGTCGGCTTCTTGTGGCTATAATGAAGTATCTGAGGAAGGCTAACTTTATAAAGAAAAGAGGTTCATTGGACTCCCAGTTTTAGGGCTTTCGAAATTCAAAAAGCATGACACCGGCTGTGGTGAAGGACGCATGGCAGATGGCAGGAGTGCGTGTGGGAGGGAGGATCACACCTCAGCCAGAATGAGATAGAGCTGGGCTTTCGTAACAACCTTCCCACTGGAGACTCATGGGGAGCGTCTCAGAGTTTCTAAGGGGGGCACACCGCATCGACCTGAAGACCTGCTAGAAGCAGCCCCATTTTACATGTATGCATGTGTGGCGTTTGCGCATACATCTTTGCACATATGTGGGTGAATGTGTATATATTCTGCATGTGTGTGAAGGTCAGAGAAGGACACTAAGTGTCCTCCTTGTCAGCTTTCCACCTGACTTGTAAAGGCAGGGCTTCTCATTGATCCCAGAGCTTACCAGTACAATTAGTCAAGCTACACACTTAACTCCAGGGACCTCCAACACCCCCACCCCACCCCCATCCTCTGTCTGCCCCCAGAGCGCTGGGATTACCACCCAGCATTTCTATGGATGCTAGGGATTTGAACTCAGGTCTTCACGCTTGCTCACAAACACTTCCCACAGAGCCATATCTCCAGCTCCTAGAGTTCCACCTCTTAACAGTGCCTTAGTACTTCCCAAACCTTCAGCCCTGGAGACCAAACTCCCAGCATAGGATCCCTGGGTTGGCAAGCAGCACCTCTCTGCAGTATCATTTCTCCAAAACACAGCTTTCCTGGGGGAGGGGCATTATGGGAGGAGCACTCACCTGAGTCCTCTGACGATCCCACATCTCAGCATCCTCCCCTCTCTGGTAGGGGCTGGTGACCTTTGCCCTCTACTCTACTTTGGAATAAAGGGAGTCATGAGGGTGTCTTAGAATGCTGAGGCATATAGGATGAGAATTCTTGTTACTTGTGCCTCGGTGTCCTTCCCTTCCCCTACCGCCACCCCTTAGAAGTCACTTGGAGCCCAGTTTTGTAACTGGGCACTGAATTCATGCTCTGAAAAACCCTTGAGGAGTTAGCGCACCCCCTCTACTCTGTGAGACAATCCAGCCCCCGGCTGACGGCCAGACCCTCCGAGGAAATGGAATGCTACGCTACCCAAGAACCATAGTAGACTCTGGAGACCTTGCTCATGGGTGTTCTCTTCCCCTCTCCCTGAAGCATGGCTGCTGCCACCCCTGTCTGGGACTCCTTGCAGAGGGGAAAGGAGTACCATAGATTGTCACAGTACAGCAAGACAGGTTTGTTTTTCTAGAAGCTTCTGAGAGCAGCTTTTGAGAAAGAAGCAAGCACGCCTCTGTTTCCTTCCCCCAGAAGGAAGCACGCACTGAACACCTGCGCTGGACCCCACACTCTTTCTAAATATGTTTGCCCCTAGTGCCGGGCACATGTCTCAGGGGAGGGACGAGCACCTGCACCCTGCCATTCGTCTGACCCCTGGCGATGGCACAGACTTACTGCCTGCCTCCTTCCTGTCTGATCTCAAAAACCATTCTATGACCTTCTCATTATTTCAAGCAAGAGAACATCACAGAAGCTTCCAGTGCCTTAGAGTAGGAAGGGGCATCAGCTTGCAAAGCCTCCCCTGCAGTTGTTGCAGCTCAAACAGCTCTGCCGGCTCATGCTGAGGTCAGAACGGGCACCGTGGACTGAGAAGTGGGGTGCTGGTCACTCAGGGAGAAAGACCTGTCACCTCGTTGCTGCAGAGGGAACGGTTCTGCTAGAAAATGGCCTTGCCCAGCAGTGCCCCCTAGCCATATAACAAGGTACTCGTGACCACTGTATCATCTGGGCACACAAACCTGCTATTGGTACGAGAGGCAGTGACTAAGAAGGCAGGGCCCTATGGTCTGTGAGAGATTGTGTCAATGACCTTAGCCTAGCCATGAAACCACTGCTCAGCTACTAAGTGGAAGAAATGTGCCTGGCATGGCCCTCTGTCCTCAGGACATCTGAGTTCTGGGCTGCCTTTACTTTCATGAGAGCCTGGCTGCTTGCACTCACCCGGGCTATTCGCTGTGGTCCCTGCCATTGGCCTCTGCTGAGCCCTGTCTACTTCCACGGCTAGGAATCCCAATGAGGTAGGGACTGGAGAATAACGCAGAGAAACTGCGAACAGCCCGGGGCTTGCCCTACAAGGTCTGAGTCGGCTCTACCAGACCTTTGAGAAGGAGGACGTTAGGGCCACGGTCTAGTTTCTTTCCACCCGCCCTTGTCATTCTGCACAGTGGAGCAGCTGGGATCGCATCGCTGGGACCTGGGAGAAAGGAGGTGACTTCCAAAGAGAAGTATCAGAGGTTAGAAGTCCCTGAGTGTGTAGATCCCAGAGAACAGGACTGGGAGATAACTGGTGTAACCCCCCCCTCCCCCACTGAGATAATGAGACACGGGATTTGAGTGACAGTATGAGACCCAGGACCTGGGTGGCAGCGTAGCGCTTCACCCCTACATCCAGGGAAGATGGCCGATGGTGACTCCTTCCGTACAAGCCAATGAGTCCAGGGCCTGAATGTGTTCAGGAGCCAGCAAGGGTCAGGCCACCGGCATTTATAGATTGTCTGAGAAGGCAAAAGGAGACGAGACACGTTTGGCAGTCAGTCGTGTTTGTTTGTGGCAGCTTCTCCCGGGGTTCAACTGGCATCTCTAACTCCCAGGCTTCACTCCTTCCAAAATCCCTGCTCTCATGGTTGGCAGAAGCCACACCGTCTGTGTTAGAATCCCTGCCTGGTCATATTTCGGCTGAATGACCGTCACCTGCTTAACTAAGCACTCTTACTCTCAGTCCCTGCCCCTAAAAGTGTGACGTGACGGTGCTTACTGCCTACCCTGAGATGCCCGAACATGAGCCAAGGACACAGGCACCCAGTCGGCTCATGGGCCCGGCCAGGACTCTACACATTTCAGGACACACAGTGAGGGCCTTCTGCTTCCACTTAGCATGTAGGCCCACTCCACCTCTTAGCAGCTTCCTGGTTGGCTGTCATGCCTCCTTCACTAGGGAGCAGCAAGGTGTAGCTCACTCAGTGCTACCTCTGTATTTTGGTGCTGTTGCTTGGAATCAAAACACGGAAAGAAAGGGTCTCAATGCTTTTGTTCCTCAGCAGCAGAACAAGTAAGGATCACTTCAGCTTGCCCTGTGCACCTAGAGTAAGGACCCAAGATGTCTACTTCGTGTTTTTTTTTCTCCATGTGGTACCTCTGTGGCAATCCCTGAGTTGGATAGATTTTGGCAGAGCCATTTAACATTCGGCTCAGCCTGATGCCCAAGGTGCCTTTGCAGCCCGGCTGGCAGAGTGGTTGGGGCTGCCTTGAAAATATGGGAAGTATCTGCCCCCTAGTGGCAAGGTTGGGAACAACGGCTGCTGCTTCCTACCAGGCTTTGGCAGCCTCTTGGCTGTGAGACTCCAAACTTCACTGAGATGTGAGTTGAGCCACTGTACACACAGAAGCCCCTCCCAAAGAGCTGAGAACCAGGCAGCTCCCCTGTCTCAGGTCCCAGGAGTTTACTAAAGAGGCTACTGTGTGAAGGTCTCACTCTTAAGGAGCCTCATAGGTTGAAGGGAGGTGTTTACAATAAACAGTGCTGGCAACTTCACGTGCCGGGGAGGGAAACTGGATCCCAATACCGTGTGCAGAAATAAACTCAAAATGGATAAAGACTTCGGTGTAAAGCTTGAAAGTGCCAGCCTAATAGAAGAAAACAGGAAATTTCTTGACCTTCATTTAGGCGATGGTTGTTGTCCCCAAACATGGGTAACAAGTGAAATCAACACACACATTGTATCAGACTAAGGCACTTCCAGATAGTCACAAAACAAGCAACAGAGCAAAGAGACAGATGGGAAAGCAAGAGAAAAGATTCCCAGCCCCAAGTTGCTAGGGGCTAGCGTCTACAACATGAAAGGGACACAGGACACTTAACTTTAAGTAATAAAATGCCTGACTGAAATGGGAAAATGGTCTAGAAGAGATCTTTCTCGAGGAGACATGAACATGAGTGAGAGGTATGTGAAGGATAAGTACATTCACCAATCAATGAACACAGATAGCCCAAATCGTGGTGAGTTACCCAGGACGTCTGATAGAATTGCCTGCGATAGTCAACAGTTAGCAAGCATTGATGAGGATGTGGGAAGGCAGCTGCCACGCGCTGTTGGTGGCAATGCAGATATAACCATGAAGGGCAACAAAAAAATAAAAAACACGTCGACTACCACGTACGTTATCCCACTTTGGCTTCACGTCTTTATCTAAAGGAAATGAAGTCAGCAGGTCAAAGAAACACTTGCCCTCTGCGTTTATTCTAGCTCTGTGAAGTATGGCCAAGACCTGGAGTCAGCAAGTCTATTACACACAAATGGATAAAGGTGTGTGTGTGTGTGTGTGTGTGTGTGTGTGCACATACACACAATGGAGCATTTTTAACCTGGAAGGGAAAGCAAATGCTAATGTACTCTGTGCCACATGTAGACTTAACTTTGTGTTAAGGAAAGCAAGTCGGTTGTGTGCCTGCATGCGTGCTCGTGTGTGTGCATGTGTGCATGCGTGTGGGCGTGTGCACGTGTGTGTGTGCACATGTGTATGTGTGTGTGCTTTCATCTACGTTGAGAACCTAAAGTTGTCCTCAGGTACAGAGAGTGGAAAACAGGATGGTGAGAGGCTGTGGGTAGCTTCTAAGCTCCAGGCGGGATGGATGGAGCCCGGTGGAGAGAGCATGGTGACCACGGGTGATGATGCTAGTGTGAACCTCCATTTTCCTAAGACAATCTGAATGCTTTCGTGACACACAAACTGAGCGACAGGGATGTGAACTGGCTGACTGTACCAGTCACCTCACAATATACACACATCAGAGCTGTGAACTGGCTGACTGTACCAGTCACCTCACAATATACACACATCAGAGCTGTGAACTGGCTGACTGTACCAGTCACCTCACAATATACACACACATCAGAGCTGTGAACTGGCTGACTGTACCAGTCACCTCACAATATACACACACATCAGAGCTGTGAACTGGCTGACTGTACCAGTCACCTCACAATATACACACATCAGAGCTGTGAACTGGCTGACTGTACCAGTCACCTCACAATATACACACATCAGAGCTGTGAACTGGCTGACTGTACCAGTCACCTCACAATACACACATCAGAGCTGTGAACTGGCTGACTGTACCAGTCACCTCACAATATACGCACACATCAGAGCTGTGAACTGGCTGACTGTACCAGTCACCTCACAATATACACACATCAGAGCTGTGAACTGGCTGACTGTACCAGTCACCTCACAATATACACACATCAGAGCTGTGAACTGGCTGACTGTACCAGTCACCTCACAATACACACACATCAGAGCTGTGAACTGGCTGACTGTACCAGTCACCTCACAATATACACATCAGAGCTGTGAACTGGCTGACTGTACCAGTCACCTCACAATATACACACATCAGAGCTGTGAACTGGCTGACTGTACCAGTCACCTCACAATATACACACATCAGAGCTGTGAACTGGCTGACTGTACCAGTCACCTCACAATATACACACATCAGAGCTGTGAACTGGCTGACTGTACCAGTCACCTCACAATATACACACACATCAGAGCTGTGAACTGGCTGACTGTACCAGTCACCTCACAATATACGCACACATCAGAGCTGTGAACTGGCTGACTGTACCAGTCACCTCACAATATACACACATCAGAGCTGTGAACTGGCTGACTGTACCAGTCACCTCACAATATACACACACATCAGAGCTGTGAACTGGCTGACTGTACCAGTCACCTCACAATATACACATCAGAGCTGTGAACTGGCTGACTGTACCAGTCAACTCACAATATACACACACATTAGAGCTGTGAACTGGCTGACTGTACCAGTCACCTCACAATATACACATCAGAGCTGTGAACTGGCTGACTGTACCAGTCACCTCACAATATACACACAGAGCTGTGAACTGGCTGACTGTACCAGTCACCTCACAATATACACATCAGAGCTGTGAACTGGCTGACTGTACCAGTCATCTCACAATATACACACACATCAGAGCTGTGAACTGGCTGACTGTACCAGTCACCTCACAATATACACACATCAGAGCTGTGAACTGGCTGACTGTACCAGTCACCTCACAATACACACACATCAGAGCTGTGAACTGGCTGACTGTACCAGTCACCTCACAATATACACACACATCAGAGCTGTGAACTGGCTGACTGTACCAGTCACCTCACAATATACACACATCAGAGCTGTGAACTGGCTGACTGTACCAGTCACCTCACAATACACACATCAGAGCTGTGAACTGGCTGACTGTACCAGTCACCTCACAATATACGCACACATCAGAGCTGTGAACTGGCTGACTGTACCAGTCACCTCACAATATACACACAGAGCTGTGAACTGGCTGACTGTACCAGTCACCTCACAATATACACATCAGAGCTGTGAACTGGCTGACTGTACCAGTCATCTCACAATATACGCACACATCAGAGCTGTGAACTGGCTGACTGTACCAGTCACCTCACAATATACACATCAGAGCTGTGAACTGGCTGACTGTACCAGTCACCTCACAATATACACACATCAGAGCTGTGAACTGGCTGACTGTACCAGTCACCTCACAATATACACACAGAGCTGTGAACTGGCTGACTGTACCAGTCACCTCACAATACACACACATCAGAGCTGTGAACTGGCTGACTGTACCAGTCACCTCACAATACACACACATCAGAGCTGTGAACTGGCTGACTGTACCAGTCACCTCACAATACACACATCAGAGCTGTGAACTGGCTGACTGTACCAGTCACCTCACAATACACACACATCAGAGCTGTGAACTGGCTGACTGTACCAGTCACCTCACAATATACACACATCAGAGCTGTGAACTGGCTGACTGTACCAGTCACCTCACAATATACACACAGAGCTGTGAACTGGCTGACTGTACCAGTCACCTCACAATATACGCACACATCAAAGCGTCAGAGCTGTGAACTGGCTGACTGTACCAGTCACCTCACAATATACGCACATCAGAGCTGTGAACTGGCTGACTGTACCAGTCACCTCACAATATACGCACATCAGAGCTGTGAACTGGCTGACTGTACCAGTCACCTCACAATATACGCACATCAGAGCTGTGAACTTGCTGACTGTACCAGTCACCTCACAATATACGCACATCAGAGCTGTGAACTGGCTGACTGTACCAGTCACCTCACAATATACGCACATCAGAGCTGTGAACTGGCTGACTGTACCAGTCACCTCACAATACACACATCAGAGCTGTGAACTGGCTGACTGTACCAGTCACCTCACAATATACACACATCAAAGCTGTGAACTGGCTGACTGTACCAGTCACCTCACAATATACGCACACATCAGAGCTGTGAACTGGCTGACTGTACCAGTCACCTCACAATACACACATCAGAGCTGTGAACTGGCTGACTGTACCAGTCACCTCACAATATACGCACATCAGAGCTGTGAACTGGCTGACTGTACCAGTCACCTCACAATACACACATCAGAGCTGTGAACTGGCTGACTGTACCAGTCACCTCACAATATACACACATCAGAGCTGTGAACTGGCTGACTGTACCAGTCACCTCACAATATACGCACACATCAGAGCTGTGAACTGGCTGACTGTACCAGTCACCTCACAATATACACATCAGAGCTGTGAACTGGCTGACTGTACCAGTCACCTCACAATATACACACATCAGAGCTGTGAACTGGCTGACTGTACCAGTCACCTCACAATATACACACATCAGAGCTGTGAACTGGCTGACTGTACCAGTCACCTCACAATATACACACATCAGAGCTGTGAACTGGCTGACTGTACCAGTCACCTCACAATATACGCACACATCAGAGCTGTGAACTGGCTGACTGTACCAGTCACCTCACAATATACACACATCAGAGCTGTGAACTGGCTGACTGTACCAGTCACCTCACAATATACGCACACATCAAAGCGTCAGAGCTGTGAACTGGCTGACTGTACCAGTCACCTCACAATATACACACACATCAGAGCTGTGAACTGGCTGACTGTACCAGTCACCTCACAATACACACACATCAGAGCTGTGAACTGGCTGACTGTACCAGTCACCTCACAATATACACACATCAGAGCTGTGAACTGGCTGACTGTACCAGTCACCTCACAATATACGCACATCAGAGCTGTGAACTGGCTGACTGTACTAGTCACCTCACAATATACGCACACATCAGAGCTGTGAACTGGCTGACTGTACCAGTCACCTCACAATATACGCACATCAGAGCTGTGAACTGGCTGACTGTACCAGTCACCTCACAATATACACACATCAGAGCTGTGAACTGGCTGACTGTACCAGTCACCTCACAATACACACATCAGAGCTGTGAACTGGCTGACTGTACCAGTCACCTCACAATATACGCACACATCAGAGCTGTGAACTGGCTGACTGTACCAGTCACCTCACAATACACACATCAGAGCTGTGAACTGGCTGACTGTACCAGTCACCTCACAATATACGCACATCAGAGCTGTGAACTGGCTGACTGTACCAGTCACCTCACAATACACACATCAGAGCTGTGAACTGGCTGACTGTACCAGTCACCTCACAATACACACATCAGAGCTGTGAACTGGCTGACTGTACCAGTCACCTCACAATATACACACATCAGAGCTGTGAACTGGCTGACTGTACCAGTCACCTCACAATATACACACAGAGCTGTGAACTGGCTGACTGTACCAGTCACCTCACAATATACACACATCAGAGCTGTGAACTGGCTGACTGTACCAGTCACCTCACAATACACACATCAGAGCTGTGAACAGGCTGACTGTACCAGTCACCTCACAATACACACACATCAGAGCTGTGAACTGGCTGACTGTACCAGTCACCTCACAATATACACACATCAGAGCTGTGAACTGGCTGACTGTACCAGTCACCTCACAATATACACACATCAGAGCTGTGAACTGGCTGACTGTACCAGTCACCTCACAATATACACACAGAGCTGTGAACTGGCTGACTGTACCAGTCACCTCACAATATACACACATCAGAGCTGTGAACTGGCTGACTGTACCAGTCACCTCACAATACACACATCAGAGCTGTGAACAGGCTGACTGTACCAGTCACCTCACAATACACACACATCAGAGCTGTGAACTGGCTGACTGTACCAGTCACCTCACAATATACACACATCAGAGCTGTGAACTGGCTGACTGTACCAGTCACCTCACAATATACACACATCAGAGCTGTGAACTGGCTGACTGTACCAGTCACCTCACAATATACACACAGAGCTGTGAACTGGCTGACTGTACCAGTCACCTCACAATATACACACACATCAAAGCGTCATATTGGACACTTGAAAAATGGACCTCACAGAATCTGGAGAACTAAAATTGTCCTTTTGTTTTCCCCTAAAGTCACACAGACAAGCCTGAGTACGCCTGGGGTTAGCATTCCAGCCAATGAGGTATTTTCTGGGGCACAAGCAGGGCTCCTAAATTTTGCCTTTCCCCTCAGAGATGCAGGAAGCTCCTGCCATTAGCCAGGGTTGGATTCCTGGCTTCATATACATTCCGTTTTGAAGTGGTGTCAATAATTAGACCCCGCTGTAGAAACAGACCTGGAAGACAGTGAGTGAGTTAGACAGTTGGTGCCTGCTTCCTCCACCTAGCAGTCTTGTGACCTTGGGCATGTCATTGGAAATCCCTCAAGCCATGCTCCCAGAACTCATGAGTTGCAAGTGAACTGGAGCATGCAGCCCCTGGGGCTTTCTCTTGCCATGTGCGGCTCTATTCCAGCCAAGCTAATGGGCTGACTTTTGGAAAGGTGGCTCAAAGACACTCCTTTCATTGCACAAAGAAAGGAAATAAAATCATAATAATGAACTTGACACAACTTGCTCAGATCCAGCTGTACACTATATCATCTGTGGCTGTGGATTAACCCCACATTGCAAGACTTAAGAAGACAATATTGTCACGTTTCCCTTGGATTCTGAGGTTTTAAGGGGATGGATGGGGCCGATTTTTTGTTTAATCTGATTGTTACTAGAGCTAGAATGTCCACAGTGGTATCTTCCCTTTTATGTCTGGTCCTCTGGAACCAGCCAGGGACTGATCAGGCATTTCTTTCTAATGGTGACTCCGCCTGCGTCCTTGAAACTTCCACTTGGTGACTTAAGACTGCACGAACCACAGGAGGTTAACAGAGAATTGCACCCCAGTGTGGATGTCCTTATGGCATTCTGGTTGTGTCACATGTGGCCAAGGGAGGTCACACGTCTAACTCAACCAGGGGTCACTGTTGGAGGAAGCCTCAGAAAAGCAAAAATCCTGGGAAGTGTGTCAATAGCCAGTTCCTGTACTGATGTGAGAAGCCCCTCAGAAAGAGGTGTGGCTACATCCCCAGGAGATTTAAGACTCAGGATATATTTTGTTGGATTGTGCTGCCCAGAGATGATTTTCAGCTAAGAAATTATAATGCTTTTTTCCCGGTTTTATTTCTGTTGCTGTGATGAGTACTCTGACAAAAGAAACTTTGGGGGAAAGGGGATTTTTTTGTAACTTTGTAAGTCCAGGTTATAGCCCATAACTAAGGGGATGCTGCAGTGACAAGAGCTTAAAACAGCTAGTCACACCATATCCACAGACGAGAGCAGAGTCACACCACATCCACAGACGAGAGCAGAGCCACATCATATCCACAGACGAGAGCAGAGTCACACCATATCCACAGATGAGAGCAGAGTCACACCATATCCACAGACGAGAGCAGAGTCACACCATTTCCACAGACGAGAGCAGAGTCACACCATATCCACAGACGAGAGCAGAGTCACACCATATCCACAGATGAGAGCAGAGTCACACCATATCCACAGACGAGAGCAGAGTCACACCACATCCACAGACGAGAGCAGAGTCACACCACATCCACAGACGAGAGCAGAGTCACACCACATCCACAGACGAGAGCAGAGTCACACCATATCCACAGACGAGAGCAGAGTCACACCATATCCACAGACGAGAGCAGAGTCACACCATATCCACAGATGAGACCAGAGCCACATCATATCCACAGACGAGAGCAGAGTCACACCATATCCACAGACGAGAGCAGAGTCACATCATATCCACAGACGAGAGCAGAGTCACACCATATCCACAGACAAACACAGAGTCACACCATATCCACAGACAAACACAGAGTCACACCATATCCACAGACAAACACAGAGTCACACCATATCCACAGACGAGAGCAGAGTCACACCATTTCCACAGACGAGAGCAGAGTCACACCATATCCACAGACGAGAGCAGAGTCACACCATATCCACAGATGAGAGCAGAGTCACACCATATCCACAGACGAGAGCAGAGTCACACCACATCCACAGACGAGAGCAGAGTCACACCACATCCACAGACGAGAGCAGAGTCACACCACATCCACAGACGAGAGCAGAGTCACACCATATCCACAGACGAGAGCAGAGTCACACCATATCCACAGACGAGAGCAGAGTCACACCATATCCACAGATGAGACCAGAGCCACATCATATCCACAGACGAGAGCAGAGTCACACCATATCCACAGACGAGAGCAGAGTCACATCATATCCACAGACGAGAGCAGAGTCACACCATATCCACAGACAAACACAGAGTCACACCATATCCACAGACAAACACAGAGTCACACCATATCCACAGACAAACACAGAGTCACACCATATCCACAGACGAGAGCAGAGTCACACCACATCCACAGACGAGAGCAGAGTCACACCATATCCACAGACGAGAGCAGAGTCACACCATATCCACAGACGAGAGCAGAGTCACACCATATCTGCAGACAAGAGCAGAGAGAAATGAACGAATGCACTCACTTGTTTGTTCGCCTGGTTTAGCATGATTTCTTCACACACTCTTACGCAGTTTAGGCCCGTCTTCCTCGCCCAGGGAATGGCGCTGCACTCCATTTTCTCACATCTCTGAACAGTGAGACAACTCCCCACAGACCAGTCCACAGGTCTGCCTACTGTAGACAACCCCTCCCTGAGACTGTCTTCCCAGGTGACTCCAAGCTATGTCAAGTTGACAAAGCTGACCATCCCAGCTCTCATAACCTGATGTTCCAGAGAATAACAAAGCAAGGGATGAGCAGAGTCTTTCTTGTCCTGGGATGCAGGCTTTAGGAACTCGCTGTCCCTGCTCCAGCTTACAAGCTGATATCCCCTCGCAACAATCCATTACTTCATCCCTGCCGGGACGGTTGTCTGCACCCCACACATAGCGTCCACCTTTCTCCTCTCTTGTCCTCCAAGTTAGCAGTGGCAGAAAGGCCACAGCAGGAACACTGGCAGTGGGGTCCGTGATGGTGAGTGCTGGGGATGGTTGTCAGGTTGCTTGTCTCTAAACACAAGCTGAAAATTGATGGTAATAACAATGATAATAGCAACAAAACAAATTTAATGTCCAGTGTTAGTTAGGTATTATCATTATTTATTTTGTTTTTAATTATTTTATTATTCTATATGTATGAGGGTTTTGGCTGCAAGTCTATGCGCCACATGTGTGCCTGGTACCTTTAGAGGTCTGAAGAAGGTAGAAGGTATAAATGGGCTATTGGCCATTCATTTCTTTATTACACCAATCACAGCAATGTATCTTCACACAGTTTGCTAATATCCCACAACGTAATGATGTATAGGAATAATAATAATGTATTATTCCAAGGCATCAGTTTTACTGATTTTGCTTTTATTTATTGGGTAGAATTCTGGGTTAATCAGACTCCCCAGACTGTTAAATTGTCCATGTATTATTTTACTTATGCATATGTTTATCCTTTGTGTTTCATGCCCCTCATGGGCTCACAAGCTCACAGGCTTGTTATGTATACACATGCCTCCAAAGCATGGATTGTGATCTTATATGTAACATGCTGAATTTGCAGAAAAGGTAAAAGTAGACAGTTTTGTATGGATTTTAGGCCCGCTCAGAGTTAGAGATGCAGAAGGACCCTGGAGGGGGCGTGGTATTAAATCTCAATGGCATCTGTTTTGTTTCATTCCTATGGCAACACTGATAAGCCAGGCACTGGATGGACAGTGTCTGGCTCTGTAGGTCCAGCCTTTGGGGACTCCCACCTTCCACTTCACCATAAATCATGGGAGGATTTTTATTTATATTGCCATCCCATGAGAGTATAACCCAGTGGCTGTTAGTGGAGCCACAGAGTTATGTGGCCATCACCCTCCTTCTGGAATGTCCACATAATTCCCCAAAGAAACCTCATCCCTATTTATAGCCTTGCCCATTTTCTCCCTTCTTCTCTTCCCTTTCTTGGCGTGACCACTGGCCAACTTTATGTCTCTCTGGTGAGAAATAAAAACAGACCTTCTTCTTCTAGACAATTTATCTAGCAGGGAATCCTATAATGTGTGGCCTCCTATGGCAGGCTTATTTTATTTACAGTAATATTCAAGGATCATCCATGCTGTGGCATGTATCAGTAATTCACTCCTTTGCATGGCTGAGTAGTATTCTGTGGCACACACGCATTTTGTTTGTCCTGCCATTTGTTGCCTCACTGGGGGGAACTGGGCACTGGCGAGAGTTGCATTTGAAAGCTGGAAATCAAGGATACAACCAAGTCAGGAGGATTTCTCAGTCAGGAGGCTAAGGAGACAAAATTAATGTTTTAGGAAGTTACTATGGCAGGCCTGTGGCACTCAGGTCTGCAGGGAGGCAGAGATAGGAGTGAAGCTAAGCAGACTACACCAATCAGGAAAGAAACGTCAGGAAGACCCCTGTGTTGGGTTCAAACCCCATCTCTCTCTGGCTCCCCCCAGTTCCACTCACTCGCTTTTTCTCCTCCCCTTCCCTCTTTCCAGCTCCCTCTCTTGTCCCTCTTTCAGCTCTTTTCTTTCTCAGTGCCTTCTCTCCTTCTCTCTTCTTTCTCCCTGTCTCTCTCTTTCATTCTCTTCCCCCTTTCTCCTTCCGAATTTTGTTTCTTCTTCTCTCCCTCTATTCTTAGTCCCCTGACTTCCCCTCATTCTCTTTTTCCTTCCTTTCTTTCTCTCTACCACTTCCTTTCTGATTCTCTTTTCCTCCCCCTCCCTGCCTAGTTCCTTTTCCCTCCCTCCTGTGCTACTCCCTCTTTCTTTCCATCTCTCCCTCCCTCCCTTGCCTAGAGCCACCAGCCTGGAAGCTGAGCTCATCCCAGGCATAAGGCCAGGGTGCTTTCAGTCCTGTCTCCTCTTTCCTTCTGCATGGCTGTTGAGGATCAGCTGGTCACACGCCTTCCTGGAATGTGCATGATGATAATTGCCTCTTGCACAATTATCTGCCAAGCCCTGTCAGTAATGAAATGAATGATTTAGTTATCCTTGTTAGGAATAGCCCACAATGCTCAGAAACTCATTATGGCAGCCACGAGGCTGGCAGGAATGCCCTCGGAGGCACCTGCGAGTGAGTGGCTTTTACAATTAGCTCTCTCTTCTCTGCCAGATACCACAATCCCACCCTGCCCCCACCAGGAGCCAAGTGCAGGAAGCTTTATAGAGGAAAACCAATAAACAAGGTTGGGGCTAAGGTTCAGCTGCAGAGCTTGCTGAACAAACACGGCCTTGGGTTTGATGTCCATCACCGCAAGAAATAGGAGGCTGAGCAGAACTCCCTCTCTGCCAGCTTCCATCCACACAACATGAAACCACTTTCTCACACTGCATGGGAAGGCTTACCCAAAGCTCTGTGGAGATAAGCGCAGTGTAGAGGCCACCAGGGTTCTGAGGGAAGCTTGCTTAGCCAACTAAAGGCAGGGCTCAAGTGGGCACATCCTATGCCACCTTCCCATCCCCCACTGCCTCTCTGGAGGCTTTCCTTGTCCCTCTTTTCATAGAGGTGCTTCAGCCTTGGCTCCTGCAGCAGTTTTTCTCTACTGACTATAGCTGTTGAGTTTCAAGGGTAAGAAGAACAAAGGAAAACAGAGATGGGTGTGTGCATGGGCATGGGTGTGGGGAAAGTTGAAGCCAGGGATGCAGACAGAGATGCATGGTGTTGAAGGAAAGCTGTGCCACATGCCCATGTGCTCTCTTGTCTTCTGGAAGATTCTATTCAAAAGTAACTTCTTTGGGATGGGAAAGAGCGGCCTAGAGCAGAGACACCCCCTCCAACACACATACAGTGGCAGTTTGGTTTTGAAACAGAACCATTGCTCATTGACCACTCTCAAGGCAGCATACCTCAGAGGCCTGCAGGGCAGGGAAGGTTCCTGAACCTAACCTGGCTCTGATGTGGGAAGTCCTTCTGTCAATGTGTTGCTTTTATTAGTTAATGAATAAAGAAACTGCTTTGGACCTATAGCAAGGCAGAACTTAGGTATTCAGGGAAAGCTAGACTGAATGCTGGGAGAAAGAAGGGCGGAGTCAGGGAGAAGCCATGGATCCACCAGAGTCAGACATGCTAAAACTTCACTGGTAAGCCACTGCCACATGGTGATACACAGATTAATAGACATGGATTAAATTAATATGTAAGAGTTAGCTTATAAGAAGCTAGAGCTAATGGGCCAAGCATTTAAATAATACAGTTTCTGTGTAATTATATCGGGGCTGAGCAGCTCAAAACCAACGAGCGGCTCACTCCCTCCAACCTGGCTCCACTCATTTCATGGTTTCAGTCTGAAAAAGCCATGCTCATACCCACCTGTACTTAATTCTACAGCCTCCAGAAAGTCATTCTATAAAAATGTTGAGGCAGCTTACAAAGATGATGATGAAACAACTGGACCAACAAGATTCTGTAAGAGGGATAGAACGTGCAGATTCCCCTGAGGTTGCCAAGACAGGGTCTGCCCCTGAGAATCTCTGCTGTGACCAGAGAGGCAGCCTTCAGAATGGAAGAGGTACAGCCTTGACTAATTTTGAGACTGAAGAAGACACAAAATCAGTAGGAGCTGAGTGTGTGTATATAGCGGTGTTCCTAAGAAAGGTCTGTCATGAGTCTCCCCAGGCAACACCAGCACGGTGGCCAATAAGAGCTGGGGACATGACATTGACTGACTCTGTCTTCGCTGCTACCACAGTCATTTCTAAGATCTAATGAAAATCACCAAGGGTGCTCTTCTATCACAATGAGGGATTTGGTGGTGGTGGTGGGAACAGAAACATCCTCCTATTTGCATGGGATTGAGGACCATTTCCCTAGGGTGCCTTGTTCCCCAAAAGACTACCAAGGTTTGTTTATTTTATATCCCCAAAGTTAGAAAACTCTTTCTTTGATCTCAATGGAAGAGGCCTTATCAGAGAGGGAAGGTGGGAGGGAGGAAGGAGAGAATTGGGATGGAGAAAGGGGCAGAGAGAGAGAAGGGGGGAGAAAGAGAGGGAATAGCGGAGGGAAGGAGGGTGTGAATGCAGGAGAGAGGGAGGCAAAGTAGTGGGGGGTGAAGGGAGGTAAGGAGAAAAGGAGGAAGGAAAGAGGAAAAAAAGGAGGAGGGAATAGGAGGGAGGAGAATGGAGGAGGGGAGGAGGGGAGAAGAAGAGGGAGGAGGATGGAGGAGGAAGGGAAGGAGGGAGAGAAGTGGGAGGAGGAGGGGGAGGAGGAGCAGGAGGAGGGGAGAAGAAGAGGGAGAAAGATGAGGAGGAAGGGGGAGGAGGAGCAGGAGGAGTAGGGGGGGAGGAGCGGGAGGAGGGAGAGGAAGGGGGAAAAGGAAGGGCTTTATAGATGCTTGCACTGGATGATTGTCAGATCCAACAGAAAAAAGACTATTTTGAATGTGCATCAAGGTTGATTATGCTCCACCCTGAAGGACAGTCCCTGACCCAGTGAGCACAGTGCATCCCACTTACCAAGTGTGTATCTCTGACCTCCAGACTGTCTGGACCTAAATCTCAGCCTCACAAACTGTGTGATGTTGGGCAAGTTCCCTAACCTTTCTGTGCTTTGCTTCCCTCATTAGTGAAAGCTTAGTGTAGGTACAGTTTCTCGTTCTCTGCCTCAGGGAAGAACCATGTCTTACCTGGGGACCCCAGGGATGACTTAACCCACTCAGCGGTAAGACAGATGACCAAGGATCTCCCCACGGGCTGCAGTAGCTGTTCTGAGAACAGGTGGGCTAAGCAGGGCTGGGGGCAAAGCATGAGGGTCTTTCTACTGTTTTGTTTGGGGTGGACAGAGATCTTGGGCAGCATTTAATCACACTTCCTCCTCAGTGTGGAATGCCAGTAGACACACCTCTCCCTAGTGTGGATGGCCCATAAGCCGATGGGAGCACTTAATGGGGGTGGGGCTCAGTGAGCACTGGACTTCCTGGTAGACATCTAGCCCAATTCTCTTGCACTGACCTGCTATCCCTAGAGTAATGTGACTTCTCAGGATTTCAGGTCCTGCATGGCGGTCTCCCAAGACTCCCATGGCAATTGTAAGGATTGGGAGTGTGAAGACCCAGGGCTGGCAGCGGATGGCAACCAGCCTTCAGATGGCAGAGGTTTACCTTCCAAGAGCATCATCTCCAGGATTTGGTCCTAGGATGCTTGCATCAGGCTATTCAGGGTAGCCAGTGATCCAGTCCCCACAGGGAATTCGCAGCCTGTCTCTAGGATTAGACTTTGCATGGTACTGACAATGCTTGTCATGGGTGTGAACAAGAGCAGAAGCAGTGGGAGGTTTTGTTGCAGATGGACAAGGGACTTGGGTTAACACGAAGCAGGATGTGAGTTGTCAGACACGGAGAAGCAGGTAGTGAGTGTCAGGGCACGAGAGGATGAGACTAGCCCATGCGCAGAGCAGTACGCAGGTCTCAGGCCCGGAGGCTCTGGAGCAAGGGCCACCTGCAGACACTTTTGGAGCCTTCAAATGTGATTCTTCTGGGTAGGCAGTGGCACATGATAGGATGGTGACGGGTGTAAGGACTTGTGTTCTGGTTGGAGACCAGCTGAGAATCTGTGCAGGCAGGGTCAAGGGCACACAGGGGTGACTGCACACGCAGTGTGTACCCACAGGAGTGTGCAGCCCGGCAGGTGCAGCCCGGCATGGTTCCAGGCAGTCACTGTTTTTTCCCCATCTTGAGATCGTGCCATTGTCCTGGCCCCAGGTGTAGAAACTGGAGAGTTCCTAGCCGTGGTCCTTGGTGTCTTTACAGGGCTACAGTGCACAGTCTGTCAGAAGAGGAAACTGAGGCATTATTTCGTAAAGAGCCTGGTAGGAGAAGATGCCCCGGGGTCACTGTAATGCCAGATGCAAGTGTTCACAGACTGCATTGGCTCCTAAACTGGGGTGCTGTCCTTTGTCTTTGAAACGAGGAGGGTGAATGTGTGTAGGAGAGGTCTATGGACAGCCGTTTAAATCTCGGCTCTGTAGGTTCAGGTTAGGGGAAGTCGTGGGAGGAAGAGGAGATCCGGAGTTTGCAGTGACTACAACTGTCCTGCAGGTCATTGCTACACAGGGAACTGAAGGAGAGATAAGGATTCCGCAGGTTGAGACAGACAGAGGCCTGATCCTTCATCTCTGTGAGAAAGGGGCAGGGAAGAAACAGACTCAACACTGGGACAGGAAGCCAGGATTTACGCAGGGTCAGACAGGCCACAGGGCGCTGGAGAGGCCCGTGCACACAGCTTCTAGGTAGTGCCACTGATTTTACTTTGATGGTTTATTTATTTATATTTTATTATATTTTGAGACAAGATCTTGTCATGTAGCCCAGGTCAGTCTTGAGTTCATGCCTACATGGTAAGAGCACCTTTGCAAGAGACGATGGTCTGAGACAGTCCACACCGGGACGGTAGAAGACTGTCCGCCTCCTGTGGTGCTCTCTATCCTGAGGGCCTCCTGATCCCTGTCCCCTATTCCTCTGGTGCCTCTTTCTCTCTTTGACTTTAAGAAAAGCAGGGTGAATGGTCAGAGTGGACACAGATGGCTTTGTGTCCACAGATGGAGTAACTTTTGCCACCGTTCAGCCATGACAAGTTCTTACGTTCCAGGGTAGGGTGTGTAGATTAGAAATGTTAGGTAGGAGGAACAGGGATGTGAAAGAAATACAGAGACATAGGATCGTACTGGGAGGGCAACTCGGTGAATATTGAATATTGAATTCGCCTGTATTAATTTTCATATACATTTATACCCCTATACAGAAGTGGGGGAAGAAAGCAAAAGACAGCTTTACCATGACACAAAGGACAACCAGAACAGTTGCTTGCTTCAGTACTTGAGATATCAAGCCATTATTTCCTGAGTAAAGCATTTTGAGGCAGGAATATGCAGTGAACACACCTTAGACCAAGTATCCTGTAGGCAGCCACTCCCAATATCAAATCCTCCTATTTTAAAAGAAGGAGCACAGGAATAGGCTTGAATTCTCTGGCCTTTGGTCAGGGTGGAGCAGATCCACCTCTATGGGCCATCTTGATGTCCAAAACACCAAGCAACCACACCTGACGTCAACAGCTTTGAAAGAGCAAACATAAGCTCAAACTCTCTGACCTCCAGTCAAGGTGGAACAGGCTCACATCTGTGGGCCTGCATGTGAGTGTGTGAATGCGTCTGGGCGTGTGAATGTATGTGTATGTGTGCATGCCTGAGAGTGTGTGAGGGGACAGGACTCACCAGCAGACCAGAGCACAGGGTCAGAGAGCTTCCAGGTGAGGTGGGGCCAGAGGATGCTTCAGCCGGACTCCTGACAGCCTTCACAGCTGGAGCAACAATCCTGGTGGCACTCACCGAGGAGCCAAGAACAGCCCCTGGAGGAGTAAGTAAACAGTGAAGGACCAGAGGGTTCTGTGGGAGGAGGAAGGAGTCAGGGATGCTCCGTCGGAGCCAGCCTTAAAGTATGAGATGAGAGAAAAACAGAAGAGGGGGCTCCTTTGCACCTGCGTGGCCCTGACCTCCACCCCTTACTTGACGCACTTATCTCTAACCCTGTCCCTTGAATCCTGTTATCTCGAAGCCACTGCCATAGACTGCAACTTTCAAATAGAGCAACCAAGGGTGGACACAAGGACCAATGTGGCCAATAACATGCTTTGCAGTGTATGGACGGTGCATGTCCAATATCCCAAAGCAAGTCCGGAAACCAGTGGCCATGTCAAGGAGGTGGGGAGGAGAGTCATAGACTCACGGAAGGAGGCAGGAAGTGCAGGCCGCAAGGGTTTAGACGAGATGCAAACCCTGCTTCTACTTACAGGTGCTGCCTTGGCATACCCTGGAAAGCTGTGGAATACACAAGTCCAGGCCTCAGACAACAGAGGTAGGAGATAGTGCTGGGCAATGAGAATGTTCATTTGTTCACTCGGCCTACCTGACATTCTGAGGTTAAGAGGTGGGGCTGAGCTTGCTTTGGAGCCAGCTAAGGGAGGGCTGGGGGTGGTGGAACTGCCATCCAGACAGCCATTGTCCCTCTCTGCTTCTCTGGATTCAGGGACACTCCTGGCTTCTGGTACCTATGTCACTCCCAGAGAATCAAACAACCTTCCTAGCTCTCAGCTTTCCCCAGGCAGCAGTAAGCCCTGTGGTTTTAGTCCCAGGGGGACCCTTAGAACTGGCAGGATCTCTTGCCTGCAACTTGGGCCCACTGTTCTTTCCAGGTCATGTATTCTGATAGGTGTAGGTCCTTTTGGGGGCACCTAAGGGATAAGTCAGAAGGCCCTGGAGGAGTCACCGTAATGCCTAAGAGTTCCTTTTCATCTGTGACCATTCTACCCCTGTGATCAACCTTGGTGAGTCATCTTAACCAGAAGTAGGCTTAAGATCTGGTGGCTAGACAGACGTGTGAATTCACCATGGCTCCAGACCACACAGCCACTACCATTTCTGCCTGTTGCTGCGAAACTCTGTCCAGCTCTCTAAGCCCACAAATGGGCCTTTCCTCGGATCTTTGGGAACCACGATTCCACAGGCTCGCAAGGAGCTTTTGCTGTGACAGTCACAGCACGTACCCCAGGAGGCTCCCAGTGGGGACTAAGGCAGGGGTGTCAGTTGATTTAGGTAATTATGAGTCAGGGGAAACAGTTAAAGGCACAAGTTGGGGGCACATAGGAGGGGCAACACCTGCCCCTGGGCAAGGGCTTGGGGTGTCAGATAAAGCTTTTCATGAAAGGTGGTAACAGTTTGTGCTAGTGACAAGAAATAAAGTGAGCTGGGCTCAGAGGCCCTTGTCACACTGCTGGTGGAGGCACTGAAGCTGCAGAGGGGTCAAGCACATTACAGATGTCAGGAAGCAGGGTCAGATGCAAAGCGAGGTGCTGTGACTGTAGAGCCTGTACCCCTCCCCCATCCAGAGCCAGGTGTTCTGACTACTTATCCATACCCTCTAGAGGAACCAGTGAATCGTCCAGATGGTGCCTGGCCCGCCTGCTCCTTCCTTATTTGTTTACCGTCTGCCAAAATGGCAGAGTTGACCCACTCCAAACACCAAAAGATCTAACACTACCTTCTTGGGTGGCTGGCAACTTGGCTGAGGTTGAAGGGCCATAGTTGTCCCTCCTTCTGCCATTTCCAGAACCTGTGGAGGAGCCACCTCTGGGCTCTGGTTTTTCTCCTGATCTGTGACTTATTTCTGTCTCCCTCCTGAAAGGCCAAGTTTAAAGGCAGGGCCCATGACTTAGCAAATCTCTTTAAATAAAGGTAGGCCCTGTAGAGTGGCTGGTACTGGGTGGGGCACACAGATACCTCACAGGACACGAAGTATGCCCTAGAGAACTTGTCATTTTATTGGGAGAGCCAGCCACTCCGTCTGCTGCCACTCTAAACCTTGGCCACTCCCCCTCTCAGCCATGCCAGCTTCTTGCACAGAATCCTCAGTAGCTCCCTTGGCTTCCATGACCCTGGAAGGCAGGTGTTCTGCCAGTGTGACTTGGTGCTCAAAACGGTGCTCATATGGACAACCGTTGAGCGAACCAACACAATATTGCCATTTATCATAAATAAATAGTAAATCAATCAATGGCAGAAGCCATGTTCCTTAACCAGCCTCCAGCCCCTTCCTGAACCACCTCTTTTCCTTTGATTCTGGTGGGGGCCTGCATCCCCGGTCAGGGATCTCCATCCACCTAAAGCTCCCCTGGAGCTCAGAGCATTTGGTTGCTGTATTCTTGAAGCAGTATCTCCTCCGTTTTGTTGGCATTTGTCCATCTTCAGTCTGCCTCTGACCTATAGAACAACTCCTGTTCTCTAGGCACCAACCTTGGAGGTTGGAGTGCATCTTCCGTCCTCAGCCAGACTTTGAGCTCCTTGTGTATAGGAAGGATGGAGGTGCAAATTTAAGTTCAGCCCAGCCCCTTGATCCCTTGATACCCAGCAGGACATCATACATTGTCGATATCCCGAGGGGTTTGTAGTTGTGGTCTCTAGTTTCACACACGCACGCACGCATGCACACACACGTACACACACACGCACGCATGCACACACACGCACACACACACGCACGCACACACATACACATGATCTTGGACACAGTGGAGTGTTCTCACAGTGCCACTCAGTATCAGTCTTCAAAGCCATGAGTTTCAGTGTCCTGATCAAACTTTGTGACGTGATCCTCAACTTTGCCCCCTCCTTCAGGTTCATGACTGTCTGGCTCCTGGCTGACCACAGTTCCTTCTGCTCGCCTCTTAACGACAGGGAGCTGGGGCTGAGGCTGGGACTGAGCACATGGCTGGAAGTTACGGAGAAAAACACGTGCCTGAAGAACCACTGTGAGCGGCCGGCATGAGCTGGGGTCCCCGGAGCCTTCTGAACTGGGGCCGTGAAAGGCTCCCCTGGACTTTACCAGTTTGGATGTCAGTTCCGCCAGTTCCTTGTCATGTGACGTGGAACTTTCCTGAAAGTGGGGTTGGGGTGCAGTTTGTATGTATAAATGCAGAACTACAATACCCACTAACTAAATCGCATCATTATTGTTTGTGCTTCTATTTCAAGTGGAAGCAGAGGGTTAGAAAGTTCAATCTGAGGCCCGATAAGCCACTGGATGGAAAATGAGTGTAGGGTCATGGGACCTGGGCAGGGCCCCAGTGTGAGAAAAACAGCTCCCAGGGGAGCAGATCCAACTCAGGTCTCAGCCTCCACCTTGTGTGCAGCAACCAAGAAGCCCCTTTGCTTTTCTCTTCCTTTCTTTCCT
This sequence comes from Microtus pennsylvanicus, assembly GCF_037038515.1. NCBI lineage: Eukaryota > Metazoa > Chordata > Mammalia > Rodentia > Cricetidae > Microtus > Microtus pennsylvanicus. The sequence continues at coordinate 22,114,588 of NC_134586.1, forward strand.
CTTTACTTTTATTAGCCTTTTTCATGGTTGGGGACTGAATAACCTAGGACACGGCACACGGCCTCTGCCACAGAGCTGTGTCTTAGCTCTTTCCATTTTTATTCATTTTTATTTTTTAGACAGAGTCTTTTACTAACTCTCCCAAGTCAGTCTTGAACTAGTAATCTTCCTGATTCAGTCTCCCTATGAGCTGGGATTACAGGCCTGGCTAACAATCTAAGTTTTCAACAACAACAACAAAAATCCTTCCACGATCAAGGTTAGGCTTGGCATGTTCAAAAGTCCTTTTGCGATCACCCAGAAGTTTCTCCCCTTCTTTTCCAAGCTAGGGGCCATCTGCCTGCAAACAGGTAGACACCATGGGAACAGAAGGCCCATAGAAACAGGCAGAGTGGCAGTTGGGCTCCCCTGGTTAGCCCTGACAGTAGCATGTCGTCTCACTGAACTTCCCCTTCACGCTCAGCAGATGGCGACCGTGTGCTAGTGCTGCTGATTCCCTGACGCCGCGGAATTGTTTGCAAGGTAAAAAAAATAAATCCTCCCCCTGCTCCTGTCTGGAGCTCTATTAGGCAGGTCCACATGTCATTCCAGGTATCCACAACAGGTGCTTTCCTTCAGCTGGATGTCAGAGCTTGGTGCCGGTCCCTGGACAAAGAGATGCTGGGGAGGTAGCATCTCCCTTCCTTGGGCTTCTCACTCTTCATCTCTGCACCTGCATGGAGGTGGGTACCTCTCGCCCGATAGCAACGGGATTCTAGATTAAATGGAAAATGAACAATCTAAAAGACAATATATGGCAAAGGTCATCAGACAGCGAAGGCATCTTTACATGTCAGTGGGGGAGGAGCCTGGCTGGGAAACCCTGAGGGTCTGCAGGATCACGTGGATGGATCAGATCGTAACTCACGTGTGGCAGTGTGAAAACGAGGGGCCTCTTTCTTGTGAGCCTCTTACAGGTCTTGTTGCCTGGGTTCTAGAAGGAAGAATGAGATGTCGGAAGGATCCTAGTCTCTGAAACCAGACTACCCAAACCCAGTTTGGCCATTTATTAGTTGTGTGCCTTTGGACAGCATCTAAAATTCCAGAACCTCAGTTTCCTTATCTGTAAGGCAGAGGCTGCAGGAGCTTAAACTGCACACGGTTATGTGTAGTCTGATTGGTTTTAATAATAAAAACCCAGAGTCAGATATTGGGGTACATGCTGAAAGATCAGAGAAGTAAAGGAGTCAGCCACTAGAGAGACTTTTTAACTATTCTGAATCCTCAGACTGAAGGGGTCAAGATCCTTTCTCCATGAATCCTCATACTGAATTCCTTGAGATGTCTCTGCCTGCCCAGCCATATTCCTTCCCGTCTCCACCTCCAGAGTGCTGGGATTAAGGGCATGTGACTCCCAGATACTGGGATTAAAGGGGTGAGCCACCACCACCTGGCTGTGTTTATCTTTGAGACTGAATCAATCTCATGCAGCCCAGGGTGGCCTTGAATTCACAGAGATCTGTCTGCCTCTGCCTCCTGATTGCTGAGATTGAAAGTGTGCGCAACCATTGCCTGGCCTCTATGGCTAACTAGTGGCTAGCTCCGCACTCTGATCTTCAGGCAAACTTTATTTGTGAGATCACAAACAAATTATCACCACAATTATGTATTGTTTAAAATGATTATAGAGTCATAATGTATCTGGTATAGCATAGGTGCTAAGCTAATGTTTGGCTGCTATCATTTTTCTTTTGTTTTAGTTTTTCCTTGAGGAAAATAACTAAATCACCTGTCCTTCCCAAAAGGGTGTCTGAAGTTCCAGGAGGAGACGAGCCTGGAGAAAGAAGACCCCAAGAATGGACACAGTTCCCTTCTCCCTCTCAAGGTTTTTCTTCCGCAAGAACCTAAATCAGGTCTTCCAGCATGTCTATTGGCATGGTACCATGCTCTTCAACTGGTGGGCCAGAGTCCAGTGTGTTCTGGCTGGGAAGTTATGTGATGTCCCTGTGGAGGTTCGGGAGGAAGCAGGTCGCTGCTGGGCTGAGTGACAGCTTGGGAGATGGACATCTCTGTGTTGGCATAGCTTGTCTCAGAGCTGGCCCTTCCCTGGGGTCATGAGGTCAGACCTTTGCTGCTCCTTAGCACCTCCTGGAGGCAGGGAAGGAGGCCTTCCAGGAGCTCAGTCAATAGCCCAGATAGTGAGCTAGGGTGGGGGTGGGGGAGTAATTCACACACCCACATAGTATCCTGCACCCTCAGCTGGCTCTCCATCGTCAGCTTAGCCAGATCTCAAGGGGAAGCTTACTGAGGATTTTCTCTACAGGTTTGTGGGAGTGTGCCCAGCTGTGAGGGAAACATCTCCATCCTCTGACTGGTGAGAAGACCCTGTTAGCTCCAGGATCCTGAGCTGAACCCTCAGTTATGCTTTGAGCTACAGTTGTGTTGATACATGATCCTGAACAGGCCTTTCTTATCCCAGCGTCTTCCTTGGTCTTCCTACATGTTGGAGTCTCGGTAGCTACCACCTTTGTTCTTTGAGCTAACCACAATAAATGAGCATGACAGGAAATGTTTAGCAGGTGCCCAGGGCTCATTCCCATCAGCTACAATGTGAGAGCTTCAGCTAGATGACCCATAAGGGCATATGTCCTGTGACCCATGACTGCTGACCAGACACAGGTGCCTGAGTACCTTGAGGCGTAGGGGCCATCACTGGCAGATACTGGTGACAGTCATAGGGACCGGGAGTCCCTTGGCTCATCGTCATTGCTAGCATGACGAAACTGGACAACACATGTGGGTGGCTGATAAGGAAAAGGTTTGGGAAGATTCCTGGAATCATGGGCTGGGGCTAGAGGCTTTTTCTGAACAGTGAGAGGTCTTCCTTCTGCTGGTGGACAAGGGGCCTAAAAAAGAGGACCCAGGGAAGGGTGTGGTCCCTCCTCAGGATGGCTTCTGATGCTCTCCCCTTTTCCTCCTATGTTTTCCTTCTTCTAGGATCAGTCTATGGCCGTCACTGCTCACTCTTTCTGCCATCTCTTCACCAAGTGCCCCTCACAATGACTTTCAAAGCAACCATGGTTTTCCATGTTGGTCTCACCATCCTTCTTCTCTTCAGCTTCCACCAGAAGACCTCTCCCAAGGGACATGGGAAGAGGCTGACTGAGGACGACCTAGGTGTCTCCATGGAGACCTGGGTAGAGCAGCTCTCAGCTCAGCAGACCCCGCCCCCAGAGCTGCGGATCATCGGGATCATCCAGTGAAAGGAGAATCTCTTCCCTCCTGGAGTTCAGGAGGAATGCAGTAGAACCAGGCTTCCTACCCACTGCTCGCAGGGATTTGTAGCTATTTGTGTACCTCCTGCCTCTACTAGATAGAGTCCCCTAATGGAAGGGACTGTCGTCTTTTCATTGGCCACTGCACTGCTCATTGACTTCATCCCAACAAATGTGCCTCTAAGATTTGGCGTCTGCAAATAGTGGTCATGGCCACTGGTAAAGAACAGGCCTGGGTGTGGACACAGTCAAGGATGCCTTGCTATCTGGCTTATGGGAAACTTACGTGGTTTCCAATGTGGCTGTGAACAGTTACCCCCTCCCCCACCTAGCTTTGGGCTCACCATCCTCTACACACGTGTCTCTGTAGTTCTCTGATTCCATAGTACATGGTTAGGAGGGCAGAAAGGGACATATGCATGGATCAGAATTGTTTTGTCAACCTGTGGGGTTTCTTCTTTGTTCAATTGTTTCTTCTATAAATATCAGCAAATAAAATTATCTAAGATTGATGCTTCTCCTGTCTCAGTGGGAGACACTAAGAACTCTGAATGTAAATTGTGCAACAAGCTTCTACCGAGGAATAACGGGACTGGTGAGAAATGGTTGATCTTCATTTAGTTCACACATAGAAGTCTCCTGACACACACACCGTGAACAGCCGAGGCAGGTGAGTGAGCTGGCCCCAAGGTCATAAGAGCAAGAGAGCTACCACTGTCTCCCACTAGCTGCAGCACTTGGAGGAGCCGGCCCTGAGCATCGCCAGGGCAACCCGACAGAACCAAGCCATCCTGTTGGTGGAGATGTGGATGAGCTGGCCCCGAAGTTGTGAGCATAGAAGAGCTGTCCCCATCACTCATCTGTCATATGGCGGCACGGGTGGCAGAAAGATGCCCCTTCCCTTGCCCATCAATGCCTGAGGCAGGTGGGAGAGCTGATCCTTACTTTAATTAGGGATATATTAAAGTTCACTTTTTCCTGTGTATAAAAATAATGTGTTTTTTTTATTTTCCAAACATCAATCTATATTATACGATTGAACATTTTTTGACTTTCAAACTAGCCTCCCCATCCACACACACTGTTTAAAGTGGAAGTCCCAGGATCACTGCTTTGACTTCCTGGTTGTCCCTCTGCAGCACTAATGAGGTCTGTGAGCCACCCTCCGATCAAAGGTGTGCCACATTCATTCCTTCCTGTGCTTCCAAAGGACATAGCGCTAGCCCGTGGGTGTGCGAGCCTGTGGGTGTGCGAGCCTGGGAGTGTGCAAGCCTGCGGGTGTGCGAGCGTGTGGGTGTGTGAGCCTTTGGATGTACAAGCCTTTGGATGTGCACGAACCAGACACTTCTCTTGCAAATGAGAGAAGTGAGCCTGAGAGGCTCAGAGGTCAAGTGATTTGTTCAAGGTGACTCAGAGTATAAAGGAACGCCAATGGAGGCCAGGCTCGTCTTATTTTGGAGCCTAGTCCCTAAAAGTGCTTGGAAGGCAATAGGATCAAGCGCTGACTCCTGCCAAGGAAGTTCCTGAGTAAAATGGAGTCTTTAGTAATATCTGTCATGAGGTGCGTACTCAGCTGTGCCCCTTGGCAGCGGAGTTCTATCTTGGTGCACAATCTCATTTCATTTCTAGTGTTTGCAAAGTACTCCTAGGGGAGGGGGAGCCTGAGTTCCTTTCCTTTCTCATGCCTGCTTTCCTTCCTGGGCTAGAGCTGGCCTGCCAGAGAGCAGCCAGCAGGTGGTGTTGTCTCAGTTAAGACGCTGTGAAATGGCAGGAAACTGGCTCCCAGCCTTTACTGTGTGGACGTCCCAGTCTTTGGTGACTGTCTCATGACCCACACCAGGACACTGACTTGTCTCCATTTCAGTGACTTGAGGGAGCCAAGGGCTTGGTGGAAGAAGAAAGTTAGAACAAACAAAGACCTTCCTCTGGCCTCAGCTCTGCAGAAAAGGCCTAATGACACCCCTACCACCTGGAATGGCCATGGCCCTGCCATTTGCCCCTCAAGACCCTCCCCCACCTCCTTATCTGAACTAACACTCCGGTCTCCAGATCTATGAAGTAGGGTCACTCGCAGCACCCCCTTTCAGCATTGACTGTGTTGGCACTAGCGTTCCGTTCCAACCCAGTTTACTTGGAGATAGGGTCAGATACAGAGGGTGAGGGCCCGACTGTAAACCCAGGCTGATTTAGCTGGACTTCTGGCCCAGTGGTTGTGAATCCTGATGCCCACAGCCCCCTTCCAGACTGACCTATGGGCCTTGGAGAGATTCATGTATTAACCTATTCAGTCTAAAGACTGCAGATAAAGAGAGTCACAGGACAAGGCCTGGATGCTGCTGAGCACACTCCAGGAACCCATGTGTCTTCAGCACGCAAGCTCCCTGGACTCAACTCTGACATTTTCATGGAGATTTCATTGCATGGACATAGCTGATGAAGTTGTTAGCTGCGAGTAACAAACTGACGTCCGTCTGTCTGTCCTCCTAGTTCCCCCTAGCTCTCAAGTCCTGCCTTAGTTCTTCCAGAGACAGGCCCCCATGAAGCTCCCTAGGGACTTCAATCTTCAGACCACTTGCTGTTATTGAGAAAAATCCACCATTTTGAAGATTCCAGGCCTCTTAGAGGTCTTGTTATAGGGCACCGAGATGAAAACCAAACATCATGACTGCACCGCTCAGTTCACGTATTCTACACGGACCCCAAGATAACCTAGAAACTCGGTACTATCTTTTCCATCTTATAGAAAGAAAAACAAAGGTTTGGACAGGTTAATTTACTTATCCACACCATGTAACTAATAATAAGAAGTACAGTCTGGGGAAGCTAAAGAGATGGCTCAGCGGTTAAGAACACACACTGCCCAAGCAGAGGACCGGAGTTCCCAGAACCCCCTTCAGTCAGCTCACAACCATCTGTAGCCCCAGCTTCCGACACCTTCTGACCTGCAAGGACAGCTGTACTCCTATGAAAACACCCCCACAGAGACACATATGTATACATACAATTAAAAATAAAAAAATACAAAACAGGAAGTGTATGGGGGCATTCCAACCTTGGACTTTGTCTCCCAAATGCATGCTCTTTAACCACCCAAAGTGTTAGTAGCCTTCTTCCCCCCACCACCACACACATAGGGGAGAGAGAAAGAGAGAGAGGGAGGGAGAGAGAAGAGAGAGAGAGAGGGAGAGAGAGAGAGGGAGAGAGAAGAGAGAAAGAGAGAGAGGGAGGGAGAGAGAAGAGAGAGAGAGAGGGAGAGAGAAGAGAGAAAGAGAGAGAGGGAGAGAGAAGAGAGAAAGAGAGAGAGGGAGGGAGAGAGAAGAGAGAAAGAGAGAGAGAGAGAGAGAGAGAGAGAGAGAGAGAGAGAGAGAGAGCGCGTGCTCTGGCTTGAGCTGTAAATTTGCATCTCAGGAGGTTGGGAAATGACTTCCACTAATCTAGTAGAATAATCCCAGGGTTCTAAAGGACCATGTAGCTCACGCAGCCAGACACAGAGACTGTTGTCAACAATCTCTTTGTTGGTAGAAAGAAAGGTGAAGCCTTCTGAGAGTTCCAGTGGGTGGTGGCTGACCACCAGCCAACAGACTACGATCCATGATCACAGCCCTTAGTATCAGAGTCCTGCTAGCAGCTTCAGCCAACTGAAAATACGTCAGACTTTCTCCCCAGATTACTAAAACAGAAGCAGGGTAGGAGGGTGGAATCGATCAGTGGGCTGAGCCGTTGAGGGAAAAGAGAAGACAGACATTAAAATAGCAGCAGATGAATACCACGTAATTTCAAGCAGTCAATAATGTCACGCCAAAACGCTGGTACGGCCGCTGAGATAATTGCCCTTCTCCTGATTAGCATCTTTATGAGAAAAGGAAATGATTGCTGTGTGTGAGAAATCACGCTGCCTCTCGCTTCATAGGCAGTGGCGGTAATGGGAGACCAGGCTCCCAATCTGTAGGCTAGCCACACGTATAGCCTTTAAGGAGTGGGCATGGGATAAGTTAGTCTTTGGGGTCACCGTTCATCATTCAGGAGGTATGGGGGATACTACCGACTGAGCTGGATCTTATGTGTCTGGGTTTGGAGACTCTCCGATCCCTCATCAGAGCAAACATCCCCGTGTTTCACGACTGTAATAGGCTATTTGACAAGCTCACCTCTTATATCCCTTGCGGCTTTCCAAATTAAATTCCAAATCACCGAACATGCTCCCTGGGATCGGAACAGTGTGACAGTTCAATAAGTCATCCATTAAGGATGTCCGCATCTTCATCCCCAGAACCCCTGAACATGCTACTTTAGATGGTAGAAGGGACCTTGCAAACTTGAGTTCATTTTAAGGACCGTCAATTAGGAAATGTTTTGGATGAGATGGATGGAGTGAATGTAATTACATTCTCTTAAGAGAGAAGAGGGTGAGGATGGGTCAGGATAAGAGGGATAACAAAACAGAAGTTAAATGTGGGTGATGACATGGGGCCATTAGCCAGGGGGTGCAGGTGGCCCTGAGAAGTTGGAGCAGACCAGAAAATAAATGCTTCTAGAGTCCCTGAAAAACATCAGACCTGCTGAAATTTTGATTGTAGTTCGAAGAAGGTAGTTTTGAACTTCTAGCCTCTGGAACTGCAAAATATGAGTTTATTCTTGGAAGTTTGTTATAGCAGCAACAGAAAGCTGATGCTACCTCGGAAGGCCTAGCGCAGATGATGTCAACATCAAGATGCCAACACCTCCGATGACACAAGTTAGGGTTCTCTGAGAGGCGGAAACCTCAATTGAGAAAATGCCTCCATAAAATCTGCCTATGGGCAAGCCTGTTGGCTCTTCTCTTGATTGATGATGGATGTGGGAGGGCCCAACCCTTTATGGTGGTCCTGGACGGTGTAAGAAACTAAACTGAGCAATCCATAGGCAGCAAGGCAGTAAGTAGCATTGCTCCAAGGTCTCTGCTTCTGTTCCTGCCTATGTGTTGCTGCCTTGAGTTCCTGCCCCAACTTCTCTCGGTGACGGAGTATCCTCTGAAGCTTGTAAGCAGAAATGAACACTTTAATCCTCCAGTTGGTTCTGGTTTTATCACAGTAATAGGAACCCTAACGAAGGCAACGAAACTCTCTCTTACCCCCATACCTTCCATCAGGGTCTCCCATGCTAAAGCTGATATCCCAAGATTCACTTTTCCCAACTTTCCACTAACGCCGAGAATCACAGCTGCATCATGGTGTCAGCACAGGGAGAGGCCACTAGTGATAGTGTCAGTCACTGTGAACAGTGAATGGGCGTGGCGTCAGCGGATGCTTGTTATAGTCGAATGGGGCAGATTGACTAGTGTCGATAAACACATTGAGCACTGTGGTTTCTGAGACAGTTGATTCTTAGAAACTCTATGGGAAGTAGTGTTTACTACTGTGTTCATAGTGTCTTCACACAAGGGAAATGAGATATCATATGTGGGATTGCTGAGTCTCTGCCCAGGTCTGCTTCAATCAAGATCCCCAACCTTCACACAGGAGAATTCGCGACCCAGCCCCAGTCCCAGTCCACTATGCACCTCCAGTAAAAAGAGCAGGCTCTTGAGTGGACAGGCTCTCTGGGAAGTCTTCTCTAGCTCTAGTGGATATCCGGATCATGTAGGAACTTCCTATAACATTGGTTCCTGAGCCCATCTCCAGATATTCCAATGCAATATGTGCGGAGAGGGCACTGGGAAACTCACTTCCCAGGATGCTCCGGTTTCATCCAGTATTGCTGGTCAATGAATGACGTTGGGGTAACATGCAAGCTGATGACCATTGCACCTCTAAGACCAGCTGCTTCAGCACCTCAGGGCCTCAGGACTCTGCCACGATTCGTGCGAGGTTTTGCCAAATCAAAATAAGCATACTTTGATAAGCATACTGAGAGGAAATGGATACAGAGATGAGTATTGCCCACGAATTGTGTACCATCCTCATGTTCCCCCCAGATTTACAACAGCCAAGGGATCTTACATGTGCTTAGCTGCTTTTCAATAAAATACTTTTGTTATGCATCTTGATAACCTCACCAAGATTCAAAACCACATCTTCCGATACAGATTGCAATGAGCTGAAAAAGCCGGTGGATCTAATATGCTAAATGCACATGAATTATAGTTAGAATTGGAAAATTGAAAATACAATTCCACCATCCCTAACCTTCCACGATAGGGAAATTATTGACTAATGATCTCATAGAAGGCTTTCACCCTATGTGAGTGGGGGCTGTGGTTAGGTAGTTTGAGAGAGGACAAGAGGGATAATAGAGAAAGAGAAATACTCGCAACTCAGCTTTAACCTGCAGTTTGCCAGTGGAGGAGGGGTGACCATGGGGAAGCCCAGGAGAAAGCAAGACACCCAGGACTCACCAAGGCCAGCTGCTCCATGAACTTCCGGCTACTGTGTATTTAGGTCACATTATGCTCTGTTTGTCCTCTGGAAATGCACTGGACCCATTAATGAATTTATTCCGTGATTATCACTGTGTAGGGAGGCAGAAAGGAAGGGGTGGGAGGGGGAGCCAAACTCCAGATGTGAGCATTAATTTGTGAATGGCCTCTCATCTTAATCCTTCCAAACTGGAATCTGGGTCAATGGAGGCATAATCTCTTTCCCCTCCCCCCTCACTCTCCTAGGATGCTCCTTCCATGACCACCCTACTTGGTTCCCATCTCTCCACAGGCAAGGGAAAGACCTGCGTCTCCAGCCTGCACTCTGACTTGTGTGTTCTGTTTCCTTCAACTTCTGTGCTTTTTCAAACAGGAAAGGGAGGTCGCTTCCAGGGCTTCCTTCCAAGGTGCTGGATTGAGGGGCAATGAGGAGAGAAGAGGTGGAGAGGAAGGAGACCTTCTCCCTTCCTTTATGCATATGCTACACATAGAGGAGGGAAATGTGTCTGGAAAGAAGATTATGCAAGAGAAAAATATCACCATTCATGTTACACGTGGAGGAGGGAAATGTGTCTGGGACAGAAGATTACACAAGAGAATAATATCACCATTCTGTTGTCAATGATTGCTTGATCATGTATCTTTCTAGTGTGGCATAGAATTGTATATTTTATAAAAATAGTAAAACCCAAACTACCTTTGATCATTGATCAACTTTTATTTATTTATCAGAGAAGAAAAAAATACTTCGGTAGATTTCAAACAGACTGATTTCTATTGGGCTCCCACTGGTGCAGACAGGAAAGTCTTAAGGTTGCTTTGCCTTCTCTGGACAACTCCTCAAAAAGATGCTGCCCTGATCTGTGTGACTGTGTCCTTCATCTAGAAAGGGTAGTGGTTTTGTTTAATTGCTATTTTGGAGGGAGGGGAAGTTCGATGACACAGGGCATGCATGTGAGCAGGATAATGTGGGAGAGTTCCTTCTAAGAGTGATCAAAGAGCAAGGAAGATGTAGCCCCAAATTCAGCATCTCTCAGTTTGATGGTGGAATCTGCCAGAGCTATTGTTCCAGCACAGCAGTCTCTGGTCCACCTCCTTGAATGGGAGAGCTGGAAGAGGCCTGAGTTCTAAGACTTGGCTCCCTGGTTACGCATTTTCAACTTGTTTGCAGATATGCAAACATTTCTGATGAGGGTCTCTTGTGGATCGCCCCTCCACTGTGGAAAGGCGCAGTTGATACCTGGTGCTGTAACTAGAATCAAATGTTATTTCTGTTTCTTTCTGTCCATTTAAAATTTGCTCAGTAATGGGAGTCCCCCTGCCCAGATCTAGATGAATATATAGGTCTCCATGTTTGGGGTTATATTCTATATTAATGTAATAGCATTATATTAATATAGTACACAGAACTATAATGACTATATAGGAGTTATGTAATCCAACATGCTAAATTGGAATTTTACCCACAATATTGTTTTTACCCACGAAGCTGATGTGACTTGTTTGGTAATAAATTATTTAGTAATTTAATTTGCTCTGAGCTAAGGGTCAGAGCAAACCTAATTTACTCCTTGCCCTATTTGGTCATCTAAATGGCTCTTACATTTATCTGGTTAGATATCAACTCCTCAGTCTCTGTGAGTGTTCGCTATTGTTAGAAATCACCTTTGCTTCTGTCCCTCACTTTCCCCTTCCTGCCTTACTGACCCAATAGCTGCATTTGTTATTAGCTCAGCTGCAATCAGTGTATCTTCACTAAAATGTATAATATAGAGTTCACACAATGTATAATTTTGTAAGAAGTCAGAAGTTCATAAAGCATAGCCTAGTTCACATTCTCTCTTCAACTCTCTCATTTACCTACTTATGTATTTACTTGTCTATTGATAGATGATAGATAGATAGACAGACAGATAGATAGATAGACAGATAGATGATAGGTAGGTAGGTAGATAGATAGATAGATAGATAGGTAGATAGATGATAGATAGATAGATGATAGGTAGATAGGTGGATAGATAGATAGAAAGATAGATAGATAGATGGTAGATAGACAAATGGGTAGATGATAGGTAGACAGATGATAGATAGATAGACAGATAGATGATAGGTAGATAGGTAGATAGATAGATAGACAGATAGATAGATGATAGGTAGGTAGGTAGATAGATAGATAGATAGATAGATAGATAGATAGACAGATAGATAGATAATGAGTGGTTGGAACCAAATGTAGGTGCTCACATACACCTCCTTAAGCAGAAAGACAAAGATACATTCTAGAGGGAGCAGAGTGAAGTGGGGAGAGGTGTAAATCACGCACAGGAGGAATGAAAGACAGGCACATCAACACAGCTGCTTCGATCGAGACACGAGAGAAGGGCCTAAGTGTGGAGAGAAGGCACTCCTGGTCTAGGGCTGGGAAGATCATTAAGACATGGTTCTTCCTTCATGAACCGGCTTCCATCCACCTGCCTGGCCAATCTCACAGAACCTTTCCTAAGCCTGCTGTATCAGCTCCATTAATGTTTTTATCTGGTCCTCAAGCCAGACCTGGGATTTCCTTTCTGAAGTCATAGTCTTCTTTCCACCTAAACAGCCCATCTTCCGCTCACCCCCTCAGGAAAGCCTCCCTAGGTTCCAAAAAGAGCCTGACCCCCACTGTTCTTACAGCACCCTGTTTTCTGTGAGGAATCTCTCAAAGTCGGAATTAAATAAGAAATGTAAAATTAGGCATCAGTGTGTTTTTCCTACCTTGGGGTGTATCACCTGCCTTGGTCATTAATGTATTACTTATCCACTGGGGACATAGCTTGCATGCAGTAAACATTAATTAAGTAAATGAATAGTTTTCAGTTTTATCTCATGTAGCCCAGGTAAGCCTTGAATTGTCTATGTAGCTAAGGGTGACCTTTTGAACTCTTGATCTTTCTGCCTCCACCTCCCAAGTATTGGATCTGCAGGTATGTGCCATGTCTGGCTTAGTGGGTATTTTGTAAGATAAAGTCTTGCTGTGTAGCCCTGGTTGGCCTCAACTGTGCTGCCTCTACCTTCCAGGTACTGGGATTAAAGACGTGCAGTACCATTATTGACTCTGTTAATAATGGCTTAATAAAGTTGACATTTAGAACACCTTTTTCTATTTTCTCTCTCCCTTCTCCTCTAGCCCCAGTGCTCTTTCATTTTAATACCCTCCTTGTAACTTCTCTCTTTGGTTATGCAGTCTTGCCAAGGCTTCCCGTGGTGCAGGAGGACCACTCTTAGGAATCAATGTCCTTTCCTTTTCTCTGTACATTTTATCCTGGGAAAATGGTGAGGTGTTGCAGAGAATTCCTTAAGGTCATCATCCGAATCTTATCTGAATGAGGTTGCTATTCAAGGTGTGACTTCCAGACAGCTGCATTGGCACCGCCTAGGAGCTTTGTCTAATGCTACAGTCTAAGATCCATGCCACCCCAGAGTCTACCTTTCGATAGGACCCTAGGGTGGTGAGTCACAAAACACTGTGAAAGGTGTGTTTCCTGATGTGGGAGGCCCTTCTGCATCTTGTGAATATGTTTCTTTACCATGTGTTTGGTTAATAAAGAAGCTGATTTGACCAATAGTTAGTCAGGAGACAGCTAAGCAGAAAATCCAAGCAGAGATAGAGGGGAATAGGAGATGGAGTCTGGGAGACATCAGCAGCCACATGAAAAGCAAGATGTGAGGTAATAAGTCACAAGCCTAGGGTAAAATACAGAATAATAGAAATAGGTTAATTTTAGTTGTAAGAGCTAGTTAATAATAAGCCTGAGCTAATAGGCCAAAAGTTTGCAATTAATATTAAGTCTCCGAGTGGTTATTTGGGAACTGGCAGGCTCATGAGACACCTCCTGTTATAGTTTCCTACAGCTACCTAAATAAAAGGGAAAGCCTACTGCAATCATGTGCTGTGTCAAGGCAAGGGGGAGCATCTTGGAGTGATGATAACGAACAGGAATGGCGGGAGGCCAGTCTTGAGACCACAATGCTGGAGTATGAAAGGAGAGAATAACAGTTGAGCAGGGAGAGTCAGACTTGGCTAGCTCCTTGGTGATCCAGAGATATGTGTGAGTGGGATTCTAGGTGCAGGAGCAGAAACCAGATCTTTGTGAGCCTGCTGTGTAGAAGGCTGCCCAGGAGGAAAGTGGTCTTTACAGGAAAGCCAAGTCAGAGATAGAGGCTGAGGGTTCCCAAGCCTAGGAGCTGTCAGCTGACTTTCCTTTCGGTCATGAAGAGTGGTCGCATCAGCCTGCCTGTATGGCTGCCACCTGTGACACCCGTAGGTACCTAAGCAGGAAGTCTAGGAGAACTGCTAAGTATATAAGAAGCAGATTTAGAACAAAGGAGGCCCGGCTAATGTGCTTGCCTCCTGTCCTATTCTCTAGGAGATAGTTTTCCCAAAGATTGCTGGAAGACAAGCTCCAGAGAACTCATCCCCCTGGGGAGCTCAAGGGTTGACCATATGAACCAATAATACCCATCCTTGTATGTACAAGATGCACAAGTCAGTGACTAGAGACAAGGCTGTGGGTCTGTGACTTCACCCTCTCCATCCCAGCAGGGAGGAACCTAAGTATCTGTAAAGAGGAGGTTGCAGGTGTTATACAGTAGAACAAAGCTTGTCCCAGCATGTGTAAGGTCCTAGGCTAGATCTTCAGCTACTCAATAAATAAAGAAAAAGGAAGTCAAGGTGTAGAGAGCACAAGACCCTAAGGCTAGCCACTGATGCGGCCACAAACCGCCTTTCACATCCAGGCCCAATCCTCAGCCCTGCACATTTGTAGAGAACACATACACAAAGTCATCCGCAACCAAACATCTGCTCGAACCCAGTTCCCAGCAACTGCCTTATACATGTCCTTTAAAAAAAATCACACCCATGTGCATTTCCAGGGCCGACACAAGTTTGTGTGCCTCTTGCTGTTCCAACGAACTTTGCATCAAGTTTCCAAGACACCCACATGTATGGACCCATTCACAGCCAAGAGCCTATGACATCCCTGGAGTAGAATCTCCAACAATATGCAGGAAAAGAAATAGACAATTATATATAAGTAGACATTCAGAACAGCAGCAACTTCACAGCAATACAAAACTAAGAAACATCTGGAGGTGGCTGTATCTGGAGTTGCCAGGCAGGCCTTGAAAAATCCTCCTCTTGGTTTTTGATGCACACAATAGCCCCATGGACTAAAAACAAAGGTAGAGAGGCTGCAGGAGGCAAAGGGACCCTGGAATCTATAGGTGCCTAGGACTATATATTATCTCGGCCATCCTACTGCCTCCTGCAATGGAAGAGAATGCTCTTGGGACAGATACGGACAGGCATGACTCCAGCGGCTTGGATTTGAATTATAGCTTTACTGCTTTCTATTTCTGTGCACCTATGGAATTTTGTCAGTCTTTCTGTGCCTTGCTTTCTTTGTATGTTGAAGGTAGTAATGGCACTTACTTACAGAGTAAGATGAGGCAGACATGCCAAGAACAAGTAAGTTCCTCAGACACTCTCCACGTCCCTCTCCGTACACTGGTCTAGATGCGGCTCCTAGTTACTAGCCCAGAGTTTCCCCTGCACACTCTTTCCCCACCAGGATTTATAAATTTATATCTCCTCTCGCTTTTTTTTTGTTTGTTTGTTTTTAACAGTTGAGGATTTGGTGGAGAGTTTGGAGGAATAGTGTAGAATGCAGGCTCACGAGACCAGACAGTTTCTCTCTTGATGGGGCTGTCCCTGAGCCTGAAGATCAGATCACCAATGTCTGGGCTGAAAACCAGGTTCAAGGGGTGCTGGGAGGTCTCAGCCTCCTACCTTTCAATGGGTGTGCAGGAAGATCAGAAGAGCTCTCTCCCTCCTTCTCCCTCCCTCCCTCCCTCTCTCCCTCCCTCCTCTTCCTTCCCCCCCTCCACATACACACAGTTCACCACTCCTCTCCAGTCTATTTCTTTCCTAAGAAAGGAGGCTGGTAATACTCTAAAGCAGTAGTTCTCAATCTATGGGTGGCGACCCCTGGATAAACCTCTATCTTTCAAAGTATTTACATGGCGACGATTTCCAACACTGACAAAATTTCAGTTATGAACTAGCAACGAAGGAATTTTGTGGTGGTGGGGGTCACCGCGACATAAGGAACTATATTAAAGGATGGCAGCATTAGGAAGGTTTGAGAACCACGGTTCAAAAGAAACAATATACAAAGGACTCTCTCTAGTCTCTCATTATTAGACTCAGCTAAAAGCCTTTCCCTTCCATCTAAAGCAGTTCCCATCCTCTGGTGTCCTCTTGGCTTTCAGTGCGCTCCCAGGTGATCTGAGATCCTGAAGCTATTCTCATCCTGTTGCCCTGGGAATTTCAGCACTCCTGGAACAACCTGTTCCTCGCTCCTCCCGCTGCCTCCTCCCCTTCCAGTCCGTTTTTCAGCGGGGCCCCAGCTGAACTCTCCGGAGAGACACTCTCTGACTCTGTCCCCAGAGGAGAAAAAGGGAGGGGGAGGAGGAGAGGAGGGAGCCACAAAGGGCGGAGGCCGGGGAGCTCAACCAGAGAGGGGCTGCTGAAGGCTGCGTCTGCAGCAAGAAGGCTTTTCTGCTGCCTGGTAACCAGCTGCTGGAATACACAGAGAGAGGCTGGGAGTAGGGGCAGAGGCTTTTTGACGTCAGGACCAGGCAAGGGGATCGGGCCAGCTATCCTAGCCAGACCAGAGACAGCTGGGCTTTCGGCTGGAGAGAAGCCCAAAGCAAGGCGCGGAGCGTGAGTGAGTTGGGGGTGTGGAAGTCGGTTTCTGGGGCGCAGCATGCCCCCTGCCCCTGGGTCATGGAGATCTCCCTGGTGCCTCTGGAGAACGGCAGTGCCATGACACTCAGAGGAGGAGGGGAGGCAGGGGCAAGCTGTGCGCAGACCCTCAGGGGAGAGTGTGGGTTCCCTCCGACGGCTGGGCTCAGTAATCAGTCCAAAGAACCTTCACCGAGGGGGCGCGCCACGCCAGGGGATGAGGACCAAGGGGGGAGGCCTTTGCCCTCTCTGCCTCGGAAGCTGCCACAGCCTAGAGAGCCATCTGCCAATAATGAGGAGGAAGAAGGCGACCCTGGCCTGGGCACAATGGAGGAGGACCAGGCTCCACAGGGCGCAGGGTCGCTCCATCACCAGCGTGTCCTTATAAACATCTCAGGGCTGCGCTTCGAGACGCAGCTGGGCACCCTGGCACAGTTTCCCAATACCCTCCTGGGGGACCCAGCTAAGCGCCTGCGCTACTTCGACCCCCTGAGAAATGAGTACTTCTTCGATCGCAACCGGCCCAGCTTCGATGGCATCCTTTATTACTACCAGTCAGGGGGTCGCCTGCGCAGGCCGGTCAACGTCTCGCTGGATGTGTTTGCAGATGAGATCCGTTTCTACCAGCTGGGGGACGAGGCCATGGAGCGCTTTCGGGAGGATGAGGGCTTCATCAAGGAAGAGGAGAAGCCCCTTCCTCGCAACGAGTTCCAGCGCCAGGTGTGGCTAATCTTCGAATACCCAGAAAGCTCCGGGTCCGCAAGAGCCATCGCCATCGTGTCGGTCTTGGTCATCCTTATCTCTATCATCACCTTCTGCTTGGAGACTCTGCCTGAGTTCAGGGATGAACGGGAGCTGCTCCGCCACCCGCCAGTGCCGCCCCAGCCCCCAGTCCCCGCCCCAGGGGCCAATGGCAGCGGGGCCGGCGCCCCTTCCTCTGGCCCCACAGTGGCACCACTCCTGCCTAGGACCTTGGCTGACCCATTCTTCATTGTGGAGACTACATGTGTGATCTGGTTTACTTTTGAGTTGCTTGTACGCTTCTTTGCCTGTCCTAGCAAGGCAGAGTTCTCTAGGAATATCATGAACATCATTGATATTGTGGCCATCTTCCCCTACTTTATCACCCTGGGCACCGAGCTGGCAGAGCAACAGCCAGGAGGCAGTGGTCAGAACGGGCAGCAGGCCATGTCCCTAGCCATCCTCAGGGTGATCCGCCTGGTCCGGGTGTTCCGCATCTTCAAGCTCTCCCGGCATTCCAAGGGGCTGCAGATCCTGGGTAAGACTTTGCAGGCGTCCATGAGAGAGCTGGGGCTGCTCATCTTCTTCCTCTTCATCGGAGTCATCCTCTTCTCCAGCGCCGTCTACTTCGCAGAGGCGGACAACCAGGGGTCCCATTTCTCCAGTATCCCAGATGCCTTCTGGTGGGCAGTAGTCACCATGACCACTGTAGGCTACGGGGACATGAGGCCCATCACGGTGGGAGGCAAGATTGTGGGTTCACTATGCGCCATCGCTGGGGTCCTCACCATTGCCCTGCCTGTACCTGTCATTGTCTCCAATTTTAATTACTTCTATCATCGGGAGACTGACCACGAGGAGCAGGCTGCCCTGAAGGAGGAGCAAGGCAACCAGAGGCGTGAGTCTGGGCTGGACACAGGGGGTCAGCGGAAGGTCAGCAGCAGCAAGGCCTCCTTCTGCAAGACTGGGGGTTCCCTGGAGAATTCTGACAGTATCAGAAGGGGCAGCTGCCCCCTGGAAAAGTGTCACCTCAAGGCCAAGAGTAACGTGGACTTGCGAAGGTCCCTATATGCCCTCTGTCTGGACACTAGCCGGGAAACAGATTTATAAAGAGATGGGTGACAGTGGAGCTAGGAACAGGGATGGGTGGCCCTCTTGAGCTTGGTTATCTGTTTTATACCACAGAGTATTTTAAGCCCACCTGGTCACTGATTTATGGATGTTTGCCTTTCTCCTTTTCACCCTCCCCACCTCCCTATCCTCTAAGGTCTCCATTTTTTCCCTCCTCTTTGCATAACCCCAAGGGTCACCTATTTTTAAGAAGTATCATATTCCATGACGCAGGAGCTGTTGAAGTGGTGGGCTCTGTGAGATGGATGTATTCCTAACCAGTTTTCTATACCCAGCAGAGGAATAACTCAAACAAAAAATGACTTTAAATAGCCCGGATCCCGTGGGATTCCATAGCCCTCCCTATCCCTACGTTCCAAATTTACTTTACATGTGATTATATTTGTGTATGGGGCAAATATTGTTTTTATGGCTGATGAGTACATGTTTGTACAGCGGTGCACATGAAGAATATTTGGGTGTGTTCTTAAGATATACTTTAAATTGCAAAAGAGTTGGGGTCATCTTTTCTTAGCACACGTCGGGTCAGAGACCCTGAAAAAGCTGTTCACGTTCCTGTGCTATTGGAGCTTTGTGTCTAGGGTAGAGAATGTTCTAGAAGACCAGCACATAGTTTTTCTTTTCCTTTCCTCTTTCTTTCTTTCTTTCTTTCTTTCTTTCTTTCTTTCTTTCTTTCTTTCCCCATAAATATTTCTTGTGATTTTTCAGAGAAGCATTTTAATGACGTTGAAAGAACGCATTTGAGAACTCATCCTTTTCATTTTGATACCAAGAAATAAAATGCGACTCCATTGGGGCAAGTGCTGGTTTTTCTACTGCTGTTGTGTGTTTTGACATGGTAGCCGTGAAGTCTGCCACTTGCTGTCTGGTTTCAGAGTCAGTGCAAATGAGTTGACGGGGCCAGACAACCTAGGGAGCTCAGCATTTTCCTTCTGAGCTTAGAAGGGCGATAGACAGATTGCTTGTGACATAGATGATTACAGTCAGTACAGACAGTCGAAGGGGATTAAAGAAAAGGGGTGGCGAGCCCGCCCTGCAAGTGTCCTCTTGTGGCACCAGCTCTGAGTTTCTCAAGGTTGTCTCCTTTATTCTAAGTCCTAAGTCCTTCTTGTTACTGTTCCCAGTGTTCTGAGAAGCAAGGCTGATAATGCTCACAGACAGGCCTAGTCAGAGGAGTACAGTCTGGTCAAGGTCACTGGGGGAAAGCGCCTGCCTGTTCACTACCCTGGAGCCTGGTTTGGCAGAGGTGTGAGCCATGGATTCCTGGTGGGGAATATGGGAGGTTTCCTTGTTCCAGCTAAAGGACAAACTGTGGGTTGGCCCCCATAACCCTTAAACTCAGAATGAGTCTTGTTGTTCCTCCTTCAGCTGGACGGTTTGGGGCGTAACCCCACAGCAGGTTTTATTCCAGCCGTGGTGTCTCTCTGGGTTCCTGAGCTGTCTGGGTTCCTGCTGTTGCTTTTTCTAGCAATACAGGCTGGTGGTTTTACAGCCTCCCTGGGGAAGGCGGCTGGTCCAGTCATCCCTCCTTCAAGATGACACTGGGTTTAGTGGCTAATTCTGAGGGTGTGGCTGGGCCCCCCTATTAATGATTCACTAAGTTCAAGTCTAAGAGGTGTGGCTTTCAACAAGGCAGGATATAAAAAGCGGTGTCTGAAAACCCAGTCATCTCTAGTCAAGAACTGTTCTGATAGCAGCTGATCGGCAGGGGTGCCAGAAGGACTTGGAAGCCTGCCTGCCTCTGTTGGTTTTCAGTTCACACTAAAGCTCAAGAGGGAGGAGCAAGAGGCCTGTTGGTTTGTGATTTGCGGTGTGCCTAAGCAGGGCACCTGCCAGAGTCCTGCTCCACAGTGTCTCCTCCGACCACTTGGTGCTTTGTTTGAAAGCTAGTGTTTGAGATTGGGCACGGGCCTGGGAATTGGATCTGGGAGGTAGCTGCTTCCAGTTCCATCTTCTCTCCTGGCAAAGTAAAACAGATGCCACACAGATTGGCAGGAAGGCAGGCCGAGCTGCCCTCAGGGTTCAGGTTTATCCCGGTGTTTAATGAAGTATTGGCCCATTTATAAAGACTTACATCTTTGAGGTGTCCAGGGAATGGGTGCAGTGTCCACACATGCTTAGCGGCAGAGTGGAGGAAATAAGGAAACAAGACTGTTGTTCCTCTGGGGGGAGGGGCTGCTGCTGGGGTACCCTACCCAGTTCAGGTCTACAAAAAGACACCAAGGTGGTTTAACTAGGCTTTCCCAGTCCCCTGTTCCAGGGTCCTACTCTAGATAGTGACGGCAGGGGACCTGTTCCAGGCCACTAGAAAGACACTCACAGAGTGATTCAAAGTGGCTCAGAGTTTCCACATCCCCCGCCCTGGCCCTGCTTCAGTCAATCTGCCTGCCACCGTGGTTTGCCTTGCGTTCTGGCACCAGGAAAGCTGCCTGAGGTTTGGACTATCTCTGGGCTAGCCTTGCTGGAGGTGTTTCTCCCACAGTCTCCCATCCTCCTCATCTCTGTAGCCTTGCTTTTCCACATTCTTCCCCTTGAAGAGATGAAATCAAGTAGCTTCAACCATGGTTGTTCATCCTCACGTTTCTTCCTGGCTCCTCCAGCAGGAAACCTGCCTTCCGCATGGATAAGGCAGACTCAGAACTGGGGGCTGTGCTTTGGGAGGGGAGCACTGCATCCCTTCCCCCTCCTTTATTTCTGTTTTGGTGTTTACAGGTTTTTCTTTACCTGCTGTGGGTTTGAGGTGGGGACGAAGAGAAGAATCTTGGACTTTTGCAGAATCTCCAGCTTCTTGGCGGACCCAGCTGGGGCTGCTCCCTGGAGAAGGTTCAGACAGTTCAAGCTGCTGGTCCTTGAGTTCTCCCAGGAGTTTGGATTGCATTATTCTACCTGATGCAACCCTCTCTGCCTTGGGGTGGGTGGAGCAGACTTTCTTTGGGGGAAGGGACACATAGTTCTGAGTGCCCTCCAGAAATGGCAAGATTGCTTACAGTGGAGTTTGGTCCTGGGTGAAGGTGAAGTGCTCTTTTTTCTCTGTTGTGTGCCTACTGTCTTCCAGTGTGGTGCGGGACGCTGGAACAAACGGTCGGACACCATCCCTTCTTTCAAATGCTTCCAGACTCACAAGGAAATAGCTGGTCAGTGTAAAACAAAACCCAAGTCCTACAAGACAATGAGTGATCGAGTCCCCTCCTAGGGATTCTCAAATGGTGTCGAGGGTCACGTGGACTTTGGTCTGTGGCACTGAAGACTACCTAGAGAGTTCAAAGACGAATTCCAGGAGCAGCCACTGTCCTGTGTCATTGTCCTTCCAGGTGGTGTCTTGACTTAGGATTGAGGGCCACAGTGCAAGCTCCAATCTTGCTAAGGTGTGGGGGTGGGTTTGACTTTTTACTAGTCGGCAGCATTTCTGAAAGGGACCAGCTTGTAAATGCTTTAGGTGCTGTAGGCGGAGGCAAAATCTAGCCTACTGTAGGTATTTATATAACCATTCAAAGCGTAATCCTTTACCAATGTAACATCTGCCCCTGCTGGAGAGCTGCACGCTGTCACTTTGGCTTAGCTGTCACACAGAGTTGCCTCTTGGGGGTTTCATCACCCAAGCCCAGATCTGTGCCCCTGATTTCCTGTGTTCAGTTTCATTTGTATTTATCAACAGAGCCTGTGGAGAGGGCAGTGCCCCACTCAGAAAACGACTTTGGGAAAGACTTAGCTTTCTCCTGCCAGTTTGTGAAGGTCGGCTTTTGCCACCTGCCAGTGGAGCAGCTTGCTCTGTGCTCAGGGAGGAGGGAGGAAGTGCCACATTGGACATCCTGCCCAGGGTTTTCCTTAAGTTGCTGGTGGAAGGGTGCAGCCTACAAGAGCGTGGACACCCTCCTTCCCATATTTGACATTTTACACTGCATAGGCAGCCCAGGGGATGATCTTCAGTGACCTTTTGTTGTGTGCATGCATGTGTGTATGTGTGTGTGTGTGTGTGTGTGTGTATGTGCGTGAGAGAGAGAGAGAGAGAGAGAGAGAGACAGACAGACAGACAGACAGACAGACAGACAGACTTTGGATTGGTTTAGCCTCTGTGGTGCACATGGTATGGACAAGCTACAGCATTAAGCACAGATGAGGATGAGGGTGTCATGGCCTCCCCTGGAGTGAGTGTGCTCCAGCCCACAGACCTCCAAACATAGAAAGATGCCATCACCCCTTTGGTGTTGATTTTTTAATGTCAAACTGTGTATCATGGGTTGTTTCATCTGGAAGAGCTCTTACATGTTACCTAGTTTGTCTCACCCATTTTGCAGATGGACAAGCTGAGGTCTGGAAAGAGGTGATTATCAGTGTGAGATCAGAATTGCTTCCCCTTGGCTCCAAGACTGGATTTCTCTCAGGAAGCCTACATGCAAGTTGCATACCTAGCCTCTAGAGGTGCATCCTCACCTCACAATGTATGATTCTTGCATCCAGCTCTCTGGGACAGCTCTTCTGGGTCCTTGTTAAGACAAATCAAGTTGTATTTATTCCTTTTCAAGCATTTATAGGCTCGGGGGGATTCATATTTTTAAAGAGGCAACAGTAAAGTTTAACAAGTCACAAGGTCAGAACAGGAATATGGGGCCCATGGGGACAGAAAGGAGATACCATGTTTTCCTACAACAGTAGAGCTCTCTGCTAGAGCTGGGGGCATGGAAGGCCCAAATGAAAACCAAAGAACCAGTTGCTGGTACCCCAGAGAAATACCTTTGAGTCTAAAGGCATGGGTGGTTGATAAGTCTGGAAGATAGTGAAGAACACATTATTTTAGAGTTAGCTAATACACAGGGTCCATCTTCCTGCCCTGGGCACCTCCACTCAACTCCACTGAAGTCCCTGATCCTGCAGTCCCTGACCAGCCTTTGGAACTGGTTGCTGTCCCCTTTCTTGTGTTTTAGATACTGGACTGGAAGGTGTTTGCCACAGACAGTGCTGATTTTTTGACACAGATCAAGTCCCTGTCATGTGACAGTGAGAGGTCATAGTGAGTTGTTGAACTCTGAGTTCACGTACTCAAAAACAACAACAACAAAAATAAATAAAGTGTGGCATCTTTGGGCTTTAAGTTTTTTTGTTTCTTACAATAATTGGTCTCCTAAAACAGGCTCCTTTGAGAATTCTTCAGTTCCATTGTTTAGTAAGCATATAAATTGTATGTGTGTCGGGGGGTTGGTTTTGTATATGTGTGTGTGATTTTTTGAGACAGGGTTTCTCTGTGTAGTTTTGGAGCCTATCCTGGAACTCTCTGTGTAATCCAGGTTGGCCTCAAACTCACAGAGATCTGCCTGCCTTTGCCTCCAAAATGCTGAGATTAAAGATGTGTGCCACCACCCGGTTTACACAGCATGAGACCGCATACTCATAAACGGTGTTTTAACCCAAGCCCCCCTTCAGGGTTCCCCAAGAGCCAATAACACGACACAACAACAGTGTATTACCCATTACAAGCCTCCACATCTTCTCTTTGGAAACGCAAGAGCTGATTGGCAGCTTTGCTCCTCACAGCCGTCACCTTGGTAGACTACCATAACCACGGAGCTCACTCCCGCCTGGATGATGTCAGAACCCTCTGCCCCTGACAGGACAGTGTCCTTGTGCTTGGTTTCTCTTCCAAGCTTTCCTCCACGGAGGCCAGTTTCATTTTTAAATGGACGTAGTCACCTAGGCGACTGAAGTGAGTGGTCTCATTCGCACCCAGGGAGCCACCACATCCAGCTGCCATTCAAGGTGCGTGTCCATCCTGGGCAACTGACATTTGCTGTCACATCTCTTCCCTTATCCCACTCCCTGGATCACACAGTTGCTCTTCCCTGTTCCCGTTTGGCTGTGGTGATGTCACCTCCGAAGCCCACGTCATCTCGGGTGGAGTCATCTAGGGAATCACCCTCTTCCTGGTTTTCCTGCGTCTCTTTCCCATCTCCAGACTGCCTTGCCTGTAATTTCCACAGTATTCTCCCCAGAGGACAGCTCTTGCCATCACATCAGTCCAGGGCTCTTGAGCTGTACCCAGTGCCCTAAACCTGACTCTGAAAGCCTTCCAGAGTGTGATGCCAAATCCATCTACTCCACGAAGCCGAACTCAGTCTCTCCAGTCCAAAGCCATTCTCCTTCTTGCCGGTTTCTTTCACAAATGTGTTCTACGCACCTGTGGGTGACTGGTGGCTTTCCCTCATCTCCTCCACCCGAGCTCAAATTCCTTCTTAGGGCAGGATATCACTCAGCACCCTCCTAATAATCTCAACATTTCTAATGTAAGAAAGAGGGCTCACTTGTTCGTCCCAGCCGCCTGGCTAGATTAGCCCTGAAATAACCAAACAAAAACTGTATTCATTAAAACACTGCTTGGCCCATTATCTCTAGTTTCTTATTGGCTAATTCTTACATCTTAATTTAACCCATTTCTATTAATCTGTGTATCACCACATGGCAGTGGTTTACCATGTAAAATTCCCAGCGTGTGTCTCTGGCAGACCCATGGTGTCTCTCCGACTCTGCCCTGCTTTCTTCCAGCATTCAGTTCTGTCTTCCCTGCCTACCTGAGTTCTGCCCTACCAACTGGCCAGGCAGTTTCTTTATTCATTAATGCTAATCACACCACACAGAGGGAACTCCCACATCTCTCTAATCCAGCTTTAGTAGCAAGTACAAACTCAACTTTTCTTTTTACTTAGAATGCAATTCCAGGCTCCTACGTGAGCATTGTCCTTGAATGAGTGATACACTGTTCTTGGCCTCCAGGAAGCTGTGGGAGAATGGCACTCATTCACTGGTCATGTCCCTCTGCTCTGTCCTGTGCACCAAAAATGCAGTCCAGGTGGATGTAATAAGTCCTGTGGGAAAGAGTGAGCCGAAGGGTAGAGGTGGCAAGCTAGGAAAGCCAGGACCCTGAGGACGGGTAGAGTGACCGAGTCTGGTTTCCCAAGGACAACCGCGGCATGCGTGTTATAATGACCACTCACGAGGAGGTGAGAGTAATATGGTGGCGGCATTTTCTCCTTCCGTTGCTATCAGCTCTATTTTGGGAGCCCTGAGTCACGTGGTTAGTTTATGATAATAAAAGCAGCAGCCGCGCCTGGAGAGCCAAGGTCAACCAGGCCCCCACAGATGTTCTAAGTTCCTCTACACCAGCTGTTCAGCTGGATGCTGGAGTTTCAGTATAAACCAGACATTGGGGAACCTTCTGTGGTTTTAATCCAGTCCTACAACCACAACCCAGTCCTCAGCTCAAGACTTTGGGATGTATGAAGCAAGGAATGAATGTAAAATTGAAAACAAAACTGTAGTAGCAGCGTAATTAAGGAGATTCAGAAAGTCCTGTGCCTCACTTACTGCTTTGTTGTTGATATTGAGAAATGTCAAATGTCTAGTTATTTCAGAAATACACTATGTTTTCTGTTCAGCTGGCATTGGTCACTCTGGTTGATGTTTAAAGTTTTTAGAATTTATTCTTGGACAATTTCATTCACACACACACACACATGCACTCTCTGCACACTCACCACACACACACATGCACACACACACACACACACACACACACACACACACACACACACACCATGATGTGCGACTATACCGTGAATAAAATGGCTTTGACTGCCAAAAGCTCTTTGGCCAGGAGTGAGACCTTATGAGCCCATTCCACATGTTGGAATGTTCACGGTTCCTTCTTGTATAGGTTTTGTGCAGGTAATCACAGCTGTGGTGAGCTCTAGAGCATGCTGGCTATGGCATCTCTAGAAGACAGCCTTTCACAGGCCTCTTCTAAAAAAAAAAAAAAGAAAGTTATTTTTTGCATATGAGTGCTGCTTTGCCTGAAAGAGTCAGAGGTCAGCCTCAGAGCCCCTGGAGCTGCAGAGTCACAGATGGTTGTGAGCTGCCCTGTGGGTGCTGGATATTGAACCCAGGCCTTTTGAGAGAGCAAGCAGCAAGCACTCTTAACTGCTGAGCCATCTCTTCAACCATACTCCTCTATGAGTTGATTCTTGTTAGATACAGACTGTATCTTCCCATTCTGGCTTAGCTACACCAGGGTCTTTATCTGGGTGGCTTTGAGAGCTGAGAATGGATTGCAGAGTGGAAGAGCTGGCAGCCACTGGAACAGAGGAGTGGGAATCTTCTTGAATGGGATGGAGGCTTTGCCTGCGGCTTTGAAAGAAGCTGCTTTCTAGAAGGATTTAGGGCTGAAGGTTAAGTCTACACAATCATCTACATATTATTTAATTAAGTGATTAAGCTCTCTGGCCTCTGAGGCTTCTTCTGAGCCACGCTCAGGCCGTGTGCAGTAGAGGAGAAATAGCATGACAAGGTTTTTCAGAGATGAGGGAGTCTGGCCAGAAGCAGAAAAAATGTCACCACAGTGGAAACTGAGCATTCGTGAGAATTGTATGATAAAGAGAGATGAATGAAGACTGGCTATGAACTCAATAGAATTTGTTAAGAAAATACACATGTGAATATATTTGGAGAAGACATAGATAAATGTTCAAAGGGGCCATTTTGGAGTGGGCTATACAAATAACCAGGAGGCTTTACCCTTGCCCAGTTGAGGGTTCTCTTTTGGGAGCAGATTCATAACCAGCCCTTGAAGCTGACACAAATGGCAAATTCCTATTGCAGTGTAAAGGACTAAGACTTGGTATTCAAACTTCCGTGTGAATTGGTTAGATCAAATAGGACTAAACAGAATCAAACACTCCAGGAAATGTGACTTTCAGATCTGGGATGGGGGAGGCCAAGCTTGGCCATCGGCTGCCCAATAGCAGAGCAGATGAGGCGCTGGGGGGTAGAGTGTGGAGTCTCCAGAGAGCAGCTGCAGAGCAAGCTGTGTCCAGGAGGAGGAGGACAGACGGGCTGGGGTCAGGGGTGAAGAATGGATGCAGCTAGGTAGGGAGACAAAAGAGGATGCTGGGTGTGATTGCTGATATTGGCTGTCCATCTGACACACCTGGGAAGAGAAAAACTTCAATTGAGGAAGTCCCTCCATCAGACTGGCCTGTGAGTGTGTCTGTAGGGGCATCTTCTTCATTGTTAATTGGTGAAGGAGGGTCCAGTCAACTACAGGTGGCAGATAGGTGTAATGATATTTCATTTGTATTTTAATAAATACATTGCGCCCAGTCTGTGGGGACACCAAAAGACCACCAGGGAGACCAACTCACTGAAGTGCAAAATACAAGCTGGCAGGGGCCCGGTCAAAGCAGCTCCTGGCGCAGCAGCAGCAAGAGGAGGTACCCGCCCTGCTAGAGGGCATTATTTAGAGGCAAAAAACCAGAAAAGTTACATTAGTAGGCTGGGGTGACGGGTTTCTAAGGTTTAGGACCCCTGATTGGCTGGCATTTGTCTAGGGGTGTCCTGGTGAAAAGGGATGGGTGTATGCTGGCAGGTGATCTATCTACAACAGTTGGAATGTTAGGAATTCCCTTCAGATGGTCGGTTCCTGGGTGGTGCCTGGGTGGTCTCAGTTTGTGGTCTTTATCAGAACCAGGGTAAACTACTGAGACTCAGGCCTCTATTGAGCTTGTCGTGGTTTGTCCCTGCAAACAAAGCTTGCCTGAGAGTGAAACAGCCCCACTGGTCAGTCTTACAGAGCAGGCAGTGGTGACACACACCTTTAATCCCAGTAACCACACCAGTTTGCCATAGAAACCGGGTGGTAGTGGTGCACGCCTTTAGTCCCAGCACTAGAGAGGAGTATAAGACGGGAGGAGACAGCTCACACACAGTCTCATTCTGAGATTCCTGAAGGCAGGATGGTCATTTTGGACTGAGGCCATTTAAGAAAAGTAGCTGAACGTGAACCTGGGAGTAAGCTAAGAAGGAGCATCCCTCCATGATTTCTGCCTTTGCACCTGCCTTAGCCAGAAGAATACCTCCATCAGTAAAGCACTCTGGTTAAATAAATGCTGTTTGGAGTCAAGTGAAGCTGAGTTCAAATCACCATTTTGCCATTTATTGGTTATGTGGTCAAATGCAAGAGATCACTTTCTAAGTGGCCTCTCGCAAGACAGTTTTGCCCGAGTGTGAAACAGGTCCACGGCAGGATGCCTTTTAGACGTGTCACAGAGCAAACCAGACTTGGAATCTTACTCTGCACGAGAAACACAACCTAGAGAGCATCGAGTCCTGGTTCCACCCCCAACACCAGAAAATAAAACAGCTAGATAAAAAAATAAGCCACGTGTCTGTCAGGCAGGAAGCCTTCAGCGAAGGTGAATGGTTGTTGTGATTACAACACAAAACTCCAGGAAGAAGCCTGGAAGCCGCCTTCAAAACCACCCAGCTCATTCAGGTTTGCCAATAGCCAGGAGCAGTCACAATAGGGAACCAGACACCTGGGGAGAGTAAAGGAGGCACTGAGTTGGAGGGTGTGGGGACAAAGAAAGGAAGGGGGCGGGAAAGGGAGGGGCGAGAAAGGAAGGGAAGGGAAGAGAAATAGCTTTCAATATACTGGAGGACTTGTTACTGGGATTTGGAAGACAAGCAGATTCCTAGCCATTCTGTTTCTAAGTTTTAAAATGAGGACCATGATCTGTAGAAGGGAGCTGGGGACGGCACAATAGTCTATGACTTTGAGAAAGAAGTGATTTGGAGCAGCCACTGGCCCCTTGGGCCCACGTGTCATTTACCATCATTATCAATGCTGAGCTGCCAGGAGCTTGTTTGCTCAAGGAGAGACTTTGGCTGACACCCCCAGTCAGGGAAAGCCAGGGTATGCTTTGACAACCAAACCCTTAGCAAGCTGTCTGGGCTCCCAGGCAGTTCAGAAGAGTTTCAGCTGCTGAAACAAGGCTGTCACCATTCTCAAGGACTTTCTCCTGGAGAGTACATGCTGACACTCTCCCAAGGTTGATAAGACATGTTCTTCAGCTTGGAGAAAGTGCTGGTCAGTTGAAAACAGAGCTGGCCTCAGCTTCCAGCATCCTTGTTTATTTTCCAAAAAAAAGAAAAAAGAAAACAAAAACCCCACCAGAGATCTTGCAGCACAAATATCTGGAGATCTCATAAACCATCTTCTGAACATCGCTAAATAACCAGCAGAGACCTAAGTGCTGTGGCAGGTGTGGGGACGATACAGGGAAGACTCCAAGATCATCTTGAGATACTAGCGTTCCACACAGATGCTGCAACCGACTGCTACTGCAGGCATCACCTGCTGAGCATCTATTGTGCGCCATGTGTGGCTGCTGATCTGTCACAGACACCATCCTCAGTCACTAAGACAGTGCTGCAGTGCTGTGGCACTCAGGAAAGTCTAAGGCTGTGATGTGCCTCCTAAGCCCCACAGTGCCACATGGATTGAGCTGCATTGGAACACATAGGCTTGTGCCTGTGAAATGTGTCTATCCTTCTGCTGCTGTCTTGTAAGAGCTGAACTTGTAGCTGGAGATGGAGTTGGTGGGAAATTGGTAACAGAGGCCTGTGCATAGCTGAGGCAGAAGTCATGGACAAAGGTCCAGCAAGGAGCGGGCAGAGGGGCTGTCGCTGACTCACCAGCTGCTCTCCCTAAGTACCCTTTTCCATCCTTTCTGCACAACTTACCACAGCTGCTGGTGTCCCCAGCGTAGCTTTTGTAAGGTACTGTGGCCAGCTCCCACCAGGCTTATGCCAGATCTCCTTGAGGCCAGGGCTCACCACCTTGAACCAAGCTCACCAGGCACGCTAGTCACAGTAGGTGGGAGCAAGAATATTTCTCTCATCTGATAAAATAGTCTGACCACATGCTGCCACCATTTCTAAAAATGCTCCTGATAATTATAGTGGCAACTTGGATATTTTAGACTGTCATTTATTTCCCCTTCCCCATTTGAAAAAGATGGAAAGATGTTTCTTATTTGAGATGGGCGTCAACTTTCTGTTACTGTGAAGAAACCTAAGATATTACTTTTTGTAAGTTATTCACAGGAGGGAAGGTTTAGTTCGTGCTTAGTGTTAGGAAAAATCTTAAGAAGAGCCTCTCTGCCAACAGAAAATAGCTCCAATGAACCCAGATTAGACCAAATCAAAAGTGCCTGCATTTAATAAATGTTCTCTGGTGGCTGGGAGCATGGGGGGAGGGGGACAGAGAGCATAAGCAAAACCCGAAACCATGAGCTCCTTTTTCCAGCACAAATAGCATAAATAGCCTGTGGGAGTGGTCCTGACCCTCCCTAAGGAGGGGGTCATAGCTGGATGGGCTTCCCAGAGGTGGAGTCCAGGCCAAGGTAACCCCCAGGAAGAGGGGCTGGAATGACACTTCCAACTCAATATTACAGTTAGGTCATGCCTTCAGAGGTTTTAGTCCATGACTTCACTGACCAGGGGTTGAGGCCTGCTGTGATACAATACACCATAGAACCACACTTACTGGAGGAAGGCTGCTTTATTGATGGAGTCCAGGAAAGAAAAAGAGAGAGTATGGGGGCAGGGACAAAATATCCCCTTAAAGACACACACCTAATGACCTATGACCTCCAGTTGTCTTATCTCTTACAGGTTCCACTCCTTTCCAACACTACATCAAGCTCCTGATCTAATCACCCCCACTAGTCCTATCTCTTTTGGGTGTAGACATTTGAAATCAAGCCTGCATCAGTGTGTGAGCTGAAGTCAAACATTCTATAATATGCATATCTTTTGCTGGAGAATTGTTCACTTATGGAGGTGCAGATAGGATTTTACATCCCCCTTCCATATCCTGATGCTATGATTTGGATGAGTGTCCCCTAGGATCCGTGTGTTAAAGGTGGGGTTCTGTGATGGCTCAACTGAGAGATGATGGAATTTTCAGGAGTTGAGACCTAGTGGGAGGTTCTTAGATCACCGAAGTTATACCCTCAAGGGAAGTGTGGGACTCCAGTCTTTCCCCCTCTCTCTCTTTAGACTTTTAACCTCAGCATTTTGCTTTGTTGCATTCTGCCTTGAAATGGTACCCTAGTCAGAGGCCCAAGGCAATGAGGTCCCTCCTGGACTTTATAATGATAATCCCAAGGAAATGTTTCTTTCTCTAAGTTAATTGCCTCAGCTCTTTTATCTTAGCAGCATAGAAAGGGTTAACGTTCTCTACAGAAGAGTCAAGGCTTGTGGGAAAGGCTGGGTCACTTTGAGTAAGAGACAACTGTTAATGAGTAGATTTGGGGTTGCTATGAGCACCTTAACCTGGGTGACACTGCTATGTAGCTATGAACATGATATATGGGTGTTGAGACCAGAGAAAGTAGTGGTGTTGAGTGCTCAGAGATTCCCAATCTTTCCATACCTGAGAGCTATTGTTTTTTTTTTGTTGTTGTTGTTGTTTTGAGACAGGGTTTCCTCTGCAGCTTTGGAGTCTGTCCTAAAACTCAATCTGTAGACCAGGTTGGCCTTACACTCACAGAGATCCACTTGTCTCTGCCTTCCAAGTGCTGGGATTAAAGGCATGCATCACCACTGTCTAGCCCTGGGAGATATTCTTAACCAAGAGAAACTGTGCCCAGCTGATCTGCCAACAGGGCTCAAGAGTTCCTACTGTAATGGTCTGTTCTGTGTTCTGTCCATTTATGAGACAAGACACACCCACTCCCTCCCCATCTGCTGAGGCAAGTTGATCTTTAGCTTCCAGTCTGAGTCCTTTCCTTTTCTGTCTCCCTCTCAAAGAGGCAGCTTTTGTCTCTTCCCACTTCTCCCCTTCCCCCTTCTCTCTCTCTTTCTCTCCCTCTCTCTGCTCTTCTCCCTTATCCCCTTCCCTTCCATAACCCACTAAATAAATATCCAAACTCACTCTGCATGGTGTGCCTATCCATGTCTCTGTCTCTTGCCTGCCGCGTGGCTCCCTGCCCAGGACCACACCTGTGGCATGGTCTCATGGTGTGCCCATCTGTTTGTCTTTCCTCGTGGGACTTGCTGCCACTCGTGGCCCACTACAGCCACTTGGGGAACTGTGCTGTCCCTGCTTGGAACTGGCTGCTCATGGGACCTGCTGCCCACTACCTGCCCTTGCTAGGGACCTGCAGCATTTTATTTAATCTATTACATCTACCATCAGACAGGTACTTAATCAGATACTGACTGAGTGAGAAGGTGCCTCAGGGCAAAGTGTTCTCAAGTTTTCATCTAAGAACCACCTGGGTGCTCCTGAAAGAATCTGAGTTTCTAGACCATCTCTCAGAGCTTCTTGTCTTAGTTCACCAAGGAGTCTGCATTGCTAGTTGGAACTCTGTAACACTCAACAGGAACTGAGTCTTATATGTTTAAGTTGGACAAGAAAAATCATCCTTGTGACTGAGGTCCTCTGGCACATTCTAGAAGAGCAGAGGAGGAGTGACATCTGAGAAAAAGCTTTCTGATCAACCTGGTTGCTAAGTACTAGCTCCATATTAGAGCCTTACAATAGCATCCACACATTTGAAGGCACATTCCTTTAATGCCCTTAGCTATAAACCTATAAATTCAAATCACGGATCAATTCCTATAATTTGATGTAGGCTCTTATTGAGATTACCTCTCCTTACAAAATGGAAGTCACTGGTCTGTTGAGTAGATATATAATTTGTGTTACAAACCCATGATATATTTATTTAGATATAATACTTATACACTGACAACCACACAGCCCCTGAATTTGCAGACTCCCCCATAAAGCAATACAGTGGCATCCATACCAATTTCTAATGATGAGGTGGCATTGGGGCACTTCAGGCTTGTTCTTGTAAAACGTACTATTAATATGCATTATTTTTTACAAGCAATCCTTGCAATCCTTGAGGAAGATTGTTGTCCCACTTTCATTCTTATTTTATAGATAAAGAAGCTAAGCCCTCAATGATTAAGCAACATGAGAAAGCAGGAGAGAAAAGATGAATTTCATGAGATATAAACCTAGTTATTTTCTTGCTTCCTTGTATTAGTTAATTTTCTATTGTTATGTTAAAAAACTGCGACAAAACCAAGGTAAGACAGTTAGGGTTTATTTTGGCTCGTGGTTCAAAGGTATAGTCTTCCATGACAGGAAGTCCTGAAAGCAGGAGCTTGGGGTGGTTGGTCACATTGCAGTCACAGTCAGGAGGCGGAGAGTGATGAATGTTCATTCTCAACTCACCTTTTCCCTTTTATTCAGGCCAAACACAGGGTAGGTTGTCCTAATTTACATAATCCCTCACAGGCATGCCCATGGGCTGGTCTCCTAGGAGATTCCAGATTACCTCAATCATCATAATCTACATAATCCCTCATAGGCATGCCCAGGGGCTGGTCTCCCAGGCAATTCCAGATCACCTCAATCATCCTAATCCATACAATCCCTCACAGGCATGCCCAGGGGCTGGTCTCCCAGGTAATTCCAGATTACCTCAATCATCCTAATCCATACAATCCCTCACAGGCCTGCCCAGGGGCTGGTCTCCCAGGTAATTCCAGATCACCTCAATCATCCTAATCCATAAATCTCTCATAGGTATGCCCAGAGGCTGGTCTCTCAGGTGATTCCAAATCTTGTCATACTGGCAATATTAGCCATTACACACACACACACACACACACACACACACACACACACACGTGCACACACGTGCACACACATCTTCTAACTACCACACTGGGCTCTCTCTTTCTTTGGAAATTGTCTGAGTCTTTGAGCAGAACCACATGGGATTTATTTCATACCTGAATGCAACTAGAGGTTTTTTTTTTTTTCTCAAGCCTAAATAGGCTACTGTTATGTGACAGATTTTTTTCCTAGGGAGATGCAACATACTTACACATCAACTTACCCCAGAATGGAAGCCCATGACATGTAGAGGGCTGGTTTTGAACTGCATAGAAACTCTGTGCAAGGGAGACTTGAGGTAGCATTCTTGCTGATAGGCTTGGCAAACCAAGTAGGGAGAAGGCAAACCTCTCCCATCAGTAGAGTGCTTTGCCAATGGTCAGTCCTTGAAAACTCAGATGTGCACTGTAGTTCAAAGGCTCTGATTAGGTTGTGGTTTGTCTTCTGATGAGGTGTTTTTACATATTATATTACAACAAGAGTTATTCCCATAACACAGAGCTTTTTGTTTAGATTAGCTAGGGCATGAAACCCTTGAAATTAGTTGCAACTAAGTGAGTAGTCTATGAAACTATTTTCATGTATTATGGGAACCTATTTTGAATCATGATTTGAATATTATAAAAAGATCACAGGCTTTGCAATAAAGTATGCAGGCGTATCTCCTACTCTGCATCCCCTGTGTCCTGATTTCTGCAGTACTACCCATGGTCATCCATAACCGAGGAGGTTGGGGAAGGGTCCCCAACAATGACAGGCCAAAGTAATCATTGCACTGGTGCCCAATTTTGAGAACCAATGATGCTTTCTTGGGGTTACTAACAGAAGTCTGGATGAGTGGTTGTTTGCAAGGAGCAGAGATGACGCAAAAGCAGCTGTATCACTCAGAAGCTGACTATAACATGGGTGACAATTTCCCAAACTTGTAACCCTGAAGCTCTCTGTGAAGCTTGCAGATAGCTCCATGGTCCCAACATTCTGTTCTTTCTGCATTAGACTGACCAGAGTCTGCACCCCAGCAACTCTTTCATACTATTGTTGGGGACCTCAAGAATCCCCTAAGCTTCTGTTCTTCCCTATATGTGACCTGTTGTTTACCTCCTGTTTATTACCTGAGAAAGGCACCCGAATGCCCTTTCCCCTCATGGAACATATGTTTTAATTCATAGGGAATGTTGCAATTCAGAGGAACAGGCCATACAACAAATACCTACTGGATTTTTTCCTAATCCTATACCCCTATGACCTGTTATAGCCAAAGATCCCCAGATTCCTTCAATAATCTCAATGGGCTATTCTGTCTCTAGTTCTGACTCTAGATATAGCCACTAATTATCTTTGAAAATTCCACTTGAAGAATCTTACTATTATTTTTTTTAAATCTCAACCTTCAACATTGTTTCCATGGGTAAGTATAAGGCATAGAACCTCTCTCCTTATATCATTCAAAGGACAAAATCAGAGCAGCTGCTTCAGTTAAATGTTAAGTATTTCCTGCCCAACAAACCTCTCTGACAATGCAAATAATCCCAATCAGACCAAATCAGACTGAATTAAAAGAGGCCCAGGTTTAATGGATGGCAATACTCCTTGGTGGCCACTGGAAAACATGGAGAGGGGAAGAAGGGAGATAGCAGGGAACTGGGAGACCATGTGTTCATTCTCTGGGAGGCAGTTTAAATAGCCGATAGGAGTGGTCTTGACCTTCCCTGGGGAAGAGCTACTGTTTGGTGGGCTTTCTAGATCCTCCCTGGGGAGGGGTTACCATTTGGCAGGATTTCTTGGAGGTGGAGTTTGGACTGAGGCAACTCCCAGGGGAGTGGTATAGGAGGGTCATCTGTCTTTGTGTTACTTTCATTGGTTAATAAAGAAACTGTCTTGGCTTTTTGATAGGGCAGAATTTAGATAGGTGGAGTAGACCAAGCAGAATGGTGGGAGGAAGAAAGCAGAGACAGGCAGACGCCAGGATTCTCCGACTTGAGATGGACCGTAGGTTAGGATATTTCCCAGTAAGCCACCACCACGTGGTGCTACACAGATTATTAGAAATGGGTTAATTAAGATGTGAAAATTAGCCAATAAGAGGCTAGAACTAATGGGCCAGGCAGTGATTAAATGAACACAGTTTTGATGTAATTATTTTGGGTGAAAACTAGCCGGGCGGCTGGGTGGTAGAAATGCAGCTCGCTGCTCATCTTTGCAACAGGGGAGGGAGCTTGGAATGAAGTTTTCCACCAAATATTCCAAAAATGGATGCCAGGGGGCTAGGGTGAAGTCCCTAGCTAAATATTCCAGACTCTTTGTTTAAAGGGTTGCCAGGGAGCTGAGGTGATGCTTTCAACCAAACATTAATCACAGGGTAGTTAATCTTCACTGGATTGTCAGCTTAACTGGACTATGAACCCCTCTGTCATGAGTGAAGCACAACTTCTTGTATGTCTAGGACAGCATTTGCAGATAAGGTTAACTGAAGAAGTAAGACCTACCCTGAACGTGGAAGGTATCATCTCATGTATTGGAATTTTAGACCAAAAATGGGATGGAGGGCCCTTTAGCTGAGTGTTGAGCATCAAACCCTGGCATTTTTCCCCTTTGTTTCCTGGTCTACCCATATGTGAGCAAGCAAATACACATGCTCCTGTCACCACTTCAGAGCCACACCCATCACTATACTTTCTCTATCATGATGGACTGTATCCTCCCCAAACTGTGAGCCAAAATAAATCCCTCCTTTTTGAGTTATTTCTTGTCTGGTCTGGTATTGGATTACAACACACCCACCATGTACAAGCAACTGTACTCAGAACATTTTCATTAACCACATATGTTTGTCAGAGATTATTTTAAGCTTTACATGTACTATTTATTCGTTTTACTCCTCAGGACACTCATATGATGCACTACTATAATAATCATTTAGACCTAGAAAAGGAGGCGAGAGAGATATATTTGTCTAAGGTGCCATAGGAAGGAAGCTACAAAGCTAGGATTTAATTCCAGGCAATCCACCCCCTGAGCTGGCACTGAGCTAATCCACAGCCTAAGCTCCTTCTCTCTTGCCATGCTACAATGAAGACAAGTTTATCTGCTTAATAAATATTTATTGGGTGCCTGCTGTCTGCTGGGAAGGACCACATCATTTCTGATTTTGAATAGCTCAGTCTAATGTGGGGGAAAAACACAAATCATACAGCTCTATAGAGTTTTGTGAACTGACCTGATGAAAAGGCACTGAAGGATTCACTGTGCCATGAAGACATGTATTAGGACATTACCTGTTCAAATACATCAAATATATGGGTCTCACATGACCAGGTCCTATTCTGCAAGGCCTTCTGTGACCACTCCTATTGGAAGCCCCTTGGCCTAAGTCAATCTGCAGGATCCTTGGATGGAAGGAGAAGTGAGGCAGGTGAATGCATTATGCAGCCCTTTGGGAGACTGCTCTCCTCTATTCCTAAGGAAATGACTTGGGAGGATGGAAAGGCCTAAGCCTTGGAAGACAGCCCAGAGGCTTGTTCTTCCCCAAAACAGAACTCAGAGTCAGATTCTCTGTGGTTAGAGAAAGTTCTTTAAAAAAAAAAAAGCCAACCACATCTGGTCTTTCATAAATGGGTGTCAATAACAATTCTCATATTGAGCTCACACCTTTGGTTGGCTGCTAAACTTAGAGCATGCAGAGGAGGTGGAAGATTGTGCAGAATTGGGGTCCCACCGACCTTTTTGGCAAGGCCTGTATACCTAGGACACTTTCAGTGACACTGCCTAATGGACTGGCATGAATGTCACTGCACACATTTCTGTGGGAGGGTCACAAACTCAGGGGCTACACTGTAGGTTTCTACTTTTTATTTTGCTTTAGGCTTTGTGTGAAAGGGTCTCACTATGTAGCCTAGGTTGGCCCCAGACCCTTGACAATCCTCCTGCCTAAGCTCCTTTAGTTCTGAGATTGCAAGACATGTATCACCTGGCTTATGTTCAAAGTGTTTTCTCATGGGATGGAGTATGTTAATTAGAGAGGGAAGGACAGGGCTTCCCCGTCACCTCTGAAGAACCATGGTGGAAGCCTCCAAAGGGGGGGTCTCTGAGTGCTTTCCTCCTGAGACGGTCTCTGGGCTATTTTTTTCTAAAGAGGTTTCTAAGTTCTTTGCCCCTTAGGAGGTCTCAGGACTCTTTCCTCCTGAGTAGGTCTCTGAGCTATTTCCTCCTGAGTAGGTCTCTGAGCTATTTCCTCCTGAGTAGGTCTCTGGGCTTTTTCCTCCTGAAGAGGTCTCTGGACTTTTTCCTCCTGAGGAGATCTCTAGACTCTTTCCTCCTGAAGAGGTCTCTGGACTCTTTCTTCCTGAGGAGATCTCTGGACTCTTTCCTCCTGAGGAGGTCTCTGAACTCTTCCTGAGGAGGTCTCTGGGCTCTTTCCTCCTGAGGAGGTCTCTGGGCTCTTTTATTCCAATTCTCAGTTCCCAGGAATTAGAGACTTAGAAAATGAACCAATTTCATTCACTGAAGCTCCTCAAGGAAGAAAATCACAGTCCAACCATGGACTTAGAGGAAAAACACAATGTCTAGAAACTTGAGTGAACATCGGGTAGCCTGGTGTAGGCTGTGGCAAGCAAGCAAGAGATCTTGCAAGAAAGAGATTGACATTTGAGATTGTCCTCTGACTTCCATGTGTGCACCATGGAGTGGGCACACTCACCCCAATACATGAATATATACATGCCCATGCACACACATTATGTATCTACACTATCTCATGCATCACACATGCATGCATGTTGCAGGGTGAGGGCCTGCTTGTTTGTCCCAGCCACCCGGCTAGCTTAACCCCAAAATAACCACACAGAAATTATATCAAATCACTGCTTGGCCGATTATCTCTAGCCTATTATTGGCTAACTTTCACATCTTGATTTAACCCATTTCTATTAATCTGTATATTGTCACATGGTAGTGGCTCACCTGGAAAGATTCTAACTGGCAGCATCTGTCTCAGGCGGAGGATTCATGGCTTCTCTGACTCTGCCCTTCTTCCTCCCAGCATTCAGTTCTGTTTTCCCACCTACCTAAATTCTGCCCTATCAAAGCCCAAAGCAGTTTATTTATTAACAAATGAAAGCAACACAAAGACAGAAGAACCTTCTACACCATTTCCCCTTTTCTGTTTAAACAAAAAGGAAGGCTTTAACATAGTAAAATTACATATAACAGGTATGTAGCAAGAATTACAGTTACAATATTTACATCTACTTTATATTTTATCATAACTAAGGAAAACTGTAACTATTTATCTATTCCTCAACTCCATCAAAGACTCTAGAAGGATATAATATTACCTAAGTAAAGAGGAAGTTCATTGTAAGCAACTTCCAAAACTCTAGACTTGACAGAGACATCTCTCTGACTGAACAGTCACCCAAAGTTCTTCTGTACTGTTGGGTTATCCATCTTCAGTCAACAGGCCCATAATATCCAGAAGACTTTTCCATGAAGCAGGAAATTTCAAAGACAGTTCCACCTATATTGGCAGTTTTTCAGTCACCTTCTTCTGTATCCTGCAGAATGTCTTAAGACTCTTTCATGAAGTAGGAACCCTGAAGGACATCTCACCTTTAGGCAAGGTCAGCAGTCATCTCTCGGTGGGTACTGCCTGTCCAATGAAGCAGTCCAGGCAAGAGCAGTTTCTTGCCCAAATGGCTAAGGAGCCTCTTCGATGCCCATCTTCCTCTCAAAGTAGCTTGGTGCTGCCAGGAGTAGATGTGTCTCACTGTCATGAAAAGTCCTAAAATTTTAAAACATTTAAATGCCATATTCTAAAGGTCTCTGAAAGATTTGAAAAATACATAACTGAAATATATCTCTATACATCTAGAAAATCTAACATAACTACAAACTTGACTATTATAGAGGATTATCTATTAACCTATATTTCTTAATTACACATTACATTTTTAAATGAACTACACAAACACAATACCTTAATCAAAAGCATAAATATTTATATAACAAAATTGACCTTAAATTTGTATCAATACAACCAATATCCATACTAATGCAAATTATTCATATCTATATCAAACATATCACCTATATATGCATATATATATAAAACTACATACACAGCATAATTATAAATAGTGTACCTCCTCTATACAGTTACACATTCTGAGCTTTCACAACAGGGTTCTGAGTCGCAGCATTTTTGGGAGCATGGTGTGAACGATGCTCTTTGTAGTTGTCAAAGCACAACTAATTAAGATAAGAAGCATTTCAGTCTATAGTTTTGACCTATATTCCATAATGCTATTGTATCAGGAAAACACTAACAGTTCAGAGTCCCGTATTAGTTACTTCTAGGTGGCTGTGACCAGATAGCTGACAATTTAAAGATGTATGTTTTGGCTCACAGTATCAGAGGAATACGTCTATCATCATAGGGGACAAGGTGGCAGGAGCGTGTAACAGTGGCTGGATCAGGAGCAGAGAACTCTAAGCAAGCATTTGAGGCTGGTATAAATACTCAAGACCCATGCTCTGGCCCAATTCTGCCAGCTGGGGCCTATCTCCTTGAGGGAACACAACCTCCCAAAACAAGGTCTTCAGCTGAGGACCAGTGTTCAGACACATGAGCCTATGAGGACATTTCCCATTGAAACCATAACTTGGTAATTAATAATTCATAATCATTTTTTTGATGAAGCAGGGAAAGGCACAGGAAGGAGACATAATTCTAAGGTATGTGTATTTACTGAATAGACAGAAGGGAGTGGTGTGTCAAACAATAGCATTAGTCTCCCACCTATTAGCAATGCCATATACACAGGCAATCTTAGGCACTTAGCAAATGGACTATAAAATATGAACCTCTATCCCCAGTGGCTCTGAGGATCTGAATTATAAGCAGATCTCTGGTTCTGCTGGCTCTAGCATCTGCGTTTCAGACTCAGCCCTTGGCCTCTTGCCATGAGTAAATCCCCTTTTACTTGTAGGAAAGAGGACGCTCCTCTTGAGGTGGGTAGTTGAACCTCCCCTGAGGCCCACCTCCTCTGCTGAACCCCTGTTCTCCTGCGATAACAGTTTCCAAAAGCAGAAATGGGTGGCCAGAAAATTCTCACTGTGGGTCAGCGAAGAGAACCCCCTGCCCATTGGCTGATGCCTGAACATTACCACCAAGACAGCTGCCCCTTGAGAACCATTACCCCTCTCCTGCCTCCTCAGCTTCCTCCCCAAAGACATGCACAGTGAATGCATAGCAACAAAACAGTAGTCAGGATGAGAGAGCTGCCTGACAGTGTGTGAAGCCCACAGACAACCGCTTCACTGCGTCCCCTGCTCTCCCTGAGGGAAGAACTCTCACCTCTTCTGAAGGCAAAAACTTAGACTCACTGAAACAAACAGCTGTTCAAGGAAGTCCAGAGGGAGAACTGAAGACCAGAATGTTCTCCCTCTAAAGTGGTGGGATGTCCTCCTAGAGAAGAAGGCATGCAGTATTTCGTCTTCAAAAACCTTGTCAATTTCAATTTGTGAACACATTTTAATCTCTTATTATCTTTGCTTATTGGGAGACTTGTATCTCCATATTTTTTTTACAAAGAAAAGTGAAACAAGATATGGGATTTAATTGACTTCACACGCACGCGCGCACACGTGGGCGCGCGCACACACACACACAGACACACACAAGCCAACTTGCTTCCTGCTTTTCAATTCCATTATGGTGGCTTTCCTTGGGGATTCAGACTAGGGTCTCCAAACAGGTTCCATTTTCTCACCAGCATCCTTTGGGTCTCAGTGTCTAATATCCAGCTTCAGTGAGTGACCTGTTACCCAAAACTCCTGTGAACCAATCAGAGGCCACAAAGGTGGAACTCAATAGTTCCTGTTCCTTGTCACAGAGCTTACAGCATCTTTGACTAGAACGCCCTTCTCATCAGCAACTTCTCTAGATGAAAATCTCCGCCTGGTGCTGCATCATTCCCACCCCTCCTCTGCATAGAGGTAGAAACTTCAGTGAGCGTTTTCATTAGGAATTAGGTTTTAATTTTTGCAGTGCTGAGCTGGGGTTCTTCCACACTAGGCATGTGCTATACCATGTGATAAAGCCACAGCCCAGTTAGGTGTTTCCCAAAGCATTTTCAAGATAAGGAGGCCTGCTTCCAAAGATTCCTCAGCCTGTACCATTGCCAGCTTCCCCTGGACACATGAGTTCACAGCCAGGTCCAGGAGATTCCTGTCACTAAGCTCTTGGCTGACTCTTTCTGCAGTGTTTCTAGGTCTGTATTGTCAATGTGATTATGCCTAAACTTTATGATATTTTCAACAGTGATTTATGATCCACTCTGTGAAAGACAAGCATTTTCTAGGCAGCATGAAAGAAACAAAGATGCTTGAGTTGTGAGGCTAAGCCTGGGCTTATGGAGGACATGAGACTTGCATGTGTGTGCTCACAACACAGGCGTGTGGTTAAAGAAACTGACAGGGGTACAAATAAACACAGGCCAGTCTCAGCAGAAAAATCACTTCAGCTGTGAAGGGGTACTTACACTGCCATAGAAAAAAGCTAACGAATGCTCCCCACTGCCATGGGTTTCCCTAAGCAGCCTCCCTCCCCTTGATGACCACAAGAGGCACAGGTGGCCTGTTGCATCTAGGAGTGCACTTACCTTTTACTTCAGCAGGAGTGATGGGAAGCCATTATTGTAGGTATTATTAGCCCTAGCTCTATGGAGGTCCCCCTTTGTAATGAATAGCATGCTTTCTGAAGTATAAAATGGGTCAACTTTGTCCAGTTTCATCAATAACTTCCTGAGCTGGGTGCAGGGCTCACAAGGGAAGCACACCCCACCCCTGATGTGGGAGTGTCATATATCAATCTGTTTATTTCATTGGTTAAGTAATAAAGAAACTGCTTGGCTGGCCCTCATAGGTTAAAACATAGGTAGGCGGAGTAAACAGAACAGAATGCTGGGAGAAAGAAACTGAGTCAAGGAGTCGCCATGATTCACACAGGTTAAGATCATTCCTGGAAAGCCAGCCCGTGGGCTACAGCAGATTATTAGAAATGGGCTAGTCCAGGTGCGAGAGCTAGCCTAGAAGAGGCTAGACAGAAATGGGCCAAGAGGTGTTTAAAAGAATACAGTTTCCGTGTAATTATTTCGGGTAAAGCTAGCCGTGGGGGCGGCCGGGTGCCGGGGACGCAGCCCGCCGCTCCAACTATAACACACCCCAAGATGAGAGTCCACCTATGAGGCCCACATACAGATCACTGGCATCACACACAAGATACCCCTGCTTAGTGCCTGCCCGACTGGTACTAAAATTTAAATTCCCCAACACAGAGACCAATCAGAAGACATCTAGTATACAATGGGTGGTGACAATCGCATAGAGGAAAGGATACCCTCTGAAGAAGAAAATGGTGGAAGCTTATACCGGAGCAATGCAGTTTCATACAACGCTCAAGTCTGACTTATGTCATCAAAAGAAGTACGGTCTCAGCCACAAAGGTTTGGTGATTTTTTTTTTAAAGTACTTATGTTTTTTAAATAATAAAAAAACTAAACTAAACAGATTATGTGATAACTGTTAGTCCCCCCAAGGGCTGGATTCAGTGTACTCTAAATTGCTTGCGTGAAGCCTTGTATTTGTCTTCTATATTGAAAAAGGAAATTCATTCAATGATAAGAATTGTTCAAAGAGAATTAAACATGAAGGGCTTGGAGGCCGTCAAACAAAGCAGAAGAGACTTCATCGTAGTCCTAAGACTAGGAAGAAGACAGACTACAAATGATGCAAGATGCAGATAAGACACTGTGGTTCTGTAGAAAGACTCTGCAGACAGACCCTGTCGAGGGTCCAGGTTGAACCCTGTTCCATACACATACTAGCTACATGGACTCCACCATTTAGTCTTAGTTTACACATCTGTAAATGGAGCTTAAAGTTGTCCAGTAAGGCTCCTGTATGACAAGAGAATGTCATCTATGCCCATCAGAGCCCATGGAAGCTATCCTTTGTGGCACAAACTATCCTGGATGCCCAGCGACTGGACTGAACAAAAACATCCCAGGTCCTCTGGAGCTCATCACCTGGCAAAGATGCCTGACTGTTCTTGAAGCAGTAATCAGGTAACAAGAATAGAAGGAACTGAACTTTCTCCTGTGAAGTGCCCAGCAGTCACGCCTAGTCACATCCCCATGTAAGATTGGCAGGCCACCCATTCTGGCAACTGAACTTGTGTTTTAGAAAGAGGCCACTCCATGGGAAACTATCGTAAACTTGATCATGCTGGTCTCATGGAACACGCATCCCATTGTTTGATGAAAGAAGGATGTGGATGCATTGTGTGAGATGAGCCAGCTGTCTCAGCAGAAATAGCAACAGGGCTAGTACCACAAAGTGGAAACCTCTGGTTCTGGAGAAACAGTTGAAGGAAATGTGATGCCTGTGATCATGAACAAAGTCCAAGCAGGAGAGCTGGGTTCTGGTCCTAGATTCTGTTCCTAGGTTGGCCAAATGTTCTGTGTC
Source organism: Microtus pennsylvanicus (assembly GCF_037038515.1). Classification (NCBI taxonomy): domain Eukaryota; kingdom Metazoa; phylum Chordata; class Mammalia; order Rodentia; family Cricetidae; genus Microtus; species Microtus pennsylvanicus. Next base: position 22,158,945 of record NC_134586.1, read on the forward strand.
CCTGTGACTTCTTAGGTCCCTCTCTCTGGATCCATTCCCCGTCTTAAAGATTCAAGATTCCCCTTCATCCTTCTTTGATCTCAGGAACCTGGTCTTGGTTCTGCCTCATTTCATCTCGGCCTGCTCCTAGGCCACGCACAGCCTTGCACGCCTGCCTGTTCTGAGTGGCCGAGGGCTGCTAATTGGAGCAGAGAGAAAGGACTGGAGAAAGACATGTTGTGGTTACCCCGAGGAGGCATCAGTGACAGGACACGGAGGCGTTCTGGCAGCAGTGACCCACTTAGAAAGGGGGCTGCTGCCATCATGTATCTGTATATTATGACTGAACAGACAGGTACTGCGGGCTTCTACTGCCGGAGGTGCGCAGGCTTAGTGAGGATGACCATCCAGATGGGGAGAAAAGGGAGAAGGAGAAGGAAAGGAAGGATGAAGGGGAGATGGAAAAGGAGGGAGAAAGGAGGGGAAACGGAGCAGAGCAGGGACAGGAGGAGAGAGGGGAAGAGGGAAAGAGTATAAGGAAAAGGGCGACCTGGCCTGAGGGTGGCTGGATATACAAAACGCAGGAGCTCAGAGGGCAGCCCTGGCTTTCCCGAGGGGGTGATGGTAAGCTTTGGTAGTTCTGCAAGAACATGAAACATCTTGGGGCTAGATGTGAGCCATCTTAAGTTGTCCCTCCATCCTCTCCAGGGACAGGGGTGGGGGCAGGAGGAAAGCTGCCTAGTGTCCAGCAGATGGCAGCAGTTCCCAGGGGGACTGCTGGTGGGGGAGCAGCCTGAATGGGGTTACCTTCAGAGAGCCAGGGGCACTGTTTACAGTCCTAGGTAGCATCTTTGTGGAGAGAGGGCAGGGTCGGGGGTTCGGAGTCACTTTACCTGCTTCCCTCACACACTCACAGTGCATAGCTAAGCTTGTACGGGCTTCATTTTGGGAATGAGAGAGGTGAGGTCCTCAGAGGGATTCCATGGGAGGATTATTGCAACCACCTTCCTCTTCACATTTAAAAATACTGGCGGCGAGCTGCAGTGGTGCATGCCTGCAGTGGCGCATGCGTGCCTGTAATCTCAGCACTGGGCAGGATTGAAACTTCTGGGCCAGCCTTCCCTGCCTCAAAAATAAATAAATAAAAATGAAAGTAACAACAAGGAAAAAAAGCAGCCCAGATCACGGCAGCCATGCTTCTTTTCCCTTGAGCCAGGACTACCTGTGGTGCAGGGTAGAGGGGTGCCTGATCTGTGCTCAGCTCCTCAGCCCTTTACGGCTTTACTGGGAAGGGATCCCTCACGGGCTAGGGTGGACAGAATCACCTATGCTATGACCCAGTGATGAGATGGTTTCTCGGTGCTACAAACTAGACCACAGGCAGATGAGGCAAAAGCAGAAGTGGGTGGGGGAACTGGATTTCCCCCATGCAGTAATTCTTCAATGTGCAAAATGCTTGAGGACCTTTGGATGTGTATCCCGACACCAAAGCAATCCAAACGCAAACCCAATCACTTTTCCATCCCCCCGAACTCCAGTGGCAGCCTTGCCATCCCAAACACGGTTACGGTTCTGTTTTGGAGAGGGTTTCTAAGAGAGCAGCAGATGCTGCACAGAGGGCTTAGTTGAGCCAAAAATACCCAGAGGACACATCACTCAGAAAACACACGTTTTACTGAGGGATAAAGGGCTTGCCAGGCCTTTGGCCAATGTCAACAGTTAGAACAAAGAAAGATCAGAGTACAGGACTGGCCCAGGGATCTGAAATGGTAAAGGTGGGGGTGTGGCTGGGTTTAGATTTAGGTCAGTCCTGTGTGATGTGGTAGCCCAGGGCACACCACACAGTGAGGCACTCGTTTAGGATGTCTTACTTTTAGTATCCCCAGGGCCGGCCTTCCCTCTAACACAGTTGAACCTCTGTTCATCGTCACACCATTCCTTTAAAGCTCTTTCAGGCTCTTTGCAAAAGTACAACTCAATGCTGTATCATTTGTTCAAGTGTGTTGGTGTTTTCTCTAGAATACCCTCTCTTCCTTACCCTCTTGCACAGTATTGAACGGTGATTCCATGAGTTAAAGAGATAGGCATGTCAGGACCGACTTCAGATATCTCTACTGCCAAAGTGTGTGTATTACAATTGGCCTGCCTTGAGAAAGCACACTGACCTGTGCTATGGTCCAATCTACCCTTTGGAGTTTATGTTCCATACTTCTTCAAGGGGATGCATTTGTCATGACCTGGAGCAGGCTAGGTGGGAAAGATGGAGATGGTCTTGTCCCATTGATGTTTGGTTAGAAGACTGGAATTATAGCTGCGGCTTAGCAGAGAACTAAGTGTAAGCTCTTTAACATCTCCACCACTATGTTTCTGCATGAAGAGGAGGAGACTGAAGACACAGCTCAACTCATAGGGTGTTTATCTGCTATGTTGAGACCCTGGGTTTGATCCCCAGTACTATATACAATATGTGGTGGTACATTTGTTATTCTAGGATCTGAAAGGTAGAACCAGGAGGAGGCCATCCTTAGCTATACAGTGAGTTTGAAGCCAGCCTAGACTGCCTGAGAGTCTACGCAGTTCCTCCACCAAAAAGGAAAAAAAAATTGTGATGGCAACTGTGAGCTTCGATCCCAAGCTTTTTGGAAACCTAATGAGTTCGTGTTGGCCTAAGTGCAAGGTAAACAATTAACTAATGTCATTATTGCTAAGATTTCAAGAATATCCCTCATCTTCCACCTTCATGAATCTTTCCTTTGGGTCAGTAGATGCCACCTTTCCTCAACTGCTAGGCTAGTCTTCCCCATGAGCTGAACATCTGGATGATCTGCTAGAGCATACCACGTGACCCCTTCACTGCCTTACGTTATCAGGGTTTAGGCCAGAGTCCCAGCCCAGGGGGTTCCAGTGAGGTCACAGGCTCTGCCACTGACCCCAAATAACCTAGCAGGAGACATGCGGTAATAAGCACATTAGAGGAATTTATTTGGTACAACTACACCAAGAAGGATCAAATGTGCACTCTCTGTCTTGAGTTCCAGGAGCTCATATAATAATAATAATAATAATAATAATAATGATAATAAACAACCAGAACTACGCAAAGAAGAAGTAGAAGTGAGGAATTAGGGGTCCGTAGAACCAAGCAGTCATGGAGAGGATTAGGTGTGGCTGATTATTGTCCTGAGACTGATCATGCAGCTGCCTGGGAACAGGATGCCAAGCAGTCAGACTTGCTGTGTGTGGAACCCCACAGCGACTGCAGAAGAGACCCTTTGGAACAAGAACAGGCCACAAAGACAAACGGAAGTCAGTTAGTATCTGGGTCACCCTTCAGGCTTAGATCAGCATCTAGGAACATCGATATGGTTCTTCTGGGTTTAATAGAACAGAGAGGTCGGAGGGCACCTAAGTGACTACTACAGACCTTTTCTTGCAGGTGATGATAAACACATCCCCTTTAAGAAGAGAGTGGTATAAACTCCTTGGGTTAAGTTGGTCTGTAACAGGGGTCAACCTACTGAAGTGATTATTTATATTTTTTTGTTCTATTATTAAATAAAACTCAAGAGTCAGATATCAGGGTAAAAACCTGACTGAACAGAGAAGCAGCGGAGAAGCAACCAGTGACCTCTCCTCTTTCTCTTTCCTCAATCTGAAAAGGGCCCATGAATCTTTCTAAGACCCTCCCTACTACTTCTTGTGTCTCTCTATACATTCTAGGTCCTCCAAAACCTCTATGGCTAATTCTGGTAAGTAGTAGTTAGCTCCACCCTCTGATTCAAGGGAAACTTTATTATCAGTCTCAGGATTGTCAGAGTGTGATCAAAACATCCCACAACTACCTACTTCTTCCAGAAGCCCTAAATCACATCAGCCAGGAGTCTCTGCAATCCCATTTGTGAGCCTGTGTGATTCTTACCACAATTCATGAGAGTCTGAGTGCTGTCAGAGAATGGATGGTGAAGGAGAGGGTACCACTGGGAAGGGCAGAGTGGATGCTGTCACTAATATTCCTCCATTCTTGTGTTGGAGAAACCGTGTGCTTCATAAAGATGCAGAGAGCAAGAGTTCAACAGAGAAAATTGAGTAAACAAACCATGTAAGCAAGGTCTACCTGGGAACATTCATAGCTTTGAAGGGTGGGGGTGGCATACAGGGATCAGACCCCAACAGTGAGATTCTGTGTAACGAGATGCTGAGATTTCTTTCACTTCAACATGCTACAGTCTTAGGGTGAGGGTTACCAACTCAGGCCTTAAATTTGACTGATCTATGTCTCTGCTAAAAGGTGGCAGAGCAGACAGAGGTTCAGTGTGTCAGAACTCTACTTTTCAGAAAAATAAGAGGGCAGAATGAAAAACCCACAGTAGCATGAAGTCACAGGAGCCCCCAGTTTCTGCTTGGTGTCCGTGGTAGTTTCTTTCCCAGGAGGGTGGCAAGGAAGCACCAGGGTCCCCAATAATCTACTCTGGGGCGTTCTGGTGGTCCTGTGAGGAGATCTATCCTTCTAAGTTAGTTGCGAGGTGAGCTCCTCTCTCGTACATCTCATATGTGATGGAGGAGGGTCATCTGTCTATGTGTGACTTTCATTGGTTAATAAAGAAACTGCCTTGGCTTTTTGATAGGACAGGATTTAGACAGTGGAGTAGACAGAACAGAATTCTAGGAGGAAGAAGGCAGTGAGGCAGACGTCATAGCTCTCCTCTCCAAGATGGACGCAGGTTAGAATCTTCCCGGTAAGCCACCACCTCACTGTGCTACACAGATTATTAGAAATGGGTTAATCAAGACGTAAGAATTAGCCAATAAGAGGCTAGAACTAATGGACCAGGCAGTGTTTAAAAGAATACAGTTTCCCTGTTATTATTTCCAGGGCTAAGCTAGCTGTGCGGGAGCTAGGCAGGACAAAAAGCAGGCCTGCCAGCAGCTCATCACTACACACATGGGGCCAACAGCATCCTGAGGTGTTGGCTGATTGTAAGGAGCACTTGAGACTGTGATCCCTGGCTCTCCAAGTTCAGGGAGGAAAATCTGGTAATGAGGCAGGTCCTTAGCCCCGACCTCAGGCATGCTTCTAATCCAGTGACATGCCCGTTTCTCAACAGTGCCAAGGCAAATAGAGGTCAACATGGATGGGGGCTGAGTTAAAAAGCACAAAAGAGAAGGTGTGCCAAGATGCCATGTGAATGCCTTTTGATGAGGTGCCCACTATTGTCGGCAAGTGAAAGACATAGGCACTGACTTCAGATCAGGGGACTCCTCATGGGAAGGAGGAGTCGAGAGAAAAGGGCTTAGAGACAAATGTGTTGTGTTAGCTGTGATTTCTCTCCTGAATGTCCACCAAGAGCAAATGTGCCAAGGTACAAAAGCATCTGTACATTATTTTCTGAATATTTAAAAAAATTCTATACTTGACCAAAACTTAAAAAAACTACAAACACAAACAAATAAACGGACTTGGGGAGAGGCTAAAAGTTGGGAGAATTTTAGGAGTTAATGAACGACTTGTACAGAATTCCTCAATATCCTGAGTGTCTCTGACTGTTGGGACCATCAAGGAAACATCCGTTTCAGTGCAGACTCTGGTTAGAGTCTGAGACAAGTTAGGCAGCCTCTGGAAGCTCTTGGCGAGACCCACCCCTGCGGCATCAGCCCTTGTCCTCTGAGAACAGCTGCTTTGCTCTAACTTAGGCTCAAGGCTCCAGGGCAGGTTCTGCTGCAGGCTCTCCTTACAAACTCTGATGTCAGCCTGTGGTCCAGGTGAGCCTCTGCCCCAGCTGGGAAAGCTCACTTACTGGGGATGGTTCTGCCAGGAGAAATTAGCTCCTGATGTTGGGGGATCCGAGAGGTGTTTTATTTTGACCACCAGCCCTCAGGATTGGGGGAGGGCGGGTGTAAGGCTGGATACAAAACCCAAAGTCATCACCATAGTTCCCTGCCTGGCTGGGGCCCCCTCCAGCCACCCCGCAGGATTGAGGAGAACCACACTGCTTTGAGTAGGCTCAGGGTTTTCCCTGTGGATATATCTGGGCTCCTCAGCCTGCATGGCTCTTAATTTCAGGCCTTATTTCAGACTCCAAAACTCTCTGGATCCATTTGCTCTTGTTGAGGGAGTCTAAGGAAGGGTAGGGAGCATTGTCATGTGTATCCCTGCTAGTGATTTTATGAGTTGAACCTTGACTTGTAGTCTAGATGCCAGAGCTAGAAGTATTTATGTCCTGTGACCCCGGGTACTCCTTTGGGAGCTAGGAAAGGCATTCCCCAGGAGCCTTCCTATTTAGAAAAGAGTACTGTAGGAACCCAGAATACCAGGGAGGCCATTTCCTTGCCTCTTTCTTATGATCAAGTGCTCAGTGTGTCTTTGCTCTTTCATCAGGGGTCAGGACAATTGTGTGCACACTGTACACACTCAGTAAATACACATGAATGTAGAAGATGAAGATCTCTGAGAAGTGGATTCCAACCTGAGAGCAAGAGACGATTATAATTAGAAATCCAGGATTGGTGCTGGGAACCCAGTGGAAGGGCTGGTTCCCCGGTGCCCTCCCTATCGGACACACTGTGCAGGCTCCAGACAGCCTGGGCTCCCGCCAAGATGAGAACGCAGGCTTGAAATGAAACCCCAAGGGAAAAGTCATCCATCACACAAGGTAATGGTCCATGGAAGGATTTGTCTCCCTCCCTCTCCTCCAATCTTCCTTGGACTAGCTGTTGGGAAAGCATCTGACTTTCCCAAGAGAAGAGAGGCCAATTTTAGAACCGTTTGCTAAGCTGGTGCCAGTACAAGGCATTCCGCAGGGGCCCCATACTTAGGTATGCCTAAATATGCTCGGACTGACCCTGGGCCATCCTGTGGTACCCCAAGTCTTTCCGTTTGTCTTCTTTTCCAGTATCAGCCAATCGTGTGGTCCTTTCATAGGATCCCTGGCTTCCTGAAGTGGTCCAGCAGGCACAGTGTTGGCATTCTCAGAGTACTCCCCATCACAACCAGTGAGAGAAGAGGGCGTGGCCAGCTTAAAGTCAGCCCTGGACTGGGGCTGCAGCTTTCCCGTAGAGCCTTTGCCTAGCATGAGCAAGACCTTGGGTTTGAATGCTAGCACTACACTAAAAAATTTAAAAATAAGTGTCAAGGTTGCTATTTCTATTTTTCTCTGTGTGTTGTCCACACAAGTACCAAGGCATATTCATATGGTGTCTTCTTTGTTGTTGTTGTTGCTTTTGTTGGTTTGTTTTTACATCCCAACCAAAGTTTCCCCTCCCTCCCCTCTTCCAAGTTCCTCTCCCAACTCCCCCCTCCCCAACCCCACCCTCCACTCCTCCTTCACCGTTTCTCTTCAGCTACAGGCAAACATCCCATGGATTCGTGGTTTGCTTTTTGTTTTGTTTTGTTGTTGGTTTTTGTTTGTTTATTCCCTTTTGAAGACAGGGTTTCTCCGTGTAGCCCTGGCCATCCTGACAAATGCTCTGTAGACCAATTTGGTCTGGAACTCAGAGATCAGCCTGCCTCTGCCTCCAGAGTGCTGGGATTACAAGCCTGAACCGCCACCACACGGCACTCACAGGGCTCCTTAAGACCTGACATTCAAAATAACAATATTACAATTACCTGGGATATTGCAGATTTATAGATCTCAGAATGTAGCTCAGACCACTGAGTCAGGAACTGTGCTGTAACAGGCTACATGGTGGTTTGCATGCCCATATAAGTTAGCAAGTATTGCTCTGTTTTGGTAGGTCTCAAGGAGGACAGCCAGGACTCAGCAGTAGCAACAGCACCTGGGAGTTAAGAGATTCATAATCAGAAGTTGGTCATGGCACACACTTGGTAGCTACACACATACAGACACACACACACACACACACACACACATTGGGAAGGCAGAGGGCTTTAAATTTAAAGCCTACCTGAGCTACATCAGAAACGTGGCCTAACCCTGTCTCAAAAGTGTGTGTGTGTGTGTGTGTGTGAAGTATGGGGGGTACTCAATGGGGGAGGGTATTGTTACAGGAAGGGCAGGCTGGCTGTGTTAAGCCTTACCTGCAGAATGAGACACTCCAAAGACAGAGCCACCAAATGTGCCTCAAGAAGCTTTCCACAGGGCTGGAGAGATGGCTCAGCAGTTAAGACTTCTGGATGCTCTTCCAGAGGACCCAGGTTTAATTTCTAGCACTCCATTCTGTCTCACAACTGTCTCTAACTCTAGTTCCAGGGAATTTGATCCCTTTTTCTGGTACCAGGCTTTTGGTACCCAGATATATAAGCAGGCAAAGTGCCACCTCCCCGCCCCCCCAAACAAAATAAAATATAAAATAAAATATTCCTTCCAGATGACTCTGACACTTGCTCACGTAAGAACCACCGACGTGGTGGGTACTTTCATTAGAATGCAACTTTAGGAGGATGGGGAAGCCCCGTGAGTCAGTTTGGAGCCCCACCCAGTGCTGCACTTCTAACTGCACTGTGGTTGGGATCCTGGATGTCTCCAGAAGGCTCCTATATCAAAGGTTAGGAGCCTTTAGGAGGTGGAGCCTAGTGAGAGGAGGCTACAGCACTGGGGGGGGGGGGTGACCTTGAAGAGGATGTTGAGACCCTAAGTCCTTCCTTTTCTTCCTAGCTCCGCTGGTGTGTGCTCCCCGTCCAGGAGGCACTGTGATGTCCAAAGCAGCAGGGCCACTGATCCCTACCTGGGGCTTCTGTCATCCAGACCCCAGAATAAACCGGTCGTCTTTAGGAGTTATGTGATTGGGGCACTTGCCAGCAATGACCAACTGATGGGCTCGGAGTCGCAGTGTGCAGTGTCGCAGAACATTTGTTTCTTTTTTTAATGAGATCATCAGAACTTGTAATCAGAAGGACGTGTGTCCCGGCATTCCGAGAGCAGAGCAGATGTCGAGGGAAGTCGGGCAAATCAAGCTGTGGGAGAAGAACCTTCAGAAGACGGCTCCAGCCAACCTTGAGTCCTTTCTCTGCAGGCCTTTGACGTTTATGTTGAGACTGAATGGGTCGGAACCTGTGGAACGGTTCTGCTTCCCTTCTCATCTCCCAGTGCAGCCCTGTGAGTCCCCCTCAGCTCATTTCCAGTTTCACAACTCCAGGGCCCGCCTGTGGCTTGAGAAAGCTAAGCTCTCCCAGCTCGTCACTGCCTTCCACATGGTCAGGAGCTGTCCCCAGAGGCCTGGAGAATTCATCTATCAAATGAGGGGCATCAGTGAGAGGAGTTGGCTTTCTGGCTTTTGTCCTGTGATGTTTTGGGGTCAGCTTTGCCCGAGAGCGGGGTGAGTTTGCCAGGGATCCCACTCTCACTCACAGCACTTGCAAGGGGAATGAGTGTGTTTCACTGTGAGCTGGCCTTACCAGAACGGGTTACATGGAAATCCTTATGGATCAACATTGACTCCAGGAGCCTGGGACCAAGTCTGTGCTGCTCTCCTCCTTCATCACGCGCTTTGGGTATTTTTAGACACCAGATTCTTGTTCAATGTATCCCTTTTCCCATTCAGCACCCCAAGCAGAGAAAAACTGCCTTGCCAGTTCCCTGTGCTGGAGAGACATACATACCACCACTGCCACCACCAATTATTATTGTTATAATAATAATAATTATTATTATCCAATAATATCATTATTCCCCAATAATAATAATAACAATAATAAATAATTTGTTTTTAGCTGAGACTGTTGTCCTTTATAAATGAGGTTGCATTAACGGTGCTGTTAGTTAGGGTCACGGCCTGTGCTCTATTGACCATCAGTCCTCAAAAGTCCAATTAAACAGACACGCAGTGACAAGCAGAGTAAGGGGCCCATTCAGTGCAGCCATAGTGGGAGAAACAGCAGCAGCAAGAGGTCAAGTGAACCCTCACAGCTGTTACTAGGCTCCGGCTGTGAAGTTCCCAACAAGCGGGCCGAGTGGAGGTGTGACCCTGCCCATGTCTGAACCCTTCACTATGGCAGCTTCAGTCTCTCCTGCAAGGTGGCCTGACAGCGGGACTTTGTCTGAGGGATGAAGTTCCTCTCTGGCTGGCGCCAGGGTTCCGACTATCACTTCACCTGCTTTGAGACTGCTGGAGAAATTCCAGTTTCCTGGGGACCACAGTTTCATCTGACGGCTAAGCATGAGGAAGACATCAACAGCTCTCTTGAGTGTCTCACCTTGCATGGATGGTTTCAGGATGAATTTTTTATTTCTTTGTGCTAGAAGGTTCTGGTTTATAGTACAGGGTGCGGAGAGGGCGCATGTCCTGTTCGCTGCCCGCTTTAATGATGCCTTCAGACATTAAGGCTGACTCTTGATTTTATCATTATTTATGACACCCATGGATGTATCGCCTTCTTTCCTATGAGTACAAATGCATATTTAAGTTTTAAACCTTGCATTATTTAGTCAGAATTTCTATACACTAAAGTAGATGCTTGCATTAACTTAGCCCACATTATCCTGCAACTAAGCCCCGGGAGCTGGAGGGCCACAATTTATTTCCCAGACTCTCCCCTGGAGTTCCGCTGATGCTGAACCCAGAGCCAGAGATCCCAGTCATCCTGCATCCTCTCTGGACCCAGCTCAAGAGTGAGGGGAGGACCAAGCCACTAAGGGGCTTCATATCTAAGATACTTCATCTTGAGGTTTTGGTGTCTCACCTCTCTCTCTCTCCCCAGTCCCTCCTAGGTTAGCTGTCTGGTGTGGGTCTGTTTCCCTCGGGGTGAACCAGAGGTGACTGGTTGGTTGGTGGCTTCCCTGGGGACAGCGGAGCGCACATAGCTCTTCCGTTCTACAACCACAGACCATGCTTATCCTGGTGTCAGTTATCTGGGGTGTTAGCAGATACATCCGGAAGCTGTGTCTGTGACCCAAGACCCAGAGAGCAGAAGTGCTGAAGAGAAAAGGCGAGGGATGAGTTTATTTAGATGTGTTTTCCTCCTTAGAGAGATTTCCACGTGCTTGGCCACTGACAGACAGAAAAGGTAAACTCTAGCCTTATTAATACTAAACATGCGGTTGTTGCTTGCAGTGGGGAACTAACATATGAAATGGGGAACCAGAGAGAAGGGCTAACACACCAGAATCTCATTCCCCACAGAGGCTAGCAAAATACTGTCCTAGATTAAGATGAAATATTAATCTAAAATGTTTAAGGCTACCCTAATATTATGTTATCCAATGTCACAAAGATTACCAGGGAAAACTAGTGTAATCAGTGAAAACGAGAGACAGAGAGGGAAAATGAGGTTGTAGAATCCGGCACATTCCTCAACTGTGACATTAAGCAGACATAATTTCTGTTCAAATTAGGTAAATTAAGAATAGAAACACAAATATTTTGTTTTCTGCTCTGCTGGCCAGTACAGGAAGAATAAAAACTCAGAACCCCATGGGAAGCCACCCCTGAATCACAGAGGACTGTTCTTAATCCATGGCTTTCTATAAAATAACAGCTTAAAGGTTATGTGTGCTCAATTATTTGTACAAAAATAAAATTTGATATGTCCGAGGGGTCAGAGATAATTATGTCTCAGTCGGCAAGATCTGGACAGAGAAATGTTTTGACTTCTAGTCCTGGCAAATTCATCTTTTTAAATGGGAGAACCAGGGAGGTCAAATGTCAGCTGAGATAAGAAGTCATGTGACAGCTGGAGGGAAAAGGAGCCAGAGAAGACATCCTCCCCCAGAAGAGAGGGACACATGTACGTGCCTGCACGCGTGCGCGCGTGTGTGCGCACACACACACACACACACACACACACACGCACATCCATACTCCAGCTGTTGACTTTATGAAGCTTTTCTTCTATCCTGACCTTTTGTAGATTAAGACTCACTGTCTATGGCTCTATCAATCTGTGTGCCGGTTCAATGGGAACCCCAAAAATACGCTACCTTTTCCTGGCACTTCTCAAGTTTCTGATTCCTTTTTGATTCATTGGAAGCTGTCTCTTTCTCTTTGGCTCAGGTGCTGAGGAATTTCTAGGGTCCACTGTGAGTATGTGGAAAACACTCTGGATCATGTGCCCAGTGGGGCGTGGCCAGTGGGCATGCACTCCACCGTGTTCAGCAAAAGCACTTCCCCCCAGGCCTCCCAAACATCCTGGCACAAACCGCTTTTTTTCATTGTCTAAAACCTAGCCCTGCATTGTGCTGTACCCAAGTCCACCCCTCATTCTCTTCTGTAGGGCTATTTCTTTTGTATTTTAATAAATAAAGTTTGCCTGAGGATCAGAAAAGTAAAGCAGCCACACTGACCAGCCTTACAGAACAGGCAGCAAAGACACACACCTTTAATCCCAGTAGCCACATTAGCTTGTGTAGAAACCAGGCGGTAGTGGTGAACACCTTTAATCCCAGAGCTAGAGAGGAATATAAGATGGGAGGAGACAGATCTGACACACAGTCTCATTCTGAGATTCCTAGAGGCAGGATCGCCATTTTGGACTGAGGTAGAGGAAAGAGCCAGTAGCTGGCTGCTTTGCTTTTCTGGTCTTCAGGCTGAACCCCAATATCTGTCCCTCAGCTTTTATTAATTGTGCTTCATTCTTCTTTGTGCATCTTGCCCTCACCTCCTTTCTGTGCATAGCGCCTGTCTATGCCTCTGTGTGTTGGCAGAGACTCTTCTCTCTTTCTGTAAGATACATCTTCTTCTCTCATTTCCAAAGGTGCCCTTGGTGACTTCACAGGAGACCAGTAAGTTTACCAAGAGGTACTGCAGCATCAGAACACTGAGCATTCTTCCTTCACCTTTCTGTCCCCTTTCATCTTCTCTCCAGGTCCTGATGTGGGGGTGACATATCTGGAAATATGTTTTATTGCCATTGGTTAATAAAGAAGCTGGTTTCAGCCTAGGGCTTAACAGAATATAGCCAGGTTGGAAGAGATGTATGGAGAGAGTAGGCAGAGTCAGAGAGAAGCCATGTAGCTACCTACAGGAGACAGAAGCCTCCTCCAGAGCCCACCAGAACTTGACAGTAAGCCACCGCCACATGGTGATACACAGATGAATAGAAATGAGTTAATTTAAAATATAAGAGTTAGCTAGAAATATGCTTAAGCTAGTAGCCAAACTGTTTTTCAAATAATATAGTTTCTGTGTGATTATTTCGTTAGTCTGGGCAGCCGGGAACAAACAAGCAGCCTCCCGCCAACAAGGTCCTATAGGGGCTATTACTCATCAATCTCTCTTTGCCAGCCCCCACCACAGCAACCATGCTGAACTCATGCCTGGAGTTCACGCCTCTATAGGGCAGTAGGTGAAATCAAGCCATCGCATCTAATGGAATAGAAATCTTAGTCATGCTACATCTGTACAGTGTGACCAAAGCAAGACTACTATAGTGAGCTTCAGTGTCCCCATCGATCACTCACACGAGGTGGTTCACAGCAGCATGGAACCCCAGCTCTGGGAGATGTGACAACCTCTTCTGGACTCTTACACAACCCCATACACATATACTCACACACACACACACACACACACACACACACACACACACACACACACACATAAATAAAAATAAATGTTAAAACTGGATCACTCTGTAAAGGACTTTGTGCATACCAAACACTCTGTCAGTTTCAAATTAAACTATTATATCAAAGAAATGCAGTGCACACTTACAGGCTGATTCTCTGATTATATTTTCTCTTGTCTTTTATAAAGGACCTACATGAGGTAATTCAAAGCTTTCAGAATTTGAAGATGGAGCTTTAAAATCAAAAGAAGTCACCATTTTGAACTGGGGAGGTAGCTAAATGGTGAAGAGTGTGTGCTGTTCTTTCAGAGAACCTAATTTGCTTCCCAATACCCACTGCTCACAGCACATGTAACTCCAGCTCCAGGGGATCTGATGCCCTCTTCTGGCTTTTATGAGTACTGCACTCAAATGCACATATACCTACAGATATATACACACATACATGCACTGTAGTCAATACAAAAGTTCATGTCTGGGGACTGTGAACACGAGTTAGAAAACCACAAAAATAATTTCATAACATTTTAAATAAGTTTGTGAGTTTAATTTGGGCTGTATTTATGCATCTCCTGGGCCACAGGCAGGACATGCTCAAACAATAGAGTTTTGTTCAGCGGTAAAGAAGAATAGGATGTTATGTTCAGGAAAATGGGTGGAATTGGAGACCATCAGGCTAAGTAGAAAAACAGACTTGGGAAGGCAAGTGGTACTGGCTTCCTTTCCTTTTCAGAAGCCAGGGAGTGTGGAGAAGGCAGGGAACGGAAATGGAGGCTGCCAGGGATAGGGAAGGAAGCAGGCAAAGGGACGGTATATAATAAGATCAGTAGCAGAGGGGATGAGTGAGGCCAAATCACTTCCCAAACTTGCATGGAGACCTCATAATGAAGCCCTCTGCACACTTAATATGCACTGATGAAAAATTTGAACACCGCTGAGGAAGGGTGCAGGGACAGCTTTCTGGAGAGATTGGTGTCCAGTCAGTCTGCTAAGAGGCTGCCATACCCAAAGCCCCGGAAACTTAGAGGTTCCCCGGGCAAGCAAGTGGGTATCAGAACTAGACTATTTCTCCTGTCTTGGAGACCAGGCACGTGATGCTCAGGCCCTCTGCCCTTGTTCTGTCATGGAAGACCTGTTTCCTCCACAGAAGCCACGTCCCACACACAGTATGGAAAAGCCTGCGGGCCCTTTTTAAAATTAAATTTTGAGTGATTTTTAACATATATATATATATATATATATATATATATATGAAATCTCAACAGTAGTTTCCTCTCATTCTCCCCTCCCTCCCCTCTGTGCTACCATTACACACACACACACACACACACACACACACACACACACACACCCCTCCCTTTTCCTCCAAGGCTGAAGGGTGGTACTGAATTCCAAACTTTTGCCTTGGGTGCCACCTGCTGGAAAAATGATATACTGCAGTCATTTCACCAGTCACGCTACCTTCAATAAAGCAAAAGAGACAGTTCCTATTTATTGTTTTGATTTTAAATATTTTTATTCTTCTCTCATATATTACGTCCAGATTGCATGCCCCCCTCCTTTACCTCCCTCAGTCTCTCCCACCCATATCCCCTCTCTCTCCAGATCCACACCCCGTCCATCTCCCCTCAGTAAAGAGCAGGCCTTACAAGGCACAGTATGCTACAATAAGAGCAGGCACATACTGTCCCATCAAGGCTGGATGAGGAAACCCAGTAGAAAGAAAAGGGTCCCATAAGTAGGTAAAAAGAGTCAGTGATTGACCCCCATTCCCACAGTTTGAAGTCCCAAACTTGATAGGGGTCTGACCAAGATACTCAGCCATAACATATGCAGAGCACCTAGGTCAGAACCCTACAGGCTCTCTGATTTCTGGGAGCCCCCACAAGTCCCAGCCAACTGATTCTGAGGGTCATGCTCTAATGATGTCCCTGACCCCTCTGGTTCCTCTGATCCTTTTTCTGCAGGACTCCTGGTGCTGCACCTAACGGGGTTTATATTATTTTTTAGATGGAATTTATCTTCTCTCTGCCTCTCTGGCAGGCTGGAACTTGCTGTGTAGCTGAGGTTTGCCCGTGGAGTTCCTTTCTTTTGTTGTTATGAGCCGGAGTTACTAGCCTGCAACCTATTGGCAGGCAGAACATGACAGTCTACACATCCTTTGCTCGTGGATCCGAGTCAAAAAATGGACAAATATGTTCTGTTGGGTAACCTCTGAAAGTCTATGTCACACAACAGGGGAGCAGAGGGGATAAATCTGGCGTTAATCATCTGCCTTACCGAATTCCAGTGAATGGTCACTGCTCTACTCTGTGTGAACTGTTTTGTTTTTGTCACAAGTTCATAGTGCCACAGAGCTGTCCTTAAGACCCTGTTAGCAACAGCAGTAGCCCCCAAAGCAAGGCAATGACCAAAAGTTCACAGTTGGTACCGTTTCCTCTTCTTTATTTGAAAGCGTATTGCTCACTGCGTTTGACAGAGCCTGGGCAGGCAGTGCAATCACACTGCTTTCCCAACTAGTTAGAAGATCCACACACCAAGGCACAGTCCCCAAGTGCCACCATGGAGAGATGGTGGGGACCGTCAAGAGACAGGGCTTTGTAGAAGCTCTTAAGGCAATTGGAGGATTGCTCTGGAAGTGTCTTGTAGGACCTCAGGCCAATCATTACTGATCTTCACTTCCCGGTCTTGAGGAAGTGGTTCTGCTCCACCTCATTCTCTACATGAAATGCTGGCTCCTCCCAGAACAAATCAGTGAGACCAGAAATTTAAAAGTTCGGTAGGAGCCCAAACAACCCTTTTCCTCTATAAGGTGATTGTGTCAGGCATTTTGTTACAGTGATGGGAAGCTAACTAAAGATGGTAGGAAGATGGCGTATCTTCGGCAAGTCCAGTCTTTTGAAGACTCCTTCCAAGCTGGGTACCGTGCCTCAGCATGTGGACCAGGGAGCTGTTGTTGGGACTAGAGCCGACTGCTAAGACTAGAACATAGATTCCGTTCTGTTATCCTGCTCTTTCTATGTCACAGAGACTTTTTCCCCTGTTGCCTTTGTCTCCAGACTCCCATCTTTTCCATGATTCAGGTCTTCCCATCTCTTGCTGCAGTTACAGCAATGATATCACCCTCAGGGGACCATCCTGTCCCTGCTCCATTCAGGATAGCCATTCCCTCTTGTATAACATCCTGGATTCTTGACAACACCGGCACGCCAATCAGCTCCTCTCTCGCTCCTGCTCTCCTCTAAGGCCTGTGCTCCACCTGCGCCCAGTCTGAATTCCAGACATAGAGGAGCACTGGTCCCCATTCAAGCATCCTCCACCACCATCCCTACCTCTGTCTGTCCAGCATCATACTTCCCCCCCTGCTGGGAATTCTTTTTCCTCCTCCAGGTTCATCCCCAGTCACCTCCCTCTTCTTCTTGTCTATGTTCTGGAGGCCATCTTTCAGGTTCCATTCTCCTAGGTCTTGCTGCTTCCTCCATAAATAAGTTGAGAAGGAAGCTCCCATCTCCCCCTGCAGCTGCAGAGTGCTCCTGCTATTCTCCTGAGTTCTGACTTTATAAGGGGCACCTCCCATTCTCACCCCCCTCACTCCCACCTCTGGCCAAGTCACAGCATGGCTACAGCTACCCGCAGAACTGCTTAGCCCACCCGACTCTGCATGCACGCTGTCTCTGCAGGAGGCTGCTCAGAGGCTTCCTGCTGCTCCCAGGCTCCAAACCTGTCCTTGGTCACTTCTAAAGATTCTCTGAAGCCACTAGACACTGAAGCAGGCAAGTTCTCCCAGAGGCCTCTGCATCATTCCTTCCTCTGGGTGGCAGCAACATCTCTGCAGAGCACATTCCTAGGGAAGAGTAGTTTGTGTAATTAGTAACACAGTGGCAGGGTCTAGATGGCCATTTACGTGCAGGATCGCTAGCCTGGAGTCTATCCTGCAGCCTGAGGTCAAAAATGCTTCACGAAGTCTTTAATCCATTTGGACCTGAGTTTTGTGCATGGTGATAGATATGGATCCACTGAAAAAGCCTGGGATAAAACCTGACTCGCTGAACATAGCGGACAATGAGGACTACTGAGAACTCAAGAACAATGGCAATGGGTTTTTGATCCTACTGCATGTACTGGCTTTGTGGGAGCCTAGGCAGTTTGGATGCTCACCTTACTAGACCTGGATGGAGGTGGGTGGTCCTTGGGCAGGGAACCCACAGGGCAGGGAACCTGGTCTGCTCTTCTGGCTGACGAGGGAGGGGGGCTTGATTGGGGGAGGGGGAGGGAAATGGGAGGCGGCAGCGGGGAAGAGACAGAAATCTTTAATAAATAAACAAAAAATAAATCAATAAAATGCTTCATGAATGGATCAATTCACTCCTTAGCTGCTTTGCTGGAAGGGTTGTGGTTTAATGGCATTGAGGTTTGGGGTTTTGGCTTTAAAGGGGCCACTTGTTTTTATGGAGAGTCCAGGGCATAGATTGTGATCTAAGTGGTTTCCTCTGTGGTGTGGATGGGGACTCTAGCTCTGAGGATGAGTGTACGGGCAGAAAGAAAGCTAGATTAGAGCTGAGGGAGGTTCTCTCAGGGCCTTAAGGAGGGAGCAAAACCATGAAAAGTCCAGTCTGTGAGACTCACAGAGTCCCAGCTGTCTCAGCCTCTGAGTGCTGGCCCTAAAGGCGTGCACTAACACCTCAGAACAATCTTTACTTGTCCGTTATTCCTCAGTAAAGCTGGGGACAAAAGACAAAGCCACAGGCATAGTTTCTCCTATGATGGCAGACATCTTCCCAAACACAAGGTCCGAAGTACACACCCTCAAGTCCCTTCTTGGACAAGCTCTGTCTGGCTTCTCTGTTACCATGGACACCTAACCTGATCTCTTGCCTTTCCTGCCGAGTCCTTGTTTCTTGGCTCTGAGGCTCTCCGTGTGGGGCGCGATGGAGCTGGCTTCTTCCCATCGCTATATTGGGAATTAGCGGCCTGCCGCTGTGAATAAAGCGACCTTTGCCTTCACGTCCTTATTCTGGAAAGAGACTCCTATTCACGGCTGTATTTTTAGTTGTGGCTATGGTGAGAGACTAGCGGGAGGGGTGGAAAGGCCAAAGCCTGTTGCCTCCAGAGCCGTACGCCTGTGGCTGTGTCCCCTGTGCACAGGGATAACCTTGGAGGCTGACGTATCATCGGTGATGCTGGTCACCGCTGCTTCCTCCTCAAGGCTCCGAGTACGCTTAGCAAGCTCTGTTTTCCTTATAAACCACTGGGAAGATAATGCCCCAGGAAGACTCTCCACATGCTGTCCCTTGGGGGTGGTGGGACATCTTTTGCCTTTTACCAACCTGGAGGCCAGAGAAGAGTGGGATCCTACACCAAGCGAATCAAGGAGAGATGGCCACCAGCCCAGGGCTGTGCAACCTCTTGCCTCTCAAGGACTCAGTTAGGGACCGGGAGTAGGGAGGAATGTGGCAACCTGAGCAGATACAGCAGCCTGGGAGTTTCTTCTGCCCCCCTACCCTCCTTCAGTTGGCTCAAAAACTTAGATACCTGCTACGCCTAGAGATGGGTGTCTGCCCAGAGGCTTTGGTGCCTCTACAATGGCTCTTAGCGGCTCCAGCGACTCATGGTCACCCTTGCCGCTTGTACTCTGCCTGTGTGAAAATGGGTTCGCAGGTCCAAACTCTTAGCTCTCCTCTCCTGGTGACAAGGGAAGCTTCAGTGACACAAGTAAAGGGTACTCATATATTCTGCTTCCTTACTCTACGGGAGAAACGCTTGCCAGCCTGTCCCAAGTCCCTCACAGGCACTGACCTCCGTCTGTGGACTCTGCCATACAGCACGTGATGAGACAGAGCAAGGCAATGTCTGTCTTGAGCTCTTACCATCTGGTAGCCACTCAGGGAGTGTTCCTGCAAAGACACAAATCGCATGTGGGAGGAGGCTTGGCACTAGGTCCCGAGGGGTCTCAACATCCGTTCCTTCCCCTGCATCCACAGACACTGGACTTCGAGCTCACACTCCCAGGTAGTCTGCTCTGCTCTGCTGTGTCTGACTACTAGACCCTTGGTCTGAAAGAATTCAACATGCTGCCTGGAGGGATATGACATCTGATCATAAATGATAGGAGGCAAAGGTTAGCTTGTCTCAGGCTGGTCCCTTACCAACTGGCCTCCCAGAAAGAGGAGGGGTGCCAACTGAGATGCAGTGCCATTGAAGTCTGTCCTGTCTGACACTGCTCAGGCTGGTAGCACTAACATGGCCTCTCTCTTGCTAGCTTTCTGTGTCCCAAGACTCAACTGAAGCTGCAAAGCTCCCTGGGGAGGAACGGAGGGCTGGTGTATTGCGTAATGTCACCAGGCAACCCAGGTTGCTCCTCTTCTATTATAAGCTTGTTTGTGCTGGTGCTGTTTAGGCCAAGCTGGTCTCTAATCAGAGAACTCAAGACCACACAACCCTAAAGACAGCCTGCCTGATAGGTTCCTGGAGCAGCAGTGATGATGAGGTTCTGGTTACTGCCTATACCGGCTGGTTTTATGTCATCTTGACACTGGTAGAGTCATCAGAGAGGAGGGAACCTCAACTGAGAGAAAGGCCCCTTAAGATCTGGCTGTATGGCATTTTCTTAATTAGTGATCAGTGCGGCTGGGCAGCCCATTGTGAGTGGTGTCATCCTTGGGTTACAGGGTTCTATATGAAATCAGGCTGAGCAAGCCATTGGAAGCAAGTCAGAAAGCAGCACCCCTCCATGACCTCTGCATCACCTTCTGCCTCAAGATTCCTTCCCTGTGAGTTCTGGTCCTTGCTGCTTTCTATGATGAGCTGTTACAGGGAATTGTGAGTGAAATAAACCCTTTCTTCCCCAACTTTTGGTAATGGTGTTTCATCGCAGCAACAGGAACCCTAACTAAGACACTGATGTGTGTGTGTGTGTGTGTGTGTATGTGTGTGTGTGTGTGTGTGTGTATGTGTGTGTGTGTGTGTGTTCACAGGCCCTCGTGACAAGGGGGACATGAGGAGTCAGAAAATAGCTTACATAGTTAGTTCTCTCTTTCTACCATGTCTATCCCACAGATTGAATTTAGGCAATCAGGTTTGGCATCAAATTTTTCTCGCTGTGCCATCTTATTACATAGGTACTTGCTTGTGTGTATGTGTGTGTGCATGTGAACGCCACAGCATGGTGTGGAGGTCAGAGAGTAATTTTTAGGAGTATCTTCTCTCCCTTGACCCTGTAGATCGTAGGGATCAAACTCGGGTCATCAGATTTTGCAGCAAGCCGCATTCTTAGCCCCGACTTACCTTTTGAGTCAGTTGTCTCTCACTGAACCTGGAGCTCACCTATTGGCTAGCCTGGGTTGGTTCTTGCTCTTTCCACCTTCCCAAGACTAGGATTATAGGTTCATGCCTCTGCACCAGGCTTTTTACATTGAATCTGGAGATCAAACTCAGTTTCCTTTAGTTGTGTGTCAAAGACTTTATGCACTGAGCCATCTTCCCAACTCTCATGCACTTGTGACACAAACTCTGCTTCTGTGTTTGTTAGTGTCTCAGGCACTAGAGACAATGGTATAAGCTAGCCCACACTGTATTTAGTGTGCTGCTGTATTTCCATCTGGTGTATGTGTATATATGTACTTCAGAGAGTATTTAAATAACACTGAAGTACAAGACACAAACATTTTTATTTTTTTTATTTTTTGGAAACATTTTTATTTTATTTATTTTGTTTGTTTGTTTAGTTGGTTGGTGGTTTTCGAGACAGGTTTTCTCTGTGTGGTGTAGGAGGTCCTTCTGTATTTGTGTTGCTTTCATTGGTTATTAAAGAAACTGCCTTGGCCTTTTGATAGGGCAGAACTTAGATAGGAGGAGTAGACAGAACTGGACGCTGGGAAGAAGGGCAGAGTGGCAGACGCCATGAAGCTCCTGCCTGAGACGGATGCTGGTTAGACTCATACGGGTAAGCCACACTCAAGTGGCAATACACATTAATAGAAATGGGTTAGATCAGGATGTGGAGAGTTGGCAAGATATAATGGGCCAGGCAATAATTTGACTAATGCAATTTCTGTGTGATTATTTGGGAGGTTAAGCTAGCCAGGCAGCGGGACATGGCTCGCTGCTCCTCTTTCTACATCTGTGTGGCTTTGGATGTCCTGGAACTAGCTCTGTAGACCAGGCTGGCTTCAAATTTAGAGAGATCCACTTGCCTCTGCCTCCTACATTCTGGGACTAAAGGTGAATGCCATCACTGCCTGGCCAGGCATTCACTGTTTGTAAAAAATTAAATTATTTATTTATATTACATCCCCACTGCAGTTCCCCCCCCCTCCTCCTACACCCTCCACCTCCGCTGTGCCCCCCCCCCAGCCCACTCATCCTCTGTTTTTGTTTAGAAAGGAATGGGCCTCCCGTGGGTCCCAACAAAGCATGGCATATCAAATTGCAGTAAGACTAAGCACCTCCCCTTGTATTAAGGCTGGACAAGGCAACCCAGTGTGAAGAATAGGGTCCCAGAAGCCAGCTAAACCATTAGGGACAGTCCCTGCTCCCACTGTTAGGAGTCCTACAAGTAAGTAGATGAAGCCACACAACTGTTACGTATATGTAGAGGGCTTTGGTTGGTCCCATGTAGGCTCCCTGGTTGTCAGTTCAGAGTCTGTGAGCTCCTTTGAGCCCAGGTCAGTGGTTTCTGTGGGTTTTCTTGTGATGTCCTTCACCCCTCTGGCTTCTACAATCCTTCCTCCATCTCTTCAGCAGGCTCTCTTGAACTCGGCCTAATATTTGGCCTTGGGCCTCCCTATCTTTATCCATCAGTTACTGGGTGAAGGCTCTCTGATGACAATTGGGGTAGTCGCCAACCCATGAGTATAACAGAATATTATTACTACGGTGACAATTTTCCCCTTACAGTTGTGTTTGGTTCTATCCTAGGACCAGTCTCTGCATCCTAATGCAGTCATTGTCAGGGGTGGGCTCACTCTTATGGCATGGGTCTCAGTCTGGACCAGTCTGAGATGATTGGCCATTCCCACAACCTCTGTGCCACATTTACCCCAACACATCCCATAGGAAGGACAGACTGTAGGTCTGTCCTGGCTGATTGGTGTTCCAGTTCCTCCACTAGAAGTCTTGCCTGGCCACAGGAAGTGGCCAATTCAGGCTACATAACCACTGTTGCTAGGAGTCTTAGGTGGGGCCATCCTTGTAGATTTCTGGGAGTTTTCCTTGTATCAGGTTTCTATCTCATCCCCTTTCCAGTGCCCCCTTTCCAGTCATCTCTTTCAGTATTCTCCCCCTTCATCCACTCCCAACCTGACCTCTCAGGTTCCCACCATCACTACCTGCCCCCAGTCCACCCACGAGATCTCTTCTATTTCCCCTTCCCAGGGAGGTCCAAGTGTCCCACCACTTGGGCGCTCCTTGCTCTTTAACTTCTCTGGGTCTGTAAATTGCAGCATGGTCATTCTTTACAGCTAGTAGCCAGTTAGGAGTGAGTACCATGTTTGTCTTTCTGGGTCTGGGTTACCTCACTCAGGATGATGTTCTTCTAGTTCCATCTACTTGACTTCAAATTTCCTGACGTCATTGTTTATAACAGCTGAGCAATGCTGCATTGTGTATAGACATTTGTAGTAGTTGTTTTTATTCTTTGCTCTTTTGGGAGGCCCACCACTCAGCTCCCAAACAAATCACACACAGATGCTTAGTCTTTCTTATAAATGCAGGCCTCAGTTTGTCTTGTTTCTTGTCAGTTTTTCTTAACTTTAAATTATCCCATATACCTTTCACCTCTGGTCTTTTACCTTTCTTTATTTCTGTATATCCTTTCTTTCCTTTGTATTCCATGTCTGGTTGTGTGACTGGGTGACTGAACCCTGGGTCCTCCTCTCCTCCTTTTCTCATTCCTTGATCTTTCTTTCTTTCTTTCTTTCTTTCTTTCTTTCTTTCTTTCTTTCGTTCTTTCTTTCTTCTTTCTTCTTCCTTCCTTCCTTCTTCCCTCCCTTCATTTCTTTATTCCTTCATTCTTTCTTTCATTTCACCTTCTATTTATTCTCTCTGCCTGCCAGTTCCACCTATCCTTTTTCCTGTCTTGCTATTGGTCATTCAACTCTTGATTAGGCCAATCAGGTGTTTTAGACAGGCAAAGTAACACAGCTTCACACACAGAGTTAAACAAATGCAACATAAAAAATTGCAACACATCTTTAGCTACTATTCTACAACTGAAATTTACTTTAAAAAATTATTTTATCATTTTAATTCACTTACAGAAAAGTTTCAAATATTACAGAGAAGGCTGGAGCTTTCCCCATTGTTAGCTAATGTCATAGACAGTGGACAATTATGTTACCTTTGTCAAATCCAAGCACTAGATATTGCAGTGTTGGTTTTAACTAAGCACATGCTGAAATCAGATCCCCTAGCTCAGTGAGGGCCCTTTCTGGTTCCAAGGTCAAACTCAAACACTGGGATACAAATTCCATTTCACTATTACATCTCTGTTGCCTCCTCCAGCCTTTTCTGGTTTCCCATGACCTTGGCAATTTAAAGAGCACTGGTCAAGCTTTTGTAGAGTGCCCCTCTATTTGCTCCATCTGATGTTTGCTCACGATTAAGCCGAGGTTATAGGTTAACATGAGCAAGACCACAGAGGGCACATGGTGTGGCCCTTTCAGAGTGACACACACTGACAAAATAACAACATTGGTTACCAGGAGCCTGACAGCACTCTTGCTGTAGAGTTACTGTTTCTATTTTCTGGAGCTTGTTCCCTGTAAATGCTACAGTCTAGCCTGTGCTCAGGTGGAGAGGAACTAAGTCCTGGCTTCCAGGGACGTGAGTGTCACCTACTTGAGAGTTTTACTGTGAGGACTCTATGTCCTTTCTTCAATTATTTACATCTCACTAGATGGGTGTTTCAATTTACGGGCTATACTTCTGTAGATAATGGTTTATTTAGTATTCGTGTTCATGGTGTCCCAGTTTTGAGCCTTGGGGTTTTGTTCAGGTTGGTTTCCATGTCCTTTGAGCATGCTCTCTTCATGATGCATTTTGATGAATGCTTTCTCATCTTCTAACAATCCAAATTGTCGTAGGTTTGTTTTGCATTTTTGTCCACTTCTCTGGCGGCTTTGGGAAATTATGCTTTAAAACAGATGCTCAGTATTACTAGAGTATCACTGCCTTGTGACTTTTAGCAGAGAGAGCTAAGAGGTGTGTGTGTGTGTGTGCTCATGTGTGCATGCAAGTATGTGTGTAAACTCATGTTTGAAATTGCTTCTGAGTCTACTCTATTCATCTGTGTAAATAAACATGAGTTTCAAAATGGAACAAGAATCCCAAGACTGCGTCGGTCTCTAGTGCTACGTCAGGAGATTTTTGGAGGCGGGTAGAGCAATGAATGCTTCAGCAGTTAAGAGCATCTGATGCTCCTGCAGAGGACTTGAGGTTGGTTCTTAGCACCCATGGGGGTGACAGCTGCTTGCAACTCCACCTTTAGGGGATGCAACTCCTTCTCTTAGCCTCCAGATGTACCCACATGCATGTGCATATGCTTGTGCACATTCACACATAGATCAGACTAAAAATAAACTTTTACTTGTTTTCTTCTGGTCTTCTTCCCTTACTTTTGAATAGCTTGACTCTCGTTATCTATAGCATATTTGCTTACTTGCTCAAAGCTAAGGGATATGTAACACACATGTAAAGTAGTTTCAGAATGACTATGAAACAGGACCCCAGACCATAGCACAACTAACTCCATGATGAAAGTAGCATTTAGGCCATGGAGCCCAGAACACAGGCAGAAACACTTGCCCAAAAGAGAACTAAGACCTATTCCATCAAAGTCCATAACTCTGGGAAAGTCCTAATCTTAGTTTTTGTTGTTGTTGTTTGGTTTTATTTTTGGCTTCTATAGCTCTACTTCTGACAATCTTTCTTGCTAACTGAGATATGTCAAACCAGAATGTGATTTTTGTGCTTAAAAGATCATCCCGAGAAAGACTTGGAACTGTACTTGGGTTCTGAACACCCAATGATAAAGACTTCCTATTGGCTTGAACCTGTGCTCAAGTAGTCTTCTCTGCTGGATATTCTACAACAGATTATCTGTGAACCCAATACCCTGAACTTTATACACTCCAGTTTTTCTAAATGTAAACTTTCTGGAAGTATAGACCGTATATAAAAGCATACTAGTTGATATGGGAGAATCAAAACCAAGGTAGTCAGAAGCAACCCAAGCAGCAAATGAATAGCGGAGCTTTGCTGTGATGGGCCAGGGCAGAGCACAGGAACTCACCGTTGGAGACATGGGGACCCTGTAGGGTGCAAGAAATTGGAAGGCAGCACACAGAGAGGAATAAAGCACACTGCCAACTAGGTCCACAGCTATGGGGCTCCTCATGGTGGGGAAAGGACACCATCATCAGAATGCCGACACGTGTAGGCCAAGACTGCTTGTTTGTTTTGGGGTTTGAGAAATGAACAAGCAGTCTCCGCCTATAGGCATGCCTAGATATAAGGCAGTCCCAGTGACTGTAGACCTGGAGCCCAAGTGTGAGACCTAGCTAGAGGCTGTAAGGATGTAAGTAGCTTTGATTTAGAGAAAGAACGTGCACTGTCCCTTCCCTTACCCCTGGAGCACAAGCTGCTGCAGTAGGGGACAATCTTGGTAAAGGCATTGCTCTTAGAAGTCGTTCCTGGACATTCTACTAAATTAGCATAAACGCTTGTAGCTTTGTACTACAAACTATACTCAATGGTATTAACAGGAACACCGGCACTGAAGCTCATGCAGGCCCGTGGAGATCATTTGTGGAGAGCTGTCCCCAGGATAGAAAAGGCCAAGGTTCTTGTACCCTGAGTCCTGATGCCTGCTTCCCTTCCCTGTGTCTCCCTTTCTGCGTGATGCTGTTCATGTTCCATGCAGTGCTGCTGCAACTGAGGGCGTGCACTCCAAAAGCCCCTCACTGCCACCCTGGGCTGCACATTACTGTGGAGCAGTGGTTCTCAACCTGTGGGTCGTTACCCCCTTGGGGGGGTCACATACCAGTTATCTTGCATATCAGATATATATTACAACTCATAGCAATAGTAAAATTGCCGTTATGAAGTAGCACCTTATTTTATGGTTGGAAAAAGGGGGAGGTCACCACAACATAAGGATTGTATCAAAGGTTTGTGGCATTAGGAAGGTTGAGAATCATTTCTGTAGAGGTTACAACTGTATGTTTATGCCCTTTCCCTTGCCAAGCTTCCATCAGTTATAACCACAGAAGGTCTATGCTACAGCATCCAGCTGGCTCCAAACCATCACAGTAACACACAATTTCAGAGGATGTCTTTACTGTGAGCACTACTGTATAAAATCAGATCTGCCAAATGTATAAGCACTGTCAGAGGAACATAAGAAATCTGAACAGGCAAGTTGTATGAGTCTTCAGAAGGTCACACTAACTCCTTAGCAATGGATCCCAAAGGAAACAATTTATACAAAATGCTCAATAAAGAATTGAGAATAATGGGCTAAAAAGAACACCCAGTGCGTAAAGGCACAAGCCTGAAAATCTATCACCAAAACCCACTTGGTTGAAGAAGAGAACTGACTCACTGACTCCTAAATGCTGTTCTCCTACTTACACATGGATGCTGTGGAATACATATGTGTAAACACACATACACATAATAAAATAAAATAAAAAATTCAGGGTTAGCACAATGGATCAGCAAGTAAAGGTGGTTGTTGCCAAGCTTGATGACCTAAGTTGAATCCCCAGAACCCAA
Source organism: Microtus pennsylvanicus (assembly GCF_037038515.1). Lineage (NCBI taxonomy): Eukaryota > Metazoa > Chordata > Mammalia > Rodentia > Cricetidae > Microtus > Microtus pennsylvanicus. The sequence goes on from NC_134586.1 coordinate 22,186,159, forward strand.
ATAAAGATAGGAGAGAACTGACTCCCCAAAATTGTCTCTGATCTCCACAGAAGATGTGGCCCAGATTAAGGGTGGACCTTCCCACCTCAAAAGATCTAGGTTAAAAAACATAGGTCTTCCCACTTCGTATGATTTAATTAAGAAAAAAAAATCCTCACAAGTGTACCTAGCCACTTTTGTTTAGTTTATTCCACTGGTGGTCAAGTTGACAACCAAGAACAGGCATCTAACCAGGAAGTCAGCTTCCTCTCTGGTGGCTAGCTTGCATAGTATAAGGAGGTATTATTCAGGCAGCGGAGGAAAAGATGAACAACAAACACACAGCACACAGAGCAGGAGAGGATTTCTGCAAACTCTGCCCTGGAACAGAAGTTAGCAGAAAGAATACATAAGGAACAAACAACTCAACAACACACACATAAATGATTCATCTTTTCCTCTTCTGTTGGCAGCCTATGCAAAGGACATGGACAATGGAAGCTTTCTCTTTGCCTGCTTGATCTTGCTCTCCCTGCAAGTCCATTCTTTTACTGTCATTAGCGTCTACTTCTTTGGGATTCTGGCATATTCTGAAGACCAGTTGAGATATCTAGTCTTGTGGATGAAACAACTACTAGATTCTTGGACCTTCCATTGGTAGACAGTTGTTGTTGGACTAGCTAGACCACAGTCTGTAAGCCATTCTAATAAATTCCATATATATATATATATTCATATTCCATGGAATATATATATTCATATATTTCTCTGCCTCTCTCTATAAAATCTTTTTGTCTATATCTATATGTATCTATCTGTCCATTTATCTATATCTACAAACATCCCCCGACACACATACACACATCGATTCTATAAGTTCTGTTCCTCTACAAAACCCTGACCAATAGACTAGGTACCACCTTAATTTCTCCGTGTACTATAATCAAAGAATGTGATGTTTTTAGCAATAAGGTCTTATAATCAAGTTCTAGTAAACAACTAATTGCCACAGCAGTAGCCTGTATTATTCTGTGTTTCCTAGACATCCCCAACCAACAACTTGAGAGGAATGTATTCCATGTACCCAGCAGTAAACTCTGTGAACTGTGACAACAACCATCACATTAAGAACTGCCTATGGTCATAATAGTGGTATAAATGCTATGTGGGTAACCAACTGCTTTCTGACTGAATGGAAGGCCTGGATCTGCAGGTGAAATACATGCCTGGTACTATAAATACAGCTAAGATTCCACAGTTGGGGAGTTCATGGGTCCCTGAAATGAGTCTATTCTGATTACATTGCTAAATGGACATAGTATCAAGTTCTCTAAATTCATTTATCAGATCCGGGACCTCATCAGGGAGGCTTCCTTCTGCAACAGCTGGTGCTAAACACAGAAACTCACAGCTTGTTTGAGTGCTCATCCACAAATGAGGCTTCATCCTGAGGCTCAGGGACCAACTTGGAAGAGGGTTTGACAGATCATCAGTGTTCTGACGAGAGCCAGTGGTCAGGCAGAACTAGAGTGAAATAGCATCTTTGGACACGAGAGGCTTCCTTCACTCAGGAGCTCACGGCCGCTGTGATTATCTGAATGAGACCTGCAAGATCAAGCTTGAACATTCCAGGATGGGTGGGGGAGCTCAAGAGAACTCACCCCTAGATGAGGAGCTATTGATGGCTTCCAGGGGAGGAAAAGTCAGCTTTCTTTAATATTGTGGCCCCTGATAAGTCAACTGTGTTTTAAGAGATGCCCCTGCCCCCACCAGGAGTATTTAGGCAGCACAAACTGGACTTGGTAGGTAGTAATTACAATTATTATTAATAATAACAAACAATAAACAAATAATAATAGCAAGGAATAAACAAAGTTTGAAAGAGGTAGGGATGGGGCGGGGTGTGGGAAGAGTTTAAGGAGAAAATGGGGATAAATATCAAAATATATGTCTACATGTTTGAATTCTCACAGAATTAATAAAATATCATGGGATAATGATCTAAATAAACATTTTTCAAAGGGTCAGACAGCCAGCATATGAATAATCCTTGACAGAACTAGTCATCAGGGAAATGGAAGTCAACAACACAATAAAATGCCAAACAAAGATGAAAGTGCTGGCGAGGGTGCAGGAAGTAGAGAATTTTGAACACTGTGGTGGGAAGGTAATTTAAAATAGCTGTATGAAAAATATAATTCCTCCTCAAAAAATGAAGTCAGGACTCCTAAATTATGTATATATTCCACTGGGTCCACATATTTAAAGGAAGTAAGATCACTGTATCAAGATACTATCTGAAAGTCCATGATTATTGCAACAACATCTGTATCAGTCAGATGTGCAATCAACCAAGATGTTCTGAATAGATAAATGGACTTGTAAAATGTGGCCTGGAAATGGTGGTGCATACTTATAATCTCAGCACTAAGGAAGCAGAAATAGGGATGGAACAAGGATGTAAATAGGACAGGCCCATCCCAGCATTTCCTCTTATAATGCTGTACCTCTTTAGATACCGCCACACTGAGGACCAACTGCTCAAACACAGGACCCCGTGGGGACCGTTTCATTCAAACCACCACAGAGAGAGTAGTTAGGTGTATCACAGCATAATAGGACTATAGTCTACAACTTGTTATACCTTTCAGAAGAATTAGAGAAGAGCTGGAAGGCTACACCACGTAAAAATATTCTTTGTTTGTTTGTTTTGTTTTTTGAGACAGGGTTTCTCTGTAGCTTTGGAGCTTGTCCTGGTATTAGCTCTTGTAGACCAGGCTGCCCTCGAATTCACAGAGATCTGCCCGCCTCTGCCTCCTGAGTGCTGGGATTAAAGGCGTGTACTACCCCAACCAAGAATATTAGAAATATCCTTGATGAGAAGACTGCATGGGCCAGCCGCCAAGTCAGAGGTGATGAAGCTCCGGCCCAAGATGGACGCAGGTTACAATCTTTCCCAGTAAGATACCATCTCGCGGTGCTACACAGATTATTAGAAATGGGTTAATCAAGATGTGAAAGTTAGCCAGTAAGGGGCTAGAGATAATGGGCCAGGCAGTGTTTAAAAGAATACAATTTGTGTGCTGTTATTTCGGGTATAAAGCTAGCCATGCGGGAGCAGTGAGGGATGAAAAGCAGGCCTGCTCGCCTCATCTCTACAAATTACTCTGATATAATTATTATACAGCATAGACAAATAAATTACTCTGATATAATTATTATACAGCATAGACAAATATCACCTTACACTCCTTCACCCTATACCTATATGCAAATATTATTTGGCAACTAGAAAATCAATAAAAGTGTAAGGCTTGCATTTTGAGAAAGTGATCATAATTAATCTGTACCTTGATTGACAAACAAAAACTTACCAAAATTTCAGGAGCGTGGCATCTTCCCAGGCATATGTGGCCTCAGAGGGAAAGGGCTAATTTGACATCTCATGTTGTGTTTGAAGGATTTTGGCTTTTCCTGAACTTTGTAGCATGTATCATGCTGGATGCTGCCTGGCTCTCATTTGACATTAAGCTTGTGGGAGTCACTGTTACAAGGGGGTGGTTCACTCATTTGCATTGGTCCCCACATCTTCCCTTAACTTTGGATCTTGGGGCTCCTTCCCTGAATAGTCAGTACTTTTCTACACTCCTATTTTAATTTCCACATGATATTGTAAAGCATGATTAGACATTTCATTAACCCCTTGCCTTCCCATTAGCCTCAAATTTCATGTTATAAACAACATTGGCCATGATATTTCAGAAACATTAGTAGGAGAATGGTGAGATAACACTAATATCTGAAAACAAGTCTTCCCTGGAGTTCCGCATTCCATTCTGGCTCATGGTCCTTTCAGCACATCCACAGGAGCTCATGGGCTTCTGTGGACTTTGGAAAATGACATAGAACATTCTGCATGGAACTGTTCAGTGTGAGAGTGGATACAAATGGTTTTCAAATATTTCAAATGCTATTTCAAAAAGATAGAGGTTCTGCTAATGTATGAAATAGTCTTTTAAAATATGTAACAAAGACCAGATTCCAGGGGAAGGGACTCTCACTCAGTCTATGCCAGTAACTAAGTCTGGATCATGCCCATTAATTGGACCTCAGGCTCCAGGTTGCTCATGTAAGTCTGGTTGTGATGTGCTTCAATTCTGGTGAAAGATAACAAATATTCCTTCATGTCTTTGTGAGAGAAACATCGCCATGAGATGATCTATGCATATAGCAGGTATGGGCTGTCAGAATCAGGACACAGGTACCCTGATTGCTCAGGCAGAGAGTATGCCTCTTCAACACCTCAGCACAAGTTGGACACTGTTGGTGACAATGTAGCTTCTCTGATCTCACTCAAGATGGAGTGGTACTTTGTCCTGGAAGCAGATGACAGGCAGGTAGGGAGGAGAGATGAAGCGTTGATGCTCCCTAACAATTTTCTGGGCTTCAAGCTTCTCTCGGTGATGTGTGAAGCTAAGTTGTCTCCCCAGCTGCGCTACCCCGAATTGCTAAAGACGTGGAACTAAAACCCAAAAGCTAATCCCTCCATGGATCAACCTTAAAATGCGACAGATTTTTCAGAGATGATAGGGAAATCTTTTCTGAAAGGGGAGATGCCTGGATCAGGTTCTTAAAGGAAGGAAACAAAGCATACCTCTAAGGCTTAGCTGCCCGGAGAGGGTGCATGCTGGGAAAAAAGCAAGGCTTTGTGGCATTTCCTGGATTCCTCACTCATGCTTGCCTCCTGATGTCAGGAGCATCCCTTTTTCCTCCAGCAGCTTACTTCTGGCACTAGGAAATCCAAGATAAATGAGACACTCTGTGAACGAAGCCCGAGACAGCTGGACATTGCTGGACACAGCTACAATGGCTGGTCAAATGGGGACATCTGGTTCACGTCCCCAGAGATTTAATAATGGCAGAAAGGCCAATAAAGATAATCCAATCAGCCGCTGCAGGCCGAAGCTCCCAGGAGCACAAAGCAGGGCTGGGAAGATTGGGTTTCTTTTCCATGGGAGCCGAGGGAAGAGAGGGGCAGGTGAACCAGCTGTGGGCTTGAGCTTTCTTTTCATGCCTGTGATGTTGGTCTCTGTGACCATGAGGGACAATCTCTAAGGAAAGTTGGGGGCTGGTTGCCTGGGAGAGTGTGGGAGCCTTTTCACATTTATAGTTCAAGGGCACAGTCATGGCTATGGGAATTCTTAACCCCTCACGTGAAGGGTATTTACACGTGAAAGGGTTCTTAGCTAGGGATGGATTTGGGGCTGGGAAGGACTTGTGTTTCATTGTTGGTGCTTGTGTGAAAGAAACACTCTCTCCCTACCTTCGCCTTCACAACTGAAGCACGAAGAGCATAGTTTGCATGTCCTATGAGTGTTGGGGATGTGTGGTAACATCATGGGCAAGCTTGGTAGGAAATGTGATGCTTATAATCACCTCTGTGACATTTAGAACCAAAGGGTCTGCTCTCTGCAGCAGCAGATGACACAGGAAACAGAGACTCACTGAAGGTTCTATATCTTTTGGGTCTCTGGTCTCTTAAAATTATTTAATCTTTTTTTTTCTCTATAGAGAAGAAGATATAGGTAAACAGACATGCCAGATAGCCATGTCAATCAGCTTTCTGCAACTGTAAGAAGGTACATGTGGTAATTAATCTGCGAAGATGAAGGGTTATAACTCACGGTTTTAGATGTTAACATTCAAGATCAGGTGTAGGGCCAGGGAGAGGCCCGGTCCTGTGATTGTATTTGAGATAAAATCCCCAGTGATTTAACAAGAGCTCCCATCATATATTCCCTTCTAGAAGCTTCCACTTCTCAAGAGTGTAGTTCTGGGAACCAAGCCCCTAACACACAGGCCTGAATTTTTTCTCCACACAGAGGGTCCAGTGAGCAGTATTCTAACTAGAAGGTGACAGGGATAAATGGGGTAAGATTTAGATCTGAAGCTAATGAGATCAAGGTTCAGACAAAGGACTCGAACCAGGCAACCTCAAAACCTTAGAACTAGGCCTGCCTTTTGTTCTCCAGAGGGGCAAGTGATCTTCAGCTACAATGAGTTCTGCAGTTTCTTAGGCTGAGGAAAGAATAAGAGCGAAGCCAACAATTCACTTTTATTTGCCTAGATGCCACCCTCTCTCTGGATAACTTAACCACTGAAGTTCTCTGGCATTAAAGGAGTGACTCCCTATTAAAAGACTTAGCAGAGTCATGTAGGAACTTAAATAAAAAGCTTTTTGTTTGATATGTATCATGTGTATTGTGTATGTTGTATTTGCATGCATGGTACGGATGTGAGTCGTGACTTATATTGCATTATGCTGTAGGTGTGTTGTATTTGTGGTGTGGTACGTGTTTATGAGTGGTGTGTGTGTGTGTGTGTGTGTGTTTGTGTTTGTGTGAGTGTGTGTGGTTATTATTTGGCCCTAGTGCTCTGGTTTTCACAAGTGCCCATAGGGCATGGACTCAGAAAGAGGTCAGTGCAAATGGCCAAAAGGGTCCAGTCACAAGGGCCTCTTTGACTCACAGGAACGTGACATGAGAATGACCCTTTTATTTAGCTTGCTCCGTGAAGGACATTTTTGTCAGGGGGACCATGAGTCAGAGGTTAGGGTCTTTCTTAAACTAAAAATAAAGCTGTAGGGACAGAAAGGGCAAGGGAAGGGCTGCGGTTTGACCTTTTCTGCTTGGGAACGCGTGTGGAGCCTGTGTGTGGCATATGGTTAAAATGGAGTGTGTAGGGAGAGGAACTCCGTGAGCTGCCCTTGGAAGACACATTCACAGGTGCCCAGCAAGAGTTTAGCAGGGCCTTGAGGGGCATAAGCTCTCCCTTCATCTTCACCAGCACAGCTATTGTTTTGTGGCCAGAGGGACCTGAGAGACCCACCTCCCGCCTCTTCACTGCAGCCCCTCCACAACTAGTGTTTGACTTTGGGTCATAGAAGAAACTTATGCTCTGTAGTGTCCTGAACAGGGACATAGCACAGAGCAGGAGGTGACACTGTACGAAGACTGAGTTATCAGAGTGTGGCACAAGTTTGCCCTGTGTCAAGGAACAAACTGGAGATACAAGGGGACCATGTGATTAGTGCAGTAATGGACCGTGTATTTCAACCCCTTCTAGCATACAGGTTCCAAAGGGCACCTTGAAAAACCTTCCTGTAATATACAGGAAGATGAGTCCTAGGGCCAAGTAGCCTTGCGGGTAAACTCCAAAGATTCTGGAGGTCATATGCTCTACCTCTGGCCCATCGGAAAGCAAGTATCTCTCTGTATTGCCCACCATATGTTCATCACAGAAACTCAGAAGTCTCTGGAAATCAGGCCACAGGGCCAGTAGAATGTAAGGGGGCAATGAAACCTGCCTCTACTCTCTTTCCCACTAATGTGACTCCTGTTCCCCTACCCTCTCCCCTCAACATGTCTTTACTGTGTCTGCCCTTCTCTGTTCCCTGGAAAACCACGACCCACCTGCTCTGCTTGCTCCATACCTCTGCGCAGGGGACCCCTCCTTTCATGCTCCATCCTATGGGACTCTCTCCTGTCCTTCAGCCTCTATACAAGTGTCCTCAGTTTTATTCCCTACTAGAGACTTGCTCTGTTGGCTGCCATTATTTTGTGAGATCCCTTGTTACCTACCCAAGAGGGTTTCTAAGTCTCCCAGTCCAAATCTAAGGCAAGCAACTTGTTCTGTCTAAAGCACAGTTCTCTTGTCAGTAAGCTGGGATGAATCACAGCCTCATGGGATGGTTGGAAAGTGTAAATGAGTAAAAGTACATGATGGCCTTGGCGTAATGGCCAGGACACCAGAACGCTGCCTATTGGTTTTGTCATTACTGGAGGCTGAAGATTGTATCATTTGTTTGTGTGCCTGTCCTCACCATACCAATAGCAGAATGATTATAGTTTAAATATAGATACAACCACAATAGTACATGACCTTCGGGAGCAGCTTGACTCTGTCACCAGCACAAAGTGGTAGAATGAGCTGGTTAACATGACATATTTGTGGCCTTGGTCATCATTCCATAACCCCACTCGGTAAGGATTAGGACCCCAGTGCTGACCTGTTTGGCAGAATATCTTGGGAAACAGCCTGTGAGTCAGAAAACAAGCTCCCGGGGGACCCAGAGCCCATGTGCTCCGCAACCTTCCCGGGGCCTTGTCAAGCCTCACACTCCATAAATCTGAATTTGATGAAAATGGACAACAATTGCAGATGCTCCCCGAGTGGGTCGATGCCAGGAGCCCTGCCCGGAGGGCCTGTCAGCGCCTGTGATGAAATAATCGGAGGTGGACAGCTGAATCTGTCTTGGCATAAACAGATGAGCCCAGTCAACACCCTCAGCAGCAGCCAGCACAGAAGAGGAGTGGCCCCAGAGGTCTCTAAGCCCCTGGGCCTCCATGCTCTGGGGGCAGTAGGAAGAAGCTAGCTCATCCAATGTCCTCCTATGATTGTGCGGATCTGCCCAAGTTAGATAGCCAGAGTACAAGAAGGCTCAGGCCCAAGACTGCAGTCTCTCAGCCCTCTGTCTACTCAGGGGTCAGAAGAGGTCTGAGGAGTCACAATCAAGAGTAGAACTGCCTGGAAGCCCCTGGGGGTGGGAGAGCACCCACAGTTGTGCTCTGACCATTCGACCTCAGATTTAAAGAGATACTGCATTTAATTAATTCTTTGAGCACTTTATACACAGGTACCACACATGTTGATCACATTCATTCCTCTTTCCTCCCTGGGATGCTCCCTGAGGCATCCCATTCTCTGACCCCTCATAACTTCCTGGCCACGTGTGTGTGTGTGGTGTGTGTGGTGTGTGTGTGGTGTGGTGTGGTGGTGTGTGTGTGTGTGTGTGTGTGTGCGTGGTGTGTGTGTGTGTGTGTGTGGTGTGTGTGGTGTGTGTGGTGTGTGTGTGGTGTGTGGTGTGTGGTGTGTGTGTGTGTGTGTGAACCATGGCATCTCATTCATGCTGCCCCTAAACTCATGGGGGAAATATGTTCAACCTACAAGGAACCACACCATCTTCATAGAAAACTGATTCTCCCTCCTGGGGAAGCCATCAACTGCCAATAGCTCCTCATCTGGGAGTGGGAGTCACAAGCCCCTCCCCTTTCCACGCTGGAACCTGGAGGAAGGTTTGATTCTGTGCGGGCAGCTCCAGCAGCTGGGAGCTCATGGTGGAGTGGTCTTGTAGTTTCCAAAAACCACTGCTTAGCTCCAGTCCCCTGTAACCTCTGGATCTTAAAATCTTTCGGTCCCTTCTGCAATAATCCCAGAGCCTTGCCGGGAGGAGTATCACAAAAATAAGTGGTTTTACTTGTTGTTGTTTAAATAAAAACACAGAATCCCAAAGCTTCCAGTGGAAATACAAAACGTGTTTGTTGAATGAATCTTAGCTGTGAGAATGTTCTGACTGAGTTGGAATGCCTCCAAGAGATCACATAAGGTATATAACACCCACAACAGTTCCATGGCTCCCAACTTTGTTCTGAGAGTGAGGACAAGTCAATGCCATGCCGTACAGAAGAGTGGAGGGAGAGAGGGATGAGGAAGGGAGGGTGAGGAAGTAGACTTCTTTCCCTCAAGGCTTTGGAAGGTGCTCTGTGCTGAGCACAGACAGACAGACAGGCCCTCTGACAAAGAGAGGTGCTGTGGTTTAATATGTCCGGTAATCTAATGAAGCCTCAATTTCCCCATCTGTGAATCAGAACAAGAGTCTCTTATTGGAATGCATAGTTTAGATAGGAGAAAGCATTTCACCAAGTACAGGGACAATGTGAGCCATTATCTCTCCACGTGAAGGACAGCAAATGTCAAGATCCCCTGAAACCGCGGCTGGATGGATACATCACTCCCAGAATCATCCGGAGGGATGTCGTGCTTTCTGCAAATGCTGTTGGGCTAGGCGGTTCCTGCATGCTGGGTGGTGTCTGGCCTGCCTACAGCGGTCTATTATACTGCTGGGAGGTGCCTGCACTCCCAGTGGTGTCTGGCCTGCCTATAGTGGTCCATGGTACTGGTGGGTGGTGCCTGCACTCCCAGGGGCGTCTGGCCTGCCTACAGTGGTCCACGGTACTGGTGGAGTCCACTCTGCAGATCCTTGACTGCACCTCGCAGTGCTGATCCCCACAAGGGGGAGATAGTGGAGCATGGCAGCCTAGAGGAGCAAATAAAGGAAGCATACTCCTCCCTAATGCTTTTTCTTAGGTGTTTACTGAATCACTTTGGAAGGTCTCCATGGGGGAAAACCTGCCTTGACCCCTCTTCTTTATTCGCTCTATTCCTTCTCCCCCTCCCATTTGCCCCCATGGCCCTTCTTTCTTCTTCCCTTCCTAATTTGACCATTTCTATCAATCGTGCCCCCCCCCCCCCGGGTCTCCATGCTGCCGCTGCAATTTGCTGTGGTTGGATGGGTGAATTTTCTTTTCCCGTCTAGTGGGAAACAATATTATATCCATGCTAGGCGCTGACTGGCCCACAGAGACTTTCGCACTAAGAACAGTGTGAAGAAAGGAGACAGCTGGCTGGAAAGAGAGAAGGGATTTGGGGAATTGAAATGCCTTATGATATTGGACTTCAACGTGGAAAATTCACTGCTCTGCATTGCTGAAATGCCTTGGAATTAAAGCACAAGGGGAATCAGTAGTTTGTTAATTCCTGGCCCAGAGCTTTGTAGGTTTCAGGGATGACATCCTTGATGCAGGGCCTCGATGACGTCTTCCTTGGTCGTTTGGGGCTGTTGGTTGATTCCTCAGGCCTTCACCTTTAGAAGGGATGGGCTCACGCCATTCACAGAACGAGTTGTCTTTGATTACTTCCCCACCTCTTTGGGAGCCAAGGGTGGAGGAGGCCTTTGCAAAGCAGCGGGCTATATGGGGAAGTTCTCAGGATCTACAACCCGGACACTGACTTCCCAGCTGCTCTCCCACTCAGTTGCTGAGAACTTGTGGGGAACAGCCCCTTATCCTTCCGACCTTCCTTGTTCTCCAATAGGAAGTGACGGAGGAGGTCTGGACATTTCTAGGTCACAGTCCCAAGCAGGGGTGTGATTATCACATTCGCTCAAGGGCGCACCAACTCAGAAGTTGTGGCAGAAAAATTACAAAATTTGGAGCTTTGGTTTTGGGGATTATTTATTATTATTATTATTATTACCCTATTATATCATACTACCCAAGTTATACTTTGTAATTCAGATGGTACTGTGTTCACTAACCCTGCAGAAGAGAGGGTGCTGATCTCTTTCCTGCTTGTCCTATGAGCATCCATTTCCAGAACGCTGAACTAAGCAGGTGTTTCTGCCCAGCTTCTACTCCAGTGGACTCTCCTGAGGTGAGATGTGGTCCTCGTCACTTGGCTTCCTTTCAGCTTCCCGTCAGTTCATTTTCAGAGATTTCTGCCTTTAACAGGTTGATTCAAGAGATTTGTTTTTTTTCCCCAGCAAGATGTTTGAAAAGCATGATACCCTCCTTCCCTCTTCCCCCTCCCACTTGCCCCCTTTCTTCTTTCCCTCCCTCCTCTTCCTCTCCCTTCATCTCTACCCTTCCTTTTCCCCAATGGTTCACTAATGTCATCCGGTTCTTCATAACTAGTTGCTTTGTCACATCTGCTTTTCTAGGGTTCATCTTAAAATGTGTTCCTAGAGGGTTCACACGTATTATTGGCACCCCTCCCTCATTGTCTCTTATTCAGTATTTTAAATCCTTAGTAATTCCTGTGGGTGTTGAGCCTCCTCTAAAAGGGCTGGGAATCACGAGTGGGTAAATACAGAACACACAATGACACATACACACGTGTATTGAGAGCCGGCGGCCGTCTAGACCTCTTTGCAGCTTGCCTAAGGGTCATATCTATTTACAAGCGTATATTAGTGACGTTTCCCATTGATGTGACAACATGCCTGCCAGAAAGCAGTTTGAGGAAAGGCTGGATTATCTTGGCTCATAGCTGGAAGGCACAGTCCCTCAATGTGGTGATGTCATAGCTGGAGCCTGAACAACTGATTGCACCATCCACATCAGGAAGCCAAGTGACTGTGCTGGGCATATTTCTCCTTTGTATGTAGTCTGAGACTCCCATGCATGGGATGATATTGCACGTATTCAGGTAAACCTCCCTCCCTTCCTCAGTCAAGTCTTTGTGAGAACTCATGTCCAGAGGTATTTTTCCATGGTGATTCTACATCCCATCAAATTGGCTATGGAGATTAACCATCACAAAAATGCTTCTTGGGTTTATCAATTTATGTAAAAAGTAAGGATAATTTTTTTATTCCCCATGTCACTTGGTTGTTAGTGTCTTGGACTTCCCTGAGGAAATGAGAGCCACTGCCGGGCATTCTGTTGGCATGCATATACCCGCTCCTTCTTGCCATCTAATTCTCTGCCTTGAGTCTTGAACTTGGAAACACTGAATAGTGAGGAAGGCACTGAGATTTCATTCCATTTTCAAAAAAGAGGCTTTCCCAACACAGGGCGTGTCCTGGAAGATGGTGTCACTTCCAACAACATTTTTCACACGAGGATTTGGCAGGGACAGTGTCCTACCAGGGTGGAGAGAGTTCCCGCAGCATCCAGCTTCTCCAAGTCAAGGTGTGCATCAGCTTTGATACAGACTCAGTCTGAGCTTCGGACGCCAACCTCTCCTTGCCTACTCTCCATTCACCAACAGGAACCAGGAGACAGGCCATATCTCTTCATCTGTGTTCTGTATTGGGCAGTGTACCGTGGTTAAGTTAACTCAAGAATTTTAATGGCAGAGTCGCTGCTGGCTCGTGTATCAGCCTATTTTCTTTCTTGTTTCCCTGGAGTACAGGATTTTGTACAGATGAAAATCCATAGATCTGCAAGTCACGTGGTAGTAAGGTTTACCTAATAAACCTGCCCTGAGGGGGTGGGTAGATAGCACAGACAGCAAAGTGACTGCCGCACATTCATGCAGACTTGAGTTCAATCCCCAAAACCTATACAAAGAAATGACAGGAACGGATATACATGCTTGCAATGCCAGCACCTGAGAGGTAGCTATAAGAAGGTTCCTGGAGATCGCTGGCCAGCCAGTCTAGCTTGGTGACCTGCAGGTCAATGAGAGACCGAGACCCTGTCTTGGGTGCTGGATGACACAGTGTTCCACTCTGTAGTCCAGGGTAGCCTCAAATTCATGACCTACCTTCAGTGCTAGGATTACAGGTGTGTACCATGACATCCAGCTGCTCTGACCTTCTTAATGCCATGTTATCAGTATATTAAAAATAGTTACCGAGTCAGCGGGAAAACGTTGAGTCCACCAGAACACCTATTCCCTCAATTATTTAAGTTGCTCAAAATCACATTTTTCAAAAACATTTCGTTATGGGCACTAATAATACAGCTTTGAAACAAAAGTCCCACCACTTCACTCACTGAACACACGGGACTAAACATACCCCATGACCGGCCATGTCTGCCAAACATAATGACCAGTCAAGTGTAAGGCTGCCTGCACCCCGGGGTCTGAGCTTTCTCCCATCATAAAAGGATTAGAAGGTATTTAGCTCCTGCCACTACTATTGGAAGCAGATTCCCTCTCCCACCACAGAGGCCATTTTAGGGACAGCCGAGAGGCAGTGGGCTTTATCATTGATCGCTTGTTTCAAGGGCTGTGACTTTGATCTGGGGATAATGTGGTATGTTTGAAAGAGAAATAAGCCTTTTGTCTCAGCTGGGGAACAAAGGACAGAACCCAGCAGCCGGAAGCATGAGTTTTATTTTTTTTAAGGCAACCCCACAAATTCAGCATCAGTTTAAGAAGAAACAAAGAAGGGGCTTCGGGAAGGCGTGCAGCTGTTGGGTGCCCATTGAAAATGAGAGGATCGGAAGGAGAAAGGGGGGCAGATGGGAGAGGAAGAAAAGAAAGAAAAAAGATATAGAAATGAAGGGGAAGAAGAAAGAAGGAAGAAAAGGAGAAAGGAAAAATAGGAACAAGAAAGGGCTTTGAAAAGAAAGAGGAGGAGGGGCGGCAAGGTGAGAGAAGGAGGGGAAGGGAGAAAGGCTGGCTCTGGGTGTAGGCCTAGGTCCTGCTTATAGTGTGAAAGAGGCAGCCCTTTCTCATTGCTAGTCAGTGCCAGGGACATGAGAACCTGCTTATCCTAGCCACAGATCCTTCCCTCAACCAGGGCCTGACTGGACTCTCTGAAGGTCCAGGCAACCTTTAGATGGCCCTGCAGTTCCAAGAGGTCTCAATAGAATGTGGAGCAGAACACTTCAGGAGGTGCCTCCCTCCCTCCCTCCCTCCCTTCCTCACTCCCTCCCTCCTCCCTCCCCCCTCCCTCCTTCCCCCTCCCTCCTTCCTCCCTCCCCCTCCCTCCCTCCCTCCCTCCCTTCCTCCCACATGCAAGACTCTGCCCAACAAAAGAATGGATAAAGAAAATGTGGTACATTTATACAATGGAGTATTACTCAGATCTTAAAAAATGACATCATGAAATTTGCAGGCAAATGGGTAAAACTAGAAAAAGTATTCTGAGTGAAGCGAAGTAACCCAGACCCTGGAAGATAAATACGGTATGTATTTACCTATATCTGGATATTAAGCCATTAAATAAATGCTAACCAAGCTACATTATGTAGACCCAAAGCGATTAGGAATAGAGAAAGTGACTTGGGGAAGCACATGGATCTCTCTTGGAGGGGAAAATAGAACAGATTTTTTTGGGTGGATGAGAGATAGGACTGAAGGAGGGAATGAGGGTAGAAAAAGAAAAAAAAAGCTATTTTCAATTTTTTTTTTTACAGTGAGGTAAAAGAAAAAGAAAATCGAGAAGAAGGTCTTGGACTGGCAAAAAATATTCTCAAGTCCTTTATTTTACAAAAGAATTCATAGTAATGTACAAGAAATGCTACAACTCAACAAGACAATTTAACTAAAAAAAATAAGACGTTAACAACAACAACAACAACAAAAAGGCCCAGGCTATATGCTACACAAATATTTGTGCAAAACCCATAAACACATGGTAGGCACTCTATGTCAGAAATACGCAGGTGAACGAAGCCAGACATAAGAGTCTAATCGCCGTGATTAGATTCATGTGAAATTCAGGTTGACCTCTGCATCATGAATTCTAATTGGTCTTAATAACAAAAACCCGGAGTCAGATATCAGGATAAACGCCAAAGATCAGAGAAGTAAAAGAGCCAGTCACTAGGTAGACTTTTTTTTTTTTTTTTACCTCTACTGAATCCTCAGACTGAAGGGGCAAGATGAATGCTCAGACTAAATACCTTGTGCTCCTGTCTCCTCAAGCCTTATATTCCCCTCTCCACCCAACCATATCCCTTCCTGTCTCCACCTCCCTAGTGTTGGGATTAAAGGCTTGTGACTCCCAAGTACTAGGATTAAGGTGTGAACCACCACTACCACCTGGCTCTGTTACTCTTTGAGGCTGACTCAATCTATTGTAGCGCAGGGTGGCCTTGAACTCACGGAGATCTGTCTGCCTCTGCATCCTGAGTGCTGGGGTTAGGGTTATGTGCCACTACTGTCTGGCCTCTACAGCTAACGAGCAGCTTAGCTCTGCACTCTGATCTTCCGGCAAGCTTTATTTGTTCAATCACAAACAAAATATCACCAAAGAACTCTGCTCCTGCTATTTACCAATTCCTGTGTTTACCTAATGTGACTGTCCTTCAGATATGGAGGTAGTGTTGTCATCAGCATGGACCCTAATTCAAAGTGACTAGTGTCCTTAGAAGAAGGGAATAGTGCTAGGCATGGCGACATGCTGTGGAATAATCCTTTTATACACCATGAAGAGTTATTGCTCTCATTGTTAATAAAAAACTGGCTGATGGCTAGGCAGGATTTTGGCAGAGAGAATGCTGGGGAGAAGAAGGGTGGAATCGGAGGAGATACAGTAAGATGCAGAGCAAGCAGGATAGGAAGGACATACATGAGGTAAATGAGACTCAGGATGGCATATAGATTAATAGGAATGGGTTAATTTACATTGTAAGAGCTAAAAACAAACCTAAGCTATCAGTCAAGCATTTATATTAATAATAAGTCTCAGTGCGATTATCTGGGTGATGGGACAGAAAAGTCTAGCTACAGTGACTCATACCTGTTCATATGCATTCAGCAGGTAGGAGGGTTAGGCAGGAGAATCACTGTCTTCCATTCTGCTAGCCTACCGTACAGAACAAGACTTTGTCTCTAGAAACAAAAACAAGAGCCAGTGAGATGGCTCAGTGGGTAAAAGTGATTGTTACTCTGAGTTCTGTGATTTTTATTCTTAGAAGGAGAGAACAAAGCCGAAAGTTATCCTCTGACCTTCATACATGCTCGCTCTCTCTCTCTCTCTCTCTCTTTCTCTCTCTCTCTCTCGCTCGCGCACTCACACACACACACACACACACACACACACACACACGAAAAGAAATGAAAAGAAAAGAAAGACGAGATCAGGGCTGCAAGTATAGTGATATTCTGTATATTCAGGCAAGCTTTATTTGTTAGCTCACAAACAAAAATATCACTACATGCAAAGACACAGAAGGACAACATTTTGAGGACAAAGGAAACAGACAACTGTTTGCGAGAGGAGAGATAAGATTGAAGAAATGAAGCCTTTAGACTCTTAGATCTTGGACTTCCAACCTCCAGAATTGTGAGGTGACAAAATATTACTGTGTAGTTTATGTTGTTTTTGTTCCAATATCTCTTGCTGTTTAACACAATAGGCAGAACCAACTAAGTGAAACTGAAACTCAATGACTTCTTGAATTTTGCATGCAAATGGACGGAAATAGAAAACACTATCCTGAGTGAGGTAAGCCAGACCCAAAAAGAGGAACATGGATGTACTCACTCATAATTGGTTTCTAGCCATAAATAAAGGACATTGAGCCTATAATTCATGATCCTAGAGAAGCTAAATAAGAAGGTGAACCCAAAGAAAAACATATAGTCATCCACCTGGATATTAACCTTTATCAGGCGATGAAAGGAGACAGAGACAGAGTCCCACATTGGAGCACCGGACTGAAACCCCAAGGTCCAAATCAGGAGCAGGAGAGGGAGCACGAGCAAGGAACTTAGGACCGTGAGGGGTGCACCCACACACTGAGACAATGGGGATGTTCTATGGGAACTCACCAAGGCCAGTTGGACTGGGTCAGACTGGACAGCCCAAGTACCGTGTTCATGTCTTCATAAGCACTGCAGTACCTCCTTCTTCCCTTCACACTTGTTTTATTTCTTCAGTTTTAGGAATCAGTTGCTCTATCTTTCTCACTCTCTCTCTTCCCCACAGATATCCTGGAATCAATGTGTCAGACCCTAGTTAGCAGCAGAAACTCCATTTTGTCCCAGTCTGCCATTCTGTCCTAAGGTTAGGCTACAGTCCCCTCACACAGGTGTACACTGCAAACGTTCCATGCCCTTCGGAATGTTGGCTGAGGGTGAGTCACCGTGGACGGTGTCCAGCCGCTTCTCCGTGTATGACTTTATGATCGGATGGGATTCAGGAGCTGTCTCTTTGTAGTTTTCCCCCTTTAAAACTGGCTGCTGCCCCTGCCTCGAGGATTCGGTCTGGAGTCTGAACCCTACCCCCTCCCGGACAGCAGTTTTTCTAGAAAAATTTTTGGCCCTCAAACCTGGTCTTTTGTGGTGAATTTTTCCTGGATTCTCAGCCCCTAACAAATGTTGGACCTGGTTTTTGAAATACAAATTATCAATTGAAAAGACAATCTCACTCTCCAGCCTCCTGCCTTACTTCAACTTCTGTCTTCAGTAATTACAGGGTTAGGGCTGGTGTGTCAGCTCAGCCTGTGAAGCATTTGCCTTGTAAACATGTGAACCTGGACTCACTCCCAGAATCTCAATTTGAAGAAAAAAAAAGCAAGGTGTCAGAGATGTGGGCTACAGCACTCTTGTAATCCAATGCTGGGGAGGTAGAAGCAGGGGCTCTTAGGACTCAATGGATGGCTTATTTCGTGATTCCCACCCCCCCACACACAATTGTGTGACAAAACATATCCTGGGGAGACACAATACATGTGTCTACTTACCCCAGATAGGCAACTCACAACAGACCAAAGTCCAACTTGGTGTATCACTGAGTTTCATTGGGGTCACTTCTATGAATATTGGTGAGGGGTTACTTACAGGAGCAGAAAACAGCAATCTCAACAAAGGCCTATCTTAGCACAGGCTGAAAACTCACACAACCTTGGAAACCTAGAGCCCACTGTACAGCTTGCAAGCAGCTCAACAGGTTGGAGGGCGTCCTTTCCCAGGGACTCGGTCTAGAACTCTTCTGGGCAGCTGGTCGAGTCTCAGAGTCTCCTTTGCAGCCCAGCTTCCTTCTCTCTAAGGGGAGAATACAGGTTTTTACTGTTTACCTTGACACAGAGGATCTTAGTAAATCTGGTCAATTTCAGGGGCTTCCTGAACCTGTTTTGGGTTGTTTTTGTTCCTGTTTGAAGAGCTTTGCTGCGAGATGGAATGTTTCAATCTCCAAGGAAGCTGCTAGATATGGGGGGTGGGGGTGGTTAGGTATTCTTTTAAAGTATTTATTTACTTACTAATTATTTGTGAGTACTTCCATAAGTTGATGTACACTATGTAATACAGATTTTGGAGGCCAGAGCGGGCATCAGATCTTCCGGAACTGGGTTTACGGACATCTATGAACTACCATGGTAGATGCTAGGAAACAAACTCAGATTCCCACAAGAGCAGCAATTGCTATTTACTGCTGAGCCGACTCTCTGGTCTCAGGATGAATTATTGTCGAGGCTACACCTACTCTAACATGCTGCCTCTGCCTACTGCTTCAGCCTTTTGGTCTCTGTCTTCCCTTCTATCACTTTTAACACACACACACAAACACACACTCACACATACACCCCCCCCCCCAGTTTAAGCCTCAATGATCCCTTGGTATGTTAAGGACTCAGATTACTCACTATGAAACTTGAAACTTTACCTTAAGGAGGTGTTGTAATAGGAGACAGAGAGACATTAGGGATGCTGGGTTACTTCAGAGACTAATAATAATAATAATAATAATAATAATAATAATAATAATTTGCCACAAGTAGGTCAGATATTAGTTGAAGGAAAATCATCAAAAAATTCTATTTACAAATGAGAAAGAGGAAAACCAATTGGTACTGCAGACATACGCCACCCATTTTTAGTGAACAGACAAGGATGGTTTGTATCCTAACTTGCTTCTCTGCTGCTGTGATAAGGCACTGACCACAAGCAACTTGGGAAGGAATGGGATTATTTCCTCTCATAGCTTACAGTCCATTGCTGAGAGAAGCCAGGGCAGGAGCTCGAGGCAGGAACTCAAACAGAAGCCATGGAGGAGTGTTCTTTACTGGCTTGCTCCCTATGGCTTGCTCAGTCTGCTTTCTTCTACAACTCAGGACAACAAACCCAAGGGTAGCACTACCCACAGTGGGTTGGGCACTCCCACATCAATCATTAATCAAGAAAATGCCCACAGACATGCCCACAGGCCATCTGATGGAGATAAATCTGTTGTGGGTATTTGTACATTGTATAAAGATGTGTTGCTGTGGTCGGTGTAATAAAAAGCTGAGCAGTCAATAACCAGGTAGGAGGTATAGGTGGTACTTTCAGGCAGAGAACTCTGAGAAGAAAGGCAAGGTTACCAGCTAGATGTGGAGGAAGCAGGGCATGCAGAAGTAACAGCCATGACCGGCATGGCAGGACATAGATGAATAGAAATGAGTTAATTTAAGTTATAAGAACTAGTTAGGAGCCAGCCTAAGCTATAGGCTGAGATTTCATAATTAATAAGACGTCCCTGTGTCCTTATTTGGGAGCTGGCTGGTGAGGCAGAGAAAGACTTGTTATACACTTCCTCGATGGAGGTTTCTTCATCTCAGGTGGCTCAGTTTGTGTCAAGTTGACAAAAGTCCCAACCAGCACAGAAGATGCTCCTCAGGAGTGAGTTCTGCTGAGTGTGGCTGACATTGGGCTCCACCGTTGGGGACACTGGTGCCCATCTTCTCAGGGGCACATTTGATGGAGGTCAGTGAGGAGAGTGTTCTGCCCGAGGTCCACACTGCTCCAGCTGTGCCACCATTTGGCACTAATCACCCAGGGATTTTCTTGGCACCTGAGAAACCAAAGCCCCATGGAGCACATTGATCCTCCACCTTTTACTCATTCTGTTCTCTTCCTTTCTTCTCCATTGTCTTTTTTCTAGTGTGGAAGGTGGCCCCATGCTTCTCCAGGAGTCGCTCTCATCCCGGGGAAGACTGTCCATTCCTTCACAAAGTCAGAGAGCCAATCCAAGCACTCTATCCAAGGCTCTATCACACTGTAGGGAGGCTCTCAGCAAGGTGCCCGTTCACCTAGATGTCTGTTGGCAGTGTGGAAGGAAGGGCAGGCCAGTGGCGGGACAGTTTGCTTGAGTTTGGGATGCCATCTCATGGGAAGGAAGGTATGTGTAGGAGCCAAAAGGGAGACGCTCTGGGAGGCAAGGGGCAGCGCTAGTGAGCCCATCTCGTGCCTGCAGAAGGGAGGAGTACCCTTTCTCAAGCAGGTTGTTGTTTCAGATGCCCCACGCCACGTGGGAGGCAGCTCCCTTTGAGTCGCCGAGCTGCGTTTGGTACCTGCTACTCTTATGAACCTGCCTTCCCACATGCTGTGGGGTTTAAGTACATTTTCTTTTCTTGTCCTCTCTAAATACAAAAATTCCCCAGATGTTTGCATTCAGGCTTAAATCTCATTCATTCTGATGTTTTCTCTAATACCCCTCAGGAATAAAATAATTTGTCTTGTGTGTTTTTCTGTGATTCACAGAAACCCGGGGCCCGTTTCTTGCTTTGTTTTTCTTGTCACGGGAGAATTGAAAGCAGTAGCTTTTGCTCAATCAAATTGATTTTTGTTTTTTTAAAACAGGTTTTCAAAGAATGCCAGCCGGGGCCAAGGCTCTCCCTTAAACTCTTGCACTGTTTTTCTTCTCTCTCTGATGTTTTGAGATGGAGCCTGTTTCCTGAGTGTGTTTTCGTCTCTCCGTCTGCCCCTTCCTGGCCTTAAAGAATACCAAAGTCTGTGGGTCCAGGACAAGTGCCAGCAAGCCTGTCTATTCATCTGCCGGTCTCCTGCAAGCCTGCTCTGCCTTGCTTTCCACAGTCAACTCAGGGCCCCAAGAGAACACTCCGACACAGACATTGCATGAGGGAGCCATGTCAGAAACAGAGATGAACACTTTGTATCTTTCCACAATGTTGGCATTTCTTAAATAACAGTAATGTTACAAGCTGCCTCCATTTCATTGGCTTAATGTACCAAGTAGTCCTTTTTTTTCTTGCTGCCTATAATTGTTGATAATCAAAAGTTCTTTGGTGCCACTTATGGTGATTTGAGTAAGAATCCCCATAGACTTTGGATGCTGGGCCACCAGGGAGTGGAACCGTTTGAAAGGATTAGAAGGATTAAGAAGTGAGGCCTTGTTGGGGAAAGTATGTTACTGGGGTTAGGCTTTGAGGTTTTAAAAACTCATGTCAGGCCCAGGTTCTCTCTTCTTATCTGCCTGTGGATCACAACTAAGCCACTGAAACTGTAAGCAAGCCCCCAATTAAATGCTTTCTTTCAAAGAGAGTTGCTGTGGTCATGGTGTCTTTTCATAGCAATTAATCAGTGACTAAGACTCCCCTCTTGGTTTCTCTCTGCATGAGAGAACTCATGCAGATCAGTTAAGTCTTCTCAGGGGACCAAGGAAGTTTTAGGACCCAGGGTGCAGAGCTGCTACAGTCACACCTGTCACATGCAAGTATCTATTGCAGTTTTTGGTTGTGTTTTTAGTTTACTTTTTTTCTTTGTTCATTTTGCTTTTTGAGACAGGGTTTCTCTGTGTAGCTTTGGAGCCTGTCCTGGAAATCTCTCTGTAGAACAGGTTAGCTTTAAACTCACAGAGATCTGCCTGCCTCAGCCTCCCAAGTGCTGGGATTAAAGAGGAGTGTTACCATCACCTGATTTAATTTACTTTTTAAAACAAATTTGTACATGTAAACAATCTGGAGCTTGGCGACAATCTCACATGTGCACACAAGCATGTATTTTGTATAAAAATGATCTTGAACACATTTACCCCTATTATTCCCTATTATTCTTCCTTGCCCTGTCTCTCTCTCCTGCTGAATCCCTTTTCTTTCTAGCTAGTCCAACTCCAACTTTTATGTCTATTTTTAAATCATTGATTTTAACTAGAATTGACTACGTGGGTGGGGGTTGTGTACCAGAATTTGGGCAACTTGTCATTGGCTACACCATTGAGGAAACTGATGTTCCCTCCCTTGGGAACTCAGTTACTATCATCTGTTCCTCAGGGAGGGGGAGGGTTTCATGAGTCCCGCTTCCCTATGTGATGGAGTTTTGATGGGTCCAATCTTTTGCTGGTCTTGTATGCTAACTACAGCTGCTCTGAGTTCATTATTGCAGTGGGAAAGTCATATTAAAAGATAGCATTTCAAGACACTCCTCCCCATCCTCCGGTTCTTACACTCTCTGTCCTCTGTTCTGTTCCCTGACATCAGAGGAAGTGACACAGATGTCCCTTGTAGGAATGAGTTCTCCGTGTTTGAAGTAGGCTGTATGTCATGGGCAGGGTTGGGGCGGGGGTGGGAAACTGTGGTTGTGCTGAGCTGGGAGACATAGTTTTTTTACTGTAACAATTTTCCCAGACAAAGATTACAGCAAGTGACAAGGTGACATAGCCAGGCCTCTGCCGGGTTTCAATCTTGGGGTGCTCCCAAGACTCTCAGGTGAGGAGGTTCACATCTGCCACTGTCGCTAGTTTCACAGGCCTCGTTTTTACGTCGTGACTTTGATCCCGGTCACGTGTCTCCTCAGTCCTGATTTAATTTGATCACTTCACAGGTGGGAAGATTCCATTCACACTGCCCATGAGAAGTCCTGTGAGGAAGCTGTGCCTGCAGAGACTGACTGCTGTGGAGAGGCTGGCATGCTGCGGGTCCAAAGGCCAGTTACCTCATCTTGGGCTAGTTCTAGCCCCTTCGCACAGCCATTCCTTGCCTAACTCTATCGGAACTCACATCTTGTAACTAATAGAAACCTTTTGGAATCTATTACCTTAGCAGCCCACTAGCTTCCATGAAACAAAACACTAAGAATGTCATCTTAGGCCTACAGAAACGTTTTCTCCGTCTCGCCGTGCCTGCCTCTCCGATGCCCTTTAAACTTGCTTTGATTTATGCCCGTCTTTGTTCTGTAGAACTATAAAACCTTATGAAGACATCTCGCAATCGCAACAAATGATTCTAGTCTTTGGAAAGGATAAAGGTATGTTCCTAACCTTACTAAATATATTTAAAATATGCCATATAAATTGACATCTTTATAAAGTGTATGGCCATTCTAGTCACTTTATTAGAACTTAGAAAAATTGTTTGAGGATGATTGGAAAGGTTCCCAGTGGAACACACTCAGAATATTTTGTCTGATGCCTTTTTATACACCATTGTATTTTTCTCCCAAGTAAACAGACACCTTCAAAACAATTCTACCGACTGTAGAGCTGCTTCACGATCCTGGAAAGGTTTTCGCTGTGGCATTTTGCTGCTGTCAGATTTGCTGTGAGTAATGAAGATGGTATGGCTGCAGAGATCATCCTGAGAGCCTGCCAGTTCCCCCCTGCCTCCCCTGTGCATGGAAGATGGCAGCCCCTGAGCAACACCTAAGCGTGGCATGCCTCCTTTATCATAGGTGTGGTGTGTGATGTGTGGTGTGTGTGTTTTTGGTGAATAGTGTGTGTATTGGTGTGGTGTGTGCGTGTGTGGTATGTGGTGTGTAGTATGTATGTGTGTGGTGTATATGTGGTGTGTGGTATGTATGTGTGTGGTGTATATGTGGTGTGTGGTATGTATGTGTGTGGTGTATATGTGGTGTGTGGTATGTATGTGTGTGGTATGTGGTGTGTGGTATGTATGTGTGTGGTGTATATGTGGTGTGTGGTATGTATGTGTGTGGTGTATATGTGGTGTGTGGTATGTATGTGTGTGGTGTATATGTGGTGTGTGGTATGTATGTGTGTGGTATGTGGTGTGTGGTATGTATGTGTGTGGTGTATATGTGGTGTGTGGTATGTATGTGTGTGGTGTATATGTGGTGTGTGGTATGTATGTGTGTGGTGTATATGTGGTGTGTGGTATGTATGTGTGTGGTGTATATGTGGTGTGTGGTATGTATGTGTGTGGTGTATATGTGGTGTGTGGTATGTATGTGTGTGGTGTATATGTGGTGTGTGGTATGTATGTGTGTGGTGTATATGTGGTGTGTGGTATGTATGTGTGTGGTATGTGGTGTGTGGTATGTATGTGTGTGGTGTATATGTGGTGTGTGGTATGTATGTGTGTGGTGTATATGTGGTGTGTGGTATGTATGTGTGTGGTGTATATGTGGTGTGTGGTATGTATGTGTGTGGTGTATATGTGGTGTGTGGTATGTATGTGTGTGGTGTATATGTGGTGTGTGGTATGTATGTGTGTGGTGTATATGTGGTGTGTGGTATGTATGTGTGTGGTGTATATGTGGTGTGTGGTATGTATGTGTGTGGTGTATATGTGGTGTGTGGTATGTATGTGTGTGGTGTATATGTGGTGTGTGGTATGTATGTGTGTGGTGTATATGTGGTGTGTGGTATGTATGTGTGTGGTATGTGGTGTGTGGTATGTATGTGTGTGGTGTATATGTGGTGTGTGGTATGTATGTGTGTGGTGTATATGTGGTGTGTGGTATGTATGTGTGTGGTGTATATGTGGTGTGTGGTATGTATGTGTGTGGTGTATATGTGGTGTGTGGTATGTATGTGTGTGGTATGTGGTGTGTGGTATGTATGTGTGTGGTGTATATGTGGTGTGTGGTATGTATGTGTGTGGTGTATATGTGGTGTGTGGTATGTATGTGTGTGGTGTATATGTGGTGTGTGGTATGTGGTGTGTGGTATGTATGTGTGTGGTGTATATGTGGTGTGTGGTATGTATGTGTGTGGTGTATATGTGGTGTGTGGTATGTATGTGTGTGGTGTATATGTGGTGTGTGGTATGTATGTGTGTGGTATGTGGTGTGTGGTATGTATGTGTGTGGTGTATATGTGGTGTGTGGTATGTATGTGTGTGGTGTATATGTGGTGTGTGGTATGTATGTGTGTGGTGTATATGTGGTGTGTGGTATGTGGTGTGTGGTATGTATGTGTGTGGTGTATATGTGGTGTGTGGTATGTATGTGTGTGGTGTATATGTGGTGTGTGGTATGTATGTGTGTGGTGTATATGTGGTGTGTGGTATGTATGTGTGTGGTGTATATGTGGTGTGTGGTATGTATGTGTGTGGTGTATATGTGGTGTGTGGTATGTATGTGTGTGGTATGTGGTGTGTGGTATGTATGTGTGTGGTGTATATGTGGTGTGTGATATGTATGTGTGTGGTGTATATGTGGTGTGTGGTATGTATGTGTGTGGTGTATATGTGGTGTGTGGTATGTATGTGTGTGGTGTATATGTGGTGTGTGGTATGTATGTGTGTGGTGTATATGTGGTGTGTGGTATGTATGTGTGTGGTATGTGGTGTGTGGTATGTATGTGTGTGGTGTATATGTGGTGTGTGGTATGTATGTGTGTGGTGTATATGTGGTGTGTGGTATGTATGTGTGTGGTGTATATGTGGTGTGTGGTATGTGGTGTGTGGTATGTATGTGTGTGGTGTATATGTGGTGTGTGGTATGTATGTGTGTGGTGTATATGTGGTGTGTGGTATGTATGTGTGTGGTATGTGGTGTGTGGTATGTATGTGTGTGGTGTATATGTGGTGTGTGGTATGTATGTGTGTGGTGTATATGTGGTGTGTGGTATGTGGTGTGTGGTATGTATGTGTGTGGTGTATATGTGGTGTGTGGTATGTATGTGTGTGGTGTATATGTGGTGTGTGGTATGTATGTGTGTGGTATGTGGTGTGTGGTATGTATGTGTGTGGTGTATATGTGGTGTGTGGTATGTATGTGTGTGGTATGTGGTGTGTGGTGTGTGCATGTGGTGTGGTGTGTGTGTGTGTGTGTGTGTGTGTGTGTGTGTGTGTGTGATGGCATTGAAATGCATCTGCAACCACTGTAATCTTGATTGTGAAGATTGTTTATGAAGTGCTTCAAAACTCTTTGGTGATGGTCTCAGCTCACTGTGGCTGCTGTCTGGGTCTGACTGTGATGGTCAGCCTTCTTCAGGCAAGTGTGTTACAAGCGTGGAGTTGGTAGGACTGTGCACTACTGGCTGTGGGTACATAGAAAGACCAGAGAAAGACAGGGGGAGTAGGAGGTGCTCTGTGTTCTTTGTTCACTTTTGATGGCTCGCTATCCAAAGCTTGTGTCGTCTTGATGTTCAGAAGTGTGTGACATTCATCCCGGCGTGTTTCCAAACATGACGCTAGAAGCTATTTGGTCACAGGCTCTTCAAAACACTCCTCCTCTTAAAGGATTGAAATAGAATCATTCACACATCTTTATGGTTTGCATTATGATATGTGGGTATATATACCCATACATATATTATGTACAATAATCACATCTGGGTGATGAGCATTTCCATCTCTTCAAAAACCGATTATGTTTATACCTTGGGAATTTTGTGTTTTTTTATATCCAACTTTAAATATATAAGATTGTTTAAGTTAATTGTCACCTCACCATTCTATATAAAACAAACAATAATACTTTCAAAAAGTAGAGAAGTTATTGGGTCTTAGTTCAACCAAGATTTTTTTTTAAAGTTTTAAATAGATAACTAGTAGGCAAATATGTAGACATATGATTCATTATTCTATCTGTATTTTTTTTCCTCAAGTTATTTTACAGCTATTATGTTTAAAGATTTGTTTATGTGTGTGTGTGTGTTTGTGTTTTCACATAGGCATGTAGTGCTCTCGGAGGCAAGAAGAAGACTCAAGTTATGGTCACTCAGTGTGGGTGCTGGGAACAAACTCCATATCCTTAGGAGAGTAGTGAGTACTCTTAAGCACACTCGTTTTTCACTTAGTCTTCAGAATGGCCTTGGGGAGTGACTCCCATGCTCTTGTTCTTAGTGTCATCAGAGATGATATAAATCTCTTTATCCACCATTCTGATACTCCCTAGTGAAGCTCCCTCACTTATCCTAGAAGGATGATGACGTAACTCACAGGAGCATTGATAAATATCCCCAAGGTCAAACAGTTGGAGTCTGAACTTAGGTACAAAGCTCAAGTCTTAAGTCCTTAGTGGCCCAGAGTACCAAAACTGTTGTTTGATGGGCCTCTGAGACGTATCAACCCAGATGGAGAAGGAGGTTTTGCACTCACAACAGTGAGAGTGAGGTAAAATCTCTGTCTTGAGTACCTTGGAGTTTGGGGTGATGCAAGGTCAAAGGGTCAGAAAGTTGGGTGAATAAGAACGAGGAGAAGCATGACTGGTCAGAGGTGATAAGAATTTCTTTTCTGAAGAAGAGAGGATCTGGGACATGAGATCAGTGAGGTGAATCTCCGTTTTCTCCTAGTCTTGCCAAATGCAAAACCACCCCAAGGGCCTCTGTGTTGCCTGTGGGTCTGTGGTTTTGACAAGAGGCAGCAGAAGGGACACCAAGCTCCCAGTTCTCTTCCACTACTGCTATTTTTTTTGGCAGGTATGACTTTCTCATGGCTGTGGATGGGATAGGAGGGAAATGAGCTTCTCAGAAGATGGAGGAGAGGTGACAGAATAGCTTTCTAGTTTGAAGAAAGGCTGTCCCAGAGACTGGTGAAAACTCACAGCTGTGCTTACTGAGCCATGCTTGGTATATGGAACATGAGAGTTGGTGGATATTATTCTTCAAGCAATCATTGAGCTGGTGGTCAAAAGTGGAAGAATATGAAGGCTTGGGGCCCAAAGGCCCAGGGGAAGATTCTAGAAGGACAGACTGGGAACAGAGTATATGATTTGTGAGTAGGAGCGGGCGTGATTGGGAGAAACCGTCAGGGATGTTCTAAAGACAAGTTGTAGTATGTGCCCCATGAGACACACCTGCCTGGGCACTTAGGCTCATGAACCACAGGATGGGTTTAGAGCCTCATCACCCACTGACTAAAGCTGGAGAGTTAGTTGTGCAGATGAGACAGGGGAAGTTAGCTTCATACAGAAGATTCAAGTTTGCTGTCTGAAAGGGTGTGATATTCTAGGTCTTTGCCTCTACATGAGAAGGTCATTCCCCAAATACAGAAATTCTAGAAAATACTTGAAAACAAAATGACTGATACACATGCTTTTATGTCCTGGGCTGTGACAGCAGATACCTTAAACACACTGTGAAGATGACCACAGACAAATACATACAGAGGGCTGACATCTACTTTGTTAGGACCAAGGAAGCAAATTCGCTCATCCTGCCCTCATGTCATCCTTCCTAGGTAAACCGTGGCAAGGCTGTTCAGTGGTGACTCCGTAGCTTTGAGAGAGGAAGAAAAGCCTCCATTGCCATCACGCCACACTTCTCTTCCCAAAAGGGCACTGGGATGACCTAGACTACAGAGGGCTTCCTCTTCAGAGTGTGTTCTCTTCTGCAGTTAAATGTTTCCTGGTGTTCACATTTCATCACTGGCTACCCTGAGTTAATTCCATCCATCCATCCATCCATCCATCCATCCATCCATCCATCCATCCATTTATTTATGTGCTCATGGGCACATGTGTGTGTAAGGGAGAAAGAGAGACAGAGAGACAAAGAGAGTGTTTGTGAGAGAGACAAAGAAAGAGAGGGAGAGACTGCATACATGCACAGATGCACAGATGCACATATGTAGGCCAGAGAACGACATTCTAGAGTTGGTTCTGTATTTCTACCTTGCCGAGGCAGAGTCTCTCATTCTTTCTGCTGTGTTACTTAGTCCAGACCAGCTGGCCCTGGAGATTCCCTGAGATTCTGTCTCCATCTGCCATCTTATCAATACAGGTATACATGGCCAAATCTGGCTTTCATGGGTTCTGGGGGTAGAACACAGTGAGGTCCAAGCTCTAGTGTCAGGGAAGAAGATTCGCCATTGGAGACCAGAGATTGAAAAGAATTTGAGGAATCATGGGCAGAAAAGATTTACTTTGTTCATCAGCACACAGGCCACTAGGCGAGCAGGCACCAGCAGACACACTCAGGCTGCAGACAGGGTAGGCATGGACACATGGAGACCAGTATATATGCTGCAAGGAGATAGGCACACAGCCCCATGGGCTGACACACACACAGGCTGGCAAAGGAAAAGACGAAGACTTTCACCTCAAGGCCACATTTATACAGAATCACACAAAAGTGGGCATTCTGCCAAAAATAGTTATAGGACAGGTTACATCACTGCTTAGTAGCCATTTTGTGCTGGCTCACAGCCCCCTGGAAGTCCAGCATTAGCCATATCGGCACATGTCAGATATCTGTATCAGCACCACGTCGTCTAAACAAGTACGGCCTTCTGTTTCCTTCATACTCTGACCATCCGGTTTCTGCAGTGGGAAGTGGGTGCATTACACACTGGGTTATCCCCCTGGCTCCATGCTTCTGTTCTTGCCAAGAGAGAGACAGCTTAAACAGTTTCTTTAGTAAAGCAAAGTGAACACTAGTGCACTGGAGAGAGAGACGCCGGAGCAGGCTGACTCCAGCGTCTAGTGAGTAGGTAGCAACCCAGTGGGCTCAGTGTTAGGCATTTTAAAGAAGTTTTTATAAATGGTTGGTGGGATATCAATGGGGGTAAGGCCCTTCCCCCTCAGAAAAGATGCTAACCAAGTCTCCCCTTTAGAAACATTCATTTCATGGTTCTATTGAAAGACCCCAAAGGAGGGGCCACGACCACATTGCAAGTTATATTATAATGAAGTTGGCATCTTTTGAGTGTGCAGGCCTTTTGTTAGTGTGTGTGTGTGTGTGTGTGTGTGTGTGTGTGTGTGTGTTTGTCAACTAGGAAAGAGTCGTAGCACCTGTATCTTTTTTTTTTTTTTTAATTTTCGAGACAGGGTTTCTCCGTAGCTTTCGGTTCCTGTCCTGGAACTAGCTCTTGTAGACCAGGCTGGCCTCGAACTCACAGAGATCCGTCTGCCTCTGCCTCCCGAGTGCTGGGATTAAAGGCATGCGCCACCACCGCCCGGCCCGTAGCACCTGTATCTGATGGAGCTGGAGGACCCCAAGTGTAACATCAGGATGTTTAAGTACAAAGGAGCCTTCTGTCCATCAGAGGACATGGGTACCATGTTACTGCTGCAGCTATCTTGGCTCCCTCACATCTGGCTCCCTGCTCGATCAGAAGGTGTTGCTACCAAGACACAGTTGCAGCTTCCCTTGGTTATTTCCCAGATAACACCCTTCCCACCGAATTGTACCTCCAGAATCCCTGCCACCATGAGCTTAAAAATCTACAAACACTCCAGTCCCTTATATAAAATGGTGTATTACTTTTTATGTAATCTACATATGTCCTTTTGCACATATGTAGAAGGAGCTGCTTTTCGTCCCGTCCAGCTCCCGCACGGCTAGCTTATGCCCCAAAATAACAACACACAAATTGTATTCTTTTTTTTTTTGATTATTTTTTTTTTATTGATAACAAATTGTATTCTTTTAAACACTGCCTGGCCCATTAATTCTAGCCTCTTATTGGCTAACTCTCACATCTTGATTAATCCATTTCTAATAATCTGTGTACTACCACGAGGTGATGGCTAACCGGAAAAGATTCAGCATGTCTGACCTGGTGGCTGGCTCCATGGCAGTCTGACCTCACTGCGTTCTTTCTCCTAGCATTCTGTTTTGTCTACTCCACCTATTTAAATCCTGCCCTATCAAAAAGCCAAGGCAGTTTCTTTATTAACCAATGAGAGTAACACATAGACAGATGACCCCTCTCCATTACACATACTAAATCTCTAACAAATATACAACACCTAACATAATATTAGTGGTATATAAATAATTGTGCTGTATTGTTTAGGGAATAATGACAAGAAAAAGGTCTCTATGTGTTTACAGCTAATGTGATCTTTAAAAATAGCGATTTTAGCCATGGTTGCTTGAACTCACAGAAATGAAGGGTTCTATAGGGATTAAAAAGAGAGTAGGGAGTGCAGAAAAGGGTAAGTTCAGTGAAGTGAGGAACAAAAACTACAAACCATTGATCCAGTTACAAACAAGGGTATGGAGAGTCAGATATAGACAAACTCGCAGACAGATGGAAGCAGGCAGATGTACAGACGGAAACATTTCATCTGGAAAGAGACATGTCAACACACATGCTCTTCAGTAAAAAATAAATATGTCTGAAGTTTAGAGACTCAACCAAACCAGTAAGAAGCCCACACAACTTGAGGACTCATGCATTGACCAAGATAGGCAAAAGTAAGGGTCGTTAAGGTGCCCTGGAGAGAAAGGCAGCGAATGCATGGGAGAGCCATTCAAGGGATGCCTTCTGTTCTTTACACATCACCATCTTGGGTTCTTAGTAATCAAAATGGTTCTTGTCCATTCTCAAAAGGACAGTTGTGGATTGGTTTTAGGTCTTCATCTCCAAAACGAATCCTCTGCAGGGTCAATGTAAGAATTAAACGAGATGATGATGTACCATCCAGGGCTTCGAATGCCGATGGGCTCCTTGCACGTACTTGCTTAACGGCGTGATTAAAATTCACAGTGTTATGGGGTTGAGATTTTTTTTAATGCCTATTCAAAAGGAAATTTCTTAGAGTTGCAACTCTAAGAAATGTCATAAGTTACACAGTTACAGAGTGGCGAAGCCATGTATGGATCCAAGCTGTTGGGCTCAGCAGCCATTTTGAGTTCCGTGTCTGTGGTAGGACCTGTTTCATTTGTAAGTGCTGACCTAGTGCTTCTGAGTACATCTGTGTGTCTGCATGTGTGTGGTGGGGTCATGGCAATGCCCCTCTGTTTGTATTTTGAACATTGCTCAAACTATCATGATCTTTTTTTGTATTTGTCAGATTTATTTATTTTTCTTTTTAAATTGTTTTTATTGCACTATACATTTTTCTCTGCTCTCCTCCCTTCCTCCCCTCTCCCTTTCCACTCTCCCCCATGACCCTCACCCTCCAAATTTACTTAGCAGATCTTGTGTTTTTCTCTTTCCAATTTAGATCCATGTATATCTCTTTTAGGGTCCCCTTTGCTGTCTAGGTTCTCTGGGGTTGTGAATTGTAGGCTGTTTTTTTTCCTTTGCTTTATGTCTAAAAGGTACCTATGTGTGAGTACATTATATTTGCCTTTCTGGGTCTGGATTACCTCGCTCAATTTTTTTTTCTAACACTGTCAACAAGACAAAACGACAACTTACAGCATGGGTAAAGATCTTTACCAACCCCACATCAGAGGACTGATCTCCAATATATACAAAGAACTCAAGAAACTTGACAACAAAAGAACAAATAATCCATTAAAATAGTGGGGCACATACCTAAACAGAGAGCTCTCAACAGATGAATCTCAAATGCCTGAAAGACCCTTAAGGAAATACTCAACATCTTTAGCCATCAGAGAAATGCAAATCAAAACAACTTTGAGATTCCATCTTACACCTGCCAGAATGGCGAAGATCGAAAATGCAGATGACAGCTTATGCTGGAGAGGATGAGGGGTAAGAGGAACACTACTCCATTGTTGGTGGGGGTACCAACTTGTACAGCTGCTTTGGAAATCAATATGGTAATTTCCCAGAAAATAAGGAAACAACCTACCTCAAGATCCAGCAATACCACTTTTGGGTATATACCCAAAGGATGCTCAATCGTACCACAAGGACATGGGCTCAACTGTGTTCATAGCAGCATTATTCGTAATAGCCAGAACCTGGAAACAGCCTAGATGGCCCTTGAACCAAAGAACGGATAAAGAAAATGTGGTACATTTACACAATAGAGTACTACACAACAGAAAAAATATCATGATCTTTTTATTCAAATTATCTAAGAGTTTAGGCACCATTTTTATTCTTATGTTACAGTGCACATTAAGTTTCTAGTAACTTTTTATCTTGACCTCTCAGATTTAGTTGCCAAAATCCATCTTGCTTTTCACACATAGGCATGAGTAGTTGATCCTAAGTGCTTATAGAGAAGAGGAAAAGATGGATGGCCCGAGGGGCCAACAATCTATGAGCAGTTGCTACCACCAGGGATTAGAAATGACCTCTGCCCCGTGCTGCAGATTTCATAAGGTTGAGAAAGGTGGAGAAGTAGAACTCAGACGTTAGTGAGAAACACTCTAGAAATGGGGATATAAGCAGAACAGTACATGAGCCAGAAAGAAGAACCCAGGGCTCCTGACCCTTCCTTGGGAACCCTCCAGGGGTGCAGTGCAAGGCACCTTCCAAGCCTGAGGATGGCAGCCTTGGGTTCATAACCGACTCCACATCTCTCAGCTGTTTCTTCATCCTTCATCACATCACCTGCTACTGTCAATAAGCAGAAATGGGACCGTGATGGGGCAGGCTGGATGCTTGACATTTATGGGGCAGTGGAGTCAAAGATGACGTGTACCAGAGTGTGTTATTCTACCAGGTGTGTACAAAAAAGCAATGCACTGTGGGAAGGCTTTGCAGAGGCCAGTGTCTCCTGCTGCTGCTTGCTATTGCCGGTCCTGCAGTGTTCTTCAGCATCATAGCAGGCCCCTGGACCACATCTCCTTTGAGCTGCTTGATGATGACGTTCTAAAGACTGCAGAAGGTTTTCATGCTCTGGGCACAGGAAAGAAAGGATTTGATTAGACGGGTTCTTCCTTTCATAAGAATATTTCAAGATTCATGTGACAGGCTGGTAACTTCATATACCTTAATGATACTGGCTGCAAGCCCATATGGGGTGGGTGATTTGAGGATGTGAACTTTATCCTGAAACATATCCTAGCATCTTATATCCATGGCAAGTGCTGTGCCAACCACAAATGCTTCCCAGTTTTTCACCTGTGCTGCCTGACTATCTGGCTGGCAAGCACAAAGGAGGGCTTTGAGGAGAAATATCAAGGCCTGAGCATCTCGGGGGGGGGGGGGGAGAGTCCTCAGAGCCCTTTGAGTCTAAGAACAGCAAGGTCAGCACTGCCGACCTGGGTGACCCTGATACTCTTCCTTCCCTGCATCTTCATCATTGGATCATCCATTCCACAGCACAGGGGAGCACACACCTTCCCTTCCCCGCATCTTCACCACTGGACCATCCATTGCACAGCACAGGGGTCTCACTCCATCCCTTGATCCCTGCATCCTCACCACTGGACCATCCATTGCACAGCACAGGGGTCTCACTCCATCCCTTGATCCCTGCATCCTCACCACTGGACCATCCATTGCACAGCACAGGGGTCGCACTCCATCCCTTGATCCCTGCATCCTCACCACTGGACCATCCATTGCACAGCACAGGGGTCACACTCCATCCCTTGATCCCTGCATCCTCACCACTGGACTGTCCATTGCACAGCACAGGGGTCGCACTCCATCCCTCGATCCCTGCATCCTCACCACTGGACCGTCCATTGCACAGCCCAGCAGAGTGAGAGCGCACTGCCCACCTCCCCCCACTCCCATCATCTTGGTGCTCTCCCTGCAACTCTCTGGGTTCCATATTTTTCTTATTCCCCTCCAAGTTTAGCTGGATGACAGAGTTAGGTTTACTATTATGTGTACATCCCAGGCTAAGTACTTGTTTTTAAATGCTGTGGAAATAACATTTCTTTAATATGTACCCAGCCTGTAGGACTTACAGAGGAGGAACTGGAGGCCAGTTGCAATCTTCCTCCCTCTGTTTGTCTTT
Organism: Microtus pennsylvanicus; assembly: GCF_037038515.1. NCBI lineage: Eukaryota > Metazoa > Chordata > Mammalia > Rodentia > Cricetidae > Microtus > Microtus pennsylvanicus. The sequence goes on from NC_134586.1 coordinate 22,220,965, forward strand.
GTAAAGCAGCTCACAGACCCAATCCCAAGCCTCCACGTACATCTCGCTGTGGCGATATACAAAACTATTTTGACAAGGACACACCTTTTTTTCACTGTTTCCACAAATATGATTTTAGTGAAAGTTACTTTGTGGTATAACATGATGACCAAAGCAATGGCCTGCCATATGTGGGTTCCTTTTATGACATAACGTGACAAGTGTACGAGCTGATACAGATGTATATTTAAGCATCACCTCATCGCTGTAGTTTGCATTGTGCCACTGCAACAGAATCCTGGAGAATGGATAATTTATAAGAAAAGAAATGTCTTTCTCTTAGGATAGCTCCGGAGGCTAGGAAGTTCAGGGCAAATGGGCTGCCATCTAGCAAGGGGTTTGTTGTTGCATCATCTCATGGTGGAAGGCAGAAGAGCAAGATAGCATGCACACAAGAGTGGAAGCAAGGGGTCCTGAGCCAGTTCTTTGCCAGAAACATCCTCTGGAGATAACTAGCCCACACATGTGGTGAGAGCATCATCCATTCACCTCCCAAGACTCCACCGCTCAGGGGGCTTGCATTGAGAAATAAGTTCCCAGTGCAAGAGCGCGCTTGCAGGTCTGTTGAAATGGTACCATATATTTAAATTGACAGGAGCGGTTCTATCAATAGCGATCAAAATAAAAACTGTCAAAAACCTACTACGTCATGACTCAGCCATCTGCCTCATCCAGTCCTCATGGCAGCCTCACGATGAAGTAGTATTTTTATTTCATTTTGTAAGAGAAGGAACAAAAGCTCAATCTGTCCCCAGAGGTTTGCCCTTCACCCCCAGCCAAGTCTCTTTGTCATTCCTCAAGTGGCATCCAAATCCTGTTCTGCTGAACTAAACTCATGCTGACATTTCTTCCTTGGTTCCTTAAATAGAAACCCTGCATTCTTTAGCTCTTAAGCCTGTGACGATATGTCTTCCAGACACAAGTGTAAAGGACCTCCCTTGAGTGGTCTGCACCAGCTCCCTGGGTGTCTACACTGGCTGACACATTCAGGACCCTCGCCTAAGCACCTCCTCCTGTGGACTAGTCTCCCGCCTGCATATGAAATTTCCAAACAACCTTGAGCGACTTTGTTGTTGCTTGCTTGCTTGGCTTACTGTTGTTTTCTCATCCGGTCTGTGAGAAGTGGGCAGACAAAGAACCTTGATGGGCCTGGCCCGTGCCTGCACTGAACCCCTTCCCCATGGGCTTCATGGTCTATTCACTTTGTGCCTTTTCATTCTTCCTGTCTTCATTTTATCTCCATTTTCCCTTCTTAAACAGATTTCTATAGCCTTCCTAAAATTTAGGACAATTTTTAAAAAACGTCATATGAGCCCTTTAGTGATCAAGGAATATATTTTTTCTGCTTAATCAAAAAGTCCAATATAAAATATTTCAAAATTCAGAAAGGTGTAGCATAATCAATTGGTTGTTTATCAGTTTTATGAAGCCTTAACAATAGGTGATGTGTTTGTGTGTGTGTGTGCTTTAATTTTTAAAGTTTATTTTATGTGTTTGGGTGTTTTGCCTACTTGTAGGTTTGTGTACTGTGTGTCCGAGGAGACCAGAGGAGGACATCAGATCTGGAACTGGAATTACAAATGGTTATGAGCCCCCATGAAGGTGCTGGGAATTGAACCCAAGATTCCCTAGAAGAGCATCAAATCTTCTCAACGTAAGCCACGTTTCCAGTGTTCTTTTTCCCTGTGGAATTTTGCCTGGTTTCAATGCTGAGCATCAAACCCAAGGCCTGCTGCATGCTAGATAAATGCTCTACCACAGAAGCCCATTGCCTTCAGATTTTCATTCTTTTGAAGAAGGAAAACACTCAGCATTAACTCCTGGTTCTGAGAATTGACCATTAAAGTTAAACAGTGAGTGTGATTTTTATCCTCCTTATAGCAGCAATAAATCAAACTAACTGCAGAGCCTTTGTAGATATAGGAGAAATCCTTTTTTTTTTTTGTTGAAGAATTAAATATGATTAAGTGGAGGTATAATGGAATTGCAAAAATGACATTTTTTAAACCGCCAATAAAATCATCAACCCAGGTAATGGGCATCAGTAATTGAAACTGATGCATGAGAGGCAGCTTGAATCCTGGCAGTCAGCTCACCTCTAATCTCAGCACTTTGGAGGGTGAGGCAAGAAGACTGATGTGCTTTTGAGGCCACCTTAGGCTACACAGTGAGTTCTGGACTAGCCTGGGCTACATTGTGAGACCCTGTCAAAAACAAAGAACAGGGGAATGGAGAGATGGCTCCATGGTTAAGAGCACTCGCTGCTCTTACAGAGAACTGGAATTCAATTCCCAATGCTTATGATAGACAGCTCACAACCGCCTGTAAGTCCAGCTCCAGGAGCTCTAACACCTCCAGACCTCTGCAGGAACCTGCAGGCAATGCACATAAACATATACTGACACACACATATAAAGAAATAAGCACACATACTCAGACATAAAATAAATCTTCAAAAAGTAAGAAAGAAAGCTAACATTCACCTAAGAGTGGGCACTTACCATGCTCATCTTTCTGGGTCTGGGTTACCACACGCAGGAGGAGAAGAGGGGGTGGGAAATGGATTTGGCGTGTAAGATATGAAAAGATAGCATTTTTTAAAAAAAAGAAAAGAGAAAAAGAAATGAGATGCAAAGGCTCTGCTGGACACCGAGGCAGCAGACAGCAGAGGGAGCTAGCTGCTGTCATCTTTATCTGGTTTCCCCTTTCCCATGACTAAAAACATTGGTCCTCTCTCCAAGTGGGGTGCTGGATTCAGGAAGTTTTCTTGCCCAAACAATCTGAATTGGAATCTCACCAATTCTCACTGACATTCCTTATGCGGGGACTGCAGGGGAGAGGAGAGGAGTTAAATAACACAAGACCACAACCAGGTAAGTTCAGAACAAGAGTTTTAGAGGACCAGGATGTGCAATGAGGGAATGGCGAGAAGGATGTGCACTGGGACAGGCACGGAGAGATCTTTATTCCTACTGTTGATGCTTGTATGGTTTTAAAGCAGATGCCTTAGTTCATTAGTTGTCTCCACTTGTGGGCATTTTCTCACACGATCATAATGCTATTATCAATTCTACCAAATTTAATGTTTTGTATCATCTAAAACAAGCAGCATATTAAATCTATGCAATTGTCTTAGAACTGTCTTAGAAATTTTCTAAGGTGGTGTTTGTTGGCTAGGTGAGGCTCAAACTCTTGGCCTTAAGCGATTCTCTTGCCTCAGCCTCCTTACTTCTGGAAGAAAACATTTTAAAGCTAAACTTGTACAAATCTGAATTCACTGGAGTTCTACACAGTGTGATTTATGGGGAAGTCTTTCCATTTTTATTTCTGAATCCTTTTGGTATTTGTTGTTATCGTTGCTATTTTATAGTTTTTGGCTTTTAGAGACAGGGTTTCTCTGTGTAACAATCCTAGCTATCTTGGAACTAGCTCTTATAGACCATGCTGGTCTCAAACTCACAGAGATCCACCTACCTCTGCCTTCTGAGTGCTGGGATTAAAGGTGTGCGCCACTACCATCTGGCAATTTATGGGGCAATTTTAAACTGCTTTAAATGGAAAGCAGGGTCCCTTGTTCCTCAGAGCAGACACTCATGGAGTCTCTGAGTAAATCCTTTCTTTATCTTATTTTCCTACTCTCCTCATCGTAAGTATTTCCTGTCTGAACTTAGTGTTCCCAATGATTTACTGATATTACTTTGTGTGTATATACCCACAAAAGATACATAGTATTAGCTCTCAAATCGTTAAGCCTTCCACAGATGATATGCCTCATTGCAGAACATAATTTTAATATAATTTTTTGCGTAATCTTTTGAACATTTCATGCATGCATACTCTGTATTTTGAACTGTAAGTTTTTATAAGTAAGTGGGTACTGAGTTCAATTTGTGATGCCCCGCTACCCATGAGATTTGGGGCTGTCCACTGGAGCATGACCAATCTATCAAGGGCCACAGCCCCAAAGAAAAGTTGCTCATCCTCTCTTAACAGCCACCAGCAGTCTATATATAGCTCCTCAGCTAAGGATGGGTGTTCAAGAGACCCTCTTCCATGCAAACATATTTTATATATAATTAAATATATAATTATACTTTAGTATTTATTCATTCTGACAATATAGTCCTAGACATTTAATTTGCTTCTTTATTATTTTTCCATTATAAGAATATTCCATCATTTCTTTACAGGTTCAGCTGTTGGATGATAGTTGGGCTGTTTTCAATTTATCGCTGTACTCAGTGATGCTAACATAAACTTTCTCACTGTTTACATTTGCTGGAATCCTCCCTGAAGTGGATTTGTTGGATTGAAAAGCATGTGCATTTTTACTTTTAGCAGGAATCAATAAATCATCCCTGAAAAGTGTGTTGTAACAACTCATGCCCAGGGTGGCTTGCGATAATGATATATTAACCCAGCAGGTGTGTGCCAGCATTGGGTTATCAAGTGTTTGCAGTAGGCCTTTTAATCCTTTTAATCGCTGTTCTTTGGAAATTCATTTCTCACACGTAGACTTGGGTTTTAAAATGTGATTCTCCTAACAAAAGCACAGTAAGAGCAAGAGAAACTTACAGAGCAAGTAGGCAAAGCCAGCACCAATCCCAGCTGTCCCGGTCACCATATCACTGTTCCATAGAGCCATCAAAATCTTAATCCCCTTCAAAGAAGTTTCCTCGGCCAACACTGAAGCTGCATGGAAGCTGGCAAAAACCATGGCTTAAACAATCATGAAAAGAAGGAGCACTGAGAATCTGGGCAGAAATACTGGCGGTCATGCAAGAAGTGAGGGATCTGCCCCTGGCTGTCAAGTCAGAGAGCACAGCCCCAGTGTGGAGACTCAGCGGTCACTCACCATAGGTGGCGTTTGTGGGCTAGAAGTACATGGAAATGTGCCTGGCACATTAGTGGGCATGATTAGCAACCAAAACAGGACAGTTTGTATTTGGAAAGTTGGGTAGAGATCCACTTTATAAAACAAAAGAAGCAACAAGGAAGGACAAACTTGAAGTAATTTCTTTGAAAAAACAACTTATTCAATTTGTTAGATGGTGAATATAAAGAAGACCACAGGATCCAGTTGAGATTAAGAAAACATTGAGAGTATTCATAATGCCCTTGCCTTGAATTTTGAGTTTATAATTTCCATGCATATGTTTGTGTCCTCCTATGGCAGACAATGTAGACATGAAATAAAGTCACTTCCTACTCTATGGATTATCTTATAATCTGCCTCTTCAGGTAGAGCTTTTTCAGAATCACATAGACATACCTCTTAAAATGTGTTTTTGCAGACTTAGAATTTTGTGTGAACATAAAACTTGAATAATTTGTGCCAGCTTATTGTATGAACACACCAGTTCATGTGTACATTTAAATACAAGGTACTAGATTGTCCCATTTGCTTATCTGACTCTACCCAAGTCTTCTGTGCACACATCTCTCTGTTTCTCCAGGACGTTCCTAGATGTTGGCTTATGTGGTGGCAACGAAAACCCTCATTTTTGCTAAGTTGTTCTCTATATCTGTTGTTCCAACATACACCTTGTATTAGTCAGGGTTCTCTAGAGTAACAGTACTTACAGAATGGATCTCTCCATGTATGTATGTGTGTGTGTGTATAATTATATACATAACATACACTGTATACACACATATATACAGACATACATATATAATATATACCTACACCCATGCACATATACATACAGAGATATATACATATATGTATATGTACATACAAAAATACACACACACACACACACATACACACATGGAGAGAGAGAGAAGCGCCGTGGTCCAGCTAATCTATCAATGGCTGCCTACGTACAGAAGGTTCAGGAATCCAGCAATTGTTAGTCCATGAGGCTGGATGCCTCTGCTGGTCTTTTGTGATGGGTGCCTGCTTCCATGTATCATTAAGAAGCACTGCACATAGGTATGTGGATTAATATTCAGGTCTTCTAGTCAGTTCCACTGGTCCTCCTGTCTGTTTTTGTGCCAATACCAGACTGTTTTCAGTACTGTAGCTCTGTAGTAGAGTTTGAGTAATGGATTGTGATGCCTCCAGAAGTTCTTTTATTGTACAGGATTATTTTGGTTATCCTGGTTTTTTGCTTTTCCATATGAAGTTGAGTACCATTCTTTCAATGTCTGTGAAGAATTTTGCTGGGATTTTGATGGGTGTTGCATTGAATTGGTAGATTGCTTTTGGTAAGATTGTCATTTTTGCTATGTTAATTCTACCTACCCAAGAGCACTGGAGATTTTTCCACTTTCTGGTGTCTTCTTCAATTTCTTTAATCAAAGATTTAAAGCTCTTGTCATACAGGTCTTCCACTTGTTTGGTTAGAGTTACTCCAAGATAATTTATGCTACTTGTGGCTATTGTGAAGGGTGATGTTTCTCTGATTTCTTTCTCAGCTCATTTATCATCTGTGTCCAGAAGGGCTACTGAATTTTTTGAGTTAATCTTATATCCTGCTATGTTACCCACACATCTACAAATGCCTGATTTTTGACAAAGAAGCAAAAAATATAAAATGGAAAAAGGCATATTTAATAAATGGTACTGGCATAACTGGGTATCAACATGTAGAAGAATGAAAATAGATCCATATCTATCACCATGCAAAATCTCAAGTCTAAATGGATCAAAGACCTCAACATAAAGTCAGCCACACTGAACCTCATAGAAGAGAAAGTGGGAAGTACACTTGAGTGCATTGGCAGAAGATACCACTTCTTAAATATAACCCCAGTAGCACAGACTCTGAGAGAAACAATTAATAAATGGGACCTCCTGAAACTGAGGAGCTTCTGTAAAGCAAAGGACGTGGTCAACAAGACAAAGAGGCAGCTTACAGAGTAGGAAAATACCTTCACCACCCCACATTGGACAGAGGTCTGATTTTCAAAATACACAAAGAACTCAAGAAATTGGTCATCAAAAGAACACATAAAAAATGGAGTACAGACCTAAACAGGGAACTCACAAGAATGGAATCTAAAATGGCTGAAAGACCCTTAAGGAAATGCTCAACACCCTTAGTCATCAGAGAAATACAAATCAAAACAACTCTGAGATTCCATCTTATACCTGTCAGAATAACCAAGATCAAAAACACTGATGACAATTTATGCTGGAGAGGTTGTGGGGTAAAGGGAACACTTCGGTATTGCTGGTGGGAGTGCAAACTGGTACAATCCCTTAGGAGAGCAGTATGGCAATTTCTCAGAAAATTAGGAAACAACCTTCATCAAGACCCAGCAATATCACTTTTGGGTATATATATATATCAAAAGGATGCTCAATCGTACCACAAGGACATGTCCTCAACTATGTTCATAGCAGCATTGTCTGTCATAAGAAGCATCTGGAAACAACCTAAGTGCCCCTCGATAAGGAAAATGTGGTATATTTACACAATGGAGTACTACACAGCAAAGAAAAAGAATGACATCTTGAAATTTGCAAGCAAATAGATGGAGCTAGAAAACATCATATTGAATGAGGTAACTCAGACCCAGAAAGACAATTATCATATGTCTGTCTTCACTCATAAGGGAGTAAAAAACATAAACATTCAACATAAAGCAAAGAAAACCAGGTTACAAATTACAATCCCAGAGAACCTAGACAACAATGAGGACCCTAACAGAGACATACATAGATCTAATCTACATGGGAAGTAGAAAAAGACAAGATCTCCTGAGTAAACTGGGAGCACGGGGACCATGGGAAAGGGTTGAAGGGGGAGGAGAGAAGAAGGGAGGGGAGCAGAAAAAAATGTAGAGCTCAATAAAAATCAATAAGGAAAAAGAAAAAAAGCACTGCACGAAGTGCAGATAGACGGATGACTATAGATGAAGAGCTCTTAAAGCTGCTGCTAGCCTAGGTGAAGCATGGATGTGAGACCAGAGAGTTGTTGGGGAGCCCTCCTCCGTGTAGGCAGGGAGAAGGATGCTCACAATTCTTCCTCCAGCGTGACTGGCTTCCTTACCAGACTGTGTTTGGCCTTGTACGGGAGTTAGAAGAGAGCATGTGGTTTTACATATCTCTACTCCATCCTACCTTAGTTGTAAATGTCTGGAAACACTGCAGCTATATGCCCAGAAATGTCTCCTACATGGTTTCTAATCTAGTCACATTGACAATGAAAATTAACCATCAGGGAGGCCCAGAGGGAGAATGAGACAGGTGACCTCATCTGGACTCAGTGGTGTGGTGGTATGGTGGTGTGGTTCCACGGTGGTGTGGTTCCACGGTGGTGTGGTTCCACGGTGGTGTGGTGAGGTGGTTCCAAGTGTACAGAAGATCTCCTGCTGAGAGAAAAACTCGTCAACCCCACAGCTAGAGACTGACCCTTGTCTCCAGTGGGAAAGACTTTGCTTCATGATTAGACCTGGGGATTATAATGAAAATACTCTGAAAGCGTTTAGTTCATGCTGAGAGAAAATGCTGGATACTCTAAGAGGTACTGGGGGAAGGAGCCATTATGGGTAGATGGAAGGAAAATGTGTTCAGGCAAAAGTTGGGCCTGGGAAACAGACTCCATAGTTCTCATCCAAGGGCTGCCAGGTTAGACAAAACACACAAAGGAACACTATGTTGTCCAGTTAGGTTTATCTAAAATTAAAGTTTAACTCGGGGTCCTATATTTTGCTGAGCAATCCAGGGCCATGGGAGTTCTGTCTGATCCACTCAAACACCGCCATGACACTTGCTTGTAGATTCCCTGAACCTTCATTGCATGCGTGAGGAGGGCTGAGGGCAGGCAGCCACAGCCCAGAGGGGAGAGGCTGCTTTGGGGACAGAAACGGCGCCATTTTGTTCTGTGGCCTTCGTTTCCTGCATCCTCCGTAGTACACAATTAGTGGATTAATGCAGCTTGATTTTAGCAAGATTCAGAGACCATACTGATAACATGTACACAGCACTTTGCTCCTTGTAGATGCTTTCCTGAAATGCTGAGTTGCATACAACGCAGCACAAGGAACCTAGAAAGGCAGTGCAGGACTGTTTTCTGATTAAGCATGTACTTACATTACTCACATAAGAATTGGGTGTGGGTTCTCTAGGTCTCATTCTTGGCTTCTACTCCTGAAAAAAAAGCAGAGATTTAGACAAGGTGGTTGCAGCGTAAGTCCCTCCTTACCTTATTTATGTAGCTCTTTCCACCTTCAGTGGGGGTTTCTGGATCTCAAATCCCTCATCATGATGCACAGCAACCCATCACTGAGGGAGGAAGTTGGTTGTGCTGTGTTTTCTTAGTGCTTTTCTTGGATACAAATCACGCAGGGTAACGTGGGCATTTGGACTATCCACTTTTCCCTGTATCAGCACTCAGTCAGAAAGCCCCAAGCCTTATCTTGTGCGCTTCCATAGAAACACCCAAATGATAGGGAGGGGAAAACAGTCCACGATAACGCACAGTTATCTCTGCCTTGGCTTGAATTGCTTTCAGTTTGCCAGAGAGAATGCTTGACAAGCTGGGCTCCCTTACAGCTGTCAAACTGGGAGCAGGAACCTCCCTCCCTCCCCAACAATGTTGGTGTTAGAGAAAGTAGATTGGGAGTGTGGTAGTTTGATTGCAATTGGCCCCCATAAACTCACAGGAAGTGGCACTATTAGGAGGTGTGGCTTTGTTGGAGTGGGTATGGCCTTGCTAGAGGAAGTGTGTCACTGTGGGGGTGGGTTTTTGAGGTTTTCTTTGCTCAGGACACTGCCCAGTGTTTCAGTCAACTTCCTGTTGCCTGCAAGATATAGGCAACTAGTCAGCTACCTCTCCAATACCATGTCTGCCTGCACACTATCATGTCTGACTGCACACTATTATGCTCCTCCCTGTGATGATAACAGACTGAACCTCTGTAAGCGAGTCACCCCACTCAAATGCTTTCTTTATAAGAGTTGCTGTGGTCATGGTGTCTTTTCACAGCAACAAAAACACTAAGACAGGGCCCAGCTGCTGCTGGTTTTTTAGCAAGGATCTTTCAGGAGAATCTGCAGAATTTTCTGTCCCTACCATCTCCACCTACTCCCGGAGTGTCATCTGCACTGGCCACACATGGTTCTCATTCATTTGCATTTGATTCATCAAAATATTGTTTAGTCAAAGTCACTCTGTTAAAGAGCCTTTTACGAGCCAATCACCCAAGCTTGGCTTGAGCCTCTTGGAATTTGGGAGTTCCTTCACTTTTCTTTTGACTGCAGAACCGCCTAGCCCAAGCAAACCCTAAACTAAAGCAGGCGTGGGCGGAGCTGCCTCTGCCACTTATTAGAGGGTTTGTGTCTCTAATTCTGGACTCCAGTTAGCACAAGCACAATCCCTGGTTGGTGAAAAATATTTTGTAAGATGATTTAAAGCACGTCTTTTTGGTCTAGTCAAAGTCTGGTCGGTGATCCATAGCTCCTCTTGGCAATTCAGCCTGGACACTGCAGTTTGCTCTTCACCATTGTCTCTCCCACCCTACTGTAGCCTGGTGTTTCTCTCCTGTACCATTCAGTGACTTTCTGGCATATTCACCTCCTTGGGCCAGTGACTGAACTTCCTCTCCCCTGGCTCTGCCTACATCGCTCTCTTGCCATTGGTTCACAGTCGTACCTCTTCAGCAGGGCTCTGTGTGCACCATCAAATCCTAGGGACTGACCATGAAGGTCACAAGACAAACAGACTATTTCCCTGAAAGCATCAAGTTTCCTAGATCGTAGAAGAAAATATCTTAAAAACACAATATGATCTGATCGCCTCAGAGTAAAGGGTTGGGGGAAAAATTCCAATCAAATGAACCTGAGAAACAAGCTGTGTTGACAGAGGTTTCTGTCCCACCTGGTCCTGCAGCCATTCAGTCCCAAAGAAATCTCTTTAAGCTAAAATTAATCAAAAGAGACAAAAAAAGAACATTTTGTATTAGTCATAGGAAAAATCTGTCAAGAGGAAATCTCAATACTGAACATCTATGCCCCCAAAACAAGGCCACCCTCATATGTAAAACAAACACCATTAAAGATTAAATTAAACATTAAACCCCACACACTAATAGTGGGAGACTTCAACACCCATTCTCCCCACTGGACAGGTCTATTAAATAGTAAATTAACAGAGAAATAGGGGAACTAACAGATGTCATGAATCAAATGGACTTAACAGACATCTATAGAACATTCCATCCAAATATAAAAGAATATACCTTCTTCTCAGCACTTCATGGAACCTTCTCAAAAATTGACCACATGCTAGGTAACAAAGCAAACCTCCACAGATACAAAATAATTGGAATAACCTCATGTATCTTATTGGATTAGCATGGCTTAAAATTAGAATTCAACAGCAACACTAATTCCAGAAAGTTCACAAACACATGGAAATTAAACAATACTCATTTGAATCATCAATGGGACAAGGAAGAAATAAAGGGAGAAATTAAAGACTTCCTAAAATTTAATGAAAATGACCACACAACATACCCAAACTTATGGGACACAATGAAAGCAGTGTTAAGAGGAAAGTTCATAGCACTAAACACCTATATAAAGAAGCTGGAAAAAAATCCCACACTAGTGGATTAACAGAACATTTGAAAACTTGAACAAAAAGAAACAAACTCACCTAAGAGAACTAGATGGCAGGAAATAACCAAATTGAGAGCTGAAATCAACAAAATAGAAACAAAGAATCAATGAGACAGAGTTGGTTCTTCGAGAAAATCAACAAAATAGACAAAACTAACTAAACTAACCAAAAGGCAGAGAGATAATATCCAAATTAACAAAATCAAAAATGAAAAGCGGGACATAACAACATCCACAGAGGAAATAAAGGTCATATTTTGAAAACCCGTCCTCCACAAAATTGGAAAACTTAAAGGAAATGAACAATTTTCTGAATAAATATCACTTACCAAAATTAAATAAAGACCAGATAAGCAAATTAAATAGACCTATAACTGCTAACGAAATAGAAACAGTGATAAAAAGTCTCCCAATTAAAAAAAAGCGCAGGACCAGATGGTTTCAGCACAGAATTCTATAAGATTTTCAAAGAAGAACTAATATCAATACTTCTCAAATTGTTTCACACAATAGAAAGAGAAGAAACATTGTCAAACTCTTTTTTTATGAGGCTACAAACCCTGATATCCAAATCACACAAAAACATTACTAAGAAAGAGAATTACAGACCAATCTCCATTGTGAACATTGATGCAAAAACACTCAACAAAATACTGGCAAAGTGAATCCAAGAACACATCAGAAAAGTCACGCACGATAATCAAGTCTGTTTCATCTCAAAGATGCAGGGATGGTTCAACATACAAAAACCTGTCAATGTAATCCACCATATAAGCAAACTGAAAAAAAACCCCACATGATCATCTCATGAGATGCTGAAAAGCCATTGACAAAATACAATATCCCTTTATGATAAAGGTCTTGGAGAGAGCAAGGATACAAGGAACATATCTAAACATAATAAAGGCAATATACAGCAAGCCAACAGCCAACATCAAGCTAAATGAAGAGAAACTCAAAGTGATCCAACTGAAATCAGAAACAAGACAAGGTTGTCCACTCTCTCCATATCTATTCAGTATAGTACTTGTTCTAGTTAGAGCAATAGTACAACAAAAGGAGATCAAGGGGATAAAAATCAGAAGAGAAGAAGTCAAACTCTTACTATTTGCTGATGATAGGCAAGTTTACATAAGGGACCCCAAGAATTCTACCAAGGAACTTCTACAGCTCATAAACACCTTCAGTAATGTAGCAGGATACAAGATTAACTCAAAAAATCGGGAGCCCTCCTTTACACAGATGATAAATGGGCTGAGAAGGAAATCAGAGAAATATCACCCTTCACAATAGCCACAAATAGAGTAAAATATCTTGGAGTAACTCTAAACAAACAAGTAGAAGACCTATATGACAAGAACTTTAAATCTTTGATGAAAAAAATTGAAGAAGACACCAGAAAATGGAAAAATCTCCCATGCTCTTGGGTAGGTAGAATTAACATAGTAAAATGACAATCTTACTAAAAGCAATCTACCGATTCAATGCAAAGCCCATCAAAATCCCAGTAAAATTCTTCACAGATTTTGAAAGAGCAATACTCAACTTCATATAGAAAAGCAAAAAGCCCAGGATAGCCAAATCAATCCTGTACAATAAAAGAACTCCTGGAGGTATCACAATCCATGACTTTAAACTCTACTACAGAGCTACAGTACTGAAAACAGTCTGGTATTGGCATAAAAACAGACAGGAGGACCAATGGAACTGAAGAGCCAGATATCAATCCACACACCTACGAACACCTGATTTTTTACAAAGAAGTAAAAAATATAAAATGGAAAAAAGACAGAATATTCAACACATGGTGCTGGCATAACTGGATATCAACATGTAGAGGAATGAAAATAGATCCATATCTGTTGCCATGCACAAAACTCAAGTCCAAATGGATCAAAGACCTCAACATAAAGCCAGCCACACTGAAGCTCATAGAAGAGAAAGTGGGAAGTACACTTGAATGCATAGGTACAGGAGACCATTTCCTAAATATAGCCCCGTCAGCACAGACACTAAGAGAAACATTTAACAAATGGGACCTCCTGAAACTGAAAAGCTTCTGTAAAGCCAAGGACACAGTCAACAAGACAAAATGACAGCCTACAGAATGGAAAAAGATCTTCACTAACCCCACATTGGTCAGAGGGCTGATCTCCAAAATACACAAAGAGCTCAAGAAAATTTTTGGTCATCAAAAGAACAAATAATCAAAAAAAAAATGGCATACAGACCTAAACAGAGAACTCGTCAACAGAAAAATCTAAAATGGCTGAAAGAACCTTAAGGAAGTGTTCTACATCCTTTACCATCAGAGAAATGCAAATCAAAACAACTCTGAGATTCCATTTTACACCTGTCAGAATGGCCAAGATCAAAAACATGCTGGAGAGGATGTGGGGTAAAGGGAACACTCCCCCACTGCTGGTGGGAGTGCAAATTGGTACAGCCCCTTTGGATATCAGTATGGCAATTTCTGAGGAAATTAGGAAACAATTCTCTTCAACACCCAGCAAAACCCAAAGGATGCTTAATCGTACCACAAGGATATCTGCTCAGCTATGTTAATGGCAGCAGTATTCATAATAGCCAGAACCTGGAAACAACTTAGATGCCCCTCAACCTAAGAATGGATAAAGAAAATGTGGTACATTTACACAATGGAGTACTACACAGCAGAAAAAATAATGACATCTTGAAATTTGTGAACAAATGGATGGACCTAGAAAACATTATATTTGTGGTATCCCTACTCAGAAAGACAAATATCATACGTATTCACTCATAAGTGGCTTTTAGGCACATAAAAAAATCAACCTACAATTCACAATCCCAGAGAACCTAGACAACAAAGAGGACACTAAGAGACACATGGATCTAATGTGCATGGGAAGTAGTAAAAGACAAGAGCTCCTGAGTAAATTGGGAGCATGGGGACCATGGGAAGAGTATGAGGGGAGGGGAGAGGAAGGGAAGGGAGCAAAGAAAAATATATAGCTCAATAAAAACAATTAAAAAAACAAAACCAAAACAAAACAAAAAGAATATTTGTTGGTAAATACATGGGAAGTTTTTCACTCACTGTAAAAGAATAAAAGATCCTTCATCTGATGAGCCATATGGCTGATCAGTTTTTGTGTCTAATTCATCAATTTTCAAATAAGAATCTGTGATGGAGAAGCATAAATAAAAATAAAGTAAAAAATAAAAATCTGGAACTCCTGGTTCCCTTTAATAATTCATACTAATGGGACCCTGAGGGGTCTTCCTGCCTGCCTTGGAAGCCATATTGGGCAGGCCTTGGAGCCCATTTCAGTACCAGCCACAGCTCTTCTCAGGGCTCAGCAACACTGTGTTCTCTTCTCAGATCAGCTTGCTAGCCTACTGCAAGGGAAGCTAAATGTGGGTGGATTTCAGAACTCACTGGAATTCCCTCCCAATACTATCCTATATGTTTCTCCGTTTCATTATTTTCTTTTTTTTATAGTTTATTTATTAAAGATTTCTGTCTCCTCCCCTCCATCGCCTCCTATTTCCCTCCCCCTCCTCCAATTAACTCCCCCTCCCTCATCAGCCCAAAGAGCAGTCAGGGTTCCCCGCTCTGTGGGGAGTCCAAGGACCTCCACCTCCTTCCAGGTCTAGTAAGGTGAGCATCCAAACTGCCTAGGCTCCCACAAAGCCAGTAATGCAGTAGGATCAAAACCCAGTGCCATTGTTCTTGACTTCTCAGCAGTTCTCATTGTCCGCTATGTTCAGCGAGTCCGGTTTTGTCTTTCACATCTTCATAGTCTTTACTAATATTTTCTAAATCCCCACACCTCTACCCTGGCAAGAGTAATTTTGATGAGGCTGATCCCCAACAAATAGCACTTAATTTCCAACTGCTTAAAATATCCCTGACCCCAAAATATGATAGGAGTAAGACAAAAAAACCTACATTAACATGATACAAGGAAATGAACAGACCAGTTGAAGTGTGCAGGCTACATTCATAGTTTAACATTTTGCTGCCAGAACAAGTCATGCTCACACTCTAGACCCAAACATTCTGTAGGCAAACCACTCCCTGGGTGGAATCCAAAGTTATCCCCTTAAGGGAACTGGACCCTTAGTTGGATCCTTAGACTTGTTTGGAGTAGAAAAGACCTACTTCTCTACTCCAGGAGTGTAAGGTCAGGATATTAGCCACACCTATTGACAATAATCTTGAGAGAGCAAAACTCTCTGGTCTACATCTAGGTGGGACCTTTGTGGCAAAAGCACAAGGAACTAGAGGTAGGTTCCAACTCTTTGACCTTTGGTCAATGTGGAAATAGGTTCATATTTTAGGGCCTCCACACAATGGACTATTCAGAAAAGTTCTTCCAAGATCAAATCTTGCTTTTCTCTTTCCAAAGAGGTCTCTAATGTCTAAGAGGGACAAGATCTGGCTCCTGGTACAGGGACTGTTCCTTCTTCCTGTCTCATTCCTAGCTCCAGAGAGGCCTCTAGAGAGGAGCCTGCTTGGTCCCCAAGTGTCTCATTTCACCTGAACAATGGGGGAGAGAAGCAGTGTTGACTAGAATCTCTGGGAGCTCTTGGCTATGAAACAAAGCCCTTGCCATTCATGGGCAGGCCATTTCCAGAGCCTTAGGTTTCAGAGGGCTTCAGGACCGGTGAGTAGCATGGGACATGTAGGCCAGGCAGGGTTCTCTTTGGGCTGTAATGTCATGGTCTTCAGAGTCAGAAAGCTACTAGGTAAGGAGCGCCACAAAGCTACCAGGTGAGGAGGAGGCTGGGTGTGTGAGGAAAGAGAAGCTCTGACATATTGGCATTGCTTCTAGGCCTCAGTCCATGGACAATCAAAGCAGGCTCTCATGTCATCACTTCCAGAAATAAAAGACAGGAAAGTTCCATCTCAGTTTACAATCCCAAGTTCTTCTACTCTCTCTTCTTCCCTCGCCTTCCCACACAAAGCTTCCTACAACTTCAGAGCCGGGGTACACCTTTGAAAGACTTTGGTCTACCAACCCTCCTCATTCTATGTATAGAATACTCATCATACAAACTGCTAGAGTGGTTTGCCCTGTGCCATGCACTGGCAAGTGTTGGGACAATGACAGAAACTGGGTGCCTTGTGTTTCTTTCTCCTTACAATTTCAGGGGCTCCTAACATCAATCCTGAGCATCCAGCTTTCCTTGTCCTTGGCACATCTACAAACACCCGTGCCATTACCTAATACTCTCTCTTCAGCCAAGGCCACGTTCAAGCCTAATATAGTTATTTTTATAGGGAACCATACAGCGGCAGCGGAAAAAACCACATCACTTGTTCTGAATATCAGAGACTAGAAGTCCCATGTGAAATGGATTAATAAAAAAAAAAATTGCTGCGGATCCCCAGAAATGCTGCAGCCGCAGAAATGCTGAAGGTCTCCAGGTGGCAGCAGTGGGCAGCGGGTCCTGAGAGCGGCCAGTTCTAGGTAGGGACTGGCGCAGGCCCTCGAGTGGCATCAGTGGGCCATGTGGCAGCAGGCAACAAACAGCAGGTCCCGAGAGCACCCAACCCCAGGCAGGGATGGCACAGTTCTCCGAGTAGCTGCAGCAGGCCACAAGGAGGGACAGACAGATGGGCCTGCCATGAGATCATGCTACAGGTCTCCGCCGAAAGCGGCTGGTCCTAGGTAGGGAGACATATGGCGGGCAAGAGACAGAGACGTGGATAGGCACGCCATCCAGAGTGAGGTTGGATATTTATAGGTTATGGAGGGGGGAGGGAGAAGGGGAAAAGAGGAGAGAGGCAGAGAGAGAGAGAGAGAGAGAGAGAGAGAGAGAGAGAGAGAGAGAGAAGAGAACGAAGCTGCCTGTCAAAGAGAGAGACAGAAAAGGAAGAGACTCAAGCTGCAAGCAGTAGAAAGATCTGCCTGCCTCAAGGCAGTGGGGGAGGGAGTGGGAGAGGCTTGTCTCTTAAAGGGACAGAACAGATCACAGTGTACCTAGTTGACAATGACTTAATGACATCAGCTAGGTCCTGGGATCTTCTGAGTACTGATGTTTGAGATGAGAGTGAGGGTTTGAGAACAATGGAAAAGGCATCCCCTGGAAGGAAGAAAAGGAGAAGAAACAGAGCAAATGTCACGGCATTGTTTTTCTGCACACTGTGTGTCTGCTCCTCCTGCTGGGATCATCATCTTTTCTTACACTGCAGGGACACGTGTGGCCTGGCCTTGCTCACTACCCTCTCAGGTCTGCAGAAGCTGAAGCTAGAACCCGGAGTTCCCACAGTATGGGTGTGCTTCCTCTGGATGGACAGGGTTTGAATGTTGGCTTTTCTGTCTCTTGGGGAAGGCTTTTTGGTTGAGGACATCCCAGTGAGGAAGGCAGGGTAGTGGACAGGGAATGAGAAGACTCCTGAAGAATAGCTGGGTGAGTTTGTACACTGGATATCTTCCCCTCCACCCCAGCGGGAAACGCAACACTTCCTATCGATGAGGACGGGAATAAGCAGAATCCCTGTGGGGGGATATCAAGGTTTACTGCCAGTGTCACCTAGATCTCAGGGCTCTGGGTGAACGCTACTTCAAGGGTGGCCTTGAATCATCCCTGCTTGTGGGATAGCGCGCAAGCGCTTACCCTGGTCACAGAACTAGTGCATTGCAAAGGCTTCTATCCCATCTGCCCTCATAGCAAGTTCATGAAATATTGCAATACAATTCATTCATTAAAAAGGCTAACAAGGACATGCATGATGTATGTACCCTGTTGGTAGTCTGCTGATTGTTCTGGAAACCCAGAGGAGGAGGGAGATGGGATAGCTCGAGGAGGTAAGGTTTTTGTGTGAAGCCCCTTTCTCTGTTTCTTCTCACCCTCCCTCCTCCTCCCTTACTTTCTTCGAGCGCAGGGTTTGCCGTGGTGCAGGGCTGGGGGTTTGGCTCTCGTTCCTGGCTGTGGGCTGATAAACATCCCGGAAGCCTGCGGTGGTGGGAGGATGACCAGGTGGACCGTACCCACGCAACTGCCCTTGAGATCCTTGAAGACAGATTTACCACTTGTCAAATTCTCCTTGTAGCCCACTCTCCCCATTGAGGCGGTGCCCACAGTGTGTGAGGACCCATGCGGGTGGGGAGACAGCTTTGAGGAGGGAGATGGCACAGTGCTGGAGGCAGGCACTGCTCTGCAGGCTGTGAGGACCCCAGAACCATAGCAGGCATGCCCCACTCAGGGTCCGCCCTTGGACCAGAGAGAGGTCACCGGCTGACAGACTCTCCATTGAAATCCTCTTACTCTCCACGGTTGTTATCTCGGAGCGCTGGGGTGAATGACGTGGTGAAGCCTGGAGGGCCTTGGCCTTGGGACAGCCGAGACTCAGGACTAAGGGAGCAGGTGATTTTCAAACCAGCCAGAAAATTCTAAAGGAAAGCTTTGGGTAGAGATAGAGGGCTCTGTGAGTTGAGAACCCAGGATGCCAGCCACTGGAAGAACAAGTAAAGGCCACTCTCAATACAGAGATGCGGAAGACCCCATGATTGCTCCCACCTACTGGTTGACACCTAAGACACCAGGATGAGCTCTTATTTCACACCAGGTAGACAAAAGGACCTGGCGATGTGGCCCAACATGGTACCGAAAGTTGATACAACCCAAAACTTGAGCCAGATCTTGCTGTGATTTGCAGTTTGCCCAGGGTGCCTTTAGTAACGGGGAGAGGAGGGAGGGGAAGAAGACAAAAAGGAGGAAACATTCCAAAGCGAGGGAGGAGGTGACATTGTGTGTGTGTGTGGGGGGGGGCAGGAATCAGCAGCTGTGAAAGTTTGGACACGTCTATAAATGTTAAACAAGGAGGAGCACACCAGCTGGGGCTGACCTTTTCCTCTTTGTCTCCTTACTTACCTGGCCCTCTCTACACATTCCAGTCCAACGTCAATCAGCCCTGTCAGCCATTACCTGAGAAACTTATACGTCCAACACAATGCTTGGATCACCAGGGATGTATCCAGGCTGAGCTAGGTTAAACGCTTCTACAGTTTTACGAAAGGCTGCAAAACTGCATGAGGATTTAAATACAGATACAGAAGAAGCATATTTAATTATAACGAAAAAGAAGTAAAACCTTAAAGGAGAGACAGCTCAACAGTTTAGAGTGCTTGGTGCTGCTACAGAGGACCCAGGCTTGATTCCCAGCACCCATAGCCGGTGGCTCACAACCACCTGTAGCTGTAACTTCAACGGGATACGGCACTGTTTTCTGGCCTGCTTGCATGCAAACACACAAAACACACAGACACATACCTTAAATAAAGAAGTCTTAAAATGTTTTTAAAGTACTTAGATATCTACAGCAAACACCCCTCAAACAGGAAACTAAGTTAGTCCTCAGTTAACTTCACACACGCTGCTTCCCCTACCTTCTCTTTAATCTCCTCTTTCTGGTACGACACATTTACAAACTTATTTCCCATAGACAGAAGGAAAGACATGTATTTTTGTCGCATCTTGCATGCCTGATGGAAATCTGTTTTCAAGGGCAGTGATTAGGGTGTACACACCACATGACTCCACACAGCAAGAGGACCCCCTACATGCCAGGGCCATAAGCAGGAGGAATTCCCAGAGGCTTTATTTTCAACTAACGCTAACCAAAAATGGACAGACACATGGTGTATTGTGGCTGTGTATTTGGCAAGGCTGAGCGTGGCTTTTAGGAGAAAGAATTTCTATTTTGACAAGGGATTGATGAGAATAGACTCTTGACTGACAGCTTCTTACATTTGATAATCAGAGTAGTGGTTCCCAGTTTAGTTTTTGGCTCTTTTAGTGATTTTTTTTTTGTGTGTGTGTGTGATTTTTTTTGTTTGTTTTTGTTTGTTCATTTGTTTTTGTTTGGGGAAGTTCTTTGAGGCTATTTTTGTTTGTTTGTTTGTCTTTTTTTTTGGTGGGGACAAGATCTGTGCATACTGCATATTGACTTCTGATCCTGCAAGTCTGATCTCAGGACAGGGAGTGTCACGTGGGTTCGGGGTGGGGTTTACACTGGAGAAGTTGAGAACACTCTAAACCGGTTGCGAGTCCTCTTTACTCTATACTGGAATGTCTACAGCCACACCAACATCTGTCCACACACATCAAAGTGCAATGGAAGAGATTTAATGAGACTATCCTCCCACGTGAGAGCATGGTGGGGCCTTTCCTTGACTAGGTCGTAGGTGGGCCAGTACAACTGAGAACACTTGAACTCAAGATGGCATGGGTTTGTTGGACAGTCTGGCCCTGAGTGTAAGGGGTAGATGAAGTCCGAAGTGAATATGTTTTATTCACATGAGCATGGTCGTGCCAAGGAACCCTGTGCCCCAGACCATTGGACTTGAAACCTCCCACTGAGACTAGCTAACCCCTCCCCTGTGCTGGGTATGCCCCGGGTTCCTTGGTTACTGTGTAGTCGATACTCTATCAGGCTGATTATAAATTCTCCCCAAACCCGGCTTTTATGAATAGACATAAAAGCTGGCTGACTTCCGTTTGGACCAACTAAGGGTGGGGACCTCAACTTCTTTCTGCTCAAATTCTTCCTTGTGGGGTTCAGAATGACTTTACTGCTTAGAAGGTCAGGAGGAGGGCAGCAGAAATTGTGAGACAGAGATCTTATGCACATTTTACCCCGTGTAACCTTAGGTTATTCAGCAGGCTGCTGGGTGTCCCCAGATGATTGTCCAGCTCTCATGTGCCAGAGAGGCGGATCACCTGGATTGTGCTCCAGAGATGTGACTTGGAAGACAGTGACTCCTGTCAAGGCCAAAACTCTCACCTCTGGGCTTCATAGATGGGTCATCAGTTAAGAGCCCATATTGCTCTTGCAAAGACCTGGAGTTTGCTTTCCAGCGCCCACATCATGTGGTTTACAACATCCTGTTATTCCAAAGGATACAGTGTCCTCTTCTGCCCTCAGAGGGTACCTCCACTGTGCATGTGTGTGTGTGTGCGCGCACACACACACACACACACACACACACACACACAATTAATATCTATGTATCTTAGTCTTCAGTCCTGCCTTTTTCCACCTGGCTTTCCAGGATCGATCTGCAATCGAAGCATTCAAGGATCTATCAAAAGGATCTGTTATCCATTTTCACACCCATGGACTACAAATTCACTTCAAATTCCCTCCACTAAATGCAGCTCAACCCACAGCTCTCCAGCTTCACCTGCTCATACTTGAACTTATGCCCTTGAAGGGTCTATGTTGCTCCAGCTAAGCTGCCTTCTTGCAGGGGACATCCTGTGAGATATATGTAGGAATTAGGTATGTGGACGATCTGTAAAGACAAACTCTTGCTGACATTATTAGATGGCACATTACTTTTCTCATTGTATGATGAAAGAATCTGCCGAGAACCAGCATAAAGGGGGGGTGGGACTTTGGCTCATGGCTTGAGGAGGTACAATCTGCTATGCTGGGATAAGAGAGGCAGAGGCAGCTTGTGGCTGTGGCGGTGGGAGATTGCTTACATTTGAGTAGGTAAGGACATAGAGCGAAAGAATAGGCTGGAATCCAGGTTAACAGACCCTTCCTAAGAGCTCATCTGAAGTGACACACACACACTCTACCTTCTGGACATTCTACAGCTTTCCCCAGCTGAACCATCAGCTGTGGACCAAGTGTGCACACAGACCGAGCACACAGACTTTGAATTTGACTTTAATTCATTCATTTTGTAAATCTGCACATATCTTACCTAGCCTACCTACCTATAGACAATGGCAACCTTGTTAACATAGTCTTCAATAAGTTAGTGTAATTTTGTAAACATGTAGTAGTGTTAGATTAAAATTAGATTCCTCTGCATGTTAAATAACTGAAAAATATATAAGCATATGGTCTAATTTTAATTAAAATTACATATATAAACACATATAATCTCCACAGGAAAAAAATTAAATAGTGTCAGCAATTTAGAGAGAAGGAGGCAAGCTTGTCTAGTCTTTTATTTCCTTTTTTCCTCTAACAGTTGTGTTGTAATTACACTGCAATAAAAATGATCATACTCAAACTGTATGATTAAGAACAATTTTTCAAGTAGCAGCTTTCTTTCACAAGTTAGCCAGGTAGAGGGTGAGAAAAGAGGCCTGGGATTGGCAGCTGAGAAGCAATGACTTACAAATAAGAGAAGACATGTATCTTTCTGGGTTATCTCACTTGGTATAATGTTTTTTAGCTCTGTCCATTTACCTATAAATTTCATTTTTCTCCCTGAATCTTTACATGTGGCTATATAACCTGGAGTAACTACAGAAACCTGGAAAGAAAAAAAGGGACTGTGGGTGGCATCTGGGGCAAAGGAGTTTTAGAGAGGGGTCTAGTAAGATATGCGTGCTAGGAAGGGGCATGGGAAAACAGGGGGGCTTCTTAGGAGGGTAGGAAGGAAGGATAAATAACAATAAAAACATTTGAAAAAAGCCATAAGGAAAAATATTATTTTTACTTAAAATAGCACACACATACACACACATGCACTTGGGGTGATAGTTTTTACTCCAGAGTCATTGTTTAAGAGAGTCCAAGAGACTCCCAAAACAGTATATATTGTTGGCATTTCCCTTGGTTGCTCCCAGAACTTGATGTTAAGACCCTAATGCTGGAGACAACACTTAGTTTGGATACAGAACTTGGAGGACTGGAGTTAGAACAGATCTGGAAACCTCCCTTCTGTGAATGGACTCGAATAGTATCTGAAGACACTAGGCAAGCTAGGACAAGAGGAATCCATAGTCCTAATCAGCTGCAAAGCTTTTGAAGCACAACAATGGCCAGGTCAGTAAGATATTCCCAAGAGTGCAATAGTGGTACTTATATCTCGGGGGTAACCAACAGCTGTCTAGTTGACATAAGGTCTGAGAAATAGGAGGAAATTCATGCCTGTAATATAAACCTAGCCAACTCCCTGTGTAGGGGAAAGTCACAGACCCTAGAAGAGAAGCTATTGCTGCTACTTTCCTAAAGCAGTATTTCTAAACGCTTTCTGAGTACAGACTCTTAAACCTGCAGACGGGCATAGCTCTCACCCTTCCTATTGCATCATATAAAGACCATTGCAGAAATCCATTACTGGTAAAAATACAGAGAAGAGATGGACATGGGTGCCTAAGACTGATCATCTACAACACAATGCCTACATCTAAGGCTCAGGAAATATCACAGAAGAGGAAGCTGAGTGATTATAAGAGACAGAGGGCTAGGGTGTCTGTTGTTAGACGGTTTCTTCTATACATCACAGGGAAGTTGTACCACAAAGTCCCAGCAATGAGGTCTCCTAACCAAGACCTGCACAATGATAGCATCACTTGACATGCCAGTGTGCATGTGTGAAATCTCACAAGGCCTTTTTCCTAGATGAAGAGTTACAGGCCATTAATGGTTGCTAAGAGAGAAAGAATTTATCTTCTCTAGGGATGAGCTACCTGATAGATTATCCAATCCCGATGATCAGCACTAAACATTATACAAATGAGCAACACTAAATGGACTCAGTAGTCTGTATTTATGTATGCATATGCTTTTCTGTACATAGACATGCTTATCTACTATCTATCTATCTATCTATCTATCTATCTATCTATCTATCTATCCATCCATCTATCTCTCCATCCATGTATGATAATAATTAAAGAATACGTCCTGAATTTCAGAGGGAGTAGTGGGGAAACACAGGGAGATAGTACTCACCTATGAAATTCTAAAATAACAACAACAACAACAATAATAATAATAGTTAAAAAAACTGACTCAAAGCTGGGCTAAAAAGCATGTGTGAAGGAAAGAAAGAGACTCTGTACCTATCAACATGGGTGCTGTTATGTGCATGAGAGGTGGGGAGGAGGTGTTCACGGGCAGGCTGTCTAGAGGATATCGATATCTAGTTCTTATTATTAATTTATCTGCCCTGTCAGTCACATAAAACCATAAGAAAGGTCTAGTTTGCCTCTTAGTCTGTTTTACAAGTATACTAACCGGCTTTTCTTACTGTAAGAAATACCCAAGATAAATTCATTTCAAGGGAAGGAGTTTGTTTTATATTGACTAACAGTTTTGGAGGGATTCGGCTTTTTCCCACTGCTCTCTGTACTGTAGGGACAGTATGACAAAGGAGGCTCCTCCCCTCAGAAGGCCAGGAATCAGAGAGAAAAGAAGGGGCCAGAGTCTCAATGTCCTTTGAAGGCCACACTCTCAGTGACCTGCCATCTTCCCATGATTCCACCTTCTGAAGATTTTATCACTGTGCAATATCTCCAAGGGCTGCGGACCTTTGGGGAGCAAACAGTTATAAATTACAGTTCATGGAGAAAAAAGAGAGGTATTTCTCTGAGTGAAAGGGGTTCTTTTCTCCCTGTCCTCTCTGAGGGTCTTTCAGGACAGGGTGAACGACAAGATAACACCCTAAAAGAAGATGCAATTGGGTCTACAATACCAAAATAAAAAAAAGGCAATGTCTTGAATACCTCAAGCTTTCCCTCTACTCCCCAGTCCACTGCCCCAAATTTAACATAGCCTGAGTGCTGTGGAACAATGGTCTTTTATCCTGTCACTTGGATTATTTTTAATAAAACACGGATTGACCAGTAGCCAGGCAGGAAGTATAGGCAGGGTGACCAGGCAGGAAATAGAGGCGGGGCAACTAGAATTCTGGGAAGAGAGAAGTTTCAGTCAGCAGTTGTCACCCAGAGAGGAAGCCAGACATAGAGCAAGCAAGATGTGACTGCCTCTCCGAAAAAGGTACCAAGTCACGTGGCTATCACAGACAAGAATTGTGGGCTGACATAACTTATAAGAATTAACTAATAAGAAGCCTGAGCTACTGGGCCAACCAATTTATAATTAGTGTAGACCTTGGTGTAATTCTTTGAGACTAAACAGCTGCAGGACTGGGCGGGACAGAAACCTCAGTCAACACCCGAGTGCCTTCCACAGTCCAGGGAAAACATTAGACACTTACATCCCAAGCCTTAGGAACCAGCACCCTGCACACATGTGCACATACCATCTATCTCAAGTCTAGAAGACCCCCTTCTGCTGTCGCCAGACCACAGGGATGCGGTGTGTAATGAGGATGCTCTCCACCTCTTTCCCGAAATGTTTGGTGTCTGACAGGACCCTTGGAGAAAGGGGAGAAACTGAAAACCCATCTGTATTTGAGGTCAGCAGGGCTTCGAGCTCTAGAATGGCCATTTTTGTTAGCCCAAAACAACATCAGGACCAAAGCTGGGTCCACCAGCCCACTTGACATGTTGGCCAGGACAGTCTCACCTAGCCACTGGAGACCAAGGCTTTTTTTTTCTGCCTTTGAGGTGCTATCAATTGTGACAGGGACAATGGTCCAAGTACAAAGTTCACACAGCTACCTGCTAAGGGTTGTGCTCCTTTGACATCACTGTAACAGTAACTGAAGCAGCTGGAAGAAAGGCCTATTGAGCTTCTGGTTCCAATGTTATGTTAGGAAAAGCACAGCAGAATTCAAGATGCGAGCATGTGATCGTGGGGTCCTCCTATGACACTGGAGTTGGAAGCTGAGAGCTTAGCACCAGCCAGAGGCTGGACAATAACCTTCAGATGCCAGCCATTATTAAGATGTTTCTGCAGACTTGGCCTCAGCTCCTGAACGCCCCACCTCCTGAAGGACTCACCTCCTGAAAGCTGCATGGCCTCCCCAAATAGCGGCACTTGCTGGGGACATGTCACGCTGGAACCACAGCCGCTGGGTGTGGCTGGCTAGGTTCAGTGCTGGGAGAGCCTCCAATCTGATCAGTCTTTTCTCCTTCAGAGGTGGGCAGAGTTAGCCCATCCATCAACCAATCGGATTGTACACTTTAGCTAGAAAAACTGTTACCACATTCCTAACCCAGACCAGAATCTCTGCTTGGTTCTGGATGAATCGCAGAAAACAAACATCAGACAGGGTCTACCCAACATCCCTAGGATCTTTATTAGCTCCGTGTGTGGAAGGACACGTGCAGGATGCCCTCATCCCCAAGTACCAGATGAGTACAAAGTCAGAAGGTTCTCCTGATCACCAACACTCTGGCATGGATGAGGCTGTTTTTGAAAACCACCATTACCTCACTCTTCACCTTGTGCTCCACTGTTCTAGTGTCCAGAAGGGCACAGGGAGAAAGCCAAGGTTCCTTTCCCAGCATGGGTTACTTGCATGTGGATCTTCTGCAGTTTGACACAGGTAGGTATTTTAAAAGTCCTTTGGTCAGAGACGAAGCCCAGGGCGCTGGAACTGAGTGGGAACAGTGTTGTCCCTTCAGTCTGATTATTTTGAAACCTGTTTTCTCCGGATTGTTACATTTTGTATCATCTGTAAACTCATTTGTAAAGTTCTACTCCACGGAGAAAAAAGTCTGGGACTATAGTCAGAAAGGAATGTCACTCGCTAATGTTACTTGGGGTACTCTTCCTTCCTGTGTTGTGACTGAGGTCCTTTTCTCAACCTCCTCTCACCTCCCCTCTTCATGGCTGAGGTTCTTTCTCATCCTCCTGTGCTTGTGGCTGAGACCTCATCTTCCCATCCTTGTGACTAAGACCTTATCCTCCCTGACTTGTAGATGAGGTCCTATCTCATCCTCCCATCCCTGTAAGTGAGGCCCCTCCTCATCCTCCTTTTCAGTCTCTGGACATGCTGTGGGCTCATTTGTTTGACTCTCTGTGAGCAGGGCAGGTGCTGCATCGTTCTCCTTCAACCCGTACTCTCCTCCTACTGCAAACCCAAGTCACATTCAGTGGGACATTTATCCAGGGCACCACACATTATTTTCCAATATTCAAAGGGAACTGAACGTTTGGATGCTTTTTCCTTCTCTCTCTCTCTCTCTCTCTCTCTCTCTCTCTCTCTCTCTCTCTCTCTCTCTCTCTCTCTCTCCCCCTCTCTCTCTTACACACACACACACACACACACACACACACACACACACAAAAGACAGGTGGTAAGATATAAGGCAACCCTGTTAAGCCATGTGCTTAAGATACTGCATAACCAATATATATTGGCTTTGAATAAGTCAGTCTTTAGTTCTCTTTAAATTTCTTTAAAAACGTGTCATTTGTGCATTGTAAAATTCTGGAAACTTCCAGAGCACAAATATGCATAAACACCTGCCACAACAGAACCAACCTGAGGCAGTCACTGTCCCTGTATTCATGAATATGTATGGTTCTTTCGTCCATGCAACATGTGTGTGCAGGAATTCACCAACTGCCTGAATCCCTGCCACCCACTCCCCTGGCTCTCCTTCTGAGCAGAAGTTCTGTTGCTGTCCCCTCCCTCTGGAGACACAGGGGGACACTCACAGAGCTGAGATGACACTAGAATAATGACGCTGTAGGGTATGTCTTCTCTAAGGGCCAGCTAGCAACAAAACCCTGGCCTTTCCAGTAAGTCCATTGGCAGCATGATTGTCCTGACTACCTAGTACATCATCACTCAGTTATATTGTAACTGATGGGTCAATTACTGCCTCTTGTTCACTTAGGTTGGCTTCCAATGGGACTCTGACCACTGCTGTAAGGATGATCAACACCAAACTTAGAAACAATCACTACAATCATTTTTATTGATATTGAATTGGGGGGGGGGGGGACAGAAATCTTAGTAGCTACACACATATGCACGCACATGCATACAACACAGTCAAATTCCACGAGGCCCTCCTTGCATGGAATGGCAGCAAAAATGACAGTTCTGGATCCTAGTGGGCAAAAGCAAAGCCAAGAGACCCTGATATTGCCAGCCACTTGGTCAGTGCCTAGTGGGAGGATGGGAGCATGTGGAGACAGAGTAAGCCTCAGAGCCCAGATGATCCGAGGCTTTCTCTCTTTTTTTTTTTTTTTAATTTCTGGAGCTCTGTCTTTTTTTTTTTTATTGAGAAAAGGAGAAAAAAAACAAGTTTCCACCTCCTCCCAGCCTCCCATTTCCCTCCCCCTCCTCCCACCTTTCTCCCTCTCTTCCCACCCTTCTCCCCCTCCCCCCACTCCTTTCCCCCTCCCTCTCCAGTCCAAAGAGCAGTCAGCGTTTTCTGCCCTGTGGTAAGTCCTAGGTCCTCCCCCCTCCGTCTATATCTAGGAAGGTGAACATCCAAACTGGCTAGGCTCCCACAAAGCCAGCACATTACGTGGGATCAAAACCCCGTGCCATTGTCCTTTGCGTCTCATCAGCCCTCATTGTTCGCCATGTTCAGAGAGTCCAGTTTTATCCCATGCTTTTTCAGTCACAGTCCAGCTGGCCTTGGTGAGCTCCCAATAGATCAGCTCCACTGTCTCAGTGGGTGGGTGCACTCCTCGTGGTCCCGACTTCTTTGCTCATGTTCTCCCTCCTTCTGCTCCTCAGTGGGACCTTGGGAGCTCAGTCCAGTGCTCCAGTGTGGGTCTCTGTCTCTATCTCTATCCATCACCAGATGAAGGTTCTATGATGATATGCAAGATATTCGTCAGTATTGCTCTAGGATAGGGTCATGGGATGTACTCACTCATAATTGGTTTCTAGCCATAAATAAGGGTCACGGAGTCTACAATAGGTGAATCTAAAGAAGCTAAGTAAGAAGGTGAACCCAAGGAAAAACATATAGTTATCCTCTTGGCTAAGGGGAGTAGACAAAATTTCCGGGGAGAAAATTGGGATCTTTGGGGTGGGATGGGATGGGGGTAAGGGGAGATGGGGAGAAAAAAGTTAGAAGCGAAGGAGGGGGGGCCTTGGGGAAACAGGAGGATTGGGATAAAGGAAGGTTGGACAGGGGAGCACGGAACCACAATTCTTAGTTAAGGGAGCCACTTTAGGGTTGGCAAGAGACCTGACCCTAGAGGGGCTCCCAGGTGCCCAAGCCGAGGTCCCCAGTTAGTTCCTTGGGCAGCTGAGGATAGGGAACCTGAGGCTTTCTCTTAATGTCCGTGTTTGAATCAACAGGAAAACGCTCTGCAGGATCTTAAACTTGTGGATTGGACAGGATTACCGTGTACCTGACCATCTGCCAAACTCTATCAAGCAGAGGGACTCTACTTGGGCTCAGAGAAGCCAGAAAATTCAGGTCTTTAGCCCACAGCTCTGGCTTACTCACCCCAGGAATCAGTTTCGGGGAGGCATGTAGCTCCCCATGTCCCCTCTCTCAACCTTCAAACCCTGTGTCTTCTGATTGCTTTATACAACAATGTGTGTGGGATGGGATGATGTCAACTGTATGCCAGGACAGAACAGTACCATAGGGTTACAAAGACATAAGAAACCACTGCTTATATATCTAAGTCTATCAGTCAGCATTAACATGTGAACTGATCTGCAAATGCCTCAGGTATAGTGATACATTCTGCTTTCCTCGCATATGCATTCTTAGAATAGCGCCTGGATATTGTAGGCAGTTGAAAACCATTAGGTCAATAAACACAGGGACTCAGAGAATTGTGTTTCTCAAGGACAGCGTCACCCAGGATGCTCTTTTAAAAGCTCCATTCTAAGATACAACACATTATAAAGCATGCTTAAGTCTGTAATCAAGTGAGCTTCCATGGAACTGCTGAGGCCCACTATCACTGCATCTAATTCTAGAACTTTTTTCTCCTCTCCCAAAGAAACCTTGTTCTCATTGGCAGTCACTCCCAACTCCACTGACCCCAGACCTTGGCAAGCATTTGGCTGCTTCCGGAGCCACGTGGCTTTACCTATCTTGCTTGTTTATACACAAGCAGCCATACAATAGTGCTTTTCTGATCTGTCCCCCCGCCCCCACTGAACATAACATTTCTGAAGTTTATCTGTATTGTGGTGTATAGCAGTATTCCATCTCTTTTCATGCGAGTAGCATTCCATGGTATAGATGACCCATGCGGCTTGCCAGCTGTTGGCCTTTTGGGTTGTTTCTGCTTTTTGGTTTTGTGAATAGCGAGGCAGTAAACATCCGGGCACTAGTCTTTCTGTGACATATGTTTTTGTTTCTCTTGGAATCGTCGGGTTACACTGGGCTGCTCTTTCATCCAAGATACAAGAAGCTCTTGGTCAGCTACATGATGCTAAAAATATTATCTACACTTTGGAAGCTTTTGAGGCGAGGATGGGAACCAAAGTGAGAGGAGGGAGGGGAAGGGACT
Organism: Microtus pennsylvanicus; assembly: GCF_037038515.1. Classification (NCBI taxonomy): domain Eukaryota; kingdom Metazoa; phylum Chordata; class Mammalia; order Rodentia; family Cricetidae; genus Microtus; species Microtus pennsylvanicus. Next base: position 22,251,681 of record NC_134586.1, read on the forward strand.
GTGACAGTCAGGGGCTGAATAGGAGCAAAATACATGGTCTATTTGCCTAAAATGATATAAAGACATCATTTATTTTCTACACTTACTTATTATCTAAAAGAGAAGCTTAAACATTTAAAAAAGAATATCTAAGGTACATAAATATTCCATGACTATAACCCTCTTCCAATGGGAGACAACACCGTGACTCCCTCCAAGACTCCCTCTAAGGAATAGGCATTGATTATGCCATCTGGATCACCTTTTTTCACTTTAGATATTGTGAGGATTTTACCTCTGTATTCTGTGGATGGACGACCACTGCATGTGTGGGGTACTTGTGTATGAAGGCGTTGATGTGTGTGGGTACAGGTATATGTGGGGTGTGTGTGTGTGTGTGTGTGTGTGTGTGTGTATGTAGGAGGTTTAAGTGTTTGGGGTAGTGTTGTACATGTCTGGGGGCCAAAGATCAACCTCATATGTACTTAAACATCATCCACCTTGCCCAGCCACCCCAGGGTCCCACCTGTCTCCACTTCTCACACGCATCACCAAGGCCAGATTTTTACATGTGTTCTGGAGGTCCAACCCATGTCTTCATGCTTGTGTGACAAGCAGTTTACCAATTGACCTAAACCTTCAGCAACCTCTGTATTCTCTGTATTTAATGTCTGCATAATTTTGCACAATTTCTATGAACTTCACCTAACTAAACCAATGCCGTTGGGCATGTATCTTGTTCTGGAGAATCTTTGTAGTTAAAAGCAGTGGAGAGAACACATCCTAAATTGATGTTTACACAAATTGTTGGGTATTTTTGCAGACAATGTGAAAATTGATTGATCCTGACAACTGTTTTCCAGAAAGTTCAATCTGGTTCACTAACCATAGAAGGAATTGTTTATTCTCCACATTTCCAGTAAAACCAAATCATCTCAGAAAAACAAAAAAAGTACTAACAGTTAGGAAATAGCATCTTTTAGATGGAGACTCTGCTCTTCAATAATCATGGCTGTTGGTAACTTCTCTTCCAGCCACCTGCTGCTTAAATTTCCTTTGCAAGATACTCATGAGAAGCACTAGGGTCTTCCTTCTCATCACCCACTCGGCCTATCTTGCCCTGACCAGAAGATCCTGTTACTACTGCCTATCCCTTCTCTCTGCTCACATCTGGTGTAGTGGGAATGACATGTGGGTTGGTACCACCTGCCTCCATGGTCAGCCCTGGAGGCCCCTGGTGTCATGGAGAATAACCCCCAACTGCCCCCAGACAGCCATGGACCCATGAGGCTTACTGTACTGACATCAAGACTCCAGGTCTCCCAACTGCATCATGTGAAGTATCACGACAGGATGAAAGCATAGACTCTGGGAACGCTATGTTTCCTTCATCAGCAGGACCAGCGTGTGGATGGTGATGAGAAGCTGTTCTTCTTTCTCCTTGGAGTCAGAGGAAAGGAGGTGAGATCAAACTGTCACAGAAATACCAGTTGGACAAAGAAGGCCATGACTTCCAGCAAACCTTGCAGAACACCACACCTAAGAGGACCTTCCAGAGCGGGCATTCTCTCCGGGAGTCAATCAGCTCTGATTTTACTTGAGGCGAATCTTTCTGGCTATTTCATGAGCATCCCAGCTTCTGATGTGTCTGTGACAACCGGGCAGTGTGAGGTTCTCTCTTAAAGTTCTACCATAGAAATAATACCCTTTGGGTCTTTTCCCAAATCACATCTTAGAATGTGATTGTATAATCTGGGTGGGTTTCTAGAACCCATGTTACTTAGAAATGGAGTTAGATTGAAATTGTACCATTAAAGGCTGGCTAGCTGTCAGGTTCTAGACTGGGTGCTTACATTCTTTACAATATCAAATGAGGAAACTGAGGCACAGAGTGATGTGAGTGGTCCAGGAACACACATTAAAATGGCAGACCCGGTAATCATAACTGGATGTGTTTTTATTCCAAGGCTGCCCACCACTGCATTGCTGGCATACTGCGAGGGCAATTTCATGGCCTTACGGGAGGGGCCATCAACAGACTCACAACCGGCACTGGACAAATGCCAGGCAATGGCCTTGACTATCTTGTTTGGTTGTTGTTTCCCTAGCCTTCCTGTGCTTTTGTTCCTTCATTTATGAAATGGGACACATGTTTCTTCCTTGCAGTTGAGGTACGAGAATTAAATGATTCACTAAACACTTGAAATAGTAAAATCCAAAATAACATTAGCTTCTAGCATTTCAGTGGAAATTGAAACTTGTAGCTGATAGAAAAATACGATGGCTCACCTCAGTTGGTGTTCCTGTTCGAACCTGTTCCTCTCCCAGTGGTCTGATATCTTTCACTTCCTCTTTCCTTCCTCTCTTTCCCTTTCTACCCTTTTTCTTTCAGTTCTCCTGTTTTTCCTCTCTTCTCCTTCCCTTCTTTCTTACACTGTTTCCCCCACTTACTAAACATTTACTGATGTCTCCTTACACACTAGACATTATTCTAACCATGCAGACAAAACTATAGTACTATGAAGATACCTTTCCCTTGAGACAGGCAAGGCTGGTGTACCTGTGTGAACCCAGAATAGCTCCTCATTTGCCATGATATAAAGTCATCAAGCAGGAGAGATTTGTTAGCATGTCAGAAATACAAGGGATCATAGCTCTGTCTATTCTAAGCCTCTCATACCTTCACAGATGAGAAAGCCGTGCCCTGAGGTGAATGACTCCAAAATGTTCCACAGCCAGTTAAGTAGAGTATCGGAGTGCAAGCCTGCGGTTTCCCAGTATAGCACAGTTGCTTTCCATAAACACTGACCAGCAGCTGCACAGATGCTGCAGTGAGCGAGCCACTCCCCTCCCCCCCGCAGACCATGCATCTCAGCATCTCATAGGATGTGGTGCTCATAAGCGTCTCCATGCTTGCCTTCCTTCAACATCCCTCTCACACAGCTGTATTTACTAATCATGCTGGCAGGGGTGAGGCATGGGATGCTTGATGCCTGACACCAATGGAATCCTATCTCCAACCTACCCAGTTTTCCCAGTACCTTCAGAGATATGGCCTTGTGTGGGAATGGTGACTTCTCTCAAGTGGGCTCTAGTGTTTCCTGGGACGCTGGCCATCTATTGTCTGTTCTTAGCATCTCAAATCTTACAGGCGAGAAAAGGGTACTCTGAGATGAGTGACTTCAAAATGAAGCTAATGAGAATGGCCAGGGATGGTGATGTACTAGAAAACCAGAGACGTGCATCCTTATCTTTGATTAACTCAGCCTTAGATCTTAGCTGTCCCCACTCTGGCTCTTATCAAAGCCATTTTTACCCAGTCATCATCGTATACTTTCTGTGACAGGTGCGCCTCAGGATATCCCAGTGTGGAAACATCAAACAAACCCCCTTCTGTGACTCTTTGCACTCTCTTTGGAGTCATAATGGCCAGGTTCTAACAGCCTTAGCATTATATCAGTACAGAGAAGTCTGGGCCCTACCCAGACCTGGGGCACACAAGTTGAGCAACTCTCCACAAGATGCTCATTTCTCTAGCCTGTGGCCCTGTTTACAACATCTGGATAGCTCTGCCAGCCTCTCCAGCTCAAAGACAGGCAGTTTGACCTTTTAACATTGAACTCATTGTCAGGTGTTGATTTCCATCTCCATGTGTCTGTCCATGCCCTGCCAGATGTGTGAGCAGGACTTTCAGAAATTCTTATGTTGTGGGATACGTGATGTGGCTTAGGAGTTTATTGCTTTTCTCTTTGCAACGACCAAGTTCTCTACAAGAAACAGCCTAAAGGAGAAAGGGTATATCCTGCTCATGATTCGGTGCAGGGAAGATACGACTGGGAGGAGCTTGTGACTGTGGCAGTAGGACTAAGAGATTGCTTGTTCACATCTTGGTGGTACAGGAATCAGAAACGAGACAGGAAGCAGGGATTGCCCACAAAATAGCAAGGCCTCCCCCCACCCCCGGCCACCTTCTTTCTCTAGCAAGACTCCTAAAGGATCTCCTAAATGTCAAGACTATGACCAGTCACAGATTAAAAACCCAATGGGCAGCTCATGATCATAGAGAACTTTCCTGTTTTCCTCACCAGTGAGTCACACAAGCTCCTACCAGTGCCTGGACCATGGCAGGAGCATCACAAATGACACCCTAATGAAGACCCAAGGGTTTCCTCACCAACTTCCAGGTTGGAAAACATAGGACTTAGGAGCTGATGTGACAGGTCACTTGGGTAGAGGTAGAAGAGGCCATGAAATGTTATTAGACACCATGGGGCAAGCAGAACACTCTGCACAAACGTAATGAGAAGGAGATTACATTTACAAAAGATCAGGGAAGCACCTTGACCTCTTGAGGACATCTGGTGAGGATTTCTTGGGCAAGGAGCTGATGACCCTCATCCCACCCCCATTGGAACTGCAGTGGGTATCCAGGTGAAGGAGGGGATCAGGAGACAGTTGGGCATAAGCCATTTCAATTCCTTTTTTTTTTTTATTTTTCGAGACAGGGTTTCTCTGTAGCTTTTGGTTCCTGTCCTGGAACTAGCTCTTGTAGACCAGGCTGGCCTCGAACTCACAGAGATCCGCCTGCCTCTGCCTCCCGAGTGCTGGGATTAAAGGCATGCGCCACCACCGCCCGGCTGCCATTTCAATTCCTGTTTCTCAGGTGAAGGCAGACTCCTCAGGGCTGTTCTCTCAGGAAGAATGGCCTCCACTGAAGGGGAGTCTGTTTTTCTTAGTGATGGCCTGCCTCAGCCCTGCATCCCTTTAATGACCAGAGCTTTACTTCCCACCTGCCTCCCAGAAGCCAGGAGGGCTGGACTGGGCCAGAGAAGGCCTCATTTTATCAGGTGATTTATGGGATCTAATACATGTACTGAGAAGAGCTTTTAACTTGGACACACTTATGCTTTTCTCTGAGTTTTTAAAATTTTTTTTATTCTCTTCTCTCCTCCTTTGGCTTGAGACTGCAATAAAAAGGCAAGATTACCTGCAGTAAATACCAGACTGGCTCTGTGCTCAGTGAGAGCGATCCAGGAAACGATGAAATAGGAGCCAAAACTGAAAACGAGGTGCGAGAGAAGAGAAGGCCACTATCTTGCCTTCACCCATGCTACGGTCTTTCTCGTCTTTCATCAGGCATACTTCCTCTGGGTGTTCCAACCCTATCTCTTCTTCCTCAGTTTCCCTGGCTCTCTGCTCATTTCTGATCAGAGATGGAAAGCATGCCCTTTAGGGAGCTAAGTACTGCCCACAGCGTGGGACTCTGATCGTGGGCATCTTCCCAAGGCTGGGGATTTGCTTCATTCTCCAGAGACCCTGACAATGGCCCAATGCCGGTGCCCTGTGTGGAATGTGGCTTCTACTTTGGAGCAGGTTAGCTGCTCTCTACCCCACAGCAGCAGGGTTCTAGGAATGATCGGAGAGAGAGATGGGTTTAAGGACTTCTCAGGGGTCCAGTGATATTTCACAGTTAATTACTGGGCACTAAGTCTTCCCACTCTATGTCCTACAACTTTGTAAAGTAACTGTCATTGTCTCCATTTTACAGATGATTTTGGGCTTAATGGTGAAAACATGCATAAAATACACTCTGTACTAAAAGCATAAAATTTAGTATGAAACTCCACAGCTTGATTCTCGAAGTTCTACAGCTTATGTTCTGAATGCATATTCAAACTGTATAAAAGTTCACTGAGCTGTATAACCTTTGGGTTTGGTTAATTTTTGTGTGTGTGTTTTTTTATAGTAAAGTTAATAAAATTAAAAAAAATACAGGTGAGGAGGCTGAAACTCAGAGAGGTGTGTGACCTTGCATGCAACTCAGCAACCAACATTACAGAATGGTAGCATCAGGACCCTCTAGTGCAGAAGCCTGTGTTCTTCTTTTATGCCGGAGAGAGTGGGTAGAAAAAGATCTGGAGTCCACAGCCATCCTCCAATGGTTCTTGACCCCTTAAGGAAATTGCTGGACCCACAGCTGGGCACCATTCCATCCCAGCATAGACCATCCCATCCCAGCATAGACCATCCCATCCCAGCATGGACCATCCATCCCAGTAGCATCACTGAATAAGGGACATAGTTACGGGTCTGTGACTTGTGCACATGGGAAGGACCTCCATAGCAGAGAACCAGGTTGAGGATGCTTCAGCCAGCAGAAGCCAGACCAGTCCTGCAAAAGTCTATTTAGGACAGAATGAGTGGGGTGCATCTCCCTTTCTGGGATGCTTATGAAGCATAAACAGTACAGTTCTGGGAATCGAGCTGGAGGCAATACAGAGAGAAATGTTCTTTTTAAAGACCCAAGACTGTGGAATTCTGAGTACATTTAAGAACAGATTGGAACTGAGGGCGGGATAGGCAAAGTTGTGTTTTGCACAGAATGAAGTCGCTATGCATTCTTCCAATGGCAGCAGGTGACCAGACATGGAAGCAATAACCGGACAGGAATGTTTGTGTAAACAAAAGAAATATAAATAGACAGGAAAGAGTAAACCAAATATAACACACCCCCCTCGAGTTCAAAGTCACAGCACTATTTTCTGAGGGGGTGTGGAAGATCAGGCAAGCACTATTTATAGACAAGAGATTGTATGTAAACTCTGACAGGCCATGACTGCTTTCAGCGTTGTGGTACATGGTTCAGCTCGCACTGAGATGGCCCATTGATTATTCATCCTCACAGGGAAGATAACAAGAAGGAAGAAAGACCAGGGGTGCTTTTTCTCCCACACACGTGCTTGGCTCTGTACACTCTCTTACTCCAACTCCTTTCTTCTCTATGCTGCCTGCCTGACATGCCTTCTTCAAGGCTCAATTGGCATGACTCTCTAGATCCTAATGTAGGGCCCAGCCCATGGTCTCAGCCCCTCCATAAATGTATACAGCAGGCCTTATGATTTTTTCTCTGATGCGTTTCTGTTCCTGTGAGGATTACCACCAGCCACTTGATGCTCAAGCTAAGGAAGCACACAGTAGGTGAGCAGATGGGGTTTGCTCACCACCATAGCAGGAATGTGTAATGTCTTCTATTTGTGAAAGATGACTGCTATTCACTTAATTTCTCACTGACCTAGAGGAAACGTGAGTTTGCATTGCACATGGAGACGTTTTTTGTTTGACCATTAGGGTGCTTGGGCTCAGTGTCTTGCCATGACTTCTAGCTCACAGGCAGGGGCATAACCGGAACACCTCTTAACACCTTCTTGTTTTTTTCCATCTTATAGTAAAGGTGTCCATAATTATGATTATGAATTTTATCCATATTTCCTCTGTTTCCAAGTGGCTTCATGTTAAGAATTAGCCTAACCATTCCACGAACATGGATATTGCATTTTTTTCTCCATCATGAGATTTAACAACCATGTTAATTTAGGAAATCCCTGTTCTTTGAGCCTTCTTTTTTCTTTTTCTTTTTTTCTTTTTTCTGGCTTTGGATGTCTTCCAGCCAGAAGGGGGCAGCAGTCCCTCAGTATTTCTTTCCTCTGGTTGTGAAGTCCTTTGTAACACTTGAAAGAAACAGAATAGGGGTCTGTGATCCTCTGGGGAAGAGGGCCACATGACGAGTATGCTAGAGAACAATGTCTTTGGGGTGTCATTTGTCCGCAGGGCCCAAGAATCTGATTTTATCAGATGACGTTAGAAAGCTCAGGTCTTTGATATGTGAGGACCCACTCAGCATTGGGGGCCCTAAAGTTGGCGAAGTACTAGGTGTGTAGACAAAGGGTTGTCTGGAAGGACAGGCTGTAATGCACCCTCTGTCTGGCTGGGAACTGGATCTGAAGAAGATCCCGAGGGGAGAGGTGAGATGCTGGTCAGTGTTTTAGAGCTCGGACTGAGCTCCACCTATCTGGGTCCTTCAAGAGCCTTCCCTGGCATTCAGGGAACGGTGATGCCAGGTGACAGATTACAACTGAATTCCCACCCATAGCTAGTTCCACAGGTGACACGTTTTCACCAATTAGTGAACTGTTTAGGCTCTCACGGTTGACTTCATCCCATCAAACAGCCAGCGGGAAAGGGAGGGTGCCTCATGGAGGGACAGGAGCTGCCCGTTATTCTGGGTCAAACAGGAAGCGGGCAGAGAACAATGGGCTTAAGATCCCTGGGGAGTGGGGTAGGAGACAAGGGCCTGTGCAATCTCCACTTCCTTCTCTAATTCTACCCAGTTTGAGTCCTTATTCTATAAGCAATTAATAGAAAACAAAGGAACAGGGAGATAGTGGCATGCCTACAGGGCAAACTCTGTTTCTCTTCTCCGAAGAGACTGAAGTTGGTAGATGAAAGGAAGGGGAACAGTACACCAATCTAGACTGGGTGTGTTCAGATATGGGGATAAAATGGGCGGGTAAAATCGCTTCACACGACTAAAGGCCCTAATGGTGACTCCTTCACGTACCGTGCTCATCCAGACTCCGGCTCTGTTCTAGTTCCCTGAGAAATGAAGGCTAATTCAAGGGAGTGCCAGAAATGGCCCTGGTCTAAGCTTAGCCTTAGGTCAACCTCACTGCACACTCTACCCGTGTGGTGCAATAGCCGTGGCTGTTGGGCAAGTGGGCAAAGCTCTTCATTTCCTTTTCTTCCTTCTCCGGGCACCTTCAAGCTGGAGGCCTCTCTGTGTGCTGGGAAACCATAGGAATTGCTTTCAAGGGGCATGTCCTAAGTCCAGCCCGCTTTCCCAGATCGCCTTTTGATAAGCATTTACCTCCTATTGCTCTTCCGATCAGCACTCGCTCTGCATTTCCTGGTCTTTGTGGTTTGTCAGCTCCTTAACATTGCTTGAGCTTAGCTGGCGTGTGTTCGGGTGAATTATGGGAGTTAAAAGCCTCCAGACCTCTGGCATGCTGGAACAGTTCCCTGAATGCTGGTCTATTACGAACTGCTGTCATCGCTGTTTATATCAAAAACATCTCTTGCCCCCGGGACACGACTATGTTTTCAAAGCATTTCTGTCCAAAGTTGCTGGTGCAGATATTTGGGAGAGTGTTTCTTCCATTTCTGCTTGGTTTTCAGAGAAGGATTTTAGCAAGATTTTGATGTGTATGAACTTCACTCTCTAGCCTGATTCTGAAAAAGAAACTGGAGCTTTCATGGTCTAAACTTTCATCCCAGACTAATAGGCTGGGTAACCTTGATCAGTGACCAAATCTCGCTCACCTCTGGTTTACTTCTAGGAAGCCTAGAAAAGCTTGCACAGAATAGTACAGACTGGATCAGCCTGGAGAGTCAGAGACACAAGCGCTGCAGGGTGAGGGAGCCCATAGAGAGTTGTTGCCATTTTGGATGTGAATCTAACTGCCTTTGCTTAAATCTTCACCCAAGAAAGGAATGAAGTATTGGAAAGCGTTTGGAATCTGCCAAGATGGTGAATGAGATAATAGCCAGGATAGCAGGGTAGAGCATACCATGGCCGGTCCTCAAGAGAGCAGCTGCTCTCCAGAATATGCTGTGGGCCTCAACCTGGTGACAGGGCCCCTGACCCTGGTACCCAGCAAGGACCCTGGAAATACCAGGGAAGTGAGTGGACAAGGGATGTCTCTCTCTGATTCAGGTTGGTGCCAAGAGTGGGCATCCAGGGTGCACAGGGGCAAGGGACATGAACAAGAGGGACATTGCTGCTGGTGATTGATGCTTTGATTGACAGTTTGGCATGCCTGATGCTTGAGCCCGGCAGGAACGCTTCCACTGAGGAGTGCCTGCTCTGGTAGTAGGGAGGGAAACACAGGCCTAAGGAGGCAGCCAAAGGTGTCGAATGGGTGTAGCTTCCACAGGCTTCTTTTAAAAGAGAATCGAGACTCATCTCACACAGCCGGCTGATAAACTGGGAAAATTCTGCCTCTGCCTCTTCTTCCGGGTGTTCTTTGGCTACATGTGTTTTGTTTTTCTCCCTTGAAATAGCTGCGTCCACCTTGTTTCACAATTAAAATGCAGCGAAATGCACGTTTGTGGCTGCGGCATATCTATGAATTCAGCACACCCAGGATCAGCCCACCCCAGCTCTGATCAGAACAGCTCAGTTCTGACTCCTCACCTCCCATGCCGGCTGCCATAGTCATTCCGGTCTCCAGCCTGTAGAACTACCAGTGTTTTCTATCCACACAGTTTTCTGACTTGGGGATGGGTATATGAATGAAGTCACACAGTGTGTAACTTTCTAAACTTAGTTTCTGTGGCTCAGCATAAAGCCTCTGAGACTCTTACAAACTGTGCCTACTGCCTATTGGTATCCGTTATCATTGTTCCTTATCATAATGCTATTAGGACTGAGGATCACGAGTCACATGACTTCTCTACTCCATTGATGAAGGGTTTTCTGCTTGTGTGACGGTGGCTGGATCAGGGCTTCAGAGTCATATGATAAATATGTATTGAGTTCTGCAAGAAACTGCACAACTGTCAGCCAAAGAAGCTGCCATAGTCTGTGTTCCTACCAGCAAGGTGTGAGTCCCAGGTGTATCACATGACAGTGTCAATATAGAAAATACTGAAGCTGGGCATGGCAGTGCACATCTTAAATCCCAGCATTCAGGAGGCAGAGACGAGCAAACTCTGAGGTTGAGGTCTACCTAGTCTACATAGCAAGATCCAAAACAGCCAGGGCTACACGGAGAAATCCCGTCTCAAACAAACACACAGGCAAACAAGCACATAGAAAATACTGGGCCACCCAGGCTCAAGTGGCGACAGTTTATTGTGTTTCATTTTGAATTCCCTTTAACTTCCACCCACAGTGGATATCTTTTCCCATGGTGGCTATCTTTTCCCTTGCTGTCCGATTTACTCTGTGGAGAGTCTGCCACTTCTAGGCTGATAGTCTGAGTTTCGAATGCTCTTTTCAGAAGCCTTATATTAGATTTGGGGGGGGGGGTAAGTTTCCTCTTTTAATTTGTCTCATTAGTTTTTTGAAGCATAGAAGCACAAAGTGAAAAAGCTCAAATTCCTGATATTCTGTTTCAGGGGTCTTGCCTTCAGTAGCCATCAGAAAAATCGCCAGATCAAGCCGGGCGGTGGTGGCGCACGCCTTTAATCCCAGCACTCGGGAGGCAGAGGCAGGCGGATCTCTGTGAGTTCGAGACCAGCCTGGTCTACAGAGCTAGTTCCAGGACAGGCTCCAAAACCACAGGGAAACCCTGTCTCGAAAAACAAAAATAAAACAAAAACAAAAAAAAAAAAAAAAAGAAAAGAAAAATCCCCAGATCAAAAAAATATTCTTTTCTGCTTCCTTCTAGAATTTTTGTTGTTTTAAATGTTTTCCTTTAGGTCTGTGAATCACTTTGAGTTCAAGGAGTTGCCTTTGGGTGTGAGCGTGTGGCAAAGTTCCTCTCCTTGGATATTCATGTCCTATTGTCTCAGGACGGCTTGTTAAAAATACCATTCTTTTACCATCAAATTGCTTTAGCACCTTGGCTGAAAATCAGTGGGTCATAGTTGTGTGGGAGTGTTTCTAAACTTCCATTCCGTTCCATTGATCTATTTCTGTGCGCTACCGTAAATACCTATCTCGGTTACTATAGCTCTATTACAGTCTGAGGTAAGGGGGTCAGCACGCCCACACCACTCTCCTTGCACGCATTGTTTTGCCTGTTATCATTGCATTCTCTTTCCATCTGAGTTTTAGAATTAGCTTCTCGGTTTCTATTTTGAAAAACCAGTGACATCTCTGCATGATGACGGCTTCTCTTCAGCTCTGAAGTCTGCTGTCTTCCCATCAGCATTCTGGAACATTCACATTCTTTACATGTGTGTTGGGTTCAGAGGTTGTACATACAGGTTAAAGCTATGACAGATAACACCCTTTCTCTTAGACTCGTTTCCCGTTGTTCATGGCGTATATCTAAAAGTGTTGTAGGCAGAAGGCTGTGCTTTCATTTCCGGGCCACCCAGACCCAAATAATCACACAGAAACTGTATTAATTACAACACCGTTTAGCCCATGTCTCAGGCATATTTCTAACTAGCCCTTACATCTTAAATTAACCCATTTCTATTACTCTATGTATTGTCATGTGGCTGCAGCACGACCTCATTTTCTACACGTCTTGTTTTCTCGGCGGCCGGCTGGCGTCTTACCTAACTCTGCCTTCTTTTTCTCCGTATCTCTGCTCAGATTTCCTGTCTGGCTTTACTCTGCTAAACCATTGACCGAAACAGCTTTATTCATTAGCAATAAAAGCAACACATACACAGAAGGACATCCCACATCAAAGTGTCGTTACGCTTTGACTGTGTATCCCGTAACTTTGAAAAGTTTGCTCAGTAGTTCAAAGACGTTTGTGCAGATGTCTTCCGATTAATCCTTAGAATATAGCAAAACTGGAATTGTTTCCTTTCTTTTAATTCAAATGGCTTTCATTCCTCTTTCTTGCATTACTGAGCTAAGACTTCCAGTACAATGTTGAACAGGACCGATGAGACCAGGCATAGTCTCCTAGTCTGATAAGAGAGAGGAAGTGTTCTGTCTTTCATCATTAAGCATTAAATGACTCACAAGGTTTGTGCAGATGCCTTATATCAGCAGAGAGATTTCCTTTGCATTCTCAACTCGCTGAGAGTTTATATCACCAATGGATATTTAATTTTGTCAAATGCTTCTTGGCATTAGTAGACAATGTATCTTGTGGGTTTTCCCCTTTCATTTTAATGTGATGGATTTTACTGACTGGTTTTGAATATTGCATTCTTGGAATAAGCCCCACTTTGTCAGGCTGGGTTTTTCATTTTAAGTCTGTGTTCTTTTTTAACTGCATTTTGGCTGCTGTAAACTATGTGACCTACCTAGAAGGTTAACATGTCCCTTATCTTCATGGGTTCCTTTGTTAGACACAGTCTTCTGAATTCACTATTGAAGGACAAAGGTAGTCTGCAGTCCACAAGGCCAGACTTCTTGCAGTGTACCAGGGTATCTGAAATGAAGACTCAGATGGTATTGGCTCATACTATTCCCGTTCCCTCCTGGAAGGATCTCCTCTCCCTGAAATTCCTCGGAGCAGAGTGAGTGATGTTCATTCTATCATTTACTCAACAGATACTGACAATGTATTATCATGTGCAAGGCATTCTGCTCAACCCCGGAGGCACTAGGGTAAATAAAAATGTAGTGCCCAACTCCAATACTTGAGTATTGGTAGAGGAACCAAATGTCAACCAAACAAACACCCAGATGTTGAGTGGGAGTGCTGGCAATAACTTTACAGTATCCTTGCTGTATGTCAGAGTCCTAAAGTCAAAAATCATATTGTTGGGACTGGAGAGAGGGATCCCTAGCTGAAGTTCTTGCCTTGTGAGCCCAGGGCCCTGAGTTTGATCCCTAAAATCCATAATAAAACAAAACAAAGTGTGGTAATATGTGATGCTAATTCCAGCAGCAGGGAAGCAGAGAGAGACAGATCTCCTGGGCTCACTGGCCATCCAACCTAGCCTACTTGGCTGGCGAATTTCTGTCCAATGAGAGACTATATCTCAATAAATAAATACATAGGTAGGTGGAGAGGGAGGGATAGAGACAGAAAGGAAGGGAGGGAAAAAGAAAGTAAGGAAGGAAAGAAAGAAAGAACCCAAAAAATGACTGACATCTGGGGCTATCTATGATCCTTTAGCACAGACACACACATACACACACATACCTGCAGTAACATGCCATAGACAATATACAAGAAGAATGTATATACACTTTCACACACAAATATGTACTCATGCCTACACACACAAATACCTACACATTTCCCCATACCTGAATAATACACACACACACACACACACACACACAGAGAGAGAGAGAGAGAGAGAGAGAGAGAGAGAGAGAGAGAGAGAGAATCATGCCATGTTCTAATTTCATATAAACCCTGATAAGGTCTTATAGACACGCAGACTGCATGTGATATTAGGATTTGAAGTTTCTCTCTGACCTGAAGTTAAATTAAGGGACAGGTGATGGCTCCATGTATTCATGAGATAGACCCTTCACGTGACATCTCATTCAAAAATGAGAATATGTTCCAGAGATGAAAAGTCTAGAGACTAAAGGAAACACAGGGGTGGCCTAGGAAAAAGGACAGAGACATTTTTCAGGGTGCTTAGTCCCTGGAAATTTTATTTCCTCCCCCTCCCTGGGACCCCAAGTTGCTAAGTGACAGAGAAGAAGAACTGTGGGAGGCAGGAAGTGTGTTGAAAATGCAACTTGAGAAAGGAGAATTGGTGACATGCCTCTGGAACTCAGCACAAAATAGATGCCGAGCTAAGTCACCTAAGGTGAACCCCAAGTTACCATGGAGGTCCTAGTTGTATTAAGCACTGTGACTCAGAAGCAACTACTCTTCCAAGAGGCTCATCAAAATGAGTAACTTGCGATTCCATGGGAGACTATGCTGTAACCATCAGAGTAGTTGGGAGTGGAACAGAACCCTGCCTCCCAGAGAAACCTTTGCAACTCTGTCCTTCACTAATGAAAATTGAGATCTCCTCATGGGGCCAGAGTTATGGAATCATAGGTGTGGCATAGTCTCTGGGTGCTGACGAAGAAAGGAGGGTGCTGGGAAAGATAGCCTTCTCCAGTCGAAACTGAAAACTCAAACTGCTCACATTCCATTGGCAGGGTGACAGCTATAATCAAGGCTGGCTGAGTCCTTACTCTGTGTCAGGAACTGAGTTACATACATACATCAACTGATATGGTCTTCTCTTCTGTGAATTAGACGCATTGGTTCAACTTTATAAATATAGAAACCAAGGAGACAGACGAACAAAACCACAGAGCTACCTACGTTTTTACAAAGCTGGTGTTCTTAATTTCAGACCCAGACAATTAACTGCGCAGACTAAAACATGTCACTGTGGAGAGAGCCAGTTAATTCCTTCTGACCGTAGTCCTCCCCAAAAGTGAGCCCCAGTTGCTAGCATCCACTTGTTACCATCTCTAGCAACCTAGTGACTGCACATTAGAAAATCCAGCATGCTGGTGTGTTAGAGAAAGGCTTTGGAACAAAAGCTTGTGGTTATCTTAGGAAGGAAAAGGCCTGACGTTTCTAAAAACCTGCTCGTGCTGAAAAGGCTGACCACTGACCCCAATTAACAGTTTTCCTTCCCCCACTTACTCTACTGCCCTGGGCAGTGTGCCAGAGTCCATAAAGCAACCTCATTCCCAAATCTTTTACAATTCTGGTCCGCCATTGTCAGCCTTCTGAGTATTACGCAGTGCCCATAAAGCATATTAAATTAATTTCCTCTGCCTCACTTGACATTTATATTTGAGAGATAACACTATGATCAGGCAGGGAGGTGCCTGATAAAAATGCAAACTTCATATCAAGTGAAGGGCTAGGTGCTGGCTTCTTTCGGTCACACTGCACAGTGTGCATGCTCATTAGCTTGTCTGATTGGAACTCTTTATGGTCAGTAGGGTTGTAAGCTAACTGCTGGTTAGTTTTTTCCCACTTAAACTAGAGTCATCGGGGAAGGGTGTTCTTCGATCAAGGAATTATGGCCATTCGATTGGTCCATGGGTGTGTCTGTGGAGCATTTTCTTCATGAATAATGATGAATGCGAAAGGACCCAGCCCACGTTGGGTAGTGCCACACCTGGGTGGATGTTTCTGGATTATGCTGAGTTAACCATAGAACAATATTTCATCTTGGTTCCTGCTTTGACTTCCCTCAGTGGTCGACTGTGATCAAGACTTTTAAGCCAAAAAAACCCTTTCTTCCAAGAGTTGCTTTTGGTCAAGGCATTGATCACAGAAATACAGCACAAACTACAACACGTCCCCTTCTGGTGTCTAACAGAGGATGTGCCAGAGGAGATAAGCTTGGAGATTGTCAATCCTCATCTCCATGCCCCTATTCCTACTGAGCTCTGGCAGGTGGGAATTCTTCACACTGCCTCCCACCAAGTTCGAAGGAAACAGAAGAGAAGCCATGTCAGTCATTAATTGTGCCATGTAGCTTTTGTGTTTTGCTTCACAGAACTGCCACTTTGACTTTATTTCATGGAGACTGTGGTGGTTTGGTAAGAATGCCCACATAGGCTCAAATATTTAAATGCCCAATGCCCAGCAGTTAGAATTGTGTGGGAAGGTTTAGAAGCAATAGCCTTATTAGAGAAGGTGTGTCACTGAGGGTGGGCCTTGAGGTTTCAAAAAGCCCATACCATTGCAGTTAGTAGCTCTGATTTGTGCTTGTGGATTAAGATGTACGCTCTCAGCTACTGCTTCAGTGCCTTTCCTACTTGCTGCTATGCTCCTCATCATAATGGTTGTGAAACTATAAGCTCCCAATAACGTCTTTCTTCTATAAACTGCCTTGGCCATAGTGTTTCCTCCCAGTGTAGGAGGAGGCACCTTGTTCATTCTTGCCACCCAGAACCAAAATAACCACACAGAAACCATGTTATTTAAATCACTGCTTGACCCGTTAGCTCTAGCTTCTTATTGTCTAACTCCTACATATTAATTTAACCCATTTCTAGTAATCTGTGTGTCACCACATGGCTGTGGCTTACCTGCTAAAGTTCCATTTGGCTCTGGTGGGGCTACATGGCTTCACTCTGATTCCACCTTTTCTCTCCTAGCATTCAATTTAGTTTTCCCTGCCTAGCTGTGTTCCACTATAGCTCTGCTATAGGCCCAAAGCAGTTCCTTTATTAACCAATGATATTCACAGCATACAGAGAGGAATCTCACATCATCCCAGCAATAGAAAAATTATTAAGACAGAGACTGTGTTGTTGGCTTCATCCTTCTGAATTTTTCCCATGAGGCTGTGCAAAAGAAAGAGCTCACGAGGCCTATACTGGAATATCACTGCAGATGGTGAAAATAGCTATAAGAATTCCCATTTCTTATTTTTTTCATAAATTTCAAAGTATTTTTACATTTACCATGTATTGGGTTTATAGCTGCAATACAAATGAACAAAGGAATTTTGGTCTCAGGAGCCTGGTGGTGAAAAGTTGTCTCAGGTGCTTCTCATCAGCAACCATTGGGGAGCCGGGCGGTGGTGGCGCACGCCTTTAATCCCAGCACTCGGGAGGCAGAGGCAGGCGGATCTCTGTGAGTTCGAGACCAGCCTGGTCTACAAGAGCTAGTTCCAGGACAGGCTCCAAAACCACAGAGAAACCCTGTCTTGAAAAAACCAAAAAAAAAAAAAAAAAGCAACCATTGGGGAGACTAGAACAAAACCACCAGTCTCTTTTCATGGTCAAGATGAAGAACCCATAGTTGACAGATGTTTGCCTGAGTGTGCAGGGAGGGAGAGAGCATAGCCCTGGAGGATGTAGGCACCCGTGTCCTTGCTCAACATTCTCTCTGCAGTACCATATTGCCTTGAGACTGCACAGTGAAGACTGGGTGGAAGCATGACGTCATCTCATTCTTCAACCTTTTTTCTCCGTCCTCCAACTCAATCCTTGTACAGGAATCCCAGGTCAAGACAAGCAGGTTCCACCTGCTCTTAAGCCATGCACACATTCATTCCAATGAGCCACAGATCCGACTGTCCGGTTAGGTCTCTAATTTTCATCCCTGTGTTATATGTTTAACTCTTCAATCTTCTTCTTTCTCCCAGGACATGACGCGATGCATCTTCTATGGTTCTTATCAGCAGTTTGCCCAACTGCATCATCCCTAGAACCATGGACACATTTCTGAGTTGAGTTCCGAACTCTCTGGTCTCACCCAATGAACAACAAAGGGGTTTAGTCATCATCTTTCCTTTAGTTATGTATCATTAAAAAAAAAAAAAACAACTGCTTTACCTGTGGGACTCAAAGGCAATATCCAAAACAAGATTTAAGAAAAAAAAAAAAAGAAGTGACAAGGTTCAGGGTTGGGGGTAGGGCTTCATGATGTGTAGTCAGAACAAGATTTTGGCAGGCTTCAGCTCACTAAAACGGTCCTTGAAGAAAGAAAATGGACTTAGAAATGTTCAGTGAAGGTTTACCATAATGGAACCAGTCTGAGATTTGAGTAAACATCAGAGTCCATCTCGGCTCTGCTGTTTAATCAGTCCATATCTCGGGCCAGTCATGGCCTCTCTGAACATTCATCATCTTCACCCATTAAAGGGCGCACTAATGCCCTGAAAGGCTTTTGTTAAAGGAAATGGTGGGGTGTTTGTAAATGGGATTTCTCAGCTGCGGAGTGCCATGCATATGTTAGTTATTACCGTTCCGCCCACTATCGTACGGGGCTGGAGAACAAGGGCCCTACAGATGCTGTTCTGTTACAAGTCTCCTACCAATGATTTTGCTACAGTCTCTGGGCCGGGCTATGTTTGTCTTCCACCTCCAGAGCGCTGAAGTTGGTCTCGCAGTCCTAATGCGAGAGCTGACACCTGGCCCATTTTTCACGCAGGGAGGTCTGAAAACTCCACTGGACTTCTCCATGACAACAGAGATTGTTTTGTTTGCCCGGTATCCCTGGTACTGGGAACAGTGTCATTCTTATAGCAGGCACCCAAAAATATGTGGGGGGGGGGCAGAGAAAAAGATGGAATAGCTGAGCAGATTTAGTATAAGGCAAATAACTTTCTTTTTGGTGGAGTAATGGTGCTGAGGTCAGGCTGCAAACCATAAAGGGCAGGCCCCGTGGACCAGAGGAGCCACGAGGCAGATTAGTCCCTCGGTTCTCGCAATAGCTGGGACCTCGTACCATCTTGCTGTATGATCCTGTGGGAGCCCTTTGACCCCAACCCGGTTGATCCTCAGCTTGTGGAAAAGACAAGGGTAAGGCCAGGAATGGATGACAATGAAGAAGACCAGCAACCGGATTCTATGCTTCTAGATTCCAAAGGAGACAAGACGCTCCTTGAAAAATATTTGACTTATTTTTTTTTTCTTTTTGGCTTGGTTATTTGACTTTCCATTGCCTTGCTTAGTTATGGGGAGAAAACACATTTCTCTGGAAAGATAGTAGTGGCCTTTGATTTTAGAGGAATGCCTGATCACTTCGACATAGACTTCTGCACTCGCTGGCTCTGCTACCCATGTCGCGCCATTAACTGCCGCTGACAGTCAGACTCCTCACCCAGCCCATGTGTGGTTCTCATTCCCTCTTGAAATTGTCAACGTGACATAATTGACTAAGCTGTTAGCTAAATACATCACTGGATCCCAGGGAGAATTTTTACTGAGACGTCAGTGCCCCCGCATGGCACCGCATGAAAGACTGTCAACACCACACGAGAGATGCATGGCAAAAGATTCTGTCTGGAAGACAGCTCTCTCTCTCTCTCTCTCCTCCCCTCAGCATCAAAAATGGCTGTCAGGCAAAAGAACAGATGCCAAGGAGTGTATGTGAGAAAACCGTTAATTCTTTGGAGTCGTTCAGTCGCACATGGTTTATGGAGTCTGAAACGGTTCTGTAAACAGGAGGTGGGGAGGTCAGGAGTGGACTCAGAGAGAGCAGCATTGGCCTCCAGCAACTCTGCTAGTGTAACAGACATATTAGCAGATACACATGCCCTAAGGCAGGCAGAGTCATTGCCTGCAAGAGTGTCAACCTTTTCCTCACTCTAAGGTAGGCGGACACACTGTCACCATTTTACTCTTATTTTTAAAAAGACATTATTGATTTTTAAATAGATTTTATGTGTATGTGTGTTTTCTCTGCATGTGTGTCTGTATACCACATTTATGCTTGGTATGTGAGGAGGCTAGACTCAAGCACCGGATCCCCTGGAACTGGAGTTGCAGATGGTTGTGAGCTGCCATTGGGTGCTGGCAATTGAACCCAGGTTTTGTGCTCCTCACTGTGGAGCCTGTTCTCCTGTCCCTGTTCTTATTAAGATTATACTTGTAACTTTTAAAAGTGGACAAGGGCTTACTCTATTGTCTTGTTTGTTTTTTGTTTTGGTCTCACTGGTCCATGACTGGGCCACTGGATAATAGACAGCAAGTACAGCAGGAATCCTTCCGCTCTCCATCTGCGATGCTCTGGATTCTAGCAGAATGAAGATAAAGATAGACAGGAGCTGTGGAGGAGAGCGCAGGTGACACCGTCTGTGAGCTTCGTCAGATTGCAACACTGAAAGTAAACATTAAGCCTGGGGTGGTCAGCCCGCCCGGGGGAATCCAAGGCTGCTTCTCCACAGCGGGAAATGACCGGCTGCTCCCACCTGCAGTTCAATTAGGAGTGTGGCTAAGGGCCAGAAACTTGAAAGAGAGATTATAGATTCATTAATTAAGGTCATGTTTACACCTCAGTTGTCAACTGTAATGATTTGTTTAACCCAAGGTCTCCTTAGTTTATTATGATCATTACTGCCTGGCTCAGGTCTCACGGTGAAGAATGATGAAGCCATACATGAGCCTGTGCTTTCTGACAAGAAACATGGGCCCAGTCTGCCACTATATTTTCATTGCAAAAATTTCCCCCTAAATATTGCTTTATTCATCGGTCTTCTTTTATTTCAGAGTCAGTGGACTTGTTCTTGTTGTACTTGTTTACTGATGTCATCCTCCTCATCAAGGGCATTGACAATGGCCACCCCCTCCCCCGTCTCTTTCTCTTTCTCTCTCTCCCTCTTGCTTTCTCTGCAGGGCTGGGCTCCCCAGTGCCTTAAGCAGATCTTCTTCCTGTGATGAACTTGGATTCCTTACATCTTGTCACCAGAGCTGCTGATCCGAAACCCTTGGAAAATCAGAAAGTGAGTGTGCGTGTGCGTGTGTGTGTGTGTGTGTGTGTGCGTGTGTGTGCGCGTGTGTGTGTGTGCGTGCGTGTGCGTGTGAGAGAGAGAGAGAGAGAGAGAGAGAGAGAGAGGAGAGAGAGAAAGGAGAGAGAGAGAGAAGAGAGAGGAGAGAGAGAAAAGAGAGAGAGATAAAGAGAGAGAGATAAAGAGAGAGATAAAGAGAGAGATAAAGAGAGAGATAGAGAGAGAGAGGAGAGAGAGAAAGGAGAGAGAGAGATAAAGAGAGAGAGATGAAGAGAGAGAGAGAGAGAGAGGAGAGAGAGAAAGGAGAGAGAGAGATAAAGAGAGAGAGATGAAGAGAGAGAGAGAGAGAGAGAGAGAGAGAGAGAGAGAGAAAGAGAGAGAGGTGTTCTGGGGACAAGCCTAGAGGTAACATGTACTTCAGGTTCTGTTCCGAGAGCTTCATTTATAATGTGAACACACTATGTTGCAAGCTCCTGCTGCCAACAAGTTGAGCTGTTCCAGCCATTGGGCCTTCCATACCATAAGAATTGATAAACTTTTAAAGCTGCGATGTAAAATAAACCCTCCTTTCTTAAGTCACTTCTGTTTGGACTGAGAAAGCAATCAATTCACTTATCCCTGTGCATGTCCTAAAGAAGGAACTGTAGAAATTACCCCCTTTGTAGCATTCAAAACTGTGTTCACCCCCTTCCAAGAGCAACACTCAGGAGAGCAGGCCCTCCACCTCAGCGGGGCAGTACGATGGAGCCCACCTTGTTAGTGCAGGTGTGGTGAGCCAGCCCTAAAGATGTAAGCATGGGAGAGCTGTCCCCATTTCACATCTGACGGGCCAACCCTACAGACCAGACCCAGACCTGACGTTATGACTTGGCCGGCCCCCTGATCCACCCGTCTATGATCTGCTGGAGCATGTGAAGAGACCTCCCCTGCAGACCCAAAGCTGCAGAATCTCCACAACACAGGGCAGCAACAGGACATCCAGGGGGGGGGGCCCTAGCAATACTGTAGTTCAAACCAGAAGCTTTGCACCAGACCAGCGACTCTTAGCAATGAACACTTGTACGTAAGCTATATGGACAAAGGGTTTACGGCGTGGCTCGCTGTGTCATGCTGCGACTTCCATTAAGTTTTCCCTTGTATTCTCTTTCCTTTTTTTCTCTTAAATTTTGTTTTATTTGGGAAATGTGCAGGGGTGGAGGGCAGTTGTAAAGGGGCAGGGAAATGAGTGGGATCAAGACATGTGATGTAAAAGAAACACTGGATAAATAAATACATTTATAAGAACTTGGGTCCACAGTTCTAATTGCTGAAGTTCATTCTGGGGTGTGATGCTGCGACTGACCCAGTATTCTCATGAGGAAATGGAGCACCCAGCACTGCCATTTGGCTTTTTCTCTGACTTACTGGTTCCTATAATAAAAATGCTCATTTCATGGTTTGGGCATGGGACCACTACTGAAGACAGGCTGTTGTCGTCTCAGAAACCAGCAATAAATATGGTGACGTACCACAGCGTGACACTTCAGCCAGTGATGGGCCACATACACAATGGTGCTTCACAAGATCACATTGCCTAGTGATAGGGTAGCCAGCTTAGTTTGTTTAAGTACATTCTATTATGTTTGCACAATGGCACGCTTGCCCAAGGATGCATCTCTCAGAACACACCCCTATCATTAAGTGAAACATGACTACACTGGATCCTACTAAGACAACCAGGAGTCTATTAAAAGAACATGAGTTGAATCTATTTATTGTGGCAAAGCTGTGCATGTCATAAAATTGCCATTTGAACAGTCTAAGTATGAAGTGTAGCGGCCTTTATTACATTCATATGATTTGACATCTATCACCGAGTAGTCTTTCTTAGAACTTTTTTTATCTTCCAAAACTGAAATTCCCTACCAATTAAATAATACCTAGCCACTGCCCTCACTCCAAGGACCAGGAACCTCCGTGTTAGCTTTTCTCCCTGGGAATTTCCCTGCTCTTAGTGCATCATAGAGTGGAATCATGTAGAAGTTGGTGCTTTGTGACTGGCTTGTTTTACTTAGTAAAATGTCCAATGCTCATCCATGTTGTAGATGTCTTCAAGTGCCTTTTCAAAGACTAAATGCACATAATACTTTATAATTATAGTTATATGCGCACACAGTATCTATCTACCTCAAATTCTGTTGACTCATCTGGAGAGGATAGACTGTATTGTTTCTATTTTTTTTAAACCTCTGTGGCTAAGTCTATTACAAACATCAAGGGGACTGAAATTTTTCCCCAAGGAGTGTATCTATACCAACCAGCTTGCTAAACTAAGAGTAATTGCATAGGACCCAAGACCGGTGAGTTTTGGAACAAAGGCCAGAGGAGATCTGCAGGCTGTTTGTACTGGTCTGTTCACGAAGGCACAGCAGTCACCACCTGGGAGGCTTCCACTATGGGATCCACATGGTTTCTGAAGTTCTGGAAGCAACAAACCCAAAATCAGAGAATCAAAAGGGCCACTTTCTATGAAGACATTCTTCCTTGCCAATGATGATCTTCTCATTGTGTGTGTGTGTGTGTGTGTGTGTGTGTGTGTATGTGTGTGTGTGTTAATGCATGTGTTTGTGCATGTGTGTGTGGGTACATGTTTGCACTAATGTGCACAGATCAGGGATTGGTGTTGTTCTTTGTCTTTCTTTATCACCTTCTAGCTTCTTTTATGAGGTGGAATCGCTGGACTTGGAGCTCACTGATTGGCTAGGCTGGCAGGGCAGCAAGCTCCAGGAAGCTGCCAGGCTCTTCAGTGCTGAAGTTACAGCACACACATCCACACTGGCTTTTACATGGGTTCTGCGGATCCCAACTCAGGTCCTCATACTTTTCTAGCAGTACATTCTTGGCTTTTTCCTGATGTGTGTGGAAAGAGAGTCAAGAAAGGCAAGAGAAAAGGAGAGAGAGAGAGACAGGCAGACAAAGGACAGAGGAACAGGGGAGGAAGAGGGGAGAAAAGGACAGACAGGAGGGGAGCATAGAGCGGGGAAAGAATTGGAGGAGAGAAAAACACAAATAAGTTCATTTTCTGGTGCCTCTTATTAGGAATTCCAGATCAAGGCATTATCCATGACCTCTTTTGTCCTTACTTTCTCCGAGGTCCCATTTTTAATACAACCACACTAGAGGGTAGTACTTACTTCAGCTCCCCTAGCCTCTAGAAATCTTTCTGGTGGGGGTAAAAGCTTCCCTGATCTGGAAGGAGCTATAGATATTTTCCAGTTTTCAGTGCTAAATGCTCAACTTGTTAATCACTGATGCCCGCCCTTGGAAACCAAACATTTAGCAAACAGGAAGAGGTGATGCCTAAGACCTCAGGCCTCATACATGACTTTTCTTGTCAGCTCGTCTTAGCTTTTCTACCTGCCCTGGGAGGGAACAGGATTTCCAGAGCTAGAACAAAACTTCCAGCTACCTTTCTGTGGCTCAGAGGGCTGCCCCTGCCCACACCCCAGGAGACTGGAGCAGGAGCACTGTCTCCAAAACAGGACCAGCAGGCCACTGGTACAGGTCTTTCATTTCTTCACAGGTAAAGCCTTGGAACGCTATCCTTCTTCTCTATCCTCTTCTATTCTGGTCACCCAGTGTCCCATAACAACACCATCCATCACCAATCACGCATGCTCTTTGTTTCAATGTCCATCTTAAAATAAGAGGCGTTTTGCTCTCTCAAAGTTGGGCTATGAAATCTGCAACCAAACTGGATGACGTTAACAATGCCTAGAGAGTCACAAAGCTTTTAAAGTGCAAACCCCAAACAAACGCAGGACGTGGAGATAGTCCCAAGCCCTCTGCCTCAAGCTGGCTCCATTCTCCCACAGTGTACACTGTGGTCTGGACTAAGAGGCAATGCAATCCCTCCATGACATACCGCAGTGGCCACCAAGGCAGCCAGAGGGATGGTCTCTTGAGGCCTCTGAGGGCAGCAGCGTGGTTTAGAGTTCTTACCCCGGACCTCTGCAAGGGAGCTGGCGTCATTGGGAGCACCGGTCACCTTGGCATTAACCCTCTCTGTCCAATGTCAGATGAACAAGCACTCGAGGCCTGCAGGGAACAGAGAACTGAAGCAACTGTGCAGGCAAGCACAGGAAAGAGCATCAGAGCATCCACTTGGCTGGTTCCCTGGGCCCTGATGTTAGACGCTATTAATGAGGACCCCACTGGCACTGAACCAGATGATAACAGGAGTGGAGAAATGCCTGAGACACTTGAGAAATGGAGGGAAAGCAGAACCAGCAAGAGACATGTAGCACTGAGACGGGGGCCAGGCTGAGCCGGGATAATAGAACCTTATGGGGCCTTGTGTGACTGTTGGAAATTTACTCCAGGCAAAGAAAATAGGAAAAAGTCAGGTCTTAGCATGCCGAGGTATAACTTTGACCTCCTGCTAGAGAGGTGGAAGAATAGAAGTAGGAACAGCAGCTGTAAGGACGGTGGCTTAACAGAGATGAGAGATGACAATGACCTTGAGGAAGTGCAATGACGGCAGGAAGCAAATGCATCTAAAGTGTGTTCTGGGTATAAAACCAACGGGTCTTTTTAAATATTTAAACCTAAATTAATACTGTTTTATGCATGGTGGTGTTTTGCCTGTATGTTTCTATGTACCACAAGCATGTCTGGTGTCCATGGAGGTCAGAAGAGGGGATTGGATCTCCTGGAACTAGAGTTAGAGAGAGTTGTGAGCCACCGTGTGGGTGTTAGGAATCTAACCCAGGTCCTCTGGAAGAGCAACCAGGACTAACTGCTGAATCGTCTCTCCAAGTCTCTCAATAGGTCTTGAGGATGGATGAGATATCACAAAGGAGAAAAGGCGAACACTCAAGAACCTCCCCTCGGATAAGAGGGTAGGTAGCTGATAGTAACATTTATTGAGATGGGATTAGAGCAGTAGAAGCAGAAAATTCAACAGTTCATTGTTGAAAGAGCGAAGTGTAATCGGCGTGTGGAACAGCCTCGGGAGGTGTCAAGAAGAGAGTCAGAAACACATCTCCGGAAGTCAGGGGAGAGGGGGCAGGAGGTGGCAAAGCCACCAGCAGCCTGCAGAGGATCTTCCGAGCCAAGGCACGCATGGAGTGACCCCAGGGCAAGAACTGCAAGCGTAGAATGCACACCTAAACGGCCACAGATTGAATATTTTAATGGAAAGCACAGCAAAAAGATGGCACAGGTACTGCTATTCTCTTGCCCTCGTCTAGACCAATGCTTCTTCTGATGCATCGTGGCCTCTTCCTCTGCACCGAAGCACAGTTTGAGTCATTCCCAACACCACACTGGTGAAACTGCTGCCAATAAACCAGCGCTGGCAAAGGGGCTGGAGCCTGATTGGCTTTCTGGCTTTTGTTCAAGGATTACTAAAATCTTCTAAGAGTGAGGATTTCTTTTCAACATCAAAATATTTAAACAAGCCCACATAATGATAGTTTTACTTGTATTTATCCAGCCAATAGACTATACTCATTGCTCATAAAACACCACAGCAGCCGAGAGGCCCCACGTCCCCCAGTTAGGATTTGCTTGCCCAGAATGGGGGATGCTCCCAGTGTTATCCCTGAACATCTGTATCAGCATTCCCCAGAACTAGTTAGAAATGCAAGTGCCCAGTATTCACCCTGGGCCTTCCAAGGAAGAATCTCTCCTATAACAAGCTCGGCAGGTGATTCTTGACACAGGAACCAATGTTTGAGAACCACCATGCTCTAGGTTTCTAGAATTAACTACTGCATCTTGTCAGAGTCGGCTGAATTTTTCAATTTTACTGAGTTGTTTCTTTTCCTTCCTTTTTTCCTGTTTTCCTTTCTTTTCATTTTTTTAAAAAAATCTTTTGTGCGACTAAGGGAGACCCAGGCAAGCACTGTACCCTACCCCAGCTTTATCCTCAACCCTAAGACATTCTTAGTTTAAAAATTCTTATTTATCCATTTCTTTACTTATTGACTTACTTGCTTATTTAAGTGTGTGTGTGTGTGTGTATGCATGTGTGCATGCATGTGTGTGTGTCTCCTGCCTATGCCGTGGCTCACATATGCTAGTCATTGAACAATGCCTGGGAGTTGGTTTTTCCTCTCACCCTGAGACCCAGGTATCAAATACAGGATATCAGGCTTGCGCAGCAGGAGCTTTTGCCTCCTGAGTCATCTTGTTAGACCTGGATCTGGGTTTTGAAAAGTGTACTGAGTGGACTAGGGAGGCATCTCGGTCTGGAAACTGCTTATCTTACAGGCGTAATGACTGAAGGCCAAGCCCAATCACCCCTGAAGAAATCTAGGGCTGTTTTTTTTTTCTTTCCTAGGACTGAGCAGACTGGAACAGGTGGATCCATGGAGTTGGCTTACCAAGTAGCCTACTTGACAAATTCCAAGTTGGTGAAAGATTTTTGTTTAAAAAAAAATGTGCACAGTGACTGAAGATGACTGAAGAACAGTGTTATACTCTGGCCTTCCCTAGAGGAACAGAGCCAAGGGGATGAATATATATATTCATCAATTCATACCTGAGAAGCAAAGAAAGCAAAGAACCTGGTAGTCACTTGGTCATATAGACTGAGTACCTCAATAGTCAGCATAGTCCCACATAGTTAGTCTCTCTCTCTCTCTCTCTCTCTCTCTCTCTCTCTCTCTCTCTCTCTCTCTCTCTCTCTCTCTGTGTGTGTGTGTGTGTGTGTGTGTGTGTGAACAACCAGTAGTTACTCAATATGAGAGGTAGGATGCTTCCATAGTACCTTTCTTGGGCTGGAATCCTGGAAGTTTCCTGGAGAGCCCCTGGGCCCTATTTTATGATGAAGTCTTGGAGACGCTGAGTCTGTGCTCCGTGAAGGAGGAGTCGGCCACAAGCAGCAGCAATGGAACAGATCTCAACTGGAGATCCTGAGCATTCACTGCTGTGCCCTGTGCTGAGTAACCAAACAGGGTTGAAAACAACACATTGGATGTGTGAGACCAGGTCTACTATTGGCCCAGCATTCCCTGCCTAGGCTAAGCTGGTGAGTCAGAAAGCCCAGCCTTTGCCTGCTGGGTTCTGGGTTGGCAAGCATGCATCAGAATTCCTAGTTTTTTACATGGGTTCTAGAGTTAGGGGTCTGGTCTTCATGTTTGTTTGCATGATAAGTGCTCTGTTGACTAAGTCATGTTCCTAGCCCCTATCTAAAACAATGTCTTAAATTCTCAGGGTCCACAGTTTGGCTTTTGCAGGGTTCTGTGTCTTACTTCTTCACTATGTCTGTTCCCTTTAAAAATGTTTCCTTTCCTAATCCTAAGGCAGAAAGTTTTCCTCCATGGATTACAATTCTCATCCTCCCTTCCTTGGAGAGGGTCCATGACTCCTACTAGGTCAACCAGATTGGAGGATCTCTCTCTCATACATCTTGGAGTCGTCACTCTGTAAGTAGCAGCTTTTCATGCTCCTCACCTCCTTTAAGGAACGAAAGCAATCGGGCGACTGGAGAGATGATGTCTCAGTTCAGGTTTCTGTTGCTGCAACGAAACACTATGACCAAAAAGCAAGCTGGGGAGGAAAGGGTTTATTTGTTTACACTTCCTCATTGCTGTTCATCACTGAAGGATGTCAGAACAAGAACTCAAACAAACAAGGTAGGATCCTGGAGGCAGGATCTGATGCAGAGGCCACGGAGGGATGCTGATTACTGACTTGCTTATCATGGCCTGCTCAACCTGCTTTCTTATAGAACCCAGGACCACCAGCCAAGGGATAGAACCACCCACTGTGGACTGAGTCTTTCTCCGCTGAGTGCTGACAAAATACTCCACAGCTGAATCTCATGGAGACATTTCTCAATGAGCTTTCAACTAATCTCAACGTCTCAAATGAGGCTCCTTTCTCGCTGATGACTCTAGCTTGGGTCAAGTTGACACAAAAACAGCCAGCACAGATGGCTCAGCACACAGAGGACCCAGGTTCAGTTTCCAGCATCCCGACCCAGGGGCTCACTTGATCATTCCAGTTCTAGGGGGTTAGATATAATCTTCTGCCATTCTAAGAGTACCTGAGTTAATTTACATACGCACATGCAGGCACATACACATAAAATAAATAAATATTTGCAAAAGAAAGCAATCAGAGGAACTGGAGAAATAATAGATCCCCAGGTCTTCTTGTGACTTCCCAGAGCATAGGAGAACCTGCTTGCCATTTTGTAATCTTCTCCATCTGGAATTCAATTGTTTTGTATTTTTGGTGATTTGGTGACCATACTTCCGGTGGTCTTCTTACTGCTTTTGATGCCTTCTGTCTTTAAATCTGCCAGCTGAGGCTGCCCTCCACACTTTGTATGGTGTTCAGGTCCTGAGTAGCCCAGTCACCAATACTCTATCTTTTGTTCCCTCCCCCGACTCTCCTCCACGCTCCCCATTTTTCTTCCGTTTCCCATTCTCTCCTTGTTTCTCCTATCAGCCCAATAGGTTTGCCTTGGTGGTTCTTAGCTCAGTCAGGCCACAATCTCTTTCCTTTCCTTCGGATAGTTAAGTGGGAGCTTAGCCCAATGTCTTAGTAAATAATCGAGATAGAGTTAAAAGTCCTTATCCAAGACTATTAAATGAAGATCAAGAACAGAATCCCAAGAATTTGCATGAGCCATTGTATTATTTCTTTGGTTAGGAACACTAGGGTTCAAAGTCTACATTAAGCAAAGGTATGCTTACAATTTTTAGATCAAAGACATCATCAGCTCTATTGAAGACTTCCAACTGCCTGTCCCATACCTCGTCTTCAGCACGCTGTAGGAACATGTCCTACGTAGCAACTCTGTCTCTTTTCCAGTGGAATAAAAGATGGTGTCACCTCCGCTCAGCTTTTTCATTTCCAGTCATAGCATCCACTCATCTCAAAGGACGGCCATACCTACGGCAAAAAGTTGCCAGCAGTGCAGGCTGAGGAAGAAGTGTTTGGAGATATTCAATGTCTGGGAGTCAACGACTATTTTCTCTTCTTGTTGAGTCACATGAACAGCTGGGTGGTTATAGGTGTGGATAAGGGAGCTAAGAGGGATGGTTCGCAAGGTCTCACAGTGGACAGAGGATAGTCTCCAACACAGGGCCTTAGGATAGTATGCTGATCATTGGGAGGCCATGAAGATTGTTTGCTCTCTCTAGATAGAACTGTATATACCACAGCCAAAAGCTTAAATGAACAGCTGCTTCTTTCCTTTCCTTTCCTTTTCTTTTCTTTTAACAGACAATAAAGGAAACACCATGGTACTCTTGCTGGTTCAAACCAACTTCCAACAGGTCTGCTAGAAAACGTCTTTTCACGACTTTCCTAAATTTCTCTTGCTATAAGATAACCCTTCTATATTGTTCTCTGGGGAGGTAGAACCGGCTGGTTCTGGGCCAGCTTTTAAAGGCAGCTGTAAATACTTTTTGCCCTGCTCTGCTTTATCTTCTCTGTGATGGAAAAACCACAAGGTATTCCCATTGTCCCGCGACCTCTCACACCCCCAGCATGTTTTCCCCAGCAGATTGAGCTCTTTGAAGAGGATTTCCATCCACTGGTTTTGGAAGCTGATTTTGCTCCATCACTTCTAACATTCGCTAGGCTGGTAGCCCCAAGCGGAGCTTTGCTTTGATATCTGACTACACACTTCCTGGCCCCTGGCCTTTCCTCTTCCCACCCCTCTTTTTTTTTTTTTAATCACAGTGTTTAGCAATGGTTGCTAGGCAGTCATTCGTGTTCTCTTCAGCATCTACCAGAGCTGAACCCCTCAGTCCCTTGTTAGGTGGTTATGGACGAGATTGCTATTCCCTAAGATCTACCTGGGTTGTGGCTGTTGGGCTTGTCATGTCACTGTGGCCCTGAATAATTTACAATCTTTCCGAACTCCTTACCCACACACATCATAATAGGAATGCCTGCTGTACTAGTTCTTCTTCCACGTATTCCAGTCCAGACCAAAGAAAACAAACAGGGTTATTTTGTTTTGTTTTGTTTTTTAATCCTGGACCAGCGCTGTATAACTAGTAGGCACTGCATAGAATGCTAAGATGAAAAGGTTCTGAGGCCCGCATCTCAAATAAGAGACAGTGCGCCACAGTCTGCTTAAGAAATCTGCTGGAAGGACAAGAAGATATAAAGGGGGGATATGGACTGGGCATTTTCCACCCATGTTTTGAGGTCTTTCGACTAGATTCTATGGAAGGCACCAGAATGAATGTCTTTTGGAGCTTCCCATGTTAAGCTTAAGCAGGTACTTGATAAATATGGATGTACTGTCTAGTTGACATTTATGTATGGGTGAACACTGTCATTTAATGTCAAGAGAATATGGCCCAGTCGAGTGACAGCAAAGAGCTTTGCCAAACTATTCTGTCCCCGTGGAGAAGAGGGTTTCCTTCTGTGAGACGGGAAGGGGGCTGGATGTGAAACGCATCTCCCCAGTCCCTACCGCAAGCATATGGGGACCGCAAAGCAAGGCCTTCGTTCTTGCCCCAGATTTCTTGTGTGCTACGTTTTGATTCTTTTGCCTAGATTCAGAGCCAAGTTGTTGCAAGCTTAAGATATCCAAACAAAATGTCAGAAGTCTGCGTATCAGGGAACTTCAAGTGCCATCCTTATAAACATACTATCATGAGAGTCCTCTCTGAGCCTCTTATCGACCGGTGCCTCTGTCTGTTCTGTTACCTTCTCACTCCCACGGTCTCTTTCCTCCTCCTGTCTTTTGAAGACTCCCTCTCTTACTATTTTCCTCTCCTTTAACAACTCAGTCTTAGCTCTCGTCTCTTCAATATTATTATCTATCGGGGAGAAATAATTATCAACACACAGTCCTGTTTCCAAACCCCCTTTAGCATTTTAACAGCCATAAGTGCCAGTTGAGGGTGAGGCAGAACTGCCAACAGTTGGCAAAGATGGCAAGAGATAAAAGTGAACTATTGGCCATGTTCCTCCACCGAACAGAGGAGGCGATTGAAGTTAGCTCGTTCTGTGCACAGTTCCGTGTTGAGTATTTGGAGGGTAAAGGGAAGAAAATGAGAAGCTAATTTCTAACTATGGGAAGACTATTATACTGGCCTAATCAGATCCATGGAGTGAGGGAGCCATGGTTTCTCCCAGAACTGCGATTAAGGTCTCTAGTTGGCAAAGGTTGGAGTAACTGAAAGATTAGGAATCACGCTCTGTTCTGCAGTCTGTCTGACTTTGAAGTTTGCTGTGTGTGACCCTGTAAATTATACAACCTCTCTGAGCCTCGATTAGGAAAGGGAAGTATTTTTAGTACTTTCCTTAAGGAAATCTCATGAAGATTAAGGAAGACGTATTGTGGTGTTGTGTGCAATGACTAAAGAGTTGTAGTTGGGTTTTTTACTCTTTACTCTTTGGGGGCCACCACCCAGCTCCCAAATAAATACATAGAAACTTATTCTTTCTTATGAATGCCTGACCTTAGCTTGCCTTATTTCTAACCAGCTTTTCTTAACTTACATTATCCTGTCTACCTTTCTCTATTTCTGTATATCTTGTCTTTCCTTCCTACTCCTTGTCTGGCTGTGTGGCTGTGTGGCTGGCCCCTGGTATCCCCCCTCCTTCTCTTCTTCTCTCGCCCCTCTCTCTCTCTTATTTATCCTTTCTGCCTGAGGGCCCCACTCATTTCTCTCTCCTGCCTAGCTATTGGCCATTCAGCTCTTTATTATTAAACCAATCAGGTGTTTTAGACAAACCAATCAGGTGTTTTGTTTAGGCAAAGTAAGAAGCTCCAAGGAGTTAAACAAATCCATAATCTTTGCATCATTAAACAAATATTTCACAGAATAAGCGAATGTAACATATCTTAAACTAATATTCCACGACAAAGAGGAGTTAGCCTTTGTTATGGCTGTTCAAATGACTGATTGTGACTTGTGAATCTGTAGTCAGACATCAGTGACATTAGCAGCTCATGTCGATATTAGCAACTGAATCAAGGTGCCTTATACTGGAAGTTAGCTGTTGAATATGGTCGCTGTTAGCCAGAGCTCGACATCCATCTTCGGTAAGGTGCAGAACTGGCTCAGAACTCCTCCCCACTTCCACAAGGGTTTCCAACATGTTTCAAAGTAAAGTCAGTGCTAGGTGCCAAGTCTTCACCTTCTCTGCGGATCTCCTTTATTCCACCCTGAGAAGAGTTTCCCTTGGTCTCTCAAATCAGGCATCTGTGCCCTGAAAGACAGGCTTTGTCTCACTTGGAGGTGTGACTTGGCCGGGAAGCTCTTGGATGGAATGTGTGGGCTCAGGTGCCTCCATTTCCCTAAAGCAACTGTGTCTGTCACCCTCACATGCGCACACCTCTCTCAGTATTCTGGGTGACACCGCTGCATTTTTAAGCAAATGGAAGATGTGGTGCTTCCAAGTAACCCTCAAGGCCCTCTGACCATGAAAAGACATGCTGCACCACAAGGAAGGAGGAAATTAGTCAGAAACCACAGAGCAATTAATGCCTGGATGAACCTGAATAAAATGCTGCCTAGTAGACACTTTGCTTTACTGTAGCTCGGTAGGAGTGTGCAGAGAAGAAAGTGCACTGTAGTTTCCTTATTTGGCCAAAATGAACAAAGTCCATTGAGAGAGAGAGAGAGAGAGAGAGAGAGAGAGAGAGAGAGAGAGAGAGAGAGAATATGTGTGTGTGAGAGAGAGACAGAGAGGAGAGAGAGAGAGACAGAGAGAAGGGGAGAGAGGGAGAGAGAGACACAGAGAGAGAATGTGTCAGAGAGACAAAGGGACACACACACAGAGAAACAGGGAGTCAGATAGATGCACAGAAAGAAAACAAGTTTCTATTATTATATGTGGCACTGATTTTTCTCTAGTGAGGAAAATACACACAACACCCTAGAATAAGTGACAAAGGATATCATTTTCATAGTAAAAAAGAAAAACCTACGTAAATATTTGTCATCTGTAAATGGCTGGTTTAAGCATCTGCTCATGTGAGGCCAGGGGTCATGGTCAATCCATCCTCAGTTGGCGGTTCTCTCTGCCTGCAGTGCCCATGCATTTACCACCCATGGAAAGAATCCACTCACAGGACCCATTGGAACTGTCAGAGTCTCCTCCGATGAAGCCTATTCCTCCCTCCAGGCAGGAGAGACTGAGTGAGACGAGATGCATGAAGGCACATGCCACTGGAATGTGGGTCTTCCTCTGGGCAAATATCTTGGTAAACCCCAAGCAGCAGGCTCTACAGTATGTCTTCAGCTTCTGCGGGGATGTATCCAGCAACCCCACCCCTTTCCTCCACCCTCAGCTTCCAGGGTGTCCCTCAGCACAGTGTCTGCTCTGATGTGAATCTGCTTGGCTCCAGAGAGCGCCACATATTCCCTTAATTTTGACAACAAAGCTTTTGGCTCATTCCAGCCCTGTGCATGCACTTGCGTTCGAACCAACGGGAGAGAATTACGTAAGTTTGATGAAGTTCTCAACAAGCCATACTGTCTCCATTTGTCAACCCTCAAATCTCTGCTACGGAAAGTACACGTGATAAGGCCACCCACCTATTTTGTACATCATTTATTCTTCAATGGGCCAGAACACAGAGTCTTGGCATCCTGACATTTCCAACCTCAAACCCAAAGTCTGAAAGAATTCACCAGGCCATGTGACAGCAGCCTTCAAGGACATTTTCTTTTCTCTTATTTTCCTTTTCTTTTCCTTTTTTTTCTTTTCTTTTCTTTTCCTTTCCTTCCCCTTCCTTCCTTCCTTCCTTCCTTCCTTCCTTCCTTCCTTCCTCTCTCTCTCTCTCTCTTTCTGGGAGAATCAGTTACTTCTCTCCATATTCACTTTTCTGTGCAGCATCTTAAAATGGCCATTGAAAGATTATCACAGTATCCTCACTCAGCATCCTCCTGTAGGTGCTATAGGAAGACTTGACCAGGCCCAGGACCACAACTCAGGTTTGTGACTTTTTTCCTGAAGCAATTATTTAATTAATCCTGTGAACCCAAAGGCCATTTTCCATGTTATACCTGGCATATCGGATGCGGCCTTGTCAGGAAGAAAACTGAGAGCTTTTTAGTGAGGTCAACCAACCTCACTGAAAAGCTCTCGGTTTGGTTCAGTGTGGCGTAGGCTCTGCAGCTTAACAGAACTAGAAACATGGGAGAATTGGGCGCTCACAAGTGGTCTGAAATACATGGCTTCCCAAGTTCACAGTAGGTAGGAGCCTGGCTGGACCTGTGTCTCCTGGTTGTCAGGATCCAATACAAAGCCATCCTTTGCCTTAGCCATTGAAGATTGGAGAAAATAGAACACCCCCACCCCCCTGCCAAATTATCAGGGAGAATGAAAGCTTGCTTCCAGGAAGGTGTCAGACACGCTTCCTCCAGCTGACTTCTATTTTCTGTACATGCCAAGAAAAATACACCTTGTTCTTCCTCCCCCACTTCTCCATCCATAGCAGAGCGCATGCCTAAGTATTTTCCTTGTTACTCGTATGCACTAAGCCACTATATTCTTTAACTGATCCGCATAGACAAAATGGTGGGGTATTCTTAGGCAAAAATCTTCTACCTAAAAGGTCCATAAATGTTTCTCCAAAATTTGTGTTTCCAGACAAAGCTAAAGTTTGAAGGAATGAATGGTTTTGCTCGGATAAGAGTTCACATCTGAGTAGGGAGATTAGAATTGAATCATGATACCAAAGATGTCAAAGCAGCTGTTTCTAAAGAGTGTTCCTTTGTAGCGACAGAACTCCGGTGTGGACATTGAGGTCACATGGACACAACACTAGAGTTGTAAGACACACAGGGTGTTAGGGTGGAAGTTATAGACCAGATTTTTGCTCTACGTTTGTCATAGAATGGGTAGGTTTTCAATGACACTAAATGGTTTGGACCCCATGAGTTTGTGGGGCTCCTATCTGCCTTTTGAATCTGTGATGAGCTCCACACGTGCCTCCAGGGACAGGTAAACACACAGGCAGTTGCAATAAAGTTAGTCGATGCTATTCCAACACTTGCACCAATACAAGGGGCCCTCTGCCAGCCCCATGGTACAGGGAGGATTCAGAATGAGGATACTCCGGGGGAGGAGCAGGAGAGAGCAGGAGAGAGCCCGGGGAAGGATGAGGGAGCTATCAGGTGTGGCACCAAGATGAGAGGCATCTCCGCTCCTCAGGGATGTTCTTGTAACTCAGCTGCAGAGATCTGGGAACAAGAAGGCAGTAGAAGGAGATGGAGACTGGATGGCCCGTTCTCCCTGTTGGAACGGAGCTGGGTGGGCACAGTAACCTCACTGTAGAGGCAGTGGGCAACTCAAGGTACAAACCCAAACCATTATGAGTTTGCTTTTAGGCTCACATGCCTCAGGGAATTCTGCAGATTCTTTGCCCAGTTAGTTACAGCCTAGAAACTAGGGGAGGGTGTAGGAGCAAGGAGCGATTTCCCATCAATGCTCAGAGAACAACTTTTTAAAAATCCCCTTAAGACCTTCCCTCCCTGCAGCCCGCTCACAGTGAGGTGACATGGCACCGGCTGTGTCCTTGTGACTTGACCTTGCTCCAGATCAAGAGAGCTTTAAGAGAATGAGGTTTGTATCCTACTGGCTGCCAGGACATCGGGAAGAAAGAAAGTAGAAGGAACCTTTGGAATAGAAGTGAATAATTCAGAGCAGACTCTGGCAGCAGAATTACTTTTGTTTTTTCCTCTAAGAGAACCTGGGACCCGGAAGAAGCAATTATCAGCTAACCTTTGCCCTTAGTGTGGACACAGCTTTAGGGGAATGGGAAGCAATTTGATAGCACCCTTTTTGGATGGAAAACGAAGAAAAGAGAGATGGGGATAATGCAGATATTCTTTTATTTTCTTTAAAGTTCTAGGTTCTGGATTTAACCCCAGCCCCTAAAAATTACCTTATTCTCTACAACAACCTGTCTGACAGGGGGAGGGAAGCTGAAAACGCTGACCACTAGAGGGGGCTCGACCTCCACCCTATGCGAGTGCTGTGTATGGGGAGGGGTTGTCTATACATGAACTACCCAGTAACACTGAAATTGACTGTCGAAGCTTCCTGATGTGAGCCACCACAAAGGGCAGAGTGCCAGGAAGAGAAGGGGGCATCAGACCTCAGAGACCTTTGAGAAACCTCCATGCACAAGTAGCAGGCTGTTCAGAGGTTCCCCCAGCCTCTCCCAGCACCCCCAGAGTGCCAGGTTTAGGTAGGAATCCCCAAAGAAGGGTGCACAATTCTTATTTTAAATGGTTCCTTCTAGTATAAATGTATACCACCAACTTAGCTCAGAAGCGCTGCGCCTCTGTGAATCTCTGCAGGACACTCTGCGTCCTCCTTCCCCACATGAAAAGACACTATCCTTGGGACAGCGGCTAAGAGGTAGCTGGAGGCTGGTGATGATTGCCCCACCATGAGTGCCTCTGCGGAGTTACAGGGCTTATTCCTCTAGGCAGAAGATGACTAGCTGGCACATGGCAGTCAGAGCCTTGCCTGGTCTCCTGCGCAGGCTCTAAACAGCCTTCTGACTTCAGTTCACCGGGAATGAGCATAACCTGATTCCTTAAAAGCGGTCTAAGTTTCATCTCCACTAGAAAATAACAAGGACCATTGGATCTCACTCTGTGGCCAAGACCCCTACCAGAAACTATCTGTGTTCTTAATTACGGAGAAGAAATACTGGGCTAAGGCACGGAAGGTGTCACCTGTCTCTTCTCTGTGCCCCCATATGTGAGCCACCATCAAGTCTCCACAGGAAAGGGAAAGGGGCTGGTTATTTACTGACACCCAGGGGGTCTGAAGGATCCTGGTGGTCCTTGGCTGCCACTCAGAGGCAATGGTATTGCTTCTGTGTATCCTAGGCGCGGAGCTTTTGTTGATGACAGGCCACTGCTTCATGCCCAAGATAAATTGCTTTGAGGAGGGGCCTGCAGTTGTGGTTTTCGCTTCTACCCGAGGTTCATCCCCAGGTCTCCTGGCACTTTAGAAAATGAGCTGCTGTAATTCCATTCTGCTCACACAGCCTTCCACCGCCTAGCCCGGTTTCATTCTAAAATGGCTCTGTCACTCAGCAGGCCAGCCAAGGGGAGCCTCCGAAGTTCCTCCTTCCAGAACTGTGAGGACATTCTGCCTTTCCACCTTCTAAGAAAGAAAAGCTGATGGCGCGGGGTGACACTCACACGCTTGGCGACATCACAGGGACAGAGCTCTGAGCCCTGGGGAGTGTGGGTAAAGAGTGATGCTGCCTACAGTCAGGATAACGGAGAGATACGGCAGGATCTGAGCCTGAAGACCTGTACTTTCCTGGGTGTGGTGCTGGTGGTGGTGGTGGCAGTGTGTGTGTATGTGTGTGAGTGTGTATATGTGTGTGAGTGTGTATATGTGTGTGAGTGTGTATATGTGTGTGAGTGTGTATATGTGTGTGTGAGTGTATATGTGTGTGAGTGTATATGTGTGTGTGAGTGTGTATATGTGTGTGAGTGTGTATATGTGAGTGTGTGAGTGTGTATATGTGTGTGTGAGTGTGTATGTGTATGAGTGTATATGTGTGTGTGAGTGTGTATATATGTGTGTGAGTGTGTATATGTGTGTGTGAGTGTGTATGTGTATGAGTGTATATGTATGTGTGAGTGTATATATGTGTGTGAGTGTGTATATGTGAGTGTGTGAGTGTGTATATGTGTGTGTGTATGTGTGTGAGGGTATATGTGTGTGTGAGTGTGTATATGTGTGTGAGTGTGTATGTGTGTGGGTGTATATGTGTGTGTGAGTGTGTATGTGTGTGTAAGTGTGTATATGTATGTGTATGTGTATATATGTGGGGGGGTGTATATGTGTGTGTGAGTGTGTATGTATGTGTAAGTGTGTATATGTGTGTGTATGTGTGTGAGTGTATATGTGTGTGTATGTGTGTGTGAGTGTGTATATGTGTGTGTGAGTGTGTTTGTGTGTGTAAGTGTGTATATGTGTGTGTATGTGTGTGTGAGTGTGTATATGTGAGTGTGTGTGTGTGCTGCTGGTGATCAAACCCAGAGCCTTCAGCAAGCTAGACACATGTTATACTACCGACCCTACATCCCTAGCACTTGGTATTTTGAAACAGGAGCTTTCTCGACCCTCTAGGCTGGCTTCAAACTTACCATTCTTGTGCCACAGCCTGAGCCCTGGGATTGTAACCATACAACAGCCCCCTCCACTGAGTGCCCAAATTTACTGCTGAAGTCACTTGTTCCCCCACATCCCAACATTTTCAAGGTACCTGCATGTGGTCACTGCAACAATGGAGCTGGACCCTTCCCATGGTGGCTTGGGGGCCAGAGACTAAGCAAAGACTATCAGCGCACAAAGTAGCCCTGCACCGCTTCCAACATTGCCTATCAC
Organism: Microtus pennsylvanicus; assembly: GCF_037038515.1. Classification (NCBI taxonomy): domain Eukaryota; kingdom Metazoa; phylum Chordata; class Mammalia; order Rodentia; family Cricetidae; genus Microtus; species Microtus pennsylvanicus. The sequence goes on from NC_134586.1 coordinate 22,290,642, forward strand.
TCTAAATGGTCACAGGCCACTCACTTAAGGGAGAAAGAAAGAGATGCATGCCTTTCAGTGTAGCTAGGGTTTCTATGAAGAAACCCTAAGGTTGCTGTGAAGAGACACCGTGACCATGGCCACTGTTATAAAGGCAAACATTTCATTGGGGTGGCTTACAGTTGAGAGGTTCAGGCCATTATCATCATGGTGGGAAGCAAGGCAGCACGCAGGCAGACACGGTGCTGGAGAAGGAGCGGAGGGTTCTTAGTCTTGACCCACAAGCGACAGGGAGTGGTCTGTCTCCCTGGGCATGGCTTTAGCATGGATTGGATTTCAAAGCCCACTTCCACAGTGATTCACTTCCTCCAACAAGGCCACACCTCCTAATACTGCCACTCCCTTTGGGGGCCATTTTCTTTCAAACCACTACTCCATTGCCCAGTTGCAGGAGAACTGTGTGATTTGTAGCCATCCCCAATCTGCTATCAGGTCAGTTTATTGACGAAATGATCCATCTCTGAGGATGAGGGTTATTTGTCTTGTTCTAGGCACAACTCCAACACTCCTAACACACACCTTCTCTCGACAGGCCCAAGTACGGGGGACCAATACATCAAGAGCTGTTTTAAAGCCATCTAAGGAGATGCATGCAGTGATGAGGCATAAATGTAACAAAATAAAACCACACTGTCTTTAGTATCCATCAGTAATTAGAGTTATGAACACGCTGGCCTGACCCCTATCTGGGGTAGCCAGATGACCTTATCATAATTTTACATTTCAGGTCTTCAGCTAGGTAAGTTGTTTCTGTTATTTGCTTTGCCTGCTTCGTGCCAAGAATTCTTTTCTGGAGCGAGCCATCTACCTTAGTCACTGATCGGAGAGGCCAATTTCTAGATCGGATACTCAGTTTTTCCTGCTGCTCGGCAGATGCTGAGTGAGTACGTACAACGTGGGTGCGGTTTGAATGTGAAATGGTTCCTTCAAGCGCTCACATTTGAACACTTACCTTCCAGTCCTTGGAAGCATTTTGGGAGGCTGTGGTATCTTTAGGAGGAGGGGCCTATGGATGGAAGTAGGCCTCTAAGGGCTGACTGGCCTTTGAAAGCCCTAGGTCTGGCTGGTCTCTGCCCCACAATGGGAGCAGCTGCTGTCCCAAGCTCCTACCACCATGAGTGCCACCACGCTTTCCCCACATCTGGTTATGGGGCAGGGGGTCTTCAGAGGGACCGAGATGCTCAGAAAAGCAGATCTTTTCTTCTTTGGGTTGTCTGCACTGCGTGTTTTGGCCACACCGGGAGAAAAGTAACTTTGAAGCACGTGGTGGTCCTGGTGCAAGCTTTTCTTCAGACTGACACATGCCGCTGCCACTCCTGGCTTCAAACTTGGGCTACTGCAGGTGGACCCAGATTATGCTCACCAAGGGAGCATACTGTGGTAGAACATGTTCCCTTAAAATGTGAACCTCCGAAACTGAACAACCAACCCTGGGCAGATGGCAAAGGGAGAGAGTATGCCTCCTAATTCAAGTACCAGAAAATACCACCAAGGAGCGGGAGCACCTGGGGAAGCATGCCGCCAGGTGTAGCTCACCAGCCCCGGCAACAGCGAAGCTCTCCAGCAGACTGCGGGATGTCTCACTGGGGGTACTTGGGCTGGTGTCAAGCTGTCGAGTGACATGGCCCGTGGGTATCCTTGGCAGTTCCATCATAAGTACTTCCAAAGTTCTCTGACAAGGCTAAAAACTCCTCATTCAACCGAAGATTCTTACACATTATTCAAATAGGATGCAAATGCCTGGTCTGCTCTGAGCCCTGGCAGCTCTCAATTTGTATATTTTCAGAACCGTGAGGCCTGCCATCAGTTCACTTGAAGTTCAATCCAAGATGTGCCTTCCCTGACATTTGTTCATTCTTTATGCAGGTAACATTTTGGAGAACTTAAAAAGAAGTCTTCTCTGTGCTCCGTTCCCTGCCGTCCTCCAAAACAACTTCAGAAACTATTTCAGACGTTCGCTGCATGCATAATGGCTGGAGTGCGGCTTGTTCCCTACTGCCTGGATTTCCAAGTTGGATTCTACCATCCCTCTCTTTGGCATCCATTTTCTAGTTTTTAAAACGGTATTTCAGTGGCAGGAGCTGCCTGTGTGACCCAAGGGATTAGGCTCATCTGAGCATGAACAGATTCTGTCAGATGGTCAGACCGGGTTGCTGTGGGGATGAATAGAAGGGATCAAGTCCCTCATACAACAAAGGAGGGAGTGTAGACCCAGGCTGCCTCTTCCCTCGGAGAGCTTTTCTTCCTCAGAGTGAGCCTATTCCCTCAGAAGCTGAGCAGGACACTTGGAGCTGATGGAGTCCCTCCTTTGCACCTAGGGCCTGTGGGGAAGAGGAGCCTGTGGGAAAAGCAAAGCCACAGTCCAAGAAGCAGAAAAGAAAAGCAGCTCACAAGGAGGCCAATGTGGGCCATGTGCCCCCTCCACGGGATACAGGTACAGCGTAAGTTCAGCTCAGCCTGTATTAGTATCAGTGTATTCTGGTGTGTATACTTGGGTATCCATATAGAGAAAAAGTATATATATATATATATATATATCACATATATATGATAAATATATCACATGCTATCATATAGGTTCTGTGGTATGTATATGCACACAGTGTATACATATATGTGTATGCCTATGTGCAGATATATATTCTCCCCTTACATATATTCTATGCACACATACACACATTCCTTTTCTATATACACATACTTTATATACACACACTTTCCACTCTGTGGCTAGTTTAGACCAAAAGAAAATGCATTACAGGCGTGAAGAAGAAGTAGAAAGAAAGACAAAGATGGGGCAGGGACTTAGAACACATGGGATCATTGTCCCTTCGAAGGCTTCTGGACTCATGTACTCGCCAACTGTGAGCCAGACTCCCAGGTGTCCTGGTGACGAGGCATTGGCCTGAGGTCTAGGTTATCACCAGTGGAGTGTGGCTGAGATTGAGGTGTGTCATCCTTGTCTTAATGAAACTGTCCCTACCCTGTATGCTAGAATACCAACTCAGTGCCATCTCGCTTGTGGTCAGGGAGTGGTGTAGAAGGGAAGGGAGCTGAGTCTCTGTGGGAGCTTGTGGAGCAAGAGGGTCCAGACTGCTGTGGAAAGAACAAACCATGGTGGTTGCAGTCTCTGTAGTCGGCAGTACTGGGTAGCACTTAGAGCCACAGCTTCTAAAGAAGGGACCAGAGAAGGAACTGAACAGCTGTGGAAAAGGACTTCATTCATCTTAGTGACATATAATTCAACAGAGCAGCCATGCCATTTCCTATTATGCTTTTAAGCAAAATGGTCACAGTCTCTTCAGTACTTACCTGGATGAATTAAAAATGGTAAGAATTACTAAATTGGAGGAGTGGGTCCTGGTACAAGTAACAGCTCGATTAATCTGCTATCCTGATTGACAGTGGAGTGGATGGTTCATGAAACACTGAGTGTGCGCCCTTGTGAGTGGGACCTAGAGAGATGGAGTGGACGGGTCCCATAGACATCAGAAAAGGGTTCTTATTTTGGCTCCTATGCCTTTTAGTTCATTTGCCATAGAATCATTTCTAAGATCTTATTTCACTTAAATATTTCCCCAGAAAAAAAGCTTAGAGAAGGAAAGTTGAGCAACAATTTAAGTGATATGTCAGCCATTTTCATTTTGCTTCACTTTCAATACTTGAGTCTTAGCATTGCCAGTAACTAACTCTGACTTTATTCCCCCAGAGAATCAGAAGCTCATCTCGAGGCTCTGGCCCCCTCCCCCGACAGCTAAAGCAGATGCTGTATGGCACTAACTTCAGTGGAAACTTCAGGTATGCTTCCCGACAGGTTCAGGCTAGCTGAGTGCTTTGTGCTTCCAGACTTGGGAGGTCCCCATTCATGAAAAGCTATTTCTCACTGACATAATCCCAGATGCCTGGCATGCCTAAGGTTCAACCACTAGTGTTCATTCTTTTGTATTTTCCATGGTCCTTTCTCAGTGGCTCTTTGTGAAGATGCTACCACCCTTTGGCAGGCAACAAATTAAATGTTTAAGAGGCACAGAGGGGAGGATTTATAGAGGAAGTTGGCAGTGAAAAAAAAATAAGATCCTGATGGCATAGCTCTATGTTTGCAGCTAATGTCCAAGAGGAGCACAAGGCAGCCCTCAAGAGCTCTTTTTCCCCTTCACCCCATGACTTCAAAACACATTCATCTACAGACCACTCCATAGAAGAGAGCTCATGGTAAGACACAGCCAAGAGAGCCAGCTGGCTGCTTGGCTTGGCCAGACCTCCCTCTCCTTACCTCGAGCAGAGCTGGACCTTGGAGCCCCCACAAATAATCTTTTACCTCTCGGTGTTTGACCAGTTGGCCAGGCTAGGCTCGTTCCACTCTTCCTGTGCACAGGTCATCTGAGGAGAAAAGGGACTTGGGACAGGTAGATTTTACTAGGAAGTGGAAGGTTGATTTGGGTGTGGAATGAGCATTTATCTGAAGGGCCAGGCATGAGTGGGAGCCTAGAAGGATGTACAGTAATAGAAAGACACCAGAGAACGGGCAGAGGGTGAGAATCAGAAACTACAAGAAGGACGGAAGTGATCGTAAGTGAGCTGTGGTACTCTGCCATTTTGCCACTAGCTTCCACCAAGGAAATTCAAATGTAGAAAAGGTTTATTTGTATATTTCCATGGCACTTTGGACTTCCTGTCATTTTTCTGAGTCTTAGTCTCTGATACTACCAGAGAGAGAGAGAGATTTGGTGTAATTCTTAGTCCATCATATTCTCGGATGATTTGGTTAATTAGGCTGCCAGCTGTACTATGCCAGGAGTACACTCAAGAAAGAGAATATAGCTGTAGAATAAAGGAAGGGAGGAGATGATGAGGACTCAGAACAGGGATTGGGACATGTATCCAAAGGCAGGGGAATTCAGGTTTGAGATCAGAAACCCACTATAAAAATGCAACTGAGGGTCACCAATGTGGGACCCTTATGATCCTGGTTCTGAAACAAACTTCACTGGAGAAAGGGTCATTAGTAGGATGATGGCTGTGTGTGAGAAACTCAGAGAATATTCTGCCTTATAGTGCCTTATAGACGTTACTAAACTTACCGCCCAATTGACTGAAAGGTCCTTGGGGAAGAGTTGAAGGACATATTCATTGATTCCATACTTAATTCAATATCTTTACCAAATAGAATGGCAGTGCTGCTTTAGAAACCCTTGACCCTAGCCCCCTTCATTTCCCAGCTCCTATAATGGTGGTGCTACCTCAATGATCCAATCATTGAGCTGGGAGGTAGATGTGATGTGTAGAGCCTCTGTCGAAACATAGAGGAGTCGGTGGGATACCTTCCAATTACTGCTTTCTCTGCAACCAAAGGTCCTGTGCTCTAAAAAGGTGAGGGGGCAGAATTTCTCTCAGGTCATATGGACAATTGCCACCCATTAACCCAAGCTAGAGATGTAGCTTAAATGAGCTTTGTTTTAAATTTGAGGTTTGGAACGATTTGTTACTTCAGCATAGTGTAGCTGATCCTGATTGCCAGAATATTCAATACATTTTGTGTAAAAAAATTAATGAGTGAATGAGTAGATAATGAATGAATGAATGAATGAATGAAATGACTAAGCTGAACAATGAGAGTAGAATTAACAACATGGGTTCTTGTTCGTATTAACTGCCTCACTTCTCACAGCTTTTTGTCTGTTTTTCCTGGCAAGGTCTCGGTGTTTTGGACCTGTGTCTATTAGCAGTTATCCCCATTCTGTCTTCCCTAAGTATGCTATGGAGCTTTTCAGGGAAAGAGCTAAATCCTGAGCACAATAAAGTATGGCAAACTATACTGAGCGCCTGTCATGTTCCAGGCATTGCACCAGAACTGGAACTACACAACTAGATTAAAATATGTCCCCGGCTCTTGGAAGGTTATTATCACAGCAAGAGAGTTTGAATCAACATGCAATAGCTTTTTAATAATTACGGTGACTATTGCTAAGCCCAGAGTCCTGATCCAATCAAGAAGAGAGAAAAGGAAGAATTTTTTTTTTTTGATTGGGAATGCCAAGTCATGGAGTACACGAGACAGAATGAGGTGAGAAACAACAGGACATACTCAAGAAACAGATAGAGAGGACTACAGAAAGGGGATTATGAAAGATGATTCCAGAAGGGGGAGCAGAGGCCAGGTAATGGAGGTCTGTAGTGCTTCATTTAGGGGGCTGATTTGTACCAGATTTGAAAAGATAAAGTCAAGGAAAGCACGGTCAGAGACTCAGGGAAGAAAGCCATTTGACACGGATGTGAAGGTGACACAGGGCTATAGAAGCATTTGTATGAAGTACCTCTCATCAAAGGCCCATTCTGGCAGTGGCATGGAGCATGAACGGAAGCAGCTGTTAGTTAGCTGATTGTTGTGAAACACTGACCGGTGGTCGGGGACTGCCTTCTACACTCGGCCCCTGCGTCTGAAACTCTGCTGGTCCCACCATCTCCATCTTCCATCTTTCTGGGGCTCAGTTCCTGGGACCACAAGCTTCGTGCAATCAGAATCAGTTCCACATCTGCTTCTGTTTCTTGATTGCCAAACTCTTGGCATTTTGGCCTTTCCCTATGAGACTGGCAGAGATACTCATAGGGGCTTCAGATGGTCCCAAGACCCCTTCTATGCCTTCCTCATCTCAAGCACTAGAAGAAATTCAATAAATGTTGGTAGTTTTCAAACCCCACTCTTCCCTACTTTCTATCTTCTGTACACAATACAAAACACACAAGCCTCTTAACAGACAGCAGAACTCAATGCACAATATTACACTTCAGTAAGCAATGTTGAAGGCGTTTCAAACCTAGGGAGAAACTGGTATTATATACTTACATACAATTTTCTTGTTTGTTCCAGAACAGGATAAAGGTATTCTTCTATGGTAAGTTGAGTAGTTTTCTAACTTTTCTATATTTGTGCTGCATAGCAAATGCAAAAGTAAATTCCAGATGGATTAAGTAATTAAAAAGTTGTTTTCCTAAGATAAACACAAAGAGCTGGATTCTTCTTTTGACCCACTACCTGTCCAAAGTAGAGCTATAAGAGAACCAGGGTGTGTGTGTGTGTGTGTGTGTGTGTGTGTGTGTGTGTGTGTGATAATGCCCTGAAGTTCTGTAGTACTTCAGTGGGTATGTATCTTAGAGGCAGGAAATACCATTACTAGTCATGTAAAAAGAGGGAATGTAAAAGCAGAATGGTCCAGGGATGCTGGGGATAGATTCTGCTCACTTCACAAATTAGACTCTAAGGGAAAAGCCCAAGGGAAGAGCCCATGTCCCTAGCGTCTCTACTCAGCCCTTGGGCTAGACCTAGCACACGTGTGAGAACATGCCCCTCTCCTTTCCCAGAGATGGCGAATGTGACTGGCTGGAGTTGAGGTTGGCAGACGCCCTTATTCCTAGCATCATGCCCTGGCAGCCTGGCCCTGTTCTGCAGCCATTGCCATGGAAAGACATAGATCAGGCCCTTCGGAGAGGCAGGGCTCAGGGCCAAGGCATTTACGCCCCCCAGGGCTCCCTTCTGCCGTCCCTCCTGTTCTGCACAGCAACAACAGGGAGCAGCGCCTGCTGCCCCTAATTTGACATTGGGGGCTCCACTGGTTGTTCTCTTGTGGGGCTGGGATAGACACCACCAGGTTGTGTCTGAGGGGATGCTGATGCTGGAAGACGGGAGGGATGCAGGAGGTGGGGTGGGATTCACAGCCTCTCTGCAGGTCCGCAGCTTGGCCAACAGCAGCCACGTGAAAAAACAAACAGAAAGACAGGAGGTGGGTTGGCAGGGACAGAGGGAGCAGCTCTATATAACAGTCACGGCTCTTGGTGAGCCTTCTACACTTCACAATGCTTTTTCATATTTGCTGTCCAATTACATCCCTGAGACAACCCTGGGAGGCAGGCAAGTGAGGTAGGCATAATTAATCTCATTTTATAGATGATGAAATTGAGGCTCAAAAGGAACCATAGCTAACTGAGAGACTAGGTTCCTAATCGGAGTCAAATATTCATTCTCGATCATGCAAAGTTCATTCCCTACTTTTTCAACACTTTCCTTAAGCAGCCTCCTTTTACCTTGAAATTCGCATTTCCCCAACCAGAGGACTTAGGGCTTTCCTGTCTTGCCCCCATCCCAGGACACATACTGAATTGTGTGTGGTTTGGCAATGTTATGATGTTTGGGAGGATTTGTATCGCAACCAGCAGATAGCAAGCCCTCCTGAAAGGGATTACAGCACTCACGAGAGCTCCACTTGTTTTGAAATCAGGCTTCTGAGGACACAGGGTTGCTTGCTTCCTTCCACACCATGCCCAGAAGTAAATGCTGACCCAGAGTGTGGTTACCATGACAATGACAATGGGGAGCAGCTTCTCTCCATCTTCATCAGAACCAAACAAAAGGTATCACTAAAAACCTTTTAGTTGAAAGACTTAAGCCTGCACAATGAAACTGCCCAGTATCTTACGAGAGACTTCGGGATGCTTTAGGTAAAGTCGTAGTATTAAAGTCCAGCTGAAGATCACAGCATGCCTGCACTCTGCCCTGTCTCCTTACCTCAAAAGCCAGGTTTTAGAGAAAGCTCCCCTAAGACTCCTGTCATTCTGGCAAGAGGGGTGCGTGGCCAGTGCTAAGCTCAGCTCTGCATGGATGTCCATCGTCTCCTGCAGCTTTGTCCCCTGATGCTCCAGCCTGTCTCTCACCCTGTGCACACTGCTTTAGAGAGCAGAGTTGGGAACTGAGAAAAGGGAAATTCCACAGGGTATGAAGGCATTGGGGATGCTTCCTGGCCCTGGTGATAATAGTGAAGGATCTTTTGGCAAAACTTGATTGCTTGGAAAATGAGTGCAACTTGGTTTGTTGAAAACTGCCCCTTCTGTTTGTGACTTGGGTTTCCTTTCAACGTGGCATCAGAAAGGTACTAACAGTGCAATGCCAAGGCAACCTGCTGGGCCTCCTGAGTGGGTAGTCTGTGGGTGACCCTGCCAGGTTCCTGCCAGGTGGTAGGCTATCCTGCCTGCACTGTGACATGTGCCATTCAAGAAGGGGTATACCAAATATATTCTGGACAGCAAGTCACAAATGCCTCAGGGTTTTCCAAAGGCAGGGCTGCTGGGAAGACTTGTGTTTTAGGATGTGAAGCTATTTATTATGGGCTTGTGCTATGGGTCAATCATTTCCTGCTGTAAAATAACAGAGTGGGTTTGACCCAGGCATCTTGAACTGCAGCCAGGAACAGCAAACAAGACCTTGATGGGGAAACCAACAGTGAGCAGATATTTTGGGGTCCTCTAAGGCATTGCCAACTCTCCAGTTTTTATCCTCCTGAAAAACCCGTTTCCTTCCAATCTCCCAAAGCTCCACAGATGCTACGGATGGGGCAACATCTATCCCTGCACAATGCTGTCCCTACCCAGACATCATTGTTCTCGTGCCTTCATTTCTACAAGGAATCTCAATACTTGGGTGAAAGTGGCCTTTGGTGCAAAAGGCAAAAGGAAACCTCAAGTGTCACCCATGTTCTCTGTCGTCTATAGCACTTCCCTGCACGGTTGATTGACAGGTATAGTCTGCACAAGCACAAGGTTTTCATTATTATTATTATTATTACAGAAAACTCTAAGTTAATTGTGGTTAATCACACTGCCAAGGGAGCTTTGGCTTTTCTGATGTCAAATCCTACAATCTAACCATTTCCTGGGAGTCACAAACTTTATTTCTAACACGTGGCAAGGCCATGAACAGGGACAAATTGGATTAGGGCCCAAGGAAAATAAGGAGGAACACCTGGGTGAGGTGAAAGACTCCAAAGTCAGATTTGGTGTGGAATGTATAAGGCCTCTGGAACACATGCACTGAGGTTTCTAAATAGGTTTTGCTTGAGGTTCCTAAGCAGTTTGAATTTAACAGCCGGTATATGTTTTAGTTAGGTACCCTATTGCTGGGACAAACGCTATCCAAAGGTAGCTTGTGGAAGGAGTTTATTTGGGCTTATGGTTCCAGTGGTGTAAGGGTAATGGGAGGAAGTCACATCACATGACAGAAGCTGAGTGCTCACATCCTCAGCTTCAAGCACGGAGCAAAGAGAATGAAGGAGTCAGTGAGATGAGGCCATACACACTCAAAGTCTGCCTCAGTTGTACTTCCTCCAGCAAGGGTCCACTTCGCAGAGGTTCCACAAAACCCCCAAACAGCACCACCAGCTAGGGACCAGATGCTCAAATATCTGAGCCCATGGATGACATTTTCCATGCAAACCACTGTAGCACATAGAGTTTCGCCGTCGGTCTGTGGGCTCTGCCTTCAGTGTGCCATGCTACCTTGAGTAAGTTGCCCAAAGACCCCATTGTCTGGGCTTGGGTAGAGGTCAGAAATGACCTGTGAGGCCACTGACCCCTGAATGTCCATAAATCTCTGAGCTGTTGGCTGAGAAGAGGCTTTGGGAGCAGGAATTGGCTCCTAAGCTCCAAAAAGGACAGAGGAAAAAAAGTAAGTAAGTCTCCCTAGTTGCTTTGATGCTCAAGTCCTGGCCTTGGGAGAGACAACCGGAGGCTGTAAATAGCCCCGTGGGTCTCGAGGGATCAGCAAGGACTCCTCCACAGGATCTCTAAATCAAGCAACTGTGGGAGGTACTGACTCGGGCCCTGCTGGCAGGATGAGACCAGCCTTCAGGCTGGGGAAGGCCCTGTGTCGTCCTTTGGAGGACCATAAGCTCAGATCAACATCCTTGGAGGCAGGAGGATAGTGACTTTCTACCATGTTTTCAGTGATCTGGTACAGGGAAACCCTCACGGACAGGGAGAGACAGGGGTGGCCCAACACCCTCTCCTGATATCTTGGCTGTTCATTCTCACATGCCTGCACCTCATGTATGTGTTGTAAGAGTTTAGCTGCTTTGCAGGTGGGGAGCTTTTTGGGTAGTGAGACTAACAGTTACCTTCATTCCTTGCAACCCACCTGAAGAAGAGACAAGGGTGTGTCTCGAGATGTCAAAGGCTCCTGCCTGCCTAGCTCCAGATAGTCGGGGAAATCCTCAAAGGCAGTTTTATGAATGTTTTGAACTTATTGAGTTTGCCAAAAGCTTATGAGTACTAGGCACCCTCGTTCTCTCCCTAACTTCTGCAGCTCCCCCAGAAAGTGGCTATTTCTCGGTTAAAGTGTCATAGTTAGCACTTTGTCCTGATGTAGTCACAGGAGGAGTCTTCTTTGTCCAGTCTCGCCCTCCCTATCCCCAGCCTTTTCTCTCTACAACCTCTCCCTTAGACACAGCAGAGCTGAGTACAACCTCTCCCTTAGACACAACAACAAAGCTGAGCATGTTGATTTCCCTAATGAAGTGGGCAACTTCACCCTGTCCCTCCCAGTCTGTGAGGTTTACCCTATAGCCTCTCATTTAAAATACGGTAGAAGATCACTATCCTCCTGCCTCCATGGCTGCTGATCTGAAAATCCAAGGAGATGAGGTAGAAATAAGAAACAGACAAACACAGGAGATTATGACCCCCCCCAAAGGATGACACGGGGCCTTATTCACTGTGTTTGCTCTTCCTCTGGAGGAAGGACAATAGAAGAAGAACCTAACTTCTTGGGGACTACGTTGGTGACTGTAATTGTGATGATATAGGAACAGAATGAGGTAAATACGGTACCCCCAAATGAGTGCTTCCCCCAGCTCTTGGGATCTAGATTTGGACCCAGAGGAGATATGCCATACCTGCAGTCACTTTCAAAAGTGGGTCCTCTGGTTTCTAGTGTTTACTTTGTCCTCTTTTGCCTTCCTACTCCCCCCCAAACCTGTCACAAGAAGCCAAGGAACATATTCTGACTCTTAGGGCAAACTATGTCTTGGCTCCCCAAAGGCTTCCTAAGGACATCAATTTATAAGTTCTGGGTAATTCCTCCCAACCCATTAAGGAGGAGAGTTGGGCCAGTCACTGCTAGAGGTCATGTCCTCTCCAGGTAACCCTCTGATTTCCAACTGAGCAGCAAGTCAGGGCTGGCACAGGATAGCTTAGAGCACTGCCCAAGGGAGAGCTTCTTCAGGTCCTTCGCTATGCTGACCCTCACAGCACACACTGCACTCCTCTGAATGAAGGTAGAACAGATGAAGAAGGGTGAGAAGAATAAGCATGGCCAGCGAAGACAATGAGATCGCACGAGTCCTTGATGCCTCCAAGGAAGCTTCAGAGTGAAAAGTAGCATCTCAGCCACCAGTCTCCAGACCAGAGGAGAATCCCACAGAGAACAGCTATTCCTTAGATCGAGTGTCATGAAGTGTCTTTGTCCTCATGTGCCTCTTGAGCAGAAAAGGACATAGGAGGAGTGTTGAAGTTGAGTAGCTTGGGATCCTAAAATGGCCCCTCTCCCTCTTTTGAAAGCTACACTTCTGTTGTATTCATTAGTTTCTATTACTGTGGTACAAGGAAGAATTTATTTGGGTTTAAGGTTCCAGAGGGTTAGAGTTCATGATGGCAGAGCAGTGATAGCTGGCAGCAGGCAAATCTTGAGCTCTCATCTCAATTCACAAACAGGAAACAGAGAGAGTCAACTCTAATTGGTACAAGTCTTATGATACCTCTAGGCCTGCAGCCAAGAGACATACTTCCTTCAGGAAGGCTACACCCTAAATCCTCTCCAAACAGCCTCCAACTGGGGACCAAGTCTTCAAAGATCTATGACAGATATGTCACTCAAACAATCACTTTCTACTTCCTGACCCCCACTGTCTTGTGGCCATATCATCATGCAAAATGTATTTAATCCAACTTCAAAAGTCCTTATAGTCTTTCAAATATCAGCACTGTTTAAAAGTTCAAAGTCTCCTTGGAGACTCAAGACAGTCTTGAGCCTGGATTCGACTGCCTGTAAACACACATAAGGGTTGTCATTAATAACTACTCAATAGTGTCAATATTAGGATGATTGAAATGCCTCCTGCCAAAGAAATTTAGCCCATGACATTTTGATTTAACCTCAGGCAAGTTCTTAGGGCAAGAGTAGAAAGCAGTCACATTTTGCCAAAATATCACAGGAATAGTTTCTAGCCCAGTTGCTAATATTATTCCTTATGAAGTCTCTTGAGCTCGGTCTCCATCATCCACATAGCCCTCAGCACTACTGTTCTCCAGGATTCCACTAGAACAGCTCACTAAGCTCTGTGTGCAGTGCACTGTTCTAGTCCCAAAGTTCTCCACATCCCTCCAAAAACTCAGCATGGTCAGGTTCTTTGTAGCATTAGTCCCTTCTCTAGTGCCAACTTTCTGTTGCTATTATGTAACATCATGACCAAGGGAACTTTAAAAGGTAGAGTTTATTTAGGGCTTCTAGTTCCTGAGGGTTAGAGTCCATGATGGCAGAGTGGAGGTAGTAGGCAGCAGGTAGCTGGGGTAGCAGAGGAGAGCTCAAAACATAAATAGGAAAAAGAGAGAACTAACACCAGATGGCTTGAGTCTTTTGAAACCTCAAAGTCTGCCCCTAGAGGCATACTTCTTTGGGCACAGTCACATCTCCTAATCTTCTGCACACAGTCACCAAATGAGGACCAAGCATTCAAATGCCCCAAAATTATGGACACATCTTATTGAGATCATCATAGCTGGTGTGCTGTCTGCTGCTGAACTACCTACCTAGATAAACATGCCCAACTAGGTGTCAGCATAGAAGATGGAAATTCAGAACTGAAGACACAGAAATACCAGGCTCCTTGAATAAGCGTGAGACATTTAAAATGTTCCTATCCTCCTGGGGTAGTACCAGGACAGCTTCTTAGAAGAGTGGCTCAGTAGTCTTAGTTTTAATGATCAAAGTGTCCGTACAAATGCCACAGCAGTGAGGGATGGTGTGCGGGGGAGGAAGGGAGCCTTCCATGGAGTGGGATGGGAAGGAGAAGCTCAAGGATAGAATGGAGGAGATAGAAACACATGGGGAAGACTTTGCTCTCGTGGCTACTGACCTATAGAAGGCCCTGTGCGCAGACATGTTCTGTGACAGGAAAATGCGCATCAAAATACCTCAGTTAAAAAGTGGGGACCCTCTAGACGGTGGTGGCGCACGCCTTTAATCCCAGCACTCAGGAGGCAGAGGCAGGCGGATCTCTGTGAGTTTGAGGCCAGCCTGGTCTACAAGAGCTAGTTCCAGGACAGGAACCAAAAGCTACGGAGAAACCCTGTCTTGAAAAATAAAAAAATAAATAAAAAAGTGGGGACCCTGAGGATATGGGTGATATGTTAGCCTGGTATGGGGTTTTGGTGATGTCATCAGATGCCACAGTGTCTCTCCATATTTCTCCCAGGATCTATCTTAATATTCTTTCTTGGACATTTGAGATTTTCCCCAATCTCCATCTGGGGTTGATGGTAATTGTGCCAACGTCTAGCAGAGAAGGTGTAATTGTCCTTCCGATTTTTGTTTGGTATCTGCTGTGGTTATTTGACAGGGATAAGGAAGATGAGAAAAGGAAGGCTGAGAAAGGCTAGAAACAGAAACAAGGCACTGGGAAGTAAGACTTTTGTCCTTCTCTGTCTGTGTATGTACTTATTTCTCTTCCTTCAGCAGAGGAAAGATGTGTATCTGTTGTACGTACAAGCAGAATGTGTGAACTTTGGGCTTAACGATCTGCAGGCGAATATCCATCCCTGAGATAATGTTTTCATTTCCCATTTCAAAACTTTCATTGGTCCTAAAGGTCACTGTCACCTCAGTGCAGATCCTTCTCTTCACGTAAGTCTCGGGAAAGCACTTGAAGACATCCCAGTCCAGAACTGGGTTCTTTCAACACATTCCACACTATCCGACTTTTCCCCCATGGGTGGGGTGGACCAGCTGGCTCCATGTAATCGAGATGTGCCAATCACTGAGGAGGGAGGGCCCTCCTGCTGGCAACACCCACACTTGACAGCTGGGCAGAGCCCAGGAGCACAGTCAGGGGCTCCTCCCACATATGGCCTCCTGGGGGGACCCCATCTTGCCATTCTGGTTCCCCAGCCTGCACATTGCCTCCCTTGGGATGCTTAGACCTTATTAGGACTTACATCTGGGGTTTCCTCTTGGATTATAAACTGTTTGTTAGGGAATAGCCCTTTATTTTATACCCTAGTGATCTAGCTAAGATTTCCAAACACTTTACAGAGATTTTTCCACTGCAGAAAGCTCACGTTTCAAAAGGTCCTTGGAGATGAAAGTCCTCAGTTGTCAAAAGTAAGACCTGGCATCTGAGGACCCCTGGATGTTCAGGCCACAAAAACCCATCTACTGGAACTCAGGTATGGGAGCCCCACTCCATGACTTGAATTGCACCCACTGAAATTCAGCTCTCCACAGAGAAAGAATTAGAACCACTCTGAGGGTGATCCCTGGATCCTGGAGAATTCTCAGAGCTGCAATAGCTCAATAATGGAGCTCCACCTGCAGATTGTTAGGCAGAAAGTCCACACACCCTGTCTGCAGCCAAGCAGACACATCTCTTGTCTCTGTGGAAGGGAAAGAGATAAGTGCCATGCTGCTTGAGGAAGAAGACAGAAAGCTTGCTTCCTTCCTACTGCTTCCGTTATACCTTTCCTACTAGACATGATGTTTGGACAATTGACATCAGCCTCCCTAAGCACTGAGGGCTGGACCAGTCAGCAGGCAGGCTGTCCTCTTTCTTGTTCCTCGTTTGTACTGATCAAGGAGCATCGCTGCAGAGTGGAGAGTGTCTTTGCCAACTGCCCAGCAGGAACAATCTGAGCTCCACCCCCCTTCACTCCTTGCACCCCTCAACAACCCCTGGCCCTGTCAAGCATGTTGAGCAGTGGCTCAGGGCTGCCAAATGGCCTTGGCTCGGGGCCACCAATGCTTCCTCTTACAGAGTTTGAAGAGGCTGTCTCTATCCATGACTTCAACACTCACCCTCTCCAAAGGAGGTTTGTTGAATTCTAATCTCATAAGGTGCCCATAGAATAAGGTTGATATCTAAATTGCAGCATGAGCTCTACCCATTTATAAATGAGCAAGAATCCTTTATAAATACATCAAGCTACGTTTTCATGTGTATGCACACATGTGTATAATGAAGTTAAAAGGGGGCTAGCACAGTAGCAGAAAGTAGTGTGTGGTGAGGAAAGAGGACAAGACAGCAGGGTGGAATACGAGGGGATGAATGTGGTCAAGATGCCTGACTCTGTGAATCCCAATACCGAGGAGGGCGAATACATGACATTAAAAACAGAACGAAAAGAGTGGGGAAGACGGCTCAGGCGGTAAAGCATTACCGCACAAGCATGGGAAACTGAGTTCAGAACCCCAGAACACACTTAAATAGTCAGATGCAATGGCTCTTGCCTGCAATCTTAGCACTAGGGAAACCGCAATAGGCAGACAGACCCCTGGGGTTCAGTAGACAGTCAGCCTAATCAGTGAGCTCCAGGCTCAACAGAGACTCTCTCTCTCTCTGAAAATAAGGTGGAGAGTTTCTGTTGAAGAGACACCCCAGCCTCTCCCTCTGGTTCCCACAGGCGCATGCCCATGCTCAAACCCATGAGCACACAGGATGGTAAAAATGGCTCCCTGGGAGCAGGAAGGAGGCGATTTCCTCTCCCCATGAAAAGTAGGGATTAAAGAAAGATTCAACAGGGCTACTTCCCTAAGCCTGGTATTCCTGTGTTCTCTGTAAATTCAGAGGAAACACAGGAGTATTCGCTGTGTGAATTAATCAATGTGAACTAACTGTCTCTGTGGCAGTCATACAATCTTATATATACTTAGAATTCAAATATGAGGCACATACATCATCTACATGTTTATATTACATTTTCCCACAGGGTTCTATGTCATGCCTCCTTCTTTACGGCTCCCGTTTACAGAGGACAGCGGGAGACAATAATCAAATGAAATCAACTATCACCATTCAGTTCATACAGAAAGAAGCCTGCTTAAGACCTGGAGTGGGAATATACTAGTAACACACTTGTTATTTTTGAAAAGGGAACTTATCCCCCTGTTCAATGTGCGTGAATGCTTGTCCTTCATATTTACAATTCAATTTATGATGAGAAAGGAAGTCAATTAACATACCCATTATTCAGAGTCAGGTTAGAATTGCTCTGACAACTGGAATTTTGTTTTGATTAAAGGTATTAATGCATGCAGGTACTAATTAAAGACATTATGCTCTACTTTCACAAGTGTGAATGAACTGCAAAGGCTTTCACTGTCTTTCTCCTGGTGGTGTAGCTATTCCTCCAGTTTCTATGAAATGTCTCCTCCACCCCTTGGGATAGGACTATACCACCCGGTCCACCTAGATTTGCTTCTTATGGCTTCCCTAGCAACATTTTCATTTCTTTCTTAAATGGCTATGCTGTATTAACCACGCCTTTTATTTTATGCATTTCAATGCATGAACATCTATGGTCTTGTTGTCCTTAGAAAAACAATGCTTCCAAATCCCTATTGTCAACCCAACCATAGCCCACACCCCAACCACCTCACTGGTGGTCTTTTTTTTTTTCCTGGTAGGCTAATATCCAAATACTCTAATCCCACTAATCTAGCTTCCAGATGATGGAAGAAAATCACAAGCCCAAGAGACTGACAAAGTAGCTCAGGCTTGATCTTACTTGTTTGCCTTGTGTACTCCTTCCCTAGGACATCACAATAAAATGTCTGTCCACCCTCCCTCCTGCTCTGCCTCAGCCTCTGGACTGACCACAAACTTGGCACCCTATTCCTCCTGGGAAGTGTAGGTAAGTGAGTTCCTTTTGGACAGCAGCCATCTCCCAATCTGTCTATCCTGCCTCGGGTTTTTTACCACTACACTTTGTGTAGGGTACACACCCGAGACCACAGAGTGCTGGTCTCGTTTCTCCACCTCTTTGCATCTTTGGACTGCTGCATGCTCCACGCTAGCAGCTCTCACTTCCTTGGCATTCGCTCACTCATCTGTTGTGCAGTAGCCTCTTGGGGCATTGCTTCTAAAGATCTTGTGCAGATACAAAATGCACAGATGCTTAAGTTCCCTATAGAAAATGGTGTGATGTTGGCCTATGTACTTTTACATATTTTAAAAACATTTTTAAATTGGTGCATACTCATTGTATGCAGTGATAGGCTTTATAAACACAATTTCTTTCAAGTGTATCATGAATGTCAGCCATCTTTACCTCTGCTCCCTTTCCCTTTCTTTTTCTTTCTCTTCCTTGTTCCCTACTAGTCTCCTTCCTGCATCTCCTTTGTCATATATAGAAACAAACATAGAAAGATATAGATATACATGAGTGTAAATATGGTTTTAATCAATCTATATAAAAACTAGGTTTTACAAATGAGGGAAATATGTGACATTTGTTTTTTTGAGTCTGGTTTGTTTCAATTAACATGATCTCCAAGTTGCATATATTTCCCAGCAACTGACATGACTTCCTTCTTTTTATGATAAAATACACACAGAAAGAGACACACACACAAATACCCACTCCGTTGTGTATATGTACCATGTTTTCTTTGTACGTTCATCTGTTGACTGACACCTAGGCCAATTCCACATTTTGTTGTGAATAATGCCGCAATTAACATGGATATACAAGAAACTCTGGTGTAAACTATTAATATGTCTTCCAGTTATTTGAAGATTACCTGTAATACCCAATACAATGTAAACATTTTAACGATAAAAGAATCTGAATGTAATCAGTATAGACACAGTTTAAACAAAAATTTCAGCCTTCAGTTGGTTGAATCCACTGTGTAGAACCTGCCTATATGGATGTCTGGCTCGAGTCCGTGTAAATAAGAGCCCAGTTCTCCCGTTTAGACTTCATTCATCGACAGGCTGTGGCCAGGCCAGCTTCTAAGTCTTTAGCACAAGACAAAACCTTATAACTAACTACAGTTTGTGGCAGGAACTGAAAGATCGTAAGGACTGCAGTAGGTGCTGAGGCATCGTGCCAGGGAGGAAGGTGTGGGAAGAGAGGCAGGAAGCACACACACGGTTCCTCCTGGCTGGTGGACATGGAGTATATGGTCACGCAGCAGTTGCAGGATGCTGGAAGGGAAAGTTGGGGAGGAGGCAGGAAAGGAAGGAAGCTCTCAGGCTCCCAAGGCCAGCAGGTGGACAGGATGGCCTTTGAACAGAGACCCTTGACATGCATGCAGGGTGAGTCTTCTGTTCATCACATGACCTGAGAAGGTAGCTAAAACAAAAGAGAGACTGACGAAGGGGACAACAGAAGCCTACGACAGCTTTCTAGAAAAGACGATCTGAGTGTTGGTGTTTGGAGCTAGAGCTGGGGTGGGTGAAAGGCTGCAGCACTCTGGGATCAACCGCAACTTTGGCAGAACTAAGCCCACTCACGAGTGGCTTTATTTCAGGGGGTTTCCCAATTCCTGTCTTAGAGGAAGGTACCTATTGATATGGGACAATGGTGCCAGGAAAAAGAGAGAAGGGCCTCTGTCCTGTTGCCAGACCCCTGCTGGGAAGCAAAGCTGTCAGGCAGAGGGGGCATGTTGGCTGCCAGCCAGCTCAAAAGGTTTGTAATCCCTTACCACCCCAGGAGGAGACCTGACTTTAGCATCCTCTGGTGTCTCAGCCAAGGAGACTCCTCAGGCTCCTTTGTTCTTCTCTAACTCCTCCTGTCCTTTGACCTTGTCCTCTCTCAGTTCAACAGAGCCACTTTCCCTGCTCTTGCTCCCAGTTCTTGACATTTTAGGAAACTGAGCTGGTCTTTGTGGCCTTACCTGGGGACACAGACCTCCCTTTGCCTCCACTGCCATCCAAGACTCATCCTCATCCGTGTGAGCACGTGGAGACCCCATCGATGGGAGAGAAATACCATTGAATGGTCTGCTTCAAAGGGAGCTGGAGTTGGGAGTAGAGTTGTTTCTTGGGCTGTGGGTTCAACAAGGATGGGCCACGCATGATTTTCTGAAGAGCACTGGTGTAGTAGGAGCTGTGGGCCTGCGTTCCTGCCACCCAGCTCCCAGCCGCCTGGCTAGCTTATGCCCCAAAATAACAACACACAAACTGTATTCATTTATACACTGCTTGGCCCACTAGCTCTAGCCTCTTATGGGCTAATTTTCATATTTTGCCTAACCCATTTTTAGTAATCTGTGTAGCAACAGTCTTACCGGGAAAGATTCAGCATGTCTGACCTGGCGGCTTTCTTCATTGTGTCTGCCCGGGAGAGAGGAGCATGGCGTCTGAGCTCACTTCCTCTTCCTCCCAGCATTCTGTTCTGTTTACTCCACCCACCTATGTTCTAACCTATCAGGGCCAAGCAGTTTATTTATTAATTAACCAATGACCTTCCTCCATCTCACTGGAAACTGAAAAATAATTCAGTGGCTAAGTCTCCAAGCATGAATTCCCTAGAGAGCGCCAGCTAACCAATCTGGTGTCCCTTTAGTGAGTCGGTCTGTTAGCCTTCTCTACATTAGCCAAGGTAGTGGGTCATTTCTCCTTTCTGTCCACAGTGCACTCCAGGCGCATAGGTGAACAGCTCAGCAATGGACAGATTCTCAGGTAATATACAGAATATTAATTGTCCCCTATGGGCCTGGACTTACTGCTGTGGCAACCAGGTTCTTGGAAATATAAGCTAGGTGTGACGAGGATTCCTATTCAGAATTCAGTGACTAAGGCATGGCTGTCCCCCAAGATGGTGGAAAGGAGGAAAACAGACAATCCTCTCCTGTTTGATTCTCAGGTGGACAATTCCAATGGGAAGGTCCTAGCGGGACAAAGCCATGAGCCCTCCTACTGCTTGCTCTCTCAGCCCTGCATACAAATCATTGCTCTCGGTGCTGTTGTTCTGAGTTTGTATTAGAAGAAGAAAAACGGGATATATAGATATTTTCAAAATTCCCACGGAGCCGGATTATGCACTTGAGTTTACTCAAGGGCACATTCTGACTCTGAAACTCCCCAAGGGATGAAAAGTGCTTTTACTTTCATTTCTAGTTGTCTGTCCTGGTTTCTTCATACATTGCCCAGCGATTACAATGTCAAGGGGATGTGAGTGTTACCTATCCATGGTATGTAGGAATATAGGGAAGAAGGGGATCAGGGAAATGGAAACAGTCGAGTCATACCACTTTTGCTGGATGGGCAGGCAGTTTGGGGAAAAAGGAACCATAATTAGAGTCATGCTCAACATCAAACTTTGCATCCATATTTAGAAGTTCAAGTCCGTATCATATAGCTCTGTATCACCATCTCCCAGCTTCTGGTCACTTTGACACTGATGTTTTATTCTCTCCTCTACAGGATCATCATTGTGTGGTAGGAGCAGGGAAGGCCTGTGTCCTGACTGGTTTTGTGTGTCAACTTGACACAAGCTAGAGTCATCAGTGGAAGGAGCCTCAGTTAAAGAAATACCTTGATTAGACCCAGGTGTAAGGAAATTTCTCATTTAGTGATAAATAAGGCAGGGCCCAGCCCTTGGTGGGTGAAGCCATCCCTGGGCTGTTGGTCCTGGGTTCTATAAGAAGGTTTACTGAGCAAGCCAGGGGAAACAAGCCAATAAGCAGCTCCCCTCTATGGCCTCCGCATCAGCTCCTGCCTCCAGGATACTGCCCTGTTTGAGTTCCTGTACTGATTTCCTTTAGTGATGAATAGCAATGTGGAAGTATAAACCAAATAAACTCTTTCTTTTCCCCGCTTGCTTTTTGGTCGTGGTGTTTTGTTGCAGCAGTAGAAACCCTAAGGCAAACTGGTACCAGTGTAGTGGGGTACTGCTGTGACAGACCTGACCATGTTATGGGGAGAATTGTAGAAGGACTTTGAAATTTTGGGCTAGAAGAACCATGGAGTGTTAAGAGCTCATGGAATGGTCTTTGGGAGTTTGGAAGAAGAGAATGTTAAAAGCAGTGCAGAATATGGAGGTCTGGTTTGTACAGTTTCAGAGGGAAGATTAAAGACTCTACCAGAGTCATTTGTTATTTTGAATTAAGATTCTGTGGTTCAGCCTGGCGGTGGTGGCGCATGCCTTTAATCCCAGCACTCAGGAGGCAGAGGCAGGCGGATCTCTGTGAGTTTGAGGCCAGCCTGGTCTACAAGAGCTAGTTCCAGAACAGGAACAAAAAGCTACGGAGAAACCCTGTCTCGAAAATCCAAAAAAAAAAAAAAAGATTCTGTGGTTCTGGTCAGCTGGGGCTGAAGGATCAGCTGGGATTAACAAGATACCAGAACTAGGAAGGCAAAACTTGTTTTACTGGAGTACTTGATACTGGTTGACTGGAGCTAAGAAATTAGCAGTGATTAAGAAGAGACCAGCATCACTGAGATGAAATCTTCTGGGAAGTGTTTCCTGAGAGCACAGAGCAGTTATGTTCCAGAGGTGGCCAAGGTGGTACCTCATGCTGGCTGCCAGACTTGATAATGTATAAGAGTTACCCAAACGATGCTGGTTTTGAAGGCATGAAGGGGTCATAGACAGCAACTGAGACTTGGCAGTGTGAGAGACCAGGAGAGGCCATTGGTGAAGGTGCAGTCTCAGTGGCAATTGAAGGCCCAGGACTAAAGGGACTAGTCATGCAAACAAGTTGAAGCTCAGCACCATGAAAAGAGCCTATGAGAGGCTATTGGTGAAAATGCAGCCCAGTTGCAGCAGAAGAACCCAGCATTTTGGAGATGCCAGTACCACGGGATGACCACCAAGAACAGCGGCAGCAATGGAGTGTGGCCAGCCGGAGCCTAGAATACAAGCTGTGTGTACTACAAAGGGCGGAGCCAGAGAAGTGAACCAAGCACTTTGGAGGAGTCCAGTAAATCATGAGTGAATCCCAGGTAAGTGGACATTGAGTTGTTTATACTGTTGAAGTTTAATTTTGCTTGGTTCAGATTGTGATGATGTCCTGATTCTTCCCTTTTAAAGGAGACACTTAATTTGGATTTTTAAAACAACCTGCAGTGAAAGACTTAGACTTTAAAAAGAAACTGGATATTTTAAAGAGATCAAAATTTTAATGTCTTTGAATTTGTAGAGACTGTGAGACTTTTAAAACTATTTGTGATTTTAATGTGAGATCTTGGGGATGATATGAAGAGAAAGGATGTGGCTTAATTGTGATGTGTGTGTTGACAAGGGGTCAGTTTACTGACTGGTTTTGTGTGTCAACTTGACACAAGCTAGAGTCATCAGAGAATAGAGTCTCATTAAGGAATGCCTTGATGAGATCCTGTAGCCAGAGACAGCTTGTTCATTTCCTGGCTGCCCGGACCCGAATAATCACACAGAAACTGTATTAATTACAACACTGTTTGACCAATAGCTTAGACGTATTGCTAGCCAGTCCTTACACCTTAAATTAACTCATTTCTATTAATCTGTGTATTGCTACTAAGATGTGGCTTACCAGTGCCCACATGTTCCTCCTTTGGCAGCTACATGGCGTCTCTTTGACTCCACCTACTCTCTCTCTCTATGTATCTCTGTTTGGATTTCCTACCTGGCTTTACTCTGCTAAGCCATTGGCTGAAACAGCTTTATTTATCGGCCAATAAAAGCAACCCATATACAGAAGGCAATTCCACATCAAGATCCAGCTATTGTTGTGTGATATTTTGATTGTGCTCTGATAAATAAAGCTTGCCTGAAGTCCAAGGGCAGGGCTAGCCACTAGCTGGCCATAATCAACCATTGAGGTTTAAAGGACTGAAGACAGAGTGAAGACAGGAAGTAGTATGGCTGGGTGGAGAGGATCTCTGCCCTTTTGGATGGAGGAACTGCAGAGATAGGAAGCCACTGTGACTGCTCCCCTGCTTCTCTGACATTACAGGTTTTTACCCAAATATCTGACTCCTGATTTTTATTAAGATTAATTAAATTAACACTGCAAACTATAAGGCAATTTCTCAATTAGTAATCAGTGGGGGAGGACCCAGCCCATGGGATTCAAGGTATGCACCATCACTGCCCAGCTCCCAACTTACCTTTTGGTCATGATGTTTTCTCACAGCAATAGAAACGCTGACTAAAACAACCTGAAAGTTGAAAATTCTGTCCCATCTTGACCGAAGAACAGCTTGTAGCTCCTTTCACTTTAGGGAGAAGGAATTATGGGTTACAATGTACACTCCAAATACCTTTTTCTTTTACATGATCTGATTAATGTTGACTGACTAATGCCTACTTGTCTTCCTCTGTTATCAGAATTCCCCAAGAATCCTCTTTTAAATCATCGGCACACTGGTCTTTCTCTCAGATTTGTCTCTTCAAAGCCTTGTACTTGCTACACGTGTGCCCCCATCCTGGCTAAGTGCCAGGGTTCAGTGGCTTTAGATGGCTCACTGTCTGGCAGGCCAAAGAGAAGCAAATAAGCAATTCTAAGGTCTAATGCATGCTGGGACAGAGACACACATAGAGTAAGCACACCCAGGGCTTTCGGCCTATCTCCCCGTGGTCTCAAGAACTGGATCAAGAGTACAAGCACAGGAGGCAGAGTCAACAAGGCTGCTGTCTACATTCAGCTTTCATCTTTTATGTGTGGGGTGCTCTGAGTCAAACTGCTTCTGTGAGGTTGTCTCTCCTTTGTAGAATGGGTAGAACACCCAGTCACTGGGCTGTTGCAAGGATGAGATCATAAGTTTTACATTCTTGGTCTAGTTCCAAGCTCATAATTAGTATTCTGTATCAAAAGTTCCTTCAATATACACGCACAAACACACACATACATACATGCATACATGCATGCATGCATGCATACAGCCTGCATGTATGATGTCATCCCATCTGTTCTCAGAACCATGAACTCTTCAAAATTGACCCCAGCAGGGGGTTCTTCCTTCCCATGCTTTTGCCCATCCTTTGCACCGGAAGGACTGGAGTCCACAGCTCATTTTCCCAAGCTTCCCTGTCAGCAGAGCTTTCCTTAGGCCATCTCCATCATTCTTCTTTACTTGGAATGTTTCTCTGAGAAAGAAAACCCTCTGAGTTTCCCCATATCTTTGTTGCCCCGGGCTCATGAAAAACTAAATCCAGTCTTGGCTCTCCAAAAAAAGAATAAATTTCAGCCTGCCCCCAAAGAAGCTGCTGTTGTAATTACATCTCCGTTTGGAAGTAATTTTGACTTAATCGCATTACAGCGAGATTGTACCATTTCCTTGGCCAAAGTTGGTTCCAAATTGGCTTGCTGTTTCCCTCCCGGTCCATAGATACATCTATCTCCTTTTTTTGGTCATTGTTTGCAAGGAAAATATCTGGCAGTTTGGAAAGGAGATCAAATGCAGTGGCAAAGAGTGGCTCTGACTCCTTCAACAAGGAAAGCATGGTGACTGAGTTGTCATCTGCAGGTACCCTCTGGGGTTGTGTCCCTGGTGCCACTGGAGCTTCTGCAAGGGCTAGAACTGGCTCAGCCACTGCCTCCCAATGGACGGTGTAAGGATTGCAGCTGAACTCATTGCTGCTGTGGTCTCCGAGTTGTCTCCTCTTTTGTATTTGCCTCTCCCATGCCACCAACAGAGTATCTATGAGTTTTTCCGTGAGCTGCCCTTTGTGTTGTATCTTAAGGACAGCCAACGTGTGCCACAGTACTGATCTTGACATAACAATGTGTCGGGATATAAAGAGAAGGCACTGCGGCCCTGCTAACTCAAAACAGCACTCCATTCATGCTATAGGAACTCATCCAAAGGAAGGATGTGAGCTGGATTCAGGGTGAAGGCTCCTCAAAGAAGATGGAGGGGCTTCTGGTTGTCCTGAGACAGGAGGGATGAAAGAAAACCATCCCAAGACAGAAATACCCAAGTGTGGGCTTGGCAGCAACCTCTTCACAAAACCCAGGCTGAAGTGATATGAGGTGATCGGAAAGCTTCAAATGCCAAGGCGATACCTGAATCTGATTGCAACTTGTAAGTCCCTTTTGGGGGTATGCAGGATTTAATTAACCAAGAACAGTTTTTAAGAATGTTTCTCCTTCATCCCAACTTCCATCACTAGCACGCAGAAAAGCCTGTGGAACCAGGCAAATGAGCTAGAAATCCATTGTGGGGAGCAAAGGGCTTCCCTGTGCAATGGTGGAGACACCGGCAGACAGTAACCAGACAAAGTATTTAAATTGGAAGAGCATGGAGAACGGGGAAGGTTTCATTATTACTTGTTGACATTCTCTGAAATGTTCCAACAGGCTCTGTCATGCCTAGAATCATCCATGAGCAGCAGGTTAATCCCCCTGCTGGGACCCTTCACTACGTGTTGTTATTTGAGCCTCCCTATTCTTGCAAGGCAAAGCATCAACAAGGCAGAGCTTGCTCCATCTCCATCCTTTTCTTCTTCCTCAACCTGATCCAAAGAACTGACAACACCTTTCGAAGTGATGGCCAGTCTCCAAAATATGACTCCTCTTACGGATCTGTCTCTTTTAACAATTCACTCAATAATAGAAGTTGATGGAAGACCTTTGATATAAAGGAAACTGCCTGTGTCCTGTGCTTCATAAGCCACCAAGTACCAGTTTTCCTTTTAGGACAAAATATGTCCCCCTTTTCACCCTGGCCAGAGTCTTGCTCTGATCCGTAAAGATGACCCAAGAAAAGGTTCTGGAAGGGTTTGGAAGTGGTTGTTAATGAAGGACAGAGCAGCGATCATACAGATGAGGAAGTAAATGTGCTGAGGGTGCTGAAATGGAGAAGGCCTGTTAATAGCACGAGTGACAGCTCATAGATCACTCAGGGATAGACTGCACCTCGAGCCGGCATAAGGGATGCAGACTGCATGCTAATCACCCCAGAGGAGCCAAGCATGGCAGTACCAGCTCTTCTGGCTACTCGCTCCTCAGAGATAGCAGCACACAGCTTTTATTTTTTAGTTGTTTTTTTCCCTATCCCAAAGCACTGCTACAGAGAAGAGCTTGCAGAAAAATGAACTTCTTTGTATCCCCAGTGAGACTCGGAACTATGGTCAAATGAAAAGACCCAATGGACATTGCAAATCATAGACTCTGCAGTGGGCACTGTGGCAGAACTTTTCTGAGAGAGGCTGGCTTCAGACTTCAAAGAAATTGGTGTCAGATACAGTAAGACAATTGAGACATGGAATTGGTGGCAAATAGAGTCGCCCCTCCTCTCTTCCTCTAGGCCTCTGAGTTTTCTTTTCGTTTTAAGAGATGTGTCTGGGATGATGGCTTGGTTGGCAAAGTTCTTGCCCTGTATGTACAAGGCCCTAGGTACAATCCCTAGAACCCACACAGAAAGTTGTGCACAGCAGTATGTGCTTTTAATTCCAGAGTTAGGGAGGTGGAACCGAGCTGACCCCTGATGCTCTCTGGCCATTCAATCTAGCATAACCAGCAAACCCTAGACCAGTGAGAGACTGTGTCCCCCTAAATAAGGCAGATGGCACCTGAGAAACAAGGACTGGGGTTGACCTCTGCCCTCCATTACACATGACATTTGCACACATACACACAGAGAGTGGGGGAAGGACTTTAGGGGTTTGGTTTGCCCATCAATGGCTTCTGTTTGGGATCCTCTCTGCTGATTCCAAAGGCTTTTCCTCAGGTTCTAGCTTGTACCTGCACCTGACAGGATGGCCTGGTTCCCCTGCTGCTCAGTTGTAACATGAGGGTCCTGCTAGTTGGGGTTTCTGTTCCTCCCGATACCCCACAGCCAACAAGCCCCAAAGAAAATCACACAGAGATCTCTATAAGTTATAAAGCTGATTGGCCCATTAGCTCAGGTTACATATTAGCTCTTGTAGCTTATATTAACCCATTATTCTGATCTATGTTAGCCATGTGGCTCAGTACCTTTTTCAGCGGGGCAGAGCACATCCTGCTGCTTCTGTGATCTAGGCAGGAGTGGGAGGAATCAACTTCCTCCTTCCCAGAATTCTCCTGTTCTCATTGCATTATTTCTTCTTCCTGTCTGGTTTTCCCACCTATACTTCCCGCCTGGCCAATCAGCATTTATTTAAAACATGATTGACAGATTTCAAACAATTCTCCCGTACCACTCAGTTGACTGACAAAGGGTTGAGGAGTGTCACATAAGCTTGTCTGGGGAAGCCAGAGTCTAAACATGAACTTGAAACAGAAGTTCTAGTTATATGCCAAAAGAAACACCAAATAGATAGCACAGCTTTGTAGTCCGGCTGCACCAACTCTCTTACTTTCTGAAACCTTCTAATGGCCTTCTAATGATCCTCATAATGGATGTTTTTGATATGGCATCATTGGTATTTTAAAATGAGAAAAATCAAGGGTGCTCCAGAAGATTTTTTTTCATGACTACTTGGGGTTGAAAGGGTGGTAATATTGGGGTGAAGGCATACCCACTAAGTCCCCTCCCATTGTCCCCGGCCTACCCCACATTCTCCTGTAGCTTTGGAGGATTACTGGAATGCCTGCTGTCCAGCTCTTCCAGATCTCCATCCTTTGAAAGGCAGAGTTGTGGATATAGAGGCAGCACCCTGTCTTATGGGTCATTGAGCAGGGATCTTTTTTTGGGAAAGGCTTGACACTGCCTCTCAACTATGCAGGGATGAGACCTTCATGTGATTGGTCCTCATTCAGCCCTTCTTACCCAGTCCCTTTCCTGTCACTTCTTGGGAAGATCCCCAGCCCTATATCTGTGGGAATCTAGTTTCCTAAAGTGCTGAATATGAAATATGGATGATAACACAATTCAAGGTCAACTTGCAAGTGGATTTTCTGAGCAACTGAGTCAGGGAAGAGTAGGCATAGTCAACATTTCTTATGGCTTACCAGACATGGGGGTGGAGAATCTACTGGTATTGATGGACCTGGGGTCCCATCACAAAACCCCACGCATGGAGTAACCTAGAGTCAGCAGAGTCCATTCCTTACATTCTGGAGCCTGGGAATTCCCTAACCAAAGTGCCATCAGGTTCAGTGTCTGGTGAGGGCCCACTTCCTAGTTCATAGATGGTTGTTTCCAATTGTGTCTTCATGTGGTGGAAGGGGCATGTGACAACTTTGGGGTCTTTTTAGGTCAGAGCACTACTTCCATCATTTAGACCCCCTCATTTAGTTTGTAAAGGCCCCATCTCCAAATGCTGTCATAGCGACCAGTGGAGTTTAACGTGAATTTGGGGCAGCAACATCAATGTTTTCTCTATGACAGAGTCTAAAATATTTTACCTACTTTCATCATGAACCCTGTTGGGTTGGTGTGGCATGGTATCTCACAAAGGAAATGAGGAGTTGCATAGCTTAGCTGATTTTTCCAGAATGCCAGATCCTCCCAGGACCCCAGTCTCTGTGTTCTTTTCACTATCACACTCTGGGATGCATCTTTTTCCTGCCTGCTTTCTTGAAGGAATCCTCAACATTAATGTGTTCCCTATTCCAGTTCAGGGGTGATCACAAACATTGCGTCTGACCTTGAGTGTGTTCATCCAATGATTCCAGAGGGAAGCTTTAGAAGAATAAGGAAGGAATGGAGTCAATAACCTGGTTTGCACAAGGGCACAAAGTGTCCAGAGAGGAGACATCAGGGGTGCACGGGTCTGCGACTTTCTGGTCCATCGCTTTCCAGAAGAACTGAGGAAGGCACTCTCTTATTTCAGGTCATCAGTCCTGTTCACTTGGGGTGTTCCGCACTGTTGTGGATGTTTTCCCAGGTGTCAGATACTCCTCAGGGTCAGGGCAGTGGATGAGCAACTCCCCAAACTACTGTCTCTGAAAACGTAATTCTGTCTCTGCTTTATGGCCCCTGCAGTCAGCATGGGGGATGCCACAAGCTGGGTGACAGATTTCCTGCATGCTCAATGCCCAAGAAACCTCTTAGTGGCTTTGAGTAGCTAAGAGGAAGAATCTTTTCAGGCCCAAAGGGGATGTTACCTGCTGAACCATACGGGAGGATCATTATGGAGTCCTCTTTCCCCTTCCTTTTCAAGACCAGCATGAGCATAAAATTAGGGAGAAAAACTTTCTGGTTAGGATTGACGTTGACATCCTGAAACAGGTTAAGAACTTGTTGCCTGCACTTAAGCACTGGGAACAAGTGGCAGCCTGCCTCTGGGAAGAGTGGCCTGTCCCAAGCTGGGCAGGTAATATGCCATAACTCTTAATAACATTTAATCATGTCTTTTACAAACAAACACAAAAACTTTCATTCAATGGAAGGTTGTGTTTCTCCTCCTTGGGGGCTTGGCTAGGGCCAAAGACTATTGCCTTTTAACACTGTGGGATCTTGTCTAGGCAGGAAATCAAGTGAAAGAAAGAAAGTCATGCCACTGAGGCAAGCTCTCCAGTCCCCAGGGTGATTGTCCCTGTTGCCATGGGGCTCCTGGCCTCACACTTAGAGAGAGGGCAGACATCCTCAATTAACCTAGCAGTGAAGAATGCCCAGGGTTGGGTTGTGATTCCTTACATGATCTAAAATGGGAAGAGTCACAGACTATATATACCTGAGTTCCCTTCCTGGTCCTCCCTCTGAGCCTTCCAGCTCTAATGTAGAAGGGTTCAGCCCTCTGCCGGGCACTGGGAGGAGCCACTGAGATCTGGAAGTATATCCATCCATAGGGGTAGCTAGGAATGCCAGGCTGACTGCTGCTTGCCTGCCTGGGCACCTTTGTCTGATAGGTGACCCTGACCATAACTGACCAGTTGGATGGCAGTGCCTATTGCTCTCACTTGGTGCCTGCATTTTCTCTCCTTTTAATAAGAAGAAACGTTAGCCCTGTCTCAACTCTTCCATGTGAATGCCTTTTTGTCCCCCCTACCCTCTTTTCTGGTTAGTTTCATCTGTAGTTTGCAGGATTGTCCTGTGGCTTCTGCCTTGTTTAACAGATCCCTGACCCATGAGGCCAAACTGCAAGGCACTGATGCTGTCCAGTCCTGGTGCCTCCAGCTGCCTCATGATCTATAGACAGGAACACAAATATCAGATGTAGTCATATTCAGGCCTCGGACTGGTCCATCTGCATTTTCCATAATCCTCACTCAGGACAGAAATGTCTGATACTTCCAATCTACCACTCCAGGCTTTGGGCTATCCCTGCCTGAGAAACAAACAAACCCAAACAACAAAATCCATTTCCAATCTAGCCACCCTTCATTTAAGTCCCACCTCTAATATAGTCTCCACTGAGAAGCTTGTCCTTACAAGGCTGGGAGGGCTCTTATCTCCCTCTTCCTCCAACTGTATAACTCTGCTCATGCGGAGTGGAAGACCTTGTCTCTTCTCTTACCATCTCATCAACTCTGTGAGGATTGTCCAGAAACGGGCATTTTAGCATTACTGTTTGGGAGCCCTTGGTGGAGAGGCCCCCAATACTCATTAGTATTGGGGGGATGATGAAGAAGAGGCAGGAATGCGGGTCATAGGACCATGTACTACAATTGTTAATGAAAATAGTTTAAAATCTTAATATAGAGTAGAATCCAGAGTCTTTAAGAAAGCACCGCAATCAGGAGGTCAAAGCCAAAGCGTCCCCAGGTTTGTGTTACTTCACTAAGTGGGGAAGTGGAAGGCACTTACACAGGGTGCTTTCTCAGCTCACGCTGCCCCATAGCACAAAGACAGTAGCCAGGGAGTGTTGATGGAGTCAGGAGGAGATGCGGAGAAGGCAGCAAGGTGAAAAGGAAATAGAGGGTAGGGGAGGACTTGCTCAGGATCCCAGGCAGCCACGTAAAACCTGGGTGTGGCAGCGCACATCTGTGTCCCCGGAGCTGGAAGGTGGAGACCCAAGGAGCACTGGCCAGCCAGTCTATCTAAAAGAGAGAGCTTCAGATTCAGTGAGAGAGCCTATCTAAAATGATAATATTAACAATTAAAAGTAATACTAATAAAATAAATAAAAATAAGGAGAGAGTACAAGGAGGATATCTGAGGTGAGCTTCTAACCTCCACATGTGGACACACAGGCGAGCACACGACACATGCACGCATGCATGCAGAGAAAAGTGCACAGAGGCAGAAATCCTACCCAAATGTCCTCCCTGCACAGATCGGTCCCTGTCTGCCCAGAGCATGTTGGCTCAAGGGTTTTACCAGAGCTTATACATTCCGCTCTCCATTTGGCAACCCTTCCCATCCCCCGCCCTGCCCTGCAGCCCCTTCTCTTGCCCACCCTCCTCCTTCCCTTGCTGCCTCCAAAATCAATTTTCAGCAAGAGCAGCAGGTTCTGAGCCATCTGGGGTTGCTGGCAGCCTCACCAGCCCGTAAGCAGCTCAGTCTGTTTGCCGTAAACCAGCCCCCGAGTTTCTCTGCCATCCGCAGCCGGCCCTCTCCCCAGCCCCCCATCCTGCAAGAGGGAGGAGGAAGGCTTGGTTCTGGACCAAAAGGGATCTTCTCTTGAGGAGTCACCCGCTCCCAAAGTGTGTCCCTGAGTGGGGTAGCAGGGTCGGGCCTTGCTGGCCCCAGGCAACCAGACATCAGTCAAGGGCCTCTTCCCCACCTGTGGGGAAGGACGGATGCGCTAATTAGCAGGCAGAGCACCGTGAAGGGGAGGCTGGAGCAGAGCCACATTCACAGAGAGACACTTCTCCTTACCTCTGCCACCGGTTCCATCTTGGTGGCAGCGCCGCTCCTTATCTGAAAACAAGGACCCGGGGTGAGAGACCTCCTTGTCCCTGCGGTTCATTGAAGAACTCGGAGAAAGAAGATTCAGAAGAAGGCCGAGTTGGGCTAGAAGCTCCCTAGTGGGGTACACTCTGCATATGGGGACAACAGCCTCGGAGTTTTTGTTAGACTGAGAATCCAGTCCGTACCACACGGGTGTAGGCATCCTATAAGTCTGTCTTCAATGATCACTTCTCCAAGTATTTCATTGTCTTCTATTCAGAAGGGCATTTTAGACGATGCCAGTGTAAAGACCCTCCACTTTTCATTTTCTCCCCAACACGCGCCCTTAGACCCCATTGTTTATAGTATCTTTGACTGTAGTTTGTAGCTAGCTTCTCTTTTAGAGGCCATTTGCACAGAGAGTGTTCTCAGACTAAGTCGACCCCAGGTAAGCAAAGGGAAAGGGACATTGGGAATATGGCATTTCCTTCTAGAACATCCAGGGTCTAAGTGCCAAGAACTCACCCATATCACTTGTCTAATACCCTCCTCATTCTTTTCCAGTGCACTCAAGAGGACTGGGAGGAGAGCAGTCATAAATGAGCCAGACACCAGGGGCTGGACGTGACTTTGCCACTGCCTGTGACATTGGATAACCTCCCACCTTGAGCTGTGACAGCCTCTGCTGTGAATCAATAGGGTAGCGTCGATGGGATTGTGTTGATCTCCTCAGCGTCAGGACTCCTCAGCTGAGACGCTAGAATGGCGAAGACTCTCACTTCTGTGCGCACTGTGAAGTGGAGTCTCCAGAGGCAGACCTCTGCACAGTCAGCTTTCACAAGGTTCGGGAAATCCTACTGCATCTCACAAATGGTTCCAGATTCTTTGGGTGATGTGGGGAGACAGAGTCCAAGAAGAGGATCCCTACATGGCTGGACCTCCAGAGGTCGCCCGATGAGAAGAAGACCAGGCTGCTCCACACCCCGATCTCCATTTTCAGCCACATGTCAGTCTGTAACAAACACTCGCTGCCTGAGGTGTGGAGACTCAGCGTTGTGGCCCTGAGAGCTAAGACATCACCAACCATTTCTAGTTTAAGATGGGAATTCCCTTCTGTAGTCATAGCCGTCTCTCTATAACCAATGCTGCAGGAGGAACAGCGGATGGGCCTTCCATAAAGGCCCCCAAGCTTGCCAGCACAGCCAGGCAGGGCATTCTCTTTGTGCTAGCTGGGTTAGCATGAGAATCTAATGCCTGTTACAGGCAAGTTCCTGGAGTGACTGAGGGAACATTCGGGAACCCCTGTCCATGAAAACATGGCAGTTGTTTGAGAAAGTCCTTAAAGGAGGCGGTACTTGTCTATGGGGAGGAAAACAACGCAGGTAGAAGGGATTGGCCAGATGATCCAGAGCAGGGTTTCTGAAGCCCCTTGGATAGGTTGTGTCCCCAGCGCCACTAACAGCAGAACTCCCATGGAGGTCAGGGTGTGCTGTGACTGGCATCTTCCAGGGGATCAGTAACCAAGCATCTACTTTGGCTTCCCTCTCTCCCTCAGATCAGTATTATATTTGTGATTTTACATTCATGATTAAGATGTCTTTCTGGCATTCAGTGCTGGTGAGAGACTCATACAACACCCCGGGTTGAGCAGTGAAGAGGAAAAAGCAGGTCAGTGCTGCCAGGGAAGGGCTATTGTGGCTGCTTTGCTGGGCAGACTTGGTGTCAGATGGTCTTCTGATGATGCTTGGTGGCTAGTGCTGCTCTCAGCCTTCCCAGAGAAGCTTCTAGTTGCAGTGTATGATGGTTAGAGACTCACAGCTGGCCACAGTGTCCAGAGTAAGTGACTGTAGAGTCCTTAACCTTCAACAAGACATCTGCATCACCCCCACTGAGGCTCGCAGAAGAGGGGGCAGGAGGAATGGAAGGGCAGAAGCCAAGGAGGAGTCCTGTGAAACCGTGTCTTCCAGACATGGCCTAGCAGCTGCACTCGCTCATGAACTCTGATGTCACCTGCAGAAGCCCTACACAAGACTGGGCCCATTGCCATGTCATTAGACATGGGGGAGGGGCTTGGGAGGTCCTAGCCCTCACTGGGGGACAATGAGCAGGCTGTGGATGCCTGGGAGGAGGTGTCATTTTCTTCAGTGACATTGCCACTAGTAGTGTGTATTCTAGTAGGTGGCCCTCCACTCATGCCCATGCAAGCAGCCTTAACTGTGTGGGTGGAAAATAAAACCATCAGAGACGAGGCTTGTTGAGGGGAAGAGTTTCAGTGGAGGAGAGAAGAGGATGAGAGAGGGCAATGGGAGATGAAAATGATGGTATTTCTCTCTCTCTGTCTCTCTCTGTGTCTCTCTCTCTCTGTGTGTGTGTCTCTGTGTGTATAAATATAT
This sequence comes from Microtus pennsylvanicus, assembly GCF_037038515.1. Lineage (NCBI taxonomy): Eukaryota > Metazoa > Chordata > Mammalia > Rodentia > Cricetidae > Microtus > Microtus pennsylvanicus. Next base: position 22,325,521 of record NC_134586.1, read on the forward strand.
TTGTCAAAGAATTAAAAAAATAAAGTGATGGGCTGTGGAGAGTGGACATTAAAAAGCCAAAACCTAAAAATCACAGAGCTCCATCCCATCAGAGCCCTTGGACATGTAGACTGGTGTTTGCCTCTCATAGATTCCCTATGTGCAGCAGACAAAAAACTGTCCACATACGAGGGAACTGAGAAAGACATGATTAGTCCAGGTTAGCCCACTAGACAGTGGAGAAGCACCTTTCAGCTTTTACACCTTCCTGATTTGTGTCATGTGACCTGTTCTCTATAACAATCTTTGCAGTTCTTTGTTTCATGGACTGTATTTATCCATATGGCAAGGGACAGAGTTGCTGATAGCTGGTAAGGCTTTCTAATTGTCCCCACACATTGTAACCAATACAGTCTTCCTAGGAGACAGGCTAGATAAAGCTTTCTAAGCTAACCCATGCCAGGTCATGAGGGTACACAGAAGAGAAAATTCTCAGAGCCTGCCCTCTCTCCTGCTTCTATCCAAATGCCACGCTGAAGAGCTGTGGGGATTTGAGTGTCCAGCACTGCCATGCCACCTGATCTTATCAGGGGTTTGCAAGATCCATTCTCATAGACCCTTTTACATTGTATTCTACTCCCTGGGCTCTGTCCCATGTTAGATGACTGATCGATAACCCTCCTCACTGTGACATTCCTCTATGGACTAGACAGCTTTGGCGATGTGACCAGACTATACAGACATGGCCACTCACCTTTCTGCTTTAGCAGGCTGAGTATTAGAACAGTGGAGGAGCTCTATACCACTTCCCACTTCACTCATGACAGCGTGAGGAGGTTGCATGTCTAAAGTTCCTCATCCCAGGCCACGGGCCCCCTGTGTGCAGTCTGATGCTCAGCCTCTGTCTGAGAGGAAGGTGAATAGGGTGCCAGTACCAGGGCAAAATGGCTGCCTTGCCTTGATAGACCAGTTCATGTGCGAACAGAGTGAATGCCCTGTGGAGGTGGTTAGGATTTGGGCATGGCTCTTCTTCCCAGGGATGCAGAGGAGAAGGTATGGTCTCCTTCAACTACCCAAGTTCAACAGCTAATTCCCCTGTTAGAAGAGAGACTAAAAGAAGTCTTTGCTTGATTAACTAAGAAAGAATTGAAAGCTATTCCCAGAAGATAGCTTCTGTAAAGGCTATACAGCCTATGAAAAGCACCACCGAAGGGCGTGAATTTCCCTATCCTTTCCTCATTCTCATTGTTCCAGGTGAATATTAGGTGTTCCTCATGGACCAAGTGGTAAACGTTTGGTCCACAACCTAGTGCTGTTGAAGACGTCAGAACCTTAAGAAGTGCACCCTACCAGGAGTTCTTTGGATCGCCAAAAGTGATAGTGAGATTCAGAGCTAGTCCCTTCCTCTTTCTTTCTCTTCCCAGCCATGGGGAGAGCAGTTTTCTTTTGCCACAAGCTCCTGGCATGAAATGATCATTTCAATACTCAGCTATTTATCACAGCAAGGGAAGGCTTACTAACATCCCCACCCACTCGCTGAGCAACAAGGAAGTCCCTCCAGGGAGCTGAACCAATTCTGGTGACTGCTTTGGGAAGTGGAGAATGGCTCATACTTTGGGATCTTAAGTAAGGAGGTCAGACTTTCCATCAAAGGGGAACATTTGCGACACCAGTGCAGGATCACCTTTAGCCGTTTAAAACACCCTGTGGGTTAGCATCACCTGGCTGGTTTCTGAATGAGTCCCTTGAGCTCAGGGACGGTCTCTCAGACTCCCTCTGTGTCACTCATCTCATTGGTACCCATGACACTTGTGCGCGAGCTCCACACAGATGCTGTAGGATAACAGCCCAGCACGATGGCCTTCAGGAAGTCTCCTGACCTCATCTCTCCCCTCTGGATATTGCTATCTGGCCATGACTCTCCTGGTTTGGATACTCTTCTTCTCCAGAGAAAGGACAACTCAGCCAGAGAAAAGGAGATTTGTACTGGGAATCCCAGGGGCCATGTGATTTTGCTTGCTTACTTGCTTGCTTGCTTGCTTGTTTTTTGGGACAGGGTCTCATTCTGAAGAACAGGCTGTCCATAAATACACTGTGTCTTCCAGGATGGTCTCAAACTCACAGTAATCCCCTCTCCTCGGCCACTCAAGCACCGTGATTGTAAGCATAAAGCATCATGCCTGGCTTGGGCTCTCTGACTTCTGACAGCATCACCCAAAGATAAGACTTGCTGTGCTGCAGTCTCTTCGCTTGTAAATTAATGGTGGCATCTGTCTTCCAGATTCCAGCGGGATTTATAAAGCACGATTCACATAGAGAATATGAACTAAGAAACTTCTGCAAGCCACAGAGCTTAGCTCATGGAGCAATAGCCATCCACAGTAAGGAACGAGTCCAATGGAGTTTGTATGCGGAGGATCCCACAAAGTTAAAGAACTGCACCCACCAGTTATAAAAGGTAACAGTTTCAGATGGTATGACGTGGGAATGGGCAAGAAACACTCTCCATGTAAACAATGCAAGATTTAGACTCCTTGGCTGCTAATTACACGAAGAGACCAAGACACTTGTAAACCCATCTGCTGCGCTGAGGATAATTCCATACGGTAGGAATCTGACTCTCGCTCTCAGAGAGTGGGTTAAGTAGATGCGGGAGGCCTGGCTGGGGGTGCTCACTGGGCGCATCCTTCACCAGTTCCCAAGCATTTCTGCAAGCATTATCCCACTTAACTTTCATGCCAGGGTGAAGTGGGTATTAGGTTCCTATTCTTCACATAAAGAAAACAATTGTTCAAAAATCATACAATTAATAAATAATTACACCCAGCACAATTGTTCAGGTTCCAAGTTTTCTGCTTCATCCAGACATGAAGAGGAGAAATCCCATCTTGGGCATTTCACTGGCTCCACTGGAGGGAAAAACCAGCGCTGTTAGCTTACTGGCAAAAAGGCAGTTTCTAAGCCCTGTTGCATTTAGCAGTAAACTTTGCTGCCTAAACACCAACTTGAAAGACATTTTAAATTTGATCATTCATCATCCCATAGATTGTAACATGGACTGAATGGTGCCTGAATTAGTGCACTAATGTTTCCCCCTCTGGTTCTAGGGTGGTAGAACCAAGGGCCAGCTAAGCAAGGGTTATAGATATGCTCTAACCTGAATGGAGACCATTGGAATCTAGAGTCCTCTGTGGAAATGAAGTATGTGTTCCAGGATGTTGATCTTGGCCCACAGCAATCTCACTGTCTAAGATGACCAGACAGTACATTGATTACCAACCTGAGATTGTGCCTACTCACTGTGAACACATTTGAGGAAAGGCCTTATCCAAGCCTCAGAAGGGCTATCTGTGTTCTGGGAAACAAGGAGGAATAAATCGGTACTCAGATGAACATCAAAACTCCAGGTCAGGAATTTAATCCAAGCCTCGGGCCTCCTGTGCTTCTCTTTGCCTTACCCTACTGCTGTAGCTCTCGGGGCTGATCTGTGATGGTGGTGGTGGTGGTATTTATGGTTTGTCCACTTTAATTACAGGATCGGCGTAAGAGATCTATTGGTGCATGTTTTATAGCTGTTTCTCCTTAGATCTAGAGAACCCAGATGGATTTCATCAAAATATTTTTAAGGACATTTATCAATTTATTTGCCAACCATGGGACACTTTCCATGGTTCTGGGAAGTTTGTCCCTAGCAGAGATTTTTCTATTCCTTAACACTCTCTGTTGAACCATTTATACTCTCTGATCTGGATCACAAATCTTTTGATCCCCAAATATCTGGAGAATGGCACCATGCCAACTGTCCACTGGGTGATGAAGAGGACTGGAGCATGAAATCATATTCTCAGTCACTATTTTTAATTGGCTGTTTTAATTAGGGGGAGAGATCAGGTATTCAAGCTAAGAAAATGCCCTCCCAGAAACAGTTGTAGGAGCACCCAATCCACAAGGTGTGTGTAGTTTAGATTCAAGGCAAGACATAGTGTGATGCACAAAAGACATATAAGATATGGCTTGTACACTAAAGCGTTTCTGGCAAACCTGTGACAGTGTTCACTCACTGGGCATCTGCAGAGGAATAGCACTAGTTAGCTTCCCTTTGTTTCCTGTCAAGCCCACACTTGCCCACTGACGTGAGATTCTACCTTAGGCTAATTCTATCATAGGGTTAATTTACTTCTTCTTCCGTTGCTTCTCTTGTGTCCATCCTGCCTAGTGTCCTCCTTAGTCTGATGACAGGTAGATGATTCTGATTGGCTCTAGCCTGCAGCGGAGAGAATCCTACCCCTACATCCATGGCAAAGAATATGGCTGAAGGTCAGATCCCAAAGCTCGGGTTATCAGCTTCTTGATTCTGAAAGGAACACCTGGCTGCTTGGAAGTATCAGGTGGTCTGGGAGGGAAACGGCAGAATGGAAAGGGTTGGTTTCAGGGGACAATGGACACAGAAGACCAAAGAGCCTGGGAGGCCCCGGCAGGCATGAGAGTAGGCCAACCTCTGTGACACACACCTGGTGTCGTTTTCTACTGGAGATCCCTGATTAGTGGAAGGAGTCACCAAACAGTTGGCAGATGTGGCCTAGGAAGCACTGAGTCTTTCTTTGCGAGCTCTTGAACCAGTAACCTCCAATTTGCCGTTCCCCAGATCTTTTTCTCTTTTCTTTCTTTTTTCTTTCTGTAGGTGGACAAACTGGCTGGGATCTGAGATGTGATGACTGTACCATTTTGCTGATAATATGCATCCTTCTTCCTCCCTTTATTTTTTTTCCAGGAAAGCCCATTCTTTAGCGATGTGTCTGCTCAAATTTCAAGGAAGTCCAATCGACTCTTGATTCCCACTTTGGATAACTGCCTGGTTAAGTTTTCATGTTAGACTACACTGTGTTCAATCCAGTGGCCCATATATTTATAGGACAGCTACCCTGCAAAGAGATAGGCAAGCACCCTGGAAGAAACCACTGTGAATAATGCATGGTGCTGATGGGGTTTGGGGACATGGCTTTCGCAGTAGAAAACAAAGGATTTTGCAATGAGTAGCACAAGGTAGGTTGTATTAAATGCACGTGGCCAGCTCAAATGGCTATGCTGTTCCAGACTGAGGGAGACCTTATAGGCAGAACAATGAGTTGAGCTGGGAATTTGTCAGAGGAGGCAACCTCTAGAAATCTTGAACAGTTTATACAATTTTTCCCAAATAGGGATGGCTTGGTGGCCTTTCAGGTGGTGTAGAAACAGGAGATGTACTTCTATGGGAACCTGGACTACAATATGGAATAAAAGAAAATAAAAGCATTGAGTATGGGATTGGTGGGTCAGGTGGGCATGGTGGAGATTCTGAATATCAGGCTGAAGCTCTCCTATGAGGAGTTTGAGGGAAGGGTTGGCCTAACAAAAATCTCAAGCCATTCAACTAGAGGCAGGGGCATAATCAGTGTTGGGTCTTGACAAGAATACACTGAAATGAGGATTTAAGTTAAAGTAGAGAGCAACAGAAGACCCTTGCAGTGTCAACATGAGAGAGTACACTGGCTCCTGGGACAGGATGGTAGCCACTCATTGAGGAAGGAGGTATTAAAAGCAGAGAGTTATCTATTTGCAGGACAATCCCTGGGCTTAATGACTCTGGAGTCAGTGCTTAGAAGAGCAAAATGGAATGGACCAGGCCGTGTCTTTCTGTTGCCGATTATCTGCCTCATGAACTGGGATGACAAAATTCCATCAAATGCCCGATTTAGGGCAAGTCCTACACTCCCATCAGAGACATCTGGCTCCTGAAGCTGGCTGTCTTGCCAGGCTGCAATCATGGGCATCTTCTTTGATAAATTGCTGAATGAGCATCACACTGGAAGACAGCAACACAGTTAGTGATTTGACTTCAGAGATGAGAGGTAGAGGTAAAGATAAGGAAAAGGAGGGTGGGTAGGAACAAACAGAACTGCTATATGAAAAAGCAATCACTCTGTTAGTGCAAATAGAAACGTAGGACCATTAAACCTTTGTCTTTGGCCATTTAGGAATACAGACATGATCTGCTTCTGCCAAGGAATCCGCTCATGCCAACCAGCTCTTTCTGTTGGATAATTTCCCAATGATGGACACACCTGACAAGACTATTACATAGAGGGCTTGCATGTTGTATACACATGCACATTGCGTGCGTGTTTGCCTACTTGAAATTATTGGCAAATTTAATTGTCCTTTGGCCCACCATTGCTGATTGTCTAGACCTCTCAAGACCATGTGGGAGGCTCTCCAAATATTCCCTGCCCCTACTTCCCATAGGGGGACTAAATTGCCCTAAGGTAATGATGTAGGGACCTGTTTATCTCCACCATTCATCCTTTGTAATGTTTCCTCCACGCTGTGGGTCAAGGCAGTCCTGATATGTGCATAAGTGGGTCAGGAATGAAAAGAGATTATTGAACATAATGATGAATGTATTTTTTCTTTTGCTGAATATGGATCTCAGTGCCCAGTGCCAGTGTTCTAAGGGGCTTGTGTCATTGGTATAAACAAAAGGATGCTTGGGCTGCGGAACCTATACCTTAGGCTGTTGCCTACATGCACACTCTTATCTACACAGAGAAAGGAGAGGGCGGGGTAGGGAAACAAAGAAAAGACGTTATGGCCTTATTTGACAGAGTCAAACATGAAGTGGATTCACAATATTAAAACCATCTCTTTCTTGCTTATGGCAAAGCCTGCTAACTTCTCTGTTAGGGGCTTCTCCATAGCATACCTGCCCCACTTGGTACATACACCATAAGCCGATTTGGCTGAAGAAGACTTGAGGATTACGTAGTGCAGTTCCAAGAGCAAACCTCAAGTGGTTTAGACCATTGCCTGCACTTTACTATCCAGGAATAGTTAACTTGAGGCTGCATCCTAATTAATACAAGGGATGCTGGGTAATGAGAACGAGCTCTTGGATCCTTGCGGACATAGACCTTTTGCTTAAACTCTTCCCAGCAGTCAAAGGACAGTCATCTGACCTGTGTGTGGTAGTCCTTGGCATTACCTGCTGTGACCTCTGGATCCCCAGCACTTGTTTTCCCAGTGGGTTCAGAAAGGAGAGTAAGGCGAATATATTATTAAAGCACTTGATGGGAGAAAAATGTTTACAAATCCTAGTCAGGAATGAAGCTGTCCACACCATGGGGTCTGTGCTTAAAACTTGTGTGCTGGGGGGAGGGGAGCAGAGAGAAGACCCTGGGAGGTGTGGAATGCCAGCGCAGCTGAACCATTGCCTCATTGTGTCCCAGATTCCACATGGCCTCCTTAGCTTCCAGAAGGCCTGTGTGACCTCACTGGATTCCAGGCTCTATATAGGTTCACCACCAGTGTCTACTACTGTAAATAATTGAAAGGAATATAATAGGGTGAGAATTACTGTGGCCTCCCCCCTTCAACTTTGCCTTTCATAAAATCTTTTTATATCAGAGGGGTCTGGCCCCAGCCACTCCTAGCTCTATAATTAGTTCTGGGAGCTGTGAGGACCACGATTTAACTAATGACATTTCATGGTTCAATTTGGGGGACGGAGTCCCTCAGGCCCTTTCATCTTTCTTGGAACAAAGAGCTGGGGTTCCAGGTGACTGGGTAATTTGCACTAATCACATGCCGGTCTGTTGGTGGGTTCCTAAACACCACAAATGAGCAAGTGGACCCCCAAGGCCAGGGTGCCAATTAGAGGGCCCGTCTCAGCCTTCTAGCTCTCAAGCAGACGAGCGCAGTTGAGGACTCATTCTTCACAACTGGCAGGCTTTCGTTACTGTCCCCAAACAGGTATCGCCTCGGCCATCAATTCTGCCACCCACATTTTTGAAAGCAGAGGTTAGTCAGCCTAGATAGAGAGAGCAGCAAGATTTCTGAGACGCCCTACACAGCAGGCAAACTTGAGGTTCTCCCATGCTGCAGGACACTGACTTCTGAGAATACATCAGGATATCCGGTGGACAATGTTGCCTGACAATCACTTAAGGGACTGGTGAGAATCTTATCCTTGGAATCACTAAGTGACCTAGAAGTCCCTCTCCACCCTGGCTTTCCCTTCAGTTGCCTTTCACGCACCTTCAGGTTGCTTTGTGCCGGGTGGTTCTCATTCGGCTCATTGTTCCAGGGAGCACAGTCAATCACGGTGGCTGGGTGGGAGAGCCGTGATGGAGTGGATCTCTGGAAAAGGAGGTATATGGGTGCTCACATTGTACCCACACCAGAAAGCTGACTAAAGCCAATAGTGGATATGCTACAGCTTTTCAAAACCAATATCCACCAGCCACACTGCTGGAGAGTTCTACAATCTCCCGAGACACACCACCAACTTGAGACCAAGTGTTCAACTGAGGGGCCTATGAGGGCCATTTTAGACTCAAATCACAGTACCCAACAACCTAAGCTTCGTCTTCCTGCCATCAAACTTGCCCTTCGCTCTGTGTTGCTCTTCCCTGCCTGCCTTGCTAAACCGTATTTCCCCAAGACTCACACAGTTCTGTCTCCTCTTTGACGTCTTGGTGAGTTTGCCCCTTCGAGACTGAGCTGATGGTCTTGCCTCTTGCCTGGTTATTGCCATTCTGCTTAGCCTGGTAACAGAAGTAACCAGACATTCTCCACAAAGCTCTGAGCTCCAGGGAATGAACTTTGTATCATCATCTTAGCATTATCAGAGGCTTGAAGGTTCAGGCACACGGCAATACCACAAGTATTGCAAGTGAATAAATGCATTAAAAATGTTTAGCCTTTATACACAGATAACTAAGACATAAGAACAACAAATGCAGAATGCTTGGGATACTTAGAGAAGAAAGAGGGGGTACTAAACAAATAATATTTGAGACTCCAAGCATCCATATGTGCTTATCTCCAGTAAGAGTGGTGGGGGGAGACAATTACAATCCCATGTGCCCTTCCCTCCCTTCTACCTTCTACACTGGATCAGAAGGTGGGGCAAGAGGCTTACTACAAGGGTGTCAGTAAGGCTGTTGTAAAATAACACCGTCTCTGTGGCTGAGAAGACTTGCGGCCAGGATATAAGCCACATTGCACCTCGTTCTGAAGCTATTGTGCTTGGATATTAATAGCTCAGGCAGTACTGTCTGTGTAGGCAAGTGTTGCTCTTTCTGGGCTCTGTAAGCCCCCATCTCCCAGAAACAAAAGGCTCCGCAAATAACCTTGGCATGTTCTAAATTCCTTTGGGGAGGGTGCTTGGAGATAATTAACAGGGCAAAGAGGGTGGGACTCGGGACAGAGAACCCTGCAGGACAGTTCACAGCAGCCTTAGGCTCAGGGTGGGAGAAGCTCTTTGGAGGGTGTTCAAAGCAGGTCAACCCTCCTGGACTTCAGACCTCGTTAGAAAAGAAGTCAGCTGTGGCCCCCCCCAAAAAATCAGTGAACATTTTTATAGTCTGTTTTTGTTTGTTTATTTCAGCCTGGATTAAAGTTCTTTCATAGTGTTTTGAAGGTTAATCAAATCTTGAGAAAAACATTTAATCGATTGTAACACAACATAGCAATGCAAGAGGAAGTGATGGAGTAGCAATCCTGGTGGGAGCAATGACATCTTAGGCTGCGGCAAAGCCAGCCACGTAACAGTGGGCCATCTCTTTGGTGACCAGCTTGGAAATCAGGAAAGCACAGAAGCTGGGTATATTATCTGACATCAGCTTCTTGTCACCCTCTCTCCAGGAAAAATGTCAGATTTTCTCAAACTGATACCCTAACTCCCACCCGAAAGACCCTCAGTCCCCCCAAGCGTATGTTCTTTTACCACAGCCATTTGTGGCTAGAAACCTTCTCTTTTTGCCAAGAATTAGTTTGAAAGCTTTTGTAAGTGGGCCCCTATTTTACATGCCATTTTCTCAGTGCCATATAATCCTGCCTGACATTTGCTTCACTGTCTAAGGGGTGGTAACTTTGTATATAATATTTTACCCTTTCTGTGACTCAATTTATGAAATATCCACTTAAAACCTAAAACCTACATCAAGATGAAGTTTAGTGACATTGACAGGCCACAGCTTCCCAGGGATGTTGACAGGTCATATCTTCCCAGTCACGTTGACAGGTCACATCTTCCCAGGGATGTTGACAGGTCATATCTTCCCAGGGATGTTGACAATTCATATCTTCCCAGTGATGCTGACAGGTCATATCTTCCCAGTGATGTTGACAGCTCATATCTTCCCAGTCACGTTGACAGGTCACAGTTTCCCAGTCACGTTGACAGGGTATATCTTGAAGACGGATGCTTAAAAGAAATCCCACAGCAGCTCAGAATTGAGTATAATAGAGGATTAGTTATTTAGGAGTAGACTCACAGATTACAATTCTCTGCACGAATGGTGAACAGGAACCAAATCACGCCTCCGGAAGAGAGAGGATGGCCACGGGCTTTACATGGGCATATATAGTATAAGAGGCCACGCCCAAGTGGATGAGTAACTTAAAGTCTACTGGCTGTAGAACATTGTAAAAAGTGCACCATTTCAGCCAACCAAGTTGGAACCATCTTGAGCAGCTTGTACCCCAAAATAGGTCTTATAGTAGCACTATCAGCATTATGACATCAACCAGGTGGAGTTGTGGGGCTCCATCTTCTTCCTGGAAACTTCAAAGATTACTGCAGGAAAATTCATCGTTCATTGTGGAAAACTTAAACATTATTTATACAGACACATAGATTCAATGAAAGGTACAATAGAGACAAAAATAGGTATGAAGAAATGAAAAATTTTTTCTAAATTTTTTTTCTTTCTATCCCATATCATGTGTCCTGACATGAGAGAGAAACTCTGAATTTTTATTTTAACAACATACTTGAATTTTTAAAAAGGATAGAGACAGTGTCCAACTCCAAAGCCAGCTTTGATTTTTAAGTGAGTCATGATTATTATTTTATTTAGTATTCAGAGATTCTTACCCTCAGATTACAAGTCCTCAGAAGTGATCATTTCTTTGCTTGGTTATCCTATCTGGATAATTATCTTTTCCTCTTTAGGCATCTAGATGTCCAGGGTCTTTAGGTTTTCTGAAGATGAGTATTTTCTGCAAAGACAAGAACAGAACCCTTCCCCAATCCTTATGAGGTTTCCTTACCACCTGATTGGTTGTCACCTCTGTGGATGAACCATCATTTCTCTTTCTCAAGAGATTTCTCTTTTTCAAACTGAATCTTTATTAATTTTGATGGTATCCATAACTTTTCTTCTCCTATTGAAACAAAAGCAAAACCCCTTCCTCAATGTAGCACATATGGCTTCCATTGTGAGATCAACACATCCTTGAAATACACTGGCTGATTTAATTCAGAAGACTTTTCTATTATCCAGTGTCTCTCTGCCGTTTGTTTAACATATCCTTTATAGTTTGATTTGATCTTTCTATAACTGCCTGACCTGTAAGATTGTGTGGTATACCTGTAATATGGTTTATATTTTAATAAGCAAAAAACTGTTTCATTTTCGTGAAGACATATGCTGGATCATTATCTGTCTTTATTTGTGCAGGTATATCCACGATGGCCATAACTTCTAATAAATGTGTGATTACTGAATCAGCCTTTCCTGAGCTTAAAGCAGTTGCCCACTGAAAACCTGAATAAGTGTCAATGGTGTGGTGTACATATTTTAATTTTCCAAATTCTACAAAGTGGAACACATCCATCTGCCAGATTTCATTCCTTCGAGTACCTTTTGCGCTAGTCCCTGCAGGCAATGGTGTTTGATTATAGAAAGAACAAGTAGGACATCTTTGTATAATCTCCTTAGTTTATTGCCATGTATTAGAAAACATTTTCTTTAAACCTTTGCTATTGACATGATGTTTCTTTATGAAATTCTGAGGCCTTCAACACGCTTCCAATCAATAATTAATCAATTTTTGCATTACCTTGTGCTAGAGGATCTGGCAGACACATATGAGATCAGATGTATGTTATGTATATAGGACAAAGCCTATTCTTTTTTTTTTTTTTGATTTTTCAAGACAGGGTTTCTCTGTAGCTTTAGTTCCTGTCCTGGAACTAGCTCTTGTAGACCAGGCTGGCCTCGAACTCACAGAGATCCGCCTGCCTCTGCCTCCCAAGTGCTGAGATTAAAGGCGTGCGCCACACCTACAAAGCCTATTCTTGATTATATCTTGCACCTGGATAAATAATGAAGTCAATTCTGTATTATCTGGTATAAATTCCATGGTTTCAATATGCAAGACAACCCTTTTTGCATATTGTGAATCAATAACTATATTAAGAGGTTCATTAAAATCCCTTAGCACCATGAAAATAGCATATAATTCTGCCTTTTGGACAGAATTATAAGGGCTTTGTTTCACCTTACTTAAATCTTCTGATTTGTAACCTGCCTTTCCTGATTTATTTGCATCAGTATAAAATATAAGTTCTCCAGTTATTGGTGTGTCCCGTATAATGCAGAGAAGGATCCAAATAGTTCTCTTTATAAAGTTAATTCAATCACGTTTGGGATGATTGCTATTAATATTGTCTAAAAAATTAGCACAATCTCTTTGCCAAGATTCATTGTCTTCCCATAATTTTTTAATTTCATCAGTAGTAAAAGGCACTATAATCTCTGCTAGTTGACAAAGTCTCAATTTTCCTTTTATAATTAATTCAGAGACTTTTTCCACATAAGTTTTTAATTTTTTACTTGGTTTATGTGGTAAAAATATCCATTCTAAGATAATAGCTTCCCTTTGCATTAAAATTCCTTTAGGGGAAATTCTGGAAGGCAATATGACTAAAATTCAATTAAGATTTGGATTCACATGTGCCTCCTGTAATTTTCCTTCAACAACAATCAATTCCTTTTCTGCTTCAGCTGTTAATTCTCTGGGACTATTTAAGTCTTTGTTACCATCGAAGGTTTTGTTTAAATGAACTATTAGATCAGGTGTTATCCCAACAGCTGGTTGTAGACTGGAAATGTCTCCTTACAATCTTTGAAAGTCGTTCAGAGTCCACAATTGGTCTCTCCTAATTTGTGCTTTTTGTGTTCTAATTTTCTGCAAACCTATTTTATAACCTAGGTAATTGGCAGACTCTCTGCTCTGTATTTTTTCAGGAGCAATTTATAACCTCCATTTTGCCAAAACCTCTTTACTTCTTCAAACATTCTTCCTAAAGTATCTGTTTGAATCAGATAGCAAAATGTCATCCAAGTAAATGGTAAATTATAGATTTGGGAAAAATTTTTATGTGTTATTTCCAATGGCTGACTTACAAAATGTTGGCACAGAGTGGCACCATTGAGCATTCCCTGTGGAAGGATGGTCCACTGGTATTCCCTAGTAGGTTGAGAATTATTAAGTAGGCACTGTGAAGGCAAATTTTTCTCTATATAGTGAAGAAACAACCTTTCAAATCAATAGCTACAAGAAGCCATCCTTTGGTGATAGAGAAGGCAGAGGAATTTCAGATTGTAGAGGACCCATAGGTTGAATTACCTTATTGACAGTTCTGAGCTCTGTCACCATTCTCCATGTACCAGATTTCTTTATAACAACAAATACAGGAGAATTCCAAGGGCTAGTTGATCTTCAATATGGTGAGTATCTAGTTGCTCCTGTATCAGCTGTTCTAAAGCCTGTAGTTTGTTTTCTGTTAACAGCCACTGTTTAACCCATATTGGTTTTTTAGTTAGCCATTTTAAAGGTAGGGCTGTTGGTACCTCTAAAGGTTTGTTAGTTGCTTTGTGTTCTTGTACAGCCTGCATGGCTGGTGACCTTTGTGTATAGTACCTTATAATATCCTTCCCAGAATTATAAGTTTTTGGGACAGCAGGAATTTTAATCTGGGTATTCCATTCCTGTAGCAGGTCAGGATTCCATAAATTCACTGCAATATTAGCTGCATATGGCCTCAGCCTTCCTCTCTGTCCTTCTAGTCCTAAGCATTCAACCCATCTTGTGCTTTGCTTCACTTGAGATTGGGTTCCAATTCCTAGTAATTGAACATCTGCCTCTTGAAGAGGCCAATTTGGATGCCAAAATTCTGGAGTAATGATACTCACATCTGCACCCGTGTCTATCAAATCAGCAATTACAATGCCATTTATGTGCACTCTTTGCTTTGGTCTTTGATCATTTATAGAAGTCTGTCAGAATATACGTTTCTTATTTCCTATTGGAATTTTTGACTTATTCTCCATGCTTATTCCATCATCCAGAATAGTATGATCTTTTACAGAAGGCTCTGGATTTTTAAAATTTTCCTGATGATACATGTCCTTCACAGTGACTGTGAATGACTGGACCGCTTTTGACTTGGGGGCCTGTGAGAGTTCCCCCCCCAAGGAGTTTCCTGATGGTATCAGGTTGCCTTGTCTGTGTTTTGTTGATTTGCATTTATTGATCCAATGTCAGCCTTTGCCACACCATCTAAATATACCTTAAGGCTGAGTCCTCCTATTCTTGCCATTCCCAGAGGAGATACTATTCCTAGGAATTCCTTGTCTACAGTCCTTTCTCAGATGTCCTATTCTACCACAATTAAAATATTTGGCATGTTAATGTCTCCCCATTCCTTTGGAAATTGTTTCTCTTACCCAATATTCAGTATTATAGTCAAATGTCTCAATGTTCATTGTATGTAGAATTCATTTATCCATAGGTGCTGATCTAACCTTTAAAGTCCCAAGTATCTTTTTGCATTCTAAATTGGCATTTTCAAAAGCCAGAGATTCAATAAGCATTCATCTAGCATCTGGTTCTGTTACTCCTATTTGTACAACCTTAGTTAATATTTGTAAAAAGTCACTAAAGTCTTCTCTCTGGCCCTGTTTAACCCTGGTATATGATTCAATTTATTTTCTTGGTTCGTGAATCCTGTCCCAACAATTAAGGGTGCTTTATGTATAGGGACAAGATTTGTTCATCATAAAGATCTTGAGCCTATGGATCAGCATAAGTGCCCTCACCAAGAATTTGATCTTAAGAAGTCCCAAGTCTTTTTGCTTTTCCCTGTTGTTCTAAAATTTTTGCATTTTCTTGCAAATAACCTTTAAACATCAGTTGGGGCCCATCATCCAGGACTGCTGAAACTAACTGAAGCCAGTTGTGTTGGTTTAATGCTAGAATCCCATGTCTTTACCATCTCCCTAACAAATGTGGAATGCAAGCCATATGCTACAATTGCTTGCTTAATTGCTTTTAGATTATTCATTCCTATAGGTATCCATCTACCTTCTTTGTAACCTTTGGGCTTTTAGAACTTGATGCTTTGACAGAGTAGATTACAGGGTAGGAAGATAAAACTCTGGTAAGACATCTCTGACAGCTACTGGTGATGTTAAATTCTATACTTGTACCTTCTTTCCCTGCTCATCAACTCTAATAATTTCCTCAATCAGTTTAAATCTTTTTCTACTGTCTTTTGTAAAGCCTGAATCTCCTGGCTTGTATATATTTCTAGTAATTTCATAGAGGCACCTAGCCTCTTGTCCTCATTCTATACATATGATTCCAAGGTCTGAAGTCTTTCCTTTAAAGCTAACACCTCATCCTTGGACATTATTTAGATAGCATGCAGATTGCCTTCCTGGAGAGATACTCTATCTGCTAATCTATCATAACTTTTTAACAAATTTTGGTTGTCAAATTCAACAGTGTGAGTTCTTTCAGATAATTTCTCAGTATCCTTTGACATAGATTGAATTTTGTCTGTCAAATTAATGTTATCCTTTTCAGTAGTATTAATTTTTTTCAGGTAACTTTTGATTTTCAATGGTATTAATTCTGTCAGCTAGCTGTTCATTATTAGTCTGTAAAGACTGTATCATTTCTAAAAGTGCCTCATTCTTGTCTCTGTTATCAAACCATTTTCTTAAGGATATAATATGAAGAGAAAACTGAGTCCCAATATCCAATAAATGGATATAAGTCTTCCGGAATATAATCCATAGTATTAGCAAAAAGTTACTAAAATTTTCCATGGTAATGTTGTCTACCATTATATAACTTTCAAGGTTATTTATTAATTACCTGTTATGAGGTTCAATAAATTGTGTTAGATGTAAAAATCTTAATTGTCCAGCAGGTGTCATGGTCGCAGAGTCGCAATCAGAGGTGCAACATGAACAGTCCTGAGCCACTTTGGTTTTTTTCGCCTTGGTGCTAGTTAAATTCTGAGAAATATGCTTTGCTTGACAAATTAAAATCAATTAAATCAAGTCTGTGAATGGAGCAAGAAGCCCAGAACTCAGGAGCCGGGAGTACAAACCAGAAGCTGTGCAAGTTACCATGCTGCAGAGAAATCGGCAGTAGGAGGTGTGTGTGTGTGTGCATGAGCTTGGGAAATTTCCAAGTCACTGGATGTAGTTAGCTTTTCTGTCGTGAGATTTTTATAAAACAACCACTTAGGTAAAATCATGTCAGGTGGGATGGCGGGGAGGGTGAGAGACTTTCTGGGCTGTGGACCAGTTAGGCCTTTATGCCGGTCCACCCAGTAGGTGTGGAGTTCAGATCTACACAGGGCACCAGATGAAGACGGAGGCTTAAAAGAAATTCCACACTAGCTCAGAATTGAGTATATTAGAGAGTTATTTATTTGGGGGTAGACTACACACAGATTACAGTCCTCTGCATGAACAGGGAACTAGAACCAAATCACACTGCCGGAAGAGAGAGGCTGGCCTCGAGCTTCACATTGGCATATATAATATAAGAGGCCAGGTCCAAGTGGGCAGGTATCTTAAAAGCTACTGGCTGTAGAAATTCCTACAACAATATCTTCCCAGTGACATTGACAGGTTACATCTTCCCAGGGATGTTGACAGCTCATGTCTTCCCAGTGATGTTGACAGCTCATATCTTCCCAGAGATGTTGACAGCTCATATCTTCCCAGGGATGTTGACAGCTCATATCTTCCCAGGGATGTTGACAGCTCATATCTTCCCAGGGATGTTGACAGGTTATATATTTCCAGTGATGTTGACAGGTCACATCTTCCTAGTGACATTGACAGGTCATATCTTCCCAGTGATGTTGACAGATCACAGCTTCCCAGACTCCTGCTGTGATGCCTCTCATCTCAGATCTGCTGCTGCTGTACATGGATAAATAACTCAGAGCAACATAGGTCCCCTGATGGCCTCTATTCTGAGGAATCAAAACAAACAAAAAGACTGGGGGGGGGGGCAGGGGAGGCAAGAAGCCCTCCGGCAACTTCTGATAGCAGATCTCCACACCACTTGGATTGGCACGGAGGGATTAATCTCTGATCTCTTTTTTATTGAAGCAGTCTGTTGGCTGCTTGGTTGCATTTGGCTCCAAACAAGACTCCACAGCCCAACTCAACGTCACAGGGAGGAAAATTCATCAGGCCCACATGTGTGCTCCAAGAGAACAGGCTTTGTCCTGGATCTGACAGGACACAGGGACACAAACCAGGAGGCTTCAGCAACAGAAATTCACCATCTCTCAGTCCTGGGTGCTGGATCCTGGGTCACCTGTTCCATGCCCCTCTCCTGGTTTCTGGGACTCTTGACTTACAATAGCTAAACATGCTATGATCGTGTTTACTTGAACCCAATTCCCACTTTCTTTTTATAGGATGTTGTTCTACTGAACTAATTCTTA
Source organism: Microtus pennsylvanicus (assembly GCF_037038515.1). Classification (NCBI taxonomy): domain Eukaryota; kingdom Metazoa; phylum Chordata; class Mammalia; order Rodentia; family Cricetidae; genus Microtus; species Microtus pennsylvanicus. The sequence goes on from NC_134586.1 coordinate 22,343,087, forward strand.
CCCTACTGACCTCATTTTGAGTTGATCGCCTCTGCAAATACTGTGCTGATCAACATTGTCACATCCAAGTTCTTGAGGCTTAACATCCTGTTCTTAACATTTGTTCTTTTTATTAGCATTTATTAGTTATCCATAGTAATGGGTTCCATTGTGACATTTTGTGTAGTGGTGTTTCATTTGTATTTTAATAAATAAAACTTGCCTGAAGATCAGAGAGTAAAATAGCCCCACTGGTTACCTTATAGACCAGTGGTGACACACACCTTTAATCCCAGTAGCCATGCTAGTTTGTCATAGAAACCAACAGGGCAGAGCATGCCTTTAATCCCATTGATGCATCCTTTTAATCCCAGCCCTAGAAAGGATTATAAAATGGGAGGAAACAGCTCTCAAGGCTCAGGCTCATTCTGCAATTCCTGGAGGCAAGATCTCCATTTTTGAACTGAGGTCGAGGTAAGAGTCTGTGGCTGACTGCTTTGCTTTTCTGGTCTTCAGGTTGAACCCCTATTTCTGCCTCTGAGTTTTTATTAATTAAAGTTGAGTATGCATCAATTTTGTGCATACTCACACTATCCTATTCTTCTCGCCTACACCCAGACCTCTATTTCCCTTCTAATCTACTTTACTATTTCTGAGCTCTGTTTTTCCTCCCTGACCCCTGGTGCTTTCTTCACCTTCTGCACAGGATCTTGGGAGAGGAGTTGTTTACAGGAACATGGACTCCTTAGTAGTCCTTATACCACTAAAGAAAATGATTATCCCTCCCAAGTGTCTATTTATTACCCATAGATACTCAGGTATTCTTTCAGGACCAGGATATAAAAGTCAATCCATAGAGCAGGCATGTCATTCCCAGGATAAATGGAACTACAGGAAAAGAATGGCTCTCTCTCATTCTATAGACAAAAGACATCAAACCCTAGGGAGATCACAGAAGTTGAATAGAGCATGGAATCTCAGCTCTCCAGGATGGATTTCCTAAGTAGATAGACCCACGTATACATTCAATTGGGGCCACACTGTGGGGCCCACATCTATATCTAAGCCTCTGGAAAAGTGGGTGGAGTTCAGATTTCTCCATTTCTTCTCTCCTGGTGATTCTCTGGATGGGATTTCAGCAAGTCGTTGCCATACAAACACAACGGTAACTTGCTGATCACCAAAGTCTGAGAAGTTTCAAGTACGAAGACAGTGGCTCTGAGAGACGTGGGTCAGAGTGCATCAGGAGCAGAGGTTTACAATCCGAGTGGAACTGGGATGGGATAATGAGAGGCACCGAGTCACTTGCTCCCAGCATCTGGTTGCGTGAGAAGCCGTGTTCAGGTCTGAAGCAAAGCCCAGATATTTTCCATCACTGCAATTTTCCTGGTGGCTTATGAATGACAACTGTGTGCAGTGGCTGTGACCACAGGCTCGAACTGGGGTTGGAAGAGTGAGGGATTTGGGAGGACTGGATACAATGCTTATGAATCTCTTTAACCTCCAGAGCACAAGATAGATGTTAGGATCCTGAGACGTAGTAGGCGAGGCTACTGTTCCAACACTGGGTTTTATCTTTATAAAGATTCTTTTGTGTTCATATTGGCACCTGTGAAATGAATATAAGATAGGTTTTTTGTTTGTTTGTTTTTGTTTTTTTGGCAGGATGGGCGATAGCTCTTTGGGTAAAGGGCTTGCTGTACAAGCATGAGAATCTGCAATAGCCTCCCAGAGCCCGTGGAAAAGTGGGCTATGCACCACAAGTGTACATCATCTCATTGCTCTGGCAGAGAGATGAGAATTCATGGATGCTTGCAGGCCAGCTAGCCCAGTACACATAGCGAGAAAGCCAACAATAATGAAAAATGAGAAACAAACAAAATCAAATGGAGTTACCCTATCTTAAACAGGGTAGACAATGAGGAATGCAACCAAACATTACCCTTCCAACCTCCCTCCACTAATGTGCCAAGGTATACACACACACACACACACACACACACACACACACACACGCTGTGTTCCTATAATTATTTCATTTTTTTCATCTTAAGAACAACCCATTCTAACTGGTACTTTGTGAAAAACAGAGGATCACATTCACACATGAAAGTGTGAGTGAAGAAAGCGGTAATGATTATTATTTGGGTATAAGTGTGTTCAGCCTGAAGCCGGTCCACAACCTAGGACAGCTGAGATGAGGCCTCATACAAAGACACACACTTACTTAAAACATAAAAACAGTTTGCTGTCTTTTTTTCTTTTGGGTAATCCCATTGCATGGCTCCTGAGAATGGATTTGAGGTGACAATATCCTGTCACAATGTCAAAAGGTTGGCTATGCCTGAATTTAAATGAAATAGGACAAAGACTAGCTGTCGGTCCCTAGCATTGCAGGTGTGGCTCTGATAGGCTCCTCTGCCATTTGACTCTTAGTTCACATGAGGCTTCCATATTTCAGGATCAAACCCCAGGAGAACATCACCTAATACAGTGAACAACACTACATTTTTCTGTTCCCCACAAGGAGATTAGCTCTATTAAACTGAGAGGAAAAAAAAACACCCTGCTATTCAGAAACACTGTAAATTGATATCCTATAACTGATAAAATCAGACGGAACTCCTTGAAATATTCAGAATGTTGTGTAGACACCCAAGACACATGATAAAATAAAGAGAAACCACCATGGAAACTGGGCACGAATACACCCCTTTGCTTCCATGTGGGTGTTTCTTTTATCTGAAGTAAGGGTAAACAATGATAGTAAGTTTCGCGATGATAGGTGAGTTTTTAATGTGGCAGTAGTAGGAAGAAATAAGTTGGGAACTCAAAGCTTTCCTGGAAAGGAAGGAATGCCCCTCACATGAGTGAGCTATGTGTTTGCATCTTTGGTTGTGGTGGTTATGACAACATCTTTGAAGAAGCTGCCTCCTCAGATCTCTGGGTTTGTATGTTTCATGGTACAAGATGCTCACAGGCTTTCTCTTGCCTTCAGAGTGTGTGAACCGCAAAGTCTGCTTAGGATCACTTTCATTTAACTTTGAGGAGTCCATTTGACTCCAGGCACCAATGGTTGTCAGAGATTTCCTTAAAAATACCAGAAGAAAGACCGAATAATCTTTGTCTTACAAATAGATAGCAGTCTACTCAAAGACACATCATAGATTTCCCACATAAGTTCCACTGTAACAAAATAACAAGGAAAGAGATGAGACAATATTATCTTGTCGCATAGGCCTAAAGATCAAGGTCGCATTGTTATTGGTTAGATCCACAGAGATGCCAACAAAGCTGTGCACTCTAGCATCTATGCCCTTCAAGTGTACAGGCCCTAGTGATTGAATCAACTATGTCAGGAGATTAGTCACAATCCTTTCTCAAACCCTAAGTAGGTAAACATTGTTGAGTTATCAAAAGTAAGGCTGGGGGCTGGAGAGATGGCTCAGCGGTTAAGAGCATTGCCTGCTTTTCCAAAGGTCCTGAGTTCAATTCCCAGCAACTGCATGGTGGCTCACAACCATCTGTAATAAGGTCTGGTGCCCTCTTTGGGCCTGCAGGCATACACACAGATAGACTATTGTATACATAACAAATAAATAAATATTTAAAAAAACAAAACAAAACAAAAAAACAAAAGTAAGGCTGTTCTTGTGTGGTAGACTGTAGAGGTGGATTGTTGTAGATTGAAGAGATGAGTTGTGGATATACTAAAAATATGAGTGTGTTTAGACCAGAGTAGTGGATTATAGGAAGACTGCAGTGGTGGGTTGTGGGTAAACTGAACAAGTGGACTGTGGATAGAGTAAAGAGGTGGGTTGTCGGTAGACAAAGAGGTTGGTTTATGAAGATGGCAGTTCTGGGTTGTGGGAAGACCACAGTGGCGGGTTGTTGGTAGAATGAAGAAGTGGGTTGTGGGTAGAATGAAGAGGTGGGTTGTGGATAGAATGAAGAGGTGGGTTGTGGATAGAATGAAGAGGTGGGTTGTGGGTAGGCTTGGAGGCAGATTTTGAGAAGGCTACAGGGGTGGTTGAGGATAGACTCCAGAGCTGTGGATAGGCTACAGAGGAGGTTTGTGGGAAGACTACCGTTGTGGGCTATGGGAGACTGAAGAGGTGGATTGTGGGTAGAATGATGAGGTTGGTAGGAAGACTGCAGCAGTAGGTTATAGCTAGACTGTAGTGGTAGGTTGTATTTAGACTAAAGTGGTAGGTTGTAGCTAGACTGTAGTGGTAGGTTGTATTTAGACTAAAGTGGTAGGTTGTAGCTAGACTGTAGTGGTAGGTTGTAGCTAGAATGCAGCAGTAGGTTGCATCTAGATGGGTAGTGGTAGGTTGTAGCTAGAATGCAGCAGTAGGTTGTATCTAGACTATAGTGGTAGGTTGTAGGTGGACTGCCAGGGTGGGTTGGAGGAAGACGGAACTGGTGGGTTGGAGGCGAGGGTAGCATTGAATGATCTTCAGCAGCCCTTAGATTCTGCTACTCCAGCAGACTACGAAGTCCTTCTGGGCAAGGCCTCCTTACACTGGCCATTCTTCCCACTGAGCGGTGAGAACGCTCGCAGTCTTGTTTAGACTGGGGCCAAGCAAGGTGATTGATCGTGATCATTATCGGCGGCACTACTTGCAATTAGTAGTAATTGCATGCTTGTTCGGGATCTTTCAGAGATAATTGAATCACACTACTTAGGCATTCAGTCCCTTCTGTTTCTCTTCCTCTTTCCCTTTCTGCCCCACCCTTACCCCCATGCCTGGAAAGGAAAGAGAAGGCAATTAATATTAATCAGCTCATTATGTCCGATTGAGATTTATTGAACCAGGCATTCAAATACATTGCCACATGTTGGCTCTGTGGCTTCCCTGCTGTTCAATGGCACGCATATATTTAACTCTCTGGAACAATGCTTAGTCAGTCATTAACTTCTTCCACCTAAGAACACATTAGGTCTTCAACAAAGAACCCTTAGCACAAGAGGCTTTGAGACCACTTAGCCAGGAAGGGACCTCACCTAGAATCACAGAGTTATGTGTTTGCCTAAGCCAGACCTCAACCCCCAAACTCTGGGCTGTTAGGCTGGTGCTCTTCCTGGGGCAGATGACTGCTTTTGCAAGATAACTCTCTGAGTTGCATGTAAGGCTTCCGTTCAGTACTAGGTGTTCTTCCGTCACAGGTGTTCGTGAGGGTAGAGCAACATCGGAGTACCTTACTGTAGAAACAGCTCAGATGTCTTCCTATCTGTTAGTGTTTGCTTTGAGGTACAAACTCTTCATTTCGAATTCACACATTAGCAAGCATTTATCAAACACCCACTGTTTGCTTCAGTCTCCAAACATGCTCGGCATGCCCACAAAACACCAACTATCTGGCTGAATCCTGGGGCTGAGGGGTTAGGAAGCCCTGGCCTCTGCTCATGGCGAGAGATATTCATATAGGCAAGCGCAAAGATGAGGGTGGCATCCAGAGATATGTCTGGAGGTGAACTGTTTTGAACACTATGACATTGGGATCAACTGCGCTTCCAGAAGCCGACAGCTATGGTCGTTCAGACTACCAACAAGTATAAGTGCCAGCTATGCCCTAGCTCTGTGATGGCTTCCTGGTGGTGACAAAGGTAGTCTCTACTTGTCCTCACATACCTTATATTGTACTGAAAGAGGCTGACCCTGTGGGAGCTACCTAAGCGATCCATCTACACAGCCAATGGCTTATCCAGTGCCCACCCTCCAGGGCTCTCCTTCTCAATAGGGCTTTTAAATGTGTCTGGGGGTCTGAAGCTGTGGGGACTCAGGAGATTAGTGAATGGATGCATTTGTAACAAAAGCCATGTCTTTCTGTCTGTCTTCCTTGAGGTTTTTTGTCTAGGTCTCTAGAGACAGACAGCGAACACGGAGGTAAATCTGGTGGTGTGCTTGCTGCATGTTGCAAGAACCTGTGAAGGCCAGAGGAGGGCGTGGGAGCTCCTGTAGGTGAAGCTGCAAGCAGGTGGAAACCACCCTGCCTCAGTATTCGGAAGGGAACTCCAGGCCTCTAGAAGACCAACAAGTGCTCTTAACTGCTGAGCCATCTTTCTAGCTCCCAGAGCTATGTTCCCCAAACTGTGGGTTGTGGCCCTAAGTAGGAGATGGGTAAAAGTTGTGATGACAGTAAAAGGTGTCTGAGCACCAAACAATCAAACACCAAAGATCTAATGAATCAGAGGGGTACTGCCAGGGTTTGTCCCTGTGGCACCAGCAACTTCACAGGGACGGGTATTTGAAGGATAGGGCCAAGAGCATGAAGATGATTCAGTTCCCAGAACAAGAAGGAGAGGAGTCAAAGATACTTTCCCTAAGTCTCTTCTGGGGCACAGGGTGAATGGAGAAGGAGAGAAGCAAGATTTACAAGAAAGCAAGCGCATTTGCAAGAGAGAAAACCAAGTCAGCTTTGAATATAGTGAGTTCCAGATTCCAATGAGACCTGCAAGTGACGAGCAGGAGAGAGAACGTGGCTAGCACAGCCACACACACGGGCCTTGAGAGAGAGATGAGGGCTTGGGACTGACAGAAGGGAGATGATCGTGGCTTATGGAGTAAGTAAAAGCAGGAAGTGGGGGTAAAGCAAGAGCAGCCTGCCTGTTGGTCTCACGGAGACAGAAAAAAGGTAATTTACGTGACTTATTTAGACTTCATTCACAGATGCCAGGTTGTCCAGCCTGTGGTTCACAGGCCAAGTGTGTTCTAGATTATCATGAATGTGGCTAAACATATGTGTAGATCATGTTGTCATTTACAATGTCAAAAGATGGAGGGTTGCCTCTCTAAGAGTCCTTCTCTCTGGAGGAAGGGGGAGACAGGACATTCTCGGCAAGAGACAGCATTCCAGGTAGACTCTATTGTTCTTCCTACTGTACTAAAAGTCAGGTTAGGTCTCGGCATGTTATCTCCATGTCTGTCTTTCTCTGCTACAAGTAGATGAAGGCTTCTAAAGGCTGCTCAGTGGGCAAAGTTAGGAAGGAGTATCCTCCACCCTAAACCACCATCTTCTTCTGTAACACTCCTCAATCTCTGAGCCACAGGCTATGCCCTAAGGCAGCTACGGGGCCTCCTCAAGTAAAAATGGAGGTGACTCGCTATGTCCCGGCATTCGTCTTACCCCAGGTGGAGCAGAATGATCAAAACAGCTGAATTTCCCAGCCAGTAGTGCTTTAAGATGACTTTCGCCTGCCCTTTCCTTTAGGTTTTAATGGTACACTAATGTTGAATTAAAATGGAATTCCTATGGAGATGTACCATGTCTAAATCAATACTTGCTGATTACTGTCAAAAGGATGAATATCAAAAGATATAATAGCAATGGTGAGGCCCAGACCATGGTGAATAAAGCCGCCTGTGTCCATTAACTCAAGCCTGACTAATGCTAAATTACAATAAAATATCTAGGAAATTCTGGCCAGAGCCACTTTAAAGCTCACAAAATGTAGCCTAATTAGCTGGATGATGACAAATGCAGGAAGAATTCATTACGCTCAAAGGCCTCTCATAAATGAGGAGTCTTTTACAAACTCCCCACCCCCCTTTTCCCTAACCGACACAATCCTAGAACACTGCGAGTGGCTGATGTACCACACTGTGACTGCTTCTCCAGGTACAGAGCTATGCCAGGCTTTCTGTGGGCATCAGAGAATGAGAGCAGGGTCCTATTCAGCTCTCCCTTCTCTCTAAGGCTTGCCTTCAGTGCTTAGGTCTGGATTTCCAGTGTGATGGCTCTGAGCACACACCCTCACGTCAGACACTCTGGGTTTTTATTCTCTCTCTTCCTTTGTTTTTTTTTCTGTTCATATCACATGCATACCTCAATTGTTCTACACTTAAGATGAGATCAACCACTTATAGCAAAGATAGGATTATCAGTGTGTTAGTATATTTAATGGTTGTTCAATAGAATTTGTACTAATGGTATGTGATAGTATAAACTGGTTTTTCTTCCATTTTTGTGGTACTGGGCATTGGGCATGTGGCCTCTTGGATGTTGGACATTTATTCTACCACTGGGATATATCTCCAGCCCTCCTTTTACTTTTTGTTCTCATATGAGTTCTTACCAAGTTGCCTTGTCTGGCCTTGAGCTCACTTCATAGGCTAGGTGTAATCTGAACTGAGATCCTCATGTTTCAGCCTTTGGAGTAACCAGACAGTAGAATAATAAAGCAACAACAAGAAATGGCAATATTGGGACAAATCTGACATGCCAGAAATGCACAGAAGGGCTCTTATGGAGGGAAAAACCTTTCTAATAAGAAACATGTATAACCTTGCCTATTTGTAAGTGAAAACCAAGACCCAGGCAGGTAACAGTGATTTTCTGAGGTCATCAGGCATTTGTATTCCTGGTTATTAAGAGTCTTTTGCACCTAGTTTTCATTCTTCTTACTAGGCCACTTGATGAGTTCATCCCTGTGATTAAAAAACTGGCCATGTTGCCAGACAGATGAAGTTTTAACACAACAGGCATAGTTATTATTGTTGGGCAATAAGGGTTAGTGAGAGAGAGGTAGCAACCAAATGCAGAGGTTGTGGGAGCAGGGGAGTGACACTAAGTTCAATCTGGAGATTTGAAGACTGAGTTAGGCAGTGAAAAGGAAGACTACATGTTCATGAGCAAAGGCATGCAAGGACAAGGCAAGCACAAGACACCACCAGCAGACTGAGACTATGGGACATGCGATACCAGGACACTGGTGGCAGAGAGTGAGATTAGGTAGACCTTCTCTACTCCTTGGCAAGGGGAGTTGAGTGATCTCTATAGGTAATACATAGTCATGGAAGGGTTATGCAGAAGAATGACAGGTGTACATCAACAGGAACTGGTCTCATTTCATCTGGAGAGAGGATTTTGGATATGACTATGAATATTATGGAAGGATGTTCCAAGGTGAACAGGGTAGGAATGAACAAAGATCTGAACAAGGGGTACAGATGCAGAGAGGGGAGATTGAATGAAGCCTTTTAAAGGACAAAATCAGATGAAGTTGATGATATGTTCAATGTAGGAGAAGAAGAGAAAATAAAGAGTATGGGAGGATGATTTCATATTATTTCTTAGGTATGGGCATAGAGGCATGGTGTTCCTCAACGTTCATGGAATACTCCACTCAGTGAGTATTTGAGTCCTTCCAAAACAGCTACAGGAAGGGTGTGATCAGGTCATGATCTGATTCCTAAGGACAGGCTATTTAAGGAGATGCCAGAAGGGATTGCTATGAATAGGTTAAAGACGATCACCAGTGATGTAGGATCTTCTGTCTATCTGTTGTTTTCATTGGTTAATTAATAAAGAAACTTCTTGGCCTGATAGGTCAGAACATAGGTAGGCAGGGAAGACAGAACGGAATTGTGGGAGGAAGAAAACAGAGTCAGGCAGATGCCATGAAGCTCCGGCCCGAGATAGACGTGGGTTAGAATCTTCCCAGTAAGTCACAACCCTGTGGTTTTCCTCTTTCTCCCAAGCCTATGTACATTTTTAAACACACTGTGACTCATTTAGAGTTCTTTTATGTCTGAATCTGTCCTATTGTGCATCTTTAATTCTTTTCTGTACCGGAGCGCTTCTTAAAATGCTAAGCAGCAACTAAGGCTGCTTTGTCTTTTGGCTCTGCCCAGTCCAACATGGTGGGGTGGAGGTCTGTTTAGCACTGGTCATGCTCACAGCCCCATTTTCAGGCACACAGTGGGTCTGTGTTGCCATTAAGCAAGTTGTAGCAATCTGTTCATAAACCCCATTTAAATATTCGACCTCCTGAAAGAATCAGAGTTGGTGCTAACAGCATGGCCCACGGCCAAGAAGCCACCATTTCCATTCTCTGTGGCTGCTTATCTGCTCCCCCTGAATCAGAAAGACCGCTCTTAAAGGAGTCGTAGCATGCCACCAGCAAGCAAAGTCCATTTGGGGAAAAATGTTGCTAAACTTTGTTTTTTAGTGTCTAGAATTCCTTTTAAAGCCCTCTCGGGTTTTACATTGATGTGGTCAACCATGTTGGAGTGCCAATTTGTTGTAAGAAGGCTGCTTGTTTGTTTCCTGGCTGCCCAGACTCCCAAAATAATCACACAGAAACTGTATTAATAAAATCACTGCTTGGCCAGTTACTTAAGTATATTTCTTACATCTAGAATTAACCCATCTCCATTATTTTATATTTTACCATGAGGCTCATGGTCTACTGGCAAGGTTTCAGCATGTAGGTCTCTGGCGGTGACTCCATGGCTTCTCCCTGACTCCAGCTTCCTTCTCCCAGCATTCAGTTTCGTTTTCCTTGCCTAGCTCTATTCTTTTGCCCTATCACAGGCCCCAAACAGTTATTTTATTAACCAATGGTGTTCACAGCATACAGAGGGAATCACACATCTGATTCTCAAATGTATTATTTTCCTTAGCTCTTGAATGCTTTCTGAGCTTCACCCTTTGAAACATCTTTCATTTTTTTTTATTTAAAAAATGGATTGCTTTTAGCAGAGCAGAGTTAGCCCATTTTTTCACTCTTAAGAATCTTGGAGTAGGAAGACATGGTATCTCAAACTACAATTCCAGCACTTGGGAAGCTGAAGCAACAGGATTTCTAAATGGTTAAGCTCAGCCTGGGTTACACAGTGACTCCCTGGTTTTCTTATGTTGGTGTTGGATATCCAAACTAAGGTTCTCAAGCTTCTGTGGCAAAGGCTTTACCAATGAGCCATCTTCCCAGCCATTTAACATTCTTTTTTTTTTTCATAAAGATTTAGAGTATGTTTTACCCTTCACTAAATCATAATGCTAAACCTTAAGAGATATAGAAAAGCCTTTATTTCTGTGCTCTTGGAGACTTCCATTTAGTAGAAGACACATAGAGTGTTGGGCAGGAGAAAGAAGCCAAGTGGGGGAATCACTGAGTCACCCCAGCCTCCTGGCAGGCACCTAATTCCAGGGATGAAAATCACAGATGAGTAACCCCAGCAACACTTTGTGCACTCATTGAGTCCTGCCAGAATTTCTGACCTGTAGAACTGTGAGCAGCAAAGTGACTGCTGATTTAGCCCACCACACTTCAAACAGTGGGCTACAAAACACATGGAATATCATAAAAACAAGCATTAGAAGGCAAAAAGGCAGAAATTTCTTAGAGGCTTCAAATGTCTGTTTTAATATTTTGTTAAATTGTGAATACTTCAATGTTCAGTCTCACCAAGACCCTAGAATATATTAGACTACAATGACTTATCTCAGGCTCACAGAGAATGAAAGATAACATGCATTATCTAGTCATCCCCACCAACAGATAGTGCCTCCGGGTAGACCAGATGTTCCACAGAAGGGCATCAAGCCTTCTTTTGTAGAAAAGTGACTTGGAGAACAATTGATAATTAAAAGATTTCTTTGTGAAATGGCCCTAGAACAAGTGAACTTAAGGAGTAAAGTATCTCAAAGGTTCTAGCTATGGTTAGCCCCTGAAGATGCTATTAAACATCCTAAAAGGAACAGAGCTGTCTTCATAGCTCCCTCCCTCCTTACCACGTCCTCCAGTGTCAATGTTGTTGAAGAACCTGGCTTGTGTTCATTATTTCTAATGATTGATACCAAATTCTTATAGCACAGTCTCATTTTAACTTCTTCAAGTAAATGTAGTATGGTTCACCTATACTCCTGCATACAGGGAATGTCTTGCTCAGTGTTAGTCATTGGCAAGCATTCTTTAAAAATGATTTATTATTTTTAACATCTAATCTGTTATCTGAGTCAGTAATTCATACCCTAGAACACAGAAACAAATTACTTAGCCTAAATTTACATGTCAATGTTTTTCTTGCATCAAAAATTATGTATATATTTTTGTACCTTATATAATAACTATGTGTCACACTTTGCAAATATTTATAAACACAAAGCATCACATTTTCCCATTTGTAATGACAAGAGTTTCAACATTGACTTAAACAATTTTTTGTGTAGACCAATATCTAAGGTTCTTTAAAACAAAGGTTTTATTTTCTTACTATCTTCAAATCTGTCAGCCTTTTATATGGCAAGCACAAATCATGCTGTTGTATGATGACTCTTGGCTTCTCGGGGGCCACAGTGACTGCCCATGATACAGTTAATGCATAAAATTCCAAGGAAAGAATTCTAGATCCTCCAGATTGGATGAGAAGATGAACCCCCACTTTATCTCTCCTCCCGCATTGAGGTAATCTGCAGCATAGCCATCCAAGATGCATTAATCGTGACACTTCACAAAATACCCAAAGTACAGGTCAGAATTCAGGGTAATGTTTCCAAAAGTTCAGAACTTCATTTGTTCTTCCTCTTCCTCAACAATCAGTATCTCTACCAGGTTCACCCCCTTACATACAATTTTAGAGACTTAGCAATCAAAAAAAAATATGTTTCTCTTTGGCCAGGAATGTACATCAAGTAAATCAGCCCTTTTAAGGTAGATGGCTGGAGGCTAAGTCATGGTTAGTCACCAAGGGAGTATATGGCAATCGGAAAATCATTGAGGCTTTTCTGGAGTGTTTCTCCCTTGAAATGAGAAGAGTAATGTTTTATGTCTAGGGTTTCCACTCCTCAAATGAGATAATACAAGAACGTTCAGTGTGAGCTGTAAAATGCTCTTTAACTCCCCAAGGCAGTTTTACTATTGCTGAGATTCTGTTTGAGTACCGGACCATCTGGTCCACCCAGAATTCACTGTAAGTCATTACACTACGATGACCTGAGCCGAAGAGGTTGACTTCTTCCATCAAACCCTGCTGATGTATTCTTGGACCAGCCCCATCGAAAAGGCAGAAATTTCTCCCTCATCATTAACTCACTGTCTGAGGAGCTCATAGCTCAAAACCACATCTTAGGGATGCTGCTGGAGGGTTCTAATTAAGTGTTCTTCTGGAAGGAGGCCTTAAGACTTCTCTTGCTACTTTCTCTCCAGGCTCCTGGAAGAAAAGTAAACAAGTCAGCCAAGGCCTCACCGGACTCATGCTGGAAGGCACACTCTCCAGGAGGTTAACTGTGATTGGAAGCATGGAAGATTCACTATGTTTCCAGCCATAAGGGCAAGATCACTTTGTTTCATGTGCTAGGTAAAGAGAGGCCCAATCTTAGCCATGATGGGGCAAACTGTGAAGTATTATTCTTTTCCTAAGTACAAAGTCCTATATACCATTTGATCCTTAGAAGCTCAATTAACTGACACAGTTTGACTTTGATGATGGACAGGTGGCCAGGGGTAGAGAAAACCACTGCTGCCTCATAAGACCTCAGCAGAGCACAGTGTGGATTCATTGCACCCTTCCCCTGGCACCAGTTTCACAAAGCATGCCACAGGCAGACATGGCTAATCAACTGCAGATGACAGCCAAGAAAAGTATCTGTCATACCAGCCATGTGTGGAGCTTCCTCTAGCTATGACAGCACTTACCACACAATACAACGAGGCCCAGAGATGTATGGCACAAGATACCTAAACTCACCAGGCGAGTGGTGGCACACACCTTTAATGCCAGCACTCAGGGGATAAAGTCAGACGGATGTTCATGAGTTTGAGGCCAGCCTGGTCTACAGAGCTAGTTCTAGGACAGCCGGGACTATTGCACAGAGAAACCCTGTCTTGAAACCCCTCCCCCCAAATGATACCTAAACTCAACACCAGAACTAAAGGCACAATGAGAAATTGGCAGAGTTACGAGTCAAGAACTGTTACTGAATTTCCCAGATCTGGCTACATAGCCAAAGCAGACCTGTAGAAAGATCTATCCTCAAAGTTAATCGCAGAGAGAATGCCAAGGCAAGTGACGTTCTAGGCATGCCTGGGCTTGGTTTAGGTGGGTTCTGGGAATACCATCTTGTGGTGCTGGTGCCAGTCTGATCCGCATGAACACTCATAGGTTGGTCTACAGCATCCTCTGATCAGAACTGGATGGGAACCTCTCTTACCCATTTTTATACTATCTCCTGCAACTCCATCCACTGATTTACATTTATGGAGACCTTGATAAAACTTTTTGAATTAAATTAGGACACATTCACGGTGTCCCCTACTGCAGGATGGAAAGCAGGCACCTGTTAATGATGACAAAAGGCAACGCGACACAGTGCTGACTGTCGATTTGACACCGGTTTTTCCATTCAAAAGCCACCTTTCCTTAGGAAACATGTAACAGAAACCAGAGGACTGAGTTCCAGAGAAATGCTCTCTCGGACATGTAGCTTAGGCTCAGAAACAGAAGAGAATGGAATCAAGGGTATCCTCTCTCCTACAAGCAAGTCTCTTTTGCCTTCCTGGGGGACCCAGAACTTACTAGAAAGCCAAGAACTCAATGGTTGTTTTTCCATCAAATGGTCAGTTTCTAGGTCGCCTAGATTACTCATTCTCTCTCCAATAAGCAGAATGCTTCTTGCTTCGTCTTGCTTAAGAAAGGTGGAGGCAGTCCCCAGGGCAGGAAGCTGAGCCAGCTATTGGAGTTGTTCCTGTGGCTGATGGAAGACTCTTCAGGTTGCTTTTAAGAATCTGTCAAAGTGCTTGAGGCATGAAGACCTGAAGAACCCAGGGGTTTAGTTATTTTAATGAGTGACAGATGCTGCTGATTCCTTTGAATATATTGACTAAAGATGATACATTTGTCGATGAGACGGTGATATAGGAGCACACAGTTCGGCAATGAGATGTTACAGCTAGCAGGGTCCGTAGAAATTTCTTAAAGATTTTCTTATTTCACAGAAGAGAAAGTCGCAGCTCCAACAGAGAGCACTGATTTTCCCTGGGCTACCAGAAGGAGTGGCATAGTCAGGACCCACTATCACACTGGGTACTTCACAGTGGGAGTCTGGGGGTGAGGCTGAGATGCTAAGAGTTTGGTAGAGATCTCTCTCCTTTTCCTGGTGACCTGTTGTACCAACAGCCAAAAAAAGCTAAATAGGTAGTTTTATATTAAAAAATAAAGTGCAGCCGGGCAGTGGTGGCGCACGCCTTTAATCCCAGCACTCGGGAGGCAGAGGCAGGCAGATCTCTGTGAGTTCGAGGCCAGCCTGGTCGACAAGAGCTAGTGCCAGGACAGGAACCAAAAGCTACGGAGAAACCCTGTCTCGAAAATCCAAAAAATAAAATAAAATAAAGTGCAAAGAAGTATAAATACAAGCTTTGGCTTGTGTGGGGCTCCGTGATTGCCATTTGTTCTAGGTGACAGAAAGCTGTTTGCCTACAGACCAGGAATGCAACAAGTGTAGACTGTCAAAGGGCACACAAAGTAGCAGCCCTTGCCCCGATGGTTGCCTGCTTCTTTGCTGAATGGATTCACGGTCCTCTCAGTTACCCTAAGAAGCAGATGGGAAGATTATGAGTTCATATGTGGCAGAGCTGAGCTTCAGCAGGTTCAGGTCATCCGAACAACAGGTGCCATTCATGTCACATAGCTGGTAGATGGGAGTATTGGGAAGCAGAGCCAAGTTCCACGAAGTGCAAATAACTTGACCTACAGAAACAGATCCATGCCGCAGAAGCCTCCCAAGGGCCTAGGCCAGCCCGGGGCCCTGATTACATAAGCTAGAAATTCAGTAGCTGAAGAACAAATTGGATGAGCAAAGAGGCATCTGCATTCAGCAGCCTCCTGTGTGGGGTATGTCATATACATCTGTCTGGAGCACGGATTAATCAGGCCTCAAGACACATAGTTGGCAACCCACGAGTCCTGTTTTACAATGCTCGCTGACTCCTGATGCTTTAGTGTTCCTGGGACTGCAAATCTCAGCACTGCTCAAACACTTCTTTTGTCTTTCTGAAGATCCATTTTGACACATGTCCACATGTTTTCAACGCTCAGCCTGAACACATGTCACTTGTAAGCCCTCAGCTCACACACACACACACCCTGATTTCATTGCAATCACAATATGTGGAGACAGGCCAGAGACAAAGAGTGGCCTCTGCACTAACAATAAATAACTAAATAACGAAATGCAACAGCTCAATAAACAAAGCAGAAAATGAGGGGGTGCCTTTTCAGTCTATTGAAGAACTGGCTGTAAAATCTTTTGGAGATTATTTTACATGTGTCCTGCATTTTCTGTCCTATATTTCCAAATCAAATGCTTACTGTTCTGAGTGAATCTAGATGCCCCTGTGAGCTAGCTGAGAAAGCAAAGACCTACTGGCATCAGAAACAGACCGAGGAACGTCAGAAAACACGAGGCCAACATAAAGACATCACGCCATGTATACACAGTGCTTCACAATGCTCTAAGATCATCTATCTGTAATTGCAAGAGTGAAAATTGTAAAGAACCTATTCCATTCCACAGTGCTTTAAACATTTTTGTTTATTTCACTTGATTCTCACAACCACACTGAGAAGTGTACGTTATTATATCTTCCATACTAGAATGGAAATTGAGGCTCATAAGTTTCAAGTCACTTACACGAGACCACACAGCTAAGACACGAGAAGCTAGGATTCCAACTTATGACCCCAGGGTATGACTCACATCTGCAATAGGCCTGGAACTTGAGTTCTCTGATTTTTAGTTCCACAAAAGAGAAAAACAAGCTCAGAACAGTAACATTACTTTTGGTAAGGCCACGAAGCCAACAAGTCGTAGGAATCGAACCCAAAACTTTGACCTCAAGATTACTATCTTCTCCACGCAGACTCTTTAGAGGAGCCCACAGGAGAGTATCGGGAGGGCTGCTTTCTTTTTGTACCAAGGCCATTCAAGCCTGCCAATCAGAAGGAACTCCCGCTGGAGTGGTCCCAGCAGTGCAGGGAACTGGCCTCAGGTCATTTGTTGGAGGTAGGCAAGTAAGACACAAAAAGCAGCGATGGAGAAAACCACATTGTCTTTTGTCTGTAGCAGGCAGCTGGCAAAGCGCTGACCTTTACTAACTTCAAAGAAGGTATTTGTCCATCCCACATACACTCCGCCTCCTGGAGACTGGAAAATGTTGATTGCTCCTCTGCCCTACCCTAGCCCTGCCGTGAAGAGTAGCCATAACCGTTGTTGATTTGGTCCAGTCATGCTCCAGAAACTGTGTGAACGCCAAGCGACTTTGAGCTCCCCACAACTTGCCTGGGAAGAAAGAGTTCTACCCTTTGTAGATGAAGAAAGGGGGACCCTGATAGGGGAACTGGCTGGCCCAGCCGTTTAGCTAGGTAGCGGCAGGACTGTGAACCCCTTTTCTGCTGCACACTTTCTCTCAATATTCGTATCCAACTAGGGGAGCAGGTGTTGTGTCTCCCCCCTCCCCAGCCCTCCTGCCTCGGCATTGCAAGGCCGTTCTTCTGCTGCTCAGAATGGACAACCTGACCTTTCCCTTTCATAGTCCCTATCCAGTCTGGCAGGAGATTCCCGGATGCTATCTTGACTCATTTCTGAGATTACTGCCTCCTTGGTCAAGGTCTCCATCAGCCCTTCCTAGAGTACCAGAGAAGAATTGTCAGGTCTGTCTGCATTGACATTGCTTCCCAACAGTGTGCTCCCCACCCTCCCCGGCACCGTGTACTCAGCAAAAAGTTCCCATCAGATCGCAAGGCCACTTTCAAGGATTGCTTATTTTCTCAAAGAGAAAAGCATAGCCAACAACCATGATTCCCACGACCTAAAAGGGTGTTCCCCTAAGATCTCTGACCACCTGCTTCAGCTGGGTTTTTTTTTTGCCCTGTTCTTCCTTTCTACCATGCCAACCACTGTACCATTGCCCAAACGCACTAGTATGCTCCCAACTTAGAAATACACCTCCATCTGTTGCCTCTGCCTACAAGGTTGTTAGCCCTGCGTACCTGCAAAGTCTAATTCTCTCCCAGTGTTCAAGTTTTTACCTAAATTCGTCTCTTAGTGAGGCATATCCTAGCTGCCTGCACTTGAAATAACGATCCTTCTCCCTGAAAGGCTCTGTATCCCTCCAGCCTTGCAGCCTGCAGCATCGTGCAACATTGTATGTACAGTTAGGATGCTCAGCATCCTCCAGCCTTGTAGCATTCAGTGTCATGCAACATTGTATGTACAATTAGGATGCTCTGTATCCCCCCCAGCCTTGCAGTGTTCAGAATCATGCAACATTGTATGTACATTTCTGGAGTAACTTAAATGGGAAAACAGGGAACAAAGTGTTCCAGTAGCTAATCCTATGAGGAACATTTTCCATCAAACCGCCACATTCCACCCTCTCATCCACATAGGCTCAGGGCCCATCTCATGACACAAAATGCGTTTAGTCCAACTTCAGAAGTCTCTGTAGTCTTTAACTGTCTCAGAAGTCTAAAGTCTATTCTGAGAATCAAGGCAGTATCTTAGCTGTGACCCCCCCATAAAATAAAAAGCTTCCAACATTCGGTGGCACAAAGTGTACATTCCAAAAGGGAGGGGTTTGAGCACAGTGTGGAAATACTGTGCCAAAGCAAGGCCTACACCCAGCAGCGCAAACAACAAACCCTGTAGCTCTGCATTTGAAATCAGATGCTCTGTCCCTCCAACTTTGCTGCCTACTACCGTTTCTTGGCTTTCCTGACTCAGTATTTAGAACCTGAGCATGCCTTAGAAGATACTCCCAGAAGAAGGCAGGTGCCACAATGGGGAAGGATTTTACCTGCCTAGTTAATTGCTGTCTTTACAAAACTGAGAAATGTTCTTAGCATCTTAAGGACTTCTAAGTAGCAAGATGAGTGACTATAAATCAAAGGAGCAAGGCGAAAGGCCCGTACTCTGCTGTGAGGGAGCAAAAGACCTGTTTGAGTGTGCGGAAATGTCCCTGCAAGGAGTCCTCAAAACAAAACCTTTATGTCCTGATACACTGCTGACATCCTGCTCTACCCCAGCCTTTCCAAATGCCCCATCTAGAGGACCAAGAGTCCAGAGAACATGCTGGAAGTCTGGGGATAGCATAGATCCCTGCGTATAAAAAAGAAACAAAATTAGCTTTTGACAGCACCAGCAGAGGCCAGATTCCCCCCTCTTATGTGACTCCCAAAGTACTCCTATTTGCACCTGGTGCCATGTCAGAGGAATCGAGGTGGCAGCAAAACACCATTTGTTCCACGGAAAGGGTCTTTCTCAAGGATTGAAGCTTTCTTTAAGATTCTTAAACTGGGATTCACCAGAGGCAGAGGCAGGCCAAGATGTCTACCTTAGAATGAACTAACTACTGGCCAAGTGCAAATCAGGTATCTTTTTGGCAAGGCTGAGGACTGAACCTGAGGACCCATACATACTTGAGCTACAACTCAACCCTTGAAGCTTACTTTAATACTGATCTTATTACCTTGCTGATATATGCAAAGCAAGAGATATTTACATTCCACTAGAAATCAAGGAGGGTTCTGTGATAGCAGCCATCTGTAAGGGACTGTAGACCCACCTCCCCTAAGTAACTTCTGGATCTTCAGGTATGATCTAACTGGTAATTTCTTTGCTCAGTTCCAGTCAGATATTCTTGATACCCTTGGTGGCTTCACTAGAAACACAGGTACTTCTGTCAGGAAGTCAAAATTCCTTCCATTAGTTTTCAGAGTGACTTTTCCTGGGGACGATCCAGTTGATCTACTTGGGAAGATAGGAGACAAACAAGACTCCCATCATAAACTTAGTCGGAAGGGCACAACTTACCAAAGTACTCCAAAACCTTTACCAAGAGAACAAGCAATGGAAAACCAGGCAAAGACCTGGATCTGTAACCAGAAGGCAAAGGTTTATGTCCAAGTTCTAGACTGCCTGAAACAGAAGGACACAGGGCTCCCCAAATTGCTAAGAGATGCTATGGGATGTTTTGGACAATAAGGTGGGGGGACAACCCGAGTAAAGAAGAATTCATTAAGGGTTGATTGAAGTTGTCATTACCTTCAATTTAGTTATAGCACTTTACTGGGACTATGTGGCCAGAAGAGGTGGGTCGAGGTTTCCAGCTCTTTTTACCATAAAGGTCACAGGGCAACTAGAATCCTCTGGGCACAGTCCCGAGCAAAGCCTCTCTTTGTTTGGGTGGCATCTCTCATTTATTTATCAGCTCCCTAGGGAAGGAGCTGGTGTTGTTTGGCACTGACGGGGAGAACAATGCAGCAAGTATTTATAGCTCTGCCTGTGCACCTGCAGGGGCTTAGCTTGGCACCGACCGCTGGCAGGAACAAGAGAATGGTGTTTTCCTTCCTCTGCACCCAGCAGCGAGAAGGTACATTTGCCTGTCATTTAATTCAAAGTATGCAGAGTGAGCCATGGGTTGGATCCTACTGGATTCTGTGCCCTATGGAATACTGGGTCCTACAGGGTCCTGGGGCCCACAGGGCCGAGGGCTGGCACCAAGATGGGAGTGGAGCAGTTCAGCAAGCCTCTAACAAGTAGAAATCCAATCTTGGTTTAGCTTCTGTCTTTGTCCTCACCTTAGTAACAGGAACCTCACTCCAAAACTCAATGTCTCCTTTGAAAACCAAATGCCAGGAGTGAGGCCGAGCACACAGGGCGTTGGGGAGTTTTTATACAGCTATGTGAGGGTACGTGGTGCACAGTACATAATGCGGTCACTGTTTGTTGCTGTCGAGCCTTGTTGGAATGAAAAGACAGGCACATGTCAAACAAGACAAGCATAAGGTACTTCTGCTAAGTACTGAAGTAAGTACCATGAGGCGCTAATCTGTGTGGTACTGACAGTCTCCCTCATGCCCCAGTCATGCTGGAGGATGCCGGCAATGGAGCATCTGTGAGCATCCAGAACCGAGGGAGGACCTGGCAACTACTCAGAGCCATTTTCTCTGGGCAATGGAAAATTCCATCTCGCCACAGTCCTCCCATGCTCTCCCAGCCTATTCCTGCAGTAGAGGTCCATTTTTTGCCATAATTTGAGTTGAGGTCTTTAAGCATAGGTCTGAAGTAAGCTTTAGAGGCTATACGTAGATAACACAGAGTTCCACTCTCAGAGAACTTACAGGGATAGAAATGTTCTCTCTCTCTCTCTTTCTCTCTCATGTGTACATGTGTATTATGAAAGGTTTATGTACAGAAAAGCTCAAATTATCACTGTATATACATATTTTATACTTGTATATGTAGAGAGAGAACAGTGTAGTGATTTAAAGCAGCTATTACATGGAGAAGCCAGGACTTTGCGGGTAAGTCGTAGTGGCCCATAAAGAAATACCAAGCTTACTCTCTGGCTAAAAGATGCAGCATTCTCTATGCTTCCTGTCCATGCCCTGATTTCAAAAGATAGGGATTGTTACTCAGATGGAACAGAGAGGTATGTCTTGTCAAAGGAACTTATTCTGAAAGATTGGTTTTCAGTGCAGAGAGTAAAGACACCATGAGAATCTCTAGAAAGCAAAGCCTGAGAGCGACTTTGGGTGTGTGTGATTCAGCCAGCCACTCAAGTAGAAGCTCAGTGGTATGCTGGCCTGAAGAAGGCTGGAAGAAAAGGTAGGAGTGGCCAAGGGAGGGGCAGCTTCATGGAAATGAAGCAAGGATGGGGTGGGCTAGCTGAGAGAAACCAAAAGCTGTTGAGCCCTGTGCCTGAGGAATTTGTCTGTATTTGCATCTTTGATCATGCAAGAGTCTGGATGGGTAAATGTTCAGAGAAGTTTTGTTCTCAGCACAGAGGAGCAACAGAGCTGAGAGAAACGGGGACAGAGTCAGCCTTTTCTGAGTCAAGGTGACAAACAGCGGACTAGCAAGGAGCAGGGGAAAACAGGACATAGTTGGGAGGAGGGTGCCACCTGGCTTGATGGTTTGCCCTCTGGGTGCCGAGGGAGAGGCAGGGCAGTTGCCCCTGTAACACAAAGCATAATTCCTTCGCCTCTCGGCCTGCCTACCCTTCCCACAAGACCAGATTCTGCATGGAATGGCCAACACCTGCCCCTCTGCTTCCTCCCGCCCACCTTTTCCTCACATCCGGCAGTGTCTCCGCCCCCTCACCTGTTCAGAAATGGCTCTCTTGAAGGTCACCAAGGCCCTCTCCTGACCCAACCAGCGACTTCTTCAGCCCCATCTTAAAAACTTCAGTTTCAGTATTGTAGACTTTTTACTCTTTAAAGTTTCCCTCTGGCATGATAAAAGTGGTTCATGCCAACTTTCTGTCTGGCCCTTCTTATTCTCTCCTTCTTTTCTTTTGGGTCCCACGAAGCAGCTTCTCATGGAAAGTTCCCCTCCCCCACCCCGTGTCTTCTCTACTAGAGTAACATCTCCTGCCTCTCACTATAAACATCTCACCCCAGTGCTGGGCTCACGGGGGGACATACCAGTGAGACTTGGAAGCTCTAGGTCCTGGATGACTGAGAACCCAATATGGTTCTCCTTCAAAGGCACTTCCTCCTTACCCCCTGTTCATAGCCTCTCATTCTCCTGACACCTACACTAGAAACTTCAGAGCCAATTTAAATGCTTCTCTTCTCTCACTATTCCTACCCCAAATCCTCGTGGGTTGTTCTCTCTGCCCTGAGATCTCACATCCACTGGGACTAATGTAAATCTTGCTACAGGGCACAGCATTAGCCTCTGGGTACTCTATTACATCTTTCATTATGCACTGTCTTACATAGAACCACCAAGTCCATCTTCCTAAATAGTTCGTGTTACACAAACTCTTTTTGGCACACGTTAAATCCCTCTTCATGTTGAGGTATCATGTTCACTCCCGAGTCTGCCAGTAAAGTTTACCTTGATTCAGACAATGAAGCTAGCTATTTTCTGACCAAAACTAGCCATAGAGGTTTTGAAGGATGCAGGACATAAAGAGAAACACAGGAAGTAGTAGGGAGGGCTGTAGAAAGAGGCTCAGCCCTTTTTGTTCAAGGGAGGAGAGAGAGAAGTGGTCACTTGTCGCTTCCCTCCCACGTTTGGCCTCCATATCTGATTCCCAAGTTTTTTGATAAAAGAATAACTAGAAAAATGCTTCATGTCCATGATCTGACTTCCTTGAAAGTAAAAAAAAAAAGTTAAAGGGAAAACAGACTAGTCTGAACAGACAGATTTGAAAACCTGTATGAGCCAAAAAGTAATGTAAGACAATAATGAACGTGTTGGAACACAAAAGAAAGAATTAGTAACTTCTCAGGTTAAGTAGGAAAGGCCAAGAAAAGGATAAACGTGGGCTTACAAGATAAAGAAAGCAGGAGAACATTGCATGCAATATAAAGAAAACAACAAACACAAAAGACACCAAGGCCTGAGAGAACATGATTTGTAAGAGTGCAGCTACTGGCTGATGGCGGTAGGATGGTGGGGAGGCATGGGCTTGCAGGTCACTTGAGGAGTACAGACTTCTGCTATAGAGTAGAGCAGCCACATTAGAGTCACAGGACTGTTCGTCAAGGGACAGTGTGATGGCTTAACCTTGAGTAGAAAGGACACCAGAAGTGGACTATGGGTCAGGTCTAGAAGAGTAGCATAAGGCAGGTAGAGTGGATGTCAGCGTACGAGAGACACAAAGAACAAATGAAGCTAGTGGACACACGGAGATGCCAGATTCCCAAGAAGGCATCTGGGAGGAGAGAGAAAGTCACAACAGGGTACAGCAGGGATCATGGAGAGAAGGCAGTGCTGAGCTGAGCAGAGTGGAGGGCTCGCCTGCCATGCTGTGTCTTTGCAGCAAGTCTAAGTCTACAAGGCTGGGGCTCATAGCATACAGGTGTGAGGCCTCAAAAGCACTTCATGGTGTTGCTGGCATGCCTCAGACACTCTTCCCCTCGCACTGGGGTCAGAATGAAGAATTTCATAAAGGAAATTGTGCATCAAGGAAAGCGAGGAAGATTGTATTATAGGCCAGGACAGGGACAGTGGGCAAAATGGAAGAGGACAGCTGAGAGCTGA
Organism: Microtus pennsylvanicus; assembly: GCF_037038515.1. Taxonomy (NCBI): domain Eukaryota; kingdom Metazoa; phylum Chordata; class Mammalia; order Rodentia; family Cricetidae; genus Microtus; species Microtus pennsylvanicus. Next base: position 22,366,847 of record NC_134586.1, read on the forward strand.
GGATCCTCAGAGAGCCACAAGCTTTAGCCGCTTCTAGCTTCTGGAGTCAGGCAAATAAGACACACACACACACAAAAAAAAACCCTGGGTGAAGGCTTGGGAGATAGGTGCGTAAAGTACTTGCTGAACAAGCATGAGGACCCAAGTTCAAATATCTACACCCACATAAACAAAAAGAGGATGGCCATGACAGTGAGTGCCTGTAGTCCCAGTGCCATAGAGGTAAATACAGGAAGATTCTCAGGACTGGCTAGCCAATCAGTGAGCTCCAGGCTGACAAGCCCTGTATCAAAAAGTAAGGTAGAAAAGTGATAGGAGACGACACACTAAATAGACATCTGTCCTCCACATGTTACACACATGGACACATACATGCATGCACACGGACATAAGCACACAAGACCCTCTGAGGGTTTTGACACATGCCAATTGTGCTGGCTCCTATAATTCTCGTATTAAGGAAGCTGAAGCATGAGAACCTTGAATTTAAGGCCAGTTAACGGTTTATACACCCAAGAAAAGCAACTGGGAACCACCTTTAGGAGTCACTAGCATTTACAATAAACTTATAAAGAATCTAAGAATAAAAATACTATTTAAAATCAGAACTTAAAAGCTCTAAAGTAACTATAAATTGATAAAAAATACATAAGACTTATCTAAAGAGAAACAATGAAATAATTGGTTATTGAAAAAAGCTGAGGAGAGAATTAAATCACATTTGTGAATGAGGAAAAACATATTTTTTGTTTTGTTTTGTTTGTTTCTCAGGACAGGGTTTCTGTGTATAACCACTCCAGCTGTCCTGGAACTAGCTCTTGTAGATCAGGTTGGCCTCGAACTCACAGAGATCCACCTACCTCTGCCTCCCAAGAGCTGGCATTAAGGGCATCATGCATCACCACCACCCGGTAAGGAGAAACATAATTGTAATTAATCCTCAAATAATATGTAAATATAATTTCAGAGTAAATTCTAGGTGAATGTGTTAATGTCACACTAAAATTTACATGGTATAGCTGTTTAATATGTATGTTTTTAAAAAGATGAGAGAAATACTATTTATATATCAGTAGAAAATATAAATAATAAAATTTTAGAATAAAAATAAAATATTTGTATTTATAAAATATATCATATTTTATATTCTACATGATATTAAAATATGTTGTAAGTGTAGATTGATTAAAACCAGCATGATAATGATGCAAGAACAAACACACAAAATAAACATAAGAAATGATTTGGGGATGATCTATTAATGTATTAGTTGTAGGGCCAGATACGGCAATTTCTGCCTACAATCATTCTTGGAGATAAATATTTACCTCAGCCCTGCCTTCTTCTACTCTTCAGAATGATTCTCTGTAATCTGTTCCCAGACTAAGAATTCATTTATGTATTGTAGAGCTAGACTAGAGGCCTTTGGCAAAATATCATCAATCAACAACCTTTTTGAATTATATGGTAGAATCAGGGTACATCACAGAAATCATGCTAATTACTATGACAACTCCTAGTCCCATTGAGGATGCATGACCTCTAAGAAATAGCAGCTAACAACTTGAGAGTGTCCAGTGAGCACTAGATTAACTCAGTAAGAAGTCAGGGAAGGAAATGCAAAATGGCCAGGAAGTTTTCCTTACAATGAAAAGACCTAGTAGAAAAACAACATGACCAAAAAGCATTGTATCCAAATCCTAGCTCAAACCAGCAATGCTTTCTATGATTACATGAGTAACAGACAGCCTATAATGGGGTAGAAGACCCAACTAGTCACTATATGCTACTAAATAAAATACACCCTACCAGGAATGAGTTACTTCCTTTTTAGTTGTTGGCCGACAGATACTCATAGACATTCTAGACAGTACAGTCTGTTGCCAATGCTGTTAATCACCCTCAGAACTTGACAGTAAGATCCTGTTTTGGTCAATATTCCATTGCTGTGAAGAGACACCATGACCATAAAAGAAAGCATTTAATTGGGCATTGCTTGAAGTTTCAGACTTTAGTTCATTATCCTCATGGTAGCATAGTGGCATACAAGCAGATATGGTAGCTGAGAGTTCTACATCAGTATCTGAAGGAAGCAGGAAGTGAGGGAACCCTTGGACCAGGCTTGGGCTTCTGAAACCTCAAAGCCCATCCCCAGTGACACACTTCCTTCAATAAAGCCACACCTATCACAACCAGGCCACACCCCCTAATCCCTCTAAGTATTGTCATTCCCTGATGAGTAAGTATTCAAATATACGAAACTATGGGAACCATTCTTATTCAAACTGCCATATACCTTATTGCTAAAGACATGGCATACTTGAGAAATCTAGCTTGCATTCAAACTCAGTGGATGCTTCATTTCTACTGTCTAGGTTTCATAGTGCTGGAAGTTGCCATGCATACTACCAAAGGAGAAAAATGATCATCAGACTCATCCAGCTGTGAACTCTGTGCGCTACAACAAAGATCTTCCTGGCAAGATATGTCCACTGAAGCAATAGTGGCAGGATATTATAGGAGTAACCAACTACCTTTTGATTAGATGATTAGATTTAAGACCTTCTCCAAGAGATAGAACCCATATCTTAAACTACCAATGAGGCCAAGAACCAGCAGCTAGGTGGGTCATGGGCTTAAGAAAACCTGCTATTATTCTGCCAAATAGACATAACAATAAAACTACACCTAGTCTAATGGCTTATTGGTATACCTATAGAACAGGGCATCACTCAGTCTTCACCAGAGAAGCTTTCTTCTTGCAGTAGATTAATACAGAGACCCATAACTAGCCAACATGCAGAGAAAAAGGAACTTTGTAGTGCTCAGCCTGAAATCACACTATCCCATCAAGGCTTTATCACATCTTCCCTTCAAGACTCAGAGACAATGCAAAAGAGAAGATAGGAAGATTGTAGGAGCTGTAGGAGGTCCTTCTGTATTTCTGTTGCTTTCATTGGTTTAATAGAGAGACTACCTTAGCCTTTTGATAGGTGGGCAGAATAGACAGAACAGAATGCTGGGAAGAAGGGAAGTGTGGCAGATGCCATGATTCTCCTGTCCAAGATGGACACTGGTTAGACTCATGCCAGTAAGCCACAGTCAAGTGGTGATACACATTAATAGAAATGGGTTAATTAAGATGTGAGAGTTAGCCAGTAAGAGGCTAGAGCTAATGGGCCAGGCAGTGTTTAAATGAATACAATTTCTTTATTTTATTGTATTTTATTTATTTATTTATTTATATGAATACAATTTCTGTGTGATTATTTCTGGTGTAAGCAATCCTGGCAGGATGGAACAAGGGGCCCGCCACTCAACTTACTACAAGGAGCCAGAGGTGATGGATGATTTCAAGGTACTGCTAGACTGGGTACAGATGCACAGATGAACTCATAGAGATTATATGATGAGTACAAAGCTTTCACAAGCTCAAGACAGACACAATTCCACCACAGAGGAAAAGGGGTGGTCATGAATTCCTATCCTTATCTGAGGAGCTATTGCATTCCATGGATGCTGAGAGAGGGAAAGTCGGTTGGCGTTAATGGTGTAGCACCATGTGTTTCCCCCATACTCCAGGGTAGGCCCCATGCCCAGGAGTAGTCAGCCGATGTAGACTGTGTACTTGATGTGTCTATGAGGGTTAAGGGAGAAAACATGAAATTGGATGGGTGGGAGGTGGGGGATAAATATGATCCAAATGTGTTGTATGAAATTATCAAAAATTAATAACCATTATTAAAGATTTTGGACTTGGAGAATAAATTGGGTTCTACTTCAGAAATAATCAGAAAAAGTTAAAGCTCTAATATGATTTATAGTGAGCGATTTTGTTACTGAAGAGTTTTATTTTGATGGGGATATTGCCTAGGTTTGGATTTGCTTGAATAATTAGAAAACAACAAAGATTTAACATACTTTACAATGATTGTTTCTGCCAGAGAGTTCTTTTGGCAGGGTGAGGTATTATGCTGCTTCAGGCTTTGTTTGACTTGAGACAAGAAAAAAAAATGTCATGGTCCTTTATAATCTCATTTAGTTTGGATTAACCAGGTTAAACCAAGGTATATCTTGGAAGCAGTAGAAACAACGCTCTTTAGGCCAGAGGGAACGTCGAGAAAGGATTGGAAGTCAGACCAGAGAACTAATCTGAAAATTCAACAAGGTCCCAAACAAGAGAAAAAAAAACCCACCTAAGGGTGGGTACAAATGACTTCTTGGTTGACGGTGGTGCGAACCCCGTTCTTCAGCCTGTTTCTAGAAAGAGAGGTGCTGCAGTGGCTATCGGTGTTTTCAATTTAGCCCTTTTGTTCCAATGGTTTTCATTCAAATCACTAGGCTTAAAGAGAACTGTGGGTAGAATTGTGTCCCCTTCATTTTCAGATGGAACCATTAACTCCTAGCATGTGACAGAGGCCTTAAGTGGGCCAGCAAGGTGGAATGGGCTTGTAGGGAAGTCCTGAGTCCAACACAGTGAAGAGGGAGAGACTAAGACAGTCACGTGAAAGAGAGGTACTGTGAGCACTCAGAGAGGAAGCCTTCTGCAAACCAAGCAGAGAGCTCTCAGAGAAATGAGTCCTCCCAACAGCACTTAGTCTTGGGTTTCCAGCCTTGATAACCATGAGAAAATAAGTCTCTGCTTCTCTGCCCCTGACATGCTATATTTTGTTGTAGCAAGCTGCCCCAGCTAACACAGAGGGAATTTCTAACTAAACAAAGCCTCACTAACTCTTCATTTGTTTAGTACATCTTCATAAGAGGCCATATCTATTATGTGCAAATCCAAGGCAAATTACAATATTGATACAAAAGTCCTATGTTTTGCTGTAGTCTCTTGCACGTCATTGTAACACACACTAATGGCCCTGTATCCCTGCTTCTGAAATACAATTCTCCTGTGGTTTTATGGGCTACTGACTTTTTTTCCTGTGATCTCAGAAGAAACATTATTTCTCCTAATGCAAGAACTATTGATAGAACAATAAAATTGATTTGATGTCATGTGACAGTATTCCTGGGGATACAAACAACTACTCACCCCAGTTAGAGAACCAACAGCAGACCAGAGTAAGATCCCATCCAAGACCAACTTGATAAACTAATGAGTTTTATTGAGGTTACTTACAGTAATATGGATGAGGGGTAACTTATAGGAGCAGAAATAATTCAAAAGCAGCTATGTCACCAAAGCCTATGCCAGGATGGGTTATAACTCATGAAAGCTGGAAACCTGGAGTGCACAGAACAGCCTGCTCAACAGGTTAGAGACTGGTCTTTACAGGTAGCTCAGTCGGCCAGAGCTTCTTCTTGGAAGCCTGACTGGTCTCCACTTCTTCCATGCAGTTTGGCTTTTTAGAGAGTGTCTCTGAGAATGTCTCTCTGCTTATATCTGTTTGGGGAAGGAGAAGTCCAGTGAATCTGGTTAGTTTCAGGACCTTCCTGAAGTTATTGAGTTGTTTACTTCCTGAGCTTAGGGTGCTTCCTACAGGACGAAATGTTTTACTTCTCTGTTGTTTTCTCTTCCCCCCCCCCCCCCCCCCGTAAACACTGTATGTCTTAATGAAGGAACTCGAAAATGGAAGGATTTCATCTCAGAGGAAGCTGCTGCACAACACAGTACTAAATGGAATCTCACTTTGCTCAGGAACTTTGCAAATGATCTTGAGTGGCGGAAAGTGATAGTTACTCGTGGGAACTGAAAACATGACATGGAAGATGCAGAAATACCTGTCCTTCCTACTCACCTCTCAATAAAATCTAAATAAAGGCTGAGTTTCATATCCCAAGAGTCATAAGCAAAGGTTGGACAAAAAAACTACCATCAAAAGCCTGTGTACAATTATGAAGAGTGGTTTTTTAATTCAGTCTCTGAAAAGATTACATTTTTGTGCTGAGGCCAAGTTACTCTTGTGAAAGAGATTACCTCACATCTGGTTTGAGCACAGCAAAGAGACTTATGTGGCCACTTGTGGACTGAGTGGTGTGGGTTCCAATGTTTTTAATTAAGTCATCTGAGGACCTCAAAGGTCGTGAAGTGTTATAGACAGGAATATTTGATGCAGCATTAGAGAGCACTAACCCTTTATTGGCATAAAGACTGCAGTCTACATGATTATACATGAAAGGCTGGGAGCTGAAGTTTGCCAATGTGACTACTCTCACGTGGGACATGCCACTTAGGAACAATTTAATATATTTTAACGTGTGGGGGGAGGGGCTCTAGGAATTCAATTCAGGTTTTTTTGTAAGAAAAGCAAATACTCAAGTGCTGAACCCTTTTTTCAGCCTCCAACATACCACTGTTTAAGCTATTGCTTTTAATTGCTATATGAAGTAATAGATTTCATTATTGCTTTAAAATATACATTTAGGAGCATTTGATCTTTTGACATTACAACATGGCATTGTCGTCTACGGATGTGTTGGGCTGCTTTCAGAGGTCTTCGGGTTGTGTGTGACTCATAGGCCATGGATTGGACAGGCCTGAATATATCACTGTTCTTTACTCTCATCCCTACCCCACTGCCCTTCTTCATCTCCTACCCCGAATCTGTTCTCCTTTCTTCCCCAAGGTAGCCCCTCCTCCTGCTTTAATGCCACATGTGTTCCGTCACCTTTGCTTATTCCCTTCTCCTCCTTACAAGACTTCTATTTTACCTTCATAGTCTCCTTCCTATTTTGAAATCATATGCAAAAATTTAAATGTGAGGGAAAGTATGTAATATTTGTGTGATTTATTTTTTGTTAACATAATGATTACCAGTTCCTTCCATTTTTCTGCAAATATCTGAATTTTACTTTTCTTCGCACCTTAGAAAAATCCTGTGTGTGTGTGTGTAAAATGTATGTGTGTGTAATGTGTACGTGTGACATTTTCTTTATCTATTCTATTCTTTATCTATTTCTTTATTTATTTGATGGGCACCTAGACTGGTCCCATCTCTTGACTATTGTGAATAGTGGGACAATAAGCCATTTGATGGGTGACTTTGGATGGCGGTGATGTTCACTGATGAGAAATATTTCCTGAGATTGAAACTCTAGTTTTTGCCTTCTAAATATGCACTAAGTAGTTTCTTGGAACATGAATCCAGTGTGCAGGAAACATGAGGCAATGGAGTGGGAACAGCACAGATAGGATGCAAAGATGGCTCGCTCCCTACCCCTCCAAGAAGCAGTCTAATTAGGAAGACAGTGTTATGGAGAGTACGAAGAAGATGGAAGAAAGATGTAAAGGAACACACTGAGAAGAGCTTTAGGACGAAAGTGGTAGCTAGGGAAGTTATTGCATGTGTAACCTTGAGGACAGTGGGTTGGGCAGTTAACCAACTCTGGTCCCATCAGCTTGAGAATCTGTATTTAGAGTCAGAGGCCATATCCACGTGGTCACGCAATGGCGATCACCACAGCTAATTATTACTATCTGTTTAGGTGGTGGGAGAGGCTTAAGGGAACTCGCTAGGCAGAAATAGAGTCATTGGCTTGTACACTGGGCAGAGGTGAAGCACCGGGGTTTTCTGGCCATCTACTGAATTTGGAAGAGGACCAAAGTTATTTAGTGGACAATAGAGAGAGTTCGCTTATGATTTTATAGCTTCCTGGGATTCTTGCCCAACTACCACAGCCTGAAATGACTGTGTTTTTTTCTCACCCTGGCAGCGGAGACTGCGGTCCTAGACAACTGTAGAAAGAAGACTTGGCAGAAGCAACTTATATTAAGATGAAGAACGGTAATTTTCATTTCTGCTTCCCACCTCTGTAGGGTCAGCATAGTAATGAGATGAAGAAGATAACTAAAAGGACACAGCCTAGCCTTGGGAGGCAGGTGGGATCCTTTGACATCACATATACAGCTAGCTGTATTACGTGAGCCAACACTGACTGACCTACTCCTGTAACAGCAATTCTGAATGATATAAATACCAACACTGGGCAAGTGGGCTCAGTGGGTAAAGGCACTTGCCACCAACCTGACAACGTGAGTTCAGTTCAGGTCCTGCATAGTGGGGGAAGAGAGCTGACTCCTGCAAGCTGCCATCTATCCTCTACCTGTAAACACAGGTGTGTGCACATGCACACACAAACACACACCACACACACACACACACACACACACACACACACACACAAAGAACCAAAAGCAAATAGAAGTGCTTTCCACGGAAGACTTCAAAAAGAGACCACCAACATAACACAAGGCTCACTAGGGTCAGGAAATGCCCAGTTGTTAAGGAGAATGAGAACATTGGAAGACGGGAAGGAGGTAGTGGGTAGCAGAAAGGCAAAAATCAAAAATATCTCCTTATTCTTTGCTAATTGGAGTCACAGTATGACTATACCTGTCCACCCATCATTGCTGAAGGCCAGCCTGCTGAGTGATCACCCTGTCAAGGGTCTTCATGAATTAAACGCTGAGGTTTGTGTGGATGAACTCCAGTGGGGCAGAGGGGAGCATCATTTAGAAGTTGAACTGTGAAGTAGGAGCCATGAAGGTACCAGCCACCCTTGCAGAGGAGGGGGGAGTCTCTAGAATTTCCGTGGGACTTCAGAGGTGGGCAGATAGAGGCAGATACAGGCAGGTAGAGGCAGATAGAGGCAGATAGAGGCGATAGAGGCAGGTAGAGGCAGGGGCCAGGCTTTGTGTCCTTTTAGCAGTCAGTCATTGGATGTGGCCTGCCCTGAGGACAGGCACAATGACAGAGCATCAGGAACTGCTCTCTACCTAGAGAAGGACCCAGCAACTGGGGGATGAGTGACTCCTTCCTTAAACAGATGCTTAGACTTCAGCAAATCTGAACGGGAGTCCTAGAAATTCCCCTTAAGCGTGTGGTTCTGCAAAAGTCACTGCCTCTCCCCAAGCTCCTAATTTCTTGTCTACAAATAAGAGTGGGGCTACCTGGTGTTCAAGCTCCCCTCTAAATTTTGAGGTCAATGATGTAAAATAATGGCAACAGATTAATCACTGGGAGCCATAATTGTTTTCCCATCATGCTCTGTGTTCTTCATTCAACACCAAACTCCCATGCAAATCTGCCTGAAATCTTTCCACACCTCTCTGTTTATTCTGTTCTTTTGTTGTTGTTTTTTTCTGTGCAAGATTTCAATATGTAGTAAAGCTGACCTTTCAACTCAATCCTCCTGCCTACACTTCCTGAATTCTCGGCTCACAGGTGTGTGACAGCATGTCCAGATCTCATTTATTCAACTTTCACCAATTTATTGATTCTTTGATGGAAAGTATGGTATCAGGAGCAGTTGAAGAAAGTAAAGTGTGTCTATTAGCCAAGTACCATGGTCCCCTAGGGACACATAGTGCCTACCCACAAAACAAATGAAACGAGTGATGCTGTTTGGGAGGTTGGTGATAAAAATTTGAAAACTATTATACAAAATTTAAAGTCGCCGAAGATAATTTTTAGGAGGAAGTGACTGATAAATTCTAGAGACCATGCAGATTGCAAGAGGCATCCATCACACAGGACTGAGGACAACAGGAACTATGAATGCTGGCCTAAAACTGTTTTAAAATTGTATATCAAGCTAACAAATAATTAAATAAAAGGTCATTTCATTTTATCTTCTTACCTTAAAAATATGCTTTTTTTATAATACCCAAAAGAAAATAACAGGTCCCACTTAATGGTGATTGATGGAAGTAGCTAAGTTTACTGAAGTTGTCTTTGTGGGTTTTTGCTGAAGAGACATGGAGCAACCAATTTGCACGGTAGTGAGAGTCAGACAAGAAGTTAGGAAAAAACACAGTGAGACCAGCGGGTGGTGATTTTAAGTAGGATGCTACAGGGTGAGTGGCTAGCCAGTAAGTGACAAGCAATATATAAAGTAGAAAGGCAATCAGTTAAATTCCAAGAAATAAATGCATTAGGAATGTAAGAAAGAACTTCCAAAGATTTCTGCCAATTCTTTGAAAGTTATGAACATTTATCGAATGTCTTCCTTCCAGATCAAGGGACACCGTTTATCATTTGGGTGTCATAAGCAAGCAGGCATCTCTGGCATGAGCCTATGCTCTTATTAAGAATAAAAAGAAAAACGATGCTTGTAGTGGCACTTCATTTGTATTTTAATAAATAAAGCTTGCCTGAAGATCAGAGAATAAAACAGCCCCATTCGTTAGACTTACAGACCAGGCAGTGGTGACACCCACCTTGAATCCCAGTAGCCACACTAATTGGCCATAGAAACCAGATGGTGCACACCTTTAATCCCAGTGGCACACACTTTTAAACCCAGCCCTAGAGAGGATTATAAAACGGGAGGAGGCAGCTCTCAGGCTCAGTCTCATTCTGAGATTCCTGAAGGCAGAATCCCTATTTGGAACCAAAGTAGAGGTAAAAGCCAGTGGCTGGCTATTTTGCTTTTCTGACCTTCAGGTTGAACCCCAGTATCTGTCCCTGAGTTTTTATTAATCGTGCCTCAGATGCTCAGTCATGCCTATGGTTGGCTCACCCCTTTCTGAACAGAAACAGAGGGTGAGTGGATGGTGGGAGAGGCAGTGGGGGCAGGGAACAAGATGGGGGGAGGGGACACTGCTGTCGGGATATAAAAACAAATGAATAAATTAAATTAATAAAAAAATAAAATGAATAAAAAGAGATGAGCCTACAGATAAGTAGTTGTTGATAACTGCTTACTCAAACACCTAACAAGGACACAAAGTAAAGGAGAGGCACTGAGATCGCTTAGGAAAGTGAATGCATACAAGGAAACCACCGGATTGGCCAGTCCCAGTACCGATCAATACAAGATGCAGAAACGGATTCAAAGCGCCGCAGAAGAACTCAAAAAGGAATTCAAGAGTAGAGTTAGGAGTCCAACCCGAGTAAGTGCAGTCATAAGCCTGTTTATTCCAAGCTTTTTATTTCTATATATAACATGTGTCTCCTTCGAACATTTTCTGGCTAAGAAGTAAGTTCGTAGTAAAATAATGATTCTTTCTTCTTTGCTGTTTCTTTGGGAGATCGAGAGTGGAACGGGAGAAGGAGAACTCCATCTCAGAGACCATCCAGTGAAGACGTGAGAAGCGGCTAGCTCAGTGGTCTGGTCAAAGTGGGTGATGAGCTTGTCAGTATGTCGGCTTTTCCCTCTGTGTAAACGTAGCTGGTAACATGTGTTTCAAAGCCTCTCCTAGCGTCTAAAGCCAGGAGCTGGCAAATGAGTGAGCTTGAGGAATGGCCGCTATAACGAGTGGCTTTGCTTTGTTCTCCTTCCATGCGTTCTCTCCAGTTCATCAACCATAACAAGCTACGCAAATGCAGACCAGTGCGATTCTAAGTTGCTCGCTGTCCTGCTGGCACATCATGGGGCTTCCCACTGAGATGCTAGGAGGGGTTCTGAGAACAAGCTGCTGGGCCACGCCCTTCTCAGATGGGGATGCCAGGCCATCAGCACAGCTAAGGAGGCTGGAGAAAGGCTCGATACCCTGTGCACTTGTGTGAATCGAGAAACGTCTCCGGAACCGCAGGCTGACCAACATCGTTTTCATTGCTTCCAAGCATAAAAACATCCCAAAGCCACTTCTTTGATCTAAAATTGTTTCCCAAGTCTCTCAGATTAAATGGTGGCCAGCACTGCTTGTCAACAGTGCCAGATACTATGGCCGTCAAATAATCACCTTTTCTGTTCAAATGTTACAAATTCTCCCATAACCTGGTCACCATGAGTAACAAGGACAATGACGACAAGTGACAGCATCAGCTGCAGAAACCCATAATCTCATTGGCTGACACCATCAGCTGCAGAAACCCATAATCTCATTGGCTGAGCTGATCACAGCCGAGACAAAGTACCAGATTTGCAAATAGAGAAACAGGCAAAGGGTCTTTAAGGGACTGGGGACTTCCATATTCGGTATTTTCATGAGGTCCCTGAAGTGAAGTCATCACCACTCTTCTGTGGGTGGAGAAAACTGAGAACAAAGGAAGGTGAGGGAAATGGCCAAAGACACCACAGCTATAAGAGGCAGTAACCAGGATTCAAACCCAATCCACCCCTGTCAGTCCTGGTCCTCTCCCTTACCCCTTAGCCACCTTGTAGACAGGAGCCATGTATTGCATTGGGGGGTTTCTCTGAGAGCGCAGCGCTCTTCCTAAGACTTTCACTGATGGATAGGACTTTACTGGGCGTCAGATCATCCAAGCAGCAGCTTCCAGCACTTGATACGTCTGAGTATCTGAGAGACACTTGTTGGCATCTCCCCGCCGCACTATTCCTGCTATGGAGCTGTGGATTGCTCCATCTCCTGGTTTACTAGCTCTGTACTGGCCTACACTTCAGTGTCTACTATGTTGTTGGGATTGGGCAGGGTCTACCACAGCTTGACCTTCAACGTCTACTTTATTCAGAACAGTATAATTAATTCCACTCTCTGCAATATTATAAAGAAGACCAGTTATGACCTGTAAGCATTGTCATATAAATCATCCTAAAGATTGGATGGTTTCTTTCATGAGGGAAATGAAATTATACAGTAAATTTATTCATTATTTTTCCCTTCTCCTATAATTAAAGGTTTAGTGTACATAGTGAATGTATAGAAATACCCAAGCGGGGAGAAGGGACATAGAAAAAAATGCAAAATTAAGGCACATATGAAGAATTTCTTGGGAGAGGCTTCAGATACTGGAAAGTCTGTCACTGGAAAAGCTGTTAAAGATTCCAAAAGAGGCACTTGACAGAGTGAGTTCAGGGATCCAGTCATCCCAGCCAAACACCAGACTCAATGCCTCTGCCTTTTTCATCGTGATCCACAAAGTCCATAAATACACAGCTGTCCTACAAAGAAAAGAGATTCAGATCAGTGATCTAATGTTGCACACTCAGAAAGTGAAAAGGAAAACAGAAAATTGAGATGTTGCCCAGTGATAGAGTACTTGCCTACCTATGGTTGAGACCCTTAAGGCATAATAAATTAAATAAATAAACTAGTGAATGAATGAACTAACTACTTACAATAAACCAACAAGTAAGAAGAAAACAGTAACTAGAAAACAGGAGCATTAAAAAGAAAATGGAAAAGCAACAGAGAAAATGAATAAACCTAGACCTAGCTACTTGAAAACATCATTAAAGCTGATACAGTACTACACAGACAATCAGTAAAAGTAACAAAGAGAAGGTATTGTTTACCAATAAAGATAATTAAGGAGGAGGCATCAGGGTGGATCTTACAGACATTAAAAGCACAAAGTAACACTGTAAAAAGTGCTGTCTTAATAAATTAAACAATCTGGATGAATTGGACAAATTATTGTAGAAAAGAAACTGTCAAAGTTAATGCAGGAAGAAATATGTGAAAACAATATTTGAATCCATTAAAGAAATTGAATTTTAGTTAAAAATTTCCCGCAAAGAAAGGTCCAGCCCCAAATTACTTTATTGCTAAACGTACAGCAAGCAAAGAGAAAATAATGACAAGTTATAAATATCACAAATAAACTATGACCATTTTTATCATACTTAAGGGACAAAGAATCTTTTTATATATAATTTTATGGAAATATAATTCACAAATACAGTGGGGAAATCTTCATTAAGCAAAAGTTACTAAACTTGTGAGGAAATTTTGAAATTTGAATAGTATTATATCTTTTATTTATAAATTGAATCTGTAATGTATAATCTTTTGACAAAATAAAGTCTGAGCTAAGATGATAAACCTACTAAAAATGTTGAATATGTGTCACCAACTTCACATGAGCTCAAAAAGTAGACTAGGAAGTAGTCCTTTCTGACTCATTCTTATGAGAAAAATATTATATTAAAACCACAACCTGAAAAACATATTGTAATAGTTGTAGTACTGACTGACCTTCTTAAGAAGCCCATGAAATATCTTAGAAATGCATTTGCAAATCAAAGAGAAATATAGAAAAGAAATCATATCTTGTGACCAAATGGGATTTATTCCAGGAGTACAAGTCAGGTTAAGGATTGAGAGATAAATCAGAGTAATTCAGGGCACTAAAAGAACAGAGGGTGGAAAAAAATATATGACTGCCTCATATATGCGGGAAATACAGCTGATAAAATTTAATACTGATTCAAGGCATTAAAAAAACAAGTAGCAATAATTTAGAACTAGAAGAAGATATACGGTTCCATTTATAAAGTGTAAGAATGGGTAAAAATTAATATACGCCTAGAAAATTCATAAAAATGGCTTACTGCAGTAAGAGCTGGGGCTGGGCCAGGGGGATTCTAGAAGAGGGAAGTCAGTGTAAAGAGAGTTTTGGGAGGTGCGGATAGAAGTTCCATTGTTAAAACTCATGAATCGATACCTCAGAAGTCTGGAATAGAACAGAGGCCACTGGGGGACAAGAAGTGGGCTAGAGAGGGGTTAGACAATGGGAATCAAGTGCACCTGGAGGTGGGGACAGAGATCTGATGTTACAGAACACAATAGGGCAGCTATACCACATTTCAAACTAACTAGAGAAAGCTTTCAAGCTTTCCCTTACAGAGACAGTCGAGGACACGGAAACACTAGTTACTCTGACTTGACCACTACAGATTGCATTCTTGTATTAAGCTATAAGATCTCCCCCACCCAAATACAAATGCTATTCTAACAGGAAAACCAAAACAACTCATCAGAACGAACACTCAAGGCCTTTGGATGCCATTATGCCATTAAGCATTGTGTATGCACACACACACACTGCACACATACACACACACACACATGCACATGCGCGCACACACACAGATTGCCTCCAAAAAATATCAATTGTTGAAATTTAGAAAGATGAAAGTGACAGCCACATAATTTTTGGACCCTCTCAAATTTATTCATTGGACAGAGTTGAGGTGACTAGATAGCAAAACTCCATGGACAGTACCCACACTATAATGAACTAATGCTGCAGAAGTGGATGTGTCCGATCACCAGCAGCCTTAAGGACTATCAGCTCCAGGGTGCTGATATAAGGCAAAGGTGAGTAGGTGCCTGGCTCACCACAGTGCTTGGTCTATGTAGTAGCAAAAGGGTTTCCCTTGTAGTGATTCATTAAGTTATATAGCTTTAATGTTTTCTGTTTCTCTGTTCTGTTTTTACAATGCAATGTATGGCTGTCTAAACATATGGGTTCTCTGTGTACTAAGGATATATTATCTATGTATCTGTCTTTCTGTCTGTGATGCTTCAAATGATATGTGTCGATATATCTTTCTCATTGGGAAGGATTCTATGTAGGATCAAGACTAATTTTTATATACTAGGTTTAAAAGATAGAGCCCCAGCTCTGTATCCATCTGCATCAATGACACGAAAAGGAAAATGACGACAACTAGAAGCTGAAGCTGGGACCTTGAATATTTATCTGTGAGCAACATCAGCTATCCTTGCTTCCGACTCTCCACCCTCACACGTACTCCTCTGGGACCTGGCTCTTCCTTTGTCCCAGGCAATTAGCACAGTTTCCACTTGAGTGGTCATTGTTTTGACCCACCCTAAGTCTCGGCATCCGGACTCCATCACCCACCATCTGTCCACGTGCCCAGAGGACTGCTCAGCATCTCCAGCAAGCACCGGAAGTGGGTCTTGGCCACTGGCCTAACCTGTGACAGGTGGCCAAGGGACAGTCTTCTGTCATTCATGGTCTCAAGGACCACATGGAACAAACAGCTACAAATCTATTTGTCTCTTTTGCCAAGAGAAAAGAAAAGACGGATCAGGAGAAAGGGGGAGGAGAGGAGAGAGACACAGGCTGAAGAAAAGACTGCTGAATGGGAAATGGGAAGGGGCAA
This sequence comes from Microtus pennsylvanicus, assembly GCF_037038515.1. Lineage (NCBI taxonomy): Eukaryota > Metazoa > Chordata > Mammalia > Rodentia > Cricetidae > Microtus > Microtus pennsylvanicus. The sequence continues at coordinate 22,382,615 of NC_134586.1, forward strand.
AGGAAAGGGAAGAGAATGGAGGTAAAAGAAGACAGAAGAGTGGGAAGAAGAAGGGAGGAAGGAGGAAGCCTATGGACTGGTATGGATGAGGAAGATGCCTACAAGGCCATGGAAGGAACACTCCCGAGAAGGGTTGGCCACTGCCAGTGAAGCTAAACTCTCTTATAACTGAATAGTTTCAGCATTAAATAAGATACACACAATCTTTAAGAAGGCTTGCTTCTCATCCTTATCTAAATATTTATTTGGTGGAAGGGGTTTCCATAGTAACTGGGAGGCAACAGAAATTCCCACCCAATCTACAATAGACCAGAGCAGCTTCTTGCTACCACTTGGAGAGTCTGGGGAGCCAGTGGTCATACTGGGTCAATGGTGACATCAGCATACAAGCAGGCAGCCTCAAACTTGGACCTTGCCTCCCTCTGAGCACAGGTTTGACACTGAGAAGCTAGTTGGGAATGAGTCTAGGGCTACTGATCAGGTCTAAGAAAGGAAGCATGTTGAGTCTCTATAATGCTATAGGGCTTGAACTGTTCTAAAAGCTGTGCACTGTATCATCTACGTGGTTTGTCTTGGCTAGGCTCTTACCCTTTCAGAATTTTCTAAAAGTGACCAATGGCTATAGCCAAAGACCTGAAAACTTGCAGAAAACTCAACTCATGCTTAGTGAAACAACATTGCTAATTAGGCATAAACTTGGAAAACAAAATTTTGTTATTCATAGTGAATAGTTTATTTTGCTTAAAAATCAGAGAGGAGCAAAGCTGTCAAATAAAATAATGTCCAGTTTCACTGTTTACTCTTGATGAATAGGAAATACTAAAAGGAGCTGGCAAGTTTATATTCGTCAGTGAAGAACTTGTCATGTAGACATGAGGACCTGAAACACATCAACTCTCAGAATCTATGTGGAAATAAAAATCAGACTTAGTATGTAGTTATAATCCCGCCACTGGAAAAGCTGGGGCAGACAGTGATAGTTGGATCCATGGGGCTTGCTGGCTAGCCAGCTTACTTCAATTGATGAGTTCCAGGCTTGTGGGAGACTCTGCCTCAAAAACCAAGGTGGATGGAATCCTCAGGAATGATACTTGAGGTTGACTCCTGGCCTCCACATTCCTACACACTACTCTTACACACACTTGCATGTGTGAACATGCGAATCCCCCACTTGAACATGCAGACACACATACACACAGAAAAGAAATTACTGAGTGGGGTAGAGGTGTGGGTAAGTCAATTGTACAGTACTTTTTGTTTTTCTTTTTTGACAATGAGCTTTCCACTGAGGTCTTCTACTAGAAATGTATTCTATTCATTGATGACTCTTTTAAATAAATTGACTAACATATTCAATCCACAAATTCAGGGGTGTTTGTCTATGTGACACACTGATAAATGTGCATCCAACACCTCACAAGCTCTCATTACCTACATACTGAAAAATAACCAATGATTTCTTTCTCTTATGTATGGTTGTATAGCTGGTATTTGGAATATCTCTGAAAATAGAACTTGCCTATTCTCCCTTGGGTAACTTTTTCTTAGTTTCAAAGTTTCCTTGTTATATGCATACATCTCCTTGTGTTGCTCATGTGAAAACTCACTTTGTCATGGCTCATGTCCATACATGATGGCCAACAGGCTGGAACTGGGAAGAACAGAAACACACACTGTAGGAACCTCTTCTGTGTTGTTTTGAAGTTAGAGAAAGGGAACTAGCTAACATTTATTAGGGGAACCTCTTCTGAATCAATCACGCCCTCCAAATCCAACACATGCCAACTGCTCTAGTTTTTTTTTTAAAGATTTATTTATTTATTATGTACACAGTGTTCAGCCTCCATGCAGGTACCAGAAGAGGGCACCAGATCTCATTATAGATGGTTGTGAGCCACCATGTGGTTGCTGGGAATTGAACTCAGGACCTCCGGAAGAGCAGTCCGTGCTCTTAACCTCTGAGCCATCTCTCCAGCCCCATTCATCATTGTAGGGAGGGAAGTCACAGCAGAAACTCAAGCAGTTAGCCGTCATATTCACAATCTGGAACAGAAAGAAGCAACTGCATCCATGCTGCCTGTTTGTGTGGCTAGCTTTCTTTGCTCCTCTACATTTCAGAGCCCAAGTCATGAGATGGTAGCCCCAATATTCAGAATGAGCCTTCTGCTTCAATCCATAGTCAAGACAACGCCCTACAGATATGCCCAAGGACATCCTGATCTAGATAATTCCTTAAGCCTCTCTTCCCAGGGGATTTGGGGTTGTGTTAACAGTCCAAACTCATCAACACACTGACTAGACTGATCTTTCTGAAACAGTACCATGTAGGTTTTAGCATCATTTTCATTTTCAGATATGAAAACTGAAGTCCAAGAGAAGTTACACAAATTGGTTTTACAGCTCATGGCTGCTAAGTCAAGAGATACATTTAGTTGGTTTTCCTGTAGACCTGAGACTCCTAATAGTACATCAAAATGGTGCCAGGTGTAAGACAGTTTTTGTCTAGTTTGGTGGATAAATGAACAAAAACATGGTGGGACGGGGTATGTAAAGTACTAAGAAAGTGTTCAACGGAGATCTCTGCCATCATTACAAACAATGCCACTGCCGCCATATCACCTGCTAGGTGATATGAACTGAGTGTTTACCATCTGCTAGGATTGTATTTTCCGAAAATGCCCAGAAGATGCAAAGTTGGGGTTTCATGTTGTTGAAGAGTCTAAAGCTGGTAAAAGTGACACTTGTCTCTGATCCTGTCCCGGGCTAATGCTCTCATCACCATGTTCTCCTGTATTCTCAGCCACAAAGCCACCTCGTTGAAGGTACTTTTGTGCCCTCAGGCCTCACCCACTTTCTTTGTGGCTGCATGCCGCATTGGAAACAAGGCTCTTACTCAGCCCTGTAACACCGTATCAGCATTTGTGTAACCAAGGGTAAGTGCCCGAATGACTTCACACCGTTGCAAAAACACTTGATCTTGAGTTGATTTTACTTTCCCTCTCAAATTGACCCAAAACACAGTAAAATTGTGGATGAGCTCAAAGCAAACCACACATGAAATGACTGAACTTGGAACTGCCACGCAACAGTGCAAACTCTGAGCAGTCAATCAGGATACAGCTACCAAGACATGACCTCCTAGACACATCTCTCGAGATTCAGCAGTTTGGCTAGACTTTCCATTGAAGGCAAATCTTTCAAGTCGTATATCTTCCCCACAGAGTGGCTTTTCTAACCTCTTTCCACATGTCATGATTGATGTGACTTAAGTACGTCAGATTCCAGTAATACTCTGGGAAGAGCCAGGACCTGGATGCCTGGTGAAGGCAAGCCGACATTTGACAACTTACCTACAGGTTGGTCGTATGAAGAAGTATGTGGGTTAGGCTTGGGGGAATGTATGGGATGGTGTTTATTTTTTCCACTTTGTGGAATGAGAAGAGAGGTAACCCAGTTAGAGAAAAATGTAGGATACGGTCATATAGAAGGGCACAGTTAAAAGGAACAAGCTGGGATAGTTGGGAGACCCCCAATCCATGATAGAGTTCTGTCTATGGCATCAAGAAACATGAAACTCTGGTTAAACAATGTCTCTCTATAAAGCAAAGTGTTTGCACAGGGTGGCCTGCCAGTGGCCCATAGAACCCGTGATTCTCTGGTTGTGTTCTCTGTAAACTGACATGGAAGTCTGCTCTGCTCTCCCGCTGCAGAAGTCTTGTGATTGATTGATCAGCCATCAGCGGGCAGCTTAGCTCAGCATTTTCTGCAGTTCCTGGGTCATGAGCGGCTTCTTTGGCCCTGGTATTTCCCTCTTGGGGTTGTCTCAGCACACGTGGAAGTTTTTTAAAAAAAATACTTATTTATATTAATTTGAATTAGTGTGTATGAAGGTCGGGGCCTGTATATGTATTTTTGGTGCCTGAGAAGCCAGAGGTGTTAGTTAAATTCTCTAGAGATGAAGTTACAAGCAGTGGCGAGCTTCCTGCTGTAGATTCCTAGATCTGAACTTGGGTTCCCTGCAAGAGAAGTATATGCTCTTAACAGCTGAGCCATCTTCCAGACCCACACACCCTATTTCAAATCCTTCCTGAAGAGCAGATACTTGTTTAAAGCTAAAATAGAGACAACTTGGTAGACGTAGGGGACATGTGGCAACAAGGTCATGATGGTTTCCTGGGACTTGCCATTCCACATTCTGAATTCTAGATTTGTGAGTTTTTTCTTTTAGTTTTTGTATTTACTTATGTTGGTAGAATGGGGGACATGAGCATATGTGAAAATAAAAGGATCGCTTGCAAGAGTCAGTTCTCTCCTACCACCACGTCGGTCCAGAATTTAGAACTTAGGTCTCAAATCTGGGTAGCAAGCACCTTTATCCCCTGAGCCATCTCACTAGCTTCCAACCTGTGGTTTCTTGGCAAAAAGCTCTGACCGTCATTTCCTTCAGTGTGAAATATTTAAGTGAGTCTCTACTGAGTGAAAGAGACCGTGATGATCAGACAGAGCCCACCAGGTGCCTCTGGGAGCTGAGTTTCCCCCAAACAAGTCCTCCATAAGTCGGAGCAGATGAGTTCAAAAGTATTCTCCTTCACCTCCGCCCTTCTGGCTTTCTGATTCGTTCCTTCTCTCCGTCTGTGGATATCCCTAGTGATGGTCCTCGGTATGGAAGGTGCCAAGTAGGAGTCTCAAAGCCATGGGGCCGCATCGGCTAACAGTGCCTTTCCTCTCACCCCCAGGACTCACGGGCCTTTCCCATGCACTCATCTCTGCACTGGAAACAAATAACAGGCGACGGGGCAAGACAGAGCAGCAAGGAGGCTGCCAACACCTACCGCGGCACAGCCTTGGCCCTGTGTCTGGGAGAGCATAAAGAATGAATTATTAATTGTGTTTTATCACCAGGATAAGGGAAGCATGTGGGCGAGTCTCTGTAAAGACAAGAACACAAAAGACTGTGCCTGGGGCTCAGGCTTCTCTTAGTGGCAGCTGAGCACTGGGACAGAGTAAGAAAGATGCTGTCTGATATTTAAACATCACCTTTCAGCCATGCACTTAATAACTACTAATTCATTAAGTTTCAAAGCAGCCGCGGGGAAGAAAATATTACTTTCTTTTCTTTACATGACTTTAAAGGCTAAGAAATTTTGGTAGTAAAGATAAATAAGGAGACTTTCTAAACAGAATTGCTCATTCTTTCAAGCACCATTCATTTCAACACAGCTTTACCGCTCTGACCACTCTTTCTTCTAATTAAAGAGAAAGGCTCTGCATACAGGGATCTGTTTAAGACATGGAAACATTTGTTTTGATTGGGATTATCAGAGCCAATGTATTTGGGGTCTCTTAGGAACTCAAGTAAATACTCCAGCCGTGTTCCATTTATTATTTCCTAAAAACCCAGTCTGTTAGGAGTGCTTATGCACTTCACGGTCCCAAATGTCATTTGTATACGCTCCCCAAATGTCCTCTCAGGCAGTGCATTCCACATTTCCTAGAACTGAAAACGGGAGAGTGTGTGAGCCCCGTAGAGATAATCATCTTTTAAACGCTTGTGTTAAGGACAATAAGCACGCCATTGACTCACTGGCTGATGCAGAGAACACCAAGAAGGATGGGTCAGTGCAGGGACCAGGGTGATAAGCTCTGTGCTTAGGTTTCATCCTGGTCATCCCCTCTACCACTGTTCCTGATTCTTCCCGTTATTAGCATTTTATGCCCCAATAAATAATTGTCTTCATAAATATTGATTGAATTCTGTTAGATCCCTACAGGGTAGGTTCTCTTGGTCCTACCAAGGATACTACTCCACCCTCTGCATGATACAAAGCAATAGTAACAAAGTAATTGGGAACTCAGTGGATTGGTTGATAACACTCCAGGTTTCCTATCCTGAGGAGGAACTATGTATACTTTTGGAATTTGGTGTCTTCATTTTATGAGTCAGTTCTTAAGGAACGCAGCTTAGAACTGTGGCAACCACAGATTTCCCAACACCAAACTCCCAACGAAGTGGCTAGATTGAGTGGTGGTGTACCCCCTCCCCCAAAGCAAAGATCTCTAGACAGTCACCTTCCAAGCCAGAAGTGTAGGGTCTCTCCCAGGTGGTTGGGAACAGTTTATGTCCCAAAGAATGGAAGAGGCAAGCCATGTGTGTTCAATTTTCCATTCCAAGTTCTCCATCATCTATATCCAGGCCCTGTGTATTGCACTGGCGGTCATCTCTCCATATGGGAACATGCTAAGAAGGGATATTTAGTCCCTCAAATATACCTCCTTTGTTCAAATCTTCACTTTTGTAAGTGAGGCTTGGGAATTATCTTTTTTACCCTCTTGCCATTGTATTTATTATTTGTCCTGTATCAGAACAGTAGAACAGTTCTCTATTCATTAGTGCTTGTGGTATAGAAGATAAGAGATAAGCACCAGGATTGTTTTATTTGCCTATCTCTCTCCAATCCAATCTCCCTGGGTACCTGGAGTGGCCCCACCGAATAATTCTTCTATGACACATTTTCTTTGCCTATCTCAATCTTGGCAATTGTCTTCCTAGCTCCATCCCCTCCCATCTTAGGAATGGTACCCAGCCTACACACTCTGTTTTTCCAATTAAATAAAGCTGGCCTTTTCATATTCCAAAGAAGAAGGAGGAATTGGGGTGTCCTTCTATTATGGTCTTTAAAGTCCAGAAAGCCAGCTTAGTTTGGGGTAGGACCTAGGAGGTCAGGGGGTCTGGACTCACCCACAGTGAATTCCAGGATGGAGCCTGATCCTAGGACAAAGCTGTTTGCCTCTCTTCTTCTTTTCAGGTCCCTCCAATCTTTAGATACATCATCAATGCAAATAGTTAAAGGCTGTCAGCAGGCAGCTTAGCTCAGTTTCTAAGTGTTTCTTTCGAATTCGATTTTGTGAAGAGAAATGAATTCCAAAAGTCAATATTGAATTTCTCTGGTTTGGCTCCAGCCTGAGTTATAAGGCTGCATTTTGATACTGCACTGGGTTATCGGACTTTCTAAATCACAAACTGTATATGTCAAGGCAAGGCTAAGAAGAGAATGCGCATGCCTAGCTTAGGAAATGGGAATGCTATGTGAGTTGTACAAATGCAGATTATTGCCATCTGTCCGTTACCTGTCCACACTGAAACTGCACAGAACTTTCTGCAGTGAACAGTTGTTGACCTTCTTAGAGTGAATGGTAGGAAGATTACTTAGAATTTATAAAATATTTATTTTACTTTGGAGTGTGTGTGTGTGTGTGTGTGTGTGTGTGTGTGTGTGTGTGTGCCCACGCATGCACGCTTGTGTGACAGTGTTGTCATGGTTAGTTTTTTGTCAGCTTCATACAGGCTACAGTTAGCTGGGAAGAAGACCACCAACTGAGGAAAAAGCCTCCAGTAGATTGCTTATGGCAAGTCTGTAGGGCATTTTCTTGGTTAACAGTTGATGTAGGAGGACCCGCCCACTAAGGGAGGTTCCACCCCTGGGCGGGTCATCCTGGAAAGTATACAGAGCAGGCTGAGCAAACCTAAAGGAGCAAGCTTGTGAACAGTATTCGTTCATGGCTTCTGCTTTGGCTCTTGCCTTGAGTTTCTGCCTTGCCATCATTCCATATGTGCTGTGATTGGGACATGCAAACCAATAAACTCTCCCTCAAGTTTCCTTGGCCATAGTGTTTTATCAGAGCACTGGAAAACAAACTAGGACCACGTTTGTGGGTATGCACATGTGTGGCCGCAGGAGAAACCAGAGAGGCCGTTGGAGCCCCTGGAACTGGAGTTAAAAGAGTTTAGGAGATGTCCATATGGATGCAAGGGTACATGGAACTTGGATTCTTTGCAAGATTAGCATATGCTCTTAACTACTGAGCCATCTCCTCTCCAGCCCGCTCCCTAATAGCATGTCCTTGGACTTACTACTTGAAAAGCTAGAAGGCCCTGAACTTGATGTCCACAGTTATAATCTCAGTCCTGGGGCATTTGGCTCTGGCATTCATTATATAGAAGGAGAAATAAGCTCCCATCTTGTTTAAGTTGCTAGGTTTATTTTCTGTCATTTGTTTTATTGTACTTGGATTGCCTATCACTTGAAGCAAACCCAGCTTCTACTGGATAAATCAACCAATGACTCTCTCGATCTTCGCCAAGGACATCTTTATGTGTGTCTTGGCACCATTTGTATATACTTTGCTCTCTGTTCTCCAGCTCACAGCTAAAATGGATCTGTACAATACAAAATAGATGGTATCATTGCTTTGTTCAATTGCTCAAAAGCTAGTATCAAATAGCATTCAGGACTCTAGACAATCTGACTTTTTTCCCCTTCTCTGGCTTCCTTTTCAACAACTTCCAACCTGGGTTCCTCCACTGTTGTGGAATATTAGTTGAAGATGTGTTACATTTGTTTATGCTGTGGAACCCTTGTTTAATGATACAAAGATGCGCTGCATTCTTTTATGTTGCATTTGTTTAATTCTGTGAAGCTGTGCTACTTTGCTGGTCTAAAACACACGGTTGGTCTAATAAGGAGCTGAACGGACAATAGCTGGGCAGGAGAAAGGATAGGCAGGGTTGGCAGGCAGAGAGAATAAATAGGAGAAGAAAGCTAGGGAGAGTTAATGAGGGGGAGAAAAGGAGGAGAGAGGCCACCAGGCTACACAGCAAGCCACAGAGTAAGAAGTAAAGAAAGGTATACAGAAATAGAGAAAGAAAGAAGCCCAGAGGCAAAAGATAGATGGGATAATTTAAGTCAAGAAAAGCTGTCTAGAAACAAGCCAAGCTAAGGCTAGGCATTCATAAGAAAGAATAAGCCTCCATGTGATTCTTGGAGAGCTGGCTGGTGGGACCCCCAAAGAGCATAAGGTAAAGAATAAGAAATAACCAACAACACTCCACATTGACCACAATGACCTTTAAGTTCTTCTTGAGTATAAGAACATCTCTCTCCTCTGGGCTGATGAGTCCGTGTGTCTAGAGCATCCTTTCAATATAGCTCTCTCCTTCATATGTGCCTCTCTGTAGCGGTTTGAATAGGTATGGCTCCCATAACCTACGTGTATGAATGCTCGGGCCATAGACAGCGACACTATTAAGAGATGTGTCCTTGTAGGAGGAAGCATAGCACTGTGAGGGCAGGCTTTGAGGCCTCATATGCTCAAGCTATGCCCAGTGTGGCACAGTTTCCTTCTGCTCCCTGAGCCCCTTTTCCAGCACCATGTCTGCCTGCATGCTATCATGTCCCTCCATGGTGATAGTGGACTAAACCTCTGAATCTTAAGCTAGTCCCAACTAAATGTTTTCCTTTATAAATTTGCTGTGGTCATGGTGTCTCTGCACAGCAATAGAAATCCTAAGACTCTCTCCATGGCATTGCCCTCTCATGGAGGATGTTCTCAAACACTCTGTGTCAAGTAGTCAACTCCTAGTCCCATCTCATTATCTGCTAATACCCACTTCTGACATTTTATTATCCAGTATTGTGCGTCACTATTTATATCTGTGCCACAGCAGGAACCTTGATTAGCAGGTTCACAACTCTTTCTCCTATTAATAGCAGGACTTAGCACATAGTACATTACCAACAAATAATATATTTTCCAATATACAAGTCTGTTAATTAATTAGAAAAATATGGTTAAAAACATACCAATGGTATTTTTCTTAACACCCAGTGAAAAGTCTACCTTCCTCTAGGAGCTCTGTGAACTATCTTGTTCCTGGTTTCTTGGGGTTCCCAAGAAGTTCTTCAAGGTCTTTTATTTGGACATACCTTCCTGGTGAACCCCCAAATCTATTCACTTTTCCTTTTCAAATCAGCTGACGCAAGGAACTAGGAAAGGGCCAACCAAAGCGATGTGTTTGAGCTAGAGTGTTGTGGCAATCAAAGGAAGTCTGGTCTGGACCTTCAGCCCAGTCGTCTGTCTCTCTGAACAGGGTCATGTGTGAGTGAGCAGGTGAGACCCACAAATATGAAACTTTAGCTTTACTGGTTGTGAAATGTGAATGTGTGTGATCACCACAGGAGCAGGATGGGGGTGGGGGGAGACGTTGCTTTTCTGTTGTGGCTGCCTCAATGAGTTTAAGTGTCAACATCTAAATGAGATCTGGAGGTTGGGCATTACCATGCAGGCTGCCTGTTCTTCTGAAGCTGCAGCTTCTAGTCGGCATCTCCACCCGCCTTTCTCCCTCACAATCTTCTCTGTGGTTGAGCTGCTTGTAGACAGGTTTTAAAAACTGGTCTGCCAGCCAGCTTTCTTTTATCAGATTTTCTGACAGCGAAAACGTTGTCTTCTCTTAGACAATGACTGCTCTGTGAAGTTGCAACGTGAGCTGCAAAAATGAAGTTCACGCTGATCCCAGGAAATACTGTCTCTCTAGGACACGTGAGGCTCCAATTTAGAATGCTCAAGTTTGAATGTGGGTAGAAGTTGGACTAAGTGAGAAAGGGAGTCATCCATTGTGTACATTCACACGGTGAAGGTTCTAGAGAAATCTTACTCCAAAGAGGTCTGGGGCTGGGGAGATGGCTTGGTCAGTGAAGGGCTTGCTGTGCAAGCATGGGACCTGAGTTCAGTTCCCAGAACTCTGGTTAAAAAACCATGTGCAGGGTGCACAGGCTACAGTCCTCACATGGGAGAAGTGGAGAGAGCTGGATTCCTGGGGTTTAGTGACCAGTCAGGTGAGTGATCAGACAGTGACAGACACTGTCTCAAAGTCAAGGTGTAGAGCAATTGAGGAACAACGATTAAAGAGGAGCCTCCACAGCACATGTGCACGTGAATACATGTGCAAATATACATACACAATGCACATCTGCACGTAAATACATGCTCGTGTACACACACATGCCCATACACACACAGAAAAATCAATTCTACTTTGATATATCATAAGCCTGCTGGTTCACTGAAACTATTTGAGTTTTGCCCAGGAGACTGGTGTCCAACTTTGACAATACTACCAGCTTAGCTGTGGCTGAACTTAATGTAACAATTTTACACCATTTGAAGGATCTATTGGCATTTAGAACTTGGGGTCTGGGAAGGCTAAGCATTGGTTAACACTAGAACCAGTCCTTTTCACATATTCAAATATCATTTCACCCAAAATACAGTAACACCCTTGTTGGAGACACACTTATTTGTATTTAAAAAATTATACTCTGGACCAATTCCTTCACTGTTTAGATGGGGAAATCAGCTCAAAGAGAGGAAATGTCCTGCGCAAAGTACCGTAACTGTGTAAGGAAGTCAGAATGAACCCTAGAATCAGCTTAGATCTTTACCCATGTGGACCCGTGCCTCAGTACCATGGTCTATCTACATGGTCAGCCTTCTGCTTATACTAGCACATAACAGAAATAGCCATTACCTAGAGATTAGCTTAGCAAGACATCTGATGAATGACAAAAAAAAAAAGAAAAAAGAAAATGAAAAGAAAGAAAGAAAAGAAAAGCAGGAGAGAAAGAAATAAAAAAGGAAAAAAGAAAGGAAGGAAATAAGGAAGGAAGGAAGGAAGGAAGGAAGGAAGGAAGGAAGGAAGGAAGAAAGGAAGGACAAGCTAGAGAAAAAAGCAGCTATGAAGATTCTTTGTCTGGCAGATGCTATATGCCAGACCATAGGCACCAACCACCTTGGCTCCTTTCTGTTCTTCATAACATGAAGATCACCAACTCTATTTTGAAGATAAAGAAACTGAGGTTTGGGGGGGACGGGTCTTGGATAGGATTTTTAAGGTCACAGTGCTCTTGGGAGGCCACAGATTTGAAATCCAACTTGGTTTTGTCTGGCTCCAAGTCTGCAGCTTCCTAGTCGTCACCACCTGGGTGCTTGTGTTCAGATATGGGAAGCACACTGCAGAGGGTGACAAGCATTCTTGGCCAACAAAATGCACTTCTGCACTGATAGCTTTTCAATTCTTATTAGCTTTTCAGAAATCAAAGTGTGCTTAAACAAAGTTGAGCTCATGCAATTAGAAGAGCATTTGAATAATCCATCTGTGCAAGGGCAGGAGACAGCCATCCACTGTCAGTAGACAGAGCCTGCAGTCCTGCCCTGGTTCATCCCAGGCCCCTACCTCTGCTTCTTGGATTTAAGTTTCTAGTTCTGCCCACTTGATATGTGTACACAAGGCATTGTAAGCACATCCACTCTCCACCATGCTCTCCTCTCCCTGCCATGCTTCTTGACCCCCCATTCTTCCACCCAATTGATGCCCTCCCTCCCTACTTTCCTATGTTCATATGTGTGTGTGAGTGTATGTGTGCGTGCACACAGATACAAGGACACAGGTCTTATCCAGGTGGTCACTGCTGCTGTGCACTCATGGACAAAATGGCCGTGCCATATTCACACAGTGGTTTGCAGGCCTCGTCTCCATCCTCATGCTCACACAGCCTTCCTCCCTCCTCTTCTGTGATGCTTCTTGAGCCTCAGAAGTGGTTTAGATGCCCTGCTGTATTAGTCTGCTTCCTGTTGCCGTGGAAAACACTATCCATGACCAAAGCACCTGGGAGGAGGGAAGGGTTTGCTTCATCTTTCATTTCCACAGCATAGTCTATCCTTGAAACAATCCGGGGCAGGAACTCAAGCAGCAATTTGGAGACAAGAACTGAAACAGAGATCATGAAGTGAGCTGCTTACTGGCTCACTGCCCATGGCTTGCCTAGCTTGCTTTCTGATATAATCCCAGACCACTGGTCTGGGGTGACGTTTTGTTGGAGGAGGGCACTGCTTGTTGGTTCCCAGCCGCTTAGCCCCGAAATAATCACACAGAAACTGTATTAATTAAATCACTGCTTGGTCCATTAGCTCTAGCTTCTTATTGGCTAACTCTTACATACTAATTAAACCCATTTCTATTAATCTGTATATTACCATGAGGTTATGGCCTACCAGCAAAGTTTCAGCACATCTTTCTCTGCCAACAGCTCCATGGCAACTCTCTGACTCTGCCCTTCTTTCTCCCAGCATTCAGCCTAGCTTTCTCTGCCTACCTAAGTTCTGCCTTGCTATAGGTCCAAAGCAGTTTCTTTATTCATTAATGGTAATCACAGAACACAGAGGGGACTCCCACATCACCATTGCTCACCCACATCCCAATCATTAATAGAGAAAATGCTGTAGTGATATACTCACAGGCTAATCTGATGGAGGCAATTCCTCAATGGAGGTTCCTTCTTCCCAAATGATTCTGCGTCAAGTTGGCCAGGACACCTGCTTAGAGCTGAGCTTAGCAGTCACTTACTTTCAGGACTTTAAACATTTATGATATTCTATATTAATTGTCACTCACTGCCCAAAGAGGCTTCTCTGAGTATTGAATGCTATGCTAGACTATCTGTATAAATACAGAAGACTGTTAAGTTGCATGCTCACTTAGCTAAATAGTAGTAACACATTCTCTCCTAGGGCCCTTGGCCTTCCTAACCATAAGCTTTTGTTCATTTTTTTGTTTGTTTAATGTTTTATTAATAAATCTTTGAGAATTTTGTAGAATGTATCCTGATCATATTCAACTCCTTCCCCAAACTCTCCCCATAGATTAGTGTGTCTCCCAACCATCATTAGAGAAGCTTCTTTTCCCAGTAAATAGGGATTCACACGGAGACCCACAACTGGCCAAGAATCAGAGAACCAGAGACTGCAGAATACTCAGCCCTAAATTGGAAACCTATAGTTATGGACTTTTGACAAACTTTACAATACCAGGCATGCATTCTTTCCCGTGGAGCAGGTCTCAGATCCAATCAGGATGCAGCTGATTGCCATCCTGACATCCATGCCATTATTACATCAGTGGGCATGTTTTGCCTGGCAATTTGATAGTGTAGCATCCGTAGTCCACACATAAACCAAAATACTCATATTGCCCCCCCCCAACACACACACAAGTCAAGGACAAAGTCATGGGCAGAACGGGAATAAGTACAAGAGGTAAGACAAGGACATCTTATCAGGCACTGGAGAGCACAGCAATATCATCTCACAAATGAGATCCTCCAGTCAGTACCCTTTGGGAACACAGTCCCTCTGGAGCCATGTCGTGGAACAGTCCACGGTAAAGGCGTGTCTCCCCTAGGGTGCTTGCCAGGACCTGTCTCCATCACTCACATCTCTCCAGGAGGTGCAGAAGAGCTCAAGAGTGGTTCTCCACTCTGATCATCTTTCATTGGCATCTGCAGTGAAGGCCGGAGCCAGTGTGCTGGAACTAGTGGTCAGTCTTGTTTTGCATTACCCGGTGATCCTAGGAAAATCCTGAAGCTCCTCCCTGTATAGCACACTGGCCGCTGGCTGCTCCCTCTTTTCTTCTGCGGATGTTGTGAGCTTTTTCTTATTTGGGTTTGTTCTTCTGAGGACCATGATCTGAACAGTAATGTCTTTCATTCATGATTTGCACTTGGAAAAATAGAATGTCAAGAAGTCATCCTTCTTGAATAAGTGTATCTACCACCCCTCATCAAAAAAAGCCTCCTTTTATAGCAAATAGACACCTTCACAGAAAACCCAAACTGGACAGATGCAGAGATAGACAGATCATGTGGAGGCCAGTCCAATGGCTACATCTACATCACAAAACCTTCATTGACAGTTCATGATAAAAAGAGTGACAGAGACAGGATACCAGGAAGACTGCTGGGAAACAGTCTCCTAGAAATGCTTGCCCAAACAAGACTGGAATACTAGCAGTGGACATGTTTACTAACATGAAAGGGGGAAGTTCTCATGGGGTTCCTCCCTTAGACAAAGAGCTACAGACAGCCAATGAGTGCTGGGTGAAGAGGAATTTAGCCTCTTCCAGGGATGAGCCCCTTTATTGGTTGCCCAATGCTGAGTGATCAGCTCTACAACCATATACATTCATATAACAAACACAGACTCATCAGGTTCTTTTTATATATTTGTGGGTACATATACTATAAACATGTGAAGCAAAGATAATCAAAGAAAAAGAGGCAATCAACTTGAGAGTGCCGGGCATAGGAGGGACTCAAAGAAGGGGTTGGGAGTGGATGGAGGGAGAAAAGGGAGGGAAAGAGTGAAATAATCCTATTTCAATGAAAGCATTTTTAAAAAATCAAAACTTTTAAAGACATAGTGCTATATTAGCAGCCTGCCTATGTGGTTTGCTGGGACGGTTTACACTAAAACTTCCACGACTAATAATGGTCTCTTTTAGAGTTTAAGGATTTATTTTTGTTATTTTTAATTTTGTGTCCACATGTGGGATTCTGCACATAAGCACAGGTACTATCAGAAGCCAGAGGAATCAGATCTCCTGGAGCTGGAGTTATAGGAGGTTGTGAACCACTTGACATAGGTGTTGGGAATCAACCTAAGGTCCTCTTCAAGAATAATACATAGACTCCCAAGCACTGAGCCCTCTCTCCCATCCAATACTTTCAGAATTTAAATGTTATACAATGTCATTCCTATATCAAATGCTTAACATGCCTTTGATGGTAGTCACCTTGACAGGCATGGGCAAAGGTAAGTGGAGGTAGGGACTTTTCATTGACTTTTTGAGAACACAGCATATAAAGATGTCGATTGTAATTTTTAAGAACTCTGTTACCACTGTTGATGAAAATGTCCATTCACATAAGAGACTGGCAGCAACTTTGGCTATCCTCTATAAGGGCCTGAGGCCTAGGAGTAAATGGAAGACCTAAGACAATGGTTCTTAACCTATGGGCCATGATCCCTTTAGGGGTCAAATGACCTTTTCACAGAGTCGCCTAAGTTTGTCAGAAAACGCAGATACTTGCATTATAATTCCTAACAGCGAGATTCTAGTTACAAAGTAACAATGAAAATAATGTTATGGTTGGGGGTTGCCACACCCTGAGGAACTGTATTAAAGGGTCACAGCATTAGAAAGGTTTAGAATCACAACTCTAAGTAGATCTTGAGATTCCTGCTCTTCAGACTGAGGTCTCAAAAAGTCTCCTTCCATCTATTCCAATACCATTAATGTGTCTACTTAGATTATTATTATTCTTTTTTCTAATTTTAGGCATAGAATACAGGATGCTCTTTCTAGGAGCGAGGTTGGATACTAGGAAAACCCCTCTTTCTTACTTTCCAGATGGAAGACAAAACAAAACCAAATTCACAGCAGCAGCTGAGATACAGTGATGATAAATGGCCTGCCTAGTTCTAACTAAGGTGTCTTTGAAAACTAGGTCCCCTGCAATCAAGGTTCAGGGGAAGCTAGCTCAGACACAGGTCTGAAAAGTCACAGGGGAAAGAAACCAAAAGCCATACTAGGCATTCTCTGGAAGCCCTCACCACAGACTCCCTAATGTCCCTTACAGTTTCAGTTTAAGCATTTCCTCCGGCCATTGCTTTGTAAGGAGCGGACATCATTCCTGGAAAGCTTTATGCTTTAGTAATTCTTGCCATCATGAGCAAAACTTTCTTTCCTGGAACTTTTGAGCACCTGAACTTCCCCACCGTTTGAGGTATAGATAAATGGGACCACAGGCTGCTCCCTACTGCAGCTCCCACTGGTATAAGCTCCCCTATCTGTCCACGTTCCTAGCAGAAAGTAGTCTTACGTAGAGCAAGGACATGAGCACAGTCCAGCTGTGGTCTGACCAGGGCAGGGTACATTGGGGTCATGTATTCTTTGATCTGTGCTTTATGCTACTATTAATAGAGTCCCAACCTGCTTGGTTTTCTTGGCAGCTGCATTCCTGGGCTGGTGTCTGATGAGAGTGCCGCTCTTTCTTTTTTCTTTTTCTTTTTCTTTTAATTAGCAATCACTAAACCAGGCCTCCTTCTGCTGCTGCTCATGCAATTGGTCGCATAAATGCATTTGTTGAAGGCCATCTTTCAGCCTTGGTTGAACATTCTTGTCTTTGTTGAGCATCTGAATCCCTAACATTCAATACACAAGTTTGATCAACAGGCTTCTCTGGTCATGTAGAAATCACTGAAGAATCATTAGGACTCGGTAGTAAATGGGAAGAGGGGAAGCAAATGATTGTGTTCAAATTGCTCTTAACAATAAATTTGCACGTGGTATTTAAACACAGTCTTTGTTTCTCTGGATGTGTTTGTTGTTTAAATATCTGTGCTGGGAAAAAAATGCCCTCCTGAGATGAGGGCGCTCCACAGTTTGGCATCCTTCCAATTCACTGCCTGGTTACCATTCTGCCATGGGGAAATAGGGTTAGTTCCACGTGGCTGGTTCTCAGTGAACCCACGCTGACTTGTAGTGATTCTCTCTATAAATATTAACTTACAGATCTGCTGAAGGAAAATAGCTAAGGCACCCAATGCCAAAAAAATAATGCCAAAGGCAGAAAAAAAATATTATTTTGGAAGCAGAAGAACCAATGTCTTCCAGCAACTTGCTGTTCAAATCTCTGTTGAGAGAGGGTGATGCCCGGAGCTCCCTTCAGGGAGAGGATATACAGATTGTCAAAGTCAAAGGGTGCTGAAGGTCTTGGGGGGAGAGAGGTGGAAACCCCAGGAGAGCCAGAGAGGAGACTCACTGCGGACTTGCACCAGCTCTGTCCCATTCCCAAATCGCCAAGTTCTCCCTCCCTCTTGCTTGTCACCATTCTGCCTGCAGGCCTTGGAGGCAACTCTAGCCTTTTTAATAAGACAGTTTGGATGAGAGACAAGTCTTTTCGGTCTAAGAGATGAAAATAAGAATGTCAGTGATCAGAACTTCCACATATGGTCTCAAATGATAGACGGAATGTAAAGCTGGCGACTGTCCTGGGCTGGAAGGACACGGGCAAAGGAGTCTGGGAGGCGCTTTCGAGTTTTGATTTTTTTTCCACCCTCTAAGTGATAATGGACTGTCCCCAAACACATCAAGATCTTTCCTTTTTAAGGGCAGTGAGGGTTGCCAAGCCCTGCTCATTTGCAGCCTGCAACTGAACTGTTCAGATAGTGTGCAGCCCTTCCCCCACGGCTGTGAATAGGTTTTTCCCAGAATTCCAATGGGGAGTCCTCTACAGACTGCCCATCTGTTGCTAGGCATGCAGGGAATCTGGGTAACAATTACACTTGGGAATCACCTGTCAGTAGTCCGGAAGAGACCTTGCAGACTGCGACTTCTGAACCAAGCCCTGAAGACTGCCTTTTCTTCAAGACAGTTCTGCTCCAGGGCGTCGGGTGTGGTTAAAAGGCTTAGAAGAGGGGAGGAAAGGATTTGCATCTCTCCTGAGAAGGCCAAAGCCCAAGAAACTGTGTTTGTTTTCCCTGACCCAAGTAGGTGAACCCATTTTCAAGGCCAGAGCTCAGAAGAACATTCTAGAACAATCCACCCTAGAGCTCTGAATTGCGAACAAGGAAGACCTAGCTGAAGGTTAGGATTTACTCATGGACATGTTGTTCCACACTCAGTGTGCTCATCTGAGAAAAAAAGGAGAGTAACACCTCTTTCAAATGACTTTCCTCCCCAAGCTTGGCAGCTCATGCCCATAATCCCAGAATTTGGAGAACTGAGACAGAAGGATTGGCATGTTCAAAGTCAGGCTGGACTACATAGGAAATTCCAAGCTGTATTGGGTTATAAAGCTATGGAATGAGATCTTACCTCAAGAAAAGAAAGAAAGAAAGAAAGAAAGAAAGAAAGAAAGAAAGAAAGGAAGGAAGGAAGGAAGGAAGGAAGGAAGGAAGGAAGGAAGGAAGGAAGAAAGCAGACTTCTTGCAGTTCCTTTGAATTCTGTCTCAGCCTCTGACTTCAGTGAATCTGAGTCTCCGAGTCTCTGTAACACGGTCTTATCCAGCGGTTATCAAGCTACACATGAATCAGACATCTGGGGATTTGGGTACAGCAGGGCTTCGGAGCCTACCTCCAGAATGGTTGACTGGTGTGTGGTGAGGCCTGGAGACTTAGGTGTCTAGTGATTTGCTATAGTGCTGGTTCAGGCACCACACTTCAGGAATCTTTGGCCTAGACCACAGAGCACACAGAAGAACTAGCAGCTGAGGGGACACTGTGGGGAGTGGTTTCCTGTGAGCGTGAGTTCAGGCTCTTTAGCAAGGTTGACAATAGCACTTGAACTCAGACTTGACTGTGCTTGATGACCAGAGAGAGATGGGACTGGAAAAGGGGACATTCGGAGGTCACTGTCTACACCTGGAAAGACAGCACTAAACCTTAAGAAAGTCCCACAGATACTAGGAGCAGGTGACAGTGTCCTTAACCCTGGGCTGGTTTGACACACCCACCTGCTGTGTAAGGAATACCTACCAGGCAGAGACCAAGAGCTGAGAGGAGCCCAGACCATGGCCGCTTGAGAGGAAGGCAGTGCCATCTTCTCTTTCCACTGAGGATGGCACGTCATTTGCCACCAAGGAACTCTCCAACCCTCAGCTCAGCTCAGCTTAAAGAAAGCCTGCAGCACAGAGTGCAAGGGCAGTGTGTTTGGGAGTCCTAGAAAGGCAGGAATGCTAGCCTTTATAGACTCAGAAACAAACAAGAGTGGAGAGCCATATACCCTGCCTTTTCTCAGCCCTTATAAAAGCATGCCTTAAAAAAATGCTAGATGTGGAACTCATGACCTTGCACATGAGAGGCATGTACCCAATCACTGACCCATGCCCTCAGTCCCAAATTCAGACAGTTAATATATAGCTTATTCAAACTTCTTAGCTTCCTCTTTTGAACAATGCAATCT
Organism: Microtus pennsylvanicus; assembly: GCF_037038515.1. NCBI lineage: Eukaryota > Metazoa > Chordata > Mammalia > Rodentia > Cricetidae > Microtus > Microtus pennsylvanicus. Next base: position 22,402,252 of record NC_134586.1, read on the forward strand.
ACGATGCCGAGCCAGCTTAGTCATAAAAACTGATAGTAAGTTGGCCAAGGTACTGGACATCTTAGGTTTTTCAGTGAAGATTACCAGCTGAATCCCCTAGCGGTATTATAATACTAATGCCAGAGTTGTAAACCTTAGAAGAACCTTTCTGTACCTTCAGCATGCTCTGCCTCCGGGTGTCAATGGGATTGTAAATCCAAACCAGTGTGTTCAGGAGGAACAATAAATTCAAACTCAAAATAGGAAGAAAGAGGTAAAATCTAGTTTGTAGAGAAAGATCTTACGGCCTTTTAACAAGTTGCTACTGCTCAGTCATTATTTGCCAGGCCCTGGGAGCAGACTGGTCCATAACACAGTGCGACATTGCCTGTGGGAGGGCAGAGCTTAGGGCTGGCTGCATAGCTTCCATCAATCACTCACTATAACTGCAGCAAGTGTGATGAGTGCTGTGATTGAGAGCACGGACAGGACACTTCCGTGTGCAATGCTAAACACGTTCCGGCGTGTAGAAATAGAAAGTAAGGGTTCAGCCTTTCTGTTCCACACCTACCAAATGAAGTCTTCCACTGATGGAGATTTCAATGTGGAGATGAGAGAGGGAGGCATCAGACCCTGGGGCAGGACTCTTGTTCCTTTAGTGGCAAGCAGCGACTTTGTGACGGTCCTCGCTCATGTCTGATCTAGACAGACCTTGTCAAGTCTGGGCTTCCCGACTCTCCAATAAGAACTTAACACACGGTGAGAAAGGACCTCAAAGAAGTGAAAGGAGATTGGGAAATGGGTAGGAAAATGGAACTAGCTCAAGAATTTGAGCAGAGTGACTTATTCTTTTCAAACGTGGGTCTCCTTTAAGTGGACAGTGACCTTTCTAGCTAGACACACAAATACACTGGAATGCTCAGCTCTGTGATGCCAGAGGCTTCCAGGACTAAGACGATATAGCTCCTCCTTTTCCAAAACATAGTTCTAGTTCTTGGGGACCCTGATGGTTGTTAATAATTGTCAGCCTGATAGAATCTGGAACTACCTAAGTGATGGGTCTCTAGGCATATCTGTGGAAGGTTATCTTGACTGCTTCCATCTCTGTAGAAAGCCCTGCCTCCTGTGAGTGGCATCGTTTCATGGGCTAAAGGTAAAGCCAAGCACCAGCATTCTTAATTCTGTGCCTTGACCATGGAAGAAATGTGACCGGTCACCTCCAACTGCCTGTGATTCCCCTACAGTGATGGACTATAGCCTGGGAATTGATTGGAAGCTAACATGAACCTGTTCTCTCTTCAGCTGCTTTGGTTGGCAGTTTTTCATCAAAGCAAGAGGGAAAGAGACTAAGGCGGAGACCTTAATTCACTAGACTGAGACACTGAACCATCACGGAATGAGCTAGGAGTCCACAGCACTGTGAGTCTGAAGGGACCCACACATACTGAAAGATGTAACATAAGAGCAAGTGAGGTAGGAAGGGTATGGACTTGCTAACTGACTATCTGTGGGGCAGGTAGGGAGGTGACATCATTCTGCTACCCAAGAGCTGGGGGTGGATTCCATGGGAGAGGTGTCTTCGCAACAGTCCCCAGCCCACATTAGGTACTCAGAATGCCACGAAGAGGAAGGAGCTCAGGGTAGTGTCCCTGCTGAGGGTTTTGCCTCAAGTTAAAGCTGCTTTCGCCAGTGCTGTCAGCGTTCATCCACGAAGATGAAAGCAGGGAACGCTTTCTAAGATCCCCTTCAGTCAGAGCAGGTGAGGAACACCAGACAAAAGTCGCTACCCTGGGAAGATGTAGCACAAAAGGGACAAGGAATCTTCTGCCGGTGTCAGAGGAAGTGGGACTCCAGGAGAGGGCACGGTGTACCAGGCCACAGTGCCTGCGCTTCCTGTGGTGTAAACTCCGTCACTGCAGAAGGGTCGAGCATGATGACAACTAGATGACACAAGGCTCGAGTTTGCTACTAGGTGAACTCTGTCCCTCGAATGGTGTCCAGGTCACCACCAGAGGACAAGGCACACTGAAAGAAGTCTGCAAATGCAGACCCCGCCTGTGTCACTGCTCAGAAGCTCTCTCCTCTGGGGAGGTTCTCCTCAGTGAAGAGCCAGGAGGTGAGTGGGACCTGGGTGGCCCAGGTAGACCTGGGTGGGGCTGAGATGACGGCAAATGAAAAGTTCAGCGGGCCCCTAATTAGGCTGCATCTCCCATATGTTTTTTGTAACCATCATGAAGAAGGGCAATCCCAGCCACAATAGCATAAAAGAGATTCTAAATGAGCACCGCTCACGTCCCCAAAGCAAGCTTCTTAGTATCGAGCCACCCACTTGAAGACAATGCCCTGGTATCACACAGGAGAGAAAGTGACAATGAGAAGCTGGGAGGGTGAGGCCAGCTGTTCCCCCCGGGTGGGGGAGGCAGGGACAGGCAGGGTTATTAAAAGCTCCATGACATACTTTGGCTTTGGCGGTGAGGTTATGTCTCAAGCCGTGGGATCACTCCCTCCAGGGCAGATTGGGAAGACAATAAGTGACAGCCTGGTCAAGTTATTCGTGTCCATTGGGCCTAATCCTCCTCCATGTGTTGTCCCTTTGATAAGGCCCTGCTTTGTGTCTCTAAGCTGGACGTTTTAGACCTAGACATGGTGGAAAGAATGAATCGTATCTCTGGGAAGAACTGAGGATAGAGCGACCGTGGTATTCGATCCCTATAACACATAAAAGGCCAAGGGAGGTGACACTTGTAATCCCAATGCTGGATAAGAAGAGATGGCAGGTGCTTGCTGCAAAGCCAGCCTAACCTGGTGGATGAGCCCCGGGTCAATGAGAGACCCTGCCTCAAAGATCATGGGGAAATGCATATGAAGCACCACACCCAATTTGACCCCTGGCTTCTACACACACACACACACACACACACACACGCATGCACGCACGCACGCACGCACGCACGCACACATTCACACATACAGAATGAGCACATATATAAACAGACACAGGAAGTTAGTGACTGATTCTGGCTTAAGCAGTCAGTCCCATCTCATGACATTTACGACTTTATGGGGTTATGACACTAGGAAAGACTCCCCGAAGACAGGACCTCTGCCCCCCTGTTCCATAATGATGGCTAGATGGGTTGGAGGAGGGAGCTTGCTTAAATTACGCCATGTGAGTGGATACTTAATTTCCCATGTTAGCCCAGTCTTGAAGTGGCTGAATTTCTTCTGCCATGGCAGGAAACTTTTCAACAACACAGAATGTCATGGAGCAGGTTACCAGCCAGTTCAAGTGGATCGAAACCATAGACAAATTGGTTCCTTTGGTGGGGATGAAGTCAGACTTCCCTTGAATCTAAAGACCAAGGAGAGAGAGAGGGGGGGGGGGAGCCAAGCATAGAAGAGGAAAGTGTGTGCCTGTTCAATCCCTTCCTGTGAAACAGCTTTCTGGCCACAGGGGGGGGGGGGGGGACTGGGCTTGCCCCGCATGTGAGCCTCGCGTGCCACTCTGACTCGTGACTCACGTCTGTCAGCAGTTTTCAGACCCGGTTGGTGAGGAGGCACACCCATGATACTGCAGTTTCCTCAGGCTGGGCCTCACAGGGAGGCTCATCACCTCCCCTGTGCTCTACCCAGGCCCTATTCAAGGCAAAGACACTTGGGCGGGGCTGAGCAGGGAATGATGCTCCAGATGCACCGAGTGGTGGCAATTATCTGATGGCTGCCATTTATTGAGTGGTGACTCTGCCCAGATGCTGCACACAAAGCTTCACGTACATATGCTCTCTCCCTTAATCCTCTAGCCACCCACTTAGTTTTGCATTGTTATCATTTTCATTTTACACACGAGGAGACTGAGACTCAAGGGAAATAACACCAAGACCTCCTAACTTGTATGTAGCATTGTTGGGTGGAATCCAGGTTACTGTAAATCCAAAGATGTCTGATTTACCCACTACTTTAGGCCTTGGATCTAGTTCTACCTCTCCATCCCAGCTGAGGCGGGCTATCACCAGGGCTTCCAAAGCTTGGGTCTAGCATCCTGTTCTGTTATAAAAACAGAATCACACTAGGCTAGGCCTCAAATCCAGGAAAGAGGTGGCAGTCACTTTTTCTAGACTTGACTGGAGTATCCAGATCTTTCTGTACCTAGATGCAAATGTAGCCGAAGCTCCTTTCCTGCCTAAAATGGTTGATTTACAAAGCAATAAAAAGACCATGCACCTAAATCTGATGCAGCTGGCTACACCCTACCCAAGGGACTACAAAAGGCTCTGGGATGCTCTGATGGGTTTATAGGTTACCTAGCATGTTGCTGTGATCAAAATACCCAAGGGAACAAGCTGAGAGATAAAGGGTTTACTTTGGCTCTTGATTTGGGAGGAGTCAGAGTGCATGGTCACTTGAGTTCACGTGCTTGGACAAGGTGCTGCCCTTGTGTGGTGATGGCACTTTCACTGGAGTAGGGTTGAGTGAGACAAGGATAGTGAGATGGAATACAGGAAGAGGTCAGTACAGGATATGCCCCCAAGGCCATGTCCCAGTGACTTACTTCTTCCAAGTAGGCCCTAATTTTTGCTGTTCACCATCTCCCAATAATGATGTTTTGTTATAAATCTATCAAGGAATTAATTTATCAATTAGGACAGAGTCTCTAGCATTTAATCCATCAGTGCCTGAAAGTCCTGTGGTTGGGTGGATTAGCTACTTTTCTATTGCTGTGCTAAAGCACCATGACCAAGGCGACTTACAGAAGGAAGGGTTTACTTGGCTTATGGTTGCAGAGGGACAAGAGTCTGTCATGTTGGGGAAGCATGACAACAAGGGGCAGGCATGTTGGCTGGAGCAGAAGCTAAGGGCTCACATCTTGAACCACAAAAAAAAAAAATAATGAAGAAAAGAAAGCAAACTAGAAATGGAAACTTTAAACTCTTAAAGCCCACCCACAGTGACTTACTTCCTCCATCAAGGCCACACGTACAAAACCTACCCAAGCAGCATCACAAACTGGAGACCAAGGGTTCAAATGCCCAAGACCATGGATGGCAGAAATTCTCATGCAAACCACTATGATTGACAACCAAGCTCCCTGAGACTATGGAGGGCATTTCATATTCAGACCCTCAGAGACAGCAGCTCTGTGGACATCAGCTACCCTGTCTAGCGTACACTGGGCATTGTCGTGAAGATATCTTACAGGCGCTCTTCCTTATGATTTCCCATGAATCCCTACATGCTTCCTGATTTCTTTCCATTCTTCTACCCAAAATTTGGATTCTTAGCTTCTAATTTGCTACATAGCAGGGCACCTGATATGATTGTCCACAAAACAAGAGAAGCAGTCTCTGAGTAGACCAGGGCCTTTCTCTGTCCTCTTCCCTACATCTCTCACCATCTTCAATATTCTGCTCAGAACAGCCTTGAGATGAAGACCAAGAACTAGTGAGGCAGCATTAACCAGAAGGCTAGAACCACAACACTCAGAGTCTGCCTGGATCATCAAAAATGCCTACCAGGAACATGAACTATGACCTATTGCAATATGAAGGAAGAGTAGGATGGCTTAGACACAGTCCACATCCTTAAGGGGCTGACTGGTGAAGAGAGGAAGATGAAACTTTTAAATAAAATGACTTCCATACTAATAATACCAATTAATAGCAACTGAAACTATTTAGGACACAGACAAGGAAGAGATAAATACATTAGAATTTCAGGGTTCCTCCATTAAAAGGCATTCCATGGACAAGCAGAGCCAGAACAAGAAGCCTTTAGACCTTACACTGAAGCTTCTTCTAAAATACCACCTTCTTCTGCCACCCTTCCCTGCCCACTCTTTCTCCTCTTATCTTCCTATCACTTGAGATTATGGAAATTTTTACCATACTTTCATGTTCCTAACTCGTTCTTGAAGCCTGTCCCAACAATACCAGACTGGGCTGAATTTTCCACTCAGTGCCTCCCTACAATAGGTAGAGTCACACCACGCCTTGGGAAAATTAATTACACAGTACCTTATATTGTTTACTAATGATTTTGTTCTGGGTCCCTAATGATGCTTTAAGCTTCTTAAGGGCAGGGTTGTATAGGTGGCATTTCTTGTGTACACAGCGCATTGCTCATACATAACAGCTGTTCAGAGGAAGCTGGTTGGATGTGTGATCTTAGGCCATTGGTCGTCTGCTGTCATTTAAAGTTCTCCTGGGGCAGCAGCTAACAGACAAATTCAGATGATTTATTTGTTTAATGATATGGGGAATCTTTCTATTCTTTTAGGAGCCCCTTTGTTTTTATTAAAATAACCACCCTTACTTTTGAAAAGTCATTTTATTAGATTTATGTATTTTATGTGTATGAGTGTTCTGCCTATACGTGTGTGCATGTGTATGTGCACCAAATGTATGCTTGGTGCCCTTGAAGGCCAGAAGAGAGTCATCAAATCCCTTGGTACTAGAGCTAGGGATGGTTGTGAACTACCATGTGGGTGCTGGGAACCAAACCTGGGTCTTCTGCAAGAACAAGTACTCTTAATCACTGAACCATGTCTTCAGCCCTTCCCTTCAGTTTTTAGGAAACACATGATAGCCTTGAGGATGCTAAATTATCTTTTTTACACTGAGCATACTGGGATTCATTTGCTTATTGTTTAAAATTTGGACTACTTTGAATTTTTCAGTATTTCTTCAAATAATGACTATTTGTGTGTTTTTATGTTTGTTAAGATTATTGAGGGATGGTTTAAGGGTAAGGGGAGAGGCAGGGAGGGGAGCAGAGAAAAATATATAGCATAATAAAAATCAATAAAAATAATTTTAAAAAGAAGCATAAAAAAGATCATTAATGGCTCTGTCTTTGGATTTCTTAGAATTAAAGAACTGATCTGAGACTGAGAAGCAGCATTTGACAGCCATAAGCAAACCAGAAAATAAATAATAAAGAATAAATTATAATATGAGGAAGGGGGTCACTTAAAACTCAAGAACAAGGAGGTGACCAAGTTAAGGTGACATTTTTGACGAGCTGTCCAGTGAAGTTCTCATTTTGTCCCCGACACTATTCTTTCTTGTCTCCTTTCTTCTCTTCCACTTTTTCTCCTTCCATGCCCCTCACTGTAGCCTCCTTGCTTAGTCAAAATGAGCACGGATGTGACTTCTAGCTCAATTTCTGAGGCTGACAAGACCAGAAATAATATTAATGGAGTGTTCCAAACCTAGGCTTGAGAAAGAGTGACTTTCTGGGTACTCACAGCTGTGGTTTGGGGAATAGAAAAGATGCTGATTTGCATCTGTATTTGTCAACAAAGCAGGACCAGTACTGTATCTCTAATATGCCTTCATAGCAATATCAGCAAACTGTCCTCAATAAGCATTCGACAACAGAGCAGAAGGGCCAATCATGTGAGTCTCAATGAGAAAAATGTAAGGCCTGACCCTTTCATTCAAAAACTGGAAGACACGTGGAAAGAGCAGGAGAAAATTCTCTTACGAATGAGTGATGTGGCGTGAGTCACCCGTGCATAGGGTGGCCAAGAAAATGATGGCAAAATTAAGCTGCTTAGTTATACTACTCAAGTATACACTGATCAGAATGAGGAAGTTGAGGCTCTGCTCCGTCACGCTCTCTTTTCAGCACTGTATCTAGTGTTTAGATACAGCATGGGGAGTGGATTCAGAGTCACCACGGTGGTGGAGAACTTGGCATCAAGCTCTATGAGAAGTTGCTACAAGGACACAGGCTGGAGGTGGAAGCCATCAGTGGAATTGGTCTTGGTCTTTAGGCTTTGGTCACGTGGGAGGTACAGGGAGAGTATCTGAGGGCTCTGCTCAAACCTGCAAGCAGAGACGTGTTGGCTTAACAGATTGTAGATACTTAGGACCGACCAACTTAAGAGAGATAGAGCGGTGAGTTGTTTGTCAGAACTCTTAGAGGTGAGTGTGAATGGGGGACGGCAGCTAAGAGAAGGCTAGAAGCGAAGTAGAGTGTGGCGGGTCCCAACAGCATGTGTGATTATGAAACTCAAGCAGGAAGTGGTAGCCTCCCTTTTTTTCAGGGCAGGAGGTGGAACCCAGGACCTCAGGTATGCTAAGCAAGCACTCTCATTGAGCCACACCCAGGCTCAGGAATCTATTTTATAGATGAGAAAACCAAGGCCCAGGTGCCTGAGTGTCCTGAGAAGAGTAGTACACTACCACCCGAGCTATTACAGTCTCCCCGGGACACTATCAACTTATAGATTCCAGAATGACCTCTTAAACTCAAGAATATGCAAAGGAATATCATTATTGTGACTTGTAATAGGGAGGTAGAGTTCTAGGTCTTTAGACCCCAAAGTCTTCCACCATTCCACTCCATTCATCCTTAGAGGAGACAAAGAGAAAAGAGAGAAAAAAGAAGGAAACTAGATATGGGGTGGGCCGACTCACCTACAACCTGCTAGTGGGAAGATAGAGAACACAAACTCATGTGACTAGTTCACCACTCTGGACTAGTCATGGGAATACAATGTCAGCCTCTTGAGAGGTTTGCAGTTAGGTAAAGAAAGACCCAGCTAAGGTTTGTGCAGGTTGATTGCACCACATTGTCCCAAAGCTCTATAGAAGGTCATGGTATTAACGGTTGTGGAGATGAACCCCAAGCTCAGAAACCCACAATGCAGTACCTTCCGAATGTAGCATGAAGGAGTGTGGAAATTTGGTCAGGGAATATATTCATTCATATTCTCTTTATGTTAAGACTCAAAGAATCTATTTTAAGACAAAATCATTGATTAAACTGTCCACTTTTCTCCTTCTGTTTTTATGCCCATGATAGCTTTTTTTCCCCCATTGAGATATGTTCTTTATCCCTAGAATTCACCTTCAGGTGAGTACTTAAGAAGACACTGCAGTGAATTTTGTTGTATTCAGTCTTGGAGTCACCACTAAATCCAGAACATTCTTATCACTTCACAAAGAAACCCTATCTCCATCAGCAATCACTTCTCCTGCCCCCGCCACTCTCCCCAGCCCAGTAACCACCAATCTACTTCCTCAGCATTTCCCACTCCGGAAATTTCATATAAATGGAATCCTACAAAGCATGGTCTTTGGGGAAAGGCTTCTTGAAGGCTCAACTAGGTTGTAGTGTGCCATTCCTTTTATTGACCAAATAATGTCCCATTCTTTGCTTTGATGTTCTTCTGGTAATAAGTTGATGGGCATTTGAGTCACTTATACTCTTTGAGTAATATTTCTGTAGACATTTGTACATATAATTTAGGTATGTCTTTATATAAGCCCTGTAGGGGACATATATATATATATATATATATATATATATATATATATATATATCCCCAGGGAGGCAAGTTATCAGATTACAGAGTGCCTTTATGTTTAAACTTTTGAAGAACCACCAAACTGATTTTTTTAGCCAGTTACATCTTATAGCACTTCTACCAATGCTCAAGTGTTCCAGTTTCTTCAGATCCTTGCCAACGTTTGGAAGGCCGAGAGCATGACCATAAGACATAGCTCAGTACCTCACCAGAGCCTCTGATGAGGCCTCAAAGTTCCAAACCAGTACTTCCTATTCCAGTCCTTTGCACTGTAGCCACCCCAGTGGGTATGAAATGGAATCTGTCCATTCTTTGGATTAACAGTCCTTAAAAGCTAATAGTGTTTAAGACTTTCAGTGTGCCCCCGACACATAGATCTTCTTTGGAGGAATGAGAAGTCATACTGCAGGCCAATATTTTGAGTGGGTTAATCATCTCTTTATTCCTACCTCACCTTTGAAATAAAAATAAAAAGACAAGCTATTTTTCAGGAATGGGCTCCTTATAAAGATACAGTCACAGATCTAAACCCATGGATCATGAAGAGGATGATCTTAGAGCAAACAGTGCCTTTACCATGGGAAACAACAGAGGTCATTAGATAAGACTGGTTTCCTTGAAGAGTCATGAATGTATTTCTGGAGAGAACATTCCAAGAAGAGGAAAGGAAGGCCAAGAAAAGACAACCCTTGAGTGATACACACAGTACTTCCACTGGGGCCTCTTCTGTGAACTCAGTGTTTTAGACCAGTACTTCATATTTCAAATTCTGGCCTGCAAACTGGATTTGAGAAGGAGGAGATTTTCCCTCCTAGATCCACTGCTTGAAGCGCTCGCTGAGGACCTCCATTACCTGTACCTCTCGGTCGTCAGTATCTTGATCAATGACATCTTTCAAGTGCCTTCCTTCACTAAGCAAAAGAAAGAGCATTTTGTCTCTTCAAACTCCTAACCCAGGCGAGCAGAGGGGCCTGAGGATGCCTTCTCTAGATGTCACGAGGAAGCTTGTGAACTCTTCAGCCTTCCCAGTGTTCCTAACCCTCAGCTAACCTATAAGATAACCTCTGCAGGTCAAGTTCGAGGCTAAGCCTGGGCAAACGCGCATGCGCTACAGGAGGTCCCTGGGAAAGCCTGGTCCCTGCCCTTAGGCAAGTTTCTGCATTAAATGGGTCACATATTTCAAAGTTTCCGATGTGAAAGCACATTCTGCTTTTCATTAGATACTGACCAACATGGAGCCATGGGTGCCAGGAAGGAGAGAAGGGGAAAGCTGGACGAGTTAAAAATAGTAATTATTATAACTAGTATTGACTTGGCTTTGGAAATGTGTCTTGATATAAAACAGGATTCTCTCCAGCCAGTGGTTTAGGTGCAAGAGGAGAGAGATCCATGGTGTGTACGTAAGTTCTGATCCGTCTGCAGATTCCTCCTCACTCCAATCCCTGCTAGGCATTAGCTCAGCTTGCGTGTTTGAAGTAGGCCTGCTTTGGGAACTCTTTCCTTGTGGTTTCCCCCCTATAATTACAGTATTAGAGAAGGGGTCAGAATCCAAAGCTACACCATATGCAGTCCAGGCAGCTAAGCTAAAGGGAGTCAGCCTTGGAGCTAAGGAGAAGGAAGCGCTGTCTAATGAATGCCACAGTCTAGATATTCGCTAAAACCTGTGCCCACAGCTGCTCAGGTGGGGGACTCAGAAGGGATATGACAGAAGCCCAAAGGAGAATGGAGTTAGAGCATCACGAGAACAATGCTCTGTAACAAAAAGAAGATTGTGGGGCCAGGCATGATGGCCTAGCTTTCATCTGAGCACTCGGGAGGCAGAGACAGGCAAACCCCTTCTAAGTTAAAAGCCAGCCTAGTCTACACAGTGAGTTTCAGGCAAGACAGGGATACACAGTGAGACTCTCTCTCAAAGCAGATGAAGAAGAGGAGGAGGAGGAGGAAGAGGAGAATGAGGATAAGGATGAGGAAATGGAAGAAAAGAAAAAGAAGAAGAAAATTTAAACTGTTAATAGTACATGCTTCTTTCTGAAGTTTAAAATTCTTCCTGAGGGAAACAAGAAAGGAGACACAGGAGGATAGGGGAGCACTAAGAGGAGAGAGATAACAAAACACAGGGGTTGTTAGGCTCCATGTGATAGACATGAGCATGAAAAGACTAACATCACATTGGGGCAAGAAGACTAGGGAAATGGGGTTCCAAAAACTAAGGGTTCATGAAAAGACCATGAAGAAAACCACCACTTTACAAACTAAAAAGAAAATATAATACAAACATTAAATTTAAAAAGTAAGAATAAAGAGGTGCTGAAAATGGAGGTAGCTTCCTTATGTAATGATCTTATTTCCAGAAGCCATGGTTTTTGTTTTTTCCAGCAAGACCCCCAGCACTAGGTACAGTCTGCCTCCCTATGAGTTGCTGGCTAGTGAGGGCTCAGGGGTCCCCAAAGTATACTGACTATTGCCTTTGCTCTTTGTTATCCACTAGAGCTAATTGGCAAGACCCTGTAGCTGAAGACACCATACACTTTGGTTTTAGGACAAAGAGAAATCAATAGAGAAGAAAATTGAGTAATTTCTCCATAGTAGCTAGTGTTCATAGTCCCAGAGGACACTTCTACCCTGGCTATTGAGAGAGAAAATGTAGTAACAGCCTCATCAGCCATAAACCACACATACTACAATGCCAATTTGCCAGGCAAGAGATGCCCACTGATGCAATAGTGCCATGACTGGAGATAATCAACTGCTTTGTGAATGGATCTGACTTCCACTTCATGGGAATAAACACATACCTGATGTCATAAATCTGATCAAAAATCTACAGTTGTAAGAGGGAATGAACCCAACAATGTAACACACCACTGTCATTCACCTAAATGAACCTGTTGTCAAACTGCCTTCTATGTATTTATACTCACAGACTCCCAGTGCTCTCAGCCTAGGGCTGAGAATGTCAGGCAATGCAAAGACACATCCCCGGTCAAAGAACTGAGAACAAGTGAGTAAAGAGTCTTCATTCTTAAAGGGGATGTCCATATTACCTCTTCTACCCCAATATCCAGGAGCATCACAGAAGAAATGGTAGAAAGAGCCAGGCGGTGGGGAGAAATGTCACAAAATGCTGCTATCTTGATGTAACAAGGCACCTACAACCATAAACACATAGTAGCTCTGGGAATCCGGAGGAAGGTAGGCTCCCACTTTCCATTATGAAGGGCTGAGGTGCTCATGAGGAAAATGACCAAGGTTAACCCAAATGAAGAAAAGTTCCATTCTTGAGGATCAGGAGAAACAAAGGTAAGGACTGAAGAGTCCTGGATTCCCCTGCAGTTATTGATGTTTTACTCTTTAAGCTCTTTGGATCTTTGCCGGGGAGGGATGCCACCCAACTCCCAAATAAATCACACACAGAGGATTATTCTTAGTTATGAATGCCTGGCCTTAGTTTGACTTGCTTCTTGCCAGCTTTTCTTAAATTATACCAACTACCTTTTGCCTCTGGGATTTTATCTTTCTCTTATGTAAATCTTACTTTCACTCTAACTCCATGTCTTCATGTGTAGCTGGGTGGCTGTCCCTGATGTCCTCCTCTCCCTGTTCTAGCTTGCTCCTCCTTTTCCCCATTTCTTCTTCTATTTATACTCTTTACCTGCCAGTCCTGCCTATCCTGTTAAAGTTTTGATGTTAACATAGTAAGATTGTATACAAAAAGAACAATGATCAAGTAAAGATTACATTCACAATATACTATATTCCAATTCATTTGTATCTGGTAAATTTAAAGAAAATACTCTATAATTTATGTTATTTTAGTAAATCCAAAATTTTATGCCTAACTTACTTTTTATCATACCTAAGAAGAACTATAATTCAACTATCTAATCTTCAATTCCATCAGAGACACCAGAAGGATATAATATAATTTAAATAACTAAAAAGTGTATTGCAGATGACTTCCAAAAAAATCTAGAAATGAGCTTCCGTGTTCCCTATCCAACCTTCCTTTATCCCAATCCTCCTTTTTCTCCAAGTTCCCCCCTTCCTCCCCTTCTCCCTATTCTCTCCCCATCTCCCCTTACCCCCATCCCACCCCACCCCCAAGATCTCAATTTTTTCCCCAGCAACTTTGTCTACTTCCCATAGCCAAGAGGATAACTATATGTTTTTCCTTTGGTTCACCTTCTTACTTAGCTTCTTTAGGATCACGAATTGTAGGCTCTGTGTCACTTATTTATGGCTAGAAACCAATTATGAGTGAGTACATCCCATATTCATCTTTTTGGGTCTGGGTTACCTCACTCAGAATAGTGTTTTCTATTTCCATCCATTTGCATGCAAAATTCGAGAAGTCATTGTTTTTTACCACAGCATAGTACTCTAATGTGTAGATATTCCACACTTTCTTCATCCATTCTTCCATTGAAGGGCATCTAGGTTGTTTCCAGGTTCTGGCTATTACAAATAATACTGCTATGAACATAGTTGAACAAATGCTCTTGTCATATGATAGGGCATCTCTTGGGTATATTCCCAGGAGTGGTATTGCTGGGTCTAGGGGTAGGTTGATCCCAAACTTCCTGAGAAACCGAAATACTGATTTCCAAAGTGGTTGCACAAGATTGCATTCCCACCAGCAATGGATAAGGGTACCCCTTCCTCCACAGCCTCTCCAGCAAAGGCTATCATTGGAGTTTTTTATTTTAGCCATTCTGACAGGTGTAAGATGATATCTCAAAGTTGTTTTGATTTGCATTTCCCTGATCACTAAGGAGGTTGAGCATGACCCAAGTGTCTTCTGGCCATTTGAACTTCCTCTGCTGAGAATTCTCTGTTCAGATCAGTGCCCCATTTTTTAATTGGGTTAATTAGCATTTTAAAGTCTAGTTTCCTGAGTTCTCTAAATATTTTGGAGATCAGACCTTTGTCTGTTGTGAGCCACCTTAGGGTTGGCAAGAGATTTGAACCTAGAGTGGCTCCCAGGTGCCCAAGCCGAGGTCCCCAGTTAATTCTTTGGGCAGCTGGGGATAGGGAACCTGAAATGACCCTAGCCTATAGCAATACTGACGAATATCTTGCATATCATCATAGAACCTTCATCTGGTGATGGATGGAGATAGAGACAGAGACCCACACTGGAGCAAGGGACTGAGCTCCCAAGGTCCCAAAGAGGAGCAGAAGGAGGGAGAACAAGAGCAAAGAAGTCGGGACCACGAGGAGTGCACCCACCCACTGAGACAGTGGAGCTGATCTATTGGAAGCTCACCAAGGCCAGCTGGACTGTGACTGAAAAAGCATGGGATAAAACTGGACTCTCTGAACATGGCGAACAATGAGAGCTGATGAGACGCCAAGGACAATGAAAAGGGGTTTTGATCCTACGTAATGTGCTGGCTTTGTGGGAGGCTAGCCAGTTTGGATGTTCACCTTCCTAGATATGGACGGAGGGGGGAGGACCTAGGACTTACCACAGGGCAGGGAACCCTGACTGCTCTTTGGACTAGAGAGGGAGGGGGAAAGGAGTGGGGGGAGGGGGAGAAGGGTGGGAGGAGGGGGAGGGAAATGGGAGACTGGGAGGAAGTGGAAACTTGTTTTTTCTCTCTCATTTTCTCAATTTAAAAAAAGAGGAAAAAAATCTAGAAATGACGGAGACATTGACTGCCTAGACAATTACCCAAATTTCTTTTGCAACATTGGGGCATTCATCTTTAGACTACAGATGCATAGTATCTAGCAGACTTTTCAATGAGGCAAAAAATTTGAAAGACTCCCACTTATATTGTTAGTAACTTTTTTCTGTCCTGCAGAATGTCTGGAAATTTCTTCTGGGAAGCAGGGACCCTGAAGGATCATTCTGCCTTGTTTGGGCAAAGTTCAACAATCACTTTCCTGTGGGTCCTGCATGTCCAGTTTATACACATATATACATATACTGACAAGCAATCCAGGCAAGAGTAACTCCTTGCCTAAATGCCTAGCCTTGCCACAGTGAAGTCAAAATCCATATGGAGTTCCTTTGATGCCCATCATCTCTGAAGTAAATTGGTGCTTCCAGAAGCAGATGTGTCTCATTGCCTCGAAAAGTCCTAAACTAACAAAATATTTTAAATGCCATATTCTATAGGTCTTTGAAAGGTTTGAAGACCATCTGTCTGTCTAAAATGTATCTCTATATGATCTGGAAAGCATACTAGCATATCTACAAATTTGATTATTATAGATGACTAACTACTGAACTGTGTTTCTTGGTTATCCTAGATAGTTCATAATAATATCTTTCAAAAGCTAGAATTGTACTTTACATTTTTAAGTGAGCTGCATAGGTACCATATCTTAGACAAGAGTAGAAACATATATACAGTATGTTGTAACAAAATGAACTTAAACTTGAATCAATATACAAAAATTCTTTAAACCAAAGTAAAACCATACATGCAGGGTGTCATAACAAAAAATTATCTTAAATTTGTATCAATGTACAAAATTAAACAAGAGCAAAACATATATACAGTATAACAAAATTTACTTTGAATTTGTATCTGTATACTAAAATCCAGGCCAAGGCAAAATATCTAAGATTTGTAGTTTTATCTTATATTCCTATATTTCTCTAGATTATAACAAACATCATAACACACAAAATATCCAAAGGCCACCTTTTCTCTTGGGAATGTTGGTTCAGTACTCTCCATACCTCTTCCTGCTGTCTGTAGGTGAAGACATCCCCAATGGTCCCCAAGAAAAAATTTGAAGCAATGACCAAGTCCTGGGAAGACCAGTTATAACCTTTGTTGATAGATATTACCTGTCAAGATTCAGGAGGTCTCTCTTGATCAAACCAGTCCATATCAAGGTGAACAAAATCACAGCCTCTTGTTTCCTGTGGAAACAAGAGCAAAACTATTTCTCCAAAGCATTTTTTATTTCCATTTGATAAATAAATGCTTTTGACTTTTTAAAAGTTAAGGCATTCATAGAATATCTGGGTTGGTTTATTTCCACAGTCCTTCTTTCAATTACAGGTCTCTTAGCAATTGTCCTTTGCTTTTTAGCAATCAAAAAATCCAAAATCAACACAATAGCATACAGGATCCAGACTCCCTGTGTATTTCCCATCTTTATGTGGCTTATTTCTTTTACATTACTTTTACTGTCTTCTTAAAGACTTTATTTTAAATTATTTATTTATTTATTTCTATAACTGTCCATATCCATTTTCTTTTCTTTCTTAAGCTTGTGCACATTGTAAAACACACTAGAACCTGATTCGTGGTTTTTCTGTCTGGACCTTTTTTACTGGGTACCTCTAATCTTTTTTGACCAAGCAAACTTTAGACTGCTGAGCTACACCTCATCCTCTAGTACTCCATAGGCTGGATGCTCCCACTCTTGGTTTGGATCATGATAGCCAAGCCTAAAGCTTGCATGCTGCCAGATCAGAATTGTGTGACTAGGAACTGCCTTCAACTTTCTGAGAACTCTAGAATGCCATTTCTTGCACTGTAGAAGGAAATTTTACTTTGTTTTTTGTTTCTACTTAATTTACTAGCTACTTACGGGCTCACCTGCAGGCATAAACTCTTAAAAGAGCTGTAAACTTTTTCTTCCGGCTTTCTCGTGGCTTATGTGGAAATAAGGCCCTACATTGGGTGCCAAAATGTTTTTTGATGTTTCACTCTTTTAGCTCTTTGGTTCTTTGAGGGGGAGGAACGTCACCGAGCTCCCAAATAAATTACACACAGAGGATTGTTCTTAGTTATGAATGCCTGGCCTTAGCTTAACTTGCTTCTTGCCAGTTTTTCTTAACTTAAATTATACCAACTACCTTTTGCCTCTGGGATTTTATCTTTCCCTTATGTAAATCTTACTTTCACTCTTACTCCATGTCTTCATGTGTAGCTGGGTGACTGTCCCTGATGTCCTCCTCTCCTTGTTCTGTCTTGCTCCTCCTTTTCCCCATTTCTACTTCTATTTATACTCTCTGCCTGCCAGTCCAGCCTATCCTTGCTTCTACCTTTCTATTGACCGTTCAACTCTGTATTAGAACCATCAGGTGTTTTAGACAGGCAAAGAATCACAGCTTCACAGAGTTAAACAAATGCAGCATAAACAAAAATTACATTCCTTAAAATAATATTCCCCTGCTGTTGTGAATACATATCTCCCTGCCTGGCAGAGAACAAAAAGAAGATAGCGCCTGAGTCCTAGATACACAAGCTTACCTTCCAGATTTAGTCAAGCCTTTTGCTCCCTGTCTTCACTCTTCTTTCCTCATCCTATAGACCAACCCATACCAACTTCTCAACATACCTAACAAGTCCCTTTCATTTTTCCACAACTGCTCATCCTTATGCTTTATGTCTGAATCCCTCTCTTTCATTGCTCACTCTCCCAAGCTGCACCTCCACATGCTTCACAGTGTCCTGCTCATCCACATTCTTCTCAGAAACTTTGCGGGTCAAGGAGTTAATTTTAGAAGCTAAGTCTTAGACTACTCCCACTTCCATGTTTTGTTTGGTTTGCACACATTCTGAATGTGCATCTTCTTTGTGACTTCTATCTACTCTCCAAGTGTAGGACACAGCCCCCTTCTTACAATCCTCTCTGACTCATCTGACCCCTCTGGATTCTCTGATACAGTTTCCCAAGTACAACTCATCACAACCAAACCTAAAAGTCTGTGAACTTGGCATAGCTTTTAGTCTCATCCCTGTGCCTGAATTATAATATGGTATTAGGTGGGTGATAGCCCTGAAAAGAAGAAGAGAAAATACTAGTGGATTTGAGAACATCTTCAACCTTTTTTCTTCTGGGATGAAATCTTAGGAGTTGTTGAGCCTGGGACATGTTGGCAAAGCAGGTGTTTGACTCCCTGTGTCTATGCAAGTACTGTGTTGTTACGGATTTTTTTTTTTTTTTGGAAAGCTACACCTAGAAAAGATCATTTAATAGTATCCTGCTCGTTTCTTAGACAGAGTCTGGTACAATAGAGTTTTCTTTTATGAGAGTCAATATTTCTTATGAGTAAGTTGATGTCAGGAAAATAAAGTAAATAGGGTACTCAATGGTCAGTGTTGATCGAAAACCAATTTGAGACTAAACATTAATGCCAACTACCTAACTTCTCTAGGTACTACACAGAGACCATTATAGAAAACAGCAACTGGCCAAGAGGAATAAATCTACAAAACATTTCTTGCAAGAGACCTGAACCTAGAGGGGCTCCCAGGTGCCCAGGGGGATGCCCCCAGTTAGTGCCTTGGGCAGCTGAGGATAAGGAACCTGAAATGTCCCTATCCTATAACCACACTGATGAATATCTTGCATAACACCATGGAAACTTCATCGGGCGATGGATGGAGATAGAGACAGAGACCCACATTGGAGCACCGGAATAAGCTCCCAAGGTCCCAATGAGGAGCAGAAGGAGGGAGAACATGAGCAAGAAAGTCGGGACCGTGAGAGGTGCACCCACCCACTGAGACAGAGGGACTGATCTATTGGGAGCTCACCAAGGCCAGCTGGACTGGAACTGAAAAAGCATGGGATAAAACCGGACTCTCTGAACAATGAGGACTGATGAGAAGCCAAAGACAATGGCACTGGGGTTTGATCCTACTTCATGTTCTGGCTTTGTGGGAGCCTAGCCAGTTTGGATGCTCACCTTCCTAGACCTAGATGGAGGGGGGAGGACTGTGGACTTTCCACAGTGCAGGGAACCCTGACTGCTCTTCGGACTGGAGAGGGATGGGGAAAGGAGTGGGGGGAGGGGGAGTGGTGTGGGAGGAAGGGGAGGAAAATGGGAGGCTGGGAGGAGGCGGAAATTTTTTTTTTTTTTCAATAAAAAAAATACTCAGGACTTTCTCTATAAAGAAAAAAAAACAGTTCTTGCACCTACAGTTCAATGAAGGTCAGGGAAGATGGAGCAGAAATATTGTAAGGGTCAGAGGAACACAGAATTTGCTAGAAAAGAGAGGGAAACTTCACCCATGTTGCTTCAACAATAAGGCTGCCTAATGAGACACACAAGAACATCAATAAAGACGCTAAAATGGAAAGAAAAGTCTCCTGGGAAGCCCACTGTAAACAACGAAATGCAGGCAACTGAGGAATGCTGACAATGGAAAAATTAGTCGTCCCAGGGATGAGGCCCCTAATTTGTTATTCAATATCAAGTTGTCAGTCCTGGGACCATGTACATACAAGCAACACTAAATGAACTTGGCAGGTTGTAGTTACATATTTATTAATTTCTTCCCTCCCTCCCTGTAGAAGGAGTGGCGGGCTGCCTTCCCAAAATAATTACACAGAAACTGTATTCTTTTAAACACTGCTTGGCCCATTAGCTCTAGCCTCTTATGGGCTAACTCTCACATCTTGATTAACTCATTTCTATTAATGAGTATAGCAGTGCTCATGAGGAGGTGGCTTACCGGGAAGGATCTTAACCTGCATCCATCTCAGAGAGGAAAGCTATAGCATCTGCTTCACTTCCCTTCTTCCCAGCATTCTGTTTTGTCTACTCCACCCACCTATGTTCTCACCTATCAGGCCAAGCAGTTTATTAATTAATCAATGAAAGTAACAGATAGACAGATGACCCTCCTCCATCACCTCCCTCCCTCCCTCTCCCTCTCCCCGCCTTGTGTGTGTGTGTGTGTGTGTTAGTGTGATAACAATTAAAGAGGCCATGAATTTGAAAAGGAAACATTGGTAAAAGGGACATGGAAGGGCTTGGGGGAAATGGTGTAACTGCAGTTTAATTTTTCAAAGAAAGTCTTCTAGTTTCAAAGCACAGATCTACTTTATACCTTAGAGAGACTCAGTCTTCTGTACTGAGAAGGTGGGCTTGACAATGAAGAGTGAGAAACTCTGGGTTCAGTGCCAGAGGGTCTGAGTTCTGGCTAGTACTAATACCAGGTTTCAAATACATTAGGTGATCCTGTGAAAGCCTCAGCTCCACTCTAAGGCTTATCCTCTACACTAATTCAATAGCCTACTTTCCCTAAGATGGTCACTGATGTCTTTTAAGCTCTGACATGATGCTAATGCATTCGATTTCTAGACCCCGATTTCCATTTTTGGGTAGGCAGTGTAAAGAAAAGGCAGTATTGCGGTCTGGGAGTGAAGATAAAGGTTAGAAACCATTCTCTGGTCTAGTCCATATATCCATGATTCCATCTATATAACATATGCTAACTGAATATCTACTCTGTGCTAATCTCTATTATAAACATCAGGGATCCAATAAATAGCCAGAGTAACAGCAAGATATCTCAACAACGTTTAGGTTCTAATGGTCTAATGTAGATAATGTACAAATCAAGAAATACATGTTTAATACGTCAGGACTGGGGATATAGTTAGGTGTGGTAGGGTGTTTGCCTAGCACACATGAAATCCTAGATTTTGTGCCCAGAAATCCATAAACTAGGAATGATGATGCTCACCTCTGGTCCCAGCACTCAGGAGATAGAGGTTGAAGGATGAGAAACATAAAATCCTCCTTGTTGAGTTCTGAGTATAAAGCCAGCCTTGAATATGTAAATTGATTGGTAGACAGGTAGGTAGGTATACAGACAGACAGACAGACAGACAGACAGACAATCAGACAGACAGATACATGATCGATAAATAGATAGATAGCATAGATAGAATCTACACATTAATATGTAGCAAGTTGAAAGCGATACCGTATGAAGCTACATGCTAGGAGGCTTTATCCTGTGTACCCCCATGTCATGCTTTCATGTAGATGATGACTAATATAGCTGGGGATGAGTTATATAAAGAAAAATAAGCAATCATGGAGAGCAGTGGAAGGAGTGGTTTTAGGATTTAGCTTCAAGTAGTCTTGAGTGAAGTAAGAAGATAGACCACACAAAGAGTCTGAAAATAAAAGAAGCTGAGGAATGGAAAGAGTGAGCTGAGGTCCTGATGCAGGAGTGGGGTTAATGTGTTTAGGGGAGGTCTTGAGGACAGTGTAATCTTACAATGGTTTCTTTGTCACTTGCTTGGCCTCCTCCTTCATATGGACACCTTGTTTTTGTTATTCCTTCCTTCCTTCTTTCCTTCCATCCATTCATCCATAATGTTAGTAAGTCAGTCAATATTCATTAAACACCAGTTACAGCACCAACTACCATGGACCTTTTCCTGCTAACTGTGTGCTCTGCTCTAATTAGACACTATACCTATTCTCCTCCTAAGATCAGAGAAGAAATAATTTTTTCTAAAAGAAGAAGAAGAAGAAGAAGAGGAGGAGGAGGAGGAGGAGGAGGAAGAGGAGGAGAAGAATCAAAGTGAAATGGAGCCCTCAGACATACCTTAGGAAAATCACGTGTCGCTTGGTCTTAGCCCTCAACATGGAGATCATTTGTGGATGAGGTATCTGAAGTCTTACCAGGGGCTTCACCATAGAAAATTGTGCTTGAAATTTTATAAATGGTTACACTAATTTCCAAAAAGGAGAGATCAAGGGTGATGGGACAGCTTTAATTGGGGGAATCAGTCTGTGGACACGTGGTTGCTAGATCTTGGGAAAGAGATGAATGCAGCAGGGCTCTATCCTCAGGCGGGAGAGAGAAGACATGCACAGATCTGCATTCATTGAAACTGGAGCATCAGTGTCCTCAAAGACAAGGGCTGTAGGAATGTGCTGGAGGAACTGAGAAAGCATTCGCTGTGGTCTCGAATGATTAAAAACTATTCAGAAAAGCTAGGGCTTAAGGATAAGCGGGATTTTGCCAAGCGGCAGCAGGAAGATGAAAGGAAGGAATAAGACAGACAGGTGGCAAGTTCAAGAGGCTGCTAGAGGAGTCAGGATTCAGGCAGCCTGAGAAAGTCTGAATTCTGGGGCCAATTCATGAAGTTTCATTTTTCAACAAACATGGGATACCGCCTTCTCCTCTCCACTGTCAGTCCTACGAAGTCCAATTTGAAGGGATTGGGATCAGCATCAGCTTCTAAAACAACAACAGCAAGGTGCGCTACAATCCTAAATCATAGCAAACTAGACCCAGGGAACTTTCCCCAAGTTAGGACCAAGTGTGTTTCTATTCAATTCCCTAAACCTGGTGCAGCACTCTACTTCTAGAGACACTGAGGAAATTTTCATTTGGTTAGTGAGATTAAACCAGAGACCAAGTCATCTTTTTTTTTTTTTAAACTCTGAGAACAGTCAATGCCTCTCACTAAGAGAGAAGTAAGATTTTATCTGTTCTGGTTGCTGTAGCTGTGTTAGTTTCATAGTGTCGGTACTGAGCCTCGGGTCTCACCCACGCTATGCTGGCGCTGTTTGCTGGATCATGCCTCATGCCCCAGCTTTTTAAAGTACTATATTACAGACTTTATATGAAAATTTTCCCCAGACTAGGAACTAGATGAGCTAGAAACTTGTGGACACAGAACTTAACTTTGCTATTTGATTACCTCATGCCATCTGACCAATCCGAGTCTTGCTTCTTGGACTGTTAAAAGAGTTAAATAACACACGCATACATACACTCACAGACATAGATCCAAAACCACAAAACAAAAACAAAAAACAAACAAAAAAGCCGGGCAGTGGTGGCGCACACCTTTAATCCCAGCACTCGGGATGCAGAGGCAGGCGGATCTCTGTGAGTTAGAGGCCAGCCTGGTCTACAGAGCTAGTTTCAGGACAGGCTCCAAAAGCTACAGAGAAACCCTGTCTCGAAAAAAAAAAAAACAGACACATACTTTACAGTTGCATTTTTATAACTTTGAAAGTGGTTTAAAAGCATATTTTTATTGAGTGTGTGTGTGTGTGTGTGTGTGTGTGTGTGTGTGTGTGATGTATGCCACACATATGCAAATGCCCATGGAGGTCAGAAGAGCATGTTGGATTCCTTGGAGCTGTAGTTACAGGCAGTTGGAAGTGGCCGATATGGGTGCTGGGAACCATTTCCTGTCCTCTAGAAGAGCAGCAAGCACACTTAAGCCGTGAGCCTGCTCTCTAACCCCATCACTCAAGTCTCATTGGCAGTATTTCTCTTGACTTTGATGGCAGATTCTAGGCTGTATGGGAAGCTCTGTCCTCCCTGCCTACCTGATGAAATGTGAATGGAAACATTCCTTGTAAAATGGGAAATGGACAAAAGCTAAAGAAATAGGGGTCACTTATGGCCTTATTCGGTGTCTGATCTCAGTTCCTAACCTCTGATAAAGTCGTCTCGGAATCCCCGAGCAGGCTCTGTGAGAAAGAGGATTAGAGGGTATTAACCAGCCAAGAAGATCCCGATGTCCGAGGGACACCTTGGACAAACCTTTGCTATTGATTAAAGGAATTAGCGATTTTGGAATGTACGGGTAGACAAAAGGCATAGCAATGCAATCCTTTTCCACAAGCCCAGGCACAGACCAGACAATCACTGGTTTCTTGCTCTTTGCTGGTGCACACCTGTGGTTCAACAGGCTAAATTTCTAGAAGGAACCCTTTTGACACGGAGCCCCCTGTCTAGAGGGCATGCCCTCCCCAGCAGGGCACCCCACTCTGTGCCGCTCCACATCTTCCAGGACTCTGGTAGCCAATGGCTACCACAAAGACTGGTAAGAGAGCAGCCAGATTCTGCTCTGAGTCTGCCGTGGGCTGCAGTAGAAGCCAGGAAACCACCCAGATTGTCTACATTTGGTCTCCACCACCCACAGTTGCGAAAGGCAAACAAATACAGTCAACATTAGGGGAGAAGGTAGGAGGTGACGGAGTGAACATAGGAACCGTGTCCAGGGTGAGGCAGGTTGAGTGCCTTGTGAACAACAGAAGTGACAGGAGAAAAGGAACACATTCACTACAGAGCTACATGGAGCCTCGTAATCCAGATTTGCTAGTGGACCCTTAAAAATCTCGGATAACACTTTGAATGCCCCTGGGCTCCAATACCTTCCAAACACATATAGTAGAGTTGGCTATTGGATGAGGAAGCTTCTCGCAACACTTAACTATGAGTCTCTTTCACACACATGTTGTTATATGTTCTTATTGCCACTTATGAATTTGTTATGATAATATGAAGCCATCTGCAGCTAGACATGTAACTGATACAGACAGAACATAATAAGCATCGTTCAATGCTTATAACCCTCTTTAGTACACAACATGGCGGTGTTGTCTCACTGTCTGCAGTGACCACACAGATGTTAACTTGCAGTCGCATGTCTCCAGCCTGTGCAGGGTTGATTAACAAAGCATGGGTTAGGGACCTTTTTTTCTTTTTTCTAATTCTTTATCTGACATGTTGCTTTGTTTTATTTTAAAAATAAGATTGGGAAAAAATAAAGAAATGGGATTTTATTTTGTTTTGTTTTATTTTATTTATTCTTCTCCCATACAATACATCCCAACCACAGCCTCCCCTACCTCCCCTCCTCCCAAATCTCCCCCTTTCTCTCTCCCCCAGATTTACTGCTCCCACGTTTCCCTTCAGAAAAGAGTTAGCAGGGATCAGAAAGCTGGATTACTCAGAGACCTAGGGAAGAACTAAACACATGTGACTAAAAGTTAATAAAATAATTCCTACTGATATTCTGCTCTATGC
Source organism: Microtus pennsylvanicus (assembly GCF_037038515.1). Lineage (NCBI taxonomy): Eukaryota > Metazoa > Chordata > Mammalia > Rodentia > Cricetidae > Microtus > Microtus pennsylvanicus. The sequence goes on from NC_134586.1 coordinate 22,427,101, forward strand.
ATGGGATAGGTGCCTAACTCCATGTCATCAGAGAGGCTTCCTCCAGCAGCTGATGGGAAGAGATACAGAGACCCATCACCAAACCTTAGGTGGAGCTCAGGGGAACCCTGCAGAGTAGGGGAAGGAAGGATTGTAGAGTCAGAGGGTTTGAGGACCCCAGAACACTATCTACAGATTCCACTAAGCAGAGCTCACAGGGGCTCACAGAGACTGAGGCAGCAACCGCAGAGCCTGGGTCGGCACCAGGCCCTCTGCATGCTTGCTGTGGTTCTTTAGCTGAAGGTTTTTGTTGGACAGTGGGAGAGGGGGTGTCTCTGACTCTCTTGCCTGACAATAGGACCCTTTTCCTTCTACTGGGTTGCTTCATCCATCCTTGATATGAGAGTATAGGCCTAGTCTTATGTGGAGGCCTGAAAATATGAGCCTATTTCCATGTTTTCCCAAGGTCAGAGAGTTGGAACTTAGCTCTAGTTCCTTCAAGGTTATTGTGCTTCTACCTCAAAGGTCCCACCTAGGCGTAGTTCAGAGAGTTCTGCTCTCTCAAGGTTATTGTCAACAGTGTGGCTAATAGCCAGACCTTGTACTCCAGGAATAGAGAAGTAGATCTGGTCTACCTCAAACAAAAGTCTCAAGATTCAACTAAGTTCCAGTTCCCTTAAGGAGATAATTTTGAATTCTACCCAGGGAGTGGTTTGCCTAACAGAATGTTTTGGTCTAGGGTATGAGTGTGACTTGTTTTGTTCTAGCAAAAGAATGTTTAACTGTGGTTGTAGCCCGCCACTTTTAACTAGCCTGTTCATTTTCTGTTCATTTCATTTCTGTTCATTGTATCTTGTTAAAGCAGTCTTTTATCTGACTCCTACCTTTAGAGGCCAAGGGTGTTTCAAGCAATTGGAAATTAAATGCAGGCAAATTTTAGTACTCACTGGAATTCCCTCCCAATACTATTCTATGCATCTACATTTTATTTTCATTGCATCTTCATAATATTTACTATTATTTCTAAATCTTCACGCCTCTACCCTGGCAAAAGGTATTTTTGTCAAGGCTAGTCCCCGACAGTCTTATTGCAACCTGCCATTCCGTTTGATAACAAGTTTGGTTGATACCTCTGGAAAACGGGATTTTAAATCCATCTGCCCTTATAGATGTTTCCTGTTTTAGACAGGGTCTCTCCTGGAACTCACTCTATTGACCAGCCTGACATCAAACACAGAGATCTATCTGTCTCTACCTCTTCACTGCTGGGATTAAACATGTCTGCTTCCATGCCGGCTCTTTTGTTGTGCACACATTGGTCCTATAAAATCTCATGTCGTTCTATTACATTGCAACTAACTTTGGTCCTCTCTTAAGGGCTCTTTCCCCAAATATAACGTCAAAATAGGATAATCTGAGGACATCATTCAGTCCGTTAACAGCCCCACTGGTTATTTAGGAATGTATTTTGTACATATTTATGAATTTCTAAAATTTCCTTTCCCCTTGATTTATAACTTTTTAAAAGTAATTTCTGCACTTGTGAATCCATTGAGGCTTATTTTGTGGCTTGGTACATAGTTTATCTTGGAGAACATCCCATATATACTTGGAAAGCAGGCATATTTGGGTGTTGTGAGGTGGGGTGTTTGTTTCACTGATCTGCTTGGTTTATACTGTTGTTCAGTGTTACATTTTCTTGGTTGACGTCTGCTTAGCAGCTCTATATTAAAGAATATGTGGTGTTAAACTCTTATCATCGAATTGACATTTCTCTCCATTTGGCTCTTACAGATCTTGTTTTATGTGTTTTGGACCTCTGTTGTTAGATGTGTATATGTTTATATTTGCTATTTCTTCCTAATTAATTAAAACTTTTATTGTTACAAAATATCTCTTGTTGCTTCTATTATCAATTTGTTAAGAAGTCAACTTAAATGATAGCAATATGGCCATCCCAGTTCCCTTTTGCTCACTGGTTCTGTGGTATACTTCTGTCTACCCCTTTGGCTTCTGAAGTATTTGTGTCTTTGTATCTAAAGTGTGTCTCTGTAAGTAACATATTCTTTGTTCATTAAAATAATTCATTTCACCAGCTTCATTCTTTGAACAAAGTAGTTCAACTACTTATATTCCAAGTAGTTGCATTCAAGGTAGGATTTACAGGGGTCATTTAGCTATTTATATTGTATACAGCTTATGGCATCTTGCTTCTTTCTTTCTCTATTACTGCCTGCTTTTGTATTGAGTAGATATTTTCTAGTGCACTGTTTTAATTTTCTTCTGGTTTCTCTCTTTCTCTCATACACCCACACATATGCATACATATGTATATGTATACACACACACACACACACACATTCCTAGTGGTTGCCCTGGGGACTGTAATCAACATCTTAACTTACAACAATCTAGAACATATCAATGTCAACTTAATTTTAATTTTAATCATACAGAAAAACTATTTTCCCTTATAATTACATCCCTCCTTATGCTGTTATTACCATGGTTGTTCTTTCTCAGTTGTTTTTCATTGCATAGGTCTAAGGAATTACAAGCACACCTTTAAGAATCCTTTGACATTTGCTTGTGAAGTTGTCTTTGCAGGTGCTCTTTGTGTCTTTATCCAGCGTTCAGCTGCTCCGCCCTCTCGTTCATTTCAGCTCTGAAGGCCTCCTTGCACACTTCTTGCACACTTCTTGTAATGCACACCTGTCAACAATGAACTTGTCCTTTCATTATCCAAGATTAGCTTAATTTCCCCCTTTATTGAAACGTAAATGCCTAGATAGCTAGTCTGGTGGATGAGGCTTTTCCAGGAAGTGTCGTGGCCCGTGAGGGTCCAACATAAATTCCCTAATTCCTCAAACCGGCTGGAACGGAGTCGCGAGGAAAAGAACCGACACAGCTTACACCGTCATCATGGAAAATGGCCAGCTCTTTCGTTTATTGTCCAAACCTTTTATATACCCACACCAAATTGAGCGGGGAAGGGGGAAAACACATTACGCCATTCCTTAGGCAGCCAAGTGCCTGGGCCCAAATCACATCCGCATCTAGCAGTCAGGTAGGCCCTGAATTAGCATCTCTATAAGACATCCTTCCAAATTACAAAGGAAAGAAGCACCAAATATCTGAGCTCTTAAGTCATCAGCTTCAGTCAAACATCTCTTCTCAGGTAATCCACATCTTAACAAAAGAAGCTAGGAGCAGGCATCCTGGCCTTTGTTAAGGGCAGAGACAGCTTGTCTGCAGAGCTACGTGGTCAGGTCGGACCAGGCTAATGGCTTTTGTGTCATATCGAAATATGGGCCCACAATCCACTCTCTCTTATTAATTTTAATAACTCCTGTGCTTCTGCAACAGGACAGATACGTCGCGCCTGACTTGGGCAAAGTCCTCTTCATTTACCCAAATTTTCCCGTCGTTGGAACAGGCATCTTTTATGCAAGCCCCTGTCTTAGGCATCTGGGGAGAAGAAGCTTCAAACCCGTCATTGACTGCCGACCTCTGTAAAGAGAAGAGTTTAGTGGAGAGAAATATACTTTTTAGGCCCTGTGTATCAGCCATTTCTTGTCAGGATGCATCATAATGCTTTATGTATAATTATGCTCCCAAATACTATATTCTCCTATCTTAAAGGAGAGTAGAATCACCTGAGTTGAAAATGTTTCTTCCGCTGGTACAGAACATCACTCAGAGTTTACTTTCTCAGCATGAGTATCAACTCTCAACATTCATCGTCACAACCTCTCTTTCAGCCAACTGTCAATCGCAGCAACTCACAATCATGATTTTTCCACATCATCGGTCAATACCGATCTTTAGACACATCATCGGTCAATACCGATCTTTAAATTTCTAATACCGTATTTTCATGTTTAGCCGGTCAAAACCAGCTCTCCCAATTTTCATAATTTCGTGTTTGGCCGGTCAATACCAGCTTTCTCAATTATTGATAATTTCATATTTAGCCGGTCAGTACCAGCTCTCCAAATTATTCGTAACTTCATGTTTAGCCGGTCAGTACCAGCTCTCCAATTATTCATAATTTCATGTTTAGCCGGTCAGTACCAGCTCTCCAATTATTTATAATTTCATGTTTAGCCGGTCAGTACCAGCTCTCCAATTATTAATTTTCTTTACCATAAATTCATACTCCTTTCGGTCATTACCGATGTATTTAGCACCATTGGTCATTACCAGATTCTTCCCATCACCTTATATGCAGCTGTAAATATCAGGTCATTACCGTTAAGAGCATAATACCATTCACTGTTATTAAATCTCATTTTCAGTCTTTGTGTAGCTGTTAAAACCTCATTCTGTCCCCTTGTTAAGTGAAGGGGGGTTTTTGACATACTTTATTTTGCATATTTCTTTCCCTGAGGGGAAAGCTTAGGTCTTAGTTCTTAGGTTTAATACTTTATTTAAAATGAGTTTTGTCCCATAAACCGAGAACACTCAAATGTTCAGTTTGAATCTTAGTTCTGAAGCAACAGGTTTCACACCACCGCCAGCAGCAGACACAGCAGTCAGCTCCTCTCAGCAGGATCTCTTTGTGCGAAGTCTCTTTGTAGCGCTGTGAGTTGCAGGTCCGGATCAGGCTCCTCTCTGTGGGCTGGGTTACTGGATTCCTCCTGGAGCCGATTTCCTTCTGTTCCTTCTGCTGCGCGGTTGTCAGCTACGCTGTCCTTAGGTCCGTTGTCCTTCTGCTGAATGCATCGAATTAGACGTTCTGGAAGCCATCTCGCTTGGTTTTCATCCTGTGAGAAAACACAGACATGCCCTCGACCCCAAATTAAAATGGGGTCGGGTCCCTTCCAAGTCCCATTGCAAGGATCTTTCCATTTGGCTTTAGCAAATGTGGTTTTTGTACCATTATGCCACAATCTGTCCGCAGCTGATAGCTCATGGACATCTGTATTTAGAAAGTTTAGCGTAAACAATGCATGATTTAAGGCATTGTGTGGCGTCTGAGGATACAACTCCCCTGTCTTTATTTTTTGGAGTTGTGTTTTCAAGGAGCTGTGTGCCCGCTCCACAATTCCTTGTCCTTGAGGATTATATGGAATACCAGTCTTATGAACAATATTTCATTGAGTACAGAATCTTTGAAAAGCTTTGTTAACATATCCGGATCCATTGTCCGTCTTTATTACCTTTGGGGTTCCCATGCATGAAAAGCATTTTAAGCAATGAGTTATTACATGCTTGGAAGCTTCTCCAGTTTGTGTTGTGGCCATTATGAATCCTGAGTAAGTATCAATTGTCACATGCACATATCTCAATTTTCCAAACTCAGTAATGAGAGTTACATCCATTTGCCATATATGGTCAGGAAGCAGTCCTCGGATATTTACCCCCAAATGAGGCATAGGTAGATATTGTGGGCATCTTTCACATTGCATAACAATTTGTCGAGCAGCTTCTCTGGTCAGCTTAAACTGTTTTCTTAAACTTAAGCTGTTTTGATGATGCAAAGCATGTGACTGCTGTGTAAGTTCAACTTGAGATACAGCAATTACTTTTGTAAGTTCGTCAGCTAGAGCATTACCTTCAGCTAACGGACCCAGAAGACTTGAATGTGCTCTGATATGTCCCACAAAACATGGTAACTTTCTACATTGTATGGCATTCTGAATCTGCTGAAACAATATTTTAACTTGTCCATTGCTAGTTGCTATATATGACACTGTTGAGGATTCCTAATGCTTCATAAATATACCGGCTATCAGTATATAAATTAAAGGCCTTATTATCAAAATTCTTAAATACCAGAGCTACAGCCCGCAGTTCAACTATTTGAGCTGAAGCTGGTTCTGTCTGTACCACATGTCCTTTGCCATTGACAACATAAGCAGCTTTTTCATTAGATGAGCCATCAGTAAAAATCAACAAAGCATCCTTTAAGGGATTCTTTGCTACTATTTTAGGAAAAATGAATGAATGCTGTTGCGCAAACTGCAATAACTGGTCAGCTGGGAAAATATTATTAATCTGACCTTGAAATTGAGCAAACGCAATTGTCCATGAATCACTATTTTGAAATAACCATTCAATTTGCTGCTTAGTGTAAGGAACATTGATTACAGCTGGTTCTTTGCCAAAGTATTTTCTAGATTCCATTCTGCTCTTCTGTGCTAAGCATGCTACTGCTTCAAAATAAGGATTTAATACTTTTGCTGGTGATACAGGCAGATGCAGCCATAAGAGTGGTCCATTCTGCCATAAGACTGTTGTAGGAGTCAGCCTTGTAGGTAAAATACACGCTTGCCATGTCTTGCTGTAATCAATATAGCACACCTGCTGTTCCTGTATAGCCTTCTCTATCTGTGAGAGAGTCTGTTTGGCAGCTTCTGAAAGCTGCCTGCTAGAATTTGGATCACTGTCTTCTTTAAGTATCTCACTTAAAGGCTCAAGGTCTCCTGTAGGAAACCTCAAATAAGGTCTTAGCCATTGTATATTTCCTAATAGCCTTTGAAAGTCATTAAGAGTCTTTAAGTCATCCTTCCTGATTTCTATCCTTTGAGGCTTAATTTCTTTGGGGTATAACATATGACCTAGATATTGAAAAGGCGGGTGCCTCTGTACTTTCTCAGGAGCGATAACCAAACCTGCTTTGCTTAGACACTGCTGTAATAATCCATATGTCTCTAGTAAAGTATCTTCATTTCTATGAGCCAACAAGATGTCGTCTGTGTAATGAATTGCGTACACCTGTGGAAATTGATTTCTAACTTCCTGTGTAGCTTGGGCTACGAATTTTTGGCATAATGTAGCACTATTTAACATACCCTGGGGTAAGACATTCCATTGATACCTCCTCATTGGCTCTTTGAAATTAACTGAAGGAATGCTAAAAGCAAATCTTTGACAATCTTGTGGCGCTAAAGGAACTGTATAAAAACAATCTTTCAAGTCTAAGATAATCTTATGTGTGCCTTTTGGAATGGCTGCCAGGGACGGCAATCCTGGTTACAATGCTCCCATTGGCTGTATGGTTGCATTAACCTCTCTTAAATCCTGAATCAATCTCCACTTTCCCGATTTCTTTTTAATAACATAAATTGGAGAGTTCCATGGAGAATTAGATGGTGAAATATGTCCACTATCCAGCTGTTTCTGCATTAACCGCTGGGCAGCTTGCAATTTTTCTTGTGTTAGAGGCCACTGACTCACCCATACAGGGTCATCACTTTTTCATATTATAGGGTCTGCATGGAGTGCAGGCCTTTCAGTGACCTCTCCTAAAAATATCCTAATCCTGCTCTAGAAGGTCTACTGTCTGGTACGACAGGATCAATCTTTCCCTTGTTCTCTCTTCCTAGACCTTGATTAGGTAATAATTCTTGTTGAAACATCTGATTAGTAAGAGCCGTGCTGGGAGAATATAAATATACTCCCATTCTAGACATGATATCTCTGCCCCATAAGTTCACAGGTAAATGGGGAATAATATACGGCTTAAAGGTTTCTTCATGTCCTTCCTCATCTTTCCAATGCAGTTCATTGCTACTTTGTTCAGGATTTCTAGTCTGACCAATTCCCTGTAACTGTGTAATAGTCTCCGTTTTTGGCCACTTAGAAGGCCACTGACTGGCGGTTATGACGGAAGTATCCGCACCAGTGTCCAGGAGACCAGAAAATCTTTTTCCATTTATAAATAAAGTGAGTTCTGGTCTCTGAGGACCTATGGTCTGTACCCAAAATGCATCAGATGAACCAAATCTATCTTCTCCCTTTTATTTTTAAGACCTCCATATAAAACCAACAATACTTAACCTCATAAGAAAAAAATTTTAGAATTAACACTTAAATGCACTGGCACAACTCTAACACAATCTCGGTGGCATACACATTTAGACACAATAAGATCCCTTGAACTGAGAAGCTTCTGTATAGCAACGGATATAATCAACAAGATGTAATTGCCTATACAACATGAAAATATCCTCACCGATCATTAATCCACTTCAAAGAACTCTGGAAATTAGTCACCAAAAGAACAATTAATCCACTAAAAATGTATGCAACAGACCTAAACTGAAAACTCAACAGATGAACTTAAAATGATTGAAAGACATTTAAAAACTGCTCAAACATCAATAACCATTGGAAAACTGTAAATCTAAACAACTCTGAGACTCCATCTTATCTCTGTAACATGACCAAGATCAAAAATTCACTACTCACAACTTATGTTTAAGAGAAATTCTTCCATTGCTGTTGAATTCTCAGAAAATTAGGCATCAAACTACTTTAAAACTCAGCTATGTCTCTTTAGGGCCTATAAACAAAAGATGCTCAACCAACCATACAACAAGGACACGTGCTTAACCATGTTCATAGCAGAATTACTTTCTCATACACAGAATCTGAAAACAACTCAAATGTATCTCTTCTACACATATCATGAGATAGCCATAAATACCACTAATATCTTTGAGTAACTCTGACTATACAAATTGAAAACCTGTACAACAAGAACTTTAAATCTCTGAAGGAAGAGATTTAAGCCATTAGAAAATGTAAAGATCTCCTATTCTCTTGTAAAGATAGCACCAACATAGCAAAATTGACAATGTTACTGAAAGCAATCTATAAATCTAATGCAAATGACCATTAAACTTGTAACCAAATTTTTCAGACTTTGAAAAAACAATCCTCAACCTTGTGAGAAAAGACAAAAACTCAGGCTAGCCTGAACAATCTTAAAATCCTGTACAATCAAGGAATTTCTGAATGTATCACAATCTCTGACTTTAAACTTTACTACAGCCATAATACTGAAATCAATCCACCTTGGATACAAATTCACTTGCCTACAAACAGCAGACTTTTGACAAAAAGGCAAAATTGTGAAATGAAAAAGCATTTTAACCTGCTTATCTCAGAGGCTACCTTAATTTAAACCTGGCTTTTTTCTTTCAGTTGAAGCTGCGCTGCATGGCAGGGGGTAGAACACAGGCTCACTTTGTTAGACTGCCTTTCTGAGCTCTGGTGGGCGGATTTTTAACTATTTTTTTTTTAACTTGTAAATCATAAAATTAAGAATTTCTGAATCCTCTCCTCTGTTCTATAGACTGTGTGAGATTAAATTTGCTCTCTAAACTTACTTTTGCTCCTCCTTGCCTTTTACTTACAGGTGGGTTAGATTAACTGGCTACTGTGAACACGTGGCACCTCAATCTCAGCGGTAACTTCGTGATTCTTGGGCCAAAAGTCGTTTTTCCTTTACCTTTCCTACTCATTTAGCCATCAATAAAAGTTACAATTCTGGGTCTATCACACTTACAGATTCTCAATAACTCTGCCATTGTTCTGCTCCACTTTAACATAGCTACCAAAATATATAACTGAATAATTTTTCCTTATCCCACATCTAACTTATTTACAAATTTTTACTCCCGATTTAAATTTTGACCCGCTTTTCTACATTTATTTCTCTATTCTACATCTCTAGTTTTGAGTGCTCATTACTCACGCATCCACCGATTTTTTTTTTTCGCGGGTTCCTCACGTCTGGTCACCTCTTTCTTGCTTTTTGGGGAGCACCGATAAGCCTCACGTTTTCCTCTGTCCATTCTCCGGTTTCTCTTGGGGTTTAGTAGACAGCATTCACCATCTCTCTCGTGTTGTCTCTTCTCTGGGGTCATGGAGTTCGGCGTTCAGCATTGTGTTCCTTTTTCTTACTTTTTCCTCCGGCCTTCGTCTAGGGGTTCAGTAGTCAGCTCCAGTTGTCTTTAATCTTGGGGTTCAGTGGTTAGCCCCACGTTATCGGGCGCCAATTATGTCGTGGCCCGTGAGGGTCCAACATAAATTCCCTAATTCCTCAAACCGGCTGGAACGGAGTCGCGAGGAAAAGAACCGACACAGCTTACACCGTCATCATGGAAAATGGCCAGCTCTTTCGTTTATTGTCCAAACCTTTTATATACCCACACCAAATTGAGCGGGGAAGGGGGAAAACACATTACGCCATTCCTTAGGCAGCCAAGTGCCTGGGCCCAAATCACATCCGCATCTAGCAGTCAGGTAGGCCCTGAATTAGCATCTCTATAAGACATCCTTCCAAATTACAAAGGAAAGAAGCACCAAATATCTGAGCTCTTAAGTCATCAGCTTCAGTCAAACATCTCTTCTCAGGTAATCCACATCTTAACAAAAGAAGCTAGGAGCAGGCATCCTGGCCTTTGTTAAGGGCAGAGACAGCTTGTCTGCAGAGCTACGTGGTCAGGTCGGACCAGGCTAATGGCTTTTGTGTCATATCGAAATATGGGCCCACAAGGAAGCTGTCTGCCACTTCAAGTAGAGATCACTTCTGGGGACAGGGCTTTGGGGCAGTTTCAGACCTATCCTTTCTGTTTAACAGTGTTTATTAGGAAAGTAGAAGAAGACAAGATCTCCTGAGTAAATTGGGGGCATGGGGACCATGAGAGAGGGTAGGAGGGGAGGGGAAAGGAATGGAGGGGTGCAGAAAAAATACATAGCTTAATAAAAACAATTTTTAAAAACGAGGTGCTAAGGGTCAAAGGACAGTTTATTTTCTCTGTTGGATGGAAGGAATCTAGCACGTTTAAGAGCTGGGAAGGAGGAATGAGCAATTACCTAGGGGTGCATTTACAGAACTGTGGGGGAATGAAGGTGTGTAAGGAGACTGGTGGGGAACAGGCTCCTGAAAAATGGGAGTTACATGTGTGTTAACTGAAAAGATGGAAACCGTATCCTTGAAACTGGAAAGGTAGTCAGGGTGGTTGTGGATATTGAGAGAGTTTGACAGAGGCTTAAAGGATGAAGACAGTGACATCTGAGGTGACCTCATATGACCTTCTCCATGAAACTGAAATTAGCATTTCTCAAGAGCTGGAGGGTCAAGAGGGTGTAGGATTCCGGGGGTGGGGGGGAATGATGGTAGACTGGCTGGCACCGCTGAGGACTTGACAGCAGAGCTCAGCTAGTCCAAGGGGACTTTGAAAACTGAGTCAACGAGTACCCAGGCCATGACTTCTTAGTGGTTCCAATTTTATCTTTACAATTGTTCTAGAAAGGCGGGTGATAGAGGAAGACTCCAGAGCCCTGAAGACTGGGTTGTCATTCATCCTTGCCAGCTACAGCTTCTCTGTAGCGCTGTTTCTTCTGATCCTCTTCAACAAGAGAGGGAAGTTTCTCCACACTTGGGTAAGACAAAGTTCCACTTCACTGAAATACTGTGCAACGCACGCTTCATTTCTGGGTAACAACCAACTGGGTAACAAACATCTCAAGCCAAGGAATCAAACTCATGTTTATGTTCCTCTGTAGTTAAAGACAATCACATATTTTATATATATATAAACAAACAGCACACATTGATAAAACTAAGCTAAACTAATTCTAGTATTCTTGGCCTCTGCCTCTCACTGAGGGACCGGAGCAGTTAATGAGAGCTTGGGGAGGAAGTGCAATTTTCCTCAGTGGTGCAGCCACAGGTAAGTTGCCCATGCTTCAGAAAATAAGATCCACTCATGCTTGTGTAGGCAGCTATCAGTAAACTGAGTCACATGTGCGTGACCACACACGTGCGCACACACCCACACATCCATGCACTCTCATGTGCACGCATGCACACAACACATGCACACCCATGCGCATGTACCCAAAGCCGGAATGGATCTTCTAGGAAAAAGTTTCAGTGAGAGAAGAGTGATGATCGGTGGAGTTGAAACTATCAAATTCAATGGAATGCAATACAATGAAACTGTCAGCGAATAAGAAGAAACTGTTTTCTAAGAAAAAAACCATACATCTGGAGAAGTGGCTCAGAATTAAGAGCACTTGCTGCTCTTGTAGAGAACCTTGGTCTGGTTCCCAGCATCCACATAGGGGCTCATAATCACTAGTAACTCCAGTTTCAGGAAATCCTGTGCCCTCTTCTCATCTCTGTGGGCACTGGGCACATATGCAGTGTGTATACACGCATTCATACATATAAAATAAAATGAACATGTTTTTAATTTTTTTATATTTGATATTTTAATATAATTACATAATTTCTTCCCTCCCTGTCTTTCCAAACCCCACTACATGATCTTCCTTGCTCTCTTGCAAACTCATGGCCTCTATTTCTTTTTCATTGCTGCTATGTGTGTGCATGTATAGACACATATATTCCCAGACATAAGGAACTCATTCTGCACAATGCCATTCACGTACATTTTCTCAGGGCTGACCGTTTGGTATTGGATAACCAGTTGGTGTGTTCTTTCCTGGAGAGGACTATTTCTCCCACTATCGGCCTTCCTTAGTTGCCTGGAGGTTCTTGTGTAGTGTTGAAGCCTTGTGGGCTTCTCTCCACCCACTTAGGCATGTCCATTGCTGTTATCCTTGCTAAGTTCATGTTTAGACAGTCAAATTGGTGAAACTAGAAAAAAAACACATTCAGAATATTAAGAACTAAAAATATAAAGTAGCTATAACATTTAAGGACACCATGGAGTGGAAATGATTTCTAGAAACCCACAGAGGGTGGGGAAAGGAGCAAATCTGTCTTGACCAATTATAAAGTGCTCATAAGCATAAAGATGGAAATGATATTAATGGATTAATGGCCCTCTAAATTTTTATCTTAAGATATAAGAGCTGAATCTGCCTAACTTCCCCTGACTAGTTTTCTCCCTAACAATCATATATAATATGATAATATTATAAAATGTAAAGAGTACTAGCATTGGGAGTATTTGAAGGTTTCAAAGTAAGTTTCTTTCCTTTGAAAAGCAAGCCACAAAAATACTGTGTATTAACAATGTGTGATGAAGTGGTTGGTTCCAAGCAATGACGGGAGTTTATGAGGTCCTGGATGCAAGACAGAAGCAGCCTGAGAAGAAGGAAGAATGAGAAACGTGTGGTCCTCTGAGACAGCAGGGCATTGCTCTCTTTGTGTTTTTTCATAGCATTGATTAGAGGCACAATCTTGAAGCCAGTCTTCCAGGGTTCACATCCTGTCTGACACAGCATATGGATGATCTCGGGAGTATTCAACCTTCAGGCTTTATTTTCCTCTTCCATCAAGCAGACATGTTAATAACGGCAATGCTCTTTGGTTTCTTCCACCATGAGTTAACATCTATAAAATCTCAGCATCATGGTGAACACGTCATAAAACCCATAAGAAGTTTTTGTAACAATAAGTGTGGTTGACTTGGTATCTCTAAGTTCTGATTAGTTTTTGATTGTTTGTTTGTTTGTTTTGTCTTGTTGGTGCAGCTTGACATAACCTGGAGTTATCCAGGAAGAAGGACCTCAGTTAAAAATATCATTACCAGATTGGCCCGCGGGGAAGTCTGTGAGGCCTTTTCTTGATTAACGTTTGATGTAGGAAGGCAACTCAGAGCACAGTGGGCAGTGCCACCCCTGAGCAGGTGTGAGACAGCCGCCGGGCAAGGCATTAGGAACAAGCAAATTATCAGTGTTTCCTCCATGGTCTCTGCTTCGGTTCCTGACTCCAAAGTTTTGCCCTGACTTTCCCTTCATGGTGGACTGTAAGATGAATTAACTCATTTCCTCCCAAACCTGTTTTGGGTGACAGTAATAGAAATAAGTGGAATATTCTGGGAATAACTGAATTTATAATCTTAATTCACTCAGGGATTTTTATTTGAGTTTGACTTTTTAAAATAAATTTATTTATATTACATCTTGACTACAGTTTCCTCTCCCTCCTCTCCTCCCATTCTCCCTCCCTTCTCTCCTCCCATTCCCCCTCCCCACTTCCCCTCCACCCCCACCCCATTCACTCCCCCTCTGTTTCTGTTCAGAAAGGGGCTGGCCTTCCATGGATATCAACAAAGCCATGACTGACCAAGTTGCTGTTGGACTAAGCACCTCCCCTTGTGTTAAGGCTGGGCAAGGCAATTCAGTATGAGGAATAGGTTTCCAAAAGCCAGTCAAGGCATTCATTTTGGTTTTATCATAGTAAAACCTCAGCCCACATTCTTTCCAGTTTACAGAAAAACTTTCAATCACCTCTAAGGGCTGTGAGCACTTACCCACTAAAATACGGCATTTCACTTTAGGATGGACAGGGAATTTAGGACCCTATCTGCTGCCTGGTGTCATAGCTGGATCACACCCACCACCTCCTCACCCAGCAGCCAGGCATTCCCATCTCCGGAAGCTCAGCCCATCTCAGCACGCCTGGTATTTTCAGAATCACTAAAAAATAAAAAAAAATTAAAAAAAAAAGAGTAGCTCTGTGAAGCGGGTTCCAGTATTCTCAGATCAGAAGCTCTAGGGTTCTGCAAGGAAAGTTCAGCTTCTTCCTGTTCCTCCCATCCTTGTCATGCCCCACACAACAGCACCTTTAAAGGATCATAGAGGACCAAGCTTCCATCCACAGGGACTGGGGCAGAAATACTGCGATTCCCTGTCAGCCTCCTCTCTGAAGCAGGGTTAATTTTCATAAGCTAGAATAAATCCTTCCCGTGACAATGAGTAATTTTTATGGTCTTTCCACAGCCATTTAACTAATTGCGTATCTCACGTTTTATAATTTCCCTCCCCCACCAGCGTGAGAGCAGTGGTTAAGCAATGACCTTGGCCTCTTCTCCCTGAGAACCTGTTCAAAAACATTAATGTGGGGGGAGGCGTGTGTAGCTGGGGATCTGTGCAGACAGCACAACTGTCCTCTTAACTGCTTCTTCTATAGCTTTCCAGTCTGGGTTGAAAGCAGGCAGTGGCTTTGGAAAGCTTATGTATAATGGAAAAAGATACTATACTTTTTATACATGGCTACTCCTTCCCACACCAACTCCGGTTGTCCATTTCAAATGTCAGTTTTGAGTGAGCTATGTTTGAAGGTGCAGAAATGCACAGCCAGCCACAGGAGCAGGGGAGACAGGCGATGTATGGATAACTACCCAGCAGTAAGATAAATGCACAGCTCAGCTAGATCGTTAGGCTCAACGGGAGCCCAAACAAGGGAGCCTCATTCTTCAAGGGTTGGGAGGGATGATACAGGAGTTAGATCTTGAAACCCGAGTGGAAATTCTCCTTGAAGAGTTCCAGAGAAGTGAAACAACCTGTGCGAAGCCTTACATCAGTCTTGTGTGTTTGGGAAATGTGAAACATTACAAGCGCTGTGTCTAACCAGAGGGGAGTTAAGGGACAGGGCTGGGAAACAGCTCAGGAGTCCTACTGGTGGGCACAGCCAGACTCCTGAAGACTGTGTGGCTATTCCTGGAAGGGTGTGTTTTGACATGCCACATGGGCAAAGCTATATTATTATTATTATTATTGCTATTATTATTACTATTATTGCTGAAGCCATGTATTATTTTGGGTGGCTGATGCCAATAGCATGGAAAAATAGCAAAACAGAGTGAAGAGAACTCTAGAATAAGGCTGTGCCAAAGACAGGGGCAGGAAGAAGAGAGTGCGCCATTCTTTCTGCCCCCTTGTCTTTAATGTTCCTGGGCCTTGCGGGGAGTAATATGGATTCTTCATTTAGGATGGTGTATGATTCTGTTTTATTTTCCCACAAGCCTAATAAATGCTCAAAATATAAAGTCTAAGATTTTTTTTAAACACACACAGAAATGTTTCTTGCTTTTCCAGACACTTTTCCAACCCGTGTTTAAGTAAATGGACATTTAGGCTAGGAATTTGGCTTCTGCTGAGCAGTCAGCAAGTCGGGAGAGCTTCTCCTCAGAACTCTATGATGTGCCCTCTGACCCTGCAGAGTTACATCTGAGTGGAAGAGGGAAGACTCCCAGAGTGTCTCTGAATGTGGTCCTTGAAGAGACCTTATACCAATGTCTCCACTTTAAAGGCAGATCAGCTGAGTCCTAGAGAAAAAGTGTTTCATGACTGTCTTTTTATTAGCAGCTGGGAACAAATGGTATGAGGAGCAGGGACAGCATGTCCAGAGAGCAGGATATGAGCACCAGAAAGTGGCATGTGTCATGTAGTGCTAACACAGAGGTGCGCGTGGCCACAAAGACAGCAACATGAGAACCAAGGCCGGGCTCCATCATGTATTGTAGGGGGACTCAAAAGCAGAGAAGAGCACAAGACTGGACTTGTTTCCCACTCTTCTGGACCATGAAGAGATGTCTAGACAACCTTCTGGAGGCTGCTTTAAAAAATAAAAGCAGTCTGGACTATTTGAGAGTCTGAAGGTCAGTGGTAAGGAAGGCACCAGGCAGCTTTTCTAGGTGTCAAACTAGTACCAAAGTGCTATTATCTCCACTCAACAAGTAAAAGCATTTCCTGCCTCACATCTAGTGATGGAAATCCTGCTATATCCAGCCCATAGGTGTAGGTTGGCTCCTTCAAATGCTGCACCATCCACTCACTCTGCATCGCTCCCTTGTATACTATGGGAATGGCTCTCCTTGCCCAATGTCTTTTCTGCCCTTTTAACGAGAGTCGCCCCCACCCCCAGTCCTCAACCTTCCTCATCTTCCCTGACCTCAGTGACTTGAGGTCACTTGTACCCATCTTGGGAGAGAAAGTGGCTTTATAAATTTTCTACTTGGCTTAAAAGAGTCTTCAAAATCAGATATTTTATATCAAATGACAGGCAACAACGGGAAACTTGAAACCCAGTGGGGGGAAAAATCCTTTTGATGAAAAATCTCTTCCGTATGTTTGGAAACCAATCTGCTCTCATGTTAATTGAACATAACGAACATACATAAAGTAAAACAATTTCTTAAGATCTTCCTTTTATGGCCCTGGGTTCAAACGCGTTGGATTCTGAAGTGTTTCTGCCGAGGCTCAGAGTGTTTTGCAGACGGTTGTGTGCTCATAGCTCAATCTGGCTCAACATTCTGGGCCAAGCTCCTCAAGTCTGTGAGTCATGTGATGTCCTTTGACATTTGAAATGTGTTCTGCATCGCTATGCCACGGAGAGCAGTAGAATTTCAGAAGGGAGCAGGTTGCGTGACCATGAGACATTAAGGTGCAGCCTGAGTTAGGGAGCAGATGCTTGGCTTCAGAGTGAGACTAGTCCTCACTCCTGGTCAATTTTGTAACTTTGAAACATGTACAATACACAATTATCAGGATGACTTTATGCATCCATCACTCTGGGTCTTCTTTGTCACTCTTCTGAATATTCAGGAGCAAAGGCAGGTGCCTCATTTTCCAGATAAAAACAGTCAAAGGTGGCCAGGGTTTTGTGAATATCCCTGAAGTTTTCCCCCTCCCCACCATGTGCTTTCTTGGATACCAAGTCCATGAAGTGTTTTCTCAAAACTGCAGGAGGTTGTGCTGTTCTTCTTTCTGAAGCTGTTTCGCAGACAGTGGCTATGACAAGGACTCAGTATCAAATGAGTTACCATTAACACATATCTTTGTGAGGCACAACCACATGGAAAACGCCCTAAGAGGACATCAAGGAGTATTTAATGTTGAAGAAACTGGCAATCATTCTGCAACTCATGATCTTCTTACAGCTTTCCCAGATCTTTTCAGCTTCACCGTTGCTGTTATAAGCTCTGTCTCCAATGACATGAAAGCTCCCAAGGTGTCAAGAATATGTGTCCTTGTACATGTGTGTCCTTGTACACATGTTTTGTCCCCATGGTTGACTGGCCTGTCCATCCCTGTCTACTGTCTCTCTCACACACATACACACACACACACACACACACACAAAGAGAGAGAGAGAGAGACAGACAGACAGACAGACAGAGAGAGAGACAGAGAGACAGATACACACACACACCTTTTTTTCGCTCTGAGTTTAGTTTTAAATCCTCTCCATGTGGCCTTCCTGGTTACCCTGAAGTAATTGCCTCCTTCCAAAACCCATAGTACCCAACTCTTTCTTTCATTACAGCTCAGATTAGTTTTCATTTTATGTTAGCATCTCTGTTGGCCCTTGAGGAGTTTACAGGACCCCACAGGACACCTGGCCTTTGACCATTTGCTAACCATAAAGCCAGATGAAACCAGCTTATGAGAACGGTTGACTACTACTACTCAGAATGTTTGCCAGACAATATTAGAAACTATATGTAATATTAATGATCAAATAATATATTTAAGACAAAGTTAAAATTCTCATAACTTATCACAAAAATGCTACTTTTTTTGTTAGCTGTACATTTGAGGTCATACACAAGCATTTCTCCAGTTGGTGGTGGTGTGACTGTGTAGTCACGAATTTCTGCCGAACTGACCCTGCTGGCATCGCATCAATAGCCCAAAATTAGTAGCCATGGTAACACTGTTTACACACAGTCTGGCAAATGGTGTAAACCAGAGCTTGCTTTATTGCTTTGTTGGCTGCATACACTGAAAACAGCAAAAAAGATGCAACACATTAGTTTACAGTATCTATAATCATTGCGTTTCAGATAACACGCACTACTGAGTATTTGGAAACTACCATTGAACACAGCAGTCTTTCATGTGTAACTAAAAATGGATAGGAACATTGGTGTAGGTGGTCCTTTTGTCTTTGTGTTGCTTTATTGATTAATAAAGAAACTGCTTTAGGCAGAACTTAGGTAGGTGGGGAAAATTAAATGGAATGCTGGGAGGAAGAAAGCAGAGCAGAGAGAAGCCATGGATCCTCCACCTGAGATGGATGCCGGTTAGACGCCAGTTAGAATCTTGCCAGTAAGTCACTGCTACGTGGTAATATACAAATATTAATAGAAATGGGTTAAATTAAAGGCACGCGCCTTTAATCCCAGCACTCGGGAGGCAGAGGCAGGCGGATCTCTGTGAGTTCGAGGCCAGCCTGCTCTACAAGAGCTAGTTCCAGGACAGGAACCAAAAAGCTACGGAGAAACCCTGTCTCGAAAAAAAAAAAGGAAAAAAAGAAAGAAATGGGTTAAATCAAGATGTGAGAGTTAGAGGCTAGAGCTAATGGGCCAAGCAGTGTTTTAATTAATACAGTTTCTGTGTGGTTATCTCCTGGCTAAGCAAGATGGACGGCCGGACAAACAAATGGCCTGGACCCCTGCAACAGAACATGACACATATTTTGTTGTTTTGCTTTATTTTGTTTGTTAAAATATCAACCAAGACTTATGTCAGAAAAATATATGTAATTTACCATCTACATTGGCTATAGAGACAAGAGTTGGCCAAACAACAAAGAAAACATTCTGCAAAAAGCAACTGGCTATTAAGAACTCAAAACAAAAGGTATTGAAGCTGAGGAGATGGCTCAGTTGATAAGGCTGGGTGGGTAGAGTAGCTCACTTGTATGGAACCCCATCTCTGAGAAGAGAGTACATGCTCGCTAACTTCATTAGCTCTATTGCCTAGCTTTTGGGTTCATCTACACACGCAAACATGCATACACAAAACTACACACATACACACACATACACACACAAACACACACACATGTAAGTAAAAAGCTTTGTGGACTTTACTAATATTTATGAACTATCTGCTACCTAGTCTTTATATTAATAAAAGTTGCAATGAATTACATATGCATGTGAATGTATGTAGGGTATTCTTAGTAAGATAATCGTTTAAAAAAATCTACCACCATGACACTGAGTTGGGAAAACAAAGACACCAAGTGGACTTGAGTATTCAGGAAGAGTCTGAATGTCTCCACTAAGACTTGTGAGTAGGAAACTTTAATAGTGTTGAGTGGTGGGATTTTTTTAAGTTATTTTTTTTCTGTTTCATCTTTTCTTCATTTTGTTTTACATACCGATCACAGTTTCTCCTGCCTCCTCTCCTCCCATTCCCCCACCAACATCCCTTCTACCCACCCCATCCACTCCTCCTCTGTCTCCATTCAGATGGGGTAAGGGCTGCCTTGGGAATCAACAAAGCATAGCATATCAAATTAAGGCAATAACAAGCTCCTCTCCCAACACCAAGGCTGAACAAGTCATCCCATGATAGGGAATAGCATTCAAAGAGCCAGTTCATGAATCAGACACAAGTACTGGTCCCTCTCTAAAGACCCAATCAAAACCAGCTACACAACTGTCATCCAGGGCCTAGGTTAGTCCCATGCAGGCTTCTTAACTGTCCATCCAGAGTCCATAAGTTCCCACGAGCTCAGGTCAGCTGTATCTGTGGGTTTTCCTATTACAATCTTGACCTCCTACCCCTTTATTCATATAATTCTTCTTCCTCTCTTCAACTGGACTCTTAGAGGTCAGTCTAGTGCCTGGTTGTGGATCTCTAAACCTGCTTCCATCAGGTACTGGATGAAGACGCTATGATGACAATAAGGGTAGTCAACAATCTGATTGCAGGGAAAGACCTGTTCAGACACCCTCTCCACTATTTCTAGGAGTCTTAGCTGGGCTCATCCTCGTGGGTTCCTGGGTGTTTCCCTGGTACCAGGTTTCTCCCTAACTCCATAATGGCCCACTCTATCAAGATATCTCTTTCATTACTCTCCCCCTCTGTCCTGTCCCCAACTCAACCATCCTGATCCCTCATGTTCCCATCCCCACATCCTCTCTCCTCTACGCCTTGCTGATCCAAGTTTACCCAGGACATACCCAAGATAGCTAAAATAGTCCTATACAATAAATAAAATTCTAGAGGTATCACCATCCCTGACTTCAAGCTTGGTATCACCATAAAACAGACATGTGGATCAATGGAATCAAATTGTAGGTCCTGACATTAATCCACACACCTATGGAAACATGATTTTTGACAAAGAATTCAAAAGTATACAATAGAAAAAGAAAGCATCTTCAGGAAATGGTGTTGGCATAACTGGGTGGCAGCATGTAGAAGAATGTAAATAGATCCATATCTATTGCCCTGCACAAAACTCAAGTCCAAGGGTATCAAAGACTTCAACATAAATCCAGTTACAATGAAGATGATAGAAGAGAAAGTGAAAAGTAGCCTTGAATGTATTGGTACAGGAAACTACTTCCTGAGACTGCACTAATAGCACAGACACTGAAACCAACAATGAATAAATGGGACCTCCTGAAATGGAAAAGTTTCTGTGTGCAAAGAAAACTGTCAATAAGACCAAACGGCAGACTATGAAATGAGAAAAGATCTTTACCAACCTCACATCAGACAGAGGACTGATATCCAAAATATATAAAGAACCTCAAGAAACTAGACATTAAAACACCAAATAATCACACTTAAAAATGGGGTACAGATTTAAACAGAATGAATCTCAAATGGCTGAGATACACTTAAAGAAGTGTTCAATATCTTTAGATATCAGGAAAATACAAATCTGAGATGCCATCTTATATCTGTTAAAATGGCCAAGATAAAAAATACTAATGATAGCCTGTGTTGGAGAGGATGTGGAGTAAGGGGAACACTACTGATGGGAGTACAAATTTATACAATCACTTTGGAATTCAGTATGATGGTTTCTCAGAAAATTATGAGTCAATCTACCTCAAGACCCATGATATCACTCTTGGGCATACATTCAAAGGATGCTCAACCATACCACAAAGATACTTGCTCTACTATGTTCATAGCAAAAGCATTATTCATAATAGCTAGAACATGTAAACAACCTAGATGTCCCTCAATTGAAGAATGGTAAAAGAAAGTGTGGTATATCTACAAAATGGAGTATTTCAGTGATAAAAAAAATGATACCATGAAATTTACAGGCAAATGGATGGACTAAAAATAATCATCCTGAGTAAGGTAACCCAGACCCAGAAAGACAAACATGGAATGTACTCACTTGTAAGCAGATATTAGATGTAAAGCAAAGGATAATCCTCAGCCCCAGTGAGTCAAGGTAACAAGGAGGACCCTAAGAGGGATGCATGAATCTCCCTTGGAAGAGGAAATAGAGAGGTGGGTCTTTTAAAGAGGTGGTTAGATTATAAGAACTCTGCCCTTGTGTATGGACCAAAGCAGTTATCTTAGGAGTGGGTTACTAATGAAAGGCTGCCTCCACCCCTTTCCCTCTTGTCTGCATATATGCCTTGTCATTCTCCTGTCTCCCTCCACAGACTGTGGAGTTTAAAGGCCCTCACAGAGCCAGCCCTCTCAGCCTTAGACTTTCCCACCCCAAGAACTGTGAGAAAGGTGTTTATCTGTTTCTACAAATTATCCAATGTCCATTCTGTTACAGTAACACAAAATACTCTAAGATAGGGATGCACATATAGAAAAATTGAGACTTGGCATAGGACTTATGGGTCAGAGAAGGAGACTTGGTAAGTGGGTGCCAGTGTTCCACTGGGCAGAACAGAACCAGCAAAGATGCAGAGATGGGAGAAACTCAACATATGTGGGAGACATAAGGCATTGGGACTGCAGGCTTTGGGGGGGTGGCACAGAAAATGTCAGAAAGGGCTGGATTCCAGAAATCAATGCCCATAAAAAGGAGGAGAATTTGATTTAGTGGATAACAAGGAGTCATCTTTAGTTCCTAAAAGAAATGGAGATAAAATAATAACAGTGACTTTGGAAAATTTGCAGAACCACTGAGGTGCTCAGGACAGATTGAAAGGAGAGACTCACTCCAGTCTCTTCAAAAAGCAGTTCAAGTGAGGCAATAAGTTAACAGAGATCCCCTACCCCCTACATCTTCCATTCACAATTTCTTCCCCTCCCTCCACTATCATCACCATAGTAGCCCTTGTCTCTGGCATCTATGATTAATTTTGCCTTAAAAGTATGTGCCAATAGATCAAGAAGCATTTCATAGTTTCTATCTCGTTATGGTTTTAAAACTTCCTTTTGTCTCAATCAATTATGAAGTTATAAAATCTGACCTGAGCCAGATCACACATCTATTCTTCATCTGAGTTTCAATTCGGTCATGTAAAAATAAATTTGATTCTGTTCGAAAAGCCCAGACATAAGATGGTAATAAATCAGCATTATCAGATGCTCTTCAAAGTCAATTGCATAAATTCTTCTCTGTTCATTCCATTATGTGTGTATTCTAAACATGCACGCACACACACACACATGAGAGAGGATAGATAGATAGATAGATAGATATATAGATAGATAGATAGATAGATAGATAGATAGATAGATAGATAGATAGATAGATAGATATGTAGATGGAGGTTGCTTGTTTATGTCCCAGCCACTCTGACCTGAATAAGCACACAGAAACCTTATTAATTACAACACTGCTTGGACAATGATTCAGGCACACATAGTTCTAGCTAACTCTTTCATCTTAAATTAACCCATCTCTATTAATCTGTGTATCGACACGAGGCTGTGGCTTACTGGTAAAAGTTCTGGCTGTGTTTCTCTTCTTTGGCAGCTACATAGTGTCTCCCTGACTCTGCCTACTCTCTCTATCTCTGTTCTAATTTCCCACCTGACTTTACTTGGCTAAGCCATTGGCCCAAACAGCTTTATTCATCAACTGATAAAAGCAACACACATACAGAAAGGCATTCCACCTCTTTCCCCTTTTTCTATCTAAATAAAAAAGAATGTTTTATGATGTAGGAAGGTCATCTGTCTATGTATTACTTTCATTGGTTAATAAAGAAACTCCCCAGCCCTTAAGTGGGTGGAGTAGACAGAACTGAATTCTGGGAGGAAGAAGGCAGTGAGCCAGATGACATGCTTCTCCTCACCAGACAGTCGCTATAGCTCTTCTCTCCAAGATGGACGCAGGTTAAGATCCTTCCCGGTAAGCCACCACCTCGTAGTGCTACACAGATTATTAGAAATGGGTTAATCAAGGTGTGAGAATTAGCCAGTAAGAGGCTAGAGCTAATGGGCCAGGCAGTGTTTAAAAGAATACAGTTTCCATGTTATTATTTCCAGGGCTAAGCTAGTCGTACGGGAGCTGGGTGGGAACACAGCCCGCTGCTCCCTTCTACAGTTTTAACTTTAACATAATACAATTTTATTTTATTTTAACTTTATTTAACTTGAACATAATAAAATAAAAAAGTTGTCAAGCAATAATTATAGTTACAGTATTTAGTCATCTATACTATACTATTTTTGTGAATCAAAGTTTTAATTCTAATTTATCTTTTATCATAATTAAGGAAAACCATAATAATAATTATCTAGTCTTTAACTCCATCAAAGAATATATCTGGAAGGATATAATATTACCTAAGTAAACAGGAAGCACATTGTAAGCAACTTTAAAAGTTTTAAAATTGATAGAGACATCTCACTGCCTGGACATTCACCCAAAGTTCTTTTGTAATGTTGGGGCATCCATCTTTAGGCTACATGTCCACAGTATCTGACAGACTTTTTCATGAAGCAGGAAATTTGAAGATCTGTTCTGCGTTGTAATGGCAAATTTCATCAGCTCTTTCTTCTGTGTCCTGCAGAATGTCTGGCAGTTTCCTCTGTGAAGCAGAAACCCTGAAGGACCATTCCATCTTTTGGGAAGTTTAGCGTTGCTTTCCTGTGGGTCCTGCATGTCCAGTTCACACAGCATACCATCAAGCAGTCCAGGCAAGAACAGTTTCTTTCCCAAATTGCTGGCCTTGTCACATTGCTTTAGTGCCCATCTTCTGGAAGTAATTGGTGCTGCCAGAAGCAGACATGTCTCACTGTAGAGAAAAGTCTAAGTTCTTAAAACATTTTAAATGCCATATTCTGTAGGTCTTGAAAGTGTTGAAGATTATCTATCTAACTGAAATATATCTCTGTATATCTAAAAAACCTAACTAATGTGACTACAGTTTGACTATTATAGATCACTATCTATTAATCTGTATTTCTTAATTATATATTACATTTTTAAATGAGCTGCACAAACATAGTACCTTAAACAAGAGCAGAAATGCATATACACAGTGTAGCAAAATCAACCTCAAATATGTATCAATACACCAAGATCCATTTCAATGCAAAATATTCATCTGTATATCATATTTTCTCTGACTTTTTTTAAAGAAAGAAATTGACTGTGACTATTTAACCACTTATAATCAATCCCCTTTAAATGAAAAATAAACATTTATAAACAGTCATTTTGGGAATTTGGACATAGTTTTCTCCAAACTGCTTCCTGCTGTTTGTTGGGTGAATTATTTTTAGGGTTCATGGAGATCTTTCAGGGGCCTTGTTCCATCAAACCACATTAGCCTGAAAAAAATACACAGGTTCTCATCTTCTGTGGAAACAAACACAGTACCTCTTGTCCAAAGCAACATAGCCTTAGATCCAAATTTTGAAGTCAAGATACCTTTATATTGTTTTAACTTAGCAGGCCCCAGAATCAAATGTCTCTCTGCAGTAAACAATTTCAAAGAAAACACAATAGTATACATAATCCAGACTCTCTGTGTGTTTTCTATCTTTAAATAGCTTATTTTTTTACTCTATTACTTTTTAGTATTTATTTTATTGTCTTTACTCCTTTAATCTATGACTTCTGTACTTCTTCTTCTAACTGTCTATATGTTTTTTTCTCTCTCTCAAGCCTACATAAATTTTTTTTTTAACAAACTGTGATTTGTTCAGAGGTTTATTTTTGTCTTTATTGTGTATCTGTAATCATTTTCCGACCAGGAACACTTCTTAAAATGCTAAGTGAGTGGCTAACAACACTAAGGCTATTTTGCCTTTTGGCCCCACCCAGTTCAACATGGTGGAGATATGTTCACTACCAGCTCTGTGAGTGATGCGCAAAACAATCCCACACCAGTTAGTATTTAAAGGGGCATTTATTTTGGGGTTAAAACTCACAAAGCACCAACCGTCAGGAAAGGAGCCTAGTCGCCAGAGCAGGAACAGGAACCAAAAGTCGGAACCAAGAGAGCAGGCAGGGAGCACATCCGCCAGATTTATAGGTAAATATTGGTCTAAGGGGTGCCCGCCCTTCAAACAAGGTGATTGGCTGGGGCTTCCCCTTCATATGAGCCATACTTACCGCCCCAGCTTCAGGAACACAGTGGGTCTAAGTTGCTATTAAGCAATTTGTAGCACGCTGCTCACAGACCCCATTTAAGTGTAGGACCTCCCTAACGATGATGGAGGAAGGTCATTGGTTAAATAAAAAGAAACTGCTTGGTCCTCATTGGTTAGAAGATGGGTGGGAGGAGTAAACAGAACAGAACGCTGGGAGGAAGAGGAAGTGAGCTCAGACTCCACAGCTCTCCTCTCGGGAGCAGACGCCTCAGAGAGATGCCATGCCCTAGCCCCGACTCAGGATGGACTTAGGCTAGAATCTTCCCGGTAAGACCGGTGCTCACAGATTATTAGAGATGGGTTGATCGGGATATCAGAATTAGCCCGTAAGGGCTAGAGCTAAAGGGCCAAGCAGTGATTAAAAGAATACAGTGTCCGTGTAATTACTTCAGGTAAAGCTAGCCGTGGGGGCGGCCGGGTGCCGGGGACGCAGCCCCGCCGCTCCATATTACTACATAAAGAGCCAGAGCTATTCTTGCTGCCAGCACCAGCATGAACCAGGAAGCCATTTCTTAATAAAGTCATGCAGTTTTTTTACTGCTTATGCTGAGTTAGGAAGCCTTCTCTTAAAGAAGCCATGCCTCTGCTTGCCACCAGCAAACAGAGCCTATCTGAAAAAAAAAAATGTGGCTATCAAGAAACTGCTTAAACCTGCTCTTTTGTGTCTAGAATTCATCCCCACAATCTCTCAGTTTTTATGTGAATGTAATTGCCCTTTTCTGGAGCCATTTGAAAGCAGAGATTGCTTGTTCATTTCCCAGCCACCCAGACCCAAATGGTTACACAGAAACTCTATCAATTGCAACACTGCTTGACCTATTAGCTCAGGCTTCTTATTAGCTATCTCTTACATCTTAAATTAACCCATTTCTATTAACCTGTGTATCAGCATGAGTCTATGGCTTACTGATAAGGGTTCAGCGTCTATCTCCTTTGGCAGCTGCATGGCATCTCTCTGACTCTGCCTACCCTCTCTCTATATCCCTCCCAACCTGTCTATATTCTGCCCTGCCATAGGCCAAAACAGCTTTATTCATTAACCAATAAAAGCAACACTTATACAGAAAGACCTCCCACATCATAGATAGAGACAGCACATATGCATAGCCTCCCAGTATATGGCAGTATGTCAGTTGCATATCTCCAGCCTGCCATTTCTACTTGCATGGACTGCTAAGAAGGAAAAATACAACCACAAGAATAATTTAAAAAATAGAATAAAACCTGACACTGATAATCTTTCAAAGATTTCGGTTGCTTTAAGGTCCACTGCTGGCACCTAAATAATAGTCTGACTCAAAAGCTGCATCTACGTCTTCATATTTAAGTCACCTAATTCAACCATGGTGTCACTACCGTGTGATGAGCATGTCTCATTCCATGGTCTCTGTATATGCTCTATCTTGTCATATACTAATTGAACAGTCTTTGGGTCACAAGTGAAGCCTGATGGGTGGGTGACACAAGACATACCTGACGACTTTAATTTTTCTCTTCTTTCTATGGTGTCCTGCTCTTGTCTGCACAGGCACATGGTGGATCGCGGTATTAGTTAGCATATTATCCCTGTAACAAAATCCTGGAGATGGTTTACTGATGGAGTAAGAAAGGTTTGTCTTGGTTTATAGTTGTAGAAGGCTCAAGCTCAAGATGAGGAAGTCCCACTGAGTTGGACCTCCTGGGATAGAGGCACATCGTGACAGGAGTGAGTATAGCAAGCCACTTACAACTTGAAGCTTAATGAGAGAAACAGAGAAGACTGTTCTCACAATCCGCCATGAAGATATGCATTACCCCCAATGACTTAAAGACCTCCCAGTTGGCTCTTTTTTTAGAGATCCACAGCACCTCTCAACACTGCCATTCTAGGAACTGAGCTCTTCAGTGATTTGGGGAGGGGAGTACTCATCCGAGTGCTCTCTCTCTCTCTCTCTCTCTCTCTCTGTGTGTGTGTGTGTGTGTCTGTGTGTGTGTGTGTGTGTGTGTGTGTGTGTGTGATATGAACAATGGAATGATTCTTGGGAGAGGAGAAAGGCCTTTGTGTGGTTTTTACTTCTTCAGAAATATGATCTTACTACAAAACAAAGTATATAATCCGGCTTTTTCTTCTTCCCAAACTTAGTCTTTTTTTCTAGAAACTATCAGCACAGACCCTTGATCACATTCTCACATGCACATTCAAAGGCACGCATGGGGCATTTCTGTTCTGCCTTTGAAATGCCAAGCCTGCAAACACTTCTGCCCAAATTACTCCGACACTTCAACTGCTGCTTTCCTCCTCGCGCCCTGTTGACAACCCACATGGACTTGGCTCCCTAATTTCTCTCTCTTCCAAGTATAAAAATAAAAAGACATAAATTCCAGAAATTTCTAGGGGCCTAGTCAGTGCCTTTTGACGGGTGACGTCTATGCTGGGCTCTGTCAGCGTTCTGTCAAACCTCTGGCACTCAGTTCCAGGGAAAGTGAAGACAGGTTCATGTCACCCATGGTAGGCGATGAGTACCTGTCCATCTGTGGCACCGGTGGGGTCTTCTCTCCTGTTTGTCTTTTGCACTGAGAGAGGCAATTGAGAAATTCAGAGATGAGATGTGTGTTCTGCTTTTAAAGAGAAAGAAACTAACATGTGCACAGCTATTTGAGAATAACCCAGCACTAAATTGGGTGTCACTAACCAGAGGAGACAGTGAAGCTGTCACCAAGGGCTTCATTTGGAGTCAGAAGTGTGAGCACTTCTGCCCGTTCCCTCATCCCTCACAGCACACAGACTTACACGCATGCTCTTTTGCAGCGCTCAGCCTCCTCTTTGTCTGGTCCAGTTCATGCCTTGACCCATAAGATGCCCTGAATTAGATATTCCATCGGGACACTGATGTGCTGCATCCCAACTATGAGGATACACAACGGGAGATGCCATGGCTGTGTTTCTTCTTCCCTGTGTGAACATGCTGAACGCATACAGGACTCCGGCTTCCAGCAGGTGCCGAAAGCTGAAACCAGGGCCTGTCACTGGGGCTGAGCGAATGCTGAATTTCTTCCAAGCTACTCTCAGACTCTTATTTTTACTTCCATGAGAACATCCATCAACCTGTAGTTCTCCAGGGTTGCAGATTCTTGTTGGAGTTTGCGAGTCTGGCATTATGAGGTTAGAGAGCTAATTATGTATCTGCCCTGTTCATCCTGCTTTCATCGTCCTTAAGAAAAGAAGAATTTGTTCTATGTGTCAATCTCATTTATAGTCTGTCATTGCTTGGTAGTTTATGTTCTTATTGCTATAGTGTCAGCTTGCTTTCTCCTAAGACACTGAAAAAATGGTGTCTGCTCATTTACTCATCCAGTAAATACTTTGTGAGTGTTAACTCTCTATCAACCCTGTTGAGTAGAATCCAGTCTAGGCACACACGACACGTTGTCCAAGTTATTTATTATGCAAGACTTGGGCTAGTTAGGATAGGATATTTGTTCTTATTGTATATAATTTTGTAGTAGGATTAGAATGCTCTTACTTAAACAAAAGGGGGAGGTGCTGCAGGAGGACCTTCTGCTCCTTCAGCCACCTTTCCATACCCAGACAAGGAAGCTAAAATGAGGATGAGGAAACAATGCCTAGCTTCCCCTAAATAAGTACCTTGATCACTGCATGAAGGAATGATTATACAGCATCATAGTTGTGTGTGTATGTATGTATACACACACACACGCAAACACACACGCAAACACACACACACACACACACCATCACATCGCATGAATTCTGCCTGTTAACTCATAGATGAACTCAACTATAGGGATTAATAGGTTTCACTTCCCAAATCCTTACTCAGTTCCAGGCACTCAGAAAAGATCAGTTGGTTCTAACAGCAAAACTGTGAGAGGGTGCTATGTGAGTCCCAATTTCCTGACAGAAAACCAAGATGTTAAGGGGTTGGAGAGAGGCCTAGTGACACCATAGTCTTCTTTGGGCTTCAATCCTATAGTGTTTCCACCCTTTAGCTTCCTTCAGTGACCATGGCAGGCCTAAACCACTGGCTACCTCAACTCTTGGACAGATACGATTTTTCCTATCCGATATGAGTAAGGTCAGACCTACTCTTTAGGTAGGCCTTTGCTTTTCACATCAAGGGAGGCCGCTGACAGTGGTCCCTTGACCCCATCATCCTACACCTGTGTTGTGTGATTTGGGAACTGTCTAAAGGAAAGCCTGAAGGTGAACTAGGACAAAACCAAGGACATCCCACCCACAACCAGGCCTGGCTTACCCATCGGGAAGAGCTTCTTACTTAGAAATTCTTGCTATCTGCTAAACTGGGGGTGGTGTGGCAAGGAATGTATATCCTAATAGCGAATGGGCATTGTCCTAGCCATACCAGGGATAATAAGGAACTAGGCTTTGTCCTATGTGATCTTCATAGTATTTATACAAAAGAAATATGATAAAACAAAAGAACTTGCTGATGGAGTCCTGTAATCGTAAAAGACTATATAAATTGCAGAGTCAGGTTGACATGGGCACTACATGGCACTCTGTCCGTCCCTGACTCAGCACAGTTCCCCACCTACCCAGGAATTTTATGAATATTATAAAAAGTATACATGGGCACCCATCATCCTCACTTTCCAAAGCTCTCCACTCAAGCTGTCCAGCCTACATTGCCTAGCACCCACAATATCTCTGAACCACAGATTGGTTCTTCAGGTAGGTACAGCTACACCAATGACCATAGGATAAGTTAGCTGAAGCTCTCTGGGTCCCATAGCTTCTCTGGCAGGTTGTAGATTCTTAGTCCTTCCTGTAATCCCAACCTGTCCCTGGAAACATCTCCTTCAATTTAGCCTTAAAAAAGTAAGCACTAATATTAAGACTATAAAAATTTGTGATATGCTGTGATAAGGAAAAAGACAAGACACAGTCTTGGACTAAGACTTTGAAGGTAGAACTCAAGGAGAGAAACGGAATCTCTCCACCCCCATAAAAAGACATGGTGGGCTGGCAAGAAAAGTTGTATTTCAACCTTGGAACTGAGGAGATGTGCGTGAAAAGCGGTGGATTCCTCTGCCTCTGGTGGGGCGGGAGCGCATGGAGCTCCTCGCAGAATTTGGGGAGATTACTACAGGGCAGAAAGATATACACCCTAACTGCGAATGAGGACATGAAATAAAATAAGCAAAGAACTAGACAATTCTCCATGGCATTTATACAGAGAGCCAGATGAGTGGCAGCTCTTACCCCTCAGTCTAAATGGGGAAGGCAGTTGACTCTGTTCAAGACCAGAGAGAAGCTATGCCCACTTACTTATAGCAAAATAAATGGAAGATCAACATAGGCCATTCAGATCAAGCCTCAGCAAGACAAAATGAAATAAATCAGCCATGTAAAACTATAACAACAAAGAGAACATGTTATCCCAGAAGAAACAAAATCTAAGAAAAGATGTCCTGTCTTTGTGCTTCATTCTGTAGGACATATTTAATTAAGGATTGAGCTTAATATATATATATATATATATATATATATATATATATATATATATATATATATATTTGTGTGTGTGTGTGTGAGTGCGTGCATTGTCTGTACGTATGTCCACAGGGCAGAGGAGGGCATCAGATTGTGAGCTACCAAGTGGTTGCTAGAACCTCTGGAAAAGCAGCCAGTGCTCTGAACCACTGATCATCTCTCCAGACCAAGAGTTTAAATTTAAACTTCAGTTTTTTAGAACTTATTTACTTTTATTCTATGTGTATGGGTATTTTGCCTGCATGTATGTCTGTGCACCGCATGTGTGCAGTGCCTACACGTGCCTAAAGAGCGTGTCAGATCCCCTGGAACTGGGTTTATAGGTGGTGGTGAACCACCACATGAGTTCTGGAAACCAAACCCAGGTCTTCTTCAAGAGCAACAAGTATTCTTAGCTGCTGAACCATCTCTCCAACCCCAGATCTTAAATTTTTAAAATACCTTGAAAAATCTGTTGGTAAAGCCCCCAAATGAGGAGGTTCCTGACCTAATGGAAAGTCCTGCATAGAAACAGTGCTATCAGAGCCCACAAAGGAAGAAAGGAGAGGAGTTCTAGCTGGGCGTTACAGCATCACTTCCGATGCTAAGATCTGCCTGGGAGGGTCCCCTAGTTAGATGCCTAGTGTTTGGTCCCAGCTGGTGACCCTATGTTAGGGGCAATGTGGAAACTTACGGAGGTTCGTCCTCAATAAAGGGAGTGGCCAAGTTGTGCCTGATTCTTGGTTTTCTCCCTTTTTTCTGCTGTTGTCCATCGTGAGCTGAGCTCTTCCTGCCACAGGCTCCTACCACCATAATTCTCTGTCTCTTACAGGCCCTGCATGGCGGCTATAAGGGGCTCTCAAATCAGGAGCCCAAATCAATCTCTCTTCCCCGAAGTTATGCCAGGTATTTACTGCAACATAAACCATCCAGAGTCTTTGAAAACGATATGACATGGGGTAAAGTCTCAAAAACATCCCAGCAAATACAGGAGAAAAAAAAAACATGCATTGCTAGATAATCAACTGGAATATACACGCCATGGTGGAAAGGGAAGACCCTTGAAAGGGTTACTGTTCTGCGTGTCTGATGGGCCAGGAGTAGATCTTTCAACAAAGGCAACAGAAAATGATCGCATAAATGATGAGGGAAACTGTCTCTAAAACGAAAGAGTCAAGTATCTGAAGGACTTAAAATTTCCATAATCACCAATGTGATTAAATGTGGAAAACAACTGCCAAAATCAGGTAAAGGTCAGAAAAAGAAGTACGTCTTAGAAGAGGCAACCCAAATTCTGCTCGGCTTCCCCAAACCCTGCTAGTTATCCTTATCCTCAGCCTAGGCTTTGTGCAAGGCTCCCCTTGAACTCCAACAAGCCACCAGCTAAGAGACAAAACACAACCTAGGCTTAACATTGAGTAGAAATGCAGGGAAAGAGGGAAATAGTGATGCTGATGATCAAGACCTTCTTGGGTTAATGAAGTTTTACCAGCTTCTCATTTGTGAGTGTCTGCAATCCCAACCATATTCGCTTGAGGGCAGAACCCGAAGGAGCTTCTGCGTAGATCCACTTGGTGTCAAGTGCTTAATACACCTCCATTCCCTTGTTCTTCCTTCTCTGTAGGCTTTTATTCTCAGGCAAGTCTTCCCCTGAAGATAGAAGTTGCCCATAGGTAGTTCTGAGTCCAAATACTTCATTCAAGTTAGACAGTCTCTTTAGATCTGATTGGCTCATATGCCCATCACTGAACAAAGTCCTGTGTCTAGGAGGCCTTACAGCTCTAATCAGCAAGGGTCAAGCCAGTTCTGAAGGCAGTGGACTTAGCTCTACTCATGGGATGGGAGATGAAGTAGAAGAGCTACTGCCTAAAGGATGTGTGCCGGGATGGGAAAGAAGGTGACGGACATCAATGAAGCAAAAATAGATAGATCCACTACACTGAAGACCAGAGTGCATGCATGACCACACACACACACACATACACGGGGATGGAACCGTAATTACACACTTTCTCACTCACAAAGTATACTATGAACCACTGACCCCAAGAGGAAGAAGGAAGAAAGAGCCATCAGTCCAATGGAAGATTTTAAGACTTCAAGTTACCATATGTGTTTCACCAGCTCTGTCACTGTCACTGTGAGCCAAACAAATGAAAGATCTCTTTGCCACACGTGTGCTGCAGCCAGAGCCATCCTATTGAAACGAGCTAAATATTTTGTTTCTTTCTGAAGGCTCACCTTGTAAAACGGGCCAAGTGTGGAGAGGATCAGGTACAAAGAAAGGGAGGGCAAATAAAACGCCCAAAGCTAATCTGAGAACAGACACATAGATATCACCAGAACATCAGCTGATGCATTCTGCACGTATGCACGTGCCTCCTGGGCATGAGGCAACACCATGCGCCCTACAGATGCATCTCCTCCCCTTAGAGAGATAGAGGACAACTTTGCTGGAGCTAGGTCTTATAGAATTGTCAAGTAACATTGCTAAGGCCACATTGCCAATCAATGGCTAAAACCAGAATGGCTGTCGTCCAAGCATCCACAGTCTTGGATTGTGAAAAATAACCCGAGCTTAAAATCCAGCATAACTGGGGTGCGTACTCTGTCACGAAGTGGATGTGAGAAACCCATCGACCTCCATCCTCCCTAGATCACGTGCTATCTGTAGAGAATCAGGTGAGCAGGGCTGCCTCTGCCTGCGGACATCTGCCTTGTGAGCTCAGAAGTATTTCACAGCGATGTTTCCCCAGACAGGTTTATAGCGGGTCTTGGCTCGGTGCCTTGGAAACACTCCCCACGTGATGAAGCAAGAATGTCATCCTGCAGACCATCAATAAAGCACCCTGGCCTCCCCACCACACCATCACTCCTCTCTCACAGTTTCCCTTCCCAGGAGCCAGCTCCCTCCCCACATCCCCAAGACCTACTTGCCATCTCATTAGAAAGCAGCCTCCTACAGGATTCACTGCCGAGGGTTAGAAGCGGCCAACGTCTGTCTGCGCTTTCAGACACTTTACTGTATCGTGTTGAAAGGTTGATGATGAGCACGGACCGTGCCAAAGCAAAGCGAGTTTGAGTTAGAAAACCCATGAAGCATCCATTAGAGGGCTATGCCAGATCCCGGAGCATGCCTTCAGTTCCTGCCTGCAATGGCATACTGCGGATTTGAAAGGGGCCTGCCCTTTGGATTCCATCCCAGTAGATTCATCCTGGGCTTTCCCTGCCTGGGGCAAGAGTGGGTTTTCCTGAAGAAATAGCACCTTGGCTTGAGTTCCCAGAGTGCAGGGGTGAACTGGATGCCATTGTGTTGAAGTCTAGCCTTTCCTAGCCCTGGAGAGATTCCGGAGGGTAGTAAACGGTTTGGCAAAGCCTTCAAAGAATGTAACGCAGTGCTTCTAGTGCCTTCAAAAAAAAAATCTACCTTGCCTGCAAACTTGTTTATCATTTACCTTGTCCAGGACACAAATATTATTGTGGTCTCTATCCAGAGGAGGTGTTTTCTGGTTCTTAGAATCTTGTTCAAGGAATTGAAGAAATACATGCAAAGAGTAAACTAAATTCAGAAATAAGATTTGCTTACAGGTGAGATGTTCTGCAAAGGCTCAGTAGGCCCTGAGTAAGAATGTGGCTCAAGAGCACCTGTTACTGCCCAGGAC
Source organism: Microtus pennsylvanicus (assembly GCF_037038515.1). Classification (NCBI taxonomy): domain Eukaryota; kingdom Metazoa; phylum Chordata; class Mammalia; order Rodentia; family Cricetidae; genus Microtus; species Microtus pennsylvanicus. The sequence continues at coordinate 22,462,075 of NC_134586.1, forward strand.
TTCCTGTTGTAGGTCCAGGAGGAGGAAGTTTCGCTGCTAGGGCCTGTATCTAGGTGGTCTTTCATTTGACTGAGAGGCTTGGGTTATAAAGGCCTTGGTTCGTCGTGTGTCCTTTCCAAAGATGCTCCTGATTATTGTCATATGCATGCCTAACTATACACAGTGATAAGATAGTAAATAGGAGTTTTCCCTTAATAACTTATTTTGAGGACACAGTTTGTCTTACTGTGCGTGCACCCAAAACTCGTCTAGGCTGTCCTGGTGCAATGCCCCTAATTCCAGCATGTGCCTCAGAATGTGCTTGGTCACAAAGGGGGAGCTACCAAGAGTTACTTGGCAGTGATAGGTAGGGATGATTGTTTTGTTTGGGGTGAGAGGGTTGCAACCCAATGCATGTAGAAGTCCCAGGTTGCTAAAGGGTGTGGCTTTGGACAAGAGTGTGGCTCAAGCCAAACAGGGTTCTGGTTTGCTAAGCTCTCCCTGTATCACCCGGCACACAGGCCTGGTATGTGCATCTAGGTTACTCCCAAGGCATAGAGAGAGAGCTACGATTGCCACAGAAGTAGGAAAAGTCATAACGAGATTAAAACACGTTCACAGCCAACAAGAAAACATGCAACCTTAAATTATAAAAGTTCGGAGTATCAGAGGCCCAAAGAACGATCCAGCTAGGAGACAATGACATCACTAAGCAACCAATACTGCTTGGAAGTAAAGGCTCCATTAACCCACATTTTCTTTCAGCCAGGCCAAAGAGAAGCACGGCCTTTGCAAACCACCCTAAACCACTGAGATCACGGCCAAGTATGAAACTGGCCCTGAGTCAGGAACTGGTAATGGTACCCTTGACCTCCTTATTTCTCTGGAAGACAGGATAACTTCTCAGCACACCAGTTCTGGGGGTATCGGTGCTGTTTCTTAGGATGACTGTATAAAGCAAATACAAAGATAATTACCAAGAATTACCAAATCAGCATGGATTTAGGGCATTTGAAATTGAATTGAGCAGGCTTCTTTAGTCTGGCCTCTGACACAAACATAGCCCAGCTTTTGTTCTGGGCGATAGATGGTCCATCCTCCATGTCCATGCAGGCAGACCTCCATGGCTTCCTTAAGCATTGGCTACTGTCCTCTGATGACCAATTCAGCAGACTCCTTCCACCAAACTACCCAGGGACAGCGGCCACACCCATCCCATCTTACAAGACACCATTTTACCAGCACCCATCTTAATGCCTGTCTAACAGGTGAGACAACTTCCAACTTCGCTTGCTGTTGAGGGCTATAAATATACCTGCCATTTTGTCAAACCTGAGAGCATATTTTCAAGGTGGCATGAATCTGTGTTTCCCAGATTGCAATTCTAATTAGCCCCAAATACCTGTAACTTTGCTCGTGTTCAGTTAGATTGATCTTATTCTGTCAAGATAGATTTGAGAGAACCTTGAATAATTGTTTAAAACTGCCAGTATTTCACCCATTGTTGTTCCCTGTCTCTCTTCTATCTATTCCTATCCTGCTGATAAAACTAAGCAACTAAGTCTGTCTTCCACTTAGATTGTACACTTTTTAATTCAAGGACTTGAATTTGCTTTTGTGCAATTGGTGTTCTCTAGGGACATACACACACACACACACACACACACACACACACATGCATACATATATATTTGTGTCTGGGAGGATGTCCCGTGGCATGCGTGTGCAAGTCAGAGGACAGTTTTTAGGATCAGGTTCTTTCCTTTGCCATTTGGGTTCAGGTGACAGAACTCAGATGGCCAGTCCTGGCAGCAAGCACCTTTACCTGCTGAGCCATCCCTTCACCCTCCACAGAGATTCTGATGAATGATTAGGGGTGGAATGAGGGACTGCTCCAGGTCACCATCCCCTCTCTGCTGTCCCTCCCAGGAGCATGCTGCTGGGTCTGTGGTCATCCCACACCTGGCTGCCCCTGGGCCAGCTCGAAGGTTCCAGTTGCACAGGGCTACACTGGGCTGGAGTCCAGCAGCCTGTCCTTGCAGTGGCTGTCCATCTGTTCCGTGGCCAAAGCCAGCACTAAACTTAGCTGTAGTGACTCATGGACACAGGGCTGCCCCAGGCCTCACCAGCCTCGCAACCAGCCACCTGGCTGCGGTCAGCATCCTCTCCTTTTTTCCCCTCTTTATTCCCCTGCTCCCATGGTCCCTAGGGAAGTGTTGCCACTTGCCTTTCCCAAGCTCACTAAGCCAGTCCAAGGCTGAGATTTGAGACTGAAAGGCCAAGCTCATGGAGATGGACTCCTATTCCAATTGGCTCTCCCCCAAGCTATTGTGAAATGGTCAATGACGTCCCTGGGGACTCATCCCATAAGGGTAAGCAGGTATTGAAGAGCCACTGAGCGGTGAGAATGATGGGCAGCCTTTGGACTACTGTAGGAGCTCTCACGGAGCATCTTGCTCGGGCTTGTTCCACGTTTGAATTCTACACCGAGCTCACTGTAACTTCTCAGTGCTTCTGGGAGCCTGCAGAATATCGAAGAGAAACCTCAAAGAGAAACCATTAGTCCTTCATTTTTGTCTATCAGAAGCATGCAATCTATTTCTTGAGCTTGGTTCAGTGCAAGGTGAACTGAAAAATGGTACAATGTGCTTTGTCTGCTTGTACTGCAGAAAAGACAGGCAGACAGACATCTTCCCTGAAAACAGTGGGAGGGGTGAAATGATGTGGGTGGGCCTTCTTTCTATGTGTTGCTTTCATTGGTTAATTAATAAAGAAACTGCTTGGCCTGATACGTCAAAACATAGGTGGGTGAAGTAGACAGAACAGAATGCTGGGAAGAAGGGAAGTGAGTCAGTCAGACGCCCTGGTTCTTCTACCTGAGACTGATGTAGGCTAGAATCTTTCCTGGTAAGCCACCATCTCGTGGTGCTACACAGATTATTAGAAATGGGTTAATCAAGATATGAGAATTAGCCAATGAGAGGCTGAAACTAATGGGCCAGGCAGTGTTTAAATGAATACAATTTGTGTGTTGTTACTTCGGGGCATAAACTAGCCAGGCAACCGGGAGCTGGGTGGCAGGAACACAGCCAGCTGTTCCTTCTACAGTGGAATAAGTGGGAAATTTGAAAACTGCAGCAAAACAGACTAAAACCCAGTCTGCCTGATATCATAGTGATGAACCATGAATTCTGGAAATGGAGAGCTGAGGGGTGGCTCCCCAGGAAAGTATGAAGAACTAACTTTACTTCCTCTGAATCCATGTTTTAATCATGTGTGTGTGTGTGTGTGTGTGTGTGTGTGTCTGTGTGTGTGTGTGTGTGTGTCTGTGTGTGACAGCAAGTACCTGTCCTCCTAGAGCTGGGGGAACAAATATAGGTGAGTCCCTGGGGCTTGCTGGCCAGCCAGTCTGACTGAATCAGTGAGATCAAGGTTCAGAGAGAAAGGTCTCAAAAATGAGGGGGAGGGGGGCTAACAATTTAAAAATATACCCAACAGCCACCTCTGGACTCCACACATAGTGACATGGGCACCTGATTGCATGTGTACACACACTTAATATTATACAGACATACATCACATACACACACACAAACACATTCTAGAAAAGAGCTAATTAATCCTAAGCTCTCTATTCATCTTTGACAAAACACTGGACCACATTTTTCATTCAGCCTTTCATTCATGAACTCAGCCAGCAAACACTTTCAAAGCATCTCCTATGAGAAGGATGCTGTCCTAGGGGCTGCAGCTGGACCTCACAGCTCTGTTACCTGGCCCTTGTTACCTGGCAAAACTCAGTTTTGCACTGAGTTTCCCGAGTTATAACAAACTGGACTGTGTGTGGCTATACCTCCCTGAAGATTGAGGGAACGGGGGAGGAGGGGGGTTTACAACTGAGCAAAGGGAAATTGAACATCATTATCAACAGCCACAGCTGCTTGAGCACCCTGTGTTCTCCCTTCCCACACCCTGCAGGACATCCCTCCTCCATGATCCCATGGCTCCCCTACAACATATCGCGTGATAACTTCTGTCTTTCTGGACACCTGTGCTGAGCATCTCATTCCCACCTTCATGCTAATTTTATGTTCTCTCTTTTGTGGTCATGTACAAAAGGCATAAAAATGAAAATATTTAAGTATAGTCAGCTCTTAGAGGCATTTGTAGCAGTTTACTCATACTGTAGCAAAGAGATTGGCAAAAAGGAGGCAGAGGGACTTTGTAAAAATTAGAACCAAGGGGTTCCACAGACACCTGGTTTCTGTTTTATGTTGCATCTTCAGACAGAAATGAGCAAGGAAAGAATTCCATGGATCATTCAGATCCTTTCTTTAAGGCCACAGTTAACTGCCACAAGGTAGCATGCTGGGTTACCATAGGCTAAGCAACGAACTGCACAGGTTCCTCTATGTGCATAATAGGCCTTATGTCATAGATCCTGGGAAATCTGTTGTCTTAGGGTTTTAATTGCTGTGAAGAGACACCATATCCACAGCAACTCATATGAAAGAAAACATCTCATTTGGGTGTCTTTCGTTTTCAGAGGCTTAGTCCTTTATCATCGTAGCAGGAAACAACATGGCAGCACGCATGAGGGCAGTGCTGGAGAAGGATCTGAGAGTTCTGCATCTTGATCTGCAGGCAACAGGAAGTAACCTATGTCACTGGGAATAGCTTGAGCATAGGAGACCTCAAAGCCCGCTCTCAAAGTGACACACTTCCTCCTATGAGCATACCTACTCCAACAAAGTTATACCTCCTAATAGTGCCACTCCCTTTTGGGGACCATTTTTCAAGTCAATACATCTATTGAGCCACTAGATACTTCTGCCCAGTTTCTCAACACTGGCATTTTACAGTGAGCTACACAGGAACACCTGGTACAATGTCAGTCCATCATCATATCACAAAGCACAGTTGGCTTTAGCGAAAAGGTGGTAAAGATGGCATCAACCAGGACATGTAATGGGGGGTTATATTAGAAGAATGAGTGGGAAGGATTCTGGGGGCTTGACTCTTCTTCAGGACTTGGGGCTTTTCTTTCTGTTCAGCTTCCATTTCTCATTTCCCTAAGACTTTTGCTTTTGAGACTAAGTATTGGTCTTATGGTTACACCATTTCTCCTTTTCTTCTGCTTCTCCATGTGCCTGCTACAGTCCTGTTTCTTAGAGATTCATCCACAGCGTGGCTATCTTTACTTTAAAAATAAAAGAAAGGAAAGAATGAATGTCACATTAAAGAGTTTATCTCTATATAAGTAAAGTCTTTTCAGGGATTTCCCAAGCCACCTGCTATAAGAGCTTTGATGTGGCCCCAAGACTTGAGGTTCTGAAACACTACTCCTACAGTAGGCCCCTTTAACAGCCTGGTGACATCTATGGATGGAGCAATCTTCTCAAATGCATAAAACAAAATCCATGAGATTAAAAATGGATAGTAGTTTTATTGATACACTGCTGTCAATACAATAATAAAACAAATAAATGATTCACTCCCAGCTATGCTTTTTGTGACACATGAAACAGCATGAATTGCAGCAATACTAAATGACTTTAAATTCTGAGGCAGAGAAGGGAATAAAGAATACCTATCTTTTAATGTATAATATATAGGAAAACATTTTATTGTTGTCAGTGTCGGTTACTGCTAATGGATTGTTGCCTATTTAATAACTGAAAGGAATGCTGAATTTGGGGTAGAGATTAGAGAAAAGGGGGTGTCACTTTCATAAAGTAAAATCAATAGTCTCCTGATTGTCTGAGAGAAACTTGCCATTTTTTCCTCACAATATTAGGTGCTGGATGCAGACAGCTTTCTGGTGACATTTGCTATAGTGTGAAGGTGTCCCCAAAGCCCCACATACTGGAACTCAGTCCCCAGTGTGTTGAGAGGTGGGACCTTGCTGTCTAGACTGTTGAAAATAAGTGACAGTTGAGTACTTAGTTCTGAACATTCATTTGGGCCAGCCCCTCTAGGGCTCAGGGGATACCTAGGAAGAGGAAAAGACAACAATGTAAGGGCCCCAAGGCAAGGAGGACTAAAAAATTTTCTGGGAACGAGACAGCCATTGTAATCCAGATCTCACAGCGGACCTGGCTGCCTATACTGAGCCTGCATAAGACTCAGCCTGGCAGAAGTCAATCAGGGATCAGGGAGGGTTCACTGGGCCCTACCCCTTCCAGCTGGGCTATCAGCTACTGATAAATTCTGAGGGAGGGAAAGTCATTGTTGCAACTGCACACCCAATGTGAGCCCCATAAGCTCCAACCTTATGGTCACAAAGAAGGCCCCAGTTAAACTCAGTGGATCAGAAAGCAAAACGAAAGGATATGAACATGGTGAAAGGGTTATGAAGGGAGGGGGAGAAGAGAGGGTGGAGGTGAGAGCAATCAATATGTATTATACTCATATGAAATTGTCTAAGAACAAATTGATTTAACAAAAAAGAAGTGTGCCTTTGGATAGGGGAGCAGTGCATGACGAATGGATTATTGTATCACGGCTGGAGCCTGTCAATTATAAAAGTGGGCTAAGGGCTGACAAGATGGCTTGGCAGCTAAGGTGCTTGCTGCCCAGGCCTGGTGACCTGAGGATAATCCCTGGAGCTCGGATGAAGGTAGGAGAGAAGTGATTCTGGGAAGCTGTCCACTGGCCTCCATACAAGTTCCTCAGCATGTGAGTCCCCATGACACACACAGCACACACACGTACACTGATAAGGATGATGATGATGATGATGGTGATGATGATGATGATGATGATGAACTAGAATAAAAGTAGATTCTATCCCTTCTTCTCTTGCCCTCTGGCATAAAGATGCTATAGTAGGAGGACCCTAATCATGCATGGGACCCCCAGTCTTAGAGTTTCCCACCTCCACACATTTAAAAAGTAAATCTCTGTTCTCTGTAAGGGACCCATCCTTGGGCATTGTGCTCACAGGCACAAAGCAGACTATGGGCATCACTCTTTGTTGGAAGCTGTTGCTAGAAGTACAGGGAAGGAGGCAAGCATACGGTGTCAAGTGCACCAGCTGCCTCTGTTCCTTCTGGACGGCATCCTGACCTTTCAGCCCCCCACCAGCCAGCCTCAAGTGCCATTTTCTTTCTGCCTATTGGGCCCTGGGAGTGGAAGTCCTTGAGTATTCCTTCCCCAACAGCCCAGTCTCTCCAGGGTTGGGTGAGTCTCCTAAACTCTGTACCATCCACCAGAATCAACTAACAGATGTGTTAGAGAAAGCCATTAGTTAGTTCCCAGCTGCTTAGCCCCGAAATAATCTCACAGAAACTGTATTATTTAAATCACTGCTTGGCCCATTAGTTCTAGCTTCTTATTGGCTAACTCTTACATATTAATTTAACCCATCTCCATTAATCTGTGTATCGCCATGTGGCTGTGGCTTACTAACTCAAGTTCTGGCATCTATCTCTGGCAGGGCTACATGGCTTCTCTCTGACTCCACTTCCTTTCTCCCAGCATTCAGTTTAGTTTTCCCCACCCAGACCTGTTCCCCTATACCTCCGCTATAGGCCCAAAGCAGTTCCTTTGTTAACCAATGGTAATTACAGCATACAGGGTGAGAAAGCTAGAGGAATTCCAGCCATGAAACCCAGTCGCTGTGAACCAGATTGCTGAGCTCTGCACAGCCCCAAGTACCTTTTCTATTAATGTTGATAGAGACCCCTGCTCCACCTGTGTGTGGGGCATTGTGAGGATCCCATAATATCACATAAATCCTGCTCCAATGCAAATGGTATTAATAGAAGTTCAGTAAGTCGATGGCAGCAGATAGTGCCGACCCTCATTCAATAGCAGAGAGAGTACAGAATCCTCAGACCAGCCCTTCTGCCTTCTGTGTTCTCTTATGTGGCTGTGCATCAGATGATAAGTTGAATTAAGATATCAAGCTACAGGCCATCCTTCAGCCTGCTTCTGCTCTCCACTGGCTCTCTGAGAACCGGAGGAATGAGGCCCAAGCCTAAGCCCTCTCAGACTCAGCCTGAAACTTTCCAAAGGAGAAGCGCCACTGGACTCCTACGGAGACTAGGGAAAGGCTGCACTGAGTCTGCAGGACTACCGACTCTCAGCTGTTGAGAGAGGGGGACAAGGGACCAGTTCAGGGATACAAGCATCACGTAGAAAGGAGGCCAGCTTCCTGAAATAACTTCCTGGGTGCCTGTCCCTATAATTTTGAGCTTCCTTTCCAGGCTCCATGCCCAAAAGGATCCAAGACCTCCCCAAACAGCCCATCAACTGGGGGCCCAGTGATCAAACCTGAGTCTGTGGGGGACATTGCAGATTCAAACCACAGCACGGCTCCGTCTAGTCTGTCATCACCCCTCAAACCTTCCACCGCTTTAAACAGATGCAACAAATAGAGGCAAATAAATAGTGTATTTTAAAAAGCGGACGACTCAAACCAACAAAGCAAACAGGAGAAGGTTACCTATAAACTGAGCGAAGATATGCAAGAAAGAATGGATTGCATGCATTATCTTCTTCTATGGGAAAACTGTGCCCCTTGTTTAAAAATGATGAAGTCTCTCCCTGAGAGGGTCAGGTGCACCTTGACCCACATGTCTCAGACAGTAAGGACCTGTCATTCACAGCCCATGCCACACATGTTCTGGGCCAGTCCCAACCACTTCTGTGGAGCAATGTATCCCACTGAACTGACTGATGTTTTCAGAGACTCCTAAGACCTTTCTGGGAGCAAGGTAGTTAGTATTCAGGCATCTGCACTGGCCTGCCCTTGGGGTCCTGGCAGGATGCATCCTCAGCAGCAGCCACTAAGAGCACCTCCTGTGCCCATTCTCTCAGTTCCCTTTTGAAAGGTGGCCCTTGCCCATCTCCTGTCTCTTCCTTTCTCTCACTCTTTATGCTTCTCTGCCTACCTTTCTGTCTCTCTCAGTCTCTTTGTCTCTCTCTTCTGCCACTCCTGTCCCCAGAGGCCAGTCTTCCCTCTCCCCTCCCCTGTTTCCCATTCACTGCCCCCAGTAAAAACCCTCTCCACCTGAGCTCTTTGGAATGGCATCTTTCTCTCGTGCACTGCTTTTTTCCCCCTAAATTCCAGTTTCAGAAGATTGTAGGTGACACGAATCCCACCTCAGGATGCACTGACACTGTGTGCCTCAGTGTGGGGCATTGCACCCGGGTCCCATAAAACGTGGGCCCGTTTCTGCCCCTTGCCTCCATCTCCCACAACCACAATGTCTAATATTGATGGTCATATCACTTCCTGAGGATGGTTTCACATTTGTGGGCAGTCTTGGAGCAGGGTGCTCCTTTGCCCTGAATCTCTGTTTTTCCCATGCCTGAAGCAATGCAAGTCGTTAGGTGGTGAGAGTAAAGAAACCATATTTTTCTTTAAAAAAAATAGCCTTTTGTTGTTGCTGGTTTTGTTCTGTTTTAGTTTTTTTTTGTTTGCTCGTTTGTTTTTGAGACAAGATCACTCTATGTAGCACTGATCGCTTCAAGTTTTCTATGTAGCCCAGAATGGCCTCAAAATTAAGACAGCCCTCCGGCCTTAGCCTCACAAGTGTTAGAAATACACATATGGGCCTCCATCAGACCCACATTTATGCAAATTAAAACCTAACACTATAGACAAGAATTAGACCACTTGTTCAAGTGATTGCTTAGCATATATGAGCAGATTCCACCCCCAGCATGAAAAGAAAAGGAGAGAGAGAAACACGGGAGCTTTTTGCAGATACACTGGTGTTAAAGATCTGAAGGTAGGACTATCCGAATTTCATGGAAGAGAGTTCATCCTGGAAGCAAGGAACCAGGCATGTGGTCAGACGAAGACAAAAGCCGTAGAATCAAGCTGCCCCAGATGAAGAAAACCTCAGGTTTCTTGAGGCCACAATGGGCAACAAATAGGCAATGGAGTATTCCCCTCTGAAGTCTTTGGTGGGGATGGCGACTTCAGACTTCTGGTTTCTGGCACTGTTTTCTTCAAAAATGACAAGTTTGAAGGCGTGCATTATGATAGCCATACAAAGCCACATATGGGTAAGATACTCAACACCAGAGCAATTTCATCTTACTAAACATCCCTGGGTGTTTGGGAAATGTGAACTTGGATCTCAGCTATACTGTTTCTCAAAGAATGTTCTGAGATGAGTTACAAAAATCCCATCTGAAGGAAGAGGAAATAAGGTTTGCTTGGCACATCATGGATGTTAAGGACATGCTGCTTTTCCTCAAGCTTCCTCCTCATTTCCTCTTCTCTTCCTTCTGCTCAGAAAGCCTTGCTGGGTCTCCTGGTAGTTTGTAACATCAAGTTGATATGTTGCAGGCTGTTGTTCAGAACCCATGTGGTTTGGGGTTCTCATTTCCACCCATGTTTCTTTAGACACTTCTTCTACAATCACTTACTTATGCCTGAGCTATGGTACCAAATGTCTCCTTCAAATCTTCACGCATGTTTACCTGTCCCTGCCATTGTGCTAGCTCTACCCTCTTCATCACATCCTCCCTCGAGATCCCCTGCATCACTTCCTGGGTATTTCAGGGTTAAAGTGAATGGCCTAAACCCTGCCATGGGGCACTAGGATTGATATGGTAGGGGAGAGATGTGTCTGTGTCCTCGTCCCACTCACTCCTCTGTTAGTCTCATTTTCCTTTCCCCAGACACAGCTTGTTCCTATGAACAAAAAGCTCCTCCCATAGTTTTTTTCACACTGTGCTGCTTAATAATGACAAAGATGTAAAAGACAGCTCAAAGAAGAGCTTCAAAATCCCAAACATAAGTAAGAAAGTTGATGCATAATCAAATATAGAGATGATGGAGGTGATGGGGATAATGGAGATGATTGAGATGATGGGGATGATGGAGGTGATGGGGATGATGGAGATGATGGGGATGATGGAGATGATGCAGGTGATGGTGATGATGGGGATGATGGAGGTGATGGGGATGATGGGGATGATGGAGATGATGGGGATGATGGAGATGATGGAGGTGATGGTGATGATGGGGATGATGGAGATGATGGAGATGATGCAGGTGATGGGGATAATGAAGATGGGGTGATGGAGACAGATGGTGGTACAAAGAGAAACAGGAAGGCCATCCTAAATCCCACTCAGCTGCCCCTGCCCTCCAGATACTCCTGTTAGGGCTGAAAGACAGCCACTCCTTCCCCATTCCCTACCTCTGTGGCTGTGATTCTAAGACGACTTTCAGATCTGAACTTCACTGTTTTATTCCAGTCTCTGTTTCTCTTTCTCAGCCCAGCCTTTTCCCTCCTAATTTTTTCCTTGCTATTTCATGTTCTAATTGCTCTCTGGTGGAAACATCCATCTTCTTCACTGGGTATTCAATTAGAGCAAACCTTAGCAGCCCATCTTCCTTTCCCCTCCCTCCCAACATGCTACCCTTCAGGAAGCAATATATAACACCTTCTATCCACAGCAGTCTACTGGCCTCCCGCCATCCCCACCCCAAGTCCCCATTAGCTTCACGGAGGCAACTGAACAAATAAATCTCTCAGAAGGAAAGAAAAGGGAGGAAGTACTGGTTCAGAACTAATGAAGGTCACCTCCCAGCCAGACTTCCCACTCCCACTCCTGTGAAATGGAGCCCGGGACGAAGGAGGCAACTTCCTCCTTAGACAAGAATCCGGCATGCATCCATCTGTGCATGCATGCAGTGGGTCCCTTCCAGGATTGTATTATATTATCATGGCCCTGCTCCTGAGAATGTGGCTGAGTTTGGCCATCACCTGCAGCACAAGCTTAGATGTTAAAAGGCACACTGACTTCCAGAGGTAGAGCAACATCTGCCCAGAGGCTCAGGCAGACATGCATCTGGTGATGTGACAGAAAGGAGTCAGTGTGCCACCGTGGCCTGGAAGCTGGATCGATACCTTCATCACGACAAGGGAGAGAACATCTTCCCACCCAAGACTGGAGGGGATGAGAAGTCAGATCTATTTATTTATTTTGACTTGGATTTTTATTCATTGACATTTCTCAGAGAGGGTGGGCACAACGCTAGGCATGCTTAGTTTTCTGCCAGGAGTAAGTGAGAGACCAGAGTGTCAAAAAGACATCTCTTGGCTTGTCAGTTTCCTTTGTTATAAATAATTTGAGACAATTTCTTACTAATGATGTAAATATTCCTACATTATAGCTACATATTTTGCAAGAGGTCATATATACATAGAAAAATAGAAAAACATGGGGCTGGGGAGATGGCTCAGCTACTAGCTACTCTCACAGAGGGCCTGAGGTCAGTTTCAGGCACCCATATAGCAGCTCACAACTGTCTGTAACTCTAATTCCAGAGGATCCAAAGCTCTCTTTTGACTTCTGCAGGTACCAAGTAGACTTACACACATGCAAGTAAACACATATACACATAAAATAAAAATAAATACAACTTTAAAAGTTAAAAAATGTACCTATTTTTATGATAGAAAGCAAGCAATTGCTAGCTGTTTTCTTTCTGTACACCAGGAGTATAGCACAGGTTTCCAGGGGATACCTGGTCATTCTCCCCTGACTTCCTGACAGCAGTCAGCCCTGGGCTGATCCAATAAAGGGAGGCAAACCCAGAGTCTTTCTACATAACCTAACGCAGCTAAGAGACTAAGTCTTCCTCCATGGACCCATCCCAGATCTCCCTGTTGAAGCCAATGTTGTCTCCCTTGCTTTCTCTCATGGCATTGCCCTGACAGTACTTGGCCTGATTCACACATGTGCAGTGATTACCACTGATGTTTTTATTTGTCCTATTATCAATGTGCAAATCCCCTTTTACTTCAGAAGGTCCTAAGGAACTCCGACCACATCTAATTAGCTCAGCATTGAATATAATACTAATATATTATATATACCTGTCACAGGGGTTCAGTGTTATTTTTGATGAATGGGTGAATGAATAAATGAATTGCCTGAGTGCCATCTTGAAAGCACAGGTTTCATCAAGTGAACCCACCATCCTAGCACTTTTTAAACATGAAATAGAAGTAGAAACTAAGGAACAGCAGGGAGGGGATGGTGGCCTGAGTCATCTTACTCCATAGGAGTGGTCAGTCTTCATGACAAATCTTAAAGAAATTTATAGCAAAGGCCTTTGAATTGTCCAGATTTCAGTGCCAGTCTTGAACTTGTCATTGGTTGATGCAAAGCCTCAGTTTCCCTGAAGGAAAATAAACAAGTGTCTAAGTTGTAAGGTAATCATAAGCATTGAATGTTACAAAACCTGTACAACACTCAGCCAAGGCTTTGGCTTTCAACACACAGACAGCAAAGAAAACCACTGTTGCTTCTCTTATAAATAAGGCTCAAAACCAAGCATAGTTCTTCAGCTGTGTGCTAGCATGCGATAACTGCACCGCCGCTTATTTTTTTATTTGTTTTAATAATGGGACCAATAGCACAACTTTCCCTAACACACACACACACACACACACACACACACACACACACACACACTGGCTGAATACATAGCCAGTCTGTAGATAAGAATAACCAGTGTTTCGAATACACACATGTGATTTCCATGCCACTCCACTAAAGGCATATCCTGACTTCCCTTATTTTTTAAAAGAGAGACACAGGGTAGACTGTTTCCAATTTCTTAGCATGTAAAGGAGGACCATGCCATGGGGAAATGGTAGAGCCACAATAGGAAAAGGATCTGGGTTCTTATATAAGCAGAAGTCAAATCCCGCCAGTATTACCTGCTCAGCTCTGGACTGTTGAGAGTAGAGAAGAGACTTCTAGCTTATTCAAGAAATGCATCTCCAGGATACCTCATGATGGCAAATAGCCTGATTTATTGGAATCCTTACTTGACCAATCTCACTCATGAACAGTGACACAAAAATACTCAATAAAATGCTGGCAAACCGAATCTAAGAACACATCAGAAAAGTCATTCACCATAATCAAGTCAGCTTCATCCCAGAGATACAGGGATGTTTCAACATATGAAAATCTGTCAATGTAATCCACCATATAAACAAACTGAAAAAAATCCACGTGATAATCTCATTAGATGAAAAAAAAGCCTTAGACAAAATACAACATCTCCTCATGATAAAGGTTTTGAAGAGGTCAAAGATACAGGGAACATACCTAAACACAATAAAGGCAATATACAGCAAGCCAACCGCCAACATCAAACTAAATGGAAAGAAACTGAAAATGATCCCACTGAAAGCAGGAACAAGACAAGGTTGTCCACTCTCTCCATATCTATTCAATATAGTACTGAGCTTCTAGCTAGAGCACTAAAACAACAAAAGGAGATCAAGGGGATACAAATGGGAAAATAAGGAATCAAACTCTCACTATTTGCTGATGATACAATAGTTTACATAAGGGACTCCAAAAATTCTACCAAGGAACTTCTATAGCTCATAAACACCTTCAGTAATGTAGCAGAATACAAGATTAACTCAAAAAAATTAGTGCCCTCCTTTACAAAGATGATATATGGGCTGAGAAAGAAATCAGAAAAACATCTGATGGAGGAGTTACTTTCATTGGTTAATAAAGAAACTGCCTTGGCCCATTTGATAGGCCAGCCCTTAGGTGGGTGGAGTAGACAGAACAGAATGCTGGGAAGAAGGGAAGTGAGGTCAGATGCGATGAAGCTCCGGCCCAAGATGGACGCAGGTCAGACATGCTGAATCTTTCCCGATAAGCCACCACTTTGTGGTGCTACACAGATTATTAGAAATGGGTTAAGCAAGATGTGAGAATTAGCCAATAAGAGGATGAAACTAATGGGCCAGGCAGTGTTTAAAAGAATACAGTTTCTGTGTTTTTATTTCAGGTGTAAAGCTAACCATGTGGGAGCCGGGCAGGACGAAAAGCAGGCCTGCCCACAGCTCCTTCTACAAACATCACTCTTCACAATAACCACACATAGCATAAAACATTTTGAAGTAACTCTAACCAAATAAGTGGAATACCTGTATGTCAAGAACCTTAAATCTTTGAAGAAAGAAATTGAAGAAAACACCAGAAAATGGAACTATTTCCTATGCTCTTGTGTAAGTAGAATTAACATACTAAAAATGGCAATTTTATCCAAAAAAATCTACCAATTCAATGCAATGCCCATTAAAATTCTAGCAAAATTCTTCACAGACCTTGAAAGAACAATATTCAACTTCATGTGGAAATGCAAAAAACCTAGCCAAAACAATCCTGTACAATAAAGGAAACTCTAGAGGCATCACAATTCCTGACTTCAAACTCTACTACAGAGCTCCAGTACTGAAAACAGCCTGGTATTGGCATAAAAACAGACAGGAGGACCAATCAAACTGAACCAAAGACCCAAATACCAATCCACACACCTACAAACACCTGATTTTTGATAAAGAGGCAAAAAATATAAAAAGGAAAAAGAAAGCATGTTAAACAAATGGTGCTGGCATAACTGGATATCAACATGTAGCAAAATGAAAATAGATCCATATCTATTGTGATGCACAAAACTCAAGGCCAAATGGATCAAAGATCTCAACTTAAAACCAATCACACTGAACTTAGTATGAGAACTTAGAAGAGAAAGTGGGAAGCATACTTAAACTCATTTGGCACAGGAGACCACTTTCTAAATATAGCCCCAATAGTACAAACAGAGAAACAATTAATAAATGAGACCTCCTGAAACTGAAAAGCTTCTGTAAAGCAAAGGTCAACAAGACAAAACGGCAGCCTACAGAATGGGAAAAGATCTTCTCCAACCCCACATCAGACAGAGAGCTGATCTCCAAAATAGACAAAGAACTCAAGAAATTTCTTTTTTGAATTAGTCATCAAAAGAACAAATAATCCAATAAAAAATGGAGTACAGACCTAAACAGAGAACTCTCAACAGAGGAATCTAAAATGGCTGAAAGACACTTAAGAAAATGCTCAAAATCCTTAGCCATCAGAGAAATGCAAATCAAAACAACTCTTAGATTCCATCTTCATCTGTAAGAATGGCCAAGATCAAAAACACTGACTACAACTTATGCTGGAGAGGATGTAGGGTAAAAAGAACACTCCTGCATTGCTGGTGGGAACACAAACTGGTACAGCCCCTTTGGATTTTAGTATGATGATTTTTCAGAAAATTAGGAAACAACCTACCTCAAGACCCAGCATTTGTGGGTATATACCTAAAGGATGCTCAGTCATACCACAAGGACATGTGCTTAACTGTGTTCATAGCAGCATTGTTTGCTATAGCCAGAACCTGCAAGCAACCTAAATGCCCCTCGACCAAAGAATGGGTAAGGAAAATGTGGTACATTTACACAATGGAGTACTACACAGCAGAACAGAAAAAAATAACGACATCTTGAAATTTGCAGGCAAATGGATGGATCTAGAAAACATCATATCGAGTGAGGTAACCCAGACCCAGAAAAACAAATATTGTATTACTCACTCATAAGGGGCTTTTAGACATAAGGCAAAGAAAAACCAGCCTGTAATTCAAAATCTCAGAGAACCTAAACAGCAAAGAGGACCCTAAGAGAGACATACATAGATCTAATATACATGGGAAGTAGAAAAAGACAAGATCTCCTGAGTAAATTGAGAGCATGGGGACTATGGAAGAGGATAGAAGGCAAGGGGAGAGGAAAGGAGGGGAGCAGAGAAAAATATATAGCTCAATAAAAATAATTTAAGTAAAGAAACAAAAGAAAATGGCTGAGAACTAAGAAGATCAGTATTGGGACCTACAGGTCTTTCAGTCTAACTCTGTCTCTCACACTGTGCTGTTAAGGAATGTGGTGTGGAAGGTATTCGTCATTCTCTTGACACCAGCCCTGGACATTAAAGATGTCCATCATTGTAATAAACATGTTCAGTCCATCATCAAGGCTGATCCTCATTCTACCATAGAACCATATGATCATGACCAGGTCACTGACTGCTGAGCCTCAGTTGAGCCATCATTAAGAGTGAGTTGTATTATTCTTGCCAGCCTCACAGAGGCATGAGTAGCCTGAAAGGCAGCAGAGGGCTGGAAAGTGCCATGCACTGAGGGATGGCCCTGATGCTTTCTGTTGCAACCCTAGTCCAATCCTCTTGCACTCATGAGCCCCAGCAGTTAGAGGGGAAAACAGGCAGGCGTATCTTTCAGTACGCACAATTATCTGAGCTGTGCCCACTTGCCATTCTCCCAGCTGCTTAAGCTGCTTCTAATGAGAGTGCCACCCTGGAGCAGATCACAGCGAGAGCTTGCAAAGTGACTCCTGGAACATATTTTCCAAGCTGGGAGCCAAGGTGAAAGATGTTCCCTGGGGAACACACAGAACAGGGATGATAGAAAAAACACTTAGCCGCTGGAATCCCATCCCAGCCCCGACACTGGGGCATCCTCTGACCATTTATGCTGTCTCCAGACTCCATTCCGGAAAGACACACTTGTTGAATCTGGTAATCTGGAAGTTTCTTTTCTAGTTCTACACTTCTCTATGGTGCACCATGAAAAAATGAATTTAGGATTTAGAATTCAGATGCCAGCAGCTGGGGACTCGTTGATTCCTATGCTTGTTTAGTTTCTTTAGTAGGGTTCCATTAGTCCCTACTAAGTGGGAAGCACTGTGTGGGTGAAAAAGAGAGGGACCAATCAGTTTCCCAGGGACGGGGGGAGGGGGGAGGGAATCACTCTCAGCCTGACACTAAAACAAACAAACAAACAAACAAAAATACCTAAAAAAAAAGATTTGTTGCTGTATAGTGAGTTATATCCATGGAAGTAGCCACACCGCACATGTGTGTACCTGATCTGATGACTCCATTCGTTCATCTGTTTTTCCACATGATCCTGAAGCAATGAGGCCTGCAATGAGAGAAAGCACCCATGTTTAAAGATCAGCGATGGCTACGAACCTCAGCAGGTTGAATTGCAAAGACCAGAGAGTTTCCATGCTAGAGCCGAAGAGATAAGACCATAACACGCGCATGATGGCGCCTGAAGCAGACATCTGGGCTGCTGCCCGCGATCTGTCACTAGTTGTGAGATCTATGCAACCCTGACCCGAGCACTTTCCCTCTTCGAGCCTTGCCTTCCTGTCCTTTAAAGTTTGTGTTGAACTCGGTGGTCTCCAAGGACACTTTGGGGTCTGATGTTACATGACGCGGCCCCTGATGTTATCCTGGGAGGGACGGCTGCCTTCTAATAACAGCAAAATGGGATCCCCCCAAAGCCAAAGGCAACACTTGGGCTTCCTATGCGTGCCTGATTGAATTACTAAAAGCCGAGCGGGTCCTGAGTGGGGAGTCTAGGAAATTGCTGGCTATCCGGGACAGATTTCTGAGGTTAGTGTGCGAGAGTTGTCCTTGGCTCACAGGCACAGCCCTCCAGAGGTCCCTTGGCGTTGTGATAAAGTGTGATGAAGTTCAGCTCCACAGAAAACAAGTCTGAACTTCCTCTCAGGCGGAACGCTCCTCCGCTAAGGAGCCCTTCACCGCTGAAGTGAGGGAAGTGGGTTCATACTTTGATTCTGTTTTTTTCCCCTCTGTAGTCATTTAAAAAAAAAAGTTATACAGAGCTATAGAAGCAAACCTGAAAAAATGGGATTTGAGTTCATCTGACAGTTACAGGTTATTTGTGTTGTACCAGGGACTGCCTGGGAGCATCTGGTAACGGTGTGCGTGCGTGCGTGCATGCGTGCGTGCGTGCGTGTGTGTGTATGTGTGTGTGTGTGTGTGCGTGAGTGTGTGTGTCTATACATACATGCTCATGCGCTGTTGTTGAGAGAAAGACTGGGTGGGAATCTCCTTCTGTGAGGTCCTCCGAGATGGTGGGACATATCAAGCGGGTCACACCAGGACTTCCAGCATTCAGTTTTCACTGGCCATCAAGTCCACATATAAGCCGGCTAAAGCCAGGGTGTTAGTCCTGATACCAAGAAGGAGATGTGGATTTTGTTCATTCAGACTCAGGATGGAAATTGGGAGGACACAGCAGTTCAGCATCATCAGAAACCTACTGTGCTTTTACCTACAGAGATAAGAATTTTGTAGGCATTTTCTTGTCCTTAAGATTTATTTTTGTGTTTTTAAATTAAATATATGTATTTGTGTCTGAATGTGGGTATGATCACATGACTATCGTTGTCTTCAGAAACAACAGCATTTGACAAGACTGACCCATTCACTAGCACAAAGGGCTTAAGGAAGGAAAGATTTATTTTGGATCACGGTCCAGAGGGTTCGTTTTGTCCATGTCTGCTTGTTCTCATGTGTTTATGAAGAGTATCCTGGTTGTGACAGTCTGTGATATGGAACACACAATAAACAGAAAACAGAGACAAAGAGGAAAGGACCATTAAAAAGATATCCCTAAAGACCCACATCCCGCCCCCCTCAGTGACCTTTGTAGATGCAACTTCCAAAGCTTCCGGAGCCTCCCCAACAGAGTCATCACATAAAGACTAAGTCTTTCATCCACATGTTTTTTGAAGGGTATACATTTTATCTAAATCACAACATCTCATTAACATATGCACTTCTTTATAGCTCTGCAACCTAGGCATATTTGTGTTGATTGTACAGATAAGGAAACCAGAGCTTAGAGATATGATCTGAAATTTGTAAAGGAAAAAAAATGAAACTCGTACCTTGCTGACTTGTAAACCTGAGTTTTCCTACAAGATCTACCCAGGGTACAATGAAGGCGGGGGACACAAATTTGAAGAAGCCATAGACACCACAGCATCGGTGATCTAAAAGACGACCTGAACTGTCTGAGCCCATGAGAACAAGTGGCAGGAAAAGGCGACAGAATGGGACATTTTAGCACCTGGCAGAGCTAAAATCAGGAGGCCGAATTTTAGTCTTGCTTCTCCTGCCTCTTATTTCTGAGCCCGGCAGATTTTGACTTCTCTGTATTTCAAGGCTATGTCGGAGTCTCCTTGAGGAAATGAAAACAAAGGTGCTTGTAGGTAAATAGATGGCGAATGAATGAATTACCATAAGCCATTCATTCTGGGTTCATTAATTAATGTCGCCTCATTCATCAGCTACGCTGCCTAATTTACTGGAGAGGGTCAGCTGTCATCAACTCCCGAGAGTTTACACAGGATTGAAATAATTAGTCCCCCAGCCTAGGGGGATGTGGAGACTGTCTTGCTCTTTTAAAGAACTGCACCCTACAAAACCAGAAGCCATGAGCTATTGCCTGACTATGGGTGGAGGGACCGACCCTTGGGCAATTTCAGAACTGCAAGGATCTAGAAGAGGATATGTTTGGAAAAGATGAGATGGGATGTTCACTTCACCATGTTGAAGGACATGAATCTAATTGGTCTTCTCTCCCAAATTCTTCCTAAGGCAGCAGAAATTTTGTGACAAGCTACCCATAGTCTAATGTATTAAAGCCAGGCAGCCTACCGTGCAAGAAACAACCCTGGGATGGGCTAAGGAAGCCCTTTCCCATTTGCTGCCTACAGTAGTTGGCTGCCAAGTCATTCCTTTGGGCTGAACTTTATCGTTATTCTGGAACAGGGGCAATTGATGGAATAAGAAGTAGTGAGAGGTGAGTTCTAATGGAACTGAAGGAGATTTGCAGTTCAGAACATGAAGGCCTGAGCATGTTCAGAGACTGTGCCAGCACTATGGGCAGCTGATGGGCAGCTGACTGGGAAACTTCTCAAATTGTTCAAATGTTGTTCTCTGCATTTCTCCATTCTCTCTCCCTCCCTCCCTCCCTCCCTCCCTCTCTCTCTCTCTCTCTCTCTCTCTCTCTCTCTCTCTCTCCCTCCCTCCCTCTCTCTTTCCCTCTCTCTCTCTCTCTCTCTCTCCCTCTCTCCCTCCCTCCCTCCCTCCCTCCCTCCCTCCCTCCCTCTCTCCCTCCCTCCCTCCCTCCCTCCCTCCCTCCCTCTCTCTCTCTCTCCCTCCCTCCCTCCCTCCCTCTCTCTCTCTCTCTCTCTCTCTCTCTCTCCCTCCTTCTCTCTCTCCCCCTCCCTCTGTCCCTCCACACAGAAACATATGCACAAATAGTTGTGCATTTAAACTTGTCATTTGCTTGCACACCCCACTCACAGGGCAGTCTCTGCAACACACCCCCCAGCTGTGTGTAGAATCACTTGAAAGCATATTACATAGACCTCAGGAATTCTACATGGTAGCAAACTAGCCCCCAAAACAAGGTAGGCATTAAGGACTGTCAGAGCAATCCCAGAACAGAATAGGAAGTTAAGCGTTTTCTGGCAGGCTCTTTGAATGGTGGTGAATAACCTTTGCTCCTCAAAAGTGTTTGATGACTGATGTCGTGATTTTTTGTTTTAATCGGCTTGACACATCTGAGAAGAGGAAACCTCAACTGAAAAATGCCTTTATCTGGTTGGGTTGTAGGCAAGTCTGTGGGTAATTTCTTGATTAGTGATTGGTGTGGAAGGGCCTAGCCCCCGTGGGCGACTCCATCCCTAGGTAGGTAGTCCTAGGTTGTACATGGAAGCAAGTTGAATGGTTCACAATCTCTGCTTCAGTTCCTATGTTCATGTTCCTGCCTTGAGCTCATACCATGACTTTCCTCAGTGATGGATGGCTATGATCAGAAAGTCCAAACCAAATAATCCCTCTCCTTGCCAACTTTTATCATAGCCCTGGAATGTTTTATCATAGCCCTGGAAAGCAATCTAGGACAATAGCACTCCCTGGGCATGAGCACCTCTGTTCAATGTTTTGCACAGTGTCTTGAGGGTATACATTTGAACCAAAACAAAATGCTTCTAGATGTAGGCAAAACAGAAAACTAGGGTGTGTATACAGAAGTAGGTAATCGTGTGTGTGTGTGTGTGTGTGTGTGTGTGTGTGTGTGTGCAGGCACACGTGCGTAGTGTGGACACAAAAAAGAAAAGCTTAATCTTTCTTTCATACACACTGTCCATGTTCACCTATGGCCATCAGATGCTACACTAAAGCATCACCTTAAAACAGATATCTGTGAGGCTGTTTTGAACATCCTAAGCTGTATAGAAACCTGCAGAACTTACAAGACTGCACAAGTGAACTTGGGGTAAGGGCATATGTAGAAGAACATTGTAACAGGCAGGGTGAAATAGGAACAGCAATCCCAGGACATATTCTGGAAATGTAGCTGGAGGAGGAAGAGAGGGAAAGGTCACTCTGGGCATAATTTGGCTTCAACATCAATTTTCCTTCTAGGAGAAGTTGGCCAAGTGAAAAACAGAGTCCTTGCTTTTCCCCTATAAATGGGCTGGGATATTTCCCCAAAGCACCATTATGCCTTCAAACATTCTTTTACTATATTTATGTGGGAAAGAAAGAAAATAATTCACAGCCTCCCCAGTTCTTTTTCTCGCTGCTCTCCATTTGTCTGTGTTGCTGGCATGTTATTTCACTGGAGAGGAATGTCCTATTTTAAGGGGTGGAAGGCAGTATGTGGGGTGGAGATTATACTAATAAATTTTGACATGGAAAGAAAAGAGTCCTTCTCTTGTTTCCTTATGATAAAGGGAAATGAAGCCAATAATCTTGAAACCTAATGTCATCACAAAGTGATGTGAGGACCTTCAGGAAGGAGGACATGTCTCAGAGGGTGCCAATGATGTGCTCAGATGGCAGGAGGGGACAGCAGTGCCTGAAGTCCCTCCCCCTTTTCATTAATGCTCTAGATCCCTGGGGATCTTCTAGAAGTCCTCTGCTTTTCCTTCTCCCCAGAATGTGGTGCCTCCCTTCAACTCACCTTCAGTGATGCCCATCACAGGTTCTCAGTGTCGTTTGCAGCAGATGCCTTGATTGTTTCCAGGGGTCTGTGAAGCTTGAAACACTCAAAGATTAATTAAGAAAAGTTTTCCAGTAGTTTAAATGTAGTGGCTTGCTAGGGCTACTATGGAAAACAACACAGACCCAGTGACTTTAGCTAACAACAGTCTCTATACGACAATTCTGGAGGCTGCGAATTAAAACTGAAAGTGTTGGTAGTTTGGGTTTCTGTGAGACTTCCTTCCTTAGTCTGCAGAGGACTGCCTTCTTGCTACACACTGTGACCTTTCTTCTGTCTGCATGCATCCCTGGTTTCCTTCTCTACAAACAAATGTCCTCATCCTCTTATAGGCTCGTGTGTGTGGTGTGTGTGTGTGTGTGTGTGTGTGTGTGTGTGTGTGTGTGTGTGTGTGTTTACAGGGTCTTGTGTGTTAGCAGGCAAGTATTGAACCACTGAGCTTAAATCTCTTGCCCTTTTTTAAAAAAAGTGTTACAAGTTTTAAATTTGAGATAGTGTCTTGTTACATTTTCCAGGCTGGTGTTGAATGGGCTGTGTAGCACTGGCAATCCCTGAACTCATAGCTACTCTCTCAGGAGGCTGATTATGGGGCTGTTCTACTTTCCTGGCGCATATTTCCTCTTCTTGTGAAGACCCAATGAAGAATGGATAAGTCCCATGTGAATGGTTTCATTTTAATCATTCCTCCCTTTAAAAATCATCTTCAGCCAAACATGTCACATTCTGAATGCCAACATTAGACCCAACATGCAGGGTGAGAAAGGGCACAATTTGGCACAGTGATATCAAGGACACTCTCCATACTCAGCAAAAGGGGCATCTTCAGCCAACTCACACGAAAGAGGAAAACAACAGCCTCAATTCCGTGTCAAGAGCTGACAGATGGAATGGATCTTCTGGAGAGAAGTGGGGGTTTCACACAAATGTGGTGATGGTATCTGCACAGCTCCAGACAGTTTCTGATTATATTACATGTTTAGTGTGCAAAGACAGCTCCACATAGAGGAAATAGTGAATACAAAACACAGAGAGCTCCCCATGAAAAAATGGGAGATAAACAGTGTCTTGTAGTGGGAAGTGGGGGTTGGGTGATGAGGTTGGGTACAGAGTGTAAAAGTCTGCACACATTTATTCTTTCTATGTAGTGAGGCTGGGGCTTTGGGCCCAAGTGCCTCTGACTCTCTAGGCAGATTTCGGTGTACAGTACAGTGAGAAATGGACCAAAGAATGAGAGGACTTAGACAGGGCTCTCATTTAGAATGTGGCCTACCAGGTCCAGAATGAAGGTTCCCTCTCACTGCAATGGTGTCTGACTAGTGATGTGGGATGTCTTTCTTTATGTGTTGCTTTTATTGGTTGATGAATAAAGCTGCTGTGGCCTATGGCAGGACAGAATATAGCCAGGCTGGAAGAGATATAGAGAGTAAGCAGAGTCAAAGAGACACTATATAGCTGCCGAAGGAGGCAGATGCCAGGTAGTTGCCAAAGGAGACGGACACTCGGAACCTTTCTGGTAGGTTACAGCCTCATGGTGATACATAGATGAATAAAAATGGGTTAATTTAGATGTAAGAGTTAGTTAATAAGAATCCTGAGCTAATACGCCAAGCAATGTTGCAATTAATATAATTTCTGTGTGATTATTCGAGTCTGGAGAGCTGGGAAATGAATGAACAATCTCTGTTTACAAAATGGTGTCCAATGTGGGGCATGGATCCACATAAGACCTAAAAAAAAATGCTTACAAAAAGGAAAGCTTCTAGGTGCACAAGACAAGATAAGTGCAGTTCCTTGATAGCTGCATTTTTTTTCAGATAGGCTCTGTTTGCTGGAGGCGAGCAGAGGCACAACTTCTTTTTTTAAAAAAAAAAAAAAGCTTCCTGACTCAGCATTAGCAACAAAAACTGCACAGCCCCTTTAAGATCCGGCTTCCTGGTTTGTGCTGATGCAGTTATAGAGCACTTGAATGGGGTCTATGAGCAGAATGTTACAAATTGCTTAATGGTGACAGACCTGCTGCATCCCTGGAACTGTGAGCATGGCTCACAGAGGTGGTAATCACCACCTATGTCATGTTGGACTGGGTATAGCAAACAGGTAGGGCTGTGGAGTTGGTCCTAGCCATGCCTGCTCACCATTTTTTAAAAAGTCACTCTTGGTTAGAAAATAATTACAGATACACAATAAAGACAAATTCAGACCAAAAAGAAAAGACCTCTTAATGGGTCACAGTGTTGGGTAAACATAATAGATTTAAGAAAGAGTACAGATAGTTAGATTAAAGAAGTAAAGATAATAAAATAAATATTAAAAGTAATAAAATAATATTTTTAAAAGCCACATGAAGATGGAATAGATACAGAAAGTCTAGATTATGTATATTGTTGTGTTTTCTTTTAATTTTTTGATTGCAGAGAAATATTTAATTCTGGGGGCTGCTAAGCTAAGCCAACATATATATTTTAAAGGTAACTTGACTTCAAAATTTAAGTCTAAGAATATGTTACTTTGGAAAAGAGGTTCTGCTTTTTATTTCACAGAAGATGAGAATCTATGGATTCCTCCCAGGCTAATGTGGTTTGATGGAACAAGAGCCCCTGATAGGTCTCTGTGAACCATAAGAATACTTTCCCAAATAATCAGAAGGAAGCAGTCTAGAGAATGATGCCCAAATTCCCAAATATTGTTTATAAATGTTTGTTTTTATTTAAAGGAGGTTGATTATAAACTGTTAATGATCACAATAAAGGTTTTTCTTAGGGAAAAGGGTGATATAATATAGAGATGAATATTTTATATTGGTAAAATAGGAAATAGATAAAATTGGAAAAAAAGTGATATAATATAGAGATGAATACTTTACATTTACATTGGTATGGACTTTGGTCTATTGATACAAATTTAATGTCAATTTTGTTACACTGTGTATATGTATTTCTTCTCTTGTTTAAGGTATTACATTTATGCAGTTCATTTAAAATGTAATACATATTTAAGAAATATAGATTAGTAGATGGCCACCTATAATAGACTTATAGTCATGTTAGTTAGGTTTTCTAGATGTACAGAAATATATTTCAGATGGATAGGCATTCTCCAAATCTTTCAAAGACCTACACAATATGGTATTTAAAATGTTTTATGAACTTAGACTTTTCTCAACAATGAGACATGACTGATTCTGGTAGCACCAATTACTTCAAGAGGATGATGGGCATCAAAGAAGTTCCTTATGGAGCTTGCTAGCCATTTGGGCAAGGAACTGCTCTTACCTGGACTGCTTGATGTTATGCTGTGTGAACTGAACATATAGGACCCACAGAAAAATGACTGCTGAACTTGCCCAAAGGTGAGACAGTCCTTCAGTGTTCCTGCTTTATAAAAGAGTCTGTAGGGCATTCTGTAGGACACAGAAGAAAGTGACTGACAAACTGCCAATACTGGAAAAGAGTTTTTCAAATTTTCTGCTTCATTGAAAAGTCTGCCAGATACTATGGGCCTATAGGCTAATGATGGATGACCAAACATTACATGAGAACTTCGGGTGACTGTTCAGGCAGCAAGACGTCTCTGTCAATTCTAGAATTTCAGAAGTTGCTTATAATGCACTTCCTGCTTACTAAGGTAATATTATATTCTTCTGGGGTCTTTGAAGAGTTGAAGAGAGATAATTATAGTTATAGTTTTCCTTAGTTAAGATAAATTAGATATAAAATTTAGACTCATAAAGAAATATTGTAACTCTAATTCTTGTTTGATACTTGTTTTGTTATATGTAATTTTACCATGTTAAGTTAAAAACTTACTTTTTATTTAGATAGAAAGGGGGAGATGATGTGGTATGTCCATGTCCTTCTGCATATGTGTTGCTTTTATTGGTTGATTAATAAAACTGCTTTGACCTACAGCAGGCTGGAACAGATATATAGGGAGAGTAGACAGAGTCAAAGAGATGCCATGTAGCTGCCAAAGGAGGCAGATGCATGTAGCTGCCCAAGATGCAAGAGTTAACAAACCACAGGCCTTATGATAAAATATAAAATAATAGAAATGGGTTAATTTAAGATGTAAGAGCTAGCTAAAAATGCACGTAAGCAATTGACCAAACAGTGTTGTAATTAACATAGTTTCTGTTTAATTATTTGGGTCAGGGCTATTGGAAAATGAATGAGTGGTCTCCTACTACAAACTTGAACTCTTTTATTCTTTCAGATCAGACAAAGGCCAGTCAAGTCAGAGTTTGGGAAGACCATTGGCAGAGATGATAAACCATTTTCTGTAGAGGCCAACAGGCAGAATGCCATCAGTTTCCCTTATATTTGAACTAAAACCATAAAGAATCAAAAGGAATAAAATCAGAGGCCCCTAACACCTATGTGGAGAATCTCCATGGTCATGTGAATGTTTGGAATTAAATAGCTTCTTGGGAAGTGTTATAGAATATCTCTTTCTTGTATAGCACTGTTCAGAGAGAAATGTGGGCCTTCTACTGAATATTAGCTCAATTTAACACTAAGCTTCCCTGCCAAGTCCTGAAATCAGGG
This sequence comes from Microtus pennsylvanicus, assembly GCF_037038515.1. Classification (NCBI taxonomy): domain Eukaryota; kingdom Metazoa; phylum Chordata; class Mammalia; order Rodentia; family Cricetidae; genus Microtus; species Microtus pennsylvanicus. The sequence goes on from NC_134586.1 coordinate 22,489,327, forward strand.
TTTTAAGTTCATTTGTCTAGGATGTGGGTCAGTATGGGTCTTGCCTGCCAGATAAGATGAGGCTCATCTACTTTTAAAAACAAACCCCGTCTTCTGGGAGTTTCTGTGTTTTATCCTGTGGGTGTCATCACCAGTGTAACAATGATGACAGTGACGCTCAGGGCTCTGGCTTTGTGGTAGGAATCAGGCAGATATCAGTGGGTGACACAATGTCCTGGAATGAAGGTCCTGCTGAACCTGCCTACCAAAGGACCCGAGGAAGAACCAACCCTGAGCAGTGGCTGTCTTTAGACAAAGGGTATCACAGTGTCTGTGGAACAGTGATCCAAGGTGTTTGAAAGCCAAAGAACTATTGGCTGACTTGTGTGGGTGCCTGGAACTTCAGTTTACCCACTTAAAATAACCATGTACCTAGAATGTATCATGATAGCTCACCTTGGTTGTCAACTTGACCACATCCAGAATCCACAAAATTCCAAGTTGTTGGGTGCACCTGTGCGTGATCATCTTGATCAGATTTCTTGCTGTGGGCCCTGTCTTCTAGTGGCAGCTCATATAAAACATGGGGAAGAGGGATGCTTTTGCTTTTTGCCTGTTTGCCCTCACTCTTGCTGAAAAGTTTGTCTATCCTATTGTGGCAGAAAGTAATAAATGCACTTTCTTTAGAATTCTAACATAGTCTAAAAAAATAGTTCTTTGGGAATCCTCCTGGACTCTAGCACCAGATCAAGACTGCAGAGACATCCAGCTTGGGAAGACTGAACAGGATTCTTGGCCTTTCTGTTGTGAAACAACCATTGTTAGACTACCGGGACCAAAGTCTGTAAATCAGTCTAACAAATCCCCTATATATTATATATATTATATTCTTATATTCATTCTATCACTTCTGTTTCTTTAGAGAGCCCTAGCTAATAAAGATATGAAAAGACAAAATTGACAGGTAATCCATCTACCACCCAAACACATTGGCTGTTATATATAAAGTGAACTGGAATTTTGCACTACAGGGGATAAGGGACATAGTCAAAACGAGAAGAAAAAGGAGGAAAGTTGGGGAGTTGGCCCCTATTAACTCTTAGACATTCCATGGAGTATTGACACATGCTATTTACTGCTGAAAGGAAGGCATGACTTTCCATTCCACACAGGAACTGGGGAACTGATGCTCCATGAATTGGGCAGGTTCACGTAGGCATCAAAAGGTAAGGCCTTGAAATTTCAACCCCACGTTTAGTCTATCACCTCTGGTATGGAATTATCAGGGTTATGTTTGATAATAAAAGGGAGGTGTAGGAAAAGGCTTGCCCTCGAGGGACGCTATAGCCTGCTTCTACAGTGAGAACTGCAGAGTCCGCTCCCACTGCAGCTAAGCACACAGAAGTTTATCCATTAGCCAATGCGTTCATAGTCTTCCTGAGGTTTTAGAGTTGTAGTCTTGCATTTATTCCTTTATATTGCTGTGACCAAATTGCTGACAAGAAGCAACTTAGAGGTAAACCATTTATTTGGGTTTATCATTTAAAAAAGAATACAGACCATCATGGAATAGAAGGCATAGAGACAGGAACTTGAGGCAGACAGTTCCGTTTTTGTCCCAGTTGAGGAGAGAGAACAGACGAGATGGACCCAGGCCATCCTATCTAAGGTTCTGCCAGAGCAGCTCACTTCCACCAGAGAAGCTCCCCATCCCCACACCTCCTCAAGTTACAGTCTTCAAACCGGCATCTCTAGCTGGGGACCAGGTGCTCAAACACATGAGCCCAGTGGGGCACATTTAACACGCAAACCGCAGTGCCGGGTCTGTAGACTGTTACAGACATGTCTATATGGTACTCGCATGCATGTGTTACTACTTTGTAGCAGTTGTACTTGGTAGGATTGCCAAGATCAACATCTATGTGAAAGAGCTGTTAAAACGGCTTGTTCTCATCCTGAGCGTTCCCAGTCGGTGGCGATTAGCAGGGCACTTGCTTTCTGGATAAGATAACAGTGCTTTTTATGAATTTGGACACCAGAACAGTGGTGTTATTTTGGAAGAGGCTACTTGCCAAAGGCCTAGGGCATAGGTGTGGTTTCCTTCCGTTAGTATTTATCAGGCTCACACAGCATGCCAGGTGCAATGGCCAGCCTTGTGTTGGTATCTTACTGGCCGGACAGCAATTCTTCAAGTAGAACACACCGTCTTTAGTTTGTGTGTGAGAAAACCGGCTCAGGGCGGATTTGTGAGTCACTTGAGGCCTTTCAGCTTCTTGCCTCATTGAGACAGAACTCACAGGAAGTGTGGACTATTATCACCCACCTTTTTTCTCTCAATGACTTGCCCCACGCCACATGGCTGATAAGGGCTTGAGCTGGAATTTGACCCAATGCCCATCAACCTCAATCTCTTTACCTTAAGTCTCTTGCCAATCCAAGAAGTCAAAACCTCTGCTTCCTCGACTCTAGATGATGAATGGCTCCTGTCATAGCCTGCCTTCCTTTCAAGAGTGTGAAAAGGGCCCTCCTCCACATTCCCTGAGCTAGAGAGCACCTTGCTTCTAAAGCTTATCTGAGTCACATCTAGGCTGTTTTCAGAAACAGTCATTCAGTAACTGGGGCCAGTTTCCGTATGATTCCTTTACCATTCTAATGGGCTCGAGCACTGGACATATTCGTACATGAGATAACCTAACCAGGTACCGGAGGAAATTCTTCACCTTCAAAGTCAAAAGGCATCAAGATGGACTCTGGACTCTTAAGGACTCTTTACTAACTGACTGTGGGGGATTTAGGGACCCAGAGACCTCTGTCAGGAGATCAGCCCTAACTCCAATGTCTGACCAGTACAGGGCTCCCAGGGATCAGTATTCATTCAGTGGACCTGAAGTTCTTTCTGTGCAGCTGAAGGTCCCACTTGCCTCAGCCTGGGTCTTCTACAATCTGCTCATTTCCAGGGGGACTGCTCACCGCCAGCCAGCCTGCTACACGCCCTGCCTGGCAGAAGTGCCTTTTAAATCTAAGCCAGGAATAAAGCCTTGGAAGCTTTATCTTTTCATCTCATTTTAGTTTGATGTTGCTAGTTTTTTGCCCCACATTACAAATCTCAAAATCATTTTTAATACTCTACCTGTAATTCACTCTATCCCTATTGCTAAGAACTGAGCAATCTACAAGCTTAGAAACCAAGAACTCTGTTCTTCTTCCAAGGCCCTGATGAAAAGTTAGAGACGCAGACACACACACAGGATTCCCTAGATGTTGCTCGCAACGAACACAAGCTGGCCCCAGCCTTTGAGACAGCCCAGCCTCAAGCCAGTCCATCTTCTTTGGCACATTGTCTAGGGTAGACTCTCTAGATCTAGAAGAGCCATGGCTTCTAGTCTAAGAACTACGAACCACTGATTAATCACTTAGTCCAGAGTAGATCTACAACCTCTGCTTCTTTGTCTCGTCAGGAACAGACTCAGAAGATTTCATAACATTCTAGGATATTTGCCAACGTGTAATATAATATTTAGCTATTTAATTTAATTTGCGATTATCTTTCTTTCCATTTCCCCGTTCCCAGTATCCATTCAACTCTGTGGCACACTTCAAAGCTGGCGAGATTCTAACCCCCGATTGTCGCTCAGCATGTTGATAGATGCTTTATCAGATCAGATCTGACTTTAAATAGTGCCTGGTTGTTCTTGTGGCTGTTTGTCTATTCTTTCACGGAGGGCTCAAGTAGACACATTTGGACTCTATTAATTGGGCTCCAGCTCACGCACATCACACATGGAAACTTCCCTCCCTCCTTGTTCTGTTTCTGGGGAGCACAAAGTCGTTCTCCTCTCAGGACCACCCAGTGAGGTCAGCAGGCAGCAGCATCCTCTTGTCAAGCCATGTACCCCACACCTTCATTAGTTTCGACCCTGAAACCAATTAGCAAGTTATAAAAGATTCTACCATTTTAGGAGTGGGAGGGGATGCTGAGGATCTCAGTGCAGCCCTCGCTTTGGGTCCCTCACAGAGGGAACAAGGCCTAAAGAGTTTTACGCAGTGCACCCCTGATGGAGACAAGTGCCAGTCTCTTTCACCTGACCCCTGACGGGTGCTTTTCCCTGTATACAGACATTTTGCTAAACCTTAGCAGTTGGCCTATTAGACATAGTTCATTGCATGTGTCTGTGTTTGATTCCCAGATCCCAGTGGAAGGAGAGAATTAGCTCCCAAAGGCTGTCTTTTGACCTCTGAGTGCCCAACCATGGCACATTATACACAAACATGGAAACCTATTTTACTTATTGTAGAATAGAAATGAAGAACTCGGTAGTATATTAGAAGCTGTTATCAATGAGGCACCTGATTTTGGTTGAGGAATAGTAACATTTTAAGTAACTCTGACTTGAGGACACTCCAAGTAAGGGGCCTGAGGAAGAAGCAAGCACAACTGTGCTACGACTGGCCCTGCTCCTCCTCCTCCTCTTCCTCCTCCTCCTCCTCCTCCTCCTCCTCCTCCTCCTCCTCCTCCTCCTCCTCACTCCTCCAATTATTTTAGTCCCTCCTCACTAGATAACAAACAGCTGGGAAGTACTAAGTGCACAGCAGGCACTGTTTCTGGGTTCTTGAATGTAATCATCTATGTCCCGTTCCTAACACCCTTGTGAAATAAGCATTGGTATAATCATTTCTGCTTTATAGATATGGAAAGTGGGCCACAACAAAAATCAGTAAGTGTTCTAAACTGGCACCGCGCAAAAGGGATGGATTCCTCCCCTGCAAAGGCACGGCTCCCCGAGCTGTGATTTTAACTGTTCAGGAAAGGGCCCTCTCCTGCTCACAGGTGACTTGGAAGGACATCCTTATCAAGGTGTCTGCCTCTTCCGACAGAATGTGGCTTCAGCTGACGCAGATGAGCTGAAAGGTTGCTGGGCACTAAGGAAGGCAAAAGGTGGGTCTGAGAGGGTGTCTTCTGACAGGGGCTGCTGGAGCGGATGTGCCTGAATGAACATCTCAATCAGCCTTGCTCGCATGCTGGTACCATGGGGAACATAGGGAAAATTGTCTCAGGGGAGCTAACCTTGCTCTTTCTCACACAATGATGCCACATGCCCAGTGCTCCGAGAACATAAGGCCCTGTGCCCAAAATGACCTGACAATCATTTTGTTCTTCTTGAATCCCTCCGTGCAAGCAATTTCATACTGAGGCAATGCAGTACCTTCTCCTCAGTGACGCTGGGCACTGATCAAGGGCCTCATGCATGTTGTCCTATTTAGTCACCACATACGACTTTCTCAACCTCCTTTCACACACAGGGAAACATCTCAGAGAATCCACTACATGTTATCAAACATCTCCATCAAGAGCCACTCGGTTTGGTTTCAAAGTTCTGCTTTCCCCGTCTTTCCTCTCAACCCCCACCTCCTCCATTTCTCTCTTCTCCCCACTACTCGCCCCTTCCTGTCTGTTCCTCTGCCTTTATTTTTGAATTATCTTATGGAGTTACAGTGAGCCTCCACATGGGTGCTGTGAACTGAACCTGGGTTCTCTGCAAAAGCAGCAAGTGTTCCTAACCACTGGGCATTCTCTCCAGTCCCCTAAACTCCAATCATTAAAGTCTAATACATACAAGTGTTCTTATCACTTCCCAAAGAATGCGGGGCCATCTCGATCCTCCAGCCATTCACAGCTGACTTCTCTTTCATGCGGTTATGGTCATTTAATTCTACAGGACATGGCGCAGCTCCATCGCTAACACACAGTCGTATTTTTCTCATACTTAAATTTTATGTTGCCTTCTGTCGCTTTCTTTCTCATCTCTATGAAATCATTTTCCCCACGCTGGAACAACCGCCATTAACATTCCATTACTGCATATCCTTCAGTAATGAACTACTCCAATTTCAATAGTCCTAGAGGAACTTTATTTCATCTTTTTGAAGACTACGTTTTCCTAGATAAAAGACTTGAGATAGCCAGGTATTTTCTGTTGTACTTTAATGCTCGCTGTTGTCTCAGCACTGTATCTTCTGGCTGTAATCGAATATTGTAGAAGGAGCGGTGGGCTGCGTTCATGGCACCCGGCCGCCCATATGGCTAGCTTTACCCGAAATAACAACACACAACTTGTATTCATTTAAACACTGCCTGGCCCATTAGTTCCAGCCTCTTATTGGCTAACTCTCACATCTCGATTAACCCATTTTTAATAATCTGTGTAGCCCCACGAGGTGTGGCTTACCAGGAAAAATCTTAACCTATGTCTGTGTCGGGTGGGAGAATCATGGCGACTGCCTGACTCGGCTTCTTTTCTCCCAGCATTCTGTTCTGTCTACTCTGCCTACCTAATTTTCTGTCCTATTAAAGGGCCAAGGCAGTTTCTTTATTAACCAATGAAATCAACACAAAACAGAAGACTCTCCCATATAATTCCATATCAGAATATAAGCTGTATTTTATCTTTGATGGCCTTTTCTTTCTATTTTTGTTCTCAATAGATTTGCTAAATTTTACCATAAGTGATGTGCCTTCCTATTCATTTATACAAATTCAGCATGGCTTAATTTTCTGGGCATATGAATTGGTGTCTTTCACCAATTTATAAACACTTTGATATTGTCTCATCACCTCCCCTAGTGGGACTCTGATTACACACGTCACGTTACCCCTTTGCTCAGTGTATCATGTTTTATGTTTTCTTCTGTATTTTCTAATACTTTGGGGTAATGTATTTGCCAGGATACTTTCTACTGACCTTTCACCTGCTGATTAGTACTTCTTCCGTGTTACAATATAATATGAATGCTTAATTTCTGTTGGAGCTTTTCAGCTCTAATAGTAACATTTTGTTATTGTTTAGATAAATGTCTCTCTAAAGATCCACATATTCAAGGGTGGGTCCTAAGCGTGGAAGGTGGTAAAGTCCATATCTAATGAGGACTAGTTGGAGACCTTAGGTCACTGGGGAGCCTAACCCCTCTCCATTCATAGTCACTGTTTCTGGAAGCAGGTAGTTTTGTTCAGCCACACGCTCCTGCTGTGATCATCCCAAAACTGTGGCGATAGGAAAGTAAACAACACACATTTGATTGTTTTACATTCCTATTCTCATTAACCTCCTCATCCTGCTGTACATGTTCTTTCAACATGGTAAATTGCTTTAGAGTCTGTGTGTAATAAGTTCAATATGGGACTATCCTGAGTATTCTTTTTGTTGCGTGATTGTGATTTTCTTTTCCTTTTGGTCCTCAATGATTTGGAGCTATTTCTTGATGAATCATAACTAAGGATAGAGATTGCATAGAAAAAAAATGTACAAATCACTTTAAGCAGGCTAGTCTTTTTTTTATTAACATTTTCTTTTGACTTTAACACACAATAAGACTGAGAAAAATTTATCTTTGGCTAGAGATGGTTAATACCTGAATTTCTTCCACTGTATTCTGCTTTGTTTCCCTGCTGGCACTAAGGAGTGGTGCCCTCAGTATTCAACACTACCAAGAGCCCTTCCTCGTCAGTGACTCTTAACTCCAAATTCCATGTCTGGAGGCTGGGGAAACTATTCAAGGCTCATGTCGGTCGTGTGTTTTCGGCAATCACTTACAAACCCACTGTGTGGTGAGCTGACCCTCTGTCTTCCTGCACCTCCCCTTCCCAGAGTTCTCGTTCTCTCACATTCATGATACTTTGGTTGCTGTATGCTTGTTTCAAAATGCCCTAATCTTCACTCAACTCTTCATTGTGGAAATTTCAAACAGAAGGGGAAGGTTATATTATAATGAACCATCATAGCCACAAACCAGACTCCAACATTTGAATTTTATAGTTCTCGATTTCTTATGTGCCTTACCATTTTCTTATCCCTCTGGTTACCAATTCACATCATGTTTTGGTGAATTTCAGGATAAATGACATTAGGACTTTTCTCTTTAAATACTTCTGTGTGCATTTAATTAAGTTGAGTTCAATATTGTTTAATGGATATTTCTCATTAGATACAACATATACATAAATTAAATTGCACAAACCTAGATGAACACTGTTTTGACAAATGTGGGCACTGCAATCTAAGGCTCTATCATTCCAGGAAATACCTTAGTACCTCTTTCCAGTAGATTCTCACTCCTCGCACCACAGAAGTAGAAATATAATATTTTTGCACACTAGATTCCTCTTGCTGGTTATTATAAGAATGACTTCCTAAGAATGACATCAGGCGGGTTAGACATGGCTCAGAGGTTAAGAGCATGTGCTGTTTTCACAGAAGTCTCAAGTTCAGTTCCAAGTTCCCACACCAGGCAGCTTCAGAAGATCTGGCGCTCTCCTCTGGTCTCCATGGACACCTTCACTCCCATCTGAACATACCTACACACAGGCATATTTATATATACACATAATTATTTTAAAATAAGTTTTTAAGAAAAGAATGGAGTCAGATAAAATGCTTTCTATAAGACATCTTTGACTGGTCATAGCATCTTTGAAATTCACTCTTATTATTCTGTCTTCATCATTCTCTTTATTATTGCTGAGAAGTTTTCTATTCCTCATATCTAAGAGCTTGCTTGCCATTTTTCCTCGTATGGATTTTTAACTTCTTTCTCTATTCATTCTTGAAGTGACTAGGACATGACCTCTGTCCAGCACATGGTTGTTGTGCTAAACAGACCACACATCCTTGACCAGCATGTGTATCTGGCATACCTCAGTGTCGTGTTCTGCAAATGGCCTTTGCATCAGAGTTGCGCATGGGACCATCTTTCTCTTTCCTGACATTTTTTATTTTTTGTTCTTGTTCCCTAAAGAGGACTACTGAAATCTTAAATAGGACTGGGAATTTTCTCTTTCTTCCTCATCCATAAGTGTTTGCTACTTCATGTAGTCCTAACCACGACCTGCTCTTAAACTAGAAACCTAAAGCCCTAAGCCACAAAAGAAAGACAAAGACAGAAGTTACTTTCACCGGGTAACCAGCTTCTTTGAAATGTCAGCCCCCATTGCAGAATCCACTCACTTGCACCCTCAAGTAGGACATGTTTTTAACAGTTGTAGAACTGGTCTTCCAGAGCTTCTGCAGCCAGGCCGTAAGTGGAACCTTCAAGTAAGTTTTAAAGTATTTTTCCCAGCCCAACTTTTAAAGAAATTCTTGATGGAAGGCTTCACTTATTACAAATTATCCTCCATTGCCAGAAGTCAAGTTTCACAATAAATTTAGTTAAGGAAAGATTTATATCTCCATAAATAGATTTAATGCATTAACACAACATAAATATCACTGTTAAATTTAAAAATGTTTATCCATGCACAACCCCAAATAGTTCTATATAACATCAGTGGCACAGACTTTGAGAAAGTACCCATGATCTGACAGGACTAGATCAATAGCATGCGAATCTCACATTAAGACGATATCGTGACTGATCAGCTACCCAGACAGCTCCGAACCAACTACACAGCATCACTTCAAGGTGTTTTGTCTGTGTAAGGATGTCATATCTTCGAGTTATAGAAAGTTGTGTGTTGGGGGAGGCTGCTCATTCATTCCCTGCTGCCCAGACACAAAATAATCACACAGAACTCTGTCTCAATTGCAATATTGTTTGGCCATAACTAAGTGTATTTTCAGCTAGCTCATATCTTAAATTAACCCACTTTTATTATTTAATACTTTACCATGAGGCTCATGGTTTACCGGCAAGGTTTTGGTATGTCTGTCTCTGATGGGGCAGCTGCATGGCTTCTTCTTGATTCTGCCTTCTTTCTCGCAGCATTCAGTTTAGTTTTCTCACCAAGCTCTATTTTGCTAAGCCACTGGCCGAAACAGCTTTATTCATTGGCTAATAAAAGCAACACATATACAGAAGGACTTCCCACACCAGTTGTGAACTTCCATGTGGGTGCTGGAAATTGAACCTGGGTCCTCAGAAGAGCAGCCAGTGCTTTTAACCACTGAGCCATCTCTCCAGCCTCTCAAGGCAGAGAACAACTCAAGAACTGTTGAGGCAAAAGGTTCTGTTTTGGGAAATTCTGCACATCAGAAACACCACCTTTGACTTCACTTGACATCAGTACCCTAGAGCTCCCATCCACCTACATGAGCCCTACTCTGGAAATCTTGTTGATCAGCCAGTTTTTCTTAATGTATTTATTTATTAAAGATTTCTGCCTCCTCCCCGCCACCGCCTCCCATTTCCCTCCCCCTCCCCCAATCAAGTCCCCCTCCCTTGTCAGCCCGAAGAGCAATCAGGGTTCCCTGCCCTGTGGGAAGTTCAAGGACCACCCACCTCCATCCAGATCTAGTAAGGTGAGCATCCAAACTGCCTAGGCTCCCCCAAAGCCAGTACTTGCAGTAGGATCAAAAACCCATTGCCATTGTTCTTGAGTTCTCAGTAGTCCTCGTTGTCCACTATGTTCAGCAAGTCCGGTTTTATCCCATGCTTTCTCAGACCCAGGCCAGCTGGCCTTGGTGAGTTCCCGATAGAACATCCCCATTGTCTCAGTGTGTGGGTGCACCCCTCGCGGTCCTGAGTTCCTTGCTCGTGCTCTCTCTCCTTCTGCTCCTGATTTGGACCTTGAGATTTCAGTCCGGTGCTCTAATGTGGGTCTCTGTCTCCTTTCATCGCCTGATTGAAACTAAAAGTTCTACCAAGTATTCCTTTAGTAAAATGGATCTTGTTGTTGTTTTTTAATATAGAGAAAAGAAGACGAAGAAGCAAGAAAAAGATGGTTTTGAAAGGTTTTTTATAAAATGGAAACCTTCTAAGGTCATCTGCAATAACAATCAAAAAATTAGACAGAGGTTATCTGAGGGGAGAGGTCACCCGGGGGAAAGAGCCCTACTTATCTAAGGTTCTGCTTCCTCCGTTGTGATTAGTCATGGCCAACAAAAATCTGAACATCATAGATGGAAAATTCCAGAAATACAAAACTCGTAAAATTTAAATAGCTTTTACAACAGTCTATTGCTGTGATTGTTATAGTTTGTTGCTGGTTATTAATCTTACAGCATCTTATTTGCATGTTAAATTTTTTCGTAGGCATATATGCATAGAAGACAATACATGCACACATACTTAGAGGTTTCAGGCATCCTCTAGGGGTCTTAAAATCCCTGAAAAGGAGGCAGGACCACTGTAAAGCCCTCCCTTCAGGAAGAACCAACCTATGTCACCAGCAATAAGACAGCATCTATTTCACATTTAAAACCACCTTTTCTCCTCCTTTGATAAACCCTTCCAGTCCCCACTCTAACCTTGCCTCCTGCATTCTAAGTTGCTTTGTGGCCAGTAGTTCACAATGAGGACAGCATAAGGGAAATAAAGTATTAAAATAAATTGAAAGAAGAGAAAGAAGGGACTAAAAAGGAATGGCAGGAGATCAAGGATGGTGCACAGAATGTACCCTGGAGGAAGCAGCCATGTGTCTCTTGGGGCTGTATGGGAAGAACAGAGAGCATGGGAGTGAGGACCATGGGTACCACTCATTCACTGATGAGTCTGATTTTCTGTGTGCTCCCAGACCGATCCCTTCATTTTCCTGTATGATGACGACTTCCTCTGTGAAACAGCGGTCTTGACTAGGGAACTCTCGGGTACCTTCCAACTGTAAAAGAATGCAAGCCATTCATATGTCGGTTCCACATGGCAGCCAGTCTCTGTTTTCCAACTTGAGATAAGGGGTGTGGACCAGTGTGTCATCTTGTGATCCCCTGCCAGGTCTGATTCCATTGTCATTAACCACAGACGCCCTGATAACTCTAGGCAGGCAAAACTCATTGCTCTTGATTCGTGAATGTCTGTGTATTTCCAATTCTGCTGTTTGTCTCTCCAGTAATAAAAAGCTTTATTTCAAAGGTGTCCCTAGGGTCGGATGGGTGAACAAGGGGGAAGAAACAGTACAGTTGTCATTGGTAAAGTAATCCTCTCCACTTCAAAGGATCTAATATCCAAGTTTTGGACTTGTTATTGCAAATAGCTTGTGGGAAACTGCTTAGAGACGGAGAGAAGAACCAGTAGAAGTTTCTCATTCTTATTTGGAGGCAGATAAGAGCATGGAGCAGTGACATGCAGATCATGTGCTCCAAAAGCAGCTCCGGATTCTGAAGCTTGGCCACAGGAAAGGCTTCGAACACTGACAATTGAATCTGTGTCTACACTAGATGGGCAGACATTTGTATGAGTGACCAGTTGCTACTGGACGGGATTCAGATGAAACATGTAAAACAAGACGTTCGTTGTCCACAGGTTCAGGTACAAATTCTATAGTTTCTGGGTAGGCATGTTCACTTATTACAGTCTCAAGGCTCAACTACTTTCTTCCTCCATATCGTGATTCTGCAAATGCGGGTAGTTTTGATTTAGATGTCTTGTCAACCACTGGACCAAAGCCAATGGTCTAACCCCTTAGACAAATTTATTAGAACCCTGGCACTAACAGCTTTGTCTAGCACACCTCTGAGAGCTCTTAGCCAAGCTGTCGTGAACAGTTATGTAGGGTTATGTAGGTGTGTCCTACACAATGAAACCAACAGGGAGGATGGACCAATGCTGAAATCTCCCTTTCTTTGGTACGTCAAGTCAGTGTCCCAACTTGGCATGCTCACCTTTGTGGTCCATAGATAGACTGAACCGAATCCTACTCACAGCCTGTTGCCTCCCTTCTCTCAAGCTCCCAGACAACCTTAAACCGTGACAAATGTCTTCTATCAATTCTATAACACACTCCTCTGGCCCCCAGGGGTACTTGTTAATGTGTGGCATACACACAGAGAGATACACACATACACACAAATGAAAATAAATCTGAAACGAAGTTTGCGAAAGAAACCCTACATGGGACAGTCTAGTAAGAACTTTTGTGGTGACAAAATATTTCAGAATCCCTGCTCTCCTTATAGACAGTTGAGCCTTAAGTTCCCTCCACCTACAGTCTTTCTGGTTCCTTTGAAGTGTTCAAGGTGTTCCTCAGCGGACAGACATCTCTCTTGCACAGAAAAGACAATATTAAGTTAGGGATTTCGAAATTAGCTGTCTCTGTCGATTCAGCCCTCAAGCCTCAACCTTCTAAGGTTGCACCAAGGTTCTCAGAGTCTGAGTCCATGATGATCAAAAGCACGAGCATGTTTCAAAATATGTCAATTAACGCCACTTTCCCCTCCCGTCCTGTCATTTGGCGGCATCTAAATACAGCTAGTGGAAGGCTCAGGTTGGCCTTCTCAGAGTGGATACAGCTCAGCAGCTGAATAGTAGGCTCCCGTTTCTCAGTTCACATCATCGAATCCGCACAGAGAAACATTGGCCTATGTGATAGGCGGGCAGTCTATGGGGTATTTTATTGACCAAGGATGGGATTCATGGCAATGTCACATCTATGTCAAACACACACAGTAAAACTTTACGGTTCCTCCCCTGAAATACTCTGTTTGCATCACATGGGTCCAATCTAATCTTTTTTTTTTTTTGGTTTTTACGTTTTTTCTTCCCCTCCTCCACTCTCTTCCCTGTCCTCTTTGTCTCCTGAGATCTGTTCCCTTTGGAAATGCATTAGTTACCTAGGAAACCTTAATGTCATTTTTTTTATGAGTGGAGTTTGGTACAGCATAAAGCTAATTTATAGGGTGGTTAGGAATTCGTGTCGTAACTAGTGAAACAGGAGACTGCATCATGACTTCTAGATCCACCTGTGTGGCAGGCTGCATACCTTCACTCTATCATTATGGGTAATTTTTTGAAGCCTAATTATAAATATGCATTCTAGTTCACCAAGTGAGTTGATTCATTGTTGTTCCATGTAATGCATTATAGTGTTCAGTACAAGCCCCAGAACATAATTAGTGATAAAAACCGGGCAGTAATACACTAGGAAATCTGTTAACAGTGGAAGGATGTGCTGGAATTTCCTCTCAGATGATGAGGTGATTCCGCCCCAGAGGCAGGGAATGAATGAGAATTTCAAACCCTTCGTCTGTGTCGCTCATGAGGTCCACATTAGGAAATTAAATAAATTCTAGGTATGTCCACTACTTCATTCTGCTCGTTTCTTACTGTCTGGGAACACACGCACAATTATACTAATGAAATATGGATGGAACCCAAATAATAGGCATCTTTCTTTCTGATGGCCGCTAACACTTACCAGTCAGGCGCCAACGATGTCAATGTAAGGACTGAGGAACTTGGATCTGAGGCTCCCGCTATGTGAGGCACTGTGGGGAGAGTTTCAGATTGCAGACTGCATTTAGTCTTCTCAGTGCACCCGTGAGATGGGCACTATTTCAACAACTCTAGACGGCTTCTGATGAGCTAGGAACCCTGTGCAGAACACATCTAGTAGGGTTGAGAGAGCAGCTGGGAAACTCAGGTTTGTCAGACTACAAAAGTGACCCTTTCAAGGAATTCTACTTCGTGGTCTCTTAGTGGGACCTTTTGTTTGCTTGTGAGAAGATGTTAGAGTATCACCTGTATCACCTATAATATCTCCACTAGATTGAGGCCGGTCCTTGAAGCCAAGATGGGCTTGGAAAACATCTTAGAGCGAGCTATACTTACTAGACACACTACCCAGCTTCCAGGGACAACTGATCTCACTGCCTGTGTGGGGGAATCCTGGGGAATCATGTCTCCTAAATGCTCCAGGGCATCTGGGAAGAGCTGCTAACTGGCAAACTAGCCTGAGTGCTTACTGCTTAACAAAGGTGTAGCTGCCTGTATGGCCTATTGCATGGAGAGCCAAGATAAGGCAATGCATCAAACTCCCCTGACCCTAAGTTCCCATTTCTAATGCAAATGCCTTTTGCACTCACTTTCTTTTAGAACTGTAGACTTTCTGACTCCATCATCTGGAATAGCTGTCTGGATGAGCAGGGCACAGGAGTGGGTGGGGGGGACAAAGGCAAGCACAGGAGCTGTAGCTAGACAGCCTTAGAACCCTCCGGCAATACAGGCCACTCACAGATAGCCTAGGGTCAGCTAAGGTATGTTATTTATACAAAGGCTAGTGAAAGACGGCATTGAATGAATGCTAGCTATGCGAGCTAAGGCTAGCTGCATAATGAAGCTTATCTTTGTAATGTATAGTCAAACAGGACCATTATGTCCAATATTTCCATTCCCTGGGTCACTATTTCACTGTGAATTAGCCATGACCATGCTGCACGAAGGACCCCTTCCACCCCAGAGGGACATACAGGAGCCGAAACAGGAGAAAATGCAGTTTTCCAAGCAGCCCAAGACTCATTTCCACCTTTCCATTTTATTTCTGTTTTGCGTTTCAACCACATTGTGGCGCTGTTACAAAAGATAAGGGTAGGCCAAAGGCAAGCTCTAGGAATCCGCCTTGGGAGAGAGTTTAAAGGGGGCTTTTCAAAAACTGGACCTGGCCCCTGTTCTCAACAAACTGCTTTCGGGAAGTAGAGCTGCAGATGCAACCGGGAGAAAAAGCAAGTTCATTGACCCGAAGGTGCTGTCACCAGATCGGTGCCCCAAACCAGGGACTCTGCTTAGAGAGGCCTCTACCTAGCTAGCAAAGACCCCGCTGTCTGAGGACTCCATTGCTTCCTGGGGCCTTCTCTTAGCTCTAGCTATCCATACCGCTCTTAGCGCTGGCCTTCCGATAAACACTTCAACTCTCTATTTAGAAACTTGGGTTTGCCCAGAAGTCACTATGACTCTGACCGGCTTTTATCTGCCTGTAAACAAGTGAACCTTTCTGCCTCTTTTCCGCCCGGCGTCCTCTGAGCTCCTCTGGAGTTCAAGATGCCTTTGTATCTACTAAGGGAAGGAGAACCTCTAGCTCTTCAGTGGAAAAAAACAAGGAAGGAGACGTTTGACTGCGTTCTGGGGGAAGAAAATCCTCAAACAGGTCTTGCAAAAAGAAAATGAGGACCCTTCTCTCTCAGGGTGGGGGTTGAGGGGTGTGGATCAGTTCTCTAAGGAAAGTGCATCTTTTGCCCCCTGCTCTTGGTTGGGTCTCTCCCTGCCCCCCGCCCCAGACACCGCACATATTTGGCAAGATTAAGGTGTCACCTCTCATATTACAAGGCCTGTTGATTGCAGGCGGAGACAGACCCTCCTGCACCCTTGAGTTGGAAACAATGCTCTCTTCCTGCCGTCGCCCGGGTCTGGCAAAGGGAGGCAGCCAGCCAGTGCACCGCATCTGCAGAACAAATCGGAGTCTTGAACTCTGAAGCCTTTTCTTTTGCCTGTTCATATTTAAGCTTGCCCCTCTTAGACCCCTCCTCCCTCCAGACCGCCAGTGACCGGGGAGCAGCCGGCGGAGCAGCCCACACGTGTATTTAACCCGTTCCTCCCTGCCCGGCAGTCAAGCACCCCTTTGGTTGCAGTCTTTTGAGCCCCGGGACCAGGAGGTTGAGAAATGAGCCCCTAGAACTCGGCCGGCAGAGAGACTGAAGGGAGAGGCGGCGGAGGGACGCGGGGGGGGGGGGGGAGACAAGTGCGGGAAGTGGGGGAGGGCAGGGGCGGGCCAGAGGACCGCGAGAAAACCAGAACCCCACAGAGCACGCCCAAGCCAAACCTCCAAAGTGCTGTGTGGCAGGGTGAGGGGGAAACTCGGCCGCCCCATCGGATCCGGAGGAAAAAGGAGATATTTTGGCAGGAGGGGAACCTTCGAAGGAGGACTCAGCCCTTCTGTGGGACCGTTAGAGGTGACGTCCTTGGGCCTCTGTGGGTGCTGCAGGCCATTTTCGATGTGGCAGCCCCCATCAGCCAGGATAATGATGAGGCAGGTACAATCTATCTAGTATGCAGCCCCCCCCCCCCAGACTCTCCATCCTTTCTGGCCTCCCTTCGCCCTGTAGCTTCTCTTGGCCTCAACCGGTGGGTGCAATTCTGGCGCTCCCGGTTGTGGACCAAACGCACACAACTCCAAGGAATTTCCAGGTTTTGAACCTGGAACCTTGCTGAACTACAATGCGGGTTGCTTATCAGACACTTTAATGGAAGGCAAGGAAGAGAGAAACTATTAAATCGCCTCTTCTAGTGCCTGTGAGTCAAATGTCCTGACAAGAGGGGTCGGGGGGGGGGGGGGGAGTAGGGTGAGGAGGGCACTCACTTGGACTTTGCATTCCACCTTGCAAGAACCAGGGAAAGAGTGAAGGAGCAATACTCTACTCTCAATTTCTCCTTTCCACTAGGACTTTCCCTCCTGCCTTTCTCTTGAACAGCGATAGAGCAAAATCTTGATGCGCTGACCGCTGTATATTCTGAGAGAACCAGTTCGGAACAAGTGGGGTCTAATGGCTAGCTAAAATTATCTTCAAATAAAACCTCTGCCTGGGATCTTTTCTCGAATGAATCTAGCGGTTATGAAAGAGAGCGTCGCTACTTTCGGGAAGACGGGAAGAGGTGTGTTGCATGCCTTTTCTTCTGGGCGAGCTGTGTTTGTGCTGAGCGGTGTGTCCTGGGCGAGTGCTCAGCTCCAGGGCCGGGTTCTACTTTGGAAGGAAGGGGTAGGGAAGTTGGAGACTGAGTAAAATGCGGGGCTTGGCCTCGTGCCTCTAGTTTTCTTTCACGCACGCGCCGCGCAAGCAAGCCAACCCCTCCCTTGGTTGCTCAGGACCCCCACCCCCACCTTACCTCGGTGAATTAACCTAAGACAGCATGCACTGCGCCTTGGGAACTGGTCCCCCGGACCAGAGAGTTCAGTTGAGGGAGAGCAATTGTTCTTGGGCGAGCTCCTGCGGCGGCGGTGAGAGATCCAAAGCTAGAAATCTCTGAGGTTTTGAGGCAGAGTTTAAGGTTGAGAACCAAGCTTTCCTGAACCAAGGGGCAAGAAAGGCCTTCTGCCTCAATAAAGGAAAAGAGAGAGGGGGGGGAAAGAAAGGAAAGAAAGATAAAAGAATCTTAAAAGAAAAAAGATCAAAAAGAAAAAATTCAAGAATAAGACAGATCGAAGATATTAACGTGTAAAATATAATGATAAATTGAATGTTTTCTACGACTCTTCCCCATGACTAAAAGGGAAATCAAATATAGGAGGTACTGAAGAATAGGCTATTTTGGAAGCGTTTGTTTGTTTGTTCGTTCGTTCGTTTGTTTTCCTTTAAAGGGGACTAGGAGAATTGACCCGGTCTCCTTGTTGGTCTCAAGAGCAAACTCCAAAGTGCTGGGCGCGGGCCTGCGAATCACTGCGGGCGGGGCTCGGGGGCTGGGGCTCGGCGCGGAAGGGGTTAAGGCGCTGAGCGCAGAGCCATCTGGCCGGGTTGGCTGGTTATAACCACGCAGATTATGTTCACGGGACTCAGAGTTGAAGGCTCCTCTCCTTACCCAGCAGCTCCGCGCACCGCCCCGAGAGAGAGCTCGGCGCAACTTTCTTCCCTCTTTCTTCCTCTCTCGTTTTTCCCACCGCTGGGTAGTGGCTGCGGCAGGGGTGGGCGAGACTGAATGACCGAACTCGAGTCCACCTTTCTCTTCATGTCGACGTCTCTGGAAATAGTCACACGGATGCCATGGTTACTTCTGCCACGGTAAGGGGATGTGGCGGGCTCTCTGGGTGGGCAGCAGGGAGGAAATTTGGGATCGCGTTGGGGGGAGATTTTACCGAGGATCCCCGTGGTGGGGGGCAACTCTGCACCCAGCCCCACCCCCATTCTGTAACAAGCTCTTAACTTTCCGGTTCTTGTGCCTTCAAAGTTTGCGTTGGGATCTGCCCAGGCCTAGGCGCAATCGCCACCACCCCCCTTCCACATGCATGCACACGCGTGTGCGGATACGGCTCCCCACCTCCTCCTTCCTCTAGTCCCCTGGCTGCCCAAGAAACCGCCCTCAGTCTGGGAAAGTGATCAGGTTTAAGAAACCTGCATTGGAAAGGGAGGGAGGTGGAGGAGAGGGAAAATGGGGACCACGAAAAGGCAGGAAGGGGATTCTGCACCCCCTGCCCTTCCACCTCCGGCGTACACACCTCCAACCCTCCTACCTAGTTCTCCCAGAAGGCTCCCGCGCATCGACTAACAAAAGGGGGTAGAAGACAAAACCGAGCCTGGGAAGAGGCTGGGATCCCGGCATTCGCCCTGCACCCCGCTGGCCACCGGGCACTGTTCTACAGCTCCACTACACAGCCAGGCAGGGCGTGGGCTGGGGGAGGGGACGCAAAGCTCAGGACCCCCACAGTCACTTCTCAGATTAGGGGAGTTGGAATTCCCCGCCCAGAAGTGCTTACCTGCGCTAGGATCCCACATAAGTCTTTTCTCTGAGAAGGTCCCCAGCCCCTGGCTACTCTGGGGAGCGCCTACCCTACGGCTACCCACCCCGGGTCTTCCCACAGATGTTGGAGCTAGCGCTCAGCCCGCCCGTCTGGGACCCGGCCAGGGAACGGTGGGTACCGGGGCGGGGCCATCGGTAGAGATTTGGTAGCAGTTTCTCCGAGCCCGTTTTAGCACCCCCTCAACCCACCCCCTCCAGAGGTGGTGTAGGAAGGCCGAGAGCATCTGAGACCCTCAAAGCTAGGTAGGAGTTAAAAGAACCCACAGCGGACTGTTTCCATTGCTACCGGTCTCTGCACAGCGGTGGATACTTCTAATGAAATTTGGCACGCTTGGGAACTGAAGGTGCGGAATGAGGGGCTGGTGTGGGGTGCGGGGAGGATCGGTCTGCTTGTCGCTTTCGGGCGTGAGTGGGTGTGCATCCAAGAGGCGCTACTGCTTTGCGCAATTTTGGCGTTCTTCTGCACCGCTCAGATGCGCCCCACTGGGACCCCGGCACCGTACGGTGTGGACGCAGTTGATTAGAAAAGTCACAGGAGGGAACTGGAATTGAGGCTCACGTTTTCCAGGTGGGGGAAGCACCCACCAGATTGATCCCGACCTCTTGCGACCGGCGGGTAGCAGGTTGAGAGTCCGAGTGGAGGCTGCTCTAAGACGCGGTCCCAGCCAGTGCAGGCAGCTAAGCTTGGAGAGCTGGAGCCCCTGAGCCGGGACTTGTTTATGAGTGTGAAGAGGTTGGGGGCGGGAACCTGCTGGGGGAGGGGAAGGGAGACTGTAAGGGTGTGTGTTACTAGCTGAGTCTGATGTTGGAAATTCTGCGGGTTACGGAGTGTGCTGCTGGCAAACCTGCTTTTCAGTAAAGGGTTGCCTTTCCACTGCAAACCAGCGAGCGAGGAAATAACCTAAGCACAGTGCCCTAAACGTCAGGATGAGAAAAGAGTGTACCAGAGGGGTGGGTTGTACAGGGGAGCTTTAAATCGGTTCTGTTTTCTAAATAGGCTGAACTTTGCCCGCTTACTCAGCCTTCCCTGATCCTGACGTGTTGCTCAAAGAAATTTGAGAGGAGGAATCCAGACGATAAACCCCAACTACCTCTGCCTTAGGCTCAAACAGACTCAAGTGTAGCGTTGGGAGAGAGTGGGGGCGGGGGCAGCTGGCTGCAGGCTGCTGTAGCAGGCAGTATATAGAGACAGAAGAAAGTTTACCAGCGGCGTTCTCCTCAGGAGAGCAAGTAGGATTGCGCTTTGCTGAGGACTGTGTAGAAGATGGCCTTGAGAAAATTGAATCGGGTCTGATTTCCCGAGGAGGGAGACTGATCCTTGGGTGGCCAGCGAACAACTGGGAGGGCCCCCTCTGTAAGAGAGGGGGGTTTGAGGGTGGTAACGTAGGGAAGGAGGTGGAGCTGACTCCAGCTTCCTCCAGCCCCGCTGGCCCTGGAGGGGTGGGGAGCCTGTGTGTTGGGCATCTGTGTGCATAGCAGGAGAAGAGAGCTGGTGGGAACATAGGTGTAGCTAATGAGAAATCTGTGCCTGGGAAGGGTGTCAGAGCTGGAGAAGTGCAGTGTGCCGAAGACAGATGGCTCGTGCGTGCCTGCACAGACACATGGGGTGGGTGTGGCGTGGGAGGGCGGCTGGGCTGGGCGTGTGAAAGGTGGACATGTGTGGGAACTGGCCGCCTGAAGATTACCAAAGGGATGCGGAGGGGAGATTAGCTGAGGAGAGGGGAGTGCTAACTTTATGAGCATGTGCAGTCTGGGATTCGACTGGAGGGCACGGGGGCACGTGGGAGATAAAGAAGTGTGAGCCCTGGCATTCTTGCCAAGAGCAGTACAAGGAAGGAATGGCTTTAGCTTCTCCCCCTTCCTTGCCTTCCAGTTGAAGGGACAGGAGAAGGCTTAAAGGAGGGTTGCACATTTAAGGGGAAAGTTCTTGTGTGTTGGCACATGGTCCAGTGACAGCAAGTGCTGTGTGCACAAGACTCCCGAGTAAAGAATACATTTGCCATTTGCGTGCCAAGTGGGAAGGATGCACATTGTCTAATATCGTCTCAGTAGATGTTGGTGGAAGGACAAACAACCACCAGTTACTGTTGATTATTATTTTAAAATTAAAGGGATGCCTACTGGATGCTCAGCTCATTGTTGGGTGCTGGGATATGGCACATAGCCTTGGAAAAATTTTTTCTTCATGCTCAGCTGACTGTTGCAGTGTTGCCAGGAAGAGGGAGTACGGTGCCTGGTGAGGATTTTTTCTGGAGTTGTTCGTGGATCGGGGGAGTCAAAGGGAAGCTGACTTGAAATATATGTATGTTTTGTGAAAAGGGTTCAATAAAGGCAAAGGATGATGGCTACTTCTGTGGGTGGGAAGGGAGCTGGAGGGTGTTCCTGCTGCTTTCCTGGAGTACAGGCTAGCCTGGGAATTGGAAGGTGGTGCGTTCTAGGTAGAAAACGAGAGTCTGGATCCACACTCCAGGATGGAGTGTGCCAGAATCAATCTTGATACATGGACCTGGGGGGAGGTGCAGGCACACAAATGACAGGCTGGGTCAGTAGTGAGTGCTTGCTCCTCTTGGAGGCTTCTGCACTATGAGTCTAAAGCTACACCCGAGTATGTACTATTGCTTTTGTCTATGAGCTTGCTGGGGGCTCAAGTGGCTATGAGAAAACTAGCCACCAAGGTGGAGAAATGCATTTAATATTCCGACCCCAGTGAAGGAATATGCCGTGTATTTTTTGCAGGAATTCTGTGAGTCTGGGGAAGGGGCTGGTCTTGGGTGCTGAGACCTGTGTCTTAAGCGAACAAAGGCATGGTTTATGGACAAGCTGTGGGCTCCAGGGAGTGAGAGCAAGGAGAAGCCTCCAGAGTTCCCTGAGGTGTGAGGTGCCTGGAACTAAGCAGAAAGAAGGTTATGTACTTTAGGGGTACACACGGCTGTCCACCTGGGCCAGGCGACAGGGAAACCCTTTTGATCACGTGAGGGCATCCGGGTATGACAATATTCGTCTAGTGTCAGTCTTGATTCTTGAACTTGAAGCTGTGCTATTTTGAGTCTCTCTCTGCATGTTTCAGAGAAGTTCATCTCCCTGAGCAATAGCTGATCTCAGGCAGAGCTAGTGCCCACTGTTCTCTGAGAACCCAATGACAGACAAGGTAGAAGACTCCCAGTTGGAAATGTCTGCATTTAGTCTGCCGCTTTGGAAGAGCCGGGCTCTCAAGTTTTCTGATGTGTAGGACTTTCTACATTTGTTTGCAGAGTGCCTGTGTTGAGGAGGACTGGGAAAGAAGGGAAATTCTTTAGCCAGCAAAGCTCAAAGGGACTAGTTGTAAAAGCTGTACAGAGAGGCAACCTACTTGGACACAGGTGCGGACATCTGTCAGTCACTGGTAAAATGGGATCTTAGTCTCTCTGTCTGCAAGATGCGTCGTAAATCTAGCTAGCATTCACATCTCCGCTGCTTATCCACTGTGGAAAAGAACTGCCCACGGCTGCCTCAGTTTACTATTTATCCATCCACCCGTAAACTGGAGGGAGCTGGAGTTAGATTTTCATTTCTGGCAGTCTGATAGGTCTTTGAATTATTCAGGAAGAGAGGCAACACAGGAATCGGTTATTAATTTTCAAAAGAATTTTATGATAGCATCAGCTGTGCAAGCCACAGTGACGAAACAAAGGTGACTTTGAAAGCACAGAGCATAGTAATTGTCCTTGGCATAGGCACGTTTTGTGTAAGAGGGAAGCAGAGTCCAGCCGCCCTGTGTTACTGTCAAGGTCTGTGTTTTTCTAGACGATAAGTCCTTGGCAGGCCCCAGCCTGCCTGGAGAGAAGAACCCCGGGGCTGGGAGTTGTGAAATATAGCATGCCCAGTGCAGCGAGTTGGGCACAGCTACTTTCCTCGGAGACGAATATGTAGGCCCAGAGGCCCTGAAACATCCCAGTCCTCCCAGAAGTTAGCACACGCTGTCAACTCCTGGCTCAAAGTCAAGGTTCCCATCCTTGAGTTCAGTGGCCATAAATAGTCAGAAGCCAAGCTATTTCCATGAGGCACTAAACCAATTCTTTTGCTTTTTTTGGCGAGATTGGGCCAATTAAGTTGATTGGAAGAGGTCACCGCTGATGGGTCTCACATTCCCCAAGCAGGACAGGCCAGCAGAGTTTAATTACATAACATTTCCCATCCCTGCCATTGCGCTCCCAGATGTATCAGCTGCTCAGGCTTTTCCTCTTCCCTTCCATTCAAGATGCCTAATTGAGCAGGCTGCTTCTGCTGCAAGATCCTCCAGACCTTTTCCTGAGCTCCAAGGCTCCTGCCCTAAGGGGAGAGTCTGCACATCCAGGTGCTGGCTGGAGGTGAGAGAAGGGGTTTGGAGGGACACAGAAGATCTTTTAAACCCACTACGCTGTTTCAAGACCTCAGCAGCTGCTGTTCTCCTCATCAACCAGGCAGGCAGTCTCTGACACTGGGGATACTGAGCTAATGACTGTTGGACTGAGTTCTGTATGACCGACTTGGTTGGAAAAGAACCAAATCTTTTACTGGAGGAAAGTCTGTGGCCCATGTGGAGTTGCTGATAAGGCCAGTGGATACACTTGGTGCATGGGCAAGCATGTGGCGATGAGATCACTCGTGTGTGTGTGTGTGTGTGTGTGTGTGTGTGTGTGAATACACGTGAACATAGGAGCTGTCCTGGAAAGGCAGGAGCATTTGTAGGACTTATGAATATAGGTGGGCAGGTATGTGGGTACTAGCTCAGATTCCATTGTCATCAAATTGCTTCTTGTGGTGAAAAAATAAGGACAGTTGTTTCTTTCAGCTCACTTGCATATGGGGTTTGGGCTTTGAAGTGTGAAGCCAATGGCAATACTACCTTATCCTTGCTTGGAAAGATTTCTAAGATCAAAAAGACAGGAAAGCAAGGAAGGAAGGAAGGAGGAAAAGAAGGAAGGAAGGGAGAGAAAGATACATATGCCTTTTGAATTCTCACTTTCAAACTATGTAGATAGTTCAAGAGTTTTTGACAGTTTTCTATGAAGCCAACTCTGATTTTACATACAAATGCGTGGAGCTAGGTAGAAGTAGTATTTTCATGGGGTCAGAACGCACCTGCTGTTTGTTCGTGTCCTTCTCTGTTACAGTGCTCCTCTGGCAATCTTGATTAGGAGCTACTGAGGTCTCTAGGATGCTCGCATCCTCACAGGACAGACCTCTGACTCAGAGTAGTTAACAGATTGACGCAAAACTTTGGTGTGGCCTGTTATGATTGCTCATTATCTCACAGCATCACCAAAGAAGACTTTTGAGGAAGTGACTTTCAAATGAAGCCAAGAACTTAATAGCTTACTGATCTCAGAAGACTTCATTCGGTACAAGGTGATCTTTAGCAGCACCAGGCGGCAGATGGCCTGCTGACATGGAGGTGGGGATCAAGCCTTCAACAGAGCTCCATCACTAATTAGCTGTTGCTATGTCACCCTGAACATTCTCTTTGAGCTGTTATTTCCCTGACTATAAATGAAAGGCTTGATTTAGAAGATCTCAAAGCCCCACTCCAGCTCTACCACCCTAAGATTCGCCGTTAATCCTGTCCTACCTAATCTTTGCTAATATGCCTTACTTGGCGCGTGCCTTGGCATATTCTAAGGGGCTTCTGGTTTTATCTTTGGGGAAAGGCAGAAAAGCATGCAAAGAATTTACCAGAATTTTTTTTCCCAAGAATGCTCAAGATGTTGCCTTGGTCTGTACAGTGTGTAGCGCACGGAGCTGATAATAGCTGGGTTTGACTTTCTGGTAGACCTGGTGCTGATCATTCAGAAGTTTCCTGTCAAATAGCTTTCATTGTCAACATTTTTAATAAAGATGAGTGCCGATCTTTAAGACGATGGTATTGGAGTAGTTAGTGGGGGCCAGGCATTATGGCAAACGTTACATGAAATGATCTCAATATCCCCAGATAATCCCATGTATAATTGGGGATACTGAGTCGATGTGAAGCTAAGGGGGAGGCTCATAGATGCACAACAGGAAGCAGGTATACTTTCCTTCCTGCAGCCAACAGTGGGTGTCATGTTCGCCAGACTGTGTTCTCGGTCTTCTGTGACATCATCCAGGAGCTGATTCCACAGCCCTTTGTGACGTTTGTCACCCTGCAGGATAGCCTGCTCCACCAGAAGCTTCCTTGTCATGTGCAAGAAAAATGTTTAGGTTTGCTAGCCACCTGCTGGCAAGCGTGTGTCAAATCTGTCATAGCTCCCATCAGTCCTCCCCATTCACCTCCCTTACTGTTGACAAGGGAGTTTGCCCTTCCAGCACACAGGTATTGATTTAAGCCACAATTGCCTCCCTGTAAACTCTCCAAGAGAGGAGCTGCACATCTGGTTTTGATCCACACGCCCATAAGAGGTGGTGGGTCCCAGCATTCCTGAGTGCCAGGATGAGGACTGCATAAATTCTAAACATAAATGGAGAGCAGGACATCTCTTCAGAGTTTGGAAGGTGGCCTTCTTTGATAGGCTAGCGAGCTCAACCATTTAGACTCAGGCTTTGACTAGACAGACTTCCTTGCTGGAGGATTGGGGAATATGGGTTGCTATGAGGGACTGAGTCCCCAAGCTGTGTTTTGTACAGAATAAAGCAGACCATCCTGTCCTCCAGTCCTGGTATCAGCCTTGGTATTCCACTCTCCTGGCAAAAGTACTCACAAGAATAGGGAAACAAAAGACTTCTTGGAGGTAACATCCATGCTCTTCAAAGGATGTGACTGAATGAATGTTAGTGATCTCCCCTCCCCTTATCTCCCCACTACAGCTAACACATACACACACGCACACACACACAAGTACACACGTACCCACACATCAATGCCAGTAGAGAGTTGACTTGGTTGTGTTGCTTGAAGGTATTTTCTGTACAGCAGAAAACACCAAATGCCTATTCAATTTCTTTACAATATTTATGCTCCTAATACATGTGTTTACTTTATTTTGAACTTTTCACATTTAGGATGATGCATTTCTTCTCTACATAGGAGATATTGTCTCCCTCTCTCTCTCTCTTTAAGTGATTGCCAAGAACTTGAAACTTACTACAATTTACTGTTCCCTTCTGTTTCTAGACCTAAGCCTCCATCATTTAAAAATATCCTCCCTCCCCCTCTGGCTCCCTGTTGTCCCTTGAGGAATGTATTTCAAGTTCTCAGTCTGGGATTAGTTCCATCCTGTGTCTAGCAGACCTGTTCCTGCTGGTTTATAAGGTACTTCCACTGGGTTCAAGAGGGAGATGTAGCTGTAAAGCTCACCTGATTTCCCAACAGGTGTGCCCCACCTTGAGAAGTAGCTTGGCCATCCTGACACTCAGTAGGCTATGAGGAAGAGCCTGTCGCCTTCTTCCCAGCTTAGGACTGACTCAGACTAGTGGTGAATCTTAAACAGAGCCTTTTCCTTCCCTGATCCTCTGTTTCCCGGTCTGGAAAAAGAAGAGAACTGGAGTTACTGGCTGATCCAAAGGAGCCTGAAGGTTGTGACTGTTCCGACATTCCATGGCTCTGCTATTCCCTCTGTCTCACCATGGTCCATGCCTGGGATTTCCAGGTACTCCCTCTGGCCTGGAGTACTTATGTACAGAAATGTGGAGGGGGTGGAGGAGGAAATTAAGTTATGTGATGCCAGATAAGTTATTGAACATATGGATGAGTGAATGTTTATAGAGTGCTGAAGAAGCAAGCTTGCCAGATTTGTGGCGGATCTTGGATTGCTAGCTGGGAGCTTGGGGGAGAGGTTTATGTGGGATAAAATTGTCTGTGGGTAGCTGAGTTCGGTAAGCCGAATCCGAATGATCCCAAACTATGCTCCACGAGGCCAATCCTGCCTCTGACAGTACCAGAGACTGGTGCCCACTTGGATATCCTTGTGCCACCCTGGGTCTTGCTTTCCATGCCTATTCAATGGCAGAGTTAAGAACTTTGACAACTGCTAAAGTCTTTTCAGCCTTCTCATTAGATTGTGGGAATTTCAGGCTAGAAGGAAAACCTAAATAGACGGATGGATCAAGAGAAGGACACCCTCAAATAGTCTTTGTGTAATGGGAAATAGCCTGATGAAAAATGGATAGGAGTGTTCAAAGCATGCATCTGCTCTTGAGCTGGAGATGGCAACAGAACCTGTGGGGTGTGTGTGTTTATGTTGTATTTTGAATGCTCCACCTCTCCATCTTCCCCAATGATATTAAAATCATCTTATATATGTTTGTTTCTCTATTCCCTTCCTTGAGAAACCTCCCTGCACCCTGCACTCCTGCCTCTTCCAGAGCCTGGGGCTCCCTTCCCAGCCTTTATGTTATAGCACTTAGCAGCCTGGGCTGCATTTGCATCCCTGTCTTCTTACTGAAGGATGACGCCCTTGAAGAAGGGCCTGTCATCTTTGTGTTCACCAACATCAGGACTAGTGTCTGCCATGGAATTGTGTTGAGTGAATGTATGAACCTCCGAGGGAATCATGGGTGAACTCACTAGTAGATGGCACCGGAACTGGGCTCAGAGATGTGATGTGTCTCGCCAAGGGTCCAAAACTGTGTCCTCTTGTGTTCCCATTTCGCTCTGCCCCAACAAGTAGGATATCAATGCTGGCTGCTTACTTGCCAGGAAAGGTTACTCTGGCTCTCCTTTGGACCTTTTCCCTCATATCCTAACTTACCTAGCTAGTTCTGCATATTTGGACTCTTGGGAATTGGGTCTTGGGGAATTGTGCATAGATTGGAGTAATCCCCATTAAGACACTCTGAAGGTAGATCTGAACGCATGTGTAAAGATGGTTTAGTACAGGTCCTGCTGGTGGCTCTGTCTGTGCTAGATGTTAGAGGAGATGTAGAGATGGATGAGAGAATTAGAAGTGGGTAGGAACAAGTAACACTAACGGGGCTCCAAGAGAGAGAAAGGTGAATATTAAAGCTGGAAGGCAGGCTCTCTCTGACCATGGATTTTTAGCGTGAACAAGACAGGGAGTCCTCTCAGTTCAGGGACAGGCTGGCCTTTGGTTCTATGTGGCAGGGATGTCACTGCATCTGAATCCTAGTGCCAGGCTGGGGTTAAGGGGAGGAGGATGCTCACTCAGAGCCCTTGGTTCTTCCTGGCAATAGTTTAGGGAGCACTGTGCAGAGTTTGAGAGGCGGTGCTTGCGGGAGTGTACTAGCTCCCAAGATGACTTTGAGAAGTGTCCCCATTTGCTGCTATCAGCAGCATGAGGAGGAAGTGGGAAGGAGGTGGAACCTCCTCTAAGAGGAGCTTCCCCGGCCCCCTCCCCATGTATTATCATCTCTGTGGCCACTTCTCACACAGGAACAGACTGCCATCTACTGTCCACTTCTGTCCTCCAAGTCCCTCCTTCTCGGTCGGCTTGTCATCCCCTGCCACACACACACACACACATCTCATTTTTAATGGGCGCAGATACCAGGAAGAAACAGACAGTACGTACTTGTTCAAGCGTTTCTGCAGAACTTAGTAGCCTTTCTAAAACCATAACATATTAGGTGGTTTTCTTCTGTTTTATGACATATTATTTGAAGGGGACCGCCTGGCATCTCCCCAGTTCTTAAGGCTAGGTTGCGGCAGGAGTACCAGGTGAAAGGCAGGGTCTCACCATCAGTGTGACCTTGAGGTATCCTTGGGGGTGCAGAGAGCTAGCTGGTAGGATGAAGCACCAGCATCTGAAAAGGCGATGACAGCCCAGACTGCAGTGGCTGTAGGGCTTAGAGGAAGGTCCTTGAAGGGGAAAATGTACAAACAGCCTGTGCTGCACCTCCTCTTAGTAACTCCAGTGATAGGAAAGAGGGTCCTGAAAGCTGTGATGTCCTGAGATAGTTCCCCAGCCAGCTGCACGCAGGGGAATCGGGGCGCTGTTCAGAGAGCAGGAGTGAACTTCTCTATGCTACTCCTTCGTATCCCTTCTTCTGACCCTCCTAAACTTCTCGTTCAAAATCCCACCTGCCCACTGCTGGAATCCGAGCTTCTCTTAAAGAAACGGCAGCCATCTTCCAAGATTGCCTCGTGTTAGAATTCACTTTCCCCAGTAAGCGTTCAGTTGTTGGTGTTCCTTAAGGCTTGTTGTTTATTTGATTGATTTTCCTTTTCTGTGAGACAGGACATCTCTATAGCACAGAGTGACAAGAGACTCACTTTGTAGCTGAGAATGGCCTTGAATTCATGGCGATTCATCTGTCTCAGCCTCCCAGGCACTGGGATTAGACGCATGTACCACCCTGGCTTGTGTCTTTTGCATGTGTGTGCGGTGTGTGTGTGGGGGGTGACTTTTCAGTAATTATTTG
Organism: Microtus pennsylvanicus; assembly: GCF_037038515.1. Taxonomy (NCBI): domain Eukaryota; kingdom Metazoa; phylum Chordata; class Mammalia; order Rodentia; family Cricetidae; genus Microtus; species Microtus pennsylvanicus. Next base: position 22,518,823 of record NC_134586.1, read on the forward strand.
TTTTATTCTCCAGACACTTTTTTCTTATTGTTAAAATTGACACCAAGAAAATTTCCAAAGCATTTATTTCATGTTCTTGTCCTTAGATATGAACATGTGCGTATGGCAGAGGGCAGGGAGGGCGGTGGGGCAGGAATAGAGGCGATAGTCTATTGAGGTCTAGGAAATCCACTTCATTTTGAGGATTCGGGTTCCCAGTGACAAGGTCTCAGTCCTCATTACAATCATCTCGCGTTTTCTTTTTGGCTACCCCAGTGCCTGCAGTGTTTATATCCCCTTTTTGTTCTGCTACAGAGTCATGTCTCTAGATTACAAATATTCTGAATATTGAGGGGACCTTTGACAGAAATAAAGTCAACCATGGGACCATTGGAAAACCAAGTTTAAAATGTATCTATTTTTATGTGTATGAGTATTTTGTCTGCATGTATGCCTGTGCACTGGGTGCCCATGGTGCCCACAGAGGACAGAAGAGAGTGCTGGGTTCTTCTGGGATTGGAGTTAAAGATAGTTGTAAGCCACCATGTGGAAGCTAAGACTTGAAATCCAGGTCCTCTGAAAGAGCAGAAAGTACTCTTAACTGCTGAGCCTTCTTTCCTGCCACAAAGATTAAGGTTTTGACTGGGAGTGACTAAGGGCTGCGAGTGGGGTCTGTAAGAGGGTTAGAGCAGGATTCCCGATATTTATCATGTGATAAAATGGTTACCTGTGATTATTGTCCAAAAAAGATAGCGAGCCAGAGCTGGGGTAGAGATAAAGGGGAACTTCTCTCATACCAACCAATGTAGAATGAGATAATCAGTTCCCAGCAGCAGGAAATGGTGGTGGTTTTCTGCCACCCTAGGATGTCATTCGTAATACCTGGGGAGAGCAGGGGATGCGGGACACAACTCCAGAGAGAGGAAGGCGACAGCAAGTCTAGATGAGTGGTACCCAGTCACAGAGCAGCATGGGATCATCAGGTGGAGAGGCGGAAAGAGGCAGGGTGAGCCTGGAAAGACACGCAGTCAGAATGGAGAGGGCACCAGAACACAGGGGAACTAAAAGGCTCCCGCAGTGTAGAAGACATCTGTACTAACCGGTATTCAGTGGGAGGAAGAGGGGCAAATGGCTGGATGGTCAGAACCGTAAATGAACAAGTGAGCCAAAGAATGGCGTACAGAGGGGGAACCGCAAGACGGATTGATCTGGAGGCTTCCTTGCCAGTCCTCTGCCAGCTCTTCCTCTGGGGAGATGACGACGCCAGCCTGGTTGCTTAGGGTGTCGCCGGCTGAGCGGAAATGGAGTCAAGAGAGGAACACTAGTGCTGAGACTAGGGAGCTGACGGGCCAGCCAGGCATTTGCCTTGTGTCTTCTCTCAGCCTAACTTGATTTCATGCACATGGGAATTTCTTTGCAAGGTTTTCTTGCTTGCTGTGTGTACAGTCATTCGGACACCCGACATGCCACCAAGCAACCTTGGAGGTGGGAGTCCTAGAACTCTCCTTGGGGAAGCCAGCGAGAGCCAAAGATGAATCTTGGACACCTAGTGTCATCTTCAGGGATTTTGCCCATAAGGACTGCCCATATTCTGCCTAGCCCATTCTCGCCCTATAATCCAGGACCTGTGGACTCTCGCTGATGGTGCTTGCTCGGATACTTTTCAGTCCAGGGGAGTATGCACGTAAAGATCCTCAGGTGACTAACGTGTAGCGCAGATTAGGAGGCACTGTCTTAGAGAACTCAGCAACCATGCCTTCACCCTGCGTGCAGCCTTGTCAGGCTTCTGACCTCTTCTGGCCCTTGGTGCACTTCAGAATTCACTTTGTTAAGAATGCCAAGCTCATGCAGGCTGAGGCCTTTGCTGACTTACTCCTCCAGTGTTTGCCTTAGAAATCAGAAGAAATAAGGTTCTCAACAAATTCTAAAGTGCTACCCTTTCAGGTCTACCGGAAGGAGTACTGAGAGTGAATGGCGGCATAGAAACGGGCGGGGGAAGAAAGCAAACCAACATTCATTGGTCATTATTGGTGGAGCAGACATTTTTGTCTCATTAGTTCTCCCAGCAGCCCTCGGGGCAATCCGTTTGTTTAATGTGCTTTTATTGCAAATAGGTTATGGTCACCTTTCCTATAATAGCCCTTCCTAGGAAAAGCAGTCAAATCCCCTTAACCATGGATGAAATCAGCATTTTACTGACTTTGGTGGCTCAACCCAAGCATCAGTCTTGGGATGGTCCTTCCAAGAGACACAACTGAGCCCATCTCTCAACCACAGCCTTCCCTGTGAAGGGAGCACTTGTTACTTGGAAGTTTGGGAGGCATGGGAAGCAGAGGTTTAGGGATAAGAGACTCACACACAAAGCCTGGGAAAGTTTGTTTCCACCCATATATTCTCGATTTGTGAAGTGAACCATATGGAGCTATTTGCAATCCCCGGGCTTTTCTCTCACAACTCTGTGAAAGCTACTGTTGTGGGTGCCATCAGGCGTGCTGGGCAGAATGTGTGGCACCCACTGCTGAGTGTGTTCTGAAGAGCCTCAGGCTTGGAATTCTCGGGGTGGCTGAGTGGGCCAAATGAAGCCTAGGAATTGCTGCGCTGTGGAAGGAGTGCGCTAACCAAATGGATGGTTGTTCAAGACAGTAGACATAGTGATACCACTATGACCTGTAGGGTGGGTGGAAGGGCTGGGACACTCTTGCTCTGAAGGAGGGGGAAACTACATATCACAGAGACAAGTTCTACAAAGGGCCGTGGAATCAAGAGAAGCCAGGACTATCCCTCCCGTAGGTCTTGCAGACTATACCAAAGACATTCTCGGCTATGAATGCTAACATTCTCCTGGTTCCAAATGTATAACAGTCACCTGCAAGAATGATCTTTGTCCTCCTTTCAATCCCTGAGTGAATGTTCCCAGGAGCAGTAGCGAGATGGGTAGAAGCCGTCACTCTCTACACTAGGTGATTTACTTTCTTTCTATAGGCTCTAATACAGGACATGTTGACAGGGACGATGAGCTAAAAGAAAGTTGGCTGTGGTGTTGAGGAACAGAAAATACATGGCTGTAACAATCAATAAAAATGATTCTCTGATAACTCACCTATGGATGATTCCATAGTCATAATTCCATAATGATGACATTGAAGCACAAGAGTCCTCTGGGCTATTTGTGCCTTGAGTTAATGGTGAATGAGTCTAAGCCCCATAGAGAAGGATATAGACATCTAAGAGTCACACCAAGGAGCCAGGCTCTTCCCCTTCTGCTGCTCATTAATAGTCCCAACCTCTTAGAGCCTTGATTTTATCCTGAAAAAAATTGATATCATAAAATAAAGCCTATCTCTACAACATTAAGTGGAGTTTCAGATGAGATCATACACAGGAAAGAGCTTTTCAGGTTTCAAATTGCAATTACATGTCATGGTTTAACCTGGGACATATTTTTGTGTATTTATGGCTGTCCCACTTGGCTTCCTACCCCTGTGATAAAGATCATGACCTAAGCTAATGTGGAGAGGACCAGGTTTGTTTTATCTTTTACGTTACAGTCCATCATTGAGGGAAGCTGAACCAGGAACTTGAGGCAGAAACTGAAGCCAGGGCTAAGGAGAATGCTGCTTCCTGGCTGGCCCCTCATTGCTTTCTCAGTTCACTTTCTTAAAGCACCCAGGACACCTGCCCAGGAGTGACGCCACCCACAGTGGCCTGGGTCTTCTCACATCGATGTCCATGGCCTCATTTTTATATATGCAGTGCTCCCGTGTCTTTGAGGTAATTAAGTATTCAAATTCCTCCTTGAGGGCTCTTCTAATGCTGTTGTTAGGGTCAAAGTTTTGGAGTAGAGTTTCCTACATATTCATGAAGCTGGCTTTCTGGTCTGGACAGCTGCTTATTCTGGTTTCAGCTGGTCTTCTGAGACACGGAGTCGGTGATGTACCCGAGTATGGCTTCAGTATTTGGTATCAGTTTATTGAATTGTCAGTGGCTTCTTACTGTGACTGTCTTAGTTAAGGTGTCTATCACTGTGATGAAAAGCCATGACAAAGAAGCAAGTTGGGGAGGAAAGGGTTTGGTCAGCTCACACTTCCACAGCACTATTCCTCATTGAAAGAAGTTAGGACAGAAATCCAAATAGGATGGAAACCTGGAGGCGGGAGCCAACGCAGAGGCCATGGAGGGGTGCTGCTCACTGGCTTGCACAATCTGCTTTGTTTAGAGCTCAGGAATATCAGCCCACAATGATCTGGGCCCTCCCCCATCGATCACTAATTAAGAACATGGTTTGCAGCATATTCTTCTCTTATGGAGGCGTTTTCTCAATTGAGGTTCCCTCCTTTCGGATAGTTCGACTTTGTGTGTCAAGTTGACATAATACCAGCCAACCCAGTTAACTTCTTTTAGGGATCCCCTCAGGCAGTGAAGATCTCTTTTCCTATGTCTAAGCTTAGGCCCCTAGGAATTTATTTTTAGTGTATTTTCTGTGTGTATTATGTAAAAATGGATAAATTGTAGTGAGCATTCAATTCAGCATGCTTTATAGACATGTGAACCTCTTCAAAGTTATTAAGAATGTTCTTGTGTCATAAGAAATAAAAAATGTCTACCATGGTAGGATGAGGCATGATGTGAAAAGTTGGGCTCCTTACGCAATGCCTGTCCCATTGCAGAGCCTGGATTAAGAGAGACGAAACTATATAATTTGGTTTACATTGTTGTATTTTAAATACACATTTTTTTATTTATGAAATGTGTGCCTGCATAAATTTTTTGTGCACTATGTGCTTGCAGATTCCTAAAGAGGCCAGAGGGCATTGAATCCCCTGGAATGGGTACTTGGGAGCCTTCTGACGTGGGTGCAGCGAGCCAAACCCAGGTCCTCTGCACTAGCGGTCAGCGCTCCTCACTGGCCAGCCACACATCGTTGTGTTTGAAGACAGCAGTTCTGTTGACTATCAGCTTGGATTTAAATCTCCCTCTGACCTCTTCTTAGAGGAGGGAGGTGGACAGCAGTCTTAAGATTCAGTCAGAGATTTAAGTATAAAGTGACCTGAGGACAGATAACAGTGGTGCTTGTCCCCATGTATTGCTCAGAGTCCTCAATAAGATGGAGTGACAGTGACTTCTGAGTCTGGAATGTGGTTAGGACTTAAGGGATGTTAGCCAACACTGTTCTGAGAAGGCTGCTTAGAATATTATGAATAAAGCCAAAGAGAAAATAAAGAATTCTGGTGCCATCTTAAGGAATGCAAAGACAGGAACTCCAAAGACTTCCTAAGAGTCTAAATCAGGAACCAGAGCTCCATTGTCCACCTACGTAATCATGTGTGCTCTGAGCTCTGCATCCATCTGCCTGCCTGGTTCTAGGCTTTTTGACTGATTCTCCCAGAGTCTTGCATTCCAGATCCCTTACAATGAGATTCTGATGGGCCCAGGCTGAGGGTGAGGCTCACACTAGTTCAACCAGCTGTGGGTCAGAGAAACAGCCCAACCATATCAGGCCAACAAAATAGACGTTCGTTCCAGGGACCCGCCTTTCAATGAATGGACAGTAACTCTTCATGAATAGCTGGTAGACTGAGAATGCCCCGCAACGCTTCATGTTAAATGATGTCATAACCGGAAGCAGATGTGAGTGATGAGGAGATTCTCAGGTGAGGTTAAATGGGAGCAACCTGAAGTTGAAGTCGGTCTTTTCTGGGCTGCACGCAGTGCCTGTGTTGAACTGTAATGCAGGGTCTCTGCTTCTTAGCAGATTCTACCCGAAGCATAGTAGGGGCCCTGACCAAGATACAGACCAATATGGGTGACAAATAAACAGGTGACCCAGAGCATCCAGTCAACAAGGGGAAAGGTCAGCCTGCAGGGCTCCAACTATTACTGAGCCTTAGCAAGAATGCCCTTATCCTTTATCTCTGAATAGCGGTTTGGTCAGGACAATTGACCATCCGGACGTTTATGGGGTAAATCAGCATGGAATGGTTCTGCATAGGAGTTTAGGAAGACTAGCTTGTCCCATGAGACTCACTAAGGATGGCAGATCCTAAACTCAGGACACCCTGGCTCAAGACAGCTCTGCTCTTACACGCCTTCATTTTTCATATGCACCTCTTATGTTCTTCTTTAGAAAATGCCCTGAGCCCTACCTCTTAAGTTCAAGGAGTACTACAATCCTCACTGTATACATTTCATGGCCAACCTGTATAAACCTCCAGTTGTTAGCTTCCTGTAGTTTCTAAGCTAAACAGGAGCTTAACAATGAAAGCCTTAGAGGAGACCCCAAACAATAAAGACTTAGATCCTTAAATCCTAGGCAATTAGATCATCAGTCTGATCCAATATGATGATTTTTATTTAATGCAATAATTTTTTAAAATACGTTTGGGATTTACTGGCTTATTTATTTCCATATGAGGACCTGAGTCCTCCTGTTGCTCTGTGGTGTCTTACGTACATAAGTTCAGCCCCACCGCTCCTCTGTAAGACAAACTTCATTTCTTTGAGCCAGGGAGCAGAATGCTGGAAATTCTAAGAAGTTCTGGATACAACGGACAGAGTAGCAAATGGGAGTTACCTCAGCCCTTCCACAGCTCCTCTTCCAGTAGGCAGCATTCATAAATACAAACCTATAAATAGGCACACAAATTTTTCCTTGAGGGGATTGGTACACTGCTGAAAAATCAAACAGTGGGAGAAAGGCTGTGTGGCTGAGACAGAAAAGCAGAGGGGTAGGGAGGTGGGAGGGCTTTAGTGAGGAAGTGTGAAAAGTGTGCTTTGCCGGACATGTTGACCGTGTGATGGACAGAGACATTTAGTAAGTGTGAAAAGTGTGCTTTGCCGGACATGTTGACCGTGTGATGGACAGAGACATTTAGTAAGTGCGAAAAGTGTGCTTCGCTGGGCACCGTGTGATGAACAGAGAGGCATTTGGTAGGTACCTGGCAACCTCCACCCAGTTGCCTCCCTTCAGCAAACCAGGAAGTCAATGTTCAGTCCTCCTCTCCAGTAGGATATGAAGCAATTATTGGGGCAAATAAGACTGAGAATAATGTCATTTGATTAACATCTTTTTTAAAGGTCACATGACTTCCTTGGACAGAGATGGGCTGTGGAGAGAGGTAGACAAGTTTACCCCAATACAATGCTTAAGACAGAACAGAGGCCTTGGCCTGGGGCATCAGGAGGAAGGACTCAACAAGCTGGGACAGCAAGGGCCTGTTTGGAAGTAGAACTGGAAGGATTTGTTAATGGATGACTAGTGGAACGTGGGAGAAAGAAAACCTGGGAAGAAGCAGAAACCAGGACTTCAGAGGGGAGCTAGGACACCGTTCTCCTTAGGCCCCCCAAAGACCTTACTATCCGTGCCTGAGAACGGTGTGCTGCTAGCAGGAGCCCAGCAGAAGAAAAAGAAAATGTTCAGTATGCATCATTTATCTAATCTGAAAAATGAACTCTGCCCACTGACCTAATGGACATAAACTCCGCTGTTAAAATGCTGCTCACTCAGCGGCTCGTCTCCGAAGGCCTGATATGGTAAGGTATTGTGTTCTGGGCAGTGAGGAATCTTTTAAAAATGTGTGTTTCCTTACCTCCTGGGACTGACGGTACGTGTAGGGAAACCAGACATCTCCAACTGAGTAACACGCGAGAGAAGAGTTAGGGCATGGGAATGGAGCCCAAGGATGGCAGTGAGTATTCCAGAAACTTCTGGTAGGTGATGGATGAGTCCTGGATTAGGTGCAAACATTGAGGGGGCTGAGGATAACATGGGTAGGAACCCAGAGATGCAGAGAGGCGTGGGGTAGATACAGCAGTACAACGTGCCCCAAAGAAAAGTGACTGGAACAGTGTTCGGGTTGCTTCACTGACTCCTTGCAGAGCCATGGTTTGGTAAAGAGTAAAGAGCCCATTGCATCCCTTGACTTTTCTCATCTTGGTTTGGGTTTCTACTGTTTCCTCCCTCAGAGACAGAACGGGAGAGAGGCAGGCAAGCCTCTTTGGACTTGGGGGAAACCTCTCTTTGAGTTTCTTCCTCATTTAATGTTGTTCCATCTGGTGGTTTCTGCTGTGGAGGTTGCAATGCTTGAGGTTCAGCCCTCCTGAGGTTTTCTTCTGACCTGTGTATTCCATATGTCTTTTCTCTTTTCTTGGCATCTCAGCCCCAAGAGAGCGAAAGCTTACCTGGATTGCAGGCAGGGTTTCAGAGAGAACCCAAAAGTTTCTAATGCCACCCAACTTTCCCATGCTTAGCCAAACTAGTTCATGCAGGGAAGGGGACCTGCACAAAGCTTCCTCTTTGGTGTCAAGTGCAAACAAATCATGGGCCACCACCCCTCAGCTACTGTCTGTATTTACTCAGGTGAAATCTTTCAGAGTGTAGGTTTGCTAACATGTGTACATGCAAATGCAAAATGTATCTATCTCTTATTGTTCTCCCCCAGCCTTCTTCTCTGACAGACTGGGGTCCAACACATATTATATATGACCCCTAGAAAGCTTGTCCTTCTTGTACGTGTTGGTGTATTTGGTGGGTACAATAAATAACCAGACCAGTTCAAGAACAACAGATGTAATTTAATAATTGAAAAAGGAGAGAACTCACGCTACAAGAGTGGGAGGTCTGAAGTCCAAAATGGTCCAGCGAGCACTGCATAGAGAGAGCTCGCACCTACCCCGGTTTTTCTACCTGGGCTCCAGGCGGCCACACCCTGTCCAGTCAGGGTGTCATTCCTTTCCTTCAAGGGAGAACCACCTTCTCTTGTTCCACTGGTAGAGCCAAGGTCAGCATTGCCTTTGTATTCTGGAGGGCTGGCCCTGGAGCCTGAATAGGCATCTTCCAGGTGCTCTACGGTCTGCTGCAGGCTTTCAAAGAATTTGTGTCAATCTCCCAACTCCCACACGTGGCTTGGAATGTTTGGTCTTAGAGGACCAACAGAGTCCTTTCATCTAGGCTACGTGGAGAGCTCAGCCAGGTATGGAGCCACCAACAGGGACGTGGCAGAGGAGGTCTTGGTGAAGCAGCATCTTTCTAGATGACACCTGGACCGGTTCCTTGCAGTGAGAGACACTAAAGAACAGACAGTGCAATTGCGAAGTGACCGTGAAGTTAGGTCCATTCCACAGGGAAGGAAACACTGCTCTTAGCTTCAGTCATTAGGAACCCCAAATCCTGCCACAGTGCTTTTGACTTCATTTCTCTCTTCATTTTGCCTCCATCGTTTCCGAATGGCTGCTCCTATTTCTTAGAGTTTCACCTTATTACCGTGCAGGCAGGAACTGAAAGGCTGGCTTAGTCAACATCTCAAGAATGAAGATGATTGCTCACCGTCCAGTGAGAGACTGTGGACTCTCGCTCTGCAAAAGAACCCATGAAATGCCTCTTTTATTATCCCATTCCGGTCTGCAGAGGAGACCGCCGAGGCTTCCAGTGATTTTTCAAACTTGCACCTAGGATCTCTGACAAACGACACATTACTCACTGTTCTGATGCACACGCTGTTCTGTTCTCTCTGATAGAATGCGCATTCCAGCAGGCAGAGCACGCCCAGCCGCGTTCCGCTGTCTCCAGCAGCTGGAATGCGCAGTAATTTGTGGAATGACAAAGGAACTCTCCTGGAGTTAAGTGGTTCGAGAGAGGTGGCCTGGAGCTTGGGGGTCACTCTTCTGATCCCAGGGGTCCAAGCAGTCCTAACCAGTTTTTCACATCCCCAGCTTGTCTGCTTGTGAGCAATTCTCCTTTTCCTCCCACTATACTCCCCTTTGTCTTCCTTCCTGGCATTTGTGAGACACAGTAAGCCACCTGCTTCTCTGTGGGTCACCTCTTCAATCCCACCTCTTCAACAAAGTCCTTGGGACGTGGTTAAGGCATTTCATTTGTCCTTTTGTCTTATCAGAAATATAAAATATTGGCTTCCCTAATTCACCAGTTTTGACTTTTCCTAGGTTAATAATGAAGATGAAACAATCCTTATAGAATAGGTTGTCCCTGCTAGGATGTTGCCCCCACCCTACCCGCTCCCTGAGGCAGAGTTTCTCTGTGTAACATTTCTGGTTGTCTTGGAACTCACTTCGTAGACCAGGTGATTTTGTTCTTTTTTGAACTCTGGGGTAAAGTGAAAAAGACAGAGTTCTAGCATTGGAGTATGTGTGAGTCGGTTTCTGTCGGCTGACACTTACTAGGATGCTTGGGAAGAGGGAGCCTCAGTGAGAACTCACCTCCATCAGAGCGGCCTGCCAGTATATGGGGCAGGGAGGCATTTTCTTGATGACTAGCTGATGAAGAAAGACCCAGCACACTAAGGGTGGTGCCACTTCTGGGCAGGTGGTCCTAAGTTGTATAAGAAAGACAGCTGAAGATAAACCTGCAAGAAAGCCAGTGAACAGCCTTACTGGTCTCTTCGACGTACTGTTGCGCTGATCATTACTGAACATCATTCTCCTGTGCACAGCATCTAACCATCCCCTGACTGGTGCACACTGCACACATCCATTCTTGTCCCAACTCCTGTACTGCAGTTACCATCTCTTTACGTTGCATTTATAGGCACACCTGTTCATTCACTTCGAGGAAGTGTCTAGAAGGTTTATCTGTCTGAGCTTAGGGATGTCACAGGACAGTAGAAAGGCCCCCCGTTAGCTCACACAGGGGCCACCTAATGCATAGCATTATAGATTATGAGGAAAGGACAGTCCCTCCCTTTTGCTCCAGGCTTGATCATCTAGCTGTATGTCCTTTCTTGATCTCACCTTTGAATGTGTCTCCTCCCATCTCTTGGGCCCCATGTGCCCGGACCCAGGATGCTAGCTAAGTACACAGCTTCCATTTTGCTTTTGGGGGGTTTAAAAATATCTTGGGGGCAGAAGCCACACTGGCTTGGCCTTGAATCCAGATCCATCACTTACATGTAGCGGTATTTAGAGTAAGACACTTGATGCCTGTATTGGCCTCATTTTCCTCATATGTAAGGTACTAATAGAACTAGTTCTGGCTTGTATCAGGGCTAAATGATAAATGCACACAGAGACCTTAGAACTGCACTGATATAAGAGACAGTTACAAGACAATAGCTACAGATAAATATTATTATCTATATTCATATTGTTTGGCATCAAAGTCTGTTGTATATGACTGACTTACTGATGACACCACCTCTGATACTGGTCCCTTTCTCCCCTGTTTTCTCTTCTCTCTCCCCTCCACTGTGGGGCTTGCTGCTTTGCAAAGTGTGGGTTTTTCTGGCTCCCTGCTCTGCCCACATGCACATGTTTCTCTTTCCCATCCCTGCTGGGCCTTCTCTCCTTATCAACTTATTTGTTCCACTTAGGAGGAACTGGAGCCTGGCCGGCAGCTCTTGCAGTTGGCTTTACCTCTGTGCCACATTGTAAAACCGTTCCCTCTGTTGCTTAGAAAACTCTTTGATCCCTGTTTAGCTGTATCTTTTCTCCCAGCAGATGTTTCTGAGCAGTTAGAGGTTATTTTTTTTCTCCCAGTTGCCTAGCCTCGTGCCCCTTCAAGCATGTGCTCAGAGCATGTCTCTAACTGACCACGGAGAAGAGCCATCTGTTGCTCAGATTTCCCAGGCCTGACTGTACCAGAAGCAACCTGACAACCCAGGACTTTCTGAGGTGTTGGCTTCAAGAGAGGAGGGGGAAGATGCTGGAGATCCCTGCAGGGTGCAGATGGAGCTTCCTAGACACATTCCAGGAGCGCTTTTGATCCGGGGTAGACATGATATGGCGTGTTAGCAGAAACATAACCTTACCTGGCCTGCTATAGACCGTCACAGAAGCAGTAAGCCTGGGCAGACAACCGAGAGTTGGGACATGCATGTGTTGACTGGGGTTGCCATGACAAAGCCCCACACATTGTGCACTTAAAGGTAACAGAAACTTTTGAATAGTTCTAGAGTTCAAGGTGTGAGCAGGGCCATGCTCCATCTAAAAACACCAAGATAAACGCTGCTCCTGCCTTTTTCTTGTATCTGGTAGCCATGGATGTTTCCTAGTTTATCATTCCAGCCCTGATATCCTTTGTGGTGTTGTCTCACATCCCTTCCCTCTGTACCTACTTGTTCCCGTGTTTATAAAGACACCGGTCTTTCTGGATTCGGATCTATGGCCCTGACTTGACGCTAACTGGATTCTTCTACACAGAATTTGCTTGCGCATGAGGTGGCATTCTGAGGTTCTGAGCTGGGAGGAGGACGCCTCTATAACTGCTTTGAGGTACCCAACTCAACTTAGAACGGAAGGAGAGAGGTTAAGAACCTGTCACTCCTGTGAAGCACATGGTGGGCTGTGTGGCGTCACACAGCCAATTCTTTTCCAAATGATGATTACCAGGAGCAAAGCCCCCAGAGAGCCAGGTGTTTTATCAATCCAAGAACAGCAATGCCAGAGAGGAAGGTGCTTTTCCTCCTGGACTCCGTTCAGCTCTTTACAATTCCAACATCACTTCTGCCTCTTTCTGTTGACAACTGGGGAAACTGAGGCTTGTGAGGGAAGCCAGTGGGCCACTGTGGGAGAGTAGAGGGTGGCGTGAGGCAGAAGGAAGTAACAGTGTGGAGGAGGTGAGAGCAGAAACATGCCAAGGGTTGAGTTGAAGTTTGGGGAGGTTACGAAGGTTTAAGGTGACTGTGAAGTCTCACCCTGGCCCTGCCTCTGGGCTGCATGGGCTTGGTTTTGAACTACCTAGGATAACAGCTCTGTGAGGAAGACTAAGGCAGATGGTGGTGCCTGGAATCCCTTCCTGGCCAAAACAGAATTCTCAGCTGGAAAGCATGAGGAGCAAAGGGGCACTCTGGGTCGGCCCCCTGCAGAGAGCACAGCCTGCCTTCCTGTGGAAACATCTTCAGTTGGGAATGGGAGCAAGGCTGCCCTGCCCACGGGGTCATACAGCACGCATCTGGCGCCTGCCTGCGTGTCTTTAAACTCCCCTCCCAGCTCCTGGCTCTCTCCACATGGAAGCTTGCTACTCCTTTTCATGATTCCCATTCCTCTCTGACTGTACACATCTGTCTTCGATCGCTGTCAGCTCTGGGAGACTACGCCAAGCTTCTTGAGTGCAGCCCAAGACTGCCTGGGTTATATACTGTGAGGCAACCGCGAGGTGAGAGGAAGACGCTTGTGACTCGGGGCTGTGAGTAGCAGTGCCAGGGCCTGGCCTCCCGTCAGACTCCAGGAGGAGGAGGGGAATCACCATGGGAAAAATGCATCTTTGGACCATGTCTACCCCATCACAGTGTTATACGCATACACAGAGACATACATGAAACACACACACACACACACACAGAGTCATACAGCTCATCTGCAGGGACCCTAAGCCCTATCCATGCCATTCTAAAGTACATGTACTGTTCTTCATAAATAGTCAAGACTTGAACACTGTTCACATGGAAGACGGAAAAGGCGAGCAGGGTTTAACTCTCAGAAGTTCCTGTCTGGCTCAGAGCACTCAATAGCTAAACTGAGATGTGCTGCAGACTCAGAGATGCAGATTCTAAGATGGGGACCTCTGTTTATCCCTCCTCCAAAGCCCCTTTGATGTTTGTCTGGGATAGTGATGGAGAAGCAGACAGACGCATCAGAAATGAGGCAGGTGTTAGAGAAGGCCGGTGCAGAGGGCTTAGGACAGCAGTGTTCCCTCTGCACTGTGGAAAGTGATGAAGGCCACCCCAACCTGGTAGACATCATCACCATATAAGCAGAGAGGCGAAGGAGAGGTGTGGTCCAGCGCAAGGAAGGCACGCTATTCTGTCCTGGTAGCGTCTTCCTTCCGTAGCTGAGAATTTGTTCAGCTAGTGATAGGCCATCAGTGGCCAAATGGAACTGAGCTATAGAGAGACATTTGGGTCCCTTAGGGTGAGGTGGTTCCTGCTAGCACAAGGTACACGATATGGCCAATGCCGAGCAAGTAGCATTAGCTTCCCCAGTCACCATGACAACCAGAAGCACCTGTATGAATTTCAAAGTTCCTTTTAATGGGGCAATATCAGCCCTTCTGGGGATCACCTAGGTCAACGTGAATGACTGAGTGAAAAGGGAAGGATAGCCAACTGTGTGATTTTTTGTTTGTTTTTTTTTTTGCCATTTTTCAGCCTCAACAATTATCAAATGCCAAGATCTGTCAACTCTTATACTCCAGGAAGAACTTCAGCAGTTTTCTTTCACTCATTTCCTGTTTAGGATCAACGGCATAAATTCCTGAGGCAGAGCTGAAGCTCACTGTCTCCTTGGGACAGTCAGGTGCACAGCATCCGTGTTCCACGCCTTTGGTTTTTATCTCCGACTGTGAACTCTGGGGGCACCTCCCCCTCCTCCAGCTTCACTGGCTTAATTCCTGAGGTCAGAGCTCTGACACGAATCTGTCAAGTGTCTGGCTGTTGTTGGGGAGGTTTAAATAAGATCCCCTTCCTGTAGCTCTGCTCTCGTGGGATGACAAGGACCAGATTCAGTATCTGAGCGCTGATATTTGCCAAGACTTTTCCCAGGCTTCCCGGAATAGCCAGAGAAACAGAGTAAGCGTCATTAGGATGAGTGACTTGGGCCCAGGTTGACAGCCTGGGTGTTCCTAAATGACTGTCCTGTGACCAGTGAGTGTGATGCTAATTGGTGCAAGAGAAGAGGCTGCAGGAAGAGAATGGCAGGAAGAGTAAACTGTTGTCCCCACCCCTGACCCTGAGATGGCTTCAGGGCTGAGACAGTCTGTGACTGGGTCCACATACTTGCAGGGGGCACAAGAGTTACCATTTCTCTGCTGTCACCACGGAAAATAGTGTCTTCTGGAATTTAGAATAGACAAGCGCAGTATAGCTCCTGGCTCATTCTCAGATGAGATGTGCGTTGCCAGAAGCTCGACATTAGCCAGGTCTGGGAACCTGTGGTCTGGGGGCTCTAGTGTCCCCTCCAAGGGCTGGGCTCTCTCCAATCAGGTCCTACTGTAATTCTTTTCATCTTTACGGAGAAGTTCGGTGTTCTCCATTTCCACATTCCTGTTTGGTGTTGGGACCCACAGCCCCCTGGCTCCCACCAGCGGACACTGTGCCCTGCTTGGCCTTTGGGGGTGGAATCTTTCTCAGAGTCTTCCCTCTCCCTGGTGGGGTTCCACCTCCATGGCGTTCATCTTCCTCTGCACTTTCTCACACTCTTCCCCAAGGACTCTGATCCCCCCCCACACACACACACAGGCTCACCCCTCTTTCCATAGAGCCTGCCCTCCACTCCAAGGTAACATTAAAGATTCCAACAGTCATGGCCTTCATGAGGAGGACTCTCAAATGCTCTAGGATTTTCCATATAGTTACACATTCACATATTCAACTGACCCATAGGTACCTCCCGCCCCCAGTAGCTGATAGGTCCCTTAAATTCAGGGCTCACCAAATTAAGCTAGGAATCTCCAAGTCTCTCCACCTCCAGTGAATCTTCTCCATCGTTTTCCATTGTAATAAAGGAACCACCTGCTCATATTCATGGTTAGGTTAGGACCATGGGAAGCATCTACAGGCTGTCTCCCTCTCTGCCGTCGGATAACTCCAAAGCCTCATAACCCCAGCCTCCAACATTATCTCTTTCATTTCTTGTGTCATGACCCCAGTAAAAACTACCTTTGACAAAGCCCACCGTCTCTCACCATCCTCCACCCCTGACAAAGCCCACTGACTCTCACCATCCTCCACCCTTGACAAAGCCCAAGCTCATTTTCCTACTTGATACGCATTGCATTGCGTCAGTACCATCACCACCATCCTCTCCTCCTCATTCTCCTCCCTCTCCACCTCTTTACCTCTGCACCTCAGCACTTAGGTTTCCGTTCTTGGAGTAGATGACCAAGCACCCCTCTCTCCTTCCATGTGTACTGTACCCGACTTTGATCATCCTCAAGATGGCAATTTGATCATCACTGTCCTGGAGCCTTCCACAACATTGTCTTAGCTCCAGTTCCTTGCTACATGCTCCTTAAGATAACACCTTAAAATTCCCCCCAACTCCCCACATTTCTTATTATAATGCCTGGCCCAACACCCATGTCATGGATGCGAGGCTTCTCGAAGGCAGGACACGTTGTTGCTGTTGGCAGCAATGGGCGCCACTGTGAACACATTGCCAGCCATACCCGGTGCGTCCCGAACAGTCTACAAACAAACGTTGAATGAGCTGGTGGGTGAATGAAAGGTGCTTTCCTAGCAGAGGCCTGGAAGACGATGACAGGCTGGGGCTGGATTAAGGAAACACGTCCTCGGGGTAACATTATGAATTCCCAGAAGAGGTGACTAACCTTCATTCACTTTGACAAACATGTATTCCATGCGCCATCGCCAGGAAAAAGCAGAACGAGGATTAATCCCTTCTCACAAAGAACTTAGGCTTTTCTTGAGAATCCTTTAAAACTCCAGACTGCTCTTTGTGGTGTGCAGAAAAGGAGCATGCAAACACACGCGCACACACACACACACTCACACCACACCACATACACACAATTCATACTACATACACACACATAATCCCACACCATACACACACACCACACCTCATACATATATAATCCATACCACACAAGCACATACAATCCCACACCACACAAATACACACACCACATCACATACATATACCACACAAATACACACAATCCCACAATACACACACACCACACACATACACACACACATACCACACACACATCACACCGCATACATACACAGTCATACCACACAAGCACATACAATCTCACACCACATACACACACACACACAGAGATGGGCATCCATGCTCATCAACGGGCATGCCCTAACCTCTTTTCTATTTCACAGGATGGGAACCTCCCTGCAGCCTGGACTCTGTGGCATGCTGTGGAGGGTCTCATTAGCCGTGGCTCTCAGGGAGGGGTCAAGCCTGGTTCCTACCATGAAGTCTGTATAGCGCTCTTCTCTTCACAGCTCACTTGGGAGTGAGCATCGCTCTGGCTCTCCCCTTCCTTTCAGGCCACAGTGGACTCTTCAGAACATGTCTAGGACTTCTTCTAAGGACTTCCATGCGTACAACTTTCCTTTTTTTGTCTGACTTATCAGGTGGGATGAGGTTAGAAATCTGAAGGTGACCCCTGGATCCCAAGAAAGCTTCTTCGGAACCTTCTACCCAGAGGCAGCCAGTTCCGTTAAAAAAAAAAAAGGAAGGCCTGGAAGAAGGCCTTGGGGAATCTCAAGTCTCCCAGTCAGGCCACATCTGTCCCTTACACTCAGGATTTTGCTGTGACTCTCTAGGGTGACACACGGCTCTCACCCAAGCTCCCACACACACCAACATGAACTCACACCTTGTAGCAGGCGGCCGTTTCCTGGAGGTCCTTGAAGCCGTTCCATCCTGACCTGAGCTGTTTGCATGTTTCAGTGGTCTTCAGGGAAGACTGTGCCTGTTGGATGGCTGCCTGGCCGTGAAATTTCATTTCCATTTCTCACACCTGCAGTTACAATAAAAGAAAAAAAGACCAGAGCTCCTGAATGCCGGGTTATCAAGGTGCTAAGGCTGTCGTTGCCTGAGAGACTTGTGGTCCTAAGCAGGCTAAGTCAACAGAGAATTGAAGGGTCTGCGTCTCTTCTCTTGAACTGCCTTCTCTACTGGCTCCCTGCTTTCAGTCTTTGTCATTCTGTGTGATGGGTGCATGGCTTGAAGTCTGACGTACTTGACTAGCCCTTCCAGACACTGACTGGGATTTTCAAGGTGTCCCGAAATACCAGCTTATCCTCTTGCCAATTCCGTTGTTCTGACCCCACCTAATCACCACACACACACACACACACACACACACACACACACACACACACTACCTCATAGGGGCAGAACTCACCTGTTTCATGCTTTTACCCCCCACAAGATTGGTCGCACAAGAGACCTTTTCTCTGTGTGCCATCGCTCAGCATGTATTAGATGCACATTTAATGATCTGCCTCTTGTGTGACCTGGGGCACTTTCCAAAGGACAACACTGTTGGAAAAGACTCTCTTACTGGCATAGCCTACCATCCCACCTTCAACCTCACGTTCCCCTCTTCCCACAGCGCACTGGATTGGAACCAGCAACTCTGGCGGAGTGTGTTCCTTTGCTTGATACCAGGCCCCAGGGAGCATTCAATTCCTTGGCACTGCAGTGGAGCCTTAATTAACTTTTTGCTTTTCTTCTTTGAACTTCTTGGGATAGACACATACTTGCGTCCTTGCACAATTGGGTGTAAAGACCTTTAGTGGCAGGTGGTGTTAGGTTTTAGCCTCTTCCTACAGGCCGGGGACTTTCCCATCTGGACTTTCTAGCCCAACCTAGGAATACTGACTTCCTAACCATTTGGATTTGGGTGTAGAGAGCAGAATGGGACCCGAGGAAGAAGGATCAAGGGGGAAATATACGCGTGTATAAATCACACGTGAAGGCGGTTTTGAAGTCATTATTGTTTCAGGGTGTGCGAACTGTAATTATTTTTTAGGCTCTTGATTTGCCCTGTGAGCATTGCTCCGGGTTGCTGCTTCGAGCATGGAGCATGACGTCTTTGCTGTTGGGGGAGGGGAGGTCCAGTCTGGTCTGACACACGTTAAATCATTTAGGAAGGGTCTAGGGTGGGATCTGGTTTCTCCACGTGTTCAGCTGCAGTCAACTCTGCATGCGGCGTGTTCAAATGACTCAGACGATTAAGACAATGGCGTTCCAGTGGAGGAGAGCTGGGTTTCCTCCCTGTGCTCCTCGGTTTTCTCTAATGGCTGGCTGCGTACAGCAGTAGATTCCTCTAAGACTGGATGGGCAATTGGTTGTTAAACATGTTCTCCGCTCTTCTGAGCAGCACTGTCTGGCCCAAAGTCTCAGTGTCTTCTCAGCTTCCTTCTTTCTACCCAGCGACCCTAAACCTAATTTCCTCTCCACCAGCTCCTTCACGTGCGCACACACTGTGCTCTCTTTGATTCAACTCCTCATGTCCCATCAGCCTCAGCCTTCAGCCAATAATGACCGCTCCAGAGAGTAGTTTCCAAGGGTCACATGAAACTTGCCCCTTCTGTGTCCTGAGAATAGTTTCCAACCCCAGAGGGCCTTTCTCGATAATGAGGAAGGTCAAACTGGGGCAGCCTCCAGGAAGAGGTCCTTAGAGAGGAAATCTGTGGCAGTAAGCCATCCTGATCCGGGATATTTTTTTTTTTTTTTTTGGTTCGGGCTAGTTATTTAAAGAGAACTGTGAAGAACTTGAAAGACAATGAAAATGCTTGATTTTTAAAGAGCCTGCTGAAATGATCTGCAGAGTATATGGATGGGAAGATTTTAAATGACATGGTAGAGAATCAGATTTGCAGTAAACTTTGCAACGTAGAGGCCTGTCCTTTCACAAGATTGACAAATGAATGCAGCTCATGTGCTTCCAGGGCAGACATCACTAATCAGTCATAACATTATTCCCCTCCTGCACCTTTGCCAACAGCAGACATCACTAATCAATCACAGTATTCTTTCTTCACTGGGCTCCAAAAGGTCTTTTCTCCTTTACACAGTCATCTGAGTAGCCCTACACTAATCAGATTTTATTGAAACTGGGAACAAGGCCCATTTGCCACACCCACTGCAATGCAAAGGCCATTGAGTTTAGCAGCACCAAAGCTAGATTTGTGTATCCAGTTAAAATGACTCTCCATTTTCAGTGTTTCCATAATTTAAAAAAAATGTTTATCACAGAGGCCCCAGGTAATAATTAAGTAAGGTAATACTTCAGACATAAATAGCAGAGATGGTGGTACCCAGGTGGTGTCCAGGACTTTGCCTGCACTCAGCCAGTGACGGCCACATGCGGATTTGTCAGGTACCTCAGCTTGCCACTGTCTGCCGAACAATAAGATGTACATCTTTCAGGCTCACTATTGCTTCTCTTCACATCCTCACAGGAGGCAGATGGAGAAGAGTTGCACCTCCTATTCTTCCTTACTTTAACCTCACATTCTTAGGACTCAGGGGATCTCTTATTGCCACCTTGTTGCCCTGGGAAGGCGGGAACAGAATTAGTGCATTCCTTGGTGATGCCAATGGTGTTCTGAAAAACACACTGCTTAGGTTCTCACAGCGGTGTACTAACGCCAGGCTTGCCTTAACCCTCCGCTTCCAGTGTGACCAAGAAGAGCAATCGCTGGTTGATGATAGGGCTCACTTCTGTGATGTTTCCATCAGGAGAGAAAAGCCAAGAACTTGTGGGATACTGGGGCAGGACAGGCCTCTCCAGAAGAGGTTTCACTGCCGTTCCCTGTGGTCCAAGGTCAGAAAAGTGGAAAGTGGTCTGTTGGACCCTAAACATACTTCCCTGGCACTGGCCCTGCCTCCCCAAGAAAGGAAATCTTTTCATAGCAACAAACTCAGAGAGCATTCATTAATCAGTTCAAATCCCCGCTCTTATAAACACATCCCGAGGCTAACTGACTTCCCAACGCCTGTCTCAGTGGATGGTTGCCTGCATTATCCCTTCTCAGTATCTGCTGAGTTTTGGAGGAGGGGACTTGGTACCAGCAGGTACTGAGAAGAATCTAGTGTGTAGAACATTTTGACCAGTTTCATTAGACCACAATTAAGGCAATGTCACCTTGCTTTGTGACTTTACGTGGTTGCCTATCTCTGCGCCTCCCAGTTTCATGTCTATAAGACTAAAACGATGAATTAGCCTGTTCTAGGTCTTTGTTTTTGTGATTATAATGGAAAGCTTACAGAAGTATCATTTTAAAAGCATATATTTATTTGAATATTTCCCTGCAAATGGAGTGTGAAAAACTGTATCTACTGCCAGCCAAAGTAGAAGTGTAGAAGTCTGGGGGCCGATTCAGGACTCTGCTGGAGCTGGGCTTGATCTGTTTCTCTGTGCAGGTTCAGTACTTAGACTTCACCAAAGTGTGAGTCTTTGCGGAGGACGCAAGGCTGCTGCTTCCCACGTGGAGGATGCAGAAGATTCTGTATTGCTCCAGCTTAGAGTCTTAGCTCTGAGGGTATTTTTGCTGCCTCTGGTGCTGTGTTGCCTTAGAATAGTGGAGGGGGGGGGAAGCTCAAGGCTTGGGAGGGCACCCATGGCTCAGACTTGATGCTTATTGAGACCCACATAGGATGAGGTTGCTTTAGCAAACAGATTCCCAAGTCATATCCTTGTGGATGGTAGACCAGTGAGTGACCCAAGGGGACCTCGAGAATCTGTTCTACTAGCTGTTGCAGAAGACTGTGTTTCTAGGCCAAGTTTAGAAGTGCCTGATCTAAAGGAAATTCTCATGTTCCAGCTTGCTTTCATTTTGATGAATTTATGTGCATTCATATAATATAATAATATGAAGTAATTATTGTTACATAAATTTACTAAGTACCCTGTATGCCTGATGCTGGCACATATACACTCGGGAGGTGATGTGGATGTGGAAAACACAAGCCAGACCATGTTAGGACACACACTTCTGAGTACCCGGACCACCCACTGCCTTGCTCAGAAGGGAAGATAGTCATCACATATAAATTTCAGGCATCCTTTTATTCCTTACTCAAAATTCACAGTTCATCGGTAGAAACAGAAAAATATCCCTAAAACGGAGCTTGATGCATCCTGATGTTCCAGCTTACATCTCCTTCCTTTAGTTCAGGATGGCTCTCTACTCCACAGCAAGTGGGGAAAAAAAAAACAAAAACCCTTCCACTCGAGGGGTGGAACCTGACCCTGGAAGGGGTTAGTGTAGCCTGGAGTCCTTGGGGACAGCTTTCTGGCGAGCAAGGTTCAGCAAGGTAGAGAAGTCTGGCTGTGGCCATAACTAGGAACGGAGCAGGTGACACTGTTTTGATCTACACCAACTCTTGTTGCTGAGGACGGCTTCTGTGTCTGTGTTCTGAGGTAGCCCCCCCCCCCTTGAAGCGCATGTTAGTATTTCATCTGTTTCGTGATGCAGAGAGGAGGCAAACTTACTCCTTAGAAGTACACCAGTGGGAAACTGAGGCCTGAGGTAGGCTGCCTTCTAAACGAAAAGGCCAGACTGCTCCTTCGTAGCGGCACCCTGCAGCAGGCAGTAGGCACAGTGGGCATATGCTGTGAAATGCTTCCCTTATTCTTTGTAACTACTGCCAACTTTGTGGAGTTTGCAAACTCCATGGTTTACCATGATCCCCTTGCCATCTGAGGGATGATGATAGCAGAACAAACTGTGGAGTCCAGGGACCGTCCACCCCGGCAATGTGCAGCTCAACTGCTGGATCTGGGTTCCAAGTCAGTGATCTCACTTACTCGGTTTTATCAAGGGAGTCCCTGCAGCAGCAGCAGCAGCAGCTGCTGCTGCAACAAGGACTTGGCATGGCTCATGCACCAGCATCTGTGTTCATCTAATAGGACCCATGCAGGAGCATATGTTTAAGAAACATTCCCACCAGAAACTTCCCTTCTTAGCTCCACAGCTCAGAGAGCCTGGAAGCCATAGAGTTCGCATTCAAAGACAGGTCCCAGCCCTCGGACATCCTCCCACCTGGCCCTCTTGAAGGGCCAAGATGACCAAATACAGGATATGGACCAAATATGGGTCCCTGATATCATGTGGCCCACACTAAAACCTCTCTTAACAGCACCATTGGGAAGTTTCTCCTGAGTGGCTGGTACAGACCTTTTCTGCTCTGCTGGTGAGCTAGGAACAGCCTGAGGCCCCAAATGGCACACAGAGCAGGAACAGAAAGAAGGCCAGTCCTGTTTCTGTGGCTTTGACTTTTAAAGCCAGCTTGCAGGCATGACAATAGAAGAATGTCCTCTAAGTCCCAGGGGTGTCTTTCTGTGTGTCTTGTCCCCTCAGAACTGTTCTGATAAAATCTCCCCTTGACCCAAACTTCTCAGAGGACCCACCTGTTCCGGAAGTGCCTGTGCGCGCACACACATACCTCACGGCAGGGCTGGGGGCAACAGAGGGGAGAGAAGAGGAGACTGGAACACAGTCTGCTCAGATGTCAGGGAGAAATGTCTCCAGAAAGCACTGCCCACCGACCCAAATACTGTCTGCATTTTTTTGTTTTGGGTAGTCTTCTTTTGTGAAGAAAATTTCCTGTTCAAACTTGAAAGTGGAAATGTCTCCACTTCAAAATGAACAGGCAAGAGATGCCACAGGTTGACTTTTCCCAGGGAGATGACTAACTGGGGCTGACTGTAAAGCCTGACTTCTGGGTGCTTGTGGGATTTGTTTGTGGGAGGGATTAGGGAGCAGGTAGAGCATCAGCAATCTCCTATCCCTAGAAACTCTCCACCCTGGGGACATGCCATACTCGGGTCTCTGAAAAAGAAGTAGTCTTAGAATTGAGGTTTCTGAGTCCTTTGCCTGCCCTCTCTCCAACTCAGGATGGAAAACACAGAACTGTATTTAAATCATCATCATCATCACCATCATCATCATCATCATCACCATCATAGTGATTCCCCAAACTTAGGCATCTCGGTGGCTGGGAGGAAAATGATTCTAAAGGACTGCTGGCTTCTGTTTTGGATTTTCATGTTTATCGGAGATGCTCCCTGGGGCATCTTCTGTCATCTCATTGGTCCATTGATTATGACACAGTTTATAAAAAGAACACAAACTTTGAAAGGGAAAAAAGATAGGGTAGACATTTTTGTCTAACTGGGGACCCAAAACCCAGTTCTGCTGTCACTGTTCACTGGCTGTGCGATCTGAGACATCCCAAGTCTGATGTCACTGTTTGCTGGCTGTGATGTCTCAGGTCTGATGTCACTGTTCTCTCACTGTGCGATCTCAGACATCCCAGGTCTGATGTTACTGTTTGCTGGCTGTGCGATCTGAGACATCCCAGGTCTGCTGTCACTGTTTGCTGACTGTGATGTCCCAGGTTTGCTGTCACTGTTCTCTCACTGTGTGATCTCAAACATCCCAAGTCTGATGTCACTGTTTGCTGGCTGTGTGATCTCAGACATCCCAGGTCTGCTGTCACTGTTCACTGGCTGTGCGATCTGAGACATCCCAAGTCTGATGTCACTGTTTGCTGGTTGTGATGTCTCAGGTCTGCTGTCACTGTTTGCTGACTGTGATGTCTCAGGTCTGCTGTCACTGTTTGCTGACTGTGATGTCTCAGGTCTGCTGTCACTGTTTGCTGACTGTGATGTCTCAGGTCTGCTGTCACTGTTTGCTGACTGTGATGTCTCAGGTCTGCTGTCACTGTTTGCTGACTGTGATGTCTCAGGTCTGCTGTCACTGTTTGCTGACTGTGATGTCTCAGGTCTGCTGTCACTGTTCGCTGACCGCCTGAGCTCAGGATTTCACTTTAATCTGTCAGACCTTATTTTCTTCAGTTTTCAAATGAAGACTGAAGGGACTTGACGATATCCAAATGTCCCCGACCTCTAAGTGCCCGTGTATTTCAGAGCATGCAATTGTGGTGATCCCTCAGATGAGTGTGAGCTCGTGCTGTCCTGGAGTTCTGCCCTTTGGTAGCACTCTGGTCACCACAATTGCAGCATGTGACTCTGAGTGGCTTAGAGGGGTGGAATTTCAAATTTGCTGTTTTCCCTTCCCAGGAGTTGGCCAAATGCCAGGTTTTGCTATCTTCCTCCTCACGTGATCCCATCTGAAGGGATTCTTTTGATGCTCCTTGCTAGACTTGCCCATTAATCTTCCTTCTTTCTAACCTCCATGTGATGAGCATCCGTCCTTGAGTGCCGACTGTTAGCCTGAGATGGCTCTACGGCTCGGCCAGGCTTCTCAGGTGCGCAATACAGTAAACACATCTATTCCTTCTGATAGCCTTTCCTGCCACTCCTCGCTCTTCTTCCAAGTGTCATTTTGCCCCATCACTGTCTCCCAGGTTTGTCATGTTCTGTACCTCAAACAACCTTGGATATGGAGAATCACTTTCACTCCCAGACACTGTCATAAGCGACAGGGTACCCTTGTCGTGGTCCCAGTGTGTAGGACCCCATTTGTTTCTAATACCAAGATTTGTCTCTGAAGGATAGGTTGGGTCATTTCTTCTGCTCCCAAATGAACATACCTGGTCCCTTTAAATCTGACTTCCATTAACTTCATCACAATCTTTTCCATACTACCAACTCTACCTTGATTTGGTCATGTGACTCATGGGGTATGTGTATGTGTCAATCTGTGTGCAATATGGTAAAAGTGAGACACCTTTGGTCATGTCTGTTATTGCCATTTATATCTCTCTAAATCAGTACTTTAATATATCTCATCTAAACTGGCTTCCCTTTATGGACAACCAGGGGACTTTTTATTTTTTAAGTATACCTACTTAATGCTACATCAAAAAACTGGTGATATTCTAGAAATAAACTTCTATGCCCATCACAATTCCCAGCCAGGGAATGGACCTATGATGGGGGGGATCAGAGTATCCATATGAGACCCCCTTTGCCAAAACCACATAGTGCGTTCACCTTTGTCTGTGGTAAATGCTTTGTATTTTGGGAGAAAAGAGGTCAAGTGGCCAGGAAGGTTTTGTGAGTAGAGGCCACTAGCAGGACCAGGATTCTAAACTCAAAAGTGCCGACTTAGTGATGTCTCCATGTGCATGACCGTCTAGGGCATGCTGGGATGAAGAGATGGAGGTGACAGAGAAATCCCCAACACCAACACTCATCTCTTAGATAAGAATGGATGTCACCTACAATAGAAAAATCTGCAGAATTGGCCACCCCTTCTTCAAGTCTGTAACAGAAATTCTGTCAAGCTGTGACTTTTAACTTTGGAGCAAGGCACTTAAGAGGAAAAAAAAAAGTATTTTGTACAGTCTAAAACTTTAACTTTGCTGATTGAGAGAGTAGTCTGGGGATGTTACAAAATCATCTCCTAAGAGCCATTCTTCCAACCAGCAGCCTGGAAAGGAAGGTTGAACATCAATCACCACGATGAGGTGGTATGGACATTCCATAGGACACAGGGAAAGGCATACAGTGTACAACATAAGGAAGAAACTTGACACCTTCACTTAACTATAAGCAAACACAGACTTTTGTATTTAATCTACAGTTAACCCCTATCAATAAAGTAAAAAGTAAAATTTAGCAGGTTTTTTTCCATGTCACAGATCTGGCCAAACATATTTCTCCTGCATTTTTTGAGACAATATAAAACTAACCTTTGAATCACGTGCTTTGTTATTACTGAAGCATGTATAGAATGCTTCTCATTACCATCACCTCCCACCCTTGTCACCTTTCCCCTTCTCCCTCCTTCCCTCCCCCCTACACATATCCTTGGGCTTTGTTTTGTGACCTGAACTTAAGTGAGGCCATCTGTGTGACCCTGGGTTTAGAGTATCTTGTGCCTTTTAACACTGAAGCGTTTTACTTTGTGATCATCTTGGGCTCGCAGCATCCATGCGTTTCTCTGTGACCCCTGCCTTTGATTTAGTGAGACCTCATCTTATTAAAACAAAGAAACAACAAATAGACCCCACTTCCTTCTTGCCTCAATCGTGGTTTTAAGAGAGTTCTGCTGTAGTTCTCCGTAGGGAAGAATGACAGGCAGGCTCTGAATTCTTCTCCTGTAATCGAGATGGGAATTTGCTCTCTCTCCTCCTCACCAAGAGCAAAAAGCAGTACTGACTGCCACAAACTTCAAGGGGAATGTCTAGAATATTCAAAATAGACAACAAGAAGACAACCCCTCCTGTGTGTACCATGAGCTCCACATGGATGCCCCTCTTCCTCCTGGTAGGTAAGACCAAACAATGCAAACCAGACTTGAGATTATAGGAGCAGAAACCTAAAGACCTGGAATGGCCACTTGGAGTTGTGTCAACTCTTAATATTAATAGTGCTACAGGTGGCAGTCATGGTGACTTGAGAGAATGGGACTCTCTGACAGATGCTTAGAGGAAGAAAACATTTCCCTAATGTTTCAGACTGGTAAATGGATACAAGAAAAATCCAAGGCGGGTTTCAACTTAACAGAGGACAGAAAGTCAGTGGCTGGAATTTCAGGTTACTCAAGATAATTCACGCTTGGTTTCTCACTGGTCTACCTTGGGGGTAGTGCCAAAATAAGACCTGCAGCTCTCTGCAAAGTGGACCAAGTCCTTGCCCTCTTCCACTGTGCGTGAGCCCAAATTTTTCCTTGCTTAAACAAGAACATTGTATCACAGATTGGAGACAGACATTTCCGAAAATGTAAAGCAATGTTATTTTTCAAATTTGGGGAAAGGAGTGCTGTGTTTTTCTGGTAAGTGTGCTCTGATAAGAAGCATTGGGTTTACCAATTTCTTCCAAATACACTCATCTGTAGTTTTAAGAAAAAAGAAATGAAAATTAAAAACAATCCTTCAAGCTGATGCCTAATTCCCAAATCCCGTGTCCAGACTCCAGGACAGAAGCAGAGGCATCTGAGTCCTGGAGCATCTGCTGCTAAAGTCCCCTAAGCCACTTCATCCTCCAGGGTGGCTGGATACAGCCATGCCCTCCTCTTTATTTCCTGTCCCCAAGCAAAGGTGTCCCTGCCTTCTCCCATGTCCGAGGGACCAGTCTGACCTTAAATGATATTCAGTGTTGTAGGTTCTTCTCCCCTCCCCCTTCTGCCTTATACTTCTCAGAACTGTGAGCCCACAAGACACAGCACCTCACTTGCCTGTGAGGACCACGTATACCATTAGCCCACGCTGCTTAGTCATGTGATTTTACAATGAATGGCTGTGGGATGTGCCGAGATGACTTCCGATAAAAATCTGTTATTTTAAATACAAAATGCATGTCTTTCAGCCACTGACATTCACAAAAGCTGGGCACACTGTCAGCACCTGCTCTGGTGTCTTCCTTTCTCCACCCTTTCCCGTGACAGCACAATCTTCAATTCAAGTTCCTCCCCACCCTAACCTTCTTGAGATAAACATTTTAAATAGTTTAATTGTCTGCAGTATAATTTGTGTTAAGAAATCTGAACTTCCTGATTGCAAGGGTCCTCCAGCACTAGACATTCCTCTGTCTTTTATAGACTGTTTCATGGTCTATTAATGGGGAACAGACTGCCCTTGGAAACGGTCGTGCACAGGGGCTGGGGAGATACAGGTTCAGATTTCTTTCGTGTCCCTGACCAGTGAGCCTTGGATAGGTCACTTTCTTTGTAGGGTAGGGCCTCAGTTTCCTTCTGTCCAATAGAAGATCTGTGTGGGTTTGGGGAACTCTAGTGGAATAAAATGGTCACATGTATAAAGTATCAATAATATGGAAGGGTGATCATGTTGAAGCGCTGTCCTCTGAGAGCCTACAGAAACAGAAGGGGCGGCTTTTCATTGAGAAGTGTCTGTGCAAACCATGGGAAGAAACACCAATGCACAGGGCCTGGACTGTCCTGTAGCAGGGCCTCTCAGAAGGGTCAGCCTCTCAGTTCACTGTGAGCCACTCCACCTCTTGTCGTGGTTTTCCGGAGCTCTTCTTTGGGGACAAGGTAGGGGCTGTGAGTGAAGGGTGTGTAGAAGAGTGGATTTCCCTGGAGAGGTGTGGACAGAGACCTGACTCAGCTCACGACTGTCAGGATCTGTAGAACTGAAACATAGATTCGTTTTTTTTCTTTCTAATGTGAAGTAGAACGTGGGCCTCAGGCATCTGGAGGTCTTCCCTCCTGGCCAGGGTTGAGAGAGAGAAGAATCAGATCCCTGACACAGTGTGTAACCTCTGCAGGGGTGATGCTGGGGCTCTCTGCACCAGGCAGAGAATGGGCCTGGAAGCCTTGGAGTGTTTGTATACTGTCCATGTTTACCTGGTTTCATTTTGATAAATGTGATACCTGAGATTTTGGCCGAGGAAGTGTCATCCAATGAGAAGTATGTGTGGCTAGTGGGAAGGTTATCATCTGAGCAGAGACAGGCTCTGGAGAAGGTTTGGTCTTATAAAAATGTATTAATGGCAACAATGTGAGGTTCCTATATGCACATTTACTGTTCTGGAATAGCTAAGAGTCCCAAGGCCCTGTTGGGTAAAGAGGTCTGTGTGGTGGGAACGGGGGGGGTGGGAACGGGCCTGTAGTGAGAATATAGAAACACCGCGGATCAGAGGATGGCAAATTTATTTCATTTAACCTTCCCAAGATGCAGTAAATGTAAAGAAGATTTTTTTATTATTATTATTTATTCTGCTACTGTAGTAATTGGCTTGAAAATATACAACAATGGAGTCAGAAATGACTGACATAGTTGTTACTCTCTTGTTGCTGGGGAAAAAATGCCTTGACCAAAGCAACTTACAAAATAAGCTCATTTTTGCTTAGGGCTCCAGGGGGCTAAGATGCCACCATGGTGAGGCAGCTGGCAGCAAGTGGCAGGGGCAGGAAATGAGTGCTTACATTCTCAACTGCAAGCACAGAGTAGTTGGGGCGAGCTGGATGAGGGATGTGACTACATTCACTCAAATACCACTCCCACAACATACTTCCTTCAGAAAGGCCACACCTCCTAAACCTTTCCAAGCAGCGCCACCCAGTGGAGGCCAAGTGTTCAACTATCTGAGCCAGTGCAGGACATTCTTATTCACGGCACTGTAAGGACTATGATATTTGGGCCAATAGCTGCCACCAGCTGGTCTTTCTTCTCCAATGAAGGTCTACTACTCTTTATCTCTCTGATTCTGATCTTTCGTGGGTACAGTTGAGACTTGCCTAAGGTGAGGGAGGCACTGATCTCCTACAATCTCCTAGGAGACAGGATGGCAGACAGGAGGGTCTTGAAAGTGGGTCTGACGGGTACCGTTGCCCCTTCCTCACTGGCACCCACTTTCCCTTCCTAAATCCAGTGTTCCTGCAGGAATGACACTATGGCCAATCAGTGGTAGGGTCAGAGGCCATGACTGTCACAGAGCGGTCTCTGAACTGGATTTCCCATTTGTCTTGAGAACCAGTGACCTCGTACTTCTGCTACTGCTTGAATTCATTCCTTCTGAGAGCTGTTATTCAGTTAATTTCTTGAAAACTAACAAACAAATCTATCCCTCTCCAGTTTTCTTAGGGCCCTACCCTTAAGAGACCCAGAAGCCAAGTTCTGAGGTGTATTATTTAGTTGAAAAAGCAGCTCTATTCCTCTGTCTAGACAATCTTGCTAATAACATCTTCCCTACTCCAGACCCAACCTAGAGCCTAAGCCCGGAGTCCTCTCATGTTGTCACTGGGAGGAAGTTGGGTCTGTTTCTCCTTTGATCTTTGCTTACTCAGCTATTCCCAAATACTGTGTAGCTTTCAGAGATTGCACTGCTTTGGGTCCTCACACTAACTGTGTGACGTGTGGTGGGTGATGCTCTGGTTCAGGTATGGACTCTATAGAGAGAGACAAAACGTGGTCCTTTAAGGGATGGAACCCAGAAAAAGATTCAGGTCATGGGCAGTGTGACTTGCAAGGGAACTATAGGATACCAAACTCTCATTGACTTTTCTTCCTAAATGACACAAGGAGGTGACTGGCCATTCTCCACCACGTACCCAGACCTCATAGACTGCTCGACATGGTCTGAAAGGTGTTAGGCCAGCTGACTGTGGGTTGAGTCTCTGAACCTATGACCTGAATTTCTTTTCCTCTTTTTAAGTAGATCATCCCCCTAGTTTCCTCTAGTGATGGAAAGGTGGCTGGTGCATCTTGGCCATCCGTTCCCACTTGCTTTTGTGTGCCAGTCTTCTATCTAGTCAGGTGCCTTCTCACTTAAACCTAGGAATTTCAGCTCTAATCCTGATCCAGTGTCCAGAAACGTCTTGGAGTAACGATAGCCTAGCAAGTGGAATAGGAAGCGAGTAAAACTTGGGACTGAAACAGACAAGAGAAGGACTTCTGCACAGGCCCTTCCCACTTCAACTGTTGTTTTCTGTACATTAGAAAGCTACCATCCTCCTTTCTGCTCAGAGAGATGCAACATGCTGATCTGGACCCTGAACTAAGGTCACTGGAAGTGAATTGTTGTTTCTGTCCTAGGCATCTGAGACCATCCTGGACAGTTGTGGACACGATTTCTTTGCAGAGGTCATCTCCCATGATATCCCCGACCCCTTCGTGCTCACGTAGCCCCATCAATGCTGTGCTTTATGCTTCACCTCGCTGCTTGATCTCTCTTGACTCAGAGTCCACAGAGGTGAAGGGGACCCATAGCACGATATTTGGCACAGGGTGGGCATGAAATCCATTATTTGAAGTGGGAAACCCTAAAGGTTGAAGATGCGTGCTTGCAAAGATTATGCTAGGGCAGAATTGACAGTGGGCATATGTCTTCAGAGCATTCTGCTTCTCAGCCATTGAGTTTGCTCCTGGTGTCTTCCTAGGGATCTGGGCATCGTTGCATCGTTGCAGAGGTGGAGGGTTTCGTAATGCATGAGTGCAAAGGCAGTGTGCAGTTAAGTGGAGGAGATGTGTAAGGAAAGGTCTGACTGTGCAAGGCATGCTGGGAAGTTTCCTGGGGAGGCCAGGTACATGCAGGGTCAGAAGGACAAAAGAAGTTGGCCAGAGAAGGAAGGGCAGGAAGAATGTTCCAGAAGTCAGGATCAGTCAGAATGCTAGAGAGATGAGCAGGCACCTGCTATGGTTAGAGAATTCAATGTCCCTAAGTGTAGCTGCTGTGGGCAGGATGAGAGAACTGGCCAGAGGCAGACAGGGTGGGGAGAGGGGCCTATGGAAGGGTCTTGTGCCATACTGACTAATTTTGGCTTATTCTTAAAGGTTACAAAGAAGAAACAAAATTTTCCTAGCAGAAAAGTGATCTGATTTAGTTTATCTTTACAAGGATCATTCCATTCCAGTGTGCAGAAAAAAATCAGAGGGAAGCCAGGAAAATACAGTCCTGGAAGCCACTGAAGAGCTTTGATAGAATCCAGGGGAGAGAAAGCATGGCTTGTGGAGGGAAAAGGACCAGATTCTGTAGGAAGAGGCAGAATGGGCTAGAATTAAAAATCAATTTTATATGGGGGACTGGAAAGGAATAGGACCCAAATATCATCTCTGGTGCTGCCTTCTCAGTAGAGAAAACAGAGGAATTGTCTGAAAAGGATGTTTGAGAGAAGATAGTGATTGCAGCTTTGAAAACCCTGCCCTTGGGTTGTTCCCAAAGCTTCCTTGAGGTGTTCTGCAGCCAGCTGCAGCCCTGGCCCTGCAGATTAGAATGGACTCCTCTGCTGAGATGGAGATGTGAAAGTGACCCACATAGAAGCAGGGAAAGAAAGTGGAACTGACTGTGTGTTTATAGCCGAGAGAGAGAGAGAGAGAGAGAGAGAGAGAGAGAGAGAGAGAGAGAGAGAGAGAGAGAGAGAGAGAGAGAGAGTGTTGCGAGCCAACATGGCGCTAGAGCCAAGGTAAGTACTAACGCTGATGCTGGCAAGTGGAAAACCAAGAGGCAGGAAGAGTGGCAGTGGATTTCCTAGTCAGGCACAGGCATCCTGGTCGTGTCCTAAAGGAATGCTTCCCTAGGGACTCTACTGCTGCTACCTGTGAGGAAAAGCACAGGTGCTGCCTGTTTGCAAGTGGGATGGCAGGCACGGTGCTCTCCTGATGTTCCGGGATTGGGTTCTCATCACTAGAGGACAATTGCTTCACTTTTGTTTCCTAAGATTGACAGCGCTGGAACATCATATGCTAAGAAAGGGGATCCTGCAGATTCAGGCCGGTTCTGCTGTAGCTGGCGCGGTGGTAATGGTGCTGATAGTGATGGGGACGGCAGTGAAACATCCAAGGGAACAGGCATTTGGGCCCATACTTGTCTGTGTAGAGCGTGGAGGGAGAAGAAGATAGCCAAGAAGAGTTGGAGGTTCTTTGCACATTCCTAGTGACCCAGAGCAAAATGACTAATAGCGCCCCCTTTTAATATGCGGAAGACCTGGCTTGCTGCTGGATGCATGGTCCCATGGCTCTGCTTTTTCCAAAAAGAAAGAGCTCTATTGAAGAGTGGCCAACCAGGAGAATGACTGGGTAGTAACTGGGGAACAAAAGCAGCCCGGAGCAGAAAGAGTTAAAGGGCTACTTAATTGTAACAATAGTGGGCCCTGTGTGCGGTCTGTCTGGAACTTGGGGACAATTTTTAACTTGAGGTTCTGGGTCCTTTGTTATCCTGGTCCAGCAATTCTTAAGATTTCAGGATCTGGTTTTGTGCTTTGTTTTCAGAGAGACGAGGTTTGGCTACGTAGAGCGGGCCTGCCTTTGAGCTCAGGATCCTCTTGTCTTAGTCTTTTGGTGCTAAGATTACAACATCATTTCTGACTCTTCAGTAGATGACCTTGATGCTCTGTCTGCTCAGCCCCTCGGCTGCCTTTCTCACTTATTTTTCTCTCACTCAGCATATTGATGAGCTCCAACCTTAGTGAGAGGGCCCGTATCAAAGATAACGTGGTCAGAGAATGAGGAAGGCATCCAACTCAACCTGTGGCTTCTACATGCATATTCTCACACGGAAAGGTACCCAGAGACACACACATATACGTTCAACCCCCCCCCTTTAGAATGGCAGTGGAATACATGTGACATGAAACAGAAGGGAGAGCTGGTTGGAGAATGGGGGATGGGAGAGCAGCAGGAAAGGAGGACGGATAAGAACCGAGTGTAATGACTTACACGCATGGAAATGCCATCGCGAAATCCATTACTTTCTATGCTAACTCCAAAAAAAATTAATTTTATAAAAGGATACCATGATTTACCGGCTGACGTTCCCTTGCTGGACATTTGTTATTTTTAATTCTCCACTCATACCCAATGAAGCAATAAATATCTTCCGGAGCATAGCTCACCGAGGACCTGAGTAATTCTCATGGCCCATCGCTCTGGTCCTTCCCTTACACTATGGTCACATCTGCCTGAACGCTTGCCTCTTCAGATCAGTTCAAACATGTTCTCCACGCCGACTCTTGCCTTGAGGAGATGGGGAACCGGCACACATGGAATGGTGGGCCCCAGCAAAGTGTAGCTCTCAGGGTCAGTGGGCCATTGCTTTAAGCGGGTCAACAGTGTGTTACCCTTTTTCCCAAAGTGAATCGTTCTTCAATAATCTCACACTAAAATGCAGAAAGATCTTGCTCCCTATTGCACACATACATACACACACCATAATAACACCAGAACTCTGAAGGTAGGAGCCTTTTTCAATCTTAAATCCCCCCTACAAATCTACTTGAATGGGTGTAGCTGAGGTGGCTGGGTACTGTGACTTCTGAAACAGTAGACTCCTAACAGCCAGTGAAGCAGAACCATTAAGTGACAAAGGCCGTGCTCCTGCAAACAGTCATGCAAGCTTTTTGTCAGGCCACAGGTTCTGAAACCGAGGGACCCTGGACACATGTGGCCCCGAGAGGCAGCAGGACCCCAAATCTCTGCACTCTGGAATGTAAGGAATAGGAACAGAATGTTGAAGAGATACATTAGGGACAACCCTGGCCCAGAGGTAGCCTGGGAGAGGAGATTAGTGAGACAGGAGCTAAAACACTCAAGAAGGGAGGGACGACAGAGTTAGAACATGTACGCTCTAAGGGATAGAAGTCACATGACCCCCAAATGGCAGGTGTTGGGAGAGGGAGGTTTTACAGGTAGCCACAGGGAAGCAGGGGCCATCCAGCCTACTTGGTAGTTGAAGACACTGAGGGAGTCATTGCTTGGGAGGGTTGCAGAAGAAGTGGTGTGGTGGAGGAGTGCCAAGACTCAGTCACTTTAGAGTGGACCTCGGTGGGAATTTCCCAGCAGTCACCAGTGCCAATCAACCATAAGTATGCTGACAACTAAGTCCTGCCTTTATCTCTACTTCCTTAATTCAGAATAACTAAACCTCACTTTGATATTTATTTATATGATGGATTTTATTAGTAGGAAACATGTATGTCTAACTATGCTAAATCTAAACTCCACCTCTTTGGGTGGCAAGCATTTATTTGATCCCAGCTTTGCAGCAGGCTGAGGCAGGAGGATGACAAGCTTAGGGCCAGCTTGGAAAACAAGTGCTCCCTCAAAGCTGATGAGTTAATGAATTCCTATCACCTCTGTCGCTCTTCTTATTTTTTCCTTTTATTTTTTATTGTTTTTATTGAGCTACATATATTCCTCCCCTCCCACCTCAAACCCTCTTTTAAAAGCCAAATGAAAGTTTCCCGGACTTTCAGTGATGGGTGGTGTTTCCTCATAGCTGCCCAAAGTGTTGGGAAGACCCGAGAAAGGACATTATTCCTTATTATCCATGATTACCTTAACTCTAAGAAGTGTGTTATAACAAAGGACCTAAGTTGAAAGATTCTGGGATTTTTGTTTGTTTGGTTGGTTGGTTTTGGTTTTTTGAGACAGGGGTTTCTATGTGTAGCTTTGGAACCTATCCTAAACTCGCTCTGTAGACCAGGCTGGCCTTGAACTCAGAGAGTCACCTGCCTCTGCCTCTTGAGTGCTGGAATTAAAGGTGTGCTCCACCACCACTCAGCAAGATTCTGTATTCTTTTTTTTAAATTGTTTTTATTGAGCTATTTATTTTCCTCCTCTCCCCTCCCTTTCTCTCCCCTCCCTTTCTCTCCCCTCCCCTTCTTCCCTCTCCCATGATCCCCATGCTCCCAGTTTACTCAGGAGATCTTGTCTTTTTCTACTTCCCATGTAGATTAGATCCATGTCTCTCTTAGGGACCTCTTTGTTGTCTAGGTTCTCTGGGATTGTGATTTTATTTTTTATTCATTTTTTAATTTTTTGCTCCATGTCTAAAAGCCACTTCTGAGTGAGTACATATGATATTTGTCTTTCTGGGTCTGAGTTACCTCACTCAATATGTTTTCTAGATTCATCCATTTGTCCACAAATTTCAAGATGTCATTAATTTTTTTTCTGCTGTGTAGTACTCCATTGTGTAAATGTACCACATTTTCCTTATCCTTTCTTGGGTCGAGGGGCATTTAGATTGTTTCCAGGTTTTGGCTATGACAAACAATGTTACTTTGAACACAGTTGAGCACATGTCCTTATGGTACGATTGAGCATCCATTGGGTATATATCCAAAAGTGGTATTACTGGGTCTTGAAAAAGGTTGTTTCTTATTTTTCTGAGAAATCGCTATACAAGAAATCCAAAGTGATTGTATTAGCTTGCGCTCCCACCAGCAATGTGGAAGTGTCCCCCTTACCCTACAACCTCTCCAGCATAAGTTGTCATCAGTGTTTTTGATCTTGGCCATTCTTACAGGTGTAAGATGGAATCTCAGAGTTGTTTTGATTTGCATTTCTCTGATGACTAAGGACGTTGAGCATTTCCTTAAGTGTCTTTCAGTCATTTTAGATTTTGCTGTTGAGAGTTCTCTGTTTAGGTCTGTACCACATACACATGTGTGAGAGGAGCAAAGATCGACTGGTCAGTAAGCTCTAGGGATCCCTTTATTGCTGCCTCCCTGCACTAGAATTCTAGGCAAGTGCCGCCATGTCTGGCTTTTTACGTGGATGCAGGGGATCCGAACTCAGGTCCTCATGTCTGTGCATCAAGCATTCAACCATCCGCATCCCCAGCATCACCCTCCCTTATTTCTCTCTCTCTTTGATCTCTTTTACTGTAGGAACTTGTTGAGTCAGACATTTTTGAGTT
Organism: Microtus pennsylvanicus; assembly: GCF_037038515.1. Taxonomy (NCBI): domain Eukaryota; kingdom Metazoa; phylum Chordata; class Mammalia; order Rodentia; family Cricetidae; genus Microtus; species Microtus pennsylvanicus. The sequence goes on from NC_134586.1 coordinate 22,555,322, forward strand.
CCTGAAGTCTTTAAATGTGCTTGTATTACTTTTATAATAAGGCCAAATAAAATCCAAGAAAAAACATTTGAGGAAAAAAATCTTCAAATATATAAAGGAGTTTATGCAACTACAGTTTAACTTGACATCTGGAGAGAACTTTTCCCACTGTCTTTGTCTCCGGCGTGGAAACTATCGGGATGGCATTAAGAGTTTGGGTTTAGATGTCCAGCATGCCTGGATTTGCAGCCTGACTCTGCTGTCAAAGCTATGGTAAGGGCATGGGGACACCTCAAACTTGCTTTCTTCATTTGTGACATATAGCAGGGTGCATCCCGGTGCTCTTCTTTACAATTTGGAAACCCAGAAAGCTCTGAGAACCGATCACTTGGCCACAAAAATCTAATCTTAACGCACGGTCACTGTTTCACGTACACGAATATTTGCAATTTTGCAGTGGAAATATTAATTTTTTATTGTAAGGCACTTCCCACAGTCTCAACTTTCAGGGTTGGAAAGATGAGATTGGATAGTAGGTCCAGCATCCTAGGGGTGTTGGGCTAAATCAGACTGTGCCTCGAGAATCCCTAGCAGACAAAAAGAGGTCCATGATGCTGCCTGGCCACCACAGCACGGATGTCAGCATCCATTACAAGCTGGGCACCTTCCGCTTGCCTTCTTGCTGTGGGGATACAGGAGACGGCTAAAGTGGCCCGTGTAATCAACAGGAGTAGATAAACATATCCAGCAGCCAACAATCTTGCCTCCTTTCCTCTCCCAGGTTTCTGGAATTCTTTGGAATTAGCCACATGAAGCAAAGTGCATGACCAGTTGCCTAAGTTAGGTTTTTATCACTGTGATAAAACTCCATGACCAAAATCACTTTGGAGAGGAAAGGGTTTTTTGTGGTATCTTACCACTCTCAGCTCACGGGTTCTCATGGAGGGAGTCAGGGTAGGGACTCTAAAGGCAAGGGCTTGGAGGCAGGGACTGAAGCATAAGCCATGGAGGGATGCTGCTTCCTGCCTTGGTTGCTGAGACTTGCTCAGCCTGCCTTCTTATGGGACTCAGGACCACCCACCCAGGGGTGGCACCACCCACAGTAGCCTGGGCCCTCCCACATCAATCTCTGCTAAAGAAAATGCCCCACAAAATTGCCTTCCAGACATCTGGATATAATCTGGATGTAGGCATTTTCTCAATTGAGGTTCCTCTTTCTAGATAATTCTAACTTATGTCAAGTTGACAGGAAAAAAAAAAAAAGAAGAGAGGAAGGAAGAAAACAGGACACCAGGATACCTAAGCGGTTGAAAGCAGCTAAGCAGCTGAAGAGACCAAAAAAAAAGTTTCATTTTCCTGACAAAGATTTTAATCTCAGAGACTCTTTACTCAAAATGAAATTGTAATGTATTTATAGCATATTTGTTCTACATTTTCAGTATTACCTTGTTTTGAGCTAAAACTAGCTCAGGATGTAATTTGTATATGTTCATGGTGTGTATATGTGTGTGTGTGTGCGCGCACTCGCGTGTGTGATGTGTGTGCTTGTGTGTTTGGAGACCTGAGGCTTACGTCTATCGTCATCTTCAATTGCTCTCAGCTGATATACTGAGGCAAATCCCACGCTAAGCCTAGAACTAGATTGCCCTTTCCTCTCCCTGGGTTTCCCTGTCTCTGCCCGCCCCCCATATGCTTTAAAGGCGGTGGACTTCTGCACTCACCTGGAGTGCATGCTGGGGTCTGAACTATGACCCTCACACCTGAACACTAAACACTTTGCTCACTGGGCCATCTCCCCAGCTCAGTAAGCATTTTTTTTTAAAAAAATTAAAATAAAATAAACAAATAGTTTTATACTTTAGGTAAAAACTCATAATTAAATTTCTATTATAAAGTTTCTAAGACCGCGGCACTACAATTGAATTAACAAAAACCGATGCAGACTCGAGCTTTGCAGACGCCTACATAAGGCGAAAGCGGAGGTTCACCTGCACAGCCCTAGGACTGTTGTTTCTTTTTCTTGGAAGAGCCCACAAGTCATAAATTCTGTTAGTGTGGGCATCAGCCAACTCCATTATTAACACTACCAAGGGGAATTTAAATGTATCATGTTATAGGATCAAAAGTTTCACTCTCTGAATTGGTGCCAGCAACACAAAGAATTTCCAGACCCTTCCGTCCAACCACAGGCAGCAGGGACCTCTTCCCACCAGCCCTGTGACTCACTCCCTGGTGGAGTGAAGGTCACTCAATGCTCTCCCAAGGCCATGGCCCATCTGCCTCCTGTGGTGAAGGGTTTTGTTTTCACAGTGTGAACCTAGAACCACAGACCTTCACTAAAGCCTACAGGGACCTTCTTTGCCATTTCTCTCGCTTAATTCAGTTATGGAGCCTACATCCTAGAAACGCGCTCTAGTGTTCTTGAAAGGAAGCCAAACTAGATCCTCCTGAAATAGATGGCTTCAGCATTTTACTCAATGGTCCAATGGCCTAATGGCCGGAAATGACTGCCTGCTAGGAGGGCTCCAGCCTCCTTGCACTTCAATGTATCAGGGCCGTTGTTTGGCACCACATGGGAAATGCTCACCGCAGTCTTGGGGCACATTCCTACATATCCTTGAGTTCCAACTTATGCTCCTTGTTAATCCATTCATTATCACCAAATCGCAGGGCGTCTTGCCAAGCCCACGGGCATGATCAGAGCTTGTGAAGTCAGGTCCCCCAGCCACATGAGTTCAGTCGTCTCATTAGTTCCCCGGCGCTACCCAAACCCATCAAGTGTGTTTTGTTTCACGTTGTTGCCATTTTCTCAATACAGGTATTGTTGAGTAGGATTGTTTTTAATACCCGCTTTGGCTTAACTGTCGTTTGATCTTCATAATACAGTAAATCTGCAGACTAAATAGAACTGAGTTCTGGAGAAGAGGAGAGGAAAACAGCAGGGAGGCCGCCTGGAGACATCCCTCTCCTTAGAATTAGAGATGAACGGATACAGAACCTGAATAGTCAGCTCTAGTCTGCCTCTCTGAGCAGGAGACAGAGTCTTGCAGCCAGCAGTGGTCCAGCTTTGGGGATGAATCCACTTGGTGTAAACTGCTACATCAAATGAAAGCGTGAGAACAGAGAAAATGAGCAGCCTGCGTTTTGCAGGCAGCACGCCCTCCCCTGCCCTCACAGCTGGATGAAGGGTCACTGCTTCTTTCCCAAGCCTGAGTTTTGTTCTGGCCCGTAGGGTTCTGGTCCTAGAAAGGGATCTTTTTGGAAAAGTACAGTCTCAGGAGTCTGGAAGCAGGGCTTCGGGGTTATATTTTACCTCAGCTATGACACCTTTGTTATTGTTGTTGTTGTTGTTGTTGTTCAATCCCATCTTTCTCCGAAAGCTAGCGATATTAGGAAGCAAGTGTTAAAATACAGTCCTCAGCTCATAGTAGGTGTGCAGTCTCATCTTTTCTAAGAGTTGATGCCTCTGTGTAAGAGCTGTCTCTCAGTGGAGACCACAAGTCCTTTTGGAAACCCCGGGTGCCCTGAGTCTGGTCCCTGGCATAGCATTGCCCCACCCCCCTGTTCCATGTCTCAAGCCGAATAGAAGCCCCCCTGTTTTTGCAAGGTGGCAGTTGCTTGGTCTCTGGACATCCCTGAGAAGTAGATGCATTAAAAGACCACAGTGCTTCCAAGGACGGGGACTTCAGCTACTCTCAGGCTTCCATGACTGATAGGAAGTTATCTTCTGCCCTGACAGCCCTGCCCCTCTAGCATCACTGAAGCCCATCTTCTCATTGCAGGGAAGCCACAGATGAAAGCGTGAGGCTGTGCTCAGCATTGATCTCAAGCCTTCAAGGTGTATCAGCAAGGTGGGGGGAGGGGGAGTGCTGATGCGTGGGCTGGAGGTGGAGGCAAGAAGGATGTCTCTTGACATTCACAAAGGGAATCATGGACGCTGTGTGTGTGTGGGGGGGATATCTCCTTAGCCTCTGTTTACCATGGTGGGTAGCCACGGGGAAGAGAGGGGGCGGGGTGGGAAAAGGAGACAATAGAATCCTGTGTTGCCTGCTATAAAAGTCTGCTTTCCCAAACGATGTGGCAAGCTGCTCAGAGCACTGCTCAATTAGCCCCAGTGCTTAAAGGAGGGTCTCCCTGCAGCTGTTGGTGGCGGGCAGAAGTGGAGGCGGGCAAGGCAGCTCTCCACAGCTCTGGGACAGCGGGGAGGCAAACCTGCCGGATTCCGAACTGGGAGAGATGGGGGAGGGAAGCAAAGAGATGCAGGTCCCTGCTTCTTGGACCTAAGGCCTTGGAGGAGGTTAAGGAGCTGTTCTGGAGCGAGGCATTGCCTGGCAGACCTCGGAGGAGGTGGCCAGGAAAGTGAGTGCGCGCGACTCTTGAGCAGAGAGTGACCGACATATGGAACGCGTTATCTGGAAGGGTTACAGTCTGAAGGAGTTCCTAGGGGTTTTCAGGGGGTGGGGTGGGGGAAGGGAGCCTCTGGAAACTCAAGGAGCTTTCTAAACAAAAGGAATTTGAGAAGGCTTGGGGAAATAATGAGAAATGCAAACTTGACCCAGAGTTTTCTTGTATCTCTCTGGCTTTTCTTCTGCCCCTGCCGTTTTCACATTTCCAGTTCCTGGGACCCAGGAAGGCCCCTGGATGCCTGTGTCTTGTTCAGTGTGGACAGCACAACTGGCCTGGGGGTAAGAAGGACCCTGGAACAGTCTCACTCCTTTGTGCTAAAGGAAAAGGGAGCTTAACCTTAGAGCCTTGAGGACAGGCAGGCTGCTTAAAGTGGATTGGCCCTAGGGAAGGCTTTCATCCAAGAGCAAACTGGTGTCCCCTGGGATGTGGGAAAGCCCCACCCAAGAACTCACTAGTTTGTGAGGGATTCCAGGTAGGAACCTCGAGTACCTAACTTCTGCCCTCTCAATGTCCTCTCCAAACATATACCACACAAATACATACAGACACACTTAGAGGCCTACATACATACATACATATACACGCATACACACATGCTTATTCAGACACACAATACAAAACACGCACCACACACACACATTCTCATGCATATATCACACACATACACACAATTTTAGATACATATACCACATACACAAAGACTTATATACTATATAAATGGGAATTCATAACCTACACATGCAAATATATGTTCAATATACTCACAGATTCACTCTCACACACCGACATCTATGTAGGACACTGTTACACACGCACCATACACACAGAGATAAACACTCACATAGAAACACACATACATGCATTCCCCCCCCACACACACATACATGCATTCCCCCCCCACCCACACACACACATCACTCACACAGAAAGACGCTGCCTGTCTGTGTCCCAGTGTGCATGTATTCCCCTAGACCTTCTACCTCCCAGCCTTGGATTAGCGTCCTCTTGTCTGCTCTTGAGAAGAGTTACAGATGACCTGTACACCATGGCTTTCCCATTGGGCTTCTTCATTCGTTCCTATGGTTCCTGGTCTGGGTACCCTGCTGTGTCTTCAGAGCCAGCGGCTGTGTCTCTGGAGCTAGGAAGAAACTGTAAACAGTGTAGAGCTTGGGTGATGGTTTGGGTTAACGGTGGCAGAGTAGAAGAGTTGCAAATCTGAATATCCCTCTGGAAGAGTGGTGGTTGAGATTTTGTTGGTGCTGACTCTCATCACCCTCTCCCCCGAGTCAAGTAGCAAAACACTTGTCTAGGGGACTTTGGAAAGACTGAAAAACTGAATGTCCTGTTCAAAAAAAAAAAAGTCTTTCTTTACAAACATGCACATACATACACACACAATTCCCTCTTCTAAGGTGACTACTTTGTGTCAACTTGTTCAAAATCATCACAACTTCACCTGGATACAGAAGGAGGGGACGTATTTACCATCATGGATAGGAACAAGTGTTAAAAATCTACCGCTGTGTTTTAAAATTAGCAACATACTTGTGTAGGGATCTGGACAGAATGTATGTTCTCTTTTCTTATTTTATTTTGTGTATGTTTTGTCCTCGTGTGCTGAGTGCCTGCTCTGTCTTCTGTAAGAACACAAGTGCTCCTCACTGCTGAACTTCTTGTAAAGACTGCCACTTACTGCTGTTGGCTGTAGCACGGGACTTCCTGTCTATGCTGAAGCTTTGTTCTGTCTGCTCTAGCAGGGAACCCTGTCTATGCTGAAGCTTTATGTTGTCTGCTCTAGCAGGGAACCCTGTCTATGCTGAAGCTGCCTCCCTCAGCCTGTCCAGGGGTGTCTCCTGAGACCAGCAGCCTGTGGTCACCCTGCACCATTTGCTTTCTCTCAAGAGTCTATGCATGCTGTTCTCCATGTCAATGGCAGAGGACTGGGATGAAGAGAGCCCCTTCATGAAGGAAGAGTGGTGTCTTCTAACGTGAGAAGGATGATTGCCTGGAGTTCACTGAGCAGCACAGAGATCAAAGAGATGAAAAAGCTATCGACTAGGCGAGGAAGCCATCCGGAGTGTAGAAAGTGGATAAGAACATGCAGACTTCCAGAGCATGGGGGGGAGGTGGGGGTTCTGTGTCATAGATGTAGCACAAACTGTATGGCTACCTCTGCGGCTAGGTCAGTGCACTTTCTCACATAGTATTATGCATTATATGCTGTTTACATTCACCTGTGGCCCCATGCTCCCTCCTTAAGAAAATCTTGCTGGCCATGAGTGGTTTTCTTCCCATGTGCGCTGTTTATGGCCCTGGACAGTCAGCACAGGGCAGGTTCCATGGACTTTCCACTGACTATTTTGCTTTACATTAGCCGGGCACTTTCCCTCCATACCCATCCTGTTATACAAGAATCCTAACAGATGATCGTGCCAGTTCCTGCCTCCATGTCTTCAAGAAGACAGAGAACTAGGGCCAGAAAATGAGGCTAACAATAGGCATCATTTGATCTGGGGAGGAAGCGACTGGGGATTCGCATGGAACAACAGAAACACTGGGTGTTCCATTAAGAAAATTTTAGACATTCTTAGTTCAAGAATTCCAGGGCTGGACAGATGACTCAGTAGGTAAAGTACTTGCTTTGCAAACATGAAGGTATGTATGTATTTGAATCCCCAGAATCCACATAAATGTCTGGTGGCTATGGTGGCACTTGGAAGGCAGGGCTGGAATCCCTGAGCAAGCTGGCTGTCTAGACTAGCAAAGTCAGTGAGCCTCAGGCGCAAGGCAAAGGCTCTACTTCAGTATACAAAGTTGAGCATGATCAAGGTAGACATTCTTTATCATTCTGTCTCCATACATATAAGCACACACATTCATGTGTACCCACGCACTTATGAGCATGTATACATGTGTATGCTCAATGCTTATGCCTTCAAAATTAGCAATCAAAACCTAAGATCTGTGGGCCACTAAGTTGGGCTTAAGGGAGTCTAGAAACCACACTGAAATTATTTTACAAAATGTTTCCTTTGCGTATCTGTGTGTGCATTTCAAGCCCCCCAAGACGTCATCTTTAATCACAGTTCTGAATCATGTCCACCTACATTCTTAATCAAGAATGAGTAGGCCTTCCATATAGTGTTTAGAAAAGTGCGTGTTGATGGGGGTTGTCACCAGTATTGGGGGACATGACAGGTAGTTAGCAGGAGGGAATCCAAGCTTCATGTGTATGGAATAACAGCTGACCTGCCTAAAATACAAGCAGCATTCCTGTTGGAGGGACAACCAGGAACTGAGACACCTCCCCGCCACCAGATCATCAATGATTCACTCTCAGCCCCAAAGCTAGTTAGTGGCACATATTAATCAATCAAAGCATGAGACATGCTCAAGTCCACATATTTTAATTCTCATCTCTTACATACTGCAATCTCTGAAAACTGAGAGTCCAGAACATATCACCTCAGAAAATCTAGCCCATCTGGGTGCTGAGGATTGAACTTGTGACTTTGCATGTTGTGGGCAAGCATCTACCACTACGTCAGATCTGCAGGCTGGGTCCTTTTGCACTTGGTGTTCTTTACCGTCGAAAAAGGAAAGGGATACTTTAACTCTGAGAAATGAAAGCACAAGCCCGTGACACTACAAACTACAAGATGAACAAACACTCTTTCCAGCCAGTGTGAATTAGGGATGCCAGCCTCAGCCTGTGGAATGTCCTCTTGACACTTCGGGGGACCCGGTTAGAGTGTCTCTTGTCTCTAGCCATGGAACAAAGCATTGGAAACATCGTGGGGTTGCTGCCAGTTCGCTGCGAAGAAGTAACAGGTGCCTTGGATTCGGAGCTAAGTGGGAGGAATTATGCAATATTAGCTGAATGTTAGGGCAGTGAGGTCAGAGAGATGGCTGTTTAAATCCCAGCTCTGTGTCTCAATTGATGTATGAGCTTTGGGCAAAATTATTTAATCCCTCTGAGCCTCAGTTTCCTCGGCTGCAAAGTGGACATAACAATCGTATCTAGAAGGATTAATTGAGATAATCCACGCAAAGTGTCTCACACAGTCTAGCATGTGGGAAGGCTCACCAAAGGTTAGCAGTTATTACAAGTGATTATTGTGACTTGTGTCTGTGATTAAACACAGCTTTGAGTTCAGTGTGTTTGTGCCAAAATTGCTTTCAGAGGAGAAACTCTGGGCTGATTTTTTTTTTTTTTGAGTCTTGCCCTGCTGCCCAGAAAGTCTCTAGACGGTCTGGGATTGGAGTCATAATGTTTAGTAAGTGCCTGCCTCGCACTCCAGCTTGGATGAAAGACTGGTTATCTTCCTGAGCACATGCCCCGACATTACTGGGTGAGCGGGTGAGAACAGACCCATAAAATCACCAAATAGACACCTCCCCTGCTTCTGCCTGTTGGATTGTAAAAGTGTTCCAATGAATGATGGTGGCCACAGTGAGTATAAAGAGAGACTGCCACCAAATGCAAAGAGAGCTACTAGGCAGGCTGAAAGATGATCAGGACTCCCATGATCTTCAAAGTTTCCTAGCAGACAGCATCCTACCTAAGATGACCACAGACCAACACCTCACTATGGCGTGTCCCATCCTCATGGAAGGAGTCTGGCCTTGGGGTAAGGGATATCTGTGAGGGGCTGTGCTTGGGATTAGCCACGTCACCAAGCATAGAGGAGAAAGCCTGCCATCTGACCACATTTCCTACAGCCAAGTACTCTCAGGGCCAAACCAGGATGGTTTCTTGATCCTACACTTCCTTCTGCCACTATGGTTGAATGCAGAAATCAGGATGGGCATGGCCAAGCCAGCTGTGGTCTTGGTTTAGAAGAGAGGACAGGAGTGTGCATTGAACAGAAGCCATACCTTGGCAATTCCCTCAGGCGGCTACTTCATTCTTTGGATTCGAGGCCTATCATTTGCTGAGTAGACAAGAGTCCAGAGCTTTATTATGATTCATCTCAGTATTATACATTGTAATATAATTCATTGTAATGATTACAAAGACATTTCTCAGCTGCCACTGACTTGTGATAGTATCCCTAACACTTGCCCACATCCAGAGGATCGGCTCAAGCCTAATGCAAGCACTAGGCATAAATTTAAATCAAAAGTATTGATTTGGGAAAGGTTATCTTCTGAAGCTAAAGTCAGTCTCTAGTGCCCACTTTCTCTCAGCTGTTGAGCACAGCCCCTATCCTCGTGTGTCTTAGCCCTTAGAAAATGGAGTTAACACAGACATAGAAAATCATCTTCCAAATCAACATGTACCAGAGCATTAAATGAGTTGAGAAAGCCTAACTAGTGATGGGTAGGTAGTTCAGTTGGTAGAATATTTGCCTAACTAGTGATGGGGAGGTAGTTCAGTTGGTAGAGTACTTGCCTAGCTAGTGATGGGGATGTGGTTCAGTTGGTAGAGTACTTGCCTAACTAGTGATGGGGAGGTAGTTCAGTTGGTAGAGTACTTGCCTAGCTAGTGATGGGGATGTAGTTCGGTTGATAGAGTACTTGCCTAGCTAGTGATGGGATGTGGTTCAGTTGGTAGAGTACTTGCCTAGCTAGTGATTGGGATGTAGTTCGGTTGATAGAGTACTTGCCTAACATGTTCAAAGCCCTGAAAATGATCCCCCAACACGACATAAATCAAGTGTGGTACCACAGAGCTGTAATCCCTACACTTGGGAGGTGGAGGCCAGGAGATCCGAAGTTCAAGGTCACCCTCAGTGATGGTGAATTTGAGGCCACTGTCTTAGAGACAAGGAAGAAGGAAGGAAGGAAGGAAGTAGAAAAATAGCCTAATTATAAGCCATCCATCCTTATCAAGAGGGCGATACCATTTGTACATGTGTTCACAGTCCTATGAATGCAGCATGTCTGTGAAAAGTGGCAGCCAGCGTGTCTAAACCAGAGCAAGATTTACTAGAGAGGCCTGGTGTGACCAGTAGCTGGGTGGACTCATTTTCTCTACAATCTCTTCCTAGTCCACCCTCTGACCATGAAAAGAGCCATACAAAGAGTAATGTAACCAAGAGCTTCCTGGGGGCTCCTATAAGCCTACCAGGCGCCCTTCAGAGCTTCTGCCAAGATGGGGCCAAGTGAGAGGGCTCCTGGCCTGGGAGTGCACGTCCTACCTTCCTGCTCAGTGCTGCAGTGCGCATTGTTTTGACATGTGCATACCTTCAATCTCACGTTGCCTGAGGGCCTGAGGAAGGTGTGCTCCCCAAGCATCTGCACACAACAAACTCCCGGCTTCCACCTCCTCCCCACAGTTAGCTTTCCCAGGGGCAGGGACGGAGGTACAGGTTCCTAGTCCACAATGAGGGTTCTGTTTCTCTCAGCCTGATCTTGGACAGACCAGTTTGTACAGTCAGAGATGGGTCAGCCTTCTGAGGGTCTCTGGTTTGTTTTGGCTCAGCCTGGCATGTGCCATCTAACTTCACTTGGCTGTGATCTCTGTTGCCACTGGGAAATTAGCATCCCATGAACCAAGAAACTCTTTTCCTATCTCAGACCTTAGACCCTGGGATAATCATCTACCCTGTCAACCAGTTTCCAAATTCTTACTTTGAAGTGTTAGGGCTTCTTGTTACTGCTGTGTGTGTGTGTGTGTGTGTGTGTGTGTGTGTGTGTGTGTCAGGGTTATCACCTTTGCATCTCAGGCTGATTTCCAACTCATCCTCCTCCTGCCTTGGTCTTCAGGGTCCTGGGATTGCTGGCATGAGCCACCACGCCTAACTAGTGTAAAATTTAACAAGGAACAGTCATGCAGAACCTGATCTTAAAGAACAGGCTAAGAATCTACTTTCGGGCCCTGGCCAGCCTGCCCTCACTGGCTCGTGCTGACCTGCCTAACTCTCAGGGACACCCAGAAGAGTTCCCACCAAACACAGGCAGAGAGCATGCCTTGTCTTGATCGCTGATGTCGCTTGGTTTTCTATGAATGCCTATAGCAGTCCTCTGCATCTTCCCGGGCTAGTCCCTGGACAGTTCTTTGATCACAGCTCTGTTCCTTACCCTCTTGGTTTCTGAAGTTTTTATTTTTGCATCCCTCTACGGTGCTGTGAAACGGAACAATACCAGGTATCAGAGCATGCCTATGTCAAGAGTGATGAGTATCATCTCATTATCCCAGCGCTAGGGTACTGAGGGTTTTGGAAGACACATAAGCATGTAAGACGGCAACTCCAAATAACTTCCTACTTCCTCCTATTGGGGAATCCGATGTTTCTTTAATCAGTAATAATCACACAATCTCACTATTAACAAACTTGTAAATGATCTGAGTGATGGGGTGGCATCTTTCAACTGTTACATGGATGAGTTGTTGTTCCTTATTGGACATTGTAAGACCGAGAGTACCTGGCTCCTCTCCAGAGCTGTGCTGAGACTGAATAAGGATAGTACCGGTGTCGCACTAGACTGGAAGGCAGAAGGTGCTGTGGACGCTCACACAGCCCCATGGATGTGAGTTCGTTTCTCGTTCACTCTTATACCAACTCCAAGTTCCTTCCTTGTTGGTTCTGGATTCCTCCTCCCTCCCGAGCGCTGGCCTGCGTGTTTTCAGTTTGAGTTTTCCTATTTCCAGGTTGCCCATCCCCATGGATGCTAGAGCCTAATTGTTCTCATCAGCATCTTCAGAGCCTTTCCATTAGATGTCAACTGTGTATTTGAATTAATCTGCTTCTCTTCCCCCATCCCTGTTCCCAGTTCCCTAAGAACATTAGTAGACAGCTTTCTCTGGAGCCGTCAGAATCTCTCTCTGGCCAACCTCATTGTCTTGTCATAGGTCAGAGCATCTTTGTGTGACTCTGTTGACTCATTCTGAAGCCAGAGGCCCCGTGAGCAGAACAAAGCCAGGGTGAATTAATGTGCGGTTAGGAAGCGGGGAACAAGCTGGGCCTTTGCTATGGTCCTGATTTCATGTTTCCGCCACATTCCTTTCCTTTTTATCATTTAACTTGAAATCCACCACTTTCCCATCGCTCCTCTGTCCACTGCCTGCACGAGATATGAAAGTTATCTGGCAGGACACAGCCCTAGAGGCCCTGAGCCTTAGTCAGAGGCCATATCACAGAGGCAGAAGTCCTCGGGGGAATTAGACCCATCTGGGTACAGCTGGACAGCTTCGTCTCTAACCCCAGCCACAACAATGCACTTGCTTCCAGAGGACCATGGGTGTGTAAGAAAAAAAAATCTCCTGGATTTTCATATTGCAGTATTGTCAAATTAAAAGCTGGCGTCAGGCTGATCTTCTCCTTTCTGAGGAATGCCAATGTCACCTCTTTATCTTCTCTGAAGCCTTCCGGGTTTCCAGAGATGGCTGCAACCCCAGGACATGAGATGGCATGCCCAGTACTCTGACCCTTACAACATTCAACCTCTGCAAGAATCGGTGACCTCCAGAGGGATTGACTTGCAAAATCCCGGGTCCAGAAGGGATAGGCGCCAACTGGCTTATTTATTTTCATGAGTAATGGTTTCATAAGAAATACGGAGAGGAGGAAACAGAAGTGGTGGCCTCAAATCCCTAGAAACTCGTTTTATGACTGAGACATCTTTGGGAGGTACTTAACCTGCTGGACAGCAGCTGTTTTGTCTGCACTTAACTCTTAGAACATGCAAGAGTAGGGAAGGAAAAGAGGCCACAGATGTAATCTCGAGGAACATGAGCCTGGTGTGCTCAAACCCTAGTTCTTCTGCTTATTATTTATTTAACCACACTCCTCAGTTTCCCCAGAATGGGTTATATGAAACTACTTACCTCAGTGGGGTGGGTCTCAGGGTAAATATATCACAGATATTAATCTCTGACTCCTGGCATTTTTATTGTTGAGGGGCTCACCATAAATGTACTCCACACACGCCAATCACCATGGTAAGCAAGAGAAGTCGGACTTGGACAGACACTTATCACACGGTTTTTCTCACATCACAGAGATGTGCAAACAGAAGGGTTGACACTTGGGAGTGGACAGATAAAAGTAATGAGAGGTGACTATGCTCGGAGTCCATGGCATTGGTGGATAAGAACGTCATAATGAAATCCATCACTTTGTGCAATGACTGACTGTATGCTAGTCTAGCTGTTCTGGTTTTTTGTTTGTTTTGTTTGTTTTTTATCTATGGATGACAAGAGTGGTTTGCAGGTGTGTAGTCAGGAGCCAGCTCCTGGGTGGGAAAACTGGTCCTCGAGAGGTGAAGCCCCCTCTGCAAGGGCCAGCCCAGATATAGGCTGTTGTCTCCAGTCCTCTACCGCCTTGTGGCCCAGCTCCCTTTCCCATTTCAGTCGCTTGCTGAGTACCCAGAAATCCTCTGTATGTGTTGTAAACTGAGCCAAAAAGAGGGAATCAGAAATTGCTCTCTTTTGAGTATTTTGAAGGATGGTGAAACCTTGTTAGGAATGTTGCTCCAGGGACTGAGAAAACACCATATGTGGGAATGCATGGCTGAGCGAGGAGAATAGCGTGCCGCGCGCTGGAGATGGGCACTAGGGAGAGGGTAGGAAGGGGGTTTTACTGAGGTCTTTAACAGGTCTTTTTCTAATTATAGCCAAGAAGAGCCTGGGGACTATGGCCTGCTTCAGAGCCAAGGCCTCTATTTTCTTTGGGAAAAGAAGGCAGAGTTGATTGGCTTCCAATCCAGGCTTGGCAGAAGCCCACGCAGGATTTCAAGCCAGTAAGCAGTGCTTTGGGTAGGACTTGATTGGTGTCGGTGCCCATTCAGTCAGCAGATCCTGAAGCTCTGCAGCGATGTTGAGCTCCAGGCTGGGCTTGTAGGATTAAATAGACAGGCTTCCCCATGGTGGAGGAGGAGACCTACCGCTAATAACAGCCGAAGACGGTTGCTGAAGCTGAACCTTTTCAGATGACTGTGAGCATTCCATAAGGGAAAGCAAACTCACTGTTGTGCCCGGCATATCTGACACCGCTCTCCTGTTTCCCTTCCCCATGCTGAGGAAATAATCCCCTAGGGAAACTCCTACCCCAAGAGACACAGTAGGAAGTGAAGGAAGCCTGAACGAAAAAGGGCCAGGGATCACACTTCTCCTCTCCTCGTGGCCAGCAGAATCACAAACCTCACTTCCTACTTCCTGCCCTTGCTTCCTTAATCTCCTGTCCCTGTGTATCCAATTCATGGGGTTCCTTGTCTCCCACAACCAGCATGGCTGGCCAGAGCTCCAAGCATGTGTAAGCAGCGACAATTGGGAGTGACCATGCTGGTGCAGACGGCTGGGAGCCAGATGTAGAAAGAGAAATTTTCCAGACGTTTGGTCTTCTATATGTACATGCAATAGAGACAGGCATGCAGCCCGCCTGTTATTATGGACAACTCAAGTTCGTGTTCCACTTCCGTTTCTAGTACACTCTGTGTGTGCCTGATCGTGCCCTTCCCGTTACGTGATTATGAAAAAGCCTTGTCGAGCTTGAGGAAGAATCGGGTGTCCTAGTCTAACCCCTGATGCTACCTAGCAGTCCATCAGGCCTCAGTATCTAGGAGTCTCTGCAACCCGGAATGTGTTGCTTTGGAAAATTCTTGCCCCAGTATTCTTGGGATTGCTTTCTCCAAAAACGAAGAAAGGTAAGAAGGAAGGAAAGGAGGGAGAGAGGAAGGATAAAAGGAGATTTCCAAAATGTAGCCCAGAGGATGCCTGCTGGGAGTTGAGCAAGTCTTGCAGACAGTTTAGAAACACTTCCTGGCCTCATATGGCCTACTCTCAGGACTCCCTCCCGGGTGGATTGATGGTAAGGAACGGTGTGGAGGAGGGGCTGGATGAGGTCCACGCTACCTTCCATGGGCCTGTGAAGGATGCTAGACCTACTAGCGTACCATTTGGAGGACAGACTGACAGAACGGAAAGGAAGCGTGTTGCTGTTGCAGAAAGCAGTTGGAGAGTGTCAGAGAAAGGCCAGCTTAGGAAGCCAGCGGCCAGGAGCAGGAACAGCTTTAATGTAAGTGGTCATGAAAATGGCGAGGACGGAAGCCTTGCCCGTAAGTCACAAAGCTTGCAGAGAAACGCTGAATCGGGTTAGAGTGGGGGGCGTGAGAGCAGTACAACTGATAAGAAACAGGAGCAGGGGGCAAAGACACCGCCCCACCTCCTCTTTCTCTTAGCACTGTGTACAGTACTAGAGGCTGTACCTGGAATTTCTCTCAAAGGCCCAGGTATTCAAGGTTTGGTTCTGGCTCCGCAGGTACCGAGAACTTGCAAGAGGCCTTCATAGCGCTGGAGACATGTTTTGGGATAGGGCTCTCTCCTCCTCCCCTCCTTTGTTTTTCTTTTGCTCCAGGCCATGGTTGATTTTTTTTTTCACTTAAGCACACTCTTTTTGACTGTGTCACCAGAACCAAAGCACAAGGCCAATTCATCACAAACTGAAGCCTCGAAAGCCGTGAGCCAACAAACCTCTCCTTTTCTTTATATATTGATCCTCTTCAGTATTTGGTATAGTAGTTGACTAGCAAATCAGCAAAGGCACAAGGTCAAATGTGCTTTCGTTCTTAAAAGTTGCTTTCACTTTTATTTATATGTGCATGCATGGGTGTATGACACATGTGTGCTGGTGTCCATGGAAGTCAACAGAGGATGTTAGCTCCCCTAGAATTATAGTTACCTGCAGTTGTGAACCACCCAGCATGGGAGCTGGTCCGGAACTTAGGTCCTCTAGGAGAACAGCAAGCACTTTTACCTCCAGAGCCAGTTTTCCAGCCCTCAATAGAACTTTTGTTGTTGTTGTTGTTGTTTTGTTTTTGTTTTTTTTTTTTTCCAGACAGCGTTTCTCTGTAGCTTTGGAGCCTGTCCTGGAACTAGCTCTTGTAGACCAGGCTGACCTCGAACTCAGAGATCCACCTGCCTCTGCTTCCCAAGTGCTGGGATTAAAGGCATACACCATCACTTCTCGGCTCAATAGGGCTTTTCTAGCAGTAGCTTTGGCTTCAAAATTCATGCTACCATCCCAAAGACTTACTTTTTTTTTTTTTGAATCCCTCCGCCCCCGCCAAAGACTTACTTCTTAATCCAAGTCCATCATACCATCCAATACCCAGCTTGCCGAGTCGTCCTCATAATTACCTTGCCCACCTTGGTGTGGCCTTTTACTTTACATGAGAGGCCCTGCACGAACAGATATTACCCCTGATGTGCTGCCCTGTGAGCGAGGATGCTCATGTGTCCAGGACAACCTGGTAAACTGTCCTTAGATAGATTCCCAGTTTCACATAATCTTCTTGCAGCTGTACGGGGGCGAGGGTGGAAGCTGCGCATGCTGTTTATCTTGTGGTCTTGAAGTCTCATTTTGTTAGGTTTGCAAGATTGATGGAAATGTCCCTTTTCTGCCGAGCGGGAGGGAGATGAATTCCCCTGTGGGAACCATTTTCCTGGGACAACACAGTTCCTGAACTGGTGTCTAGGTCAGGCAGCCATGTTAGAATCCTTCCTTGGCTTTTCCTTTGAAGGAATCAGTCATCCTAAGAGTGGTTCCCAGGGGAGGAAGATGGTCCCCTTATTCACAGAGGCAGGCCAGGAACCAGAGGGTAGACGGTCCGGTTAATGGCTGGACCTTTGTCATACTTTGGGGATAAGAGAAGAGATGAGGAAGTAGCTGTTTGGTAATTCTGGAGACAGGCTCCTCAATGAAGATTCATAATCGAAACTTCTTTTCCACAGCTTGTGCCAACCTTGTTTGTTCCTTTTGTTTTCCCCCTGGATTCTGTAAGATCTTTCTGAAAATACCAACACTGAACCAAGGGAAAGGATTTTATTTTCCATGTGAAGACAGAACTCTGAAGAGAAAACACCCATGGGGCCACTGGGGTGGCAGCAGCGGTGATTAAAAAGTGGATGCTCTGGGTATGGGGTGAGGGGACTGCCAGGTCATGGTCACCAGCTCAGCTGGCTTTCCACCTGAGAGTCTCCCCCTTGGGCTAACCTCCCGGAAACATGGGCTTGGCCCTAGCACAGGAGAGGTGTGTGAGGAAGATCTCCAGATCGCTCTGCAATTCCACAAGGACTCTCCAGGAGCCCTGTGCTGAGGTTCTGTTATGGCAACAGAAGAGAGCGGTGGGTTAAAGAACCATTTCAGGAGGGAGGTGGTGGAATCAGATGGAGGACTACAAAAAGAAGTAGAAAAATAGAAACTAAAAATCCTTAGGAGGAAAAAAAAGGAACTAAAATTAACCCTTGCTTCTCAGAGGAGGTAGAGCCGTTCATTTGAGCTTTGTTTTGCTGGGTCTCTCTTTTCGGCAAGGGGTGCTTCACAGAGCTGTGGGTTTTAGGGTTGATGGATAAGAGGGGTGCGCTGGTGACGCAAGGCCTTCTGGGAGCTGACAGAGCACCTTGGCACTTAGGCCCTCTCAGCAGGTGCCCGGTGGCCTTGTGTTTGTTTCCAAGGACAGGAGGAGCCAGGAATGAGCCTCTCTCCATGCCACACTATAAAAACAGCAGACCCAATGGCCAGCCTCAGTGTGTCCTTGAAGGCCCTACAGGCTAGAATTGGACCGATAGCACCACATGTCTTAAGGAAATTACAAGGCCCTGAACTGAGAAAGCAGTACACGGATGCAGTCCTCAGCGCGGCCTCGGTAGGGTGGGCCATGTATCTTTCCCAAGCTCAAGGGACTTGTCAGGAAGTCACCGGTGCACAGCAGGAGGCTGGGGAGCAATGCAGACATCTGATGTAGAAACAACTGGTGCTGTCAGTCTAGAAAGCAAGCCATCCAGAGCCCGGTGGTGCATTCCCCAGGATTTCTCAGGGGCTGGGGGAGGAAGCTGCCCCTTCTAAATAGAAGGAAGGAGCTGGGCTGCTTCCTTAAATGGTGGTGCCCTCTCGTTTTCTCTCAGAGATGTTAGCCGGGCAGCTGACACCGGAAAGACCCGGACTCTCGCAGCCAGCCCTTAACACCTGTGTTTCCTCTTTGCAGATCTTACAGGTGAACAAGGTGATGTCCATCTTGTTTTATGTGATATTTCTCGCTTATCTCCGTGGCATCCAAGGTAACAACATGGATCAAAGGAGTTTGCCAGAAGACTCGCTCAATTCCCTCATTATAAAACTGATCCAGGCGGATATTTTGAAAAACAAGCTCTCTAAGCAAATGGTGGATGTTAAGGAAAATTACCAGAGCACCCTGCCCAAAGCGGAAGCCCCCAGAGAACCGGAGCAGGCAGAATCCACCAGGTCGGAATTCCAGCCCATGATCGCAACGGACACAGAACTACTACGGCAACAGAGACGCTACAATTCGCCCCGGGTCCTGCTCAGTGACAGCACCCCTTTGGAGCCCCCTCCCTTGTATCTCATGGAGGATTATGTGGGCAACCCGGTGGTAGCCAACAGAACGTCCTCACGAAGGAAACGGTACGCGGAGCATAAGAGTCACCGAGGGGAGTACTCGGTGTGTGACAGTGAGAGTCTGTGGGTGACCGACAAGTCCTCAGCCATTGACATTCGGGGACACCAGGTCACAGTGCTGGGGGAGATCAAGACCGGCAACTCCCCCGTCAAACAATATTTTTATGAAACGAGATGTAAAGAAGCCAGGCCAGTTAAAAACGGTTGCAGGGGAATTGATGACAAACACTGGAACTCTCAGTGCAAAACGTCCCAGACCTATGTCCGAGCACTGACCTCAGAAAACAACAAACTCGTAGGCTGGCGCTGGATACGAATAGACACTTCCTGTGTGTGTGCCTTGTCGAGAAAAATTGGAAGAACATGAATTGGCATCTGTCCCCACATATAAATTATTACTTTAAATTATATGATATGCATGTAGCATATAAATGTTTATATTGTTTTTATATATTATAAGTTGACCTTTATTTATTAAACTTCGGCAACCCTTACAGTATATAAGCTTTTTTCTCAATAAAATTCGTGTGCTTGCCTTCCCTCAGGCCTCTCCCATATGTTAGCCTTGTTCTGTGACCGGGCTCTTGGGAATCCTTCTGTAAAAACCTGTGTACACCAGTATTTTGCCTTCAGTATTGTCAAGGCCATGACTGTGGTTTTAGTAAACTTCTTAAAATCAGACGATGTCAGAGTTGTGTATAAAAAGAGTTCTATCCCCTTCTGGTGTGCTCCACGTTGGATTAATGAATTAAAAGAACCGCTAAGGCCTCCGTTGAAACTGTACCTTGTAACCCGCGGCGGCTTGGCATTCTCCTCTGGACAGCTAGCTCACGATCAGGTCCTCACTTACTCTTCCCAGCTATGGGGCCTGCCAATTAGAGCTGTGGTCTGCGCCAATAATAACGAACCTGGCACTTTTACTTTTCAGCACATTTGTTGTTTGGGGATTGTGTAAGGGTTGGAATATTTTTTTTTCTTTTCGTTTGGCTTTGGTTTTGTTTTTGCTTTTGGTAAGTGGTTTTTATCCTTTTAGACAGGGAGGGAAAAATTGCCTAACTATTCCTAACAGCTTTTATGTGCAGTGTGTGTGTGTGTGTGTGGTGGTGGGGTTCAAACTGTAACAGAAAAATTATAGATCTACCCAGGAGCAAACTGAAATGGCTCATGAATAATCCATATACAGAAGATAAATGTACTCATTAAAGATTCTCTTGGCCCAGGGACTTTGCCATGAGCAGTTGTAAATGGGTAGGCTTGGGAGAAAGAGCTGGTTCAAACTCCAGCCCCTCCCCTATGACCTTACAAAGGGTTTGAAGACTACCAGAGCCTGGGTTTCCTGGGGATGCAGTCATTCTGAGATTCCCAGGATCACTGACACGTCAGTCAAGTCCCCATTATAAACTTAGTAGCCAGAGGTAGGCCTCTGAGAGTGTCGTGGCCTTGTCCATTGCTTCCTTCTTTCCAGGGTATTGCGGTCAACCCTGTATCACTGTTAATTGATGCACCCAGGAGACGCAAACGGTCCACACACAAAAGACTTTCTTGGTGCCTGCTGAGCCTTGGCAAGGGATCGCTGTGGTGATAACCTCTGGTCCTTGTGAGAATAAGGACATTAGTCAGGCCTCGCCCCAAAGAGTTTCTTGATGTCCTGTTCCCACAGTGACATAGTTCATCCTGTTGGGGCTGCAGCGTAAGTACTCCGTTGGTACAGAGGTCTACCGCTCCAGCTCGGAAGCTCCTCCGACATCCCTAAAGCCTGCTGCGTGCCTGCTCTGACCTGGGTTGCTCTGCCTCAGTTTAAGGCCTACGTGTGCTCTCTCTCCAAGGCCTCTAACATAAACAGAGAGAAGACGTGTCCTCCGTATAACATGAGGGTTTGAAACACAGGCAGCAAATAACAACTGTGGTTCAAAACACCATCTTATATACAATTCTGGGTCCTAAAGTGTGGATGGAAAACAAGAACCTACTATGTCTCCGCAATGCACTGGGCACTTTAAAGACAGTTGATATTATTTGTCAAAAAAAAAAAAGAGGAAGGGAGGGAAGGAAAGAGGGATGGAGGGAGGAAGGAAACTTGAGGGTGGTATTGTCATCTCAGGGTGAGGAATGAGGAAGGGTGATTTTGCAGGAAATTGGCAGAGTAGAGAGTTAGGTTCACGTATCAGTGATGACAGCAGATGCCCGCTGTCTCCCTTCCCTCCTGTCTCTCTGATGGTGGGACAGCGTTGTGTTTCCATGGCTGCCGCAGTGCTGGGGAGGAGAGGCACCCTTCTCTTGTGGAGACCCGCTGTGGCCTGTGTTTTGCTTCTGCCAGTGTTCAGGACAGGGAGACCAGCAGGTAGTCAAGTGGGGTCTGATGGACGGCAGAGCTCGGTTCTAGGATCTCCTCATTGTGGGGACCCCATGAGCATTTCTAAGGGAAACGTGGCACCCCCCGCTGCTGGAGGCCACCATACTGAAGATTGTAAAGAGCTGAGGTCTGAATGTGAGTGACAGTGGTGACAGGAAGAGGGTGGGCACAGAAACTCTTGTTCTGGGATTCTGGGGGAGTTCCATGGCACAGAATATTCATTAAGGCTTATCCATCACCTACGGAAGGGGAGGGGACCTTAGGGGATCACCTGCTAATTTCCCTTTTCTCGGGTCTCTCACCAATCCTCCTTCTCCATGGACACATGGGGGGGGGGGGTATTGCCAACCCTCCACACAGTGGAGCAATATTCTGTTAGCGGTTATGTCTGATTCCTTTCTGAAGGTATGTATTACACTCTTCCTCCACCTCTAATGCTCTTTCCAGGATATTGTAGTTACCCTGGGTTTGGAATTTGTTATATTACTCTGCTTGTTGCTCCCTTTCTCTGTGCGGGTGCCTGTGTGTCTATGTGCCCGTCATTGTTGATTTAGTCGGCGTGAATGCTCTCCACAGAGGCTGGGGAGACCATTTGCATGGGTGTTTACCGTCGCTGACATCTCTGGACATGTGTCCAAGAATAAAGCCTCTGTTCACAGATCTCCAGAGACTGATGCAACTTCACCCGGAGACTCATCTCCGGGCCTCAAGCTCTGGCGGCCCTGGGTATGCAAAGCCAGTGCTGAGGGCTGCTGAGGGCCTGCACTTAGGTCCTGCTCTGCTTCCCAAGCTCCAGCTTTGTCCAGGGATATCATGGCTAACGCCTCAACCAGAGTGCCGTGAAACCCAGGAAGAGCCTTTTCACAGCAACAGCCCCTCACTCTGCAACCCTGGCTCCTGGACTGAGGTCTGAATTCTCTGCAGTCTCATATGTCTGAAAACTCCTGCATCTGGAAGCTTCTTCCTCAAGATCCCTATTCTCACTTCTCAAGTTACGTTCTCATAACTTTCCCAAGCGACAGTGGCTAGTGGCCTACTTGAGGTACACACATGTTCGCCAACACCTTGAAATGCAAACACTTCTGTCCTGACTTAAGTCCCTAGGTTTTGGTTCTGGATGGAGGCCGATCCAGCCTTGAAGAGCAGAACGCTGGTATAGATTGGAGCACTCTGAAGGACTACAAGTTTGTTTGTGTCAATGCTCAACCTTGTGGGATAACAGCATATAGATGGGGCTGATGACCCTCTACAGATGCTGTGCCGGAACCCCAAATAGGGAGGGGCAAAGCGGCAGAGAAGAAGTTTTCCAAGGTTACCAAATGTCCTTTCTTTTAAAAAAAAATGTTATTTGTATGGGTGTTTTGCCTGCATGTATGACTGTGTCCCACACACATGCCTGGTGCCGGGTCAGGAGAAGGGATTAGATCCTTGGGAACTGGAGTTACAGGAAGTTGTGGGTCACTAAGTGGGTGCTAAGAATCCAGGACCCGTGGAAGAGTGACCAGGGCTCTGATCTGCTGAGTCATCTCTCCAGCCTCACCAAAGGCCTTTTCTAGAAGGAACTGCTTACCACTGCTGAGTTTGGCTGGGTTGAACTGTTGTGTGGGTCACTGACGTTTCAGGTTAAATTACAGAATGTTCTGCAACAGAAACACATTAAAGTTTATTGGCAAGTTGTGAAACACAGCCTAATGAATTAGACAACTATTCACATGAAATGGATGAATAAGTAGGTATGCATATCTCATGGGTACCTGCACACTTCTCTCTCTCTCTCTCTCTCTCTCTCTCGCTCTCTCTCTCATGTGTGTGTATGCTTGTGTGTAGGAATATGTGTGTGTAACTATTTTGATATTCTAACCATTGATGTATTGTATGTTTAAAAGGAATTAATGCTTGAAACAGAATGTTATGGAACATTTAATAACCTGGAGGAATTAATTTAACCTTGAGGAAACTGAGCTTCCAGCCAGCTGGGGAACTTAAGAAACAGACAAGAAAGCATAGATGAGGTAAACATTTGACAAACAGGAAAAATAACAGGCCGAGACTAGGGGTTCTCCTAGGAGCCGTGACAGAAGGCTCTGGAACTGTGGCTCTTCCGATCTAGAAAGTGACAGAAGATGGCACTGGGGGCTGCCGATGAAAACTAAGGTGGAACCAAAATCAAGGGGGAAGCACTAAGAATGATGTCTTTTCCTGCTGCTTTCTTCCCGCTAGGTACTGAGCGTGAATCTCGATGGATTCTCAAGCCATCCCTGGTGTTCCAGCCTCAGTGTACAGCTGAGGGCATTCCTTGACAAAAGCAGCCTTCCTGAGGTGACACAGCCAAGCAGAGAAAAAGACCAGATAGGAACCCAAGGAGTCTCTATGGCTTCAAAGCATAGTGCTAAGTGCCTGAGGGGCCCTGGCCTCTGAATTTCAGAGGGGTCACGTAGGGGTGTGCATTTGGCACAGTCGAGGAGGTGACGGGGTCAATACTTCTGGGTTCCAGAGACTGTTCTGACAGTGTAGAATGGCAGCCTCCGTAGCAGGCTCCCAGCCACAGGGGCTCTTAGTGTGGTGGAAGGAAAACAAGTGGGGCTCTCTTACCAGACCCCCGGATTAGGGGCAAAGTGGCTGTTGCTTCCATCTGAAGAAAAAAGACTGGCAGCCTACAGTAGCCATTTAGGTATTTTGCAAGGAGATAGAAGGCAGGAATTTCTATTTAGACACAAACTTTGAGATCCAGTAATCCATGCTCCCTTATAAGGCAGAAATCTATTTTTATTCATTTGATACTTAAGAAAAAAATGGCATGCCTACTAGGTAGTGGGCACTCTGCCCAGCTGGATGCTCTGTGCTCACAGAGGTATCGTCTCCCCTGGAAGAGGAGCGAGTAGAAGGGATGGGGCCTCAGGGAAGGCAGTGTGGAGTCGCCTTGACAATTCCCACGCCTCATGATGAGTGTGCCTCCGCCAGCAGCTTGCTCTATTTTAAAACAGCCGTGACTATCTGATAGAAAGTCTCTCCCGCCACCGAAGCCAAATTGAGAGACAAAAATAGTTGCAGCTAGGTTGTCAACAAACTGGCTGCAGGCATCCAGAGTGTGGGCAGCTAGATGCTGCTCAGGACACTCAGGGGAGGCTCTGTTGAGACATGTGACCTCCGAGGTGGCTCTTAAGGGATGGGTTGGAGTTCCTTGGAGGAAAGAGCAGGAGAAGGATGCAGCACACAATGGTGTGGATGGGCAAGAATCTAACATACGTAGGGAGAACCGAAAGGTTTGGTGTTACAATGCCAGGGCTCTGGGAAGTGGGAGAGGGTGGTGGAAATAGGATAACTCAAGGCCAGGAAGGAAGGGTCCGAAGCTTCTAAAATTTGCCTACATAGGTGCTGGAGCCCATGTCAGAATCACCTGAAGGACTTGTTGAGACCCATCCTGATGACTTGGGCCCCATCCCTGAGTTTCTGATTCATTAGGTCTGGGGTGGGGTTGGTGGATTTGCATTTCTAGAATGTTCTGAGGGGCTGTCACTGCACGGAGGAAGATCACTGAGTCATTAGGCAGTGAGGAGTGCACGAGAGGTTCTTCAGCCTGCCTTTCAGAAGACAGCCTAGGTGTCAGCCTTGTTAATAGAGACACAGGAGACAGCATCCTGGAGGCAGAGCTGGGTGAGGAGGCCTGCAGGGAGGAGAAGGCAGTAGGGAGCAAGAGCAAATCAGATTAGAGAAACAGTTTACAGATAGGTGCAGTTAACATGATTTGTGATGAGCTAGGTGTGCAAGGTGAACTCAGAGGTATTACAGAGAACATGCCCCTTCAGATCTGGTTCTGAATCCACTCTGAGAACATAACAACATGAAGGAACCATGAGCAATGAGTCCAAGGTGCCCATGGAACTTCAAGGGAAGGATTCCTCCAGTGCAAAAGTTGATTGTTGACCTGCTTGAAACAAAAAAAAAAACAATAAAAACAAGCAAAGAAAAATAAATTAAAACACACACACACACACACCTTGGAAAGAGGCCAGCACCTCTGAACATCTCCATGTACTAATGAGTCAATTCTAAGTTCAGCGAAAGCCAAGGCCATCAGCTCATCAGCAAACCAGAAAGTAGGGGTCACCTCCCTCGAGGGAGCCATGGCTGAGGCCTCTATTTCAGAATGTCCAGCTCATCTGCTATGTAGTTTCAGAAGCTGCAAAGGTTGCTGGAAAATTGCTGAGAAGAGGGAATGAGTAAGGGAGGTCCAGGATATCTGCACTCTCAAGTAAATGTCATGACGTGGGGATAGGCCTTAGACGGCAGTGTTTGCATACTGCTGTGAAAGACATTTCTGTTCTCTCTCTCTCTCTCTCTCTCTCTCTCTCTCTCTCTCTCTCTCTCTCTCGTGTGTGTGTGTTGTGTGTTGTAGTACTCTGGATTAAATCTGGGTTTTCACAAATGCTAGGCTGTGAGGCAAACATTTCACTACATAGGGACTCATACTCTGTATGTAGCCCAGGCTGACCTCAGACTCATGATTCTCCTAGCTCAGCCTCTTGAGGGCTGAGTGCTGGGATTGCAGGCCAACCTCCAAGAAAGAGGTAACACACCTGATCCCCCAAATGCATATGTTAATGGTATTTGAAAGTGAGTCCCTTAGAAGGTAACTAAGATGAGATCGGTGAGGTCATGAGGGCAGGTCCTCTCTGAGAGCTTTAGAAGTAAAGGAAGCAGATCTGAGCTAGCATGCTTGAAGCATCTCGTCATCTGATGCTCTTTGCCATGTTCTGATGCTCAGTGCTGGCACCATATTCCTGGGATCTTCAGCCTCTAACAAGCCTCAGGAATCTTGGTACAGCAACAGGAAGCTGACCAAGCCAAAAGCTGACACCTAAGAATCTGATTATTCCCTGGGTGAGCACTTTCCCTAGCTGTGGCTGCAGGAAAGCTGCATGGTCAACAAGGAAAAGCTTGCAGGAAGCAAATACCTCTGTGCTCCGGCACTCTCAGACATATGCCTTCCCAACCTCAAATGCTCTTCCCTTGTCCTAGGCACCACCGGTCATCTGATTCAACCATGCTCTACCTTCAGGTCTTGGGTTTTTGTTTGTTTGCTTGTGTGTGTGCGGGTGCGCACGAAAGCATGCATGCATGCATGCATGCATGCATACACACATAGGTATATTTATGTGTCCAAGTATACGTGGCAGCCTGCAGGCAGACATGGTGCTGGAGAGGTAGCTGAGAGTTCTACATCTGAATCTGCAGACAGCAGGAAGAGAGAGTGAGCCACTGGGCCTGGCTTGAGCTTCTGAAATCTCAAAGCCTACTCCCATTTTGACACTTCTTCCAACAAGGCCACACCAATCTAACAAGGCCACTCATCCTAATCTTTTCAAATAATACCACTTCCTATGAGCCTATGGAGGTCATTTTTATTCAAACCACCATGTCCACCTTGTTTTCTGAGACAGAGTTTCTCACTAAGAAGGACCCAAGGCTTGCCTGTTAGGTTAGACCAGAAATCTAGGGAGCCCCAGGGATCTACCTGTCTCCACCTCTCCAGCAGTGGGATTATTAGTGTGTGACACATGTGTTTATATGGTTGCTAAGAATCAAACTCGGGTCCTCGTGTATGCATGGCAAGCACTTTCTGACTGAACTATCTCCCTGGTTCTCAGGGCTTAGAAAGAAAGAAAGAAAGAAAGAAAGAAAGAAAGAAAGAAAGAAAGAAAGAAAGAAAGAAAGAAAGCCTCCTTTTCCTTAAGGAGCCTCTCCTGTCATGTCCTGGAGTTATTTATGGGCAAGCCTTTCTTCTCCCATTTTATATCCTCATAGGAACGAATTATATTTCAACTCACATAGCACAACTGAAATTATATATGTAAAACTATTTGTGTAATTACTTATCCACCAAGTTGTCCCATTTGGCTCTGTGCCACTGTGTGTCATCCTGTTTGAGGCAGAACTTTATCCCAAAAGCTGTGTCTAGGCCACCAGTAAGCACTAAATCAATATTTGTGCAAAACAATGAATGAGTCCCCTTCATACCTGCAGTTAAGATAGGGAGGGGTCCAACCATGGAGAGAAGAGGAGTTCTGAAGAGGGCTTTGTTATCTTTCACTACTTAGACATCTACGATGAGTTAGCATTGATGGTATAGAATAACAATGTCTCTTTCTAGACAAAGGTATTTTTAGGTTTTCAATGTTACTTAAAAAAATTGTACAAAATGTGAGTTTACTTTTTATATTTTGCTTGTATTTATTTGTTCTCTACTACCCAAATTCTGTTCCCTCTCCTTCCTCTCTGTCTAAAGATTTGAGGCTCTTTTCTTTGTATCTGAGTGAAATGTTGGAAATGAGACTCAAATTGGAAGAAAACAAATTTTAAGCATAGCTAAAGAAAGCATTATCCAGGGTTTGCGAATCCAAGACAAAGAACATCTAATGCAGAGCTGGTGGACACTAATCCACCCTCCGTGCACCCATTCTACGAGGTCGTATAGAAGCTCCAGTGTACCTGGTCATCTTTCGGAATGCAGTTAGAAGAAAAGTGACAGACATAGGCAAATCAGAGTCATGCCTTCCTGAAGTTTCCTTTAGAGGCAGGCAGGGGCAAGGGTTTCACTTGGGAAAGCTGGAACAGAGCTAGAACACAGGGAAATGATAGAGGATGAATGGAGAGTTCTCAGGGGGTAGCACACAAGGTCAGGATGCCTCTGAGAAGTAGTTCACGCCAAGGAGTAATTCATGGTCCCAAATAAGGCATGGGATCTCTAACCAATCAAAAGCCAAACTTGAACAATAAAAGTGTATATAGGGCCAGATTTCTGAATCACTTCCCCTTTCTTCAAATCTGTGTGAAACGTTCTGTGTTTTATCGGGAACTTTAGACATTGATTTTTGCAAACAGAGAGCTCAACACTGCTTGCTCCACACCCACCCCGGGGACTTCTACCCATCAAACCTGTTCCTCTGCAGAAGAGCGTACTGCAAATGAACCATTTTCCTGCCATAGGGCAGGTCTCCTGGTCCCCTTCCAACGTTGAAAGGCCCCAGGAGCAGGCAATAGGCAGGGTCACACCCTCTGAATTCCTATGCCTAGGGCTCCTGCTGGCAGATCTTCAGCCAGAGTAGGTAGGGACCTTGGCCCCACCCAGAGCTAGGTTTCTCCCTCTGACACCCTAAGATTTTCTCTAAAGCAAACACCGAGAAGGCTCCTCTTGGGGATTTTCTCAGAGCTGTCATTGAGTCATTTGTACTCGACAACTAACAGTTTTCTTTCCTGAAAAAAAAAAGTATAAAAACATTTCTGATTCAGTTTCGAAGTGACCTGGGAGCTAATTCAGATGGCTAGGAGAGCGCTGGGTTTTCACCAAAGGTAATTCGAGCTGTGTGGGCTCTGGGACACCTGGGAAAGGCCAGACTATAGCCGATCCAAAACTACTAAGTTGCCTAGATTTCGGAGAAGCTAGGCAACACAATCAGAAATCAAACAGCCCATGCGGCGTGACAACCAAGCCTTCCATCTTTTTTCCATATTGCCTGTGATAAAATATCCTGACCATAACAACCTGAGTGAGAAGGGCTTTAGTGTAGCTCACAGTTCAAGGTCGTGGTGGGGAAGCCAAGATGACCGAAGGATGAAACAGTGGGTCCCATCACAGCCATAATAGGGAAACGAGGGCAGTAAAAGCATGCTCACGTCATTTGCTTTCTTGACTTTATATAGTCTAGGAGTCCTGAGGGGACAATGGTCCTGCCCACAGTCCAGAGAGGTCTTCTCATGACAGCTAAGGCAATCAAATCATCTCACACACACTCCAGAAGCCCATCTTCCTCTGAGGTGTTTCTAGATTCTGTGGACAACACTAAATCATCACACTGCTGGCAGAAGAGCATCAGGAGGGGCCCAGCAGATCTGTCTCACTGGGATGCTGCTCTACCCACGATGGGCTTTTCACTCTCGGTTCCCTTTTAGGGACCTAGATTTTCTCCATATGCAGTCTTCAATCCATGGCTAGCAGACCCTACAGACACCAATTGTGTGGTCGGTACTGTGGAGTCACGCAGGTACACATGGTACTACTTCTGGCACTGGCCCTCATGTGAGCTACCTAAAACAACTTCTCTAATAGCCTGTCCTGTAGAACGCTGCTGCTGCTGCTCACCCCTGATGAACAACAAAAACTGTATCTTAAACATTCAATCTTATGGCATTGAATCCTAGGGAATTCCTGCGAACCCCGGTGGGGGTGCGGGGAAGGCTCCAGGGTGGACAAGCCAGTGGGAGAGAAGAGACGCTCTGGCAACAGTAACCACTAACTGAGAGAGCAATGGTTTGGTATTTTAACAACTGGTCCAGCTCAAGCACCATGTTGCCTCCACTGATGTTGTTGGCATGGCACACACAACATGCAAGGAAGTCTCTTCCCAAGAAAGGGGGCTGAGTACAGAGGGTTTGTTGTGAAACTTGCACGATGAAGCTGGCTGGAAAAAAACAGTACCACAGAGATGGTAGCCCCAAGCCTCAGCAGCACGGCAGAACATCCTGTGGGACCATTCTCTGCCAGAGCATGAGGAAACCAGGCTGTCTGCAAGCCCCAGAGAGGAAATCCAGCTGCTAGACCCACAGAACGGTATCCTACTGGTTGCTACCTTCCCTCTTAGGAAATTTTTTTTTCTAGTATAGCTGAAGTCAGTTGAGTGCTTTGGATTTCTAAATCCAGACTAAATGCAAAAGAAGTTTTCTTAGAATTGCAGCTTCAAAGATGCAAGGAGCAGAGGATCCCTGATGCCAGCAGCTCCCTGTGCAGACGCCTCCCATCTTCTGCATGCTGTGGTCCACAGTGCTCCCAAAGAACACCCGCCCTGGTGCTTGGGGCTGCGGGTAGGGGTGGGGGCAGTAGTACAACCTCTGTATTGGTTGTAGTTTTACATACAAGACTCATGGCCACCTGTGTGTTGCCCAGCCCTGATAAAGACTGACTGAATTGGCTGCCACTGGACCCTTGACCTCTTCTGGCCGTCATCAGACCCCATGTTCCACCACAAGGTAATTGAGATAGGAAAAACACACTACGGAGGAGAGAGCGTGGCATCGGAGGAATCAAATCTCTCTGCGCATCCATGTCTCCCCTGCCACAGCACCAGCTCTGGACATGACCCTTCTGCCTTCCTCTTTGATATACATATTGTAGCCCAACCTCCTGGGGGGGGGGGAGAGGGAGGGGAGGGGATGAACACAAGGTGCTAGCCTTTTCGGTAGCTTTGTGACTTGCCTTTAGGAATAAAGACCTCTTTATTACGTCGAAGTGAGTTAAGGGAAAGGAGATTTTCCTCCGTAAGCAAGGAAATGGGAGAGTGGAGATACTGCAAAATGTGCAAGCAGAGAGCATAGAGTTCTGTGCACAGAAAGGCCTGCTGGATCTTTCTAGAGAGAATGGACACAGTCTTGAGGAAGAAGGAGATCCTATGCCCTACGGAAATGAGCCAAGAGACGGGCATTTTTGTTTGTTTGGTTTTGTTTTTAGTTTTTTTCTTCGAGACAGCATTTCTCTGCGGCTTTGAAACCTGTCCTGGAACTAGCTCTTGTAGACTAGGTTGGTCTTGAACTTGCAGAGATCTGCCTGCCTCTGCCTCCCAAGAGCTGGGATTAAAGGGCATGCACCACCACCACCCAGCAAGTGGCTTTTAATAGATGGGACACCATAGGCCAAAGGGTCTTATCTATCTAAACGGGTTCTATTCAGACCGACATAGTGAACTGGCTACATGGTAGCTCCAATGTAGATCCTAGGATGCCCCCACACCATCTCTAGAAAGTAGACAGGTTCAAAGTCACATAGAAGAGCATGACCTGAACAAACATCAAATTCTGATGTAGGAGGGTCTTCTGTCTATATGTTACTTTCATTGGTCAAATAAAGAAACTGCCTTGGCCTTTTGATAAGCCAGTCCTTAGGTGGGTGGAGTAGACAGAACAGAATGCTGGGAGAAAGAAGCAGAGTCAGGCGGACACCATGGCTCTCCTCTCCAAGACGGACACAGGTTAGACTCATCCCAGTAAGCCACAGTCACATAGTGATATACAGATTATTAGAAATGGGTTAATTAAGATGTGAGAGTTAGCCAAGAAGAGGCTAGATATAATGAGTCAGGCAGCAATTTAATTAATATGGATCTCCGTGTGATTATTTCTGTCGGGACAGAACAAGGGGCCGCGTTCCTCTTTAAAACAAAATCCCAGCTTCAGAGGCTGATGGAAGACTCGGGAAGTCACAGTTGTTTCTTTGCTCACCCTCTCTCGGGTCAGAACCATTCGGACCATTCACTAGTCCCCTCATCCTGATGAGAGCTGACTCTGGCCCCTGCTGTTCTAGTCTCTTGCAGCTGGAAATCCAGGTGCTGGGTCCCAGTCCCAGGGTAACCATGCTGTCCGCATGGTTTCCTCTTAGCCTGTCATGTTTCTGTGTAACTTTTGACATGAACCCTGCTTCATATCAGCATGACTGTCAGTGACGTCATTATCCTCAGTGCGCCTTGTAGCCTCTCTCAGTCCCGGGACCCACAGGCCTGTCCAAGGCAGCAATTCATCCTCTCTTCCTCACCCCATGAGCAAAGCAAGGATGTTACAATTCCTCAGGATGTGGGGAGACAAAAAGTTCAGGTCTTGGGCTTTAGGATCACAAGGCTTCTAGTTGCCAGCCACCTTGGGCAAGATGCTGAGGAGTGAGGCAAGGGCTTACTCTAGCCAGTGCAGGCAGAACAGCTTTTTACAGGAATTAAATGAGAATATTCTAGAGAAAAATTTTCATCACGTCATCCACAGAGGTTTGCAGGGATTCCCTACTACTGTCTACAGTCAAACATTACAAGTTGAGTACCTGGGACCACAGCTTCTCTTCTAATGATTTCCTTGTCTTTTACTGAGCCCAGCACCACCAATTTTCTCCCACCTCCGCCACCCCATCAAGCCTCGCTGGAGTCCAGTCCCACCCAGCACCTCGATGGCCTTTTGCTTTACTAATCACAGCCTTCATTACACCGCAGCCTTTCTTCCCTGCAGGCTCAAAAGTGATGCCAAAGTGACTGAGGCAATGGCTCCATGGATAAAGCACTCGCTGAACAAGTGTGAGGACCCGAGTTCAGATCCTCAGGACCTATGTAAAACTGATGTGGAAGCTCACATCTGTAATCCCAGAAGCCTAAGGCGGGGAGGGGGCGGGGAAGAGATGAGAGAATCTGCAGAACTTCACAGGGCAGCTAGCCCAGCAAATGCCATGGTGAACAACAACAAACCCTTTCTCGAAGAAGGTGGGGAGCCACAGCTGAGGCTGACATTGTCCTCTGACCTTGCCCCGCCTTGCTCACATACATACGACATAATAATATTTTAAGGTGATGCCAGGATAAAAAAAATAACAAATACATGGAGTTCTGGCTCTCTTTTCTTTTTCTTTTTCCTTATCTCATACAATACATTCTGATGATAGTCCCTCCTCCCTTCACTCCTCCCGGCCACTCTCCCCTACTTTCCTTCTCCCCTAGATCCACTGCTCCTCCATTTCCCTTCAGAAAAAAAGCAGACCTCTTGGGGATAACAACAGCAACAAGTTACAATAAGATCAGGCATAAACCCTCATATCAAGGCTGGATGAGGCAACCTAGTAGGAGGAAAAGGGTCCCAGGAGTGGGTAAAAGAGTCAAAGACAGCCCCACTCCTGCAGTTAGGAGTCCCACAAAAGCCCCAAGTTAAATAACACAACATGCATGCAGAGGACCTACTGCAGACCCATGCAGGCTTGGTGGTTGTCTCTTCAGTCTCTGCGAGTCCCTATGAGCCCTGTTAAGTTTTGTGGGCTGTGTTCTCCTGATGTCCTTGATCCCTCTGGCTCCTGCAATCCTTCCTCCCTTCTTCCAAGGGGTTCTCTGAGCTCTGCCTAATGTGTGGGTGTGGGTCTCTGCATCTGCTCCCATCAGATACCAGAGGAAACCTCTCTGATGACAATTAGAGCCCTGTCTGACTCTTGAACTGGGAACTTCTCCATTTGACCCATTAGAGTCCAAATCTCAGAGGAAGCTATGACTTCCCCATAGTCACAAATAGTATGGTCAAGGAAACAGCTAACCTCTTCAGAGCTCAAGCCTCAGGGATCACCAGGAGGCTTT
This sequence comes from Microtus pennsylvanicus, assembly GCF_037038515.1. NCBI lineage: Eukaryota > Metazoa > Chordata > Mammalia > Rodentia > Cricetidae > Microtus > Microtus pennsylvanicus. Next base: position 22,588,561 of record NC_134586.1, read on the forward strand.
CCCCAGTAGACTGCTGAGGGCAAATTCTAGTTCCCACCAAGTTAGGGCTCTCTGACTCCAGTCAAAGGTCTTCACACATGATGCTCTCTTTTCTGGAGCTCTGGTCCTCTCTTCGTGTTTCTTTACTTCTTGTGGGTGTTTACGGTATGCATGTGTGTTTATAAATTCATCACATGTGTATGTACAACATGACTGTGGAAGTCAGCCATTTATGTCAGGTGTCTTCCCTGATCACTAGCTCTTATCTACGGAGCAGGGTTTCTCACATGAACCCAAAGTTCATCAATGATACATCTAGTCTAGCTAGCTAGCTTATTCCTGGAAACCCCTGTTTCAGTCTCCCAGATGATGTAATGATGGGTGACCATGTGTCTGCTCAGCATTTATGTGGGTTCTGTAGGTTCAACCCTCACATTGTGCAGTGAGCTCTTTACCTGCTGAGCCTTCTGCCCAGTCCTACCCTTTGCTTTTTTTTTCTTGAAGGGAAATGTACAGCTTACTAGCTGCTGTATAATTTTCCTGCGAATCCTCTATAGAACTGCAGAAACTTAAGGCAATTTGTAAACATGATGACCATTGTTCACCAAGAATTAAAAGTTTCAAAATGATGAGAACAAAACCCATGTCCAGGGTCTGTCTACACACAGCGCTTGTGCAATTGCCCAGGCTCCTGCCTATGACATCACCCACACCCATGCCTGCTCTGGCATTCAGCACACCTGACCCAAAGGCCAGTGTCAGCAGTACCTAGCACACAGGAGACCCTCACACAGGAGCAGCCTAAGGAAGGGTGGAAAGTAGAGACAGGAAAATCTCCAGAAACTCGCAGGGCTTCTGGCTTGGTGAACTCAATGGTAAACAACAACAACCCCTGCATGGAGAAGATGGGAAGTGACTTTTGCTACCCGAGAGTATCTTCTGACTGTCCTCTGGCTCTGGAACGGTGTCTTCTATGTCCATTGGCTCTACCTGGTCAAATTTTCTCTGATTTTGGATGTCAGGGTTGCTCATTTGTCTTTCAGCAGCTTCGTCTTCAACCATTTTGTTTTGATTTCTATGCCACATAGAAGCTCAGTGCACAGCGTTCACGTCAGACCCTGACTGAATGTCCACACAGTGAGAGCTGTATCCATGTGACTCTCTGACCAAAATAAGAGATGGTCAACAAGATGCAACTGTGGGTGTGAATGTGGGCCCTGGAGCCCAACAAGAGCCAGGGCACTGTTTCATCCAGCAAGATCCATGTAAACTGACCTACGTTAGTCCCTTAGTTACTTCCCTTCCTCCTGTGTTGTAGTAGAGAGAAAACACCCAATGACATAAGACTGGTGCACTAAGTCGGGGTTGCAGGTAACATGCTGAGCAGAGCCAAGCCCTGCACAGTGACACACGGCAGGATCCTTAAGGCATTTGTTAAGGGTTTCATCCAGGGAATCAGAGAGAATTAGTGGTGGGTGGGAAGGGCCCTGCCTCTGTCTCTGAGTCACCTGCCACCCCTTTCCTTTGGGACCTGGTTGGGAGCTTCCCTCTGCAGTGTGTATCTTGTCACCAGTGCCCCGTCACAGGGGGCCTTTCTTCCAGGGAGACTTGGGGCTGCAGCTCTTTCCTGACTGAGCACAAAAGTCAGCTCAAAGGCCAACTGGTGATGATTTGCATGTAGCCTCAACTATGTTCTCAGGCCAACCCTGACCCACAAAGACCCCGGGGCAAAACTAGACCCACAGTTGCCAAAGATCAACGTCACACGGTCACATCCGAGAAACCTCCCCTGATTTTAGTCTCCTGCCTTGGATCCTATCATTCCCAGTATCTCTCCTAACTCAAGGCTCAATTTGTTTGAAGCTGTCTCCCACATTTCCGGTATGTTTTTGGAATTGTGTGCCAAAGTCAGCTTTTCAAAAGACCCACATGGCGTAGAGCTGAATTTTCCCAGGAATCTAAAAGAAATGGTGAAATCATAATCACCCCTACATTTGTGCGCAATGTATCCAGTGCCTCCCCCACATTTTGAGCCCATTTATTTACTCATTTTTGCTCCAGTTCAACATTCATTCATTCACTCACTCACTCATTCACTCAACAGATTTCAAGTACTTCCTAGATACAAGCCATCATCTGGGGTTCAGCACACTTCTTGCACACAGCAATGTCTCCTTTGCTAGATAGGCAATGAGATGCTCAGGCAAGAGTGCTTGATCTGATAAGTGCTAAGGTAAGGAGAGAGAGAGAGAGAGAGAGAGAGAGAGAGAGAGAGAGAGAGAGAGAGAGAGAAAAGCAAAACCAGAGACAACACAGAAGACGCTGCCGTGAAGCGCAGGCTCTCATTTCAAAGGAGAGAAGGAAGGGTCGGGACTAGTCTTGCTGGTAGCCTGAGATGTGAGCAGAGGCTTGGGAAGAGGTTGAGAAGTGATTTGTGTGGAAATCCCCAGCAAAGAACGTTCTGAGTTAATTGCTCCAAGGCAAGGACATGTCTGGCATGCGTTGGAAAGTCAATCGGATTAATTCTAATGAGTCTCTACCTGTGACTTTGGCCTTCTGTGAGCAGACCTAATAATGCCGCTCTTGTTTCCCTTTGTATTGTGTTTTTGAGATCTGGGCTTTCTGGCCTCAACTTTCCATTTGTTTATGCGAGGCAATAAAGACAAAATAAAATGAAACGAACAAAATAATTACCTAGATTGTTGCAGGCTGAGGGTGACCACTGAGGTTCTAAGCATGGGCTGTGGAGGCTTTGTAAAGTCTGCATCCCTAGGCATGGAACTTCACACCCCTGGCTCTTAGAAAGAAGTCCCTCTGGGCATCTGCACTTATAGCCCAAACACAAGGGCTGTGCACCTGGAATGCTTATAAAGTTAGGGACAAGGGGGTGGGTGGGGTAGGTGCAGTGCTGGTGAGAATGGGAGGTGCTTGCTCCCCCCCTACTCCCAGCTAGGAAGGGATTCCCTGTCTTTGAACCACACTACTGAAAGCTTGCCCTAGGCAGCTGTGTGCACAGGGCAGGGCCATAGGGATTACAGGAGGGCAGGCTGTTCTGGGAGGTGTTGGCTGCATGGCCTGTGACGCCAATAAACACCGACACCTCATTGACCAAAGTCCTCCAGGGCTCTGCGTGCCTACTCCCCCTCCCCTAGCCCCCCCCCCAGCCCGCCCCATCACTGCCACTTTCTGAGGCATCCGGGCTGCAGTTTCTAGAGGCCTAAGGACTGGCTGTAGACATGTGGGTGTCGGGGCTGGCAAGCCTGGGAATTGGGGAGGGGGTGACAGGCAAGCAAGCCAGCCCACCCTAGTCATAAATGCCGTACTCCTAAGGGCATGCAGGAGTATTTTATTGTTTCATTGAAAGCTGAGCCCCCATTGCAGCTGTTCTGCCCATGAGTTCCAGGGGTAGGACCAGGGCCAGTGGGAAGGAGGAAAAGTCTCAGGGAAGTGGGGAGAGGGTCTGCTTGCCAAGTCCGTGAGATCTTGTTACTGGGGTTTGGGGGAAATTGGATGCGGTTCCAGGGTTCAAATCTCTCTTGCCCCCACACACCAGGGCGCTGGCTCCACTCAGGGCCATGAAGACTCAGGGGTCTTCGTGTTTATTCCCACAACAGCCGGGCAACCAATTTCTCAGCTAACACTGACAAAGTCTGTCTCCCACGGGTTTGTGCTGGTGACAGGTGGCAGGTTGCAGCCTTCTGCAGCCAGACCCGTCCACTCCTGGCTTCTGTGGGAGACTTAGCCACCAGAAGCTCTGGAATGAGCTGCCTCAACTCTTCAAGGATCATCTTGGGGCTAGAGAGATGGCTCGGTGGCTGAGAGCACTTGCTGTGTTTACAGAGGACTCGGGCTTAATTCCCAGCTCCATGTAGTTGCTCACAACCAGTTCCAGGGCTTGGGAACACCTCTTCTGGCCTCTGCAGGCAACAGGCATGTATACACATAAAACAAAATAAAATTGATAAACATATAAAGGGATCTCTTTCCCAGCCCCTTGTGTAGAGTTGCTGTCCCAGTACTCCATCACCTGTCCTCCCTGCATCCCTCCTGTGGGACATAGTTTGGGCTCATTCATTGACGGCCTCTGATCCTGAGATCTGAGTGCCCTGAGAGGAGGGCTGGTAGCTCTGAGCACCTAGGAAAGTGTAGTAGGAGCCGCGGGCTACGTTCCTGCTGCTCAGCCGCCTGGCTAGCTTATGCCCTGAAATAACAACACACAAATTGTATTCATTTAAACACTGCCTGGCCCATTAGTTCTAGCCTCTTATTGGCTAATTTTCACATCTTGTTTTAACCCCTATTTAATAATATGTGTAGCCCCACGAGGTGTGGCTTACCAGGAAGGATCTTAACCTGCGTCTGTGTCGGGTGGGAGAATCATGGCGGCTGCCTGACTCGGCTTTCTTTCTCCCAGCATTCTGTTTTGTCTACGCCGCCTACCTAATTTTCTGTCCTATTAAAGGGCCAAGGCAGTCTCTTTATTTAACCAATGAAATTAACATAAAACAGAAGATTCTCCCCCATCAGGAAAGCACCAAGCATCTAGCAAGTCTATCTTATCTTGTGTGAAGGAATAGATCTTGTTGATTGATTAACCTGGATTCTGCAGTTTGTCTCTGAAGTGATGGAGAAAGCTTAGCCTGGTAAGCAGTGGAGGTTGTGGGGGTCAGGGGGAGAAGGCACAACCTGGTGAAGCAGCGGAGGTTGTGGGAGTCAGGGGGAGAAGGCACAACCTGGTGAAGCAGCGGAGGTTGTGGGGCTAAGGAAAGACAACCTCATCAGTGAAGAAAAATGGTGCTGATAGTTTCCTCTAAGGCTGGCTCGTTAAGTAAGAATCCTTGACACCAAATCCTAACAGGGTTCCCATCTGGCAGCTTAGAGACGCTGGGGGTCTCCCAACACCTTGGGTTTGGGTTCCTTTGTGAACTGTATCTCTATTCTATCCAGTCTTGGAATCCTCTTTGCTGTCCTAGACTGTTGTCCCATAACTAAGTACATTAATTTGTCATCTTTGGAAAGGTGTTTTCATTTTGCATGCTGAAAGTCAGGAAGACAATTTTCTTATCTCCCAGACACCTCTGGATTCCCTTAGAGCCATCTGAGATTGTGTTACTTCCCCCCTCTGGGCTTCAGCTCTCTGTAAAGGACAGAGATAGTCTTTCATGACTGCACTATAGAGCTGCAAGCTGCCTGGGTAAGACGGACTGTAAACACGGCCTTGGTTTCTTCCCCTCCAAATCCAAGTTCTTTGTATTTGTGTGTCCCTAGCACTCTCATCACAGGGTGGAGCTCCAGCTCCACGCCTCCCATTAGGACTGCCTTCCTATCTGCTTTGGCCCAAAGAAAATGCTACAAGTAACAATCTGTAAGCTTCCAGCCCAGTATAAGGCCTTGCACATCCCTTCTCTTCTTCTGCACCTCTCTACCAGAAAGGTTGACTTTGCCCATGTACGGGTGAGAGATATGGAACCTTGCTGGCTGGGCTGTGGTCCAGCCAAGGTCTTCCTAGATCACCCAAGCCAAATGAGCACCAGGCACGTGAGTAAGCCCCATCCTAGGACAGAAGAGCCACCCAGACAAGGTCAGGCTAGAACCAAGCCAAAATCAGACTAGACCGAGTGCCCAGTTCTAATCAGTAGACCATACAGCTTCCCTACAGACTTATATACTTACCTGTGATGATTACGTGGTTATTTTAGGGTATTTTGATACACAGCAATAATGGTTAAGTGATACACCCTAGGTCTGCCACCATTGTCGTCCAACTATCCCTATTGTTTTTCCCTATTCAGTACCCTTGCTCTTACAGTTCATGAAGATCTACCTTTCCTGCCCCTGAACTGCCTAAGTTAATTTTTAAAAATTATCTAACTTTCTTCTTTTGAATGGAGAAGTAGTATACTTGATGTATGCTTGCCCCAGATTCTCTCCCTGTATATAAAGGCATACAAGCAACTTTCTACATGATGTGATTTTGCTCTTTCAGGATATCATAAAAACTGGGTGGCACAAAATATCAGCTACTGGGACCAGCCATGTGTGTGAATTTCTGTTTCAAATTACAATATATATTCTGCACATCACATAGATGAGCTCACATCCCACCTCTTGGCCCTGTGGCACGAGCCACCCATAACGACGCTCATGCTTGCAAGATTTTACTGGATCTGTGTAGAAAGCAGAAGCAGGAACCCTAACATGTACCAACACTCTCCCTTTTGTCCTCTCAGGGATTGATCCTGCTTTCCTGGGTGAGCATTCCATTTCCTTCCAATAAGTTAATAGTTTTAAAAGCCTGTTACAAGTTATATAGATACTACTTCACACAATAATGACAAGATAATAAAGCATTCCCTCCTCCAAAGGACTTTCTAGCTCATAATCCCAAAAAGGCAGAAAACCACCAGCAAAAAGAAGCCAAAAAACCCCTTGGATTTAGATGGAGTTATTGACTAAAAGTCTGAAACTAAAGATTCCTTAAGAGTTTATCATATTTTAAGGTTTTCTTTTAGATTTATTCTTTATGGATGCAAGTGTTTGCCTGTACCTCTGCATGTACACCCTGTGTGTCTATGTCCATGGAGGTCAGGTACCCTGGAACTGGAGGTACAGATGGTGTGACCCAACATGAGAAGGCTGGGGACCGAACGTGGGTCCTCTGCAAGAGCAGCAAGCCCTCTTAGCTACTGATCCCTGTCTCCAGCCCCAAAGTTATTCTTCAACTTGTCCTCAAATTGCTCTTCACATGCCGTTCCTACTCAACTCCAGGTTCTTGGGTCCCAGGCCTCTTAGCAACCTCATCCCCCACTGCTTTACCAACCTCGAGAAACGCTGCACCCTCTATGCCTTGGATCTGACATGTCTCCCAGAGAGTCGTGCTCAGGGCTTGATTATCAGCTTGTGGCAAAATGAAGAGGTGTGAGAACTCTAGGGAGTTGACCGGAGTGTGAGGAACTGACCTCACTGGGCCGTGCCCTTCAACGGGATATTGGAATCCCAGCAATTTCCTCTTCCTTTCTGTCCTTCCTGGCTGGCATGAGATGGTTAGGCTCCTTGCCCGTGGTGCCACAACTGTGCTGCCACAGCCACAAAGCAATAGGGTCAAATGGTCTGAAATTTCTGAATCAGAGACCCATAAGCCAAAGGTTTTCTCTTTACATGTCATTATCTCGGGCATTTTGTTGTGTGGTAACAGAAAACCGACTGGCACACCTCCGCTTACCTAGACACTGTAATTTACACTATACACTGAAATTCTGCAGCTCTGCTCTTAGCGCACACAGAATCTGCCTAATTTTCCTTCGTTTACAATCCCCTCCCAGGGTAAGACAGATATACTTCTCACCTGCCAGTTTGCAAAACAAAATCTCAACTAGCCTTTCTTCTTTTATTGGTTAAAGCTTGTTGCTGTGACCAAAATGCCCAAGGAACCAGCCTAAAGGTAAAAAGTTTCTCTTTTGTTAGGTAGCTAGTCAGATGGCAGCAGGCTTGGAGATCCCTGGAGATGGAGCCCTCTCTCCCACTCAGCAGCCTATGAATCCAGGCCTGAAACTGCAGGACTTTGATCACTGGGCCAAAGGATGGAACGCGCATCAGATCTCTGGCCTGGGATGGAAGCGTTGCATTTGAAATTGCTCGAAAGATTGCAACTGTCTAGTCTGTGGTTTTCTGGTAAAGAGTAAAGATACACCCCTGTCTCCTCCCTTAAGAGTTAGCTCAAGTGAGCCTGTCATGAGAATGCCACACAGAAACTAAGAAGTCATGTGACTGCTGCTTAGAAATGAAGGTTGCCGTCGTGGTCTCTCTGGCTATCGTCCTCTTTCGCTCCAGGAGAGTATTTTCCTTTGCAATGTCCTTTTGACTGTTTTTCGCTTTCAGCCACGGATGGTACCCAACCTTATTTACAATACAATCTGAATCTCTCATGGCTTCTGGGACCCAGAGGTCCCGACTGCCTACATCTCTCAGCCTGCTTCACTGCACTCACAGTATGATTTTGCCTTAAATACTTCAGCTGTTTCTACCATGGGGACGTCTGGGATTGCTCCGCACTGAGTAATTTATTTCTTAAAATACAACTTCTTTCCTTCAAAGTCAGCTCTGTGTGGAAAGATATAACCTCCACAGACATAAGGCTAGCCTCTGCATCTGCCTCCACATCCAGGTCTCCTAGCTGACCACCGTTGAGGCCTTTACCACCTCCTCTCAGGTTCTACCTTTCTTGCCCTCTGGAGCCAAAGCAGTCCCCATCACCAATATGACTACTCCCTATCTCAGAAATAACGTGGTTCCCTCTCTCTTGGCTCTGTCCATTCCTTCATACTGCTTACCGCTGCCTTAGATGGTATTGGTGCATGTCTTTCCCAGAGAGACGTGAAAAAATGTCTATTCACCCCAGATTGCACGCTGACAAACCAAAGAAGCAATTCTACCAGTGTTCAGTGTGGTCGATGAACCAGCAAGCTTCTTGGCGTTACTTACTATGGGAGCATGAATGTTGTATTATAGTCAAGTCCCTCTTCTGCACAGGTAGAAACTTCCTGAAAGCTTCATTGATGGCACTCAATCTGGCTGATCTTCCTCCTTTAAATGGTCTTAGCACTCCTCAAGACCTTGTAGAGCTAAAAGGTTGGCTGTGGGTACTGCCTAGCATCCCAGGTGAGGGCCTGGTGACTCTTACTCCTTCTTCCAGGGCATGTCAACAGCTACTATAGACATAACTGTCACTGGATTGGCTGCTTCACTCTTTCCCAAGGATACAGGCCAAGGGTAATTTGTGGGTTATCAAGGCAGTCTTTGGTCCTGAATGGCAATGGTTGTTATACTAGACAAATTCTCATACAGGTATATGCTTATTAACTAACTTATTGCCGTTGATGTGCTGAGAGAAGAGGTCTGGGCTATCTGATATGTTACTATATCTCAGATATAATAATGCCTTGCTGGGAATGTCTGCGTAATCAATGTTTGTGGGCTGTCTCGTGTTCACATTAATTCTCTTATATTTAATTGTCTTGTTTTGTAAAATAGCATGAAGTAGAATTGGATTCATCGCTTTAGGATTGAAAATACTCCAATTAAATTCCACTGTATCATTATTGACAACAAGACAATTTGGCATTGGACAATTCCCTCCGAATAGCTGGCACTTTCTGTGAGGATTAATACTGATTGTCCAACTGGACAAAAAAAAATTAAAATCATGTTGAAGACAAAACTCTGATTCCGTCTGTGAAGGAATATCAACACTGGGTTAATTTTTTATTTTATGTGTCTGTATGAGGAAAGGGTGTTGGATCTTCTGGAACTGGAGTCACAGACAGTTGTGAACTGCCATGTGGGTGCTGGGAAATTCAACCCAGGACCTCTGGAAGAGCAGCCAGTGCTCTTAGCTGCTGATCCACCTCTCCAACTCCAGACTGGGTTGATGTCGGAGGATCTACCCTAAAGGAAGGCAGCATCAGGCCTTAGGCTCAGGTCCTGGACTGAATAAAGAGGAGGAAGTGAGCGGAGCAAAGCTACCCACAAGGCTCTGCTTCCTGACTTCAGGTCTGTCCAGCCACCCACTCAAGCTCCTGCAGCCACGCCTTTCATGCTGTGATGGGCTGTGCCCTCAGGTGGCAAACCAAAAATAAACCCTTAAATGCTTTATTAGGATATTTTCATCACAGCCCTTGAGACCGGATCTTATAGTTCCTTCCATTTGGGCTAGTAAAGAAACTGAAGCCCAGATCACATGTTGAATATTTCACCAAGAGGACTGCCTTCTCATTGGTAAATTCATCCTAGGAATTGTAGCTTAAAAAAGACATTCTACTGTTGGTCATGTGGTACCCTCGCTTAACCCCAGTGCTCATGATGCTTGGGCAGGAGGATGACAGTTTGATGTCAACCTAGTTTTCATAGTAAGATTCTGTCTCAAAACAACAACAAGCAAAACCGCTTTGCTGACAGCTTTTCTATTACTTTCCCATGTTTGTGGTGTTCATGTGTGTATGCACGTATGTGGGTGGGGAGAACATGCCCTTTGTTACTGGTCCATGTGTCGCGTGTAGGCCTGAGATTGATGTCTGGTACCATGCTTCGTTACTGTTCTACATTATTCTTTGAGACAGGGTAGACACTCAGTCACACGGAGAGCTTCCAGACAGGGCTGGTTTAGCTAGCCAACTCTCCCTGGTGATCCTGTCCCTGTGCCCTGTGACTGCAGTTCAGGCTGGAACTCACACCCACCCAGCACTGATGCGGGTTCCGTGGATCCCAACTCCAGTCCTCATGCTTACAAGAAAAGCACTTTAATTAACCACTGAGCCTTCTCTCAAGCTTTACTTGATGTCTTAGCTGCTGGAACATGGGAGAAAAGAGTCTTCGTCTTGCCTTCTCCAGGCTCGCAGCAGGGCATGGTAGAACTTGTCTCTGCCTCGGAACTCAGGCTGTGCAGTTGAGTCTCTGATTTCCTAGGAGTATTTCCAGCCTGTGGGAGCCCCAAGGCTGCATCTCCAGCACCTTATTGTCAAGTGCAGATAAGCAGTTGTTAATGTCTTCTTGGGCTTGTGTGCTTGAGGTCATCCAAGGGAGAGTCTGTGTAGACATAGGATGACAGCTGTGTGGGAAGGAAGGGAAAGGAAAGGAAAGGAGAGAAAGAAAGAAAGAAAGAAAGAAAGAAAGAAAGAAAGAAAGAAAGAAAGAAAGAAAGAAAGAGGGAGAGAGAGAGGAAGAAAAATGAAAGGAAGGAAGGAAGGAAGGAAGGAAGGAAGGAAGAAAGAAAGAAAGAAAGAAAGAAAGAAAGAAAGAAAGAAAGAAAGAAAGAAAGATTGATTCAGCATCAAAGCTGTGCTACAGCCCACCTGCCCAGGGTCTGGAGACTCCCAAAAGCCTGTCATTCTGTTTGCAGGGAGAGAACCAATATCAGCCTCCATCGAGGGTCAGCTGGTAGGATCCTGCAGGGGGCTCAGCTCCGCTTCTGTACAAAATAGAAAGCACAGGTGTCTGGGGCTGATGGACCCCTACACAGACTCCTTTCCTACAGGATAGGATTCTCACCAGGGAGGTCTCACAGAAGCTAGACCTTGACACCCCACGGAAGAGGGTGTGAGCACGGGCATCATTGTCTGCTACCTGTGTGTTCTTGAGCAGGGCCCTTTGCCTTTCTATATTAGGACTCAGCAGGAAGCAGGGGCACAATTGAGCCAGTTTTTAGCACCAGTGTTACTTGACTCCTGCTGAGAGGACCTTAAGTCTGATTAAACAACTGTTGGTTACCAGCGACATGGAAGTGGCACTTACGCATGTCTTGCCATGCTGGCCATTGGCATGTTTCATGCGTGCTGCAGCTAGGTAGGGCTGTGTTGCTGCTTCCTTCCCTCGGCAGCTTGCAGAGCATTTCCTAGGGCCACAGGAAGAGGCTTTCAGGTCAGACCCAGCTCGACTCAGCCAAGGTCTGTGTCCTAAGTGTGTGCTATCTTCAGCAGTAGGCACCCACCTCCAAGCCCCGAGAGACACCCGAGGGCTGCCTTGATAGTTAAATCAGAGGTTTTCAACCTGTGGGTCATGACCCCTTTGAAGGGTCGCCTAAAACCGTCTGAAAAGAGAGACAACTACATTAGGGTTGATAGCAGTTGCAAAATGCAGTAATATAAAGTAGGAATGAAAATAATTTTATGCTTGGGAATCACCACAGCATGGAATTGCCTTAAAGGTCACAGCATGAGGAAGGAGAACCAATGGTTCATATTGTTTTAGGGGTCACTTGTAACCATTCAAAATGAGATTTCTTAAACCTGATACTGGTTTCTTTGTTGTTGCTGTTAGTCTATGGTTCATATATGTGTGTGCGTGTGTGTGTTTATATACACACATTAAAGATTATAGCATATTATAATATATTACAGTATATATTATAATATGGTATATAATATATGCTACATTAATTATTTAAAATCTCATATAATTATATGCTTATGTATGTAGTTTTAGATAAATATAATATGATTCCTTAAGGTTTTATCAAATGACCTTGATGTTATTTATTCCCCATCTTTCCTTCCCTGGAGCAAAGGGAATGTCAACAAACATATTAATGTAGAAGTGGAAATCTTTTTTTCTTAAGATTTTTATTTTTATGTATACAGGGTTCTTCCTGCATGTATCCTACCTACAGTACAGAAGAGGGCACCAGATCTTATTACAGATGGTTGTGAGCCACCATGTGGTTGCTGGGAATTGAACTCAGGACCTCTGGAAGAGTAGCCAGTGTTCTTTACCTCTGAGCCATCTCTCCAGCCGCCAGAAGTGGAAATCTTGACAGGGTCCAACCCCTAGACCAAAAACTACAGGCAGCTAATAAATGTTGGGAGAAGGAAAAGTAGCCCCCACCAGGGATGAGGCCCCTCATTGGTTGCTCAATGCAGAATGGTCAGCTCTGTAACCATATACAAGCAAACAACATATATGTATGTAACAATAATAATAAAATAGAAGAGACTATAAAAGAGAGTGGAAAGATACCGGAGTGGCTGGTGGGAGAGTGGGAGGGGCTGGAGGGAGGAAAAGGAAGAAGGGGTGGTGTAATTCTATTTCAATTAAAAAGTATTAAAAAATAAAATTCAGCCGGGTGGTGGTGGTGCACGCCTTTAATCCCAGCACTCTGGAGGCAGAGGCAGGAGGATCTCTGTGCGTTCTAGGCCAGCCTGGTCTACAAAGGGAGTTCCAGGACAGGCTCCAAAGCTACAGAGAAACCCTGTCTCAAAAAAAAAAAAACCAAAAAAAATTAAATAAATAAATAAATAAAATTCAATGAATAAAAGAACATTGATTCCAAAAAAGTATTCTTATATCTTTTACTGAAGTTTAACCTTTATCAAATGTTTTCAAGTTTTTTTCTCCCATTTATTATAATTCAAGATTTTTACTTGAAAGAAACCAAGAAAAATTAGATTTTGAAAGCACTGTTGACTAATTGCGCGCCCATTGAAATGAGGACAATAAAATCATCATGCATTCAGTTTGGGCTAAAATGAAATCCTTCCACTTAAAATAGTTCTGTGAGTTTTGTTACACCTCCTTTCCAGACTCATGACACCTTTTCAAGTAACTTTTCTGGAAAGAAAAGCAGCCCCACAAAGACACGTGCTGCCGGGCATGGGCTCTTCCTGCCTTGTTCTCTAGTCTCTCCAGCTGGGGCGCTGTCCTTGGCTGCCTTGGCTTGCAGAGGTGAACGGAGGAACTCAGGAATGTTCAAACTTAGAGGGGGTGTAGAAAGGCTGACTGACAGAGCTGCCAACAGCAGCTGGTGCATGTGGAAACCTCTCTCCATCACTTCCTGGCATCTACCGCTGCTCTTCACACTCCCAAGAGCAGGTGGAGGGCATGGAGGAGAGACCTGGGCGATCGTGTGATCTCTAGAGGGCACTGTCACCATCGGTGCATTTACACAAACACAGATGACAGCAGCCACTGTGCAGTCATCACACGGGGAAATGGGTTGATGCCTGGTACAAACATGTGCATTGCGTGAACTGGTTTGACATCTCCCAGACAGCTGAAGTGGGAGGAACCTACCCCAATAGAGGCAGCAGGAGAGCAAAACACTTCTGTTCTGTGGGGATGAGGCCACATGACATCACCTGGACAGGGCTGAACCTGAGAAAAAATTCTAGTCTTGGAAGGCAATTAAATCCTTGGTCTTCCCTTCTGCAGAGAGCCTGATAGAACAATGCCCATCTTGCTTGCAGGGTTTCGTGGGCTAAGAGCGATAATGCATGTGAAAATATTTCATAAACTATGAAACATGTTAATTTTGTATTGGGGTGGGAGGGCTGGGGCTTGTTTCATCCTCCAAACAGAAAACCACATGAAAGCTATGGGACATATTGTCTTCTTTACTATGAAATCAGATGCAGAAAATATTTTCCTTACGTTAGGGTGCCATGTGGACTGCGCTTGTTTGACAGAATATTAACCACACAGAAGTAGAGAATTAAGAGAGTCTAATACCAGCGCCGCTCCTGTTCCTCTGAGATGCTTCCCTTTCTCTCCCACTTCTCTGGGCTCAGAATAAGACCGATGGTACTCAATGGGGTACTTTCAGCCTTGGGGAAGATGAAAGGAGCCAGGGCAGGCAATTCAAGAATTTTTTGTCAGTCTGAGCAATCTCTGCCCCAAGAGGAACACATTCAATGGCAGAGTTCAGAAACACAAAAGAATGCAGAAGGAATGGCACATGGAATTATTTTCCAGGGCCTGTCCTCCTGGAGGCAAAATGAGCTGAAAAGACCCCATACTTGGAACCCATTGGCAAGAGCCTGGCACCAGACCCCCTGGGCTGACACAGAGGAAACTAGAAATTGCATGGCCACCCACAGCTTGCCAATGAAAGATGGGGCTCCGAGTTGCAATGTGACCTCAGAGCCCTTCCCTGGGGCCTACAAGCACACCTGAACACAGGAATGGGCTGGCACTCTACAGGGTGACAGAGATGTAATCACAGGCAACAAGGGAAGAAGGGGTGCTCTCTCTGGGTACCCCCATGCCCACTGAGCTTAAATCAAACAGTCCCTTCTCTCCATGGCCTCCGTAAGTCATCTGGAAGGGGGCTGGACAAGAAAGTCTAACCTGGATGAAGGTTCAAAAGCATGATCTGAGGGTGTCTAAGAAGCGCGCCTTTTGGGTCCTGTTACCCTGGGCGCTCAGAGGACCAGGAACGCAATGCAGGATTCTGCATTTTTCCAACCTCTTTGATGCAGCTGAAGAAAAGCCATGCCTGGACCCAAAGCCAAGGTGCTCTCTAAGGATACCTTAGAGTGAAGGAGCGACTTCACAAACTGCACGCCATCATGATTTTTCTGTGGTTGGAGTCTTAGGAAAGCTTAACTAAAGAAAACAAAATTACAACATTTGGTTTCCTTAAGAGATGATGGATTATGATTTGGTATCCACAGAGAATGTATTTCTTTTTCTTCTTTCTTTCTTTCTTTCTTTCTTTCTTTCTTTCTTTCTTTCTTCCTTTCTTTCTTTCTTTCTTTCTTTCTTTCTTTCTTTTTTGTTTGTTTGTTTTTTATAAAGACAGGGTTTCTCTGTGTAGCCCTTGCTGTCCTGGAACTAGCTCTGTAGACCAGGTTAACCTCAAACTCAGAGATTCCCAAGTACTGTGATTAAAAGCATGCCCCACAATGCCTAGCAGAGATGTATTTTCTAAATGAAGATTTCATGCAGATATTTTCTTTTAGGGTAAATACTCGGGGTGTGTGCTATGCGGGTAGTAATATCTGTGTTTTTGTGTGTGCGGGCGTGCATGCGTGTGTGTGCATGTATGCGTGCATGTGTGTGCACACACACATATACACAAAGACTCCAGAGGAGGCTATCAGATGCCCTTGAGCTAGAGTTACAGACATTTGTGAGAGGCCTGACACAGTAGCTGGGAACTGAGCTCGGGTCCTTTGTAAGAATAGAGCATGCTCTTAACCACAGAGCCATCTCTCCAGTCCTAGAAATTAATTTTTAAATTTTATCTTTTCAGCCTCTCCACTGAGTCTTGGAAAGTCTTATTATTGACATTCTGTATGACTAACATGCTGTCTTGACACTTCCCATGTTTCAGGTCTCATCCCCTCTCACTTCACCTGAGGAAGCCTAAGCTACCTAGGGGGCAGACAGTCCGGACACTCAAAATATTATCTCCATTTTCTGGGTCACCTAAGTCTTTTAATGTAATGTGTTTGTGCCCAACTCCAGGTCCCATCATCCAACGGGGTGTTCCTCTGGGATTCTGGCTTCACATAAGTCCATTGGTCAAAGGGAGACTGTATGCCTTGGATGGAAGAAAGGGTGACAAAAAGATAAGGCCAATGACAGCAGTGTGCAGACCTGGGTGGAAATTCTGGCATCTGGCAAGACCCAATGGGACATGGCAGGATGGGCTGATTCCACAGAAGTGAGCCCTAAAGAGACTCTGGATGTTTTAAGCATGAGGCACACATTAGTTGGGCATTATGTTGGTGACAGGGTGGGGACAGAGACTCTAGGAATCTGGTAATGCTCCATACCAATGCCCCAGGCAATAGCTAAATATCAAGATCCAGCTGGAGTATTATGACTAGCTTACCCCATGTGAAGAGTTGAGTAGACTGAGGAGGAAGCCACTCTGAGGAGCTAGCTGCTCTGGATAGTCCTATCTTATGACAACTGCTGGCCCATGTTCTTTTTTCTTTATAGAAATACCTTCAAGTGATGTGGAAGGGAAACAGCCTGAAGAAGTCCAAGGTCATAGTAGAATGATAAACCTGTTTTTTTTTTCCTTAATCAAGTCTATGTGATTACAAAGTCTATACTCTTTGCTAGGAAGCAATCGAAAGCTAAGAGAGGGTGGTGGTCAGAAGACAATCCCTTCTGTGAACCCCAAGAATGGAGTTGGCAGTAAGAAGAGAGGACTGCCTGGGGGCTCAGGAACTTCCACCCCTTCTGTGAGTCCAGCCACAGTGATACCTGTAGCATGAGGGGCCTGCTTGTAGGGGTTTCTGTCCCAACTGGTCTCCCACAGCTGGCAAGCTCCAAAGAAAATCACACAGAGGACTCCATAAGATTATAAACTGATAAGCCGGGTGATGGTGGCGCACGCCTTTAATCCCAGCACTCGGGAGGCAGAGGCAGGCGGATTTCTGTGAGTTCGAGACCAGCCTGGACAGGCTCCAAAGCCACAGAGAAACCCTGTCTCGAAACCCCCCCCTCCAAAAAAGATTATAAACTGATTGGCCCATTAGCTCAGGCTTCTTATTAGCTCTTATCACTTATAGTAACCCATTATTCTGATCTATGTTAGCCATGTGGCTCAGTACCTTTTTCAGCTGGGTAGATCACATGCTGCTTCTTTGGTGGTCTGGGGAAGAGTGCCAGGAATGGGCTTCCTCCTTCCCAGCATTCTCCTGTTCTACTTCCTGTCTGGTTTACCCACCTATACTTCCTGCCTGGCCAATCAGTGTTTTATTAAAATACATGATTGACGGAATACAGATAATTATCCCACACCAGTACCAGATACACGGGTAACTGATGTATTGGGGTAAAGAGTGGGTGCCGAGGCTCGTTCACTCCTCTCTAGCAGGATATTCTAAACTTACAAGACTTGGTGGCTCCACCTAGGAGGGGCTTCAGAGGTCAGAAAAGTGGTGGGAAGATCTGTCCAACAAATGTCTACTGGTAAGAAAACCGAGGCCTTAAACCTTCCCCAGGCTCCACTCAGCATCGGCAGATGTTAGCTGCCTTTCCTGCAAGGAAATTTCACAGTACAGAGAAGTGTGGTCCGGCCCAGAGCAAGGGCCAGGGGGCTGCTGGAAGACAGTATTCGTGCCACCAGAATAATGATGCCAATGAGAGCAAAGGAGAAGGACGTTCTTGGCAAAGAGAAGGGTAGAGGGACAGAGACAGATACTTCATGTTGAGGCAAGTAAGGTGTGTGAAGGGGATAGAGGCAAGCCTGAAATCTGTGCTTGAGTTAGGCCAGCTCCAGTCAGACCCCAGGCCATCACTTGACAGGCTGGGGGACTGTGACCCCATCCATGATTTATGTATGTCTCTGTAAAAGTGAACGGAGTCATGCCAACTCCCTTTGCCACTGTTTTGAAGAGTCAGCTAGACCATATGCCTGCGGCTTTTAGTGTTTGCCACGCACTATGACTCCAGAAACAGCTGCGGTGGAGTTGGTGCTGGTGGTGCCAAGATTCCTGGAAGCCAAGTTGAAGGATGAGAAGGGGGAATTCTTCTTAAGGAGGTCACCTTCAACCTCAAGGGACCATAAACAATGTCACACATGAGAGGATTGTCGCACATAAAGTCAGAGGGAAGTGGAGTGTAAGGGTCTGGCCAGCTTGCAGAGGTGAGTCTAAAAGCACAGGAGGAAAGGCCTGACCTTGTCCTGGGGCTGCTGTTCCTCCATGCTGAGTGGCCGTGATACACCTGCCTTGGCTCCTTGGACCAGCTCCAGAATGCCAGGCAGCCAGACATGAGGTCATGTATTTACCACAGGAAGCTGTGCAGCTCGGGTGGGAGGGAGGAAATCATGCAGGACCTTGGCACCCACTAAAGTCCTCCACAGGGACTTAATCAGAGTCCCTCAAGGCAAATGTCCCGGGTCCCTGCCTCTTGGCATTCTCCTCTGTGGTCATTCTCTCCTCTTCACTGCCCTGGGGTCATTCTCTCCTCTTCACTGCCCTGGGTTGGTGGCCTCTCCTGCATGACACTCCTGAACTGGGTAGATGCTGGTACAGATGTGACCAATGGGTCTGACAGGAACCACGTGAGAACACAAGGCTGCTGGGCCTACCTTTCAGTGATGCCTCCTGACACCTCAGGCAATTGCGGCTGCCCGGGGAAACAGCAGGAGGTGGGATGGAGAACCTGTTCACACCCAGACTGGCCCTCCCAGGCTGCAAACAGCAGCAGGGCCAGGGCATCGGGTGACAAAACAAAGCAAACAGAGTCATAGTACTGAAAAGGTTTCCAAGGCTGGGTCCAATCCAACCAAGCCTGCCCATGTGCCCCAGGGGGAAGCTGAAGGCCAGAGAGGACAGCATGAGTAGCCAACAGATGCAGAATGCTCTTCTCCGTGTCCCCCATGGGGATGCTGAAGGCAAACGAGGACAGCATGAGTAGCCAGTGGGTGCAAAATGTTCCTCCCCATATCCCCTGTGGGGATGCTGTAGGCCAGAGAAAGACAGCTTGAGTAGCCAGTGGGTGCAGAGTGTTCTTTCCCATGTCCTGTGGGGACACTGAAGGCCAGAGAGAGAGACGGCATGAGTAGGCAGTGGGTAAGGAATGCTCCTCCGAATGACAAAAGGCTCTGGTAACACGGCCTACTAATGGAGCATGGTCTTCACAGGTGTGAACACAGGGAGTCTAGAGACATGGCCGCTGTTGAGCAGGGCTCTAAGTGCAATCCTACCTGTCCTTATACGGAGGCAGTCGGGTGGGAGATGGAGCAGGGGGATCAAGGCAGCCTCAGCTATTTAGGATGCTAGAGGTCATCCCAAGACACACGAGATTGTCTTGGGGGTGGGGTGGGAGGAGATTTGAAGACAGAGAAGACAGCGTGGAAATGAGTAGAGAAAGACAAGGTTCTGGTCTTCAAAATTGGGGTTGATAAGCTGGAAATGAGTGGACCCTAAAAATGTACCAAGGAAAAGATCCTGAAAATGTACCACAGAGCAGACCGTCTCTTCCAGAAGAAGATACCCCTCTCAGAACCTTGACTCTGGCTGGCATCATGGATTTTAGGGCTGACTTCTGGACCCAGAAACAATGGGAGAATCCGTTTAAATTGTTTCTAACTAGTACAGCCGTAATCTGTGGCAGCAGCCACAGGGAGCTCATGAAGGAGCATACAAGGACCAGACAGGGCCTAGCCAGGAGCTCTTTTCACCCAGGCTGGTAAGGGAAAGGATGCTGGTGGCCAGGAAGGCAGGAACCCCGTTTCCTTTCAACACTATCTCCAGTGGCCTTTCTCATGAGAAGGGGTGAGAGCTGATACTGGGAAGCCCAGGAAAAGAGTGGAGGACTCTGTCCCTGTGACCAGCAGGGCCTCAGTCATTCATAGCATCCTGCTGTTAGCCAGATCCTTAATGCAGCCTAAACACAATTTTAGTTATTCACATTAGTGTTCTCTATTGGGTACATAGAACACTGGATACATCACACTCAGTATCTCCTCAAGGCCAAATGAAATAAGTATTCAGGGACTGATTTAAGGGAAAAAGGATGAGGAAGAGGATGAGAAGGAAAAAACCAAACAAACAATAAGATCTTTTAAGGAAGAAGGTTTAGTTTCTCTTTCTGGCTGAGGTAGTCTCGGTTGTCAGCTTTAGAAAAGAATCCCCCAGGTAGATCCAGAAGATGGGGGACCCAGTCTGCCTCTGCAACCACTAGCTGGGATGCCTTATGAGGTGCTCAGCCTTGGCTATTTTGACAGTTAATGAGAAGCTTGGGAAAGGGCTCACAACCCCACATCCCATCCACTGAATGGGTTTTTCTAGCCAGGCACTCTTGCCTCTGAACCATTTCACCAAAGGCAAAACAGCAGGGCAAATATTTACCTAGGTCCCCACTTGCACACACACACACACACACACACACACACACACACACACAGAGAGAGAGAGAGAGAGAGAGAGAGAGAGAGAGAGTCTCAAGGCATTGGGAGCTGGACAGCCTGTTCCCTTGAGACCTATCCATCTAGCCAGGGAATGAATTTACTAGAAAGCAACACATTGAAAAGTGCCAAGTGACACAGCCCAGGCTGAACGTGAAATGCATCAGGCCCTCACAGCTGGAGCCTAGAGCAGGCACCCGCCCAGCCACTGCATGCGCAGAGCTAGCTCTCTTGACTTCGAGGCCTTGGAGGATGAGAGTACGAGCGGTGTCTGGAGCAGTTATCTTTTGTACTGCTGAGGAAAAAGAAAGAAAGGAATCTGGGTGGCAAGAGAAAATGGGACATGCAGGTCAGTGACACTGTGGTCCCTGTATGTCCCTGGGTCAGGCTAGCAGCAATTGGGCAGTCACACAGGTGAGAAGCCCTTAATGATCTTGGCACTAGACAGGCTGGGCGGAAGAAGGAAGGGACATGTCAAGAGAACCCGGGCTCCTGTGGATTGCCACCGTGAAGAGCAGGCATGCTGCAGACGCACAAGCCACTGTGGAGACAGCAACTCAGCCTCAAGCACCAAGTCTTGGCCACGACGGAGAGTCTATATTTTAGGGGCTGCAAACTATAGTCTCACAGGACATGCTGGGTTCTGGCCACAACAGTCAGGCAGGTGCCACAGGACAGGCCCTTGATTAGCAGGAAATTCTCTGGAGACTTGCCTGTTGCTCCCCAGCGACAGAAAGCCCAGTGTCACACGTAGAAGCCTAGCTCACAGTCCTCAGATGGTGGCCCAGTCAGTGGCTTTATTCGTTTGTCATCTAGTCTGTCTTCAACCCCCAGTCTTTTTCACATGCCTCTCACGTGTTTGGTTTACAGCTTTAAACAGGGTTGCACTCTCCAACGTACTTTAAATGCATTGGGAGTGTGCACGCGGTGACTGCGTATGCATTCCGTACATGGCATCATGCTGCGACCTTTCGACTTCTCCGTTTCTGATGGTATCTGGAGGTTTTTAAAACCTGCCCGCAGCACAGTGTGTCTGTAAGTCTTGGTTTTAACTGGTGCTGCGTGGTGCGGTGTGACCACTCTTGGGGTGCACACCTAGCCTGCATCCAATCCCTTCTTCACCTTTCCTGGTGACCAGGGATCTAGTCACAGCTACAGCACAAGCTTTGTTGTGCTGGCCATTCCCAGCTTTAGCTCCGGAATGTCCGCTCCTGTCTATTCCCACATGAAGGTTTTTATTTCTCCACCCTTCCGACATCTTGGACAATTTGGTAGAGGTGAGGTCTGGGTTGCTTTTGTAGTGGCTGACGGTACAGGTTCAAGTCTTCCCCGTTCGCTAGTTGTGATGCTCAGTTTGGACAGTATTTAGACTCCCCACGTGTCTTAATTTCCTTAATTTGAATTCCTTAATTTGAATGAGCAGCATCATTCAAAGTCCTGCATCTCAGAAAGAATGAAAAGGAGGAAAGGAAAGCACCAGTGTCGTTTCCCAAATGTGGATGCCGTATGACCAGCTGCCTCAAGCTCTTTCCATCATGACTTCCCTACCGACATAAAGAGCTGTATCCCTAGGAGAACTGTGAGCCAAAGCGACCTTTTCTTCCTTAAGTTGCCTTTTCCAAGGGGTGAGAAAAGTAGCTACTACCCATGCAAGCAGATAACGACACCCTCTGGCTCAGTTTTTGACTCCCTAAAATGGGGGTGTTGATTACCTGATGGGCTTGTTGTGAGGACTAAGTCAGCCAGTGGAAAGTGTGTGTGGTGTATAGTTAAGTATTTCATCATCGTGGGCAGTGGCGGGACCCATGGCTGCAGTCACTCCCGCTGTTGCTGTCCTGGAACGTTTACGGGGCTCTTCCCAGGCTTCAGGGCCGTCTGTCTTCTCTCTACCATGGAGTCTATTCTTCCCCATCATTCTGTTGGGTTCTCAGGTGATGTAGCTGATTTGCAAGTATAAGCACTTCTTTCTTGCTGTAAGTATCTTTTCTTAACCACCTCACGACCTGTTAATATTGACACTGGAGTCTTCGATTGAAGCAAAAATTCTGATATCCAGGTGAATTATTTTATCACTCTGTGGTCAGTGCTTTAAAAATGTTAGTTAGTCAATGTTTTTTACTCCAAAATTATAAATACATTACCTATTTCTTTTGTTAGTATTTTTTAAATTTTTTCTAACATTTTTTTCTTTATAATTTAATAGTTATCTGTACATACATACTTAGAAACTTAATATATACCCTAAACATAATTGGAATTTTAGCACCTGAATTGATCCCTTTGCAATCACCTGGCTTTTATTGCTACTGGGTATGTTATGGATTTGGTTGAAATGTGTCTTGCACAAAGGTCTGGGTCTTGGTGACTTTGTTCCAGACCGATGGTGTGGAAGATGCTGTAAAATCTTTAAGTAGGAGGTTGGAGGCTTAAGAGATGGCTCAGCTCCATTTGCTGCTCTTGGAGCGAACCCTAGATCAGTTCTCAGCATTCACATGCCGGCTCCCAACTCTTGGTAACTCCAGTTCTAGGAGACTAAGCACCCTCTTCGGGCCTCCAGGGATACCAGGCACGCATGCAATACACTTATCAACATGCAGACAAAACATGCATATAAAGAAGTAAAAGACAGGTGGGACACAAGCAGTATCAAGATCAGTGCCTTTGGAAGGAAATCCTGGTCTCTGGAGCAAGTGGCACCTTTACCCCTCCGATCCTTCCACCATGATGTCTTGTTAAGAACCGAGCTGGTGCTGGCCATAAGCCCTTGAATCACCAGAACTTAGAACAAATCTTTTTTCTTCATAATCAACTCACCCAGGTATTTTTTTATAATGACATAGACATGACTAATAGATTCCTTCAGTGTGAACTTTTAGAATTTTCATATCTTCTTATTGAGTAACATAACCTGTCCTAACTTTTCAAGAATATAAAAATGTGTGGGTATATTCTTTGATGAGCATTTTGGGATAAATTTATTTTGTTCCCACCAAAAATAAAATTCTTATTGAAATATTACTTGTAACAAAGAATTTATAGATGGCTTTGGGAGCAATCAACACCTTTGAAAGAACTTTCCATTAGTGAGAAAGACACATTTCTTCATTTTAATTTTTCTTTTACATTTGATATTTAAAAAACAAATCCTGGTTTTATATATATATGGATTTTACAGAAATAATATAGTGCTGATTTATATAAAGTGGTATTTTATGTTGTCCTGGCTAGATTTTTATCAACCTGACAGAGCTAGACTTACCTGGGAAGAGAAACCTTGTTTAAGAAGATGTCTCTTTCAGATTTGACTTAGGTAAGTCTTGAATGTTTGATGTGGGAGAGTCCAGGCTACAGGAGGAGGAGGGCAGTACCACCCATGGACAAGTGATTCTGCATGGGATAAGAAAGCAGCCTGCGCCAGCCATGAGGAGCAAGCAAGTAAGATGCCTTCATCCGTGACTTCTGTTTCAGTTCCTACCTCCAAGTTCCTGCCTTCTCTTCATACCAGACTATAAGCTATAAGATCAGTGGTTCTCAACCTTCCTATTGTGGTGACCCTTTAACACAGTTCCTTGTGTTGTGATGACCAACTATAAAATTATTTTGTTCCTACATCCTAATAGTAATTTTGCTACAATAAGAATTGTAATGTAAATGTCTGATAAGCTATCCCAGAACCTGTGTAAGACAGAGCAGACCCTTCCTCTGATCATTGCTTTTGGTCATGGTGCTTATCACAGCAACAGCGACCAAACTAAGACACATGTGTAAACAGTTAGCTTTCTTGTTAGTTCCAGTAGTTCTTACTGGTGACTACTGGCTTCTCTCTGTAGATGAGTCTTCTGTCTGCCAATAATACTGTTTTTTATAGAATCCCTATTTTACATATCTATTTTTCTTATTACAATCATCAGTAAGTTTTACATAAATGGAGTACCCTAATCCCAAAACATGAAATTTGAAATTATCTAAAATCCGAGGTTAATTGAGTGCTAATATGACTCCATGGTTTGATGGTCCAGGGTATATCAACTATTATTTAAATTACCTTCAGGCTGCGCATACAGGCTATATAAAATATAAATTAATATTACATTTAGACCCAAAATCTGAAAGGCTCTTGAAATCTTAACACTTTTAGTTCCAAGCATTTCTGATAATGGACACTCAACTCATATCGTGTTAAAGGTAGTGATGATGATGGATGTATTTTGTGCTGAGACACAAACAAAATATAACTAACGTCTCTCTCCTTCTTGAAAACAGCGTTTGTTGTGGTGTCTTGGTATATAGTTTAGTCAAGTGTTTGAATCCCTAGTTGTCACAGTTAGCTGCAGCTGTAGACCTGGCACAAAATAGCCTCTAAGTCCTAGAGTCACCTGGAAAGATGGGAAACTCAGCTGAGGAATTGCCTCAATTGGGCTGACAAGTGGTCATGCCTGTGGGGCCTTTTCTTAATTGCTAATTGATGTCTAAGGACCCAGCCCACTGTGGGTGGTGTCATCCTAGGCCAGTGACCCTGGGCTGTAGAAAAAGCAAGCCCCAAGCATGCTAGGGGAAGCAAGTCAGCATTCCCCATGGCTTCTGCTTCAGTGCCTTCTTCCAGCTTTGAGCTTCTGCCCCGACTTGCCATCATGTGGGACTTCCACTGTCAGCTGAAGGAAATCTTTTCC
This sequence comes from Microtus pennsylvanicus, assembly GCF_037038515.1. Lineage (NCBI taxonomy): Eukaryota > Metazoa > Chordata > Mammalia > Rodentia > Cricetidae > Microtus > Microtus pennsylvanicus. The sequence goes on from NC_134586.1 coordinate 22,613,350, forward strand.
TCCTGGGTTGGCTTTGGTCATGGAGTTTATTAAAACAACAGAAAGCAAACGAGGGTCCTGCTTTCCTGGGAAGTGTTACTACTTTAATTCCTAGCCGCAAAATCTGTTGAGAGTTGTTTAATGCTTTTTTCATGTAATTCAGTGCCTCTTTGCAGCACTCAAGAAAATCTACTCACTCTGCAATTTAAGTATTGATTTAATAATTTACCCTAGTGATGGCTAAGAACTGATTCCACTCCTGATACATTCACGAGTAACAGCATACTTTAAAAACAGACGATCATAGTTTTATTAACAAATAGTTTGGAGAGGTATTTCTACAAATGTCCTCAGAAGTGAAAGGACTCTCTCAGCTGTCACTGATGACTATGATCACAGTGGCCTCATTAAATAGATGGTCAGTTTTTCCTTGATTTTTGACCAAGAAAAACAAGGATTTTCTATTATAATTTTAAATAACCACTAGTTTATTCAGCTTTTCTTCTATCCATTTTGCTTGTACAGAATTTTGTTAATTGTACCTGTTTTCAAATATGTATCTATAGTAGACTCTCCTATAACCAGAGATCTATTACGTATCTTTAATTTTTACCATTTATCGTTTCTCCTTTTAGTATTATTCTCTGCCCAAGTTTGAACGTCTTGTTGCAGACTTCTCCAGAATATAAAACAAACCCTTTAGAAATTGGTCACCAAAAGAACACATAATCCAATAAAATAAAATAGAGTACAGACCTATACAGAGAACTCTCAACAGAGGAATCTAAAATGGCTGAAAGACACTTAAGACAATGTTCAGCATCCTTAGTCTTCAGAGAAATGCAAATCAAAACAACTCTAAGATTCCATCTTACACCTGTAAGAATGACCAAAATCAAAAACACTGATGACAACTTATGTTGGAGAGGTTGTGGGGTAAAGGGAACGCTTCTGCATTGTTGGTGGGAATGCAAGCTGGTACAGACCCTTTGGATGTCAGTGTTGCGATTTCTCAGAAAATTAGGAAATAACTTTCCTCAAGACCCAGTAATACCATTTTTGGATATATATCCAAAGGATGCTCAATTGTGCCACAAGGACATGTGCTCAACTATCTTTATAGCAGCTTTGTTTGTCATAGCCAGAACTTGGAAACAACCTAAATGCCCCTTAATCAAAGAATGGATAAGGAAAATGTGGTCCATTTACACAATGGAGTACTACACAGCAGAAAAAAATAACACATCTTAAATTTAGCAGGAAGCTAGATGGAGCTAGAAAACATTATTTTGAGTGAGGTAACCCAGACACAGAAAGACAATTATCACATGTACTCACTCATAGGTGGTTTTTAAGCATAAAGCAAAGAAAGCCAGCCTACAAACCACAGTCCCAGAGAACTTAGACAACAATGAGGACACTAAGAGAGACTTACATAGATCTAATCTACATGAGAAGTAGAAAGTAGAAAAAGACAAGATCTCCTGAGTAAATTGGGAGGATGGAGACCTTGAGGGAAGGTTGAAGGGGGGGGATAGGCAGGGAGGGGAACAGAGAAAAATGTAAAGCTCAATAAAAGTCAATTTAAAAAGGGAGAGAAAAACAAACCCTTTCACAAACCATAGTGCTTTGAATGTACTATGCCCTCCACAGCCTCAGAGATTTGAATCCTTGGTCCCCAGACATTTGTCCCCAGACAGTGGTGCTGTTGTAGGAAGCTATCAAGCCTTTAGCTGGGAGCAAGGTAGCTGAAAGTAACGGGCTCCTAGGGGGGCATGCCTATAGGTTTGTAGCCAGCCCTGTGTCCTGTCTTTTCTCTGCTGCCTGGTTCACTTAGGTGTGAGCAAGTAGCAGCTGCCTCACATTCCCCCTGTTATGGAATCACACACCACCATCATGGAACCACACATCACCACCATGGACCCACACACCACCACCATGAAACCACACATCACTATCATGGACCCACACACCACCATCATGTAACCACACAACACCATCATGGAACAACACACACCACCATGGACCCACACACTACCATCATGGAACCACATACCACCATGCCTGTTCACCATGATGCACTGCCCCTCAAAGCAAAGGAGCCAAAGTCCATCCCTCCCCACCTAAGCCTCATTGTGTCAGGGATTGTTCGCAGCAAGGACAAACACAACCAGTATGCCAGCTTTAATGTCACCAATTTTTGTACTTTCTAGTTTTCTTTTTTTGTTGGTATTTTATAAGCCTCCATTTTAACTTTCTTTTTCCTTCTTAGATCTTTGGATTTCCTTAAGTGCAATTGCTCTTTTTCTCACTCTTTAAGTTGAAAGCTTAGCTCATTTGTTTTTGTTCTTTCCTGCTTTTTGATAGATGTATTTAAAGCAGTAAATCTCTGTAAAAGAAATGCTTTAGTTATATTTCACAAATGCTGGCCTGCAACGCTTTCATTTTGTTTATATCTAAGTATTTCATACTTTCCCTATAATTTCTCCTTTTATAGAGGGATTACTTGTTGGTTTTTTCTTTTAGTCTCTGGCACGTGGCATTTTTTTTTAAAAAAAAATTTAATTCTCTCTTTGTTATCGACTCCTAATTTTGGAGCTTTGTGGCTAAAGAACATGTACTGTGTGGTGACGTTGACTCTTTGGAATTTAGTGAAGTTTTCCCTGTCACCCAAGTTCAGTGCTGAGTTCTGTGACTGTCCCATATGCCCCTTAAAAGAATATGCAGCCTGTATTTATTAGGTGTGAAATATGTATGTTCAGGCTTATTAATTATGTAATTCAAATATACTATTTCACCCCTTTCCTTTCTTTCTAGCTTATTGATTGGTTTCAAAGAAGAGTGAATTAAAACCGCCAGCTACGAAAATTGATTTATCTACTTATTTCCATAATTGAGTCTCGGCTCTTTTTTGTTTTCCACATTCGTTAGATTTACTATTGGATGTGTGTGTGAGATTGATCCTCGTATTGGCTTCGTCTAATGTGTAGTGTATCTCTTCCTTTTGATGAAATTTATCCTAAAATAAGTTTTATCTGATAAATTGGCACCTTTGAAATATTCTTGTTACCTAGTTGTTTAATATTTATTTTTTAAACTTTAATCTTATATACTCAGTCTATACCAGGATATTCCTAACATAATGGAAAGGATATAAAAATCAATAAATATTCTCCCAAAACCACTAGACAGCACAGAGGAAAAAAATGTTATCTCCTCATGTGCTCCCTCCTACCCCATCTCAACATTACCCTCAGCCCTAGAGGGACCAGATTTTGCTGTATTATTTATTCACATTTTCTTATGCTATTTTCCTATTTGAATATCCCTAACTAACTTTTCATGCTTCTTCTATTGTATCTTTATGTGACCTGATAACTAAAGGTGTCACTAATACTATATTCTCTCCTACTGTTTTCTTTTTGTGGTTAATGTGTCACCTTTCCCTCCAGAATTGGATAAGAGACATCACTTTATTTATCACCGCATCCCCAGGGCCAAGGATAGCATGTGCTTGTGATAAATCTGTATGTTTATTGCTTGGTCCCTGCCTCTTTGGTTAAGCCACTCAATCTAAAGGAGCTCTCCAACCTTTAGGAGTGCCATAATTGAGTTACTCTTTGATTTTGAATGGTGCAGGCCGCCATCTTTGTCTCTTATCTCACTGACCTGATCCGTATGTTGAAGATGAAGAAATAGCAGATGTGGCTTTCACAAATGTTTTCAGGCCAAGTGATCAACCAGTGTGGCAGGAGAAGTAACCCAGAAGAGTATCAGCTAGGGCAGTGATGGGCCAGGGCAGGCATCAGCCAGGGCAGTGATGGGCCAGGGCAGGCATCAGCCAGGGCAGTGATGGGCCAGGGCAGGCATCAGCCAGGTTTGGGGGGCTTTTTTTGGGATACCAACCAGGTAATCATGACATGGAGACTTATTATTAGTTATGAATACTTGATCTTAGCATATGCTTATCCCACTAGCTCTTATATAACCTAACATGTTTTTCTTCATCTATGTTTTGTCTTGGAGCTTTTTCCCGTTCTTTCATTCTGTGTGTCCTACTCCATGTCTTGCTGACTGGTGGCTGCCTGGCTGGCTGCCTGGCTGGCCCTAGCCTTCTCCCTCTCTTTTTGCTCATTCTCGTCTCCCTTCTCTTCTCCTAAGCCTAGATTCCTCCCACTACTGATTCTCTCTGCCCACCAGCTCAGGTTATCCTTCTTTTGCCTCGCTATTGGCCATTCAGCTTTTGATTAGACCAATCAGGTGTCTTAGACAGGCAAGGTGAAGCAGCAACACATCTTCACATAGTTAAACAAAGGCAGCACAAACAAATGCAACACACCTTTACATAGTTAAAGTAATATTCCACAACACTTCTGAAGGTCCTGTCTGTCTACAGGGAGGCCTATTGAATTACCAATTTTGAGCTGTGGGTACCATGTTTTGTTTGATCAAATACAGCAATGGTTTTGGAAATAAGACGGTCAATTTTTTAATTTGACAGGAGATAGGAAAGATAAGGATGCACAGGAGACAGACTACACTCTAGTTAGAAGTCAGTGAAGAGACGCCTTTTGTCCTGACTGCATTCTTGGGGATAATGGTTAATCTTGATTATCAATGTGATGGGATCTGGGATTACTAGGAGACACACCACTGGGCATTTCTGTGAAAACGTTTCCAGAAAAGTTTAGCTGGGAGGGCAGACATTTGTGCAGAGTGGGCCACACCTTCCAGTTGTGTCCTCAATAGAAAGATGTCCTCAGAAATAACACTTGCCACCTGCCTTTGCTTCTTGCTGAGCGTGTGTCTATTCCCGCTGCCACTGTCGTCAATGTCCTCTGCTGCCATCAGGCCTTTGGCCTTACACCATGAATCCCAGGAACTCAAGGAGTCTTCAAGTCTTTGGCACCAGACGGGGACTGCTGGGACATGCAGCTTTGTGTGTTAACTGACTACCTCGCCATCAGTGGATTACCAATCCCTCTCTCCTGTAAACCAATTCAATAAACCATGTCTCCTGGTTCTGTTCCTCTGGAGAACTCTACTGAATTTATTGAGCTGCCTGAATTCTACTTAAGATGAAAAGGAAATCATACATCCTGGATTATAGTTCAAGGTTTAAATGTCCGGGCGATGGATCGGTTGGAAAAGCACTTATTGAAAAATTGTGAGGACCCAGGTTCAGATCCCCAACACCAATGTAAAGAGGCAGCTTTGGTGGCAGTCACCTGTCACCTCAGCACTGGAGGATAGACATAGGCTGGACCCTGAAGTTTGCTGACAGGCACCAATGGATGAGTTCCACTTCATTTGTGAGACACTATCTCAAAAGCTGAGCCACACACACATGCACATACACATGTGTAAGAACATATGCACACGTACATATATAAAATTCCAGATTTAGAAATAATCCACGTGCACTCAAAAAAAAAAAAGGATGCAGCATCTTCACAGACTTTTGTCGTGCCATAATAGTTCAAACCAAGAGGCCACGCTACTCAGAGCTTGGTGTTGGGAGTGGCTGAGTGGCTCAAGGGGGGGTCACCCAGGTTCAGAGAGATACTGCAGGACAATGTGTCCTCTGTGGCTCCCACCTCTCAGTGCAAGAAGTGACAAGTTAGGAAGAACCCCTGCAGAAGAAACGATGGGGGGGACAGAGGAGTGAAGGAAATGGGGACAGACGGCAGGACAGAGGAGTGTTGAAAAAGTTCCCGTATCAGAAGCAGTTACTGTCTTAGTGCTGTGATGAAACAGTGACTAAATCCACTGAGGAGCAAAGGGTTTGTCTTACCCTCACTTCCCCGTAGCAGTTCATCATGGAAGGCAGTCTAAGCAGGAGCTCAGACCTGGAGGCAGGAGCTTATGCAGAGGGATTCAGAGGCCATGGAGGGGTGCTGCTTACTGGCTTGCTCTGCCTGCTTCGGATAGAACCCAGGGATGACACTGCCTGCAATGGACTGGAGCCCTCCCACATCAATTACTAATGTTTAGAAATGCCCTACAGGCTCGCCCGCAGCCTGGTCTCTTGGAGGTATTTTCACAATTAAGGTTCCCTCCTCTCATTTGACTCCAGCTTGTGTGAAGCTGACATAAACACTAGCCAGCCCAGTTACCTAGGACAGCGGAGTGTGAACGAGGGGGGAACACCCTGGGAAACACTGTGCAAATAGCACCGCTACTGGATAGGATCGAATGGGCCAGGGCAGCCACACCTCTGGGGAGAAGTTCCAACTATTTCCTTGGGAATCTATTTCCATGGAGAAGGTTGATTGATGGGTTAGGAGAGCTCCCTGCATGAATGTGAGCTACAATGCCACCCCCTTTCTCCTGTCTTTAGACACAGAGCTGCTCCTGGTTGCCTGGCCCTTTGAACTCCTGGAGCATACACCATTGACTCCCCTTGGCCCTTCATGTTTGGTGACTCCTTGGGGCTCCCGCTTTCAGACAGAAGGCTGTGGCGCTTCTCAGCTTCCAGAACTGGGTGAAGCAATTGCTTCTATAAACCTCAGTTTGCATGTCGGAAGTATCTTCTGGTCCTCCGGTTCCCTGGAGAACCATAACTTGTACAGGACTCACACGACCCCTTGGCTCAGGCTTCCCTCAGGGGAGGAACTGGGTCTTCCTGCCCCTCCTCAGCAGCTCCCTCGGGGGTTCCCAGTGCTGCTCCTGGGGGCCTCTGGGATTTGACTGGGTGAAAGGAAAGACTGTTTCATCCCACACGTCCTAGCTCTGTGAACTGCTCTAACAGGAAGAGCAGAAGGCCTGCTCTAAGGAACATGAAACAGGAAGAGGGCAGTGGGGAGAGGAAAGGGAGGAATGGGTAGAAAAGGGGGGATCTAGGAGTCAGTCTTGTCCATCATATAGGGGATCAGAGGCTGCTTCCTCGTGGGTGGTAGTGTGATTGTAGCCATTGACAAGATAGTAGAGACAGACTTGATTTCTCCATCAACAAAATGGAGAGAAGAAAACTTATCTTTTGATGTTGTTTCCATATCACATAGAATCATGCATGAAAAAGCCCTTAACCCAAGAGCTCATGGTGGAAGAAACCATCTAGAGTCATAGGAGACCAGGCTGGGGCATCTGGGTCACTCTCAGTGAGACAGGCGAGGCTGGGTGTGTTCTGGGCTCTCCTGAACGCACACCTCCTACTAGCTTTCTCCCATCTTCAGCTTTGCAAGGTTGCCCCCTTTCCCTCTTGGTTAAAGGCCCCAGATGAAGACTTGTGTGTATAGTAGAGTGTGAACAGAACCATGGCTTGGGAAGGCAGGGGAGGGGTGGGGGGGTGTGGAAGCAATGATCCTGTGGTGTGGGAGGTTCATATATCAATCTGTTGCTTTCATTGGTTAATTAATAAAGAAACTGCTTGGCCCTATAGGTTAGAACATAGGTGGGTGGAGTAAACAGAACAGAATGCTGGGAGGAAGAGGAAGTGAGGCAGACACCATGCCTTTCCTCTCCAGAGCAGACGCGATGAAGCAAGCCGCCAGGTCAGACATGCTGAATCTTTCCCGGTAAGACTGGTGCTCCACAGATTACTAAATATGGGTTAGGCAAGATATGAGAGTTAGCCAAGAAGAGGCTAAAGCTAATGGGCCAAGCAGTGTTTAAAAGAATACAATTTGTGTGTTGTTATTTCTGGGCATAAGCTAGTCAGGCTGCCAGGAGCTGGGTGGCAGAAATGCAGCCTGCAGCTCCTTCAACAATCCTGTGGCGGGGGAGCTACTTTTCTGGGCTTGTATTTAGGCAGAGGTATCCATTAGAAATTTCCCAAACAGTCATGCATGTTATGACTTAGATCAGAACCCCAAGACTCATATGTTGTAGATTTGAGCCTATTGCAGTCATGTTCAGAGGTGGGACTTTGAGGCCATGGTCAGATCATGAACTCTAATACATTGTCAATGGATTCATCTTTCCTTCATAATTTTATGGGTTATTAGAAGGAGATAAGAACTTAGTGGCTAACTGAAGGGAATATGTCTTTGGAGTTGTTCTCTTAGGGGTATATCTTGGCCTTACCGCACCCCCACTTCCTGATGCCGTGAACTAAGCAGCTTTGCTCCACCATACTGTCCCCATCACAGCTCTAAAAAGAATTAGGATATGGGCTGAAGCCCCAAACTAGGATTGATATTTTCTCTCTTTAAGTTGCTTATCTTACAGTAGAAAGCTAACTCACAGAATATTTAAGGTAATTCAGCTATGGCTGGTAGAACCCTGTGCTTTAGTCTTGTTTGGTATTTTTCTCAGTGTACACACACACACACACAAGCACATGCACACACAGTGCACATGTGGAATGTAGGTGGATGTGGCTGTGTATTCATGTGAGTATAGAAGCTGGAGGTCAATGTCTGTCTTCCTTGGTTGTTCTCCGCTATTATTTTAATTTTTTACTTTCATTTGTATTATTATTGGAGATGGCACAGAAAGATTCGAGCAGGTTGAAGTCAAGATGATAACTTCCAGGAGCTGGATTCTCTTACCTCTAGATGGGTTATTAAATTTGAGTAGCCAACTTTCAACTACTAATCCATCTTGCGGTGCCCTGGGTCTTTGCTGATTCAGCGAGGCTGGCTGGTCAGCAAGTCCCAGGGACTCACCTGTCTCTGCCTAAGTTCACAGCTTCTTACTTGTGTGATAGCTCTCTGCTGAGAGAGATGGTGTCTCCCAAGGCCCTAGTCTCCATTTTCACCCCACCTTCCTCTTTCTTTCCCATGAAGGAGAATGGTGTCCATCTCACACTGAGACCTTTTATACCTGTAGAATGACTTTGGTGAGAGAACGCCTCTGTGCTTAGCCTTGCTCCTGCAAGATGGACCATGAGTTTGTCCCAAGTGCCTTCCAGCCACGCCCTTTCTACTCATCCAGACCACTTGGCATATTCTCAGGACCCCACCATTTTCACTCTAAAATCTCCAAGCTCATTTCCAGGACTGTATGATCTTCCTTCCTGTCTTTCCTGCCAGGATAGACCTTCATGCATTGACCTCTGAGTCTCAGTGTGAGCCTGCAGTCAGAGAGATTGGTGGCTTCAGAGAGCTGCAGTGTTCTGCAGTCTTGGGTCCAGAACCCACCCATCTTGTTCCTATTCAACAATGCCATACCGCCAGACCTACTTCATAATTTTCAAAGAATGGTAGTTCCAAAATTTGATTTTTAATTAGATACATTGTGAATTTAAATAATCTACCTTTTCTCCCCTCAAATAGTCTTGATATCATTTTCACCATATCTAAGGGTACCTGGGCACTTTGACCTGGGCAGGATACAGTCAGGCTGTGTTAATGACAGCAGCATTTCCCTTACCTGGAACGAGTTTCTTCTATCTCAGACTAATTCAATCCAATCCTTGGGCTCAGTAACCCATTTGCAATCTGGCTGCCAGTCTGGGATAAGGTTGACAAAGGTCCTGGTCTGGAGGTAGGGGTGACCTCCAGAAGGATCTAGGAGTCATGAATTTTTTACCATGTGTCTGAATCTTGTCTCTACTAGACAAAAGAGAATCTGTCACTTCTTGGTGTCTTGAGATCTCTCAGCAAGAGGGATGGGGAGTGGGAACAGATTTGTTCCCAGTGACTGAGGTCTGAGATAGATATTTCCAGGTTCTTGGCCTCTACTCAAGAAAAAGAAATAAAAGCCCACACAGATTATGAAGCTTGTATTGAAAAGCAAAGCGATACTGTGGATCATAAAAGATACACTACAAGCGAGCCTACGCCACCCAAGCGAGAGTAAAAAAGTACTCAAGGACCCCAATTTCTAACTCGAGCCTTTACTGGGTTCAGGAGAAGGAGAGGTTTCGTTGTTTGTAGGTATAGTTTGAGAGGATCTCTGTTTTGATTGACAGATAACCATTCTTTTACTACACATGTCCCTTCCCATAATGCATCTGATTTTAACCATATTCATGCCCAGTTGTGCTTACTCATGAGCCAGCAAATAGGGGGTTTTCCCTAAAAGTTCACTCTGATGACACACTTTACCTTATTGTACACATACTCAAAACCAGTTCAGATGGAATTGGTCCACTACCTTTCATACCTGAATGTATTGGAAATATATTTGTAAAGAAACTGTAAGGGTTAGGCTTTTTCATTTTAAAATGATTATTCTTGGTTTATGTGTATGAGCATTTTTACTGCATGAATTAATGCACGCCAATGGGCATGAAGAACTCATAGAGGCAAGGGGGGGGGCTTCAGATGATCTAAATCTGGAATTACAAATGGTTGTGAGCTACCGTGTGAGTCCTAGGAACTGAACCTGGATCTCTGGAAGACCAACCAGTGCTCTTAACCCCTGACATAGCTCCACAGCCCAGACATCTCAAAGAGAGATGCAGCCTACCCTACTGCTCAGAAGGGGACTGCATTCAGCGGATTCAGGTGGCAGTCCTGTGTTCTTCGCAGGCGTGAGGTGCATTGTTTGCAATGGAAAGTTTGTTCACAGTACTTACAATGAAGAATCTTAGACTCCCAGAAGCATTGCTATTAGAGAAGGAGCATGCCCTAAACCAAGCTGAGTTTCCAGTTTCCAAGCCATTCCTTACATTTGCTTGCTTCACGCTGGGAAGGCACAGAGAAGTAAAACAAGCTCTGGCCCCGTGTTCCTGGAGGAGACTCATTTTATAAATGTAGCACGTACTGATGAAAATGGATTTATTGGCATTTAATCTATGAGGAAGAAAATGGCCCCCAAATAGAGTGGCATTACTAGGAGGGGTGGCTTTGTTGGAGTAAGTGTGTCACCATGGGGGCAGGCTTTGAGGTTTTCTATGCTCAGGATACTTACTGCCCAGTGTCTCAATCGACTTCCTATGGCTTGCCTATCAAGATGTAGCCAGCAGCATGTCTGCCTGCATGCCACTATGTTCCCCACCATGATGATAATGAACTGAACCTCTGAAACTCTAGATAAAGCCCCTCAATCAAATGTTTTCCTTATAAGAGTTGTTGTGGTCATTGTGGTGGTTTGAAAGAAAATGCCTCCCAAAGGAATTTGACATGTGGCCTTGTTGGAGGAAGTGTATCACGATGGGGGCAGACTTTGAGGTCTCTCTTGCTCAAGCTTCCTTCAGCATGACAGCCAGTCGACTTCCTGTTGCCTGTAAAATGTAGGATTCTCAACTATTTCTCCAGCACCATATCTGCCTGCATGCTGTCATGCTCCCCACAGATGATAATGGACTAACCCTCTGAAACTATAAGCAAGCCACCCCAATTAAATGTTTTACTTCATAAGGGTTGCCGTGGTCACCTGTGGTGGTGGTGCAGCACGCCTTTAATCCCAGCACTTGGGAGGCAGAGGCAGGCAGGTCTCTATGAGTTTGAGGCTAGCCTGGTCTACAAGATCTTGTTCCAGGACAGCTAGAGTTGTTACACAGAGAAACTCTGTCTTGGAGGTGGGGGTTGCCATGGTCATAGTGTCTCTTCACAGCAATAAAAAACGCTAAGACAGTAATCGTCGGTTTCCTTGAGTACAAAAGCAGCTTGGCCTTAATTACTCATGGAAAACATTCTGCTCTGCTCAGTCCAAATTCACCAGAACCCTAATTAAAAGCAGAGGATCTATCGCTGGAGAAGATGAGGGGACAGCTGTGATCAATGCATTCCACAGGATCCTATCAGAAGCAGTAATCAGCCCTTTCTTTAGGACAAGATAAAATTGGGAGAGGCAAAGGCGGGAAGAAAGGGAATCTGACCAGCCTTTGTCTTTTATCTTATAAAGAAACCTGTAGGGCTATAAATCCTTTGATAAGATTGCCATTGAAAGGCCAACTTGATATTCACTCAAGATGCCTACATCTTGGCTCCTAGCTAGGTTCTACAACCAGGGCAAAGGTAGATAGCAACTCTACTTGTTTCCTTTGGACTGCACTTAGGCAGATTCCTTAGAGTTTGTTTATGTTGGCCACCTACAGTGACTTAGGAGCCTAGAGGAGAGGGCCAACCGTCCAATTATTCTAAGCTACTGAAGGCAAAGAACAACTGAGTTTCTGGGCAGGGCAGGAAGGTGGGAATTGTTGGCACTGCCAAGATTCAGATTCAGCAGTCAGGAATTGATGATATTTTTTTATGCCAGAGTATTTTAAAATCCGGCTCCTGGTTCCACCTGATACCTCCCAATTAATTATGGTGCTCTGAGGCCACCTGTGGCCTATCCACACACCTCCCAACCTAACCACATGCCTTCTTTCTCTCTGTCTTTAGAAAACAAACTTGAAAAAAAAAACCCACAGAAACAAAACCCATAGAATCTGAAACCATAATATACAAACAAAAGACCAGTCAGAAAAAAAAATGCCCAAATCAATCAACACTGAGACAAAAAAAAATTTTCACAAAACTATCATTGAGTTTATTTTGTATTGGCATGGGACCTATCCTTAAATTAGGCTCATTAACCAATGAAACTCCATTGGAGAAAACTAGTTTTTCTTTTGCAAGAGTTTGTCAGTTGGAGAGGATGTCTTGGTTAGGGACGGGGGCTTGTTCCCAGTTCTCCTGTCAGTACTAGATTCTATATAGCTTGAACTTGTGCAGGCCCTGCACATGCCGACACAGTCTCTATGGGATTATATTTGGGTCAGTCCTACTGTATCTAGACAACAGTAGCTCCTTGATGTCATCCATTCTTTATGGCTCTTATAATCATTCTGCCCCCTCTTCCACATAAACACCCTAAGCCCTGAAGGAGGGCTTTGATGAGAACATCCTCTTTGTACTGAGCCTTCGAAAGTCTCTCACTCTCTGCACATTGTGCAGTTATGAGTCTCCATATTACTTTCCATATACTGCAAGAGGAAGCTCCTTTCATGGTGACTGAGTAAAAACTTATCTATGGGTATAGCAGACTGCCATCAGAAATCATTTTAGTGCTACGTTCCTTTAGCAGAACAGTGGTCTTTAGTTTTTCCCTAGGCTCTTGGCCTATCTAGTTTCCACATCTCAGCCACTTGAGCAGTGTCAGGAAAGAGTTCCATCCTGTGGAGTTGGCCTTAGATCTAATCGGAATGGATTGGTTACTCCCATATCATCTGTGCCACTATTACACCAGCGTATCATGCAGGCAGCTCATCATTGCTGACCACAGGGCTTGTAGCTAGGTAGATGTTTGCCTTTCTCCTCTGGTAGTATGCGGAGTGCCTTCCCATACCGTGAACACTAGTCAGTGGGGGAAGGTTCTAGTTAGGTACCAGCTTGACTTCCCTGTGTCTAATGAATTATGTAAGGGCCTTACCATCAGTTTGTGGAGAGCAACCAATAGTCTTGGCAATAGCCTGAGTTGTTTGAGGGTGTCTATAGGACCCCTTTAGCCAACAACTCAATTAGATGTAACCTATTCCTGGCACAGACACTGGTAGTTCCACTTGTGGCAGAAGATGTTTAGTTGTAGTATTGTTTCCCTAATTATTTGTTGGCTACATTTAGATTTCATTTATATGTGTATTCCATATATATGTGTGTGTGTGTGTGTGTGTGTGTGTGTGTGTGTGTGTGTGTGTATGTGTGTGTGTGTTTAGGTATATAATGTTTATATGTGTATGTACATATATATGTGTTTTTATATGTTGTGTATGTTTCTACAGTTGTAGGCTTCCATATTACCCCTTAAATGGTCCTTAGTGTTAGTTGTCCCCCCATATTCTTCCCTTACCCTCTTTTCCCTCTCCCTCCCCATTTAAGCCTTCTAGTCCATTCCAGTCCCCTCCCTCCAGTTTCTCTCTAACTATATATTCTATTTCCTCTTATTTGACAGATCCCCATGAGTACTTTATTCCATACCTAACCTCTATGGTTATAGAGATTATAGCATGCCTATCAAAGGCTTAAAAGCTAACTAATATCCACATGTAAGAGACAGAAACTTCAGCTTTTAAATTATATGCTTTTATTTGACTTCGCTTTCCAAACTACTCTGACCCATAAACCTTCCACCAACAAAAGCTAAAGAAATGTCTACATCATTTATTTCCAAATACAAGTTGTCTTTGGAATGAGCATTCTTCATCATGTTCTGAGCCTTTGATCTTGACCTTCTTGGTAACAGAATTGAGCCTCAAGATCTTCACTTGGAGATGGAAGACACTTTGTGAGAAAGTCAAGACACTTTATCTGTGTTGACAATGGTCTAAAGTTCCACTGGCATTTTCTGACTTGGTAACTTGGATTGTAATTGCTTCCATGTGGCATCCCCAGCAAGCAGAATGGTGGATTCTAGCTATGTCACATAGCGATGCAGAAATCATTCAGAGATCAAGAGAAAATCCAGCTCTCCTCTGCAGGGATTTTCATCTTGATGATGAATCATTTCAGACCAAGAGTCTATCCTCATCACAAATAAATGCTTTTCTTTGGTGGATATTCATAAGGAGCCACACAAGGAAGCCACAAAACCATGAAAAACTAGTTCAGATTAATGTTCTTTCTAAAACTCATGGTCTAGTGTCTGCAACATATATATGGCCATCATTTGATATGATTTTAATAAAGTCAGGGCGATATATTTGAGAAACCATGACGTACTTCCTGGACATCAAGGCAAGACATTTGTTTCAAAAGACAAAGATTGTGAACAGACATGGGGGGGGCAGGGAAGATGCTAATTCGTTTATAATCCCTGATCACGGCACTGCGTTTGAGATATTCCTCTAGCACTTACTCATCTGGAAGCCAAGGTCCAAAGTGGACCTGAGCAAATGCAGTGATGTCAAGAGAATGAACCAGACAGAGCCTGCCCTCTGCAGCGGTCATTCCAGCCTGCAGAGACTCTTTTCTAGCAGACTCCCCACGTTCTTGGGAGGGTGCCATATACACTTGAGGATTATCAGCAACCATAGCCATCTCCATTCAGGGTACTTACGTGAGACCTACATTTTTAGTCGTTGATGATAACGCTCCTTCACTGAGCTCTGTGGATGCTGTTGACAGTACCAGTCCAGCACTCTGTGTCTTATCAAGAAGAGACCGTGCAAGAGGCAAGGGAGGCAGCCATCCTCCAGATAGAGAAGGACACTCATAAAAGGGGTGGACCGTGCTTCAATGGAGCAAGAGAGTCTAGGGTCCAGTTCAGCCTGGCTCCAGCATGGGATGGGTTTTCATGGATAGATGCGCTGCTAGCTTCTCTCTACCCCAATCAGGCCACTCGCAGTCTCCCTCTCTTAAAGCTGCCTCCAGAGTGCTGCTGTAGACTCAAAACCCTTACAAAGAGCTGAATTCTCTCCCTCCACCTCGCAAGCTGTGAGACAACCTTTAATTATAACTTCATTTCACCAATGCTTTCTGCCTTCTAGTATGTAGGCTAAGACACTCAAACCTTCCTCCAATGCCTCTGTAACCTGCAAGAGCCAGAAACCCCTTTTGTCTGATGGTACTGTTTGCCTGTTACCCTTCAGGATCTCTCTTTGCTGTCTACAGTGCAAAGGCCTAAGTGGTTTTTACTATTCCAGAACTGAAGATTCTCTCTTCAGGACCCCTATCCTGCTACACACAACACCAGCCCCTGTTAATGTCCTCCAGCTTCAGAGCCTTGTGATGGCTGCCTGTGGCCATGAGCTTTTAACACTCCTAATAAAGTTCACCAGAAGGGAAATTTTGTCTCAGCGTCTTTGTTGTGAACCTGTAGCAGCTTTTATTGTCTGCAGCATGCATCACCAGATCTGCAACTGATTCCATGAAGACTTTGGAGAAGCACTGTGCTCTCCTCTCTCCCTCCCTCTTTCCTTCCTTCCCTCTCTCCCCCCTCTCTCTGTCTCTCTGTCTCTCCAGTAAGTAGTGAGGTACAGAGATTCCAGGTTGGGGTCAGCTAAAGTATGATATTTAGTTCTGTAGTTCACCCAGCACAGAGAAGCTCAGCTTTTTTTTTTTTTACCTGTCCATGCCATTGTTGGAATTTTCTGCTGTCACAATCTCTGCCATTCAAGAAGACACTCTAGTTCCATGAGGGATGAAGCAGGAGATTTCCCTTTCTGTACATGTGGGAATGAGGAGCCACCACCCCTCGGGGTCATCTTGATTTGAGGCTTGCTTGCAGGAAGAAAGAGGTATACCCCAACCCTAAATTCCAAACTAATGTTTCTCGTAGGAGAAAACATCCTCCCTTGGAAAGAGAGTCTAGGCTGGCAAATGTGACTTAACAGAAAGTTCTAGGCTGGTCCAAGAACCGTTTGAGATTCTAGTTGCCTGGCACAAAAGGTCATGTTTCTAAAATTTGAAAGAATTTTCCTTCTTCTTTGCAAGTTATTTGTCTTCTGTTCTTCATACTATGATTACACTCCTGGGAACCCCTGGGAAAATCCCTGACACTAACCTGCACTAGTATGACCATCGAGTCTGAGTGTAGGCCATGGCTTTGTGATTAGCAATCTGTTGATCATTGCCGTAGAACGGAAAACTGCCTTCTGTGTTTATTCACCAAGAGGGACAGAGGACTCTCTGGTAACCTTTTGTGTATGTCAATGTCTTAGAGAAGTCTTCAGAAACCTCCCTTACATAGAGTAAGACAGATGTAACACATGAGGCCTGGGGAGGGAGCTATGAATGGCCTCTTGATCGATCTCTTTTGAACTATGCAAGTGAGAAAGAGATTAATAGGAAAAGGGGCTCAGCATCCAAGTTCATGTCATGAACCATCCCGGAAAAAAAAAATGAGGCAGAGTAAAATCCTTCACAGGCACCTGCGAAGATCAAACAAGGTGACAGATGTTTAGTTCTTATCCCAGAAGGTAAGGCCTGTGGAGCGCTCTGTGGGAGGTGATTATCCTGTGTGCTGTTCCCTGTCATTGGAGTTTCCCCCACTGGCCTCCAGCAGAGCACACAAGGCCCAAGCATCAGTCCAAGGCAGGTAGCTTCCGCCCTATAAAGGAGACTGCAATCTGAGCGCAAGGAGAAGTCCTTGTAGCTGCGCGGAAGTAATTGGTGGGCCTCCCCAGGCTTCTATGCAATGATTACTGAAGCGAGGTTAGTGCCAACTGTTGTTAACTGATGGATGCGGGTTGTTCAAAAGTAAAATTACACTGACACCCATGCGGGTTAGCCTCGGGGACTCGCCAGGGGGCTCCCAGGACTGTAAGTGCAAAGGAAAGGGCAGAGGAGCACTTTGTAAAGAAAAGAGAAAGTCTTTCAAATCTTAGGAACATGGTGGAATGGTAGAAGTGTCCCCAGATTTGATGACAGTCTCAAGACTCCTATGAAATGATTGAGCTGAAAGAAACCTTTCTACGAGCATTTCAGTCAGAAATACTAAGAAAACGTTGATATGGCTTGCATTATGTAATCTCTGTCCTCCTCACGACGTTGCTCACGTCATTGCTCTGAGAAGGCAAAGGGCACACAGCCAAAGACGTGAAGGAGAACATTTGCAAGTCTTAGAAAGATGTATGAGAAGGGGTTGGATACAGTCCGTGAGGTTTGTAACACTAGCCTAAATTCTGTATTTTGTTGTGATCTTTATTGTCATGCTACATGGAAATTCACTTTTGTACCTAGTTGTATTTTATATTTTGGCTATTTTTTCTTAGGTGCCTAAAACTGTAAACTCTTCAGTTCCCATGGTACCGAGACCTGTACATCAGTGACTTCCTTTTGATACAATGTGTATAGAAAGGAGCTTTATGTACACAACCTATGTTATGTTCCCTTTGTGTTGTAATTCGAGTGTGGGAGGATCTCTCTCAATTCCTAGCTTCAGAGGGCTCAGCCTACTAGCAGCTGTCCTCATGGCTGTGGGCAGTTGGGAGTATGTTGCAGAAGACAGCTATTCACATGAAGGTAGACAGGAAGCAGTGAAGACAACAGGAAGGAGTCAGGGATAATAGACGCAAGTGACCCGCTTCTCAAAACAGACAGATCCCACCTCTGGAAGTTTCCAAAGCCTTCCAAAATAATGCCACCAGTTAGGGAGCAACCACTCAGGGCACAGGTATCTTCAGAAGATGCTTCATACCGGAAGCCCAGTGCTGCCTATGGACATGGAAAGATGTGCAGAAGGAGATGCAGGGGCCACCGGGGAGACAGATGAAAGGGAGAAGCCCTGCCTTGTTAAAGACAGCAGGCAATAAATTGAGGCAAGGACAGGAGAATCTGCGGAGACGGGTGGGTCTAGTGAAGCCAGGTGTCGGCAGTCAAGGAAACCAAGCATGACGATGCTGTGGCAGGAAGTGAGGAGGGTAAGCATGTAGCGGGAGTGAGGCCCTGGGGAAGGAACCAAGAGGCCTATCTGAGGGGCCTCATCTGTTTCTCCACCAGCAGCCTCCCTCAGACCAACAAATGTGGCTCCTGATAGAAGCTGACACACTCTCTGCAGAGCTGATGCAGGCCAAGCAGAGTCCATCATTCTGGCAGCAATCTAGGAGCAAGTTCTGGTGGGGGGTCCATGTCCAAAGAACATCTCTCTCCCTTAGGGCCCAGGGCTTCACCCCCTCCCTCTAACTGAGCAAGACAATTGGGGCTCAGAAGCCTCTGTCCTCTGTGCCTCTCCATCAGACTAACAGGAAGTGAGAGGAAGCCAGGGCCATGAAGCGGAAGGTTCCTGAACTGACAAGACCTGTCTCTTTGAATTTCCACCTGGATGTTGCTCTTGTGCTTTCTGGAGATAGCAACGGCACAAATCATGAATAAGTCAGTTCCACCAAGTCTTCCAGCCTGCTCCTGCAAAGATTCGTCCCTGGTGGCACTGCCATTCACTTGCCTTGCTGGACAAGAAGAGGTAAGAAGAGGAGGAGGTGGAAGGCCAGCCAGATGTTGCAAATAGGACTGCCTGCTGAGGCTACATCTGCTGTCCTTCCCAACCTGGCCTCCTGACGAAGGGTGGGGTCTGCTCTCTGGCGCCCTCTGCTGTAGCTGAGAGATTTAGGTATTAGCGTGGGTGGGTGCGAGAGAGGCAATTGCACGCAAGGGCCATATGGGTCACAGATGGCCAGGGTGCATGCTGAAAAGATGAGTCAAATGGGAAGGTGGAAGGTAAGACTGAGTCATCAGCAACGAGCCACACCTTTCGTGTGTCCCGTGAGATAGGGAACCCAGAATCGTGCGTGTCAGAACAGAAGCGGGTGTCAGGGCTTACCCAGTCCCACCCCTTGGCTTGTTAGATGAGCAACACATTTTGGAAAACACACTGTTGGTAAAGTTGAGGAATCACTGGCAGGCAATGCAGCGCAGCAAGGCCGAGGGTGACGGAAGGGAGCCACACTCTCCTGCTTCATACAATCAAGTGTTTAGGTGGGACTTAAGGGTAAGGATGGCCTGAGTCAGGGGAAGAGAACAGAGCATCATGCTATTCTAAGAAGGACATAGGACTGGAGTGTAGGGGTCTAGACTAGAGCCCTCAAATGTTGAAAAAGCAGGTGTGCTGAGCATGAAGATTACATGCTAGAGAATCAACTTAGAATGTCAGTGGTTCCCTGAAGTTTTCAAACCAGGTGAAAGGCATATTATTGGAACTTGCTGTCAACCTGGAAGAACACTCTATATATGGAGATGAAAAAAAAAATAGGAATAAGCAGGTCTTCATATTCCAGGCAGTTTTAATGGAAGAAACTCACATAGAGACACATCCCAGTGAATGTGAGAATCAGTTTTAAAATCTCACATGTACCAAAGCAGTAGAAAGAAAGGACTCGAAAAGGAATATCCATCGAGCCGGCTCCAGAGGCCGTTCTTCCAAAACCCTGGAAGAAAGTGGATTAATTGCCATAGCCACTATGTTTTGAGAGAGAAGATGATGACCTGAGAAGGGCAAATGCAGCCAAGCCATCATCCCAGCATGAACGCAGTCCAGGAATGCATCCGCTGAGGGAATACACCACTTACATACCTCACGTCTTAGGTCAGGTTCCCTGGAGAGCAGCCCGATATGAAGGGCTGGGAGCCTAACAGAGAACAGGCTCCGGAAAGGTGGGGGAGGGGGAATGGAGGGCAACTGAACTGAGTAGAAGAAAACCCTGAGCTACAGTAAGTACCAGGGGGAACCTCAACCACCTTTCCCCAGTTTAGGGAGCTCTGGAGCTAGGGGAACCCTTGAGGGTGACCCTGGACAGAGACAGGATGAACCCTAGCTCTGCTGTGCCTATCTCTGAGTGTAGGTTAACCCAAAACAAGGGCACAGTCTTGGCCCAGTAAACTCCCTTATACTTCCTACAATTCTGTGAGGGCCTGAATTGTGACCATCATGGGATAGAGCCTTAAGCACCAGAACTAAAGAGCTGTGGTGGTATCTTTAACTCACCTTATGTAAATTTAACCTATGGGTGCACCCTGGCCTATTAGTGAATGAAGAATGAATATATGCCAATATAAAAATGCTAGTTTTCCTATTCCTTCCTCAAAAAGATTGATTTACTCTTTTATGGAAAGAGTGTTTTGCCTGCGTGTATATGTACTGCATACATGCAGTGCACAAGGAAGTCAAAAGAAGACATCATACACCCCCGAACTAAAGTTACAAATGGTTGTGCTGGGAGCCAAACCAGGATCCTTTGCCAAAGCAACAAGTGCTCTTAATATCTGAACCATCCCTCCAGCCCCTCTTTCTTAGCTCCAAACTTTGCTTGTTTATAGGTTTCAAAGACACTATAGATCAAATGTGACCCTTTGGTTTCTCCATCTGACTCTCACTTTTAGAAATGTCTTCCATAGGCCAATGGCATCTCCCACTGCAATTTAGGAGCAGACCCAACCCCACCCCACCCCCTCTCTCTTTCTCTCTCTCTCTCTCTTTGTAAACAATGACTATTACATTTATAAGGTTAGAAGGTTGTACTGGCAGGATTTACAACAGAAAGACTTCCATTTATCCCACAGAAATGCAAATTTAAATATGACAAAAATCATGGCCACTATTTTGAGACAGGAATTTAGCAAAGAGTTTCTGGATCCTTGAGAGCCTTGTCGAGAACACAAGTCCATTTCCAGAAATGGAAAAATCAGTCTGCAAGGGCTGTAAGGGGGAGCAGCATGGAGGCTTTGCTACTATTTATTACACTTCTTATTTTTTTTTCACCCTCAGGAGGTAGAGATTGGTAGATCTCTGAGAGGTCAAACCCAGCCTGGTCTACATAATGAATTCCAGCCTAGCTGGGGCTACATGGCAAAACCCTGTCTAAACATACATACAATATATATGTATATATATATATTGTATACATATATACAAAAGAAAAAAAAGAAACGAAAGTGCCCATTGAAATGATTCATCCCAATCAACCACCAGGTTGCATTTATTTCTGTTCTCCATAAGGAAAGATTTGGTGATGGTTAAGTAGTAGGTACTGTTTACCACCAAGCCCTTCCTCATTATGGTCCCTACCTTGGTATGTGGCTTCTTCTTTAGTGTATGCTGAATCATAGCTGAGTGAGAAAAGAAAGGAAAAATAAAACTGGTTGCAAATGATCTCTTGGAGGTAAATGTTGAGGTAGCTTAAACTGTTTTATTTCTTTGCCATTTTCTAAATCTTCTCTCATGACTGGAGAGATGACCCGGGGGTTATTAACATATGTTTCTTTTGCAAAGTGCATTAAATTTGGTTCCCAGCACCAAATGGGATGTCTCACAATGCTTGCTGTTCCAGCTACAGGGGCTCCAGCTCCCTCTACTGGACTTCACTGGCACTGCACTCACACATGCACATTCACATGCACATGCACACACATACACACAAATAAAAATAAATTGTTTAATCTTCCTCAATGAACACACACAATTTTAAAAATTAAACATTATTTCAAATCAATTCATGTGACTGTCTCTAGTATAGGAACACAAATAAATTTACATAATGATATTGCTGTATCTGATAAAGGGGGTAGGATGAGTAGCATTAGCTTTTTTTCCCCCTTCATCATTTTAGAGTCTAATCCACCATGTTTTCCTCATGCAATCATGGAGGTGGGAAATGTTTCTTAAAAGCTCAGAGGAAAAAAAATTAATGTTTGCTCTGTTTTTAAGACCTCTGCCATCCTATCTCTGCCCAGGAGAGATATAAAAGGTTTTCCTTCTTCTTCGGTACCCCAACAACTCCCCATTGCTACTGGTATAAAGCACAGGCATCGGGTGGTCTATCTGGTAAGCTCCTGAGATCATTTGAGCCCAGGATGTGGGTGAATCATTAAATCCCTCATGCCCTGGTGGTGCAGCAGAGGGCAATGTCCAGTCTTCCCACAGGGGGAATCTGCATAGGTTCAGATTAGCTTGCTCTTTTTGCTGCATAGACCTCCCCTGTGACTCTTTCAGATCTGATACTGAGGATGTGTACCTGGGCCACCCCAGGCTTCTATACCCCATTGGGCAGCAGAATGCTATAAGGCTGAAGATGAAAACAAATGCCCACCTGTGGGATGGGAAAACGTGGAGCCCCTCCCCCGCCTCTAACCCTTTACCTTACTTGACTTTCTTATCTTGCCATGATGAATGAAAGGCCACCCTTCTGTTTGCTTATTGTGTCTTTGCTCTACTGTGACCATAAGCTCAATGGGAGGGACTTCTTTTACTGGATGACATTTCCCAAGCGCCTTTACATGCTAAGCAGGTGCTCTGCCACAGAATGGGTGAATCAGTAGTTGCTGAGATAAAAGAGTTATGAGAATTGATGAGTTTTTCCTGCAGGGATGAAGATCTCCTTACCAGAACACACTTCTCGCAATGAGGACTACTGAGAAGTCAAGAAAAATGGCAATGGGTTTCTGATCCTACTGCACGTACTGGCTTTGTGGGAGCCTAGGCAGTTTGGATGCTCACCATACTAGACCTAGATGCAGGTGGGTGGTCCTTGGACTTCCCACAGGGCAGGGAACCCTGATAGCTCTATGGGCTGACAAGGGAGGGGGATTTGATTAGGGGAGGGGGAGGGAAATGGGAGGCAGTGGTGGGGAAGAGACAGAAATCTTTAATAAAAAAAAAAGATCTACTTCATCCCTCTCCAGAAGAGAAGAGGTAGCAACAAAAAGTTGCTTGTAACAGAGTCCCAGTTCTTACTTCACGGGTGTCCAATACCCAGAATGCTATCACCATGGGCTGGGTGGTGGTGGCGCACACCTTTAATCCCAGCACTTGGGAGGCAGAGGCAGGTGAATCTCTCTGAGTTCGAGGCCAGCCTGGTCTACAAAGTGAGTTCCAGGACAGCCAGAGCTGTTACATAGAGAAACCCTTTCTCAAAAAAAAAAAAAAAAAAAACAAAAACAAACAAACAAAAAATCACCGTGGTCTTCAGCCATTGGCAAAGGGTAGTCTTGTATATTGTCTGCACCAGCCATCCTCTCCTGGCTTACAGGCAGATGCTCCTCTGGGAGGACACAGAAGGAAAAGCACCCTAAACCAAGTTAAGTGAAAAACCACCCAACAAAGATATTTTGGATTAAAAAATTATTTGACGAACTCCGTGAAATGAAAACATATAATGAAACAATACATTGAGCAAAATCGTCACTACAGAAAGATAGACGTGAGTGGAAGGAGAGTCTGGAAGCCATTGTGATCACCAATGCTGATTATACTTTTAGAAACTGCCAATGAGTTTCTTGTCCTCATTGCCATTTTTGGACTGTCTGACTCTTTCTCAATGTGCAAAATTTACCTTTGTGCACATATAGAAAAATGTTTCCTGTAATTTAAGGCAGGAAGAATTGGACCTGAACAGGGTAGGCAGCTCATGGATAGAGCGTGCTTCAGCGTTCAGTGGGCATCTCGGTGGTGGAGAAAAGTCTTGACTATTGATTTTCACGGATTCTGGAAATAGGAACGCCACCACCATCAGATCCCTGGAGACCTTCTCTTGTTTCAAGCCTGGAATCTCCATGCTATTAATCCTTCTTGAAGTGACACTTTCCCTATTGCCCACCACACTCTCTGCAAAAGAGCTATGTCTGTTGTCAGCTGTTGTCGTGTTCCTGAGTTACTCTGCTTAGCACCCAGGCTCCAAGAGTAGTTGTGGATATTACGGTATGATGTAATTATGGTTGGCTAAAGGATTATTTATACAGGAATGATCTGGGACACGGTTATTTAGGATTCTAAGAGGCATTTGTGTGCCCTAACCACAAAAGAAGGGGCTACATTCTGGGGCAAGGATCGGTGAGCGACATAATCCTGCATGTGCCCAGGAGGGATTTAGAAACCCGGCGAGGCCCAATTCTAGAACTGTCCATCCTTCTTCAGGGTTTGCTGAAACACCGGAGCCCCTTTCTGCTCTCCTCTGGAGCAAGGCCTTCCTCGCATCTGCTGATCAGGCATTGACTAGTCAGACTGGCCTACACGGAACTGGAGACATGGCTAGATGCCGTGGTATTCCAGCTAGACTCTGGATTGTAGGAGAGGCTAAGAAACATGACTGGCAGTGATGAATGACACTTGGCCTTTCCGTGCAACTCTTCATGAAAATCTCCCCAGAGAGCTCTAGAGAGCTGCTACCAAGTGACTGTGTTAGCATATCAATATGTACCTCACGATAATGGATATAAAATCAAGCTCCTATTCTGCTCTTTTAATATCCCTTACCTGGTCCTGCTGCTCCTTTTTGCTGCTTAACAAAGGAAAAGCAAGGTTATTACCACCTGCTTCTTTCCATTGTTTATAGTCTTTCTGACCAGCCCCATGGATTGGCTCCGAGTGCACCCACACTTCCTGTGCTCCCACGCTTCCTGTTTTCTTTGCTCTACCTAGCATTTCTCCACTGCATTTACCATTATCTATTATGCTGCGCAACTGTTGGTTCATCCTCTGTCCCCAGACTGCAAGTTCCGTCAAACAGGAATTTTCTCTCTTTTGTTGTCTGCTTTACATGAACAAAGCTTGGCCTATAGGAGGAGAAAAGGAGAGAGAGAGAGGGTAGCAGAAGAGAAAAGAAAGGATAGAAGAGGGAGAGAGGGGAGAAGAAAAGAAACCAGGCATCCAGGACAAGAGATGAGTTTTTAAAAAGAATCTTTCCAATCATTTTATTTTAAATCTGAACTTGCATAAAAGGTGGCTAGTTGCATTGTATCCAAGCATCCTTGTCACTTGGACTTCAGATGAGCCCAGAAGGACCTTTGT
The DNA here is from genome assembly GCF_037038515.1 of Microtus pennsylvanicus. Lineage (NCBI taxonomy): Eukaryota > Metazoa > Chordata > Mammalia > Rodentia > Cricetidae > Microtus > Microtus pennsylvanicus. The sequence goes on from NC_134586.1 coordinate 22,638,358, forward strand.
TCCTCACTATCAGGTCCAGTGGCAACAGAATTCAGTCCTGTAACTTAATTTGCATTTTTCAGCCTTGTAGTGGCCACAGTCACAAGTATCTCCAAGAGGTTATTTTAAGGTGACAATAGGAAGCGGGTAGTGATCAATTATAGGGGTGCTAGGATGGATGGGGCCCTGACTATACTTCCTCCACCTAAAATGGTGGTGAAGTACAAGATAGGACCCCAGGGAATTCTGGGATGGAGAAACCCCAGTGGGGTACCAACTCCCCCAAAGGACACAGCTCAAAAGAGGACCTAAAAGAAACTTAAGCTTCCAGTTTCTGAGAAGCAGTGCCCGGTACGGTTCCCTTTCCTCCTGTGCGCTTTCGTTTTCCTTTCTGTAACTCTTCTTGGAGATCACGCACAAGCCAGTTCCCAGCAGAAGAGGAGCCATTGTGCTAGCTGAACACATGGTGTGCGCATACATTTTGCCTTGCCTGCCTCTTCTACCGCCAGCTGCGGGCTCACACGTTGGTGTGCTGGGACCCTGAGGATGCTATGCTGCCTGGCTGGCTTCGGCCGGAGGGTGCAGAGCTGGCTGCTCGGCTCCTCCTGCTCCGATCGCCACCACCCTGGCTCCTCTGGGTGGGCTCATCAGCCAGCTTGACCTTCTCATGCTCCTCCTTCAGGAAGAAGTCCACCAGCAAGCTCTTTTCTTTCTTGATCTGGTCGCTGATGTCCGTGGGGATATCAGGAATCATCCAGTCCACGAGGACGCTCAGGAACATCACTAGGTTCTGCCAAAACAAGAAAGAGATGTGAATGGTGAGGCTTGGCTTGGTTTGATTACACATGAGGTCACAAGTGGACATGAGCTCACCGCTGTCCACCCTGGCCCCTTTAGAGCGACCACCCTGATACTGAAGACTTGGTGAGAAAGAAAGGAACCAAACAGAATACTAGGCAACTCACTGGCTGAGTGATCTTTACCAGAGAGTCTGAGTGTCCTCTGGCGTCCTAACTGATAATGATGTCCCATTAGTAAAACTACCACAACTTCTACCTCCCTGGAGTGGCTGTCAGTAGTGATGAGTTAACAAGAGTCAAATAGTGACAATGGCAAGACATAGTAAGTGGCAGCTAGCTGGTGGGCCTTCCTTCCGGGAGACCCTGTAGCACACTGCTGCACCATCCACAGAGTGGCCTCACATGTCCTTCATCTTAACACTTCCAGGCTTGCTCTAGACTGGGGCTTCCAAGGAAGTGACCACAAAGCTCTAGACTGGAACCTCCGGGGAAGTGACCACAGAGCACAGTGGCCTCTGGAGGGCTGCGACTGTGACAGCTGCCCCCTTCATCTCCCCAGCTGTCTCTCTGTCTCCAATACCAGGGACCTTGGGTGTTTTTACCCACCCACCGCTCATAGTCTCCTCATTCTGCCGCTACCAGGGGCTCTGCTTCCAGACCTCTTTGGCTGATGCCAGGCTTTTGCATACACTTGCATGAAGTCCCCTGCTGAGTCACATCCCTGCAATGTACAGGTCACCTAGGAAAGCATTTCCTGGAAGCATTTTCCTCTGAGTGAATGACTGTCAGGCTACGGTGCCTGGTTTGGACCAATACAAGCCAGCATGTTCTAATTCTTGCTCATTTCTCAAGTTTGTCCTTCCCACACACTTGCCCAACACTTTCCTCAACCTGTGGTCATTTTCTGTTGTCTGCGAGCTACACACTTGTGTGTCTTCTCTTTGCCTTCCAGGAGACCAAAATAGTAATAGCCTTCATGGTCCTGGGAGCTCAAGGGAAGACTTTGAGAACAACTGCTTCCAGAGGCTCACTGGATTCAGAGTCCTTCTCTGCTCACTGCCAACGAGGTAAGAGACCTGCGACATGTGACATACGGGCAAGGGAGGAGATGGAGCTGGCGGAGGGGAGGGCAGCAGGGGGGTGTCTAGGCAAGCTTTCAAACATATCGCCTCATCTCGACAGAGGAAGAATAGCGTCTTCTTTAGGTGAAAGACAAGCTGGTGGGCTTCTCTACATCCTGGGCTGGAGTCTGAGGGGCAGGACACCCTAGAGCCCCCCAGAGACTTGCCTTCAGGGACTACAAAAGCCAAGGGAGCCGTAGAGAAAAGGATTTGGTTTTGTGCTCTGGCCTCTGCTCAAAGACCAGCAGGACCCTGAGTGGGAACTGGGGGCCCTGGAGCTCAGAGAATCTCAGCGACGCAATCGGAGCTGTGGCTATTGTTGAAGATAGGAATCACGGGCTCAAGTTTGCTATTCATTCCAGGGGTGGCGAGATGACTCTGCCGGCCCCTCCAACCAGATGTCTCCACGGTAAACAATGCTAACAAAGGAGAGACCCAAGAGCTCAGGAAGAAAGTTTCCGAACTTGAGCTCATTCTCAGGCTGACAGAAGGGATGTGCTGTTTGTCTGTCCCGGGGCTGAGACTCTGGTTTCAATAGTTCTACATTTTCTTTTCTCCTTCTCTGGTTTAAACGGGCAAGTGTCTCCACTCGGCAGCTTACTCTACATCTGTCCGATAACTTTACCCTGGGTTTTATTGATCTTTGGGCCAAGTCCACCCATTTGAGCAGCTCTCTCTGGGGAATCTTCCTGCTTTCCATTCCGTGCTGCCTGCCACATGTGAAGTTCCCTGGGCCATGGAGCACAAGTGGGCCTCTGTCTCCATCACCCTCTGTGCTTAGATTCAACCGACCATGGATCAAAAACAACAGACACCAAAATCGCACCGATCGGGACATGCACAGGCTGCGCTCATCAGTAGTTCCCAGATGAGACAGTCTGACACCTGCTCATGTTGAGTTTGCATCGCGTTAGTTATTACGTCATCTAGCAATGATCTAAAGTCTATGAGAGGATACTGGTGGGTTACATGCACATGTGGTGTCATTTCTTACAAAGGACTTCAGCACCCTTAGATTTGGGTGTCCCAGAGATACCAAGAGATGACTGTATTGTAAGCCTCTGGCACTATCACGGTCTTCACCTGGGCACCCTGCAGCCTAAACATCTTGTCGTCACCTGAACAACTCACCTGGAAGATGATCACAAAGGCCAGACGCGCAGAGAGAACAGACCAGTACTGCTTGGAAAACTCATATGGGTTCGGTGCCCAAGGTGGCTCTCGGTAATCCTTGAACCTGCCCAGGAAAGATAGGAGTGTTCAGGATGGGTGCAGACTGTGAGTTTGGAGAGATGGCTCAGCTGGTGAAGTCCTTGCTGCCCAGGCACGGGGGCCTGAGTTTGGTCCAACCAAAGGTGGGGGTGGTGGCATGTGATTGTCATCCCAGCACTGAGGAGGCAGAGACAGGCAGATTTTTCCTGGGACTTGTCAATCAATCTAGTGTAATTGGTGAGCCCCAGGTCCCAGTAAAAAACTCTATGTCTAAAAACCAAGATGGACGGTTCCTGAGGACCAACCTGAGGTTGACCTCTGGCATCCATATCATGTTCATAATATGCATCTACATACCCACATGTACCTGCACACACACACATTCACACATATACTTGCACACACACGCACATACACACATGTACCTGCACATACATACACACACACATACACACACATTCACATGTACCTGCACACACACACATACACACACATACCCACATGTACCTGCACACACACGCACACATACACACATGTACCTGCACACACACACACATACACACATGTGCTTGCACACACACGCACACATACACACACATGCCCACATGTACTTGCACACATGCACACACACATACACACACATTCACATGTACCTGCACACACACATACACACACACATACACACATGTACCTGCACACACACACATACACACACATTCACACATGTACCTGCACACAGCCACACAACTGCACACCATGTAAACATGAATGCACTAAATAGTTCAAATGGAAATATAAATAAACAGAATATACTGAAGTCAAGGAGATTCATCTACAGGTAAAATGGCAAGGTTTGAACAACAGATGAGCTCTTGGCTGTTAAGAGTTGGGAAATAGGAGATGGAGGGAAAATCCATAGCTCAACCAACAAATGTCTGTGGAATAAAAGAATCCAAGTCCACAAAAGTCAACCTGGGGATGGATTTTTCCTGTTCTCTCTCCCAGGCACCTCCTAAAGCTTCCGCTGATGTCAGGATATAGTTCCCAGAGGATTCTGCAGATAATGAGAGCAGCCTAGGTCCATGTGGCCGTCATGGCTTCCCATCATTCTGATAGGGGCTCCCAGATGCCTCATTCTGTTCTATGATCAGTCTCTGGATCCACGGAGATATAGGCACCAGAAGGTCGCACCAGAAGGTCACCCTAGGGTCCCCCTTAGCCAGAAGCTTTGAAGGTATCCTTGCTTCCCAGCTGTACCACTGAAGCCAAAGGAAAGGTGACCCAGCCCAAGATGAAGGTTGGGTGAGTTGGGGGATGGTTATAAATAACCGCCCTTAGTCAACAGTCTTTCTCATCAGTTGCCTTCGTGATCTATGCGTGTGCTTTATCAAACACCAATGCCTAAAGTGAGCTTCTCCCTCCTCGGACTCGCAGAGAAACTTCATGTTTTGTTTCCTGTCTCTGTCTTTTCACCCCGATTTTGCAATGAAATGTGCTACGGATATCTCATTTTCTAACCCTGGAAAAGTGACAGGGTTTGATATCAGCACTGGGACATCCACAGACCCATTTTCTTTATGGAATTCAATAAGGCTTTTCAATGAAAGTGCGAGAACCCCTAGAGTAAGAGTTGGAATGGCATCAGGCCCCCCAGCAGTGTGTGTGGCTGCTGAGGGAGGCAGAGTAGAGACCCTGCCCAGGGAAAGACATCATACATAAGACACACAGCATGGATGAGCACAAGAAAACACTTTTCTGCATGATTCTCTTGTCATCCTCCCAGTTTATTCATTCAGGTATCCCACATAGCATGGCAGGAACCTGGTGGACTCCCAGAATTCAAGTCTGTGGTCAGGAATTCACCGCCAGGAAGAGATGGAGGCAAGGTGAGGATGTAAGTCTGGCTGGATCCAGGCTAGTCCCTATTATCACAGAGCACCTCAGCAGCAGGTGAAGTTGGAGGTGAAGTTCATAAACAAAAGTTCTCTGGTTCCTTCCCTCGGCACCAAGGAACAATGGCCGTAAGAGGTCTACAGGTTTAGTACGATGGCTTCCGGCTTCCAAGGAGAGGCTAGAACATTTGAGGTCGAGGGAAAGCAATGTGTAACACAAAGACAAGGCCAGAGCAATGGAGTCAGTAACAGAATGAGCCAAGCTGCACGGCAGACACAGATCTTTCCACTAGCGCTTGGCCAGGGACCAGGAGCTTCCACCTCGCTGCCCTGCCGACTCTCCCACTACCAACAGCTGATCACAGCTGTCGCGAGCTTCAGTTGACATCTGGCTGAGAAGCAACGCTAACTGCAGCCCAGCAGAGCAAGGTATTCAGATCATCCCTGGCTGAGGACAGGAACAGGGAAACATTACACAGAATGTTTGCTAGTCGGGAAAGGGAGAGAGACGGCGGGAGGGGGGAAGGGAGGAAGGGAGAGATAGAGAGGAAGAAGGAAAGAGACAGAAAATCGGGGGAGAGAATGTGAGCCAATTGAATAAGATGTCTTGGGAATGAAGAAAAATCTTTCTAGACTTGCCTATTCTCCTCCTGTATGTAGAACAGTCTGCTCCTTTCCAGTTTTCTAGAGCGGGGTACCATCCCTGCCAGGGCTTGCCGTGAGGACATCCCTCCCCGGGCACAGCCCAGTCCCTCCGGCTGCACTGAAAGTCCATTTCTTCCCTTTCTTAGCTCTGGCTGGGAGGGAACAGCTGCTCCCTGAGCTTGGTATGAGAGCCACTGCTTACTCCTCCCCTTCCAGTCTGAAAAGAATCCATAAATAATCGAATTCGGCTTCCAACTCTGCTACTAACTTACCACAGCTTTTAGGACTGTCTCTTTGCCCTCCCCTGGTGTCCAAAACATGTTTTGAATCTAACAGGCATATTCATCGGATGGAGGATGTGGGGTGGTGGGGATGGCGGGGCCTGCACAGAGGTCTGTCCAGAAAGAGTGCCCTGAGAACCGCTCTACGCAGATAAGGAAAGGGTGACTCTGTTCTTTGGTACTGAAGCCACAGCATGGAAAATAGTGGTGGGGAGCTTAACGCGCTTAACATCGGCCGACGTTCCTCTTTCTTGACCTACAGTCAAGAAATGAGTGGATATATATATTATCTAAATGAATATGACACAAAACCTAAACTTTATTGTACGCAATAAATCAATAGCTTGCTCTAGCTTACCCTAACTCACCCTCATCCCTTCCTCCATCCTTCCCATTCTGTTCTGTTCCATTCTTTCCAAAGGCTGTTTGTGACCCACTGAAGTGATTTCACAATCTGCTAATGAACCGTGATTCATCATTTGAAGAGCACAGATTCCAGTAAGCTTGGGCCACTGGATACATAATGAGTTGTTTACATGCCAATGTAAGTTAGCGTTACGTAATTTTTTTTTCTTGAAATTTGATCCTAAGAAGTCAGGCTTATCAAATGTTTTCTCTAAGTAACTAGAAGGCACTCGCTAAACAAAGAGACAGTTAGCTTTAAGAATAGAAGTATCTTCAAAAGGCAGGTGGCTGATGGGCCTCATTGTTCGCACTGTTGAGGTAGGATCTGTGGTGTTTGTTTTGATTTTAAAATCTAGTGCTCAGCTCTGAGGGAAGTGTGTGTTTTGGAGACACCAAGTGAAGGTTTGAATACCGCTTCCAGTACCAAAATCCTCCTTGACTGTTCCGTAAGCGCCCAGCTCTTAAAGGCTTGGTCCTCTGTGTTGCTCTATTGGAAGGTGGTGGAACCTTAAAGTCGCGAGGCTCAACTGGAAATCTTTTGGTTAAACGGGGTATGAAAAAGGTTGTAAAACCTTTGTTCCTTCTCTTCTTCTCTCTTGCTGCCTCCACTATCTGCACCTTACCTTTCATGGTGTTTCCTTGACACAGACCCAAAGCAAAACTTCCGAAAAAAGTCAAATGCCCAAACAAACTTTCTATCTTTATAAGTTGCTCATCTCAGGTTTTTTTTTTTTTTTACAGTGACAGAAAGATGACTAACACAGTCTTCATACAAGTTACTCCGTGTCCTGACACCCGCTGTCCTCATCCACATTAGCCTAAGCCTTCTTTCCCCACGTTGCTAAGCATCAACTTAAAGAATTCGGTAACTGCCTGGTCCATCAGAGGAAACCACCCAGTGCAGGCTGAGTGTCCCTTACTAGAAGGGTTGCAGATTGCAGAATTTCTTCTTCCTATTTTGGAATGCTTGCTTACGTTTAAAAGGCATCTTGGGGATGGGACTGGAAGCAAAATCATGTCGCTCACTGATGATTCATGCACAAGACTGAAGATAGTTTTAGGTACTGCCCTTGACTCGTGGCACTCATGAGCAAAGTTTGTAGGGTTCAGTTTTCCACTTGCTATGTAATATTAATACAAATCATTCCACACTTCTGTGAGTTTCATATTTTGGATTTGTGGACTGGGGATACTGACCTGCAAGAGCCATTTTTTTCTCATTTTGCTGAAGATGACTTATAACTTAAGACACCTCTCACAACTTTCTCCAGTCATCCTGGCTTCCGGGAAAGGTTTCTGAAACTCCAGCCCCAGACCCAATGACCATCAGAGGATCTGGACACTGGCAGACACAGGGCCCTTCTCTGGGATTACATTCAGGTAAGGGACACACATAGGAGAGGCTCTGGCTAATGGAGGAGGCCCTGAGACCCGGGAAGCACAGCTTTTTTTCTATCATCTCCCATGACCGCCAACACCTGACAATCTCCCTTGGGCAGCATTGGTTTCCCAACATTCCCATGAGCAGCCACAACGCCAGTGAACTCGCTTATCTGCTTAGCTTCCTGTATTTGTTGGATGTCTGCCTCCCCCCCACCAAGGAAAGCAAAAATTTAACTTCAGACATATCAACTAGAGACACTCACCCCTCCTCCATTTCTCCTTTATTCTCCTGAGGATTTAATGTTATTTTTGAGAGCTGCTTTCTAGTCTTCCAAGAAAGACAGACTTTCACTCTTGAGACGACTGGGTCATCCAAACAGGACACGTGGGATTGGAGTGTCTCTGCCACCACATGAGTCAGGTGTGTTGTGTCTCTGAACCTTAGGGTTCTACTCAGAGAAAGGAACAGAGACAATGTGCCCCAGAGGGCTGAGGACACAGAGGGGGACACCTGCTCTCCCAGGCCAAGCATGGAAACATGTGTACCAGTGTGCATGCATACTCGCTGTTAAAGGAAGACAGTGAGAATTTAATAAGACAGCATAGCAAATATGATTTCTAGATGCTTGCACACAAAATAATGGACACAGAGGAATCTCCTGGGAGATAAAGTCTAGGGTGGGGCTTTGAAGAGTGGCTTTTTCCTTTCATACACAGATAGGTGCACACGGAATTATTTTCATAAGAAAGAAGTTCATAGAATTTTCTGCAGGGATGGGGATGGAATCCAGTGCATTCCAGGCAAGTGCTCTATTACTGAATTATATCATAACCACAGAGGAGCATACGTTTAAAATGGTATAATCACTCGCAATACTCAGTTGACTCCAATATGTTTTATACTGAGATTTCAAGAGCAAAATTAGAGTGTTAACTTTAACTGACTTAATGGACAGGCCTCCACATAACAAGCGAAACTGGTATTTTTTTTAAAAGCCAACTTTTCATTTCAGTTCTAAAATTACATTAATTCTATTCTGTGAAAAAATTACATGGATGGAGTTAAAGTTGAACATTACCTGAAGAAATAAGGTTCCCATTAGCTCAAATATGTTTCATTGTTATAAAACAAGCCCATGAAACCGCAATGTCAAGGTTCTGCAGTCTCAGCTATGTTGGAGAAATAGAAAAACGGGAGAGGTTGGAAGATGTCTGGGCTTGCACAGAAGTTGAGGTGGAGGTGGGACAGAACTGGAGCAGTGATGCGCAGTGTTCCCAGTTTTTGTAGGGCTGTATGCATATATCACATGAACCGTTAGATTTATTTTTGAAAAGCCCTTATTTTCACAGGCGTAGAAACTGAGGCCCTGTTACTTTGTTTTCTCACCACCAGGACAGAGGTCACTTCAGAAAGAAAGGACCCACAGTGGCTCACAGTTCAGTGTGGTGGGAGGATGGCTGTAGGAACTTGTTCATGTCTAATCCTGTGAGTACATAGAAACTGGACAGGAAATAGGGCAGGACTATCAGCCTCACAGCTCAGTGACCTACTTCTCCCAGAGATGCCCCAACTCTCAGGAGTTTCACAACCTTCCATAACAACACCAGTGGCCAGGTACCAGGCCTCCAAGTGCATCTGCGGGGGCACATCTCACATCTGAACCAAATCAAATGCATAGAAAGAGAGGGAAGAGAGAGCCCCGGCTCAGGAGTCCCCATTCTCTTTCCATCCTCACCTAGAGGGTAGTCAGGGACTGTGAGATCTGCCACAACTGTGGACACACAGAGCTGCTGAAGAGGAGGGGGGAGCCGAAGCCACACTGAGGGAGGGGGCTGCTAACCCGCCCTCAAGAGAAACTTTTTCTGAGATAAAGTGTTAGCTCCATAATGAATCAGTTAGTGGATGCCTTTCTTGACTCCAAAGAGTGGTGTGAAAAAAAAATTTTTTTAAATAGCCCCACTAGAATTCAATTTCATATTAATGCTGAAACAATTATGCACGATACTTTCAGACCATCTGAGCTGCTTTAAAAATGCCTTCTGAAAGCGGCTTGTGGCAGAGGAAAACAAGTAGAGGCAATTAGGAGCTGATGAGAACCGTGTCAATCCAACAGTTGGGAAAGATCAGGGAGCTGACACCTGGGAGAGCCGACCAACTCTGGTGTCACCATGGGGCAGATGCAAGGCAGCCACAGGCTGAAGGGAACACACCTCTTCAAAGGCTTTGCGCGGGACCTTGGGAATATGGAAGTGCTTACGCCCAGCAGAGAAGCCTAGCAGGAGCCAATTGAGGGTGCCTACTTCTGCATGGTCAACACCTCCAAACAGTGCAGCTGGGGTGATGGTGCCCATGTGTGTTCTTGCCCTGGTGAACTCCCTATTTCCTTCCTGCTGAGCCAGGAACTGAGATACTATTCAGGCTCCAGGGCATGGTGACTGCTTGACCTTGTCAAATGCTCACGAAGCAAGCCGGACTCCTGACATCTTGAGATTGATTAGGGGCAGCCGTGCTGGAGCAGGTCAATAGCTGACGTGAGAACGTCTCCAGAAATACTAGGGTGGCCTCTCAAATCTGCAAGTGGGTAGCCAAAGACGTGTCTTCATGTTTACCACAACCTTTAAGACCACTATCCCTGATAAGCTTGGGTTGGAGACCAAGACCTCAGTTTTATGCGACCATATTTCAGAGATTACTGATGGTTGATAATAAGAAGGGCCATCAAGTTCCCAAGACTGTTTGCCAGAAAATCAATGTAAACTTCATTTCCTGATGCAGAAGCAATCATAAAGTTGGGCTCCAGGGCGAGAGATACGCATCTGACTCTCAACAGTGTTTATCTCACTTTAGCTACCATATTCATATTCTCTCTCCCTCTTTTCCTCCCTCCCTCCCTCCCTCCCTACTGTCTCTCTCACACACACACACATTAGGTAGATATTTCCATCAATAATTCTTAAATCTGTTTGACATACTATACCTATATCATATGCCAACCCTGTTCCCTAGACATCACTTATATCTGAATAAGGCACCTCATCTTCAATGTTCTCCAGTCACCTTAACTGTACACCCAGACAACACCCCGAAGACTCCACACACATCACTGTGACCAACAGACTCTGGATCTGACGTCCATTTTCCCTTCACTTGCTAGCCTCTCCTCTTGGACACAGTGATCTTCGTGCTCCTCCTTCGCCACCCAGCACCCCCTTTGGCACTGCATTCTCCACCGTTGTCACCCTCATCCTGTTCACTAACCAGACTGGCTCTGCCATATGAATGTGGCGTTCCCACAAAACCATTCGTAAGCCAGACAGAACAGCCCATACCTGTAATCCACGCTTTAAATTTTTTTTCTCAATATGGAATAACAGTTATTACAAAAAGCTTGCCAGTAAATAGCGTCGTGCAGCAAAACTAACCAGACACAAAAATCTATGCATCTCAATGAACTTCTATACAGTACAGCTATTCTGAAGCTGCCGAGCTTCATATTTGATTTCACACTTTCACTATTAAATATACTTGTATGCACATATTGACTATCCAAAAATGCAAGATTGTGTCTAAGTTAAAACTCAGTAAATAATTAGCTTTATATCCTATTCTGTGACACAAATGTCCATGCTCTTTTGAGGGAGGAGGAGGCAAAGGGATGAGTTCAAAGCCAGCCTAGGATACATCATGACTTAGCCGTCCAGAGTTACACAAGACCCAATCTTAAGCAAACAAACAGACAAATCAAAGCATAAAATAGATGATTCCTGTGGCTACTGCATCCCTCTTCTTTGCGTTTCATCTCCTTTGAATGCTTCGCCCAAACGTTTAACTCTGAGTGAGATGCAGGGCTGCCCCTGCAGTGACGTCACTGGAGGTCACTAGAGTGGTATTTCGATCACCTGTTCACAGCTCACCTGCTTCATCTGGACTTCCTGATAGCACTATGTGGTGTTCTGTAGTGCAGAACCTGTATCAGGGTTTCAAACTCATTCGCACAATGATCCCACTATCCTCACTGGCACTGAACCTGGCTGATCCAAAGGTCATTCCGGACTGATCTTAGGGTGACCTGTTTCTGCACGTGCATTCTCTTGGCAGAGGCATAAATCACACCTCTTACATATGTTCTTACTGGTGATTCTGTCACTCACTGGCAACATGCTTCTTTTATTAAATCTTTCTCTCTAACTCTCTCTTTAGTGTGTGTGTGTGTGTGTGTGTGTGTGTGTGTGTGTGTGTTCTCAGGAGTACAGAAAGCAGTCTGTGATGACAGTCCTTGCTTTCCCTCCATCTTCTTTGAGATAGGGTCTTTCGTTCAGCACTGTGTATACCCAGCTGGCCGGCTGACTGGTCCGTGGAGATCCCTTTGTCTGTGCCTACCATCTTCCTGTAGGAGCATTGGGATTACAGGTGCACACTACTAGGTTGGGCCTTGTGTGGGTTTTGGAGATCTCAATTAAGATCCTCATACTTGCATGGCAACACCTTTACCCTCTGAGCCATCTTCTCAATCTCGGAGTAATTATAAAAAAAGGTAATATAACACCAGGGTTTCACCTACTTACACAGAAACTCTGAAGAGACTATTAGAGCTTCGTGCATAACTAGCTGGGAAACCCAGAGACTTTAAGGCAAATGCAGGAAGCTTAGCCCTGCATCTGCTGACTCGTGTCTTAACAATCCTTTGGGGTCCTGAGCCTTTGCAGGATGGACTGAATGGAAGGATGTCGACTTGATTCGTCATGGCAACTGATACCAGTTATGTGGAGCTTGAAAACACAGTAGCATTGACTAGAATGGAGGTGGGAGACAGAGAAAGATTAGATTTAGATTTGTTGGATGGAATTACCTTGTCCAGAATGACACCTACCCTCAGCTTCCAGTGTGGAGACATTAAAGTCACTGGTGTTTAGAAAACATGACTGTTACTGGGCAATCGCCAGTCAGGGGGAAGAAAGACCCATAGTGCTCTATGGCAGACAGGTGCTTTTGGATCTGGAAGACACAGATGGCATTAGCCTTGGCTCTAACCACATAACAACAGCAATCTGCACTCTTGGAAAAACGTGAGCTGAGCTTTAGGTCTTTAATATTAGAAGAATTCCCAGGCTTTCAAAGTCTTACCAGTTTCTTTTGATTCTTCTCTTTCTTATTTTCTTGTGTGTGTGTGTGTGTGTGTGTGTGTGTGTGTGTATGTGTGTGGTAGACTGAACAATAAAACAAGATTGTTTCCACAACTACTTCCAGTTATTAAAATGATTTTGTGATCCACACTTTTAAGGGCCCGTTTGTTTTGTGCAAATCCGAATCCTTTGACTAACTGACTTCGTGGGCAACACTAAAGCAGACCCAGATTCCACTAGAAGCATCTTGCAGTTCAGGCACAGACTCTCCACTCTAGAGAACTTGATTTTTGGAGCCACACACCCAAATCCAGCACCATGGACAGACAGTCTGGCAAACCAGCCAGATACAGCGGCCTGGGCAGTGCCTGGTGTAGGAATAAATCCACATGAACAGGACCTCTGAGGGCTGGGCACTTTGTAGACCCAGATACAAAAACCCTGGAATCTATGTTCATATAAATGAATGGATATGCCCACTTGTCTGCTGGGGGCCTGGTCGTTGCTATTTCATCTTTTTTTGCTTGGCTACAGTTAGGGTTCTAAGTTGAGAATGGCCATCTATTTAAATCAGAGGTCAACAATCTGTCTGGGCTGGGATAACCAAATTGTCTCATCACAGGGTCTCAGACTGTGGATCTGAGCTTAAGCATCTCTCGTAGGAAAGTCTGGCTTTGAGTCCCAAGGGGAAGGCGTGAGTCTGTGCCCACTGTTTTGTGTACACTGAGATTCCAATCTCACGATAGAATATCCACCCTCAAAACAAGCAAACAGTGTCGGTGGGAGGAGGAGCATAAGCTAGTGTAGTCTCTATGGAAATCAGTACGGGGTACCTCAAAAAAAGAAAATAAAACTACCAAGCAGTCTAGTTTTGCTGCCATGTGTACATCTCCAAAGCAACCCAAGTGAGCACACCATAGAGACAGATGCATAGCCATACGTTTTCGAGACAGGATCTCACTATGTAGACCAAGCTGACTTTGAGTTCACAGAAATCCACTTGCCTCTGCTGGGATTAAAGGCAATGCCACCATGCCAGGCTTTGGATGTTTGTGTTTATCACTGCTCTATTCCCAATGATGAAGAAGTGGCATCTGCTTAGATGCCCATCAACTGATGAATGACTCTGTCTCTGTCTCTCTCTCACACACACATACACACATACATACATATAAACACAGATATACACATAAATACACACACATATACACACACACACATACACACACACACATGGGCATTTGCATTCCACCATAAAGAATACTGAAGCTGTGCCATTTATAGAAAAATGAATGGTTAGAAACAGAGATCATCAGGTCAAAGGAAGCAAATCAGTCTCAATAAGCTAAGTACCAGAGGCTTCTTCTCACACACACAGATTCTATAATTGTTTTAAATGACATGAAACTAGAAAGGGGACTATTTGGAAGAGGGAGACCAGTGGGAGAGGAAGAAGAGACAACTAGGGAAATAAGAGGATAGGATGGCCAAAGTACATATGAATATATATAATATTTATTTATATTAAATATCATATTAATATATAATATTAAATATTTTATATTTAAATATAATAGTAAATATATAATATATTACATATAATATACACATTATAGAATAAAACACTGTTTTAGCTAATTCATGTATGCTTTTAAGAAAAAGAAAAGGAGGCCTCTGCTTTGGCAGGGGCACTGGTAAATGAAAACTTATAAAAATAAGACATGGCTAGAGGGTGGCCTGAGCAAGCCCCTGGCAGCCCCACAGCATCTCCCCCTGGCCTCTTATTCTGGGTGTTATTCCACATTTTCAGTAGATGAGGTGTGGTTTTTAACCAAGGCTTGACTGGGATTGCCTTGTGACAGGATATAAGAAGGATCAAACAAGACATCCCCCTCTGCTCCCCTGTCCTCAGCATTCCTAGAGAAATCACCAAGAGCTTTCCATATCTTGACTTCAAAGATTCCTGAAGTGGTGTCTTTCAACTACCTCTTCTCAATGCCAGCTTAGGAAATAGCCAGGAGGTAGGTGAAAACCACTGCTTAGGTTTCCGAACATCGTTGGCAATGCAACGTGACTGACATCAAACTCAGCACATACGGGTGCTAGTGACAGAAAGGTATAGAGCTAGACAGTGGGGGTTTTAATTGAGCACATTTTGGAAGATAGTAATGGCAACTAAAAGATGTTTCGGAGCCCCTGGAGTTGTATGGGCCAAAATGCTGGGTTTGGATAGCATGAAGAAAACATGAAAAGTTGGGCTATCTGGCACCATCTTCAATGTGATAAGATCATGTCATATGGATCCTTTTACTGTCCTGACTGCACTGAGATTCTAATCTCACCATAGTCAGAATCCCACCATAGATCTTAGAAGATCAGCTTCTAGAACCTTCCCTGACATATCAAGACAACCCCAGTTTCCCAGCCATGCCCAGACTCAGCCTCCCTCCTCTGTTTATCACCACGAACTCTTCAGCATACCATGTGGAAAAAAAAAAATCTCATCTCGCTTCCTCTTAATTCCTCTGTGACTCTAGTCCACGCCCAGCACGGGTCACATCTCAGTGATGTGCATCCTAGCTGCCTCCTTATGTTCTGCAAACACCAGTCCATCTTCCTCTCTGAAACTGCGTCGGTTCCCTAAACATGCGCTTTGTGTGAGTGATTCTCTGATGATAAGAGAATGCCTTCTTATCATATCACATTGTGGATGCTGGAAGATTTCACAGCTTCCGGCGTGTTCTTCATGCTATCCAACTTTAGCATCTTGGCTTACATGACCCTGGGAGTTCTGACATAACCTCATACCTTTTCCCAGTACTCTCTTCTCAAATGCCCTCCTTAGCTGAACCCCCACTGTCGGGCTCCAGGCTAGAGCATTTCGCCTTTCTGACACTCAACTCCTTACGGCCTATCCAGGAAGCTATCTTTTCTACTCTAGACTCTTGTCATCTCCATGTCATCTTTAAATAGCCATTGTGCACATGGGTCCTCATGTAATTCCTTGTGATGATTGGCTTTGTTATTTCCTATCTTTGACAAGTTCAAAGTTAGGTAGCACTTGATCTGCTCTGCAGCACCTATCAAAGGCACTTAATAATAATTACTGATTCAATTAAGTAAGTTCATAACAACTGGGGACGAATAGGAGACGGAGGGAAAAAAGAATGAACACCCCCCCACCCAAGCTCCTCTAAGAAACTCTTTGGACCACTGCCCTGGCCCTCCTCCCCCACGCTATTTTACCTGCAAAACTGAACCTCCTGGTCGAACTGTGAGTTTTCTGGCTGTGTTCCCTCCTTCAGCTGGCTGACGTTGAAGAAGGAGAGGGTGTGGTTCACAAAGCCATGTAGGGTCCCATTGTGACTATAGGAGTACTGGTACACAAGGCGGGGGATAAAGTCGGAGGTGACAGCGATGACAAAAGCCTAGGGGACAGAATCACAAGCATTGAGGGCTGGTGTGAATGGGTGGCGCCTGGAAGACACAGGGGTCATGTGACTGAGGGATGTCCACTTCGGGGTACACCATGAGAAGGAGCTACAAGGGTTGACGTGGAAGCATCTATGGTATACCCAAGCACCTGTCCCTAAGTTCATACAACCACAGTTCTGGACAGAGGAAATGACATCATCGGTCTGCCTCTAACTGGGACTGACATTGTTGTTGGCTGAGCCAAAACAGAGTTCAAAGTCTTCTGAGAAAGTCCCTTGTAATGATGAAAGTGGCCCTGGCAGATTGGGCAAGGGAGCTGGAGGCTGTGTACATCTGCCCTGAAGGACACTAAAGGGCCAGGAACATGGTTCCACAGTTGCCATCTCAATCAGATTGCCATCTCTAGACATTTTGCAGTGTCTGGTGCAATAGAAGCTGTTCCTTTATTCTTCTTTCAAAAGGGGAGAGACGGAAGGGGAAAGGCACAGGTCCTGCTAGATGGGTCATACACAGCCCACACAGTATCTGGGAAGTCTTGAGTGTTCTACAAATGGCCAAGAGTAAGCTGAATGCAGGTGAGCGATTGTATGTTTGGATGTGGAGTTACTTTCTGCAAAGAGAACCTTAAATCTTTGTGGCAGCTGTTTATACTATATTCTGCACCAACAACTACAGCCCCTTCAAATCTGCTTTCGGTATTTTTTTCTGAGCGTGTATATGTAAGTGGGGCATACCCATATTTGAAAATTAATAACTCACTTGTGATTGTCATAACTGCGGTTTACTGAGCACTTGTCTGTCCTTCCATTATCCCGCCTCCTTTTTAGAATGAGCCTACGTGGTCAATGTGATTCCTATGCTCTGTTGTTTTGATGAGTAAGCAAGACTTAAGAGAGGCCAGGGAAGCAAAATGCCCTGTCACTCTGATGCACAGATAGAAAGTATCGAGCACGTGGCTCAGAGTAATTGCTGACCCCTTTCCGATTGTGCGTGGTTTCTAGGCATGAAAACGGGTGCTTTCTACATTGAGGTATTCAACCTGCAGTGGACTGAATCTCCCTTGCCCCACGACTCTTGATCATTTATGGGCAGGTATCAAGAATCCAGGTGAGAACATGAACTATGTCTCTAGATATATACCTAGCTGGCTGCTGCTTTCTTAGGGGAAACAGCAAGAGGAGGTCCTGTCTGGCTATGGTCTATCCAGGGTATGAAAGCAAAGGAATTTCTCTGCATGTATACAAGTCTGTCGAGGCAGCTAAGAGGGTTCCACCAGGTAGGACCTCCTTTCTTCCTCATCTTAAATTAACCTACAGGCTGCCCAAGACCACAAAGGTGATCAAGACTTTGCACTGAGGATATGGGGGAAGCATGATTAGGAATCGCAACCCAGGCAACATTCCAGGCTCTGTTTAACAAAAGGGTAGAGACAGAATGGAAATAGGAAGATGTGTCAATTTCTTTCTTCATTATTCTTGGCTCCAAGGGAAGATCTGCTTTTGGCTTTTAAGGCCAAGGCATACGGTCAGATGGACAATTGTCTTTCTCTTACTGAAATGAAAAGTGAAATCTCACTGCCAGGCAACAGGCTGCAAGGTCCCAGTGTGCCAGGAAGCAGGAGTCTGTCTAAAACAAAGCTCCTGATGGGAAAAGCTGGGAAGTAATGGGATTGGTTCCTGCTTCGAAGGCCGGGCTCTCTAGAAGCAACTCCCATCCAGCTAAGGCATCCTGAATGCAAGCACTTACATTGATGATGACAGAGAACTTGCCAATTCCAGAGAGAATGTCAAACCAAATTCCTGTAAGACAGAAGTGCAGGCATCGCTGGTTAGTTCTGCCCTTGGCTCAGAGACAGCAAAGCCATGGAATGGAGTGAAATTCTGTAGGCAAGTTACCTGGGAAGCCTTTCTGTCCTCCTCCCAGAACTGGGCTTGCACAGAAAAGCTTAGGGTGGCCCTATCTGAAAGCTAAGGGAACAACTGGGGGTACTTAATATACCGTCCACAGGCCTCCCCAGGTTCAAGATTGGGAGCAAGGCATAAAGAAAGGAGGGCTGTGCCAGCCTCCTGAACTCTGCAAGGCACGTGGTGGGTGGAGTCACACCAGGGGGTGGGGCATGCCAGGCCTCTAAGGGGGTACATACCAATATCTTTGGTCCTCACAGCATCTGGGCGTCTCAACTCTGTAACGAACTTCTTTGCATCCAGCCGCACCTCGATGACGTTGTTGAGGAGGGCAAACACTGGCGCCAGTGGGAAGGAGGCCACAAAGAGGGTGACAAAACCAAACTGGATGACTAGGAGAGATCATGCAGGAGCGCATCAGCAGGGAACTGTGGGTGTGAACAGTCATCTCTACTCTGTGGTCCCAAGTCCGCTCTATCAGGTTCCTGCCTGCCTGCACTCTGGACTTCCTTCTCACCGCTGCAGCCAGGGCCAGGGATGCCACTCCAAGTCAAAGCTCGAGATTAGGCACAGCAGGCAGAATAAAGAGATACATGACAGGGACTCCCCCCTTCCACCACTGCAAGCTAATCATATGTGGCTAACTTACGGGTTGGTAAACTCTGTAAAGGGCTAAAGAGGAAAGATATTGAGATCCATGGTCTGTCTTGTCTTGTCATAGCAACTCACTTCTGCCATTGTTCGCAGCCATGGCTGTGCTCCCAATAAAGCTTTATTTACAAAAGCAGTCTACAAAATAGGCTGAAATTGGCCCTTGGCTGTGAGTTGCCAGCCCTTAACATAGCTTCAAAAACTACTCCCCAAAGTTGGATCCCCCTTTTTTTGAGTCAAGAGTCTTAACTATATAGACCAGACTAGCCTTGAACTCCTGAACCTCCTGCCTGAGCAAACCTACCCCACCCCAAATACTGAGATTATTGATGTGTACCAGACCCTGCTCTAGGGTCTCCTTTTCCATAGAGAGAGCCACTGCTTTTATTTGGAAAGGATTCATTCATCACACATTTATTGAGAACTGGAAAAAAATGTCAGGCATTGTGCCAAGTATTGAGGGAGGCAAAGGCCTGGTCATGTTGTAGAGGAACCGGGTTTAGAGGGGAGGGGAGGAGGAGAGATGACTTGTTCAACAGGGTTTTGCAAGTATGTTCCAAGACAGGAAAAAAGGATGTACTAGAGTCAGAGAACTGAAAGAAACAAGACCTAAAGTCCATCCACTCAGGGTGGGGACTAAAAGAAAGTGTCCCTGTGGATGACCTTAGCACCATCTAGGAAAAGGCTATGTGGCGACTAAGAGCCAGAGAGCACTCTGAACTGTAGGAATAGCGAGCCACGGCGCTCGGCAGCCACCCTGCAGCTGCAAGGTGTCTCGCTCCACCTGGACCCTTGCCACAGCCTCCCACCACCTTCCTCGGCTCTAGTCTCCCAGGCTTGCAGCACACAGACGTTGTCATTTGACCCTGTCACCTTCCTTCCCATAAAAATTCCTGTGTGACCCCCTTTAGTTACTGAATAGAATCCAGAGTCCTTATTTTGGCACGCGGGTGATGCAGTCTTTTCTAATCCGCCTCTCTAATCTCAGCTCCAAAATGCCCCCACGTAACAGCCCTGCCCCTGCCTCCAGGACACACTTGTCATCCTTAGAGTTTCCATGGAGCAGACCCCCTTTCCTTCCCCTGTGCACACAGCCATTCTCCAGCTGGTCAGTTTCTGTGGGTACTCAAGATCAGACCAGTCCAGAGCCTCCTGCCCTGAACACCCGCTCCTGTGCTCCCAGCTCTGTAGCAGCCAGTGCTGGGCACTGCTGGGACTGTATATACTCAGGTGGCTTTCTCTGCTGTAAGGCGTAGACATTGTCTATGCTGGAAGCTTGTTACAAATTTGCTCCTGGAAGCAGCCTTGTCGAATTCCCTACACTAACAGAGGCAGGTACCAATTGTTTGGTGCCCCAGTTACAACAAGTAAAATTAAGAATCATAAAACACTGGGCGGTGGTGGCACACACCTTTAATCCCAGCACTTGGGAGGCAGAGGCAGGTGGATCTCTGTGAGTTTGAGGCCAGCCTGGTCTACAAGAGCTAGTTCCAGGACAAGCCCCAAAGCTACAGAGAAACCCTGTCTCGAAAAAAAAAATCATAAAACAATACTTACCTGATTGGCATCTCAGAAGGCACACAGAAGTGCTCACAACACATATAATGTCTGCATGTCTGATACTTAATAATTGTTCAACAAATGTTTCATGTGGGAGCTGAGGAGATGGCTCAGTGGGTAAAGGGCTTGCTCCCCCAGGGTCCCCTCCCCAGCACCCATGTGAAATTCAGGTATATTAGCGCATGTCTATAATCCCAGTGCTGGTTATGGGAGACAAGTGGACCTCTGGGATTTGCTGTCTACCCAGTCCGGTCTAAATGTCAACCTTCAGGTTCAAGGACAAACTGTATTTCAATAAGTAAAGAGCAATAGAAGGAGATGCCAAAAGCAAGCCCACCTATGCCTTTCCCACACATACATATGCATATGCCAAGACCTAAATAGTAAGTTATTTCTGTAAGTAAGAAGTTAGTTATGTATTATATATACTGTTATTCTTAGTGAAATACATATCAGCATGCAGAAATGATTACAATGTATACTGTATAGCTACATGCTAAACAGACACAAGCTTACAGTTTAGAGACTCTGAGGATATCCAGATCTGCACGTGTTCCTAACCTGACACAGTCCTTTGTCTATACTTCCATCTACACGGAGAGCTCAAGGGAATCACTTTAAATTCCCTAAGGTGCTAGAAGGCTGTGATTGTGGGGCCCTTAGACAAGCTTCACCATCCCAGGATAGTCAGGCGAAAAATAAAAAGACAGGATCCAAACTCGTAGCTATGTGTCTGTCCATATACAGAACATAAGCCAACCCTGGGAAAGCTCCCAGAGGAAACGCACAACTCTTCCCAGTCAAAATGCTTCTGATTTGACAGGTTTGCAGGCTCACAGGTGTGGCCACTGCCTTTGCTCATACAACCCCATCTTCTGCCTTATCCTAGATACCCAGTGGGTTCTAAGAGACCAGCAGGTGTCATTAATGACAAGATGTCTCTAATACTTAAAGGTTGGACTCCTGGAAAGGCTAGATGGTAGTGGGGGTGAGGAGGGGCAAACAGATCTCCAGAAACTCCCTCAGATAAGCAATGGCAACTGCAGCATCTCGGGGCTTCCTAGATGGCTCTGCAGGCCAAAGCACTTGCCACTCAGCCCTGATGACCCCAGCGCGACCTCCAGAACCCACATAAAAAATAGGTACAGAAGAAATGTGCCTGTAACGCCAGCATTACAGCAGCAAGCCAGGAAGCCGAGATGCGAAGGAGCTCATGGACCAGGCGCTCTGGGGTGGCCAGTGCAGAAACAAAAGGGACTCTGCCTCAGATACAAGGTGGAAGGAGAGAGCTGACGCCCACAGTCTGTTTTCTGATCCCCGCATGCACACACACACACACGCACACGCACACCACACATCATAAAAGCTTGGAAAGCATCAGTACCTGGCACATCTTTCAAAAGATGCTTCACAGAAAATGTAATTTGGAGGTCATGGAGCAGGACTAGGACAGATGGAACAAAGGGGAGTGGACCCTGACCCTAACTCTAACCAAGGAAACTAAACAGGTTGGTCTGTAACACCCATGTCTACATTTAAATACATACCTGAACTCATCACTCTTTAGCGTCTGAAGTTAGTCGTCTCAGTTCAGTGAGTGCAGGGCAAACCTTCTAACCATAAGAAACTTCCTCCAGAAGAACCCTGTGGCAACCTCAGAGCCCCAAAGGTCTTAACCAGGACACTGTGGGGTGGGAAGGGGCAGTTAATCTTTCCTGTAATATGTCCTTACCCCCTGCCTGTGAATGGCCCTGGGAAATCCAGCATCCTTGATGGACCATGAAGGAAGCAGGAGTTTTCACTTTTCACGCTTATCTCTTTCTTATGAACCTCGGGGACATTTAGTCAACTGTTATCCTATCCCCAAGGGTAGCCCCGAGTGTTTGCTCTCTTGCCTTGACAGACTACCCAGACATAAGCTCTTCTCTTAACATCACTGCTTTCTGGTGCAAGTGTGGTGTGTTTAGTAGTTGCCACTCGTTATTCCAATCTCCTAAAAAGCTCTGGTCTCCCACCCTGCGTGTAAATGGGTGTGCTTAGCAGGGACAACCTCAGAAGAGAGGCACAGGGTACCCTGGCCCCTTCTCTACACATCCTCTGATGTCTCAGGTGCTTCCAGCTTGGACTGGGCACCCTTGAACGTTTCCAAGAAGTTATCTAAAGAGGTGGGAATAAACAGCGAGTCTTTATTTAATCTTGGGGAGAGAATAAAATAAAATAAAATCATAACCCTCTAGCGTGCAGATGCCAAATCCAAGACTTGCTCCTTTCAAGGGAAAGTCTGGAGGGCTGAGTCAAATGGAATCCCTGCTGGGTTCACTTCAGATGCAAGGATGCTGGCCTTCACCAACACCAAGATTTGTGTCTAAAAACAGCCAGCCTCCCTTAGGACAAGAGCAACACCGGAAATCCTCAGTGTGGCTCCATAATAGAAGCCAGCTTGCCTGGGCCAGTGGCAGATTAACCCTGGCCAAGCCAATTAGGGAAGAATCCATAAGTTGATTTTCAAGTAAATCTTTACAAAGCCCCGCCGCCATATAGTGCTGCAGAAATGCCGGTTGGAAGCAGGAAGCCTGGAAACCCATCTGGGCACAAACTCCGTGGGTTTCCTCTGTTGCACTCCAGCAGCCAAGAACCTTCCTAAATAACCACCAGCCTTCCACTGCCTGATGCTGGAGACACTTAAAATCATGAGTGATTACCTGGGCTTGGGCTAAAATAACAAGGAGGAGTGAAAGACACTAAATGAGGCAGCAGCCAGCAAGGACATTTCAGGACAGTCTACTTGGTGAAAAGAATGAGCGGTGTAGCAGAAAAAGCAGAACACCCTGGGCACGGTGGATGGAGAGATAACAGTGGAACACAACTCTGATTGTCACTCATCTATTTAAGAGTCATCAATGGAAATATCCTCCCTGCCAATGTGTGTGCACACACACAAGCATGCATATAAAGTCCAGAGCCTTCCATTGTGTGTGCGCACACACAAGCGTACATATAAAGTCCAGAGCCTTCCATTGTGTGTGTGCACACACAAGCATACATATAAAGTCCAGAGCCTTCCATTGTGTGTGTGCACACACAAGCATACATATAAAGTCCAGAGCCTTCCATTGTGTGTGTGCACACACAAGCATACATATAAAGTCCAGAGCCTTCCATTGTGTGTGCGCACACACAAGCATGCATATAAAGTCCAGAGCCTTCCATTGTGTGTGTGCACACACAAGCATACATATAAAGTCCAGAGCCTTCCATTGTGTGTGCACACACACAAGCATGCATATAAAGTCCAGAGCCTTCCATTGTGTGTGTGCACACACAAGCATACATATTAAGTCTGGAGTCTTCCATTGTGTGTGAACATATACAAGCATACACAGAAAATCCAGACCCTTGGCCTGGCATTCACAGCCCATTACAATCTGACCCAGACTTACTCATTTCTTCCTGTCTAGTCTGTATTTTGTTCGTAGGGCTAGTTTTAGTTGGAATGCTTGAGGTCAATTCTACCTGCTTTCCAACCATCCCAAACCATCTGTGCATTTGGGAGCCTCGCTATACACCGCCACTCTAATTTCCTCCATGTTCTGCAGAGTGAATTGTTACTCATGATTCAGACTCAACTCAGACTCCCCCACCCCGCCCCCATGAGTCTCTCCTTCCCCACTTCCCCAGCTAGACTAAACTGCTGAAGGCATCTCTAGACCCTTCCATGGAGTCCTAGACACGCCACTCCCTAGGGGTGGGCAGGCCTTGAGAACAGATATTATATTTCTGTATTCCACCCTTTACTGCATCTATATTGCCCTCTGTGGTGCTTGTTATGTAAACAGATATTTAAATGTTATCTATTTTACAAATGAAGCTCTCTCTCTCTCTGTCTCTCTCTCTGTCTCTCTCTCTCTCTCTCTCACACACACACACACACACAGCAAAAAGCAAAACTAGTTGCTTGCTGTGACAGGCACAAGACACTTCGCAGAAGGTCAGAAGAATGCCCCAATGCTAATGAATATTATGATAACCCTTTTATGCCCCTCTCCCTTCAGTTTAGTAAAAGCAGAGACTCCCATTGAGGAGAACTGAGAGCTGGAGCCTTCAAATAGACCCCATTGCTAGAGACACCACAAGACCGTGGTTGCAAGAGACAAGGATCAAGCTGGAACAGATCTGGGAACCCCCATCCCCTGCAGGAAGCATTTAGTGTGCCAGAGGATGCTTCAGGTTGACAAAGGCATCAGCGATCTTACCCAGTTCTGAACCTAACAAACTATGACACCATTCTGCCAGGCACAATGAGCCCACCTGAACAACAGTGACCAATGGCTCTCCGATTGGATTTGATCTTGGCTCAACAAGCAGGAATCCACATCTGGTACCGTAAACCCAGCTGAATGTCCATGCCTGAGGAAGCCATAAGCCCCAGCAGATAACTTTCACCTAGAGTTTTGCTAAATGATAGTAAGTTGCCTAAATATCAGTGTTTGTAGCCATACGCAAACTTTACTGCAGGGCCCAGTCAGTGAACAGTGATGAATACAGAGACTCATATCTGCCCAAGATACTGAGAATGAGTGGTAGACAAGGGTTCAGTTCTAGACAAGATGTTTATACCACCCCAAGGCTCAGGGAACAGAGCAGGAGATGCCATTAAAGGAGTAAGAGGCAGAAGATAGTGAGAAATGCCACCTGCTAGACACGGCAGAGCCCTTGAAATCATGAAGTCATAACAGCTATGGGCACTGGGCCTGAGCTGAACTGGGGCTGCCAACAGTCAGTCATGTATGAGGGAGGGACTTAGGGGAACTTTCCCCTTACTTCTGAGTGACCACTGTTGAGCCTACTGTGCCCCAGTATGTAGCTTGGCACCCTGGTCACACAGGTCTCCCTGATTAAACTCAGTGGGTCCCAAAGCAAAATGAAGGCTACAGGTGGGGGAAATGGATGTGTGAAGGGGAGGGAAATAAAGGGGGGGAGTGAGAACACCAGAATGCATTAGACACATAGATGAAATTATCAATGAGCTGATTTAATTAATAAAAATGAAAACTCATTAACATTGATGCTAAAAATAAGATTATATAAGAAAACAGACAAATATCCAACTTCATTATGAATAATACAGATAAGATCTACTGAAAAGATAGAAATGGTGAATAGCGAGAACCCTTGGTTGACAATTGGGTGATGCCAAGCAAAGGCTCTCAGCATAGGACCAACACAGGGACAACTGGGAACTGCACTTTCTGGTTGACTGAGGCCCTGAGGCTCCTGTGCCACCAATGTCCCACTGAGGCACAGAAGTGCTCGTCTAGGGGGCTTGACTGGAAAAGGAGTGGTTCCGTTGGATCAAAGGTTCTCAACCTTCTTAATCCTGTGCCTTTAATATACTTCCTCATGTTATGACCCCCAGCCATAAAATTATCTTCACTGCTACTTCATAATCATAATTTTGCTATTGTTATAAATCATAATGTAACTATCTGCTATGCCATGACCCAAGGGTTGAGGACTCCTGAGTTAGATTATAATAACTCGGAAAATCATACATGTTGTGTTTCATGCTGTTAGATGTCACAGGAGAATCCTGAAACACAGTTTCAAACACTGCGCATAAAGAATTAGTTTTTGTTGTCTCTTGCTCCATTTGTCTGGCTTCATTTTCTACTGGAGGATTTGTCTCTCCATTTTCATCTTAAGAAAACAGAAATAAAAGTGATACCTTAATGGCCTTCCTTTTGTGACCCAGTGGCGGGTGAGGCAGGGGAGCAAGGATACATGGTGTGTTTGTCTTTTTACGGAGGAGACAATTTCTCCTGCTGAACAGTTTTGGAAGAGCCCACAGCACTAACCCAGTATTGTTTCACAAACCCACATTTTAAAGCTATGTCTCACCATTCCTGTGGTGGTTTAAAAGAAAATGGCCCTCAAAGGAAGTGGTGCTATTAGGGAGGTGTGGCTCTGCTGGAGTAAGTATGGCTTTGTTGGAGGATTTACGTCACTGTGGAGGCAGGCTTTGAGATCTCATATAGGCTCAAGATACACCTAGTGTATCAGTTCACTTCCTGTTGCCTGCAAGATGTAGAACTCTCAGCTCCTCCTCCAGCACCGTGTCTGTCTGCATGCCACCATGTCCCACCATGACAATAATGGACTAAACCTCTGAAACTGTGAGCCACCCCAATTAAATGTCTTTCCTCTATAAAAATTGCCATGGTCATGATATCTCTTCACGGCAATAGAAACCCTAAGGAAAGCAATCCCCTTCTCCTAAGAGTGTCTAACAACAAACAAAAAAGAATTGGGAGCATTGCTGGACTCAGACTTGAAGGGGGCAGTGGGAAGAAGGGAGTACATGCTACATCCTCAGACTGAGCCTCTGATGCGGGCGGGGGGGGGGCATTAGCACAGGTGACAAAAGTATGACTTCTCAATAGCTACCATTCACTCCCTCACTTGATCTGTCATTCATTCAACAAACATTTACAGAGTAGTCGGCTCCCTGGACTTCATGCTCACTGCCAGAAAACAAAGATTAACTGTGCTATGGTTTGAATGTGCTCCCTTCCCCACCCAGTTCATGTGCTATTATCATAGGATCTTTGAGAAGCAATTTAACCACAAGGTCTCTGCCATTGTGGATGTGTTAATATCATTCTAGAATGAGGTTCATTTTTAGAAGAGTGCTTTTATTTAAAAAGTAAGTTTGTCCCTTCTTGTTCTATATTCTCCTGTGCTTTCTTGACCTTCTGCTTCCCACGGTGGGCTGACACAGCCAGGAGGGTCTCATGAGTGGCTCGGACTTCCGAGACTCCAGAACCATGAGTCAAATACATTTTATTGTTTATAAATTACCCAGCCTGTGACATTCTATTATAGCCACACATTTTATTATAGGATAAACAGATCGCTATCTACTTTTTAAGAGCTCCGAGGAAGCATGGAGGAAGAGGAACACATAAACACCCATGACAGTGTCACAGAGTTGATCTGACACTGGTGGCCATGTTAACACACTGCTGCGGAACATTGGCCACTGTCTTAGGGAGGGTTTCTATCCATGACCTAAAAGCAAGCTAGTGGGGAAAGGGTTTATTTGGCTTACACTTCCAGATCATAGTCCATCATTGCATTGAAGGAAGTCAGAACAGGAATTCAGGCAGCTGGAACCTGGAGGCCGGAGCTGATGCAGAGGCCATGCATGAGTGCTGCTTACTGGCTTGCAACCCCTGGCTTGCTCAGTCTGCTTTCTTATAGAATCCAGGACCAGCAGCCCAGGGATGGCACCACCCACTATGGGCTGCGCCCTCCCCCACTGATCACTAATTGAGAAAATGCCATACACCTGGACCTCATGGAGGTATTTCCTCTACCAAGGCTCCTTCCTCACTGATGGCTCTAACTTGTGTCAAGTTAACACACAAAATCAGCCAGCACAGGCAGGAATAGCTCGCTTCCCCAGCAGGGCCCCTGGAAGGTACCACACAATTGGTAATCACTGTGTTTGGCTTGAAGACCACGCAGAAGAGATGCGGATGGTCTGCCCGATGATGCTGCGACTCAAGCTCTTTTCTGCCTGAATGACTGACATTCACAAGCTGACTCAAAAACAAAGGCAGCAAATTAAACTCAACTCCATTCTGTATGGGGTTTACACAATGGACCAGGCTCCATTCGGAAACTTCAGGAAGCCCAGACCAGAAGGGACAGGCTTATAGTATCAATTTAAATATCAAGAGTTTGCCACATGAAATATCAGTGCAACACCCAGAGAGACCTCTAAGGTCCACTTGGCTCTGAATGTCTTCATTTCTTTGTCCCTGAAGGAGACTCAGTTACCACTCCTCTCCTCGCTCCCCAGCCCTGCAACCAAACAAGAGAGAGAAATGAGCTGTTGAGATCAACTGATTTACTTCTGAGAGACACCTGGTGATTTCCAGTGGTTTCTGGTGGATACACACATGGAGTGATCTGTTCACTCTTATTCACACACACACACACACACACACACACACACACACACGACTAGAGAGTGTGAAGGGCAGCCATAGGCTTGATTACCCCTCCTTCCCTCTACCGCATCTATCACTATGGCAAAGCAACTGAGAGACAAAGGCCAGGAATTCAGGAGAGACCTGAACAGCGCTTCCAAAACATTACAACGAGGACCCTTGTGTGTTTTAGTCCTTTTTCTCCAGAAGGCTGCGGAAAAGTCAACAAAATGAAAATAAAATTAGATTTGAAAATACAATAAAGTTTATGGAAATTTTATTGAAAAGGAAATAACTGGGAAAACACAGATATGCCTACTCCGGGGACCTATAACACGGCTACGACAGGTTGACAAAGCTCCCTTCTGAGTTCCCTGGTTGTACGAGAAATAGAAAAGCAGACTGGTTCCCAGTGTGTCTTAAACAAAGAGGATCTTGCACCTGCTCAGTCCCTCATCACCCATTCCTGTCTCCAGCCACTCATTCCTTTCCCCAGCACCGGCCAGGCACCTTCTGTGTGGCAGACGCAGCAACAGAGGTGGAAAGGAATATAGCATCCAGGTAAGGCGCCTGTTCTAAGTCCCAGTGGGAGGCGGGAGGGCTACAGGGTGCAGACAATGTCAAGCAATGTCTACCTCGGAAGTAAAAGGAGACAAGTGGCCTGGGACTCACCCTCTTTCCCAGAAGCCCTGGAACGGGGCCCTCTGAGCTGCCCGGACTGCGGTTAAGTGCCATTTAGAAAAGGGGGCAGGTACCCAATTATCCAGTGGGATGACTCAGTTCCTATAAACAGGATGACTCCGGGGAAAGGAATTTCCCGGGGCTTTCAGCCACTGTCTTGGAGCACACACTCCTGAGTTTTGTTCCACTGGCTTTGTGCCTTGCTGGGGGGGGGGGGTGCAGGAAGCGAGAGGAAGAAGACCCACCCTGAATGGGATTGCATCTTCCCACCAATGTAAGCGTCTCCGTCCCCACTCCCAGCACCAACTTTCCACATTTGTTGCATTTGCATGGCTCGTGGTGTCAGGAGCATGTGGCAAAGGTTACTCATGTCATGTCACAGCCGACCCAGAAGCAGAGAATGAAGTTGGAACCAGAGTTCTGGATATAACCTTCAGCAACTCCCTCTGGTGCCTTACTTCTAAGAGCTAAGCCCGTGCTCCAACATGTACCACAGCCTTCCAAAATAGCACCGCTAGATAGGAACTTGACGTTCAAAACACGAGGTTGGGGGGTTACGGTTCAGATTCAAACCACAACTGCCAGAGCATCTGGTCTCAGGATGACACATCTGGATCACAGCGCATCACTGCATACAGAGATTCTGCACCTCTAGGTGGGACAGGCCATCCCAACTGAGTCTGCACAGCAAGGGGACTCCATGAAAGGTGATGTCTGTAGGGCCTGAGTACCATTTGCTTTCATTCACCATCTTTTTCCTTCAGCAGCAAACACTCATGGAGTGTCTACCATGCCTATTCTATCCCCAAGAAGCCTTCCCCACCCATGAGAGGATATTTTGAACATAGGCCTTGTCTTCAGGTGGGAAAGGCCCACAGTGCTATCATTGATTTATCAAGATAAAATAACAATGAAATTTTATCAAGAATTTCATCTGGACCCTGTCACTAAGTATATCATTACAGGATTAAATTTGGGGCTACACCCCCCCCTCCCCCCGGCTTCCAAGTTCTGCTCTATAGGTTAAGTCTAACAGCGACAAGTGTTCAGAGAACTTGGCCTGTAGCTCTTCTAACAGCAGAGGAATTTCTCCTCCTTGGGTCCTTAGGGAAAGTCCATAGTTGGGCTGTGAGAGAGTCCTATGGCAAAAGAGCTTTGAAGCCTCCTTCTGGGGTTGGGGACCGTGATGATTAACACTGTGGCCTGCTCCTGGGTCAGCTTTCTCCCCCCCCCCCCCCGCCAGCGTTGGGGGAGGGGAGTTACCCTTGAAGTCTTTCTTAGTAAGCTCTTCAGGAAGAGGGTTTGATATTGGAGATTCCCTTGAAAGCCTGCTGCTCCCCTCCCTCACAGGTCTTTCCAGTAATCCCTCAACTCTCAGGTTTCCCTTTGTCTGGAACCAGCCCATCCCCACATCCACCGCTGCCCCCAGGAAACTCCCTCCTCCTCAGAAGGACTTCCAGCCTTCCCACTCCAGCTTCCCCTTCACCTCAGGCCCCTCCCCCAGATCTGTGTCTGCCCCCCCCCCCCCCAGGTTTCCAGCCCAATTTAGAAAAACGTAAATATAATACATCTCTCCCTGCTGCCGCCCCCCACTGATGACCTGCCCTGCCATTACAACAGACAGGCTGCAGTGGGCTCAGCACACTTCCTGTCGGCATGGGTGGTCCTGGGGAGCTGGGGAAGGAAGCTGACAGCTGAGAGCAAGGCCCAGGATCACCGTGTCAGGCACACCAGTGGGAGCGGGCAGCTTTGGCTTCAGGGCTTTCGTTTTTGTTCAAAGTCCAAGACAAGTGGCCTTCTGGAATTGGGGAGGTCTAGCCCGTGGAGAAGGAAGGAAGAAAGCTCACTCCCCTCTGTCCCTCTGCTTCTCTACCAGGCCTCATCAAAACCTCTTGTAGAATGGTAGGAGAGAGGACTCTAGGCTGGGTTCCACCAGTGAATCGTTGGGACGACCTTCAGTTTCTTGGGTTTGAGGTACACCATTTAGCAGTTATACATAAAGGAAGACACCAGCAGCAGAAAGGAACCTTGTTTCAGTTTGAAACTCTGTATGGGACTTCAGACACTCCCTCACATAAGAATGAGAAGCAGCACTTGTTTCCGCTGGTGAATCCAGAAACTTCTCTTACTGTCTCTCTGTGACACATGACCATCTTACAAAGCAAGAGCACACTGACTCAGTTTTTATCTTCTTCCCAAAATGTTAGTTATGCGCCAGTCTCTTCTGACACATGGCACCACCAGCTTTAATCAGAGATGACAGGTGGGTTGTGTTGCATCCGGGGACATGCATCCTCTGGTTTAACTCACCTTATTGTGAAGGAAGAAAGGCCCAGAGGGATGGCAGGCCCCAGGCTCAAGGCAGAGCTAGACCCTCACCCCCCAGACACATAACACTCCAGGAATGCATGAAGGAAGGAGGTGGCTCACTGGACCTTACATTGATCAGGGAAAGATGCAAGAGGCCAGTCTTTGCTTCAGGGATAAGGGTGAGGAGAAATTAGAGGGAAAAGAACGGCAGCAACTCCATCACCAGGTAAGTGAGCCATCTGGAGGAATGGCAGGACTGATTACTCCCTAGGAAGTTGACTTGTCTGCTCACTTTGGCCTTCTAGTTGTTTCCCAGAGCTGCCATGGAGGAGCGCATGCATGGGCTCATGTTACACCTTCTCTTGTTTCCCTGCCTTATTCTGGGAAGGAGGGAATAATAGCCTGGAGTGGGGGAGGGGAGCAGGCAGAAGTGAAGGGCAGAGGGGGGCATGAAAGGAGGAAGAGAAGGAGCAGAAAAGGAGAAACAAGGATGATACAGTCTTGATAATCCACCCACTGGATTATCAGCTCATAAATGCTTGAGGATTGACCTGCAGAGAGGTGCCTGCAGCCTAGAGGAGGAGACACAAACGGATACCCTCATTTTCACAGAGATTCCTTTATGGGGTTGTCTAGAAATTATCAGTACTCAGGCTGTGAGGGGCACTGGGAAACGCTCTGTTAAACAGGGAAGGCTTGTTCTTGTGAAGTTTTGTGAATGTCTTACCATTGGGAACCTCTATTTTAGGAAGCAAAGTCTCTGAAATCCTGCGGGATAAGGGCCTAAACTATGAAGGGAGAGGACCCTTCACGGAGCCAGAAACATAAAACTGGCTTTGCACGTATGAGTGAAAAGACTTGGAGAATTCCAGAGCAAAAGGAACATGCAAAGTTGGCCAGGGAAAGGAATAAGAGGGGCCAGATGGGCTCTTGGACAACAGAGTAACAGGATCAAAGAACAAAAACAACCACAATGGCAAGCCAAGAGAGTGGAGGCTGTAGGAGAAAATGCCCCAACCATAGGAGGCCAAGGCGATGCACAGTAGTGGTGGCCTCTGAAGATCCTGACTGGGGAAAGGCAACACAGACACCATAAATACAGCAGGTCAGAGAGGGCAGGCATGCACAAAAGTGAGCTTTCTCAGCTGGAGGCCGGGAGGCCACAGACACTAAAGAAGGGTGAGGTAGAGGACTGAAGTTCCCAGGGAACTAGCTTAGAAACGCTTCTTCTGGCATTCCCTTGGGACTCTGCCCTGCCTCACAGGAAATCCCCAAACACGGGTGCGGTGGTAATGGGAGACGAGCCACCTGAGTTGGGTCAAGCAGGTGGTTCCTATATGAAAGGATGCTTGATGAATGGATTATGAGAGAAAGGCAAGAGGAGAGAGGATAATCATCCTGGCAAAGGGTTTTCCAAACGGTCCCCTGCAGAGACTACGTTTTTACAAACATCTTTTGATCCAATTTGAGGGTAGAGGATGACACTGCACTCCAGTGGACACACGAATGGCCCTGTCTGGGCAGCGCCATACATGAAGCACAGATTGATGAAGACATACTACCGGGAGTAGAACCAGGACTACATTATACATGTATTGGTGTGTGGTAAGACCGTAGGAGAACATGGGTATTTTAAGTCCTATCTGAGAAAACCTATGGGATACACAGACCAAAAAAAGGTCTGTAGTTTTCTGGACCCCAGAGAAAAGCACACACCTAGCATTGTGATATCAGCAGCCCCACTAATCTATCACCTTCGAGAACTACCTCTCCCATGAGCCTTAGCTGGGTTAGGTCCCTGATATTGATGTGGTCCCATTCCTCCATCTGAACCTGATCCTGCCTCTGCAGCTGGATTCTACTCCATAGATTAGATCTCAACCCTGTGACTCTTAGTTGCCTGACTCATAGCCACTGAGACTTCTCCAACTTCTCCTGCTTCTTCCCTGAAGCTGGGGTTGGTTTACTATCTAGTAAATAGACTCGACATATTTCTGTCTACTATCCCACTCAGATGCAGCTATGGGCTCTGAAGCCCTGGTATGTGGTCAGAGAACTTTGTATTCCCCTAAGCTTGGATAACTCCTGCAGGCTCTGGAGGGCATTTCCAGAAAGCAAGAAAGACTGGTTGCTGGTGACCCTTCAAAATATCTTTTGAATTTCACTCCAAGTTAAAAAAAAAAAAGCCGGGTGGTGGTGGCGCACGCCTTTAATCCCAGCACTTGAGGGGCAGAGGCAGGCAGATCTCTGTGAGTTCAAGGCCAGCCTGGTCTACAAGAGCAAGTTCCAGAATAGCTAGGAATGTTACACAGAGAAACCCTGTCTCAAAACAAACAATAAAAATAACCTTACAAGTCCCTAGGCCTCTCTCCTTTTTTAGGATGTAACAGGATTTAAGCTTGGGACTGAGAAAAGTGAGATTTCTTTAGCCTTGTGAGTGAAGAAGTAATTAATCTTAGCCCCACAGCGATGGCCTCAGGACTTCAACATTTGAGCTGTAGTTGGAGAAGATGGGGCGATGTCGGGGGACAGGTCACTGAACCCCTGGTTAGAAGAGAATGGTTGTCACGTGACTAGAGGAACAGGAACTGTAGGTTGTTGAAACACAACAAGAAGAGCTGCGGGAGAGCCCAGGCTCAGCAAGCAGAGGCCCGGCCAGGAGGCAGCACCTACAGTGTTTAGTCAGACCTCCGAGTGAAACTCTCAGATCTGCCTTTATGCTTTTTCTGCCTAATTCACGGCTCCCTATAGCTTTGGTAGGAAACCTTCTCCACTAGAGAGAAATTGGACTCTTGACCTTAACAACAGTGGTGAATGTTAAGGGGCTACGTCAGTAAGCACCGCCGCCGTCTAACTACTCTGTATTTCTCCTCGCCCAGTTCCTAGCACAAACCTAGTGAGGCAGAGAACAGGGAGGTGGGGGGCTGAAAACACGAGGCTGCAAAATTAACATTCAAGGAAAACTGGCAGGCAAAGAGGAGAGCTGGGAAACTCCCTCAGCTGAGACCTGCTGGAACTATCAGCCACTGGCTCAGAGGCAAAGGCATTCTAGAGTACCTGAAAGTGACCTGTGATCATTTTAACGCTAAAGCAAATTTAGCCTGGTGAAGATTTAAGATGCTAACGAGACGTGTAATGCATGAAATTGCGTCATGTAGAGAAGTATTTGTCAAGTCACAGAACATCACACCGAAAGAAAAGCACCCACTATGCAAATGAGCGCCAAAGCTTTTACTGTGCAAATGACCCCGCCTCATCCGCCATGCTGCTGCTACCAATCCAGTGACTCGACTTTCTCTGCTCTGGCCTCCTGCCCCCCTTGGAAGCTTATCGTTTTAAAAATAAATTACCTGGGCTGGAGAGATAGCTCAGAAGTTGAGAGCACTGGCTGCTCTCCTGAGTTCATTCAGTTCCCAGCAACCACAAGGTGTTTCCTAACCATCTATAATGAGATCTGGTGCCCTTTTCTAGCCTGCAGGCATACATGCAGGCACAACACTGTATACACAATAAATATTTTTTTAAAAAATATAAAAATAAAAATCTCTATTTCTGCTCAATCTGCGCTCACCTCTTTGTTCCAAGACATAAGAACTCTGATACCTAAATCGCCAGGAGGTAGAAGATATCACCAAACCCACCTTTTGGATGGGAACGTTAGGCCTGGCTGATGTTAAGCGTTAAGCCCAGAGCCACATATATAGCTATAGCATGCTGCTCAGTTAAGATTAGAAGCCCCACGGCTTGACTCCAGGTCATTCCCTATGTTGCATGCTAAGCTTTGGTGGAGTTCATTCTGCAGCCCTGTTCTTGACTGTGTATAGAATAAACCTCCTCTAAGAGGGAAGAGGATAAACTGTAATAAAAAAGGACACAATCCAGACACCATTGCTCCTCTACTTAGATATAATTACACATTGCAATGCCTCCGACAACCTTCTCAGCAAAGTGGAAGAAAGAGGCTTGGCATACTTCCCAAGCAAGGCATTTTAGTATCATTAAGTTGTTGATACAATCAATATCAACACCGATCTGAAAAGGCGAAGAAGTTGTCCTGGTTTCTGGCCTGATTCCTTCTGCTAGGTGTTCAATAAAAGTTGCATGCTCCACAAAATAATTAAATGGGTTCGCTTGCATTTCCCCTCCCCTTCTCTAGCCTCATGACCCTTGCGGTCCAATTCTTCAAGAGAAGTAAAGAGTTCAGTCACTTTAATGACCAAGCTTTTACAATTCTTCTTCTCCATCCTCATGTGAGGTGGGAACTTGCCTATCTTCAGGATTCTCCACTAACCCCAGGTCTGTCATAGAAATCTCCCCATCCCCAAACTACTAACACCGTTTGCTTCTCGTTGTCAACAACAGATGCTTGTGACCGTGAGGCTGTTTGCATCTGCCAGCCCTCTTCCTTGGAGTGCATTCTTCGTGTTATTGCCAATAAAACCAGAGGAGAACTTATTGGTTCAACCATATATCTAAGAAAAGAAACTGTAGCCGAGACCCCTCATGCACCTTCCACCAATTCCGCCTTTAAAAGTGAACTTCCCCTTCCCTCTTACAGTTATTACAATGAACTTAACTATGTTAACAAAAATTCCTCGATAATTAGCAAATACACTCATTTAGTCATTCATCCATGCTCTCATCTGTTTGTGATAGACACTGAGTGCCTGCTAAGCCAGGAAATACAGCTGGTCTCTGGGGGATGTAGAGATGAATGAGCCGTGGCCCGCCCCTCCTCACTGATCTTTGGAACCCAATAGGCTAGGTCTGCTGAAGCAGGTCTGTGAATAATGACTCAGTAAGATCCCATTAGTGTGGGTACCAAACATAATGCTAAGGGAGAGAAGCACGTAGGCAACCATGCTACCCAAGAGGATGGGGAACTGTCCTGGACGGCACTGCTGAGGAAGCATTGCCTAAAGCAAAGCTAGGACTCAACCTGGAACACAGGGCCCCAGAGGTTGGGATGCAAAGTGCACAAGAGGGCTGGGACTCCCAAGCTTACCATGCTTTTATAATTCTATATCACATGACTTCGGGGTACTTCAGGAGTTTGTACATACCTCCTGTAGCTTGGTAGATTGGTCTACTCCTTTCAGAAAGGGCTATGTTAAAATGAACCAATGATCAGATAATGAACTATTTTTGACCAACTATCATACTTGAGCAAATGTATCTTGATGGAGCAAGGCTTTATGAGAGCACAGAAAACTGTACACTGTGTTAGAGCATTGGAATAGGGGCCACACTGGAAGGCGAGATTCTATGACCTTCTTCTCTTGGCTCACGGTCTGTGGTACCCGACACTATTAATTTGTTACTTCCAAGTGATAGAAAGAGGCTACCAAATATCCATCCCAGTAGAAAATCAGAGTTACTCTGGCAAGGCCAGTTGAGGGCAGCTGATGTGAGTTAGAAAACACTTAACGGGAAACCCCTGCCTTCTAAGCCATACGTGCCGTGATTAGCTTTGATCAGCCTGCACTGACCCATGCTTCTGCCCCCTCACTGACCCGTGCTTCTGCCCCCTCAATTGAGGAACGCAACCAGATGTTTCGCTGTTAGGCTCTTCCTTTCACCCCCTCCAACCTCTGCAGGAAAGCTAGCACTGCACCCAGTCCCCTCTCTCCCGTCAGTGTGGGGCTTTCCCTGTGTTCTTCTCTTTAAAGAAGCTTGTAGATTACCAGCCTACATGTATGGAAACTGTTCTTAAAGTGAAGATGTCCCTCTTTCCCTTTTAGCTTGGAAGAACAAGCATTTTACTTACAGAAGAGCATAGGAGCACCAAGAGAAAAGGTCACCAACACAGGACTGTGAAACCCTGAAGGGACAGTGAGTACCTGAGGCCGCCCTATCATTCCCTAACTCTGCCCCACAGTCCCTCCTCTGAACCTGTCACCCAGAGAAGGAAGCGGGGTGGGGGGGGTCTTACTCATTTCCATGTACTCAGGGGTCAGCCCAGTGTACGGCTCCAGGCTATAGTCCAGGTCCCACTGCTCTGGACGTTTTGAGTGGTCGGGGCCACTTTCTCCGGGTTCATTCTCATCCTTCAGCTTCCGAAAGAGCTTCTTTAGCTTCCTACAAAACAAATGCAGTCGTCACGAAAAGCCTTGGAGGACAGGATTATTTCAGCTGGAGAAAAGGAGGAAGAGATGAAGCAGGGGTGCTAAAGGCATCCCTGAACCAAGCATGGAGGTCTTGTATTAAGATAATAAAGAAACCACCCTCAGCACTCTGCCAGAGAAGAAGGTTATCATTGAGGTCACCCATCTACGAAGGCTGCAGCTGACAAGAGTTCCCTGCCTGCAAGACATACTGCCGCGACAGCGGGTGCCTGCAGTCCAGATCTCGTGCAGGTTACCCGCGCTGCTCTGAGGTCAGGAGTGCGGTGCCATGTCACAGAGTCAGAATCTTGGGTGTTAGTGGGAACAGGAGTTCCACAGGCTGGGGGCAGTGATGGGTCACAGCTAAAGGAACAGCAACTGCTAAAGACTGCACCCAGGAGAGGCCCGGGGAGCCCACTGACCGCCTTCTAATACCAGCACAAGAGGATGAGCTGGAAAAAAGCCATATCTAAAAGAACTCCAGTCCAGCTGGGTGGAGGGCCCTGCGAGACCGTTGTGTAGACAGCTGTATTATGCCTAGGGTCAAAAGCTTCTCTGTGCTCTAGGCAGAGAGAGGCCTGAGATTGTCATGGAAAACGTAAGGGATGGCCTGGTGGTGGCCATGACTGTGAGCAGGCACAGGGTCAGCAGAAAGGCCCAGGAGCTTCAGAACTTAAGGTCTGGGGATGGGGTGGGGGGCAAAGACCTTAAGAGGACAAGGAAAGAGCAGGAGGCCAAGGCCAATGATGAGACTGTAGCGCAGGAGGCAGGGCAAGGACAGGGAGGGGCTCCAAAGTCTTATAAATGTGGATTAGTTCAGGAAAGGGGGCGGAGTGTTTGATAAATCTACACATAGCTCCCAAGAGCAGGTCATTCCCATAAGGTTCCTCTGGGTATCAGTGACCAGTAAGAAAATGTATAAAGAAAGGCTCTCCAGACCCAGATTTAGAAGGAATCGTATAATTTGTATAGCAAACAGATGGGGCTTTGGGAAGCATCGAACTGTGATTCTGATCCTACAATTCATTCTCTTGTTAAAATAATTTCTTTGATGTTACCCCCACCCTATCCTTTGCATCTGAGCATCTGCTGGGTCGTTTTTTTTTTTCATGTCCTCTTTTAATGACAAATCTCAGGAAGGCTCTGGAAGCTTCTGGAAACCTCTGAGTTTTTCCACAGCATGGACTTGCACCCAGACCATGTGATCTGTGGAGCCTTCTGCTTCAGGGACCTGGGCTGCAGGCAGTTCCATGGATGACTCGGGTGTTGGCCTCACTGAGGGAAAAGTCAGAACCTAGCTCTACATGGGTCAAAGGTGATGATGACACCGCCACTGTGTGGCTATTTCTTTCCTGACTCCTGACAAAGTTCAAGTTTGTTCCTCAGGCTTAGGTTCCTAGTAAGACTTCACTGTGTTTGAGGAAGTAGCCCTCCTGGGATGTCTCTGAAGAGAATTAGTGTTGTGTTATCAGTCTATACAGAAAAGGAGAGTTCATAGGTTCTTATAAGCTATGCCCAAGAGTATATGACAGTTCCTTGGGGACAGGATCTGGCACATTAGTCAGAATTAAGATGGAGATAATGCTGCTGTGGAAGGGTTCATCTATCTATCTATCTATCTATCTATCTATCTATCTATCTATCTATCTATCTATCTATCTATATTTCTATCTATCTTTCTATCTGTCTTTTCTTTCCATCTCAAAGTATGTCTAGGAGAGGCTCCAATGTGTGAGAGATTTGGTGCTTTCTAGGGACATACCTGGGACCCCAACACCTAGAGACTAAGGCAAGAGTATTATAAGTTCCAGGTCAGCCTGGGATGTTCATTGAAACTCTGTCTCCAAGAAAGGAAGGAAGGGAGGGAGAAAGAGAAGGGACAGAGATAAAGGTGAAGAGGGAAAGGGAAAGAAGGGTAAAAGAACAAGAAAAAAACAAACAGAAGAAAGAGGGGTAGAGAACCTATGTGACACATGCAGGGCCTGGGTTCAATTCCAAAGCAGCAGAGAAACTGGTATTTCTCTTTCCACACAAAAAGGAAAGAAAACACACACACACACACATACACACTCACACACACACTCACACATACACACTCACACACACACACTCACACACACACTCACACACACATACACACTCACACACACACTCATACACACATACACACACATACACACTCACACACACACATACACACACACTCACACACACATACACACTCACACACATACACACTCACACACACATACACACACACTCACACACACATACACACTCACACACACACTCACACACACACTCACACATACACACTCACACACACACACTCACACACACACACACTCACACACACACACACACACTCACACACACACTCACACACACACACTCACACACACACTCACACATACACACTCACACACACACACTCACACACACACTCACACATACACACTCACACACACACACTCACACACACATACACACTCACACACACACACTCACACACACACTCACACATACACACTCACACACACACACTCACACACACACTCACACATACACACTCACACACACACACACTCACACACACATACACACTCACACTCACACACACACTCACACACACTCACTCACATACACACTCACACACACACTCACATACACACACATACACACACACACTCTCTCACACACACATACACACACACACTCACACACACACACACACTCACACACACACACTCACACACACACACACACATAATCACACACACACTCTCTCACACACACACATAATCACACACACACTCTCACACACACACACACACACATTCCATCTACCTGGCTGGTTAAAGGCCCATTTGTAGGCTTGCTTTTGTGTACACTGAAGCTAACTTCAAAATGAACTTGTGCCAGGGTTGTGAGGGGCATGCTATTTCAGGGGCACAGCCCAGTAAGATCCAAAATCTGTTTTGCATAGGCACCTATTGGAAAGGAGAACCAATCTCAGGTGAGAGAAACCCCACTATTGGACACCGCAAATGAACAGCTGTGTCATGCCATGTCCTGTCATGACACTCACCATGCGTGCAACTTTCTGGGAAGGATCTGTCTGTGAGCGTCACTCCAGGTAACAATGCACGAAACCACCTGGCTTCTCCCTCACAAGTGTCTGTCCCAATCACATTTTTCGGTTTTTCAATGATACATCTTGCCTGTCAGATTCTGGGGGAAGCTGGGCATAGACTGTGGAGGTGAGAACTGGTTAAGTTCTGACCCAAAAGCCCTCAGGCTGAGGACAGAGGAGAAAGGAAGCATTTCTGAGCCAGGACCTACCAGTCACATTTGTGAACTCAAAAGACACGAAAGTCCGTGACACCCAGTGATAATTCAGCTATCTAGAACCCCCTAAAATGGTTCTTCCTTCTTCTGGTGTCCACATTTTCTAGACAGCCAAGCATTTATTCCATGCTATTTTTATTACACATCATACCGAAGGTAAATCTTTGTACGGTATCTTTCTGAAGGTCACGCCTTGAGTATGAGACACAGTCTTGACACAAGCCCAGATCTGTTGGGCATTATATTTCTGCTCCACAGAAGGAACTGAACACCACTGGGCATAATGTTTAGCTCCCATGATTCCTCCCTCGCTGTCAGACTCCACTGACTTTTTCTTTTGACTAGGAAAGATTCCTCTTAACACCTGCTTACCTCATGTTTCCCACCTACACCCTATATGAGGACACTGCCAGGAGTTTGGATTCTGATTTGAGTCTTACCAAGTATGATCTTGAGTGGTAAGTCAAAGATGTATTATTGATCATCAACATAGAGATTTCATCTGACCAAGTTCAAAACGCAGCCTGTAGGATGATCAAGAACGCTGGGCATGGTGGCAGAATCTCTGGCTCACATTCTTGAAGTTGCCCACATAATCATGCCAGGTGACTATGTGTATCTTTTAGCAGGCTGGGAACTAGAACGAGAGGGCTCCAGCATAACTCAGCAGGGTGCTGTGGGACAATGGTCATTTATCCTGTAACTTGTATTATTTTTAATAAAATGCTGATTGGCCAGTAGCCAGGCAGGAAGTATAGGCGGGGCAACGGGAATGCTGGGAAGAGAGAAGCACAGTCTCCAGTTGTGACCCAGATGCAGAGGAAGCAAGATGTGACTGCCTCACCAAATAAGGTACTGAGCCATGTGGCTAACACAGACAAGAATTTTGGGCTGATGTAAGTTATAAGAATTAGTTAATAAGAAGCCTGAGCTACTGGGCCAATCGGTTTATGATTAATGTAGGCCTCTGTGTGTTTCTTTGGGACTTAATAGCTACAGGACCTGGTGGGACAGAAACCCCAGTCAACAGCAGGGTGTTTGCCGGACATACATGGAACCCTGAGTTCAGT
The DNA here is from genome assembly GCF_037038515.1 of Microtus pennsylvanicus. Lineage (NCBI taxonomy): Eukaryota > Metazoa > Chordata > Mammalia > Rodentia > Cricetidae > Microtus > Microtus pennsylvanicus. The sequence continues at coordinate 22,680,257 of NC_134586.1, forward strand.
CCCCAGTACCTCTGGCTGAAACGATGAAGCATGCTTCAAATCTGTGTGGCTTACATGTGAAATATGCAGAGACCAGCTTCACTCAGCAGGAGAGAGGTTCGTGCAGCCCCAGGCTTGCGAGGCACCTACTTCACAGATGACTATAGTGACGCTACATCCATCAAGAGACATAGACAGCGAGGCCGAGGGAAGGGACTGGCATGGAGCCTTGTGACTTAGTATGCAGTTGCGATTGATTAAACTACGGCACACTTTTAAACACATATGCAAAAAGCATAAACAAGCAAGCTAAATTTTCAGCACAAGCCAGAATGTGTTGTTTTCATCTGTCAGGAAGCTGATGGACAGAGAACATGCCAGCACACTGCCACACATATGCCTGGGCTGGTGTCGCTCTTAAATTATTGAAGGCTTCTGAATCCAGAAATAATGTGCTAAGTGGTAGATAAGATGTCCAGGGATGGAAAGAAAGGCATCTCCTGCCTACAGGCTGTCTACAGTTCTATCCACAAGAGAACAGTAAAGTCCTTGAAAGACAGGTGTCTTCTCCAGATGTTTGACTGACATGAAGACTGTGATTGGCAGCTGTGCTGGAGAACTTGGTTGCATAGCTTCAAAGGGACCAGATGTGGCTTTAGCATCATCTGTATGTACTCTGAATGTTGGTCCACAACAAACGCTGTCTCTAAAACATTGTGTGCCTACAGAACAAAATACATCTGGTTCGTTAGCTTTAATAGACTATCACTGAATAACTGTTAGAAAATAGAGAATACAACTTCAAGACCCAAATGTATCAAGCTTGCTAGTCTTACTGATAACTGGAAGCTTGCCTAAGAAGAGAGGTGGGGTGCAACACTCAGACACTGATGTTCCCCCCACTTTCTCCTCTAGGAAAAGAACTTAAAAGTGCCACACAAGGTTGACCCAGCATGTCAGCAGTAAACTGCTTGAATGTACCTAATGAAATGTAATGGTTGTCTTAGTTAGGACATTTATCACTGTGACAAAACATCATGACCAAAAAGCAAGTCCGAGAAGGAAGAGTTTATTTGAGTCACACTTCCATAGCACTGTTCATCATCAAAGGAAGTCAGGACAGGAACTCAAATATCACAGGAACCTTGATACAGGAGCTGATGTAGAGGCCATGGAGGGGTGCTACTTACTGGCTTGCTTATCATGACTTGTGCAGCCTGCTTTCTTATAGAAACCAGGACCACCAGGCCAAAGATGCCATCACCTACAAGGCACTGGGCCCTTTTCCATCAATCACTAATTAAGAATATGCCCTACAGGATGGCAGACAGCCTGATCTTATGGAGGCATTTTCTCAATTGAGGTTTCCTCTTCTCAGATGACTATGGTTTGTGTCTAGCTTCCGTAACTGGCATCTCCCTTCAAGCCCCAAAGGCTTTGACTGGGGAAATGCCATCTTGGAGACTTAACTCCGCCATCAGTAGCACCTCTGGGTCATGAGGTGCTTCAGGTAAGAGCAGAGTGAATGTGGTGGCTCATGCCTTTAATGCCAGCACTCGGGAGGCAAAAGAAGGCAGATATGTATGAGTTCAAAGTCAGCCTGGTCTACAGAGCTAGTTCCAGACCAGCCAGGGCTACACAGAGAAACCCTGTCTCAAGAAGAAAGAAGAAGAGGGGGAGGAGGAGGAAGAGGAAGAGGAGGAAAAAGAGGAGGAGATAAAAGGAAGAAGAATAATCATCATAATCTTGGGCAGTAAATATACAAATTTGGTTGCATAGAAAAATTAAAAAGCCCTTCTTTCCTGGAAGTTTTCTTGAAAGCAGAAAGTACATGATAAAATTCCAGCATGAAGACAGACTCATGGGATCTTCAACTACCCTGTGAGGACTGTCTGACCACTGCACGAACACGGTATCCTGCAAGAGAATGGTCTGTTTTGTAAGTGTTCAAGACACCTAGCTCAGTCCATTAGAGTTAACTCTGCTTACCTCTGGCACTCCCCAGCAAAGTGATGCTGGGCTTGCTAAAAATAGCCCTGAAACTGATTCCTCTTTAAAATCACAGAGGACAAGAAAGGAGGGTTGGGCTCATCTGCTAAAATATGAGGACCAGAGTTCAATTCCCAGATTCAGCATGAAAAGGCAAGTGTGGGAGCTTCCACCAACAGCACTGGGAAAGAAGAGATAGGCAGATTCCTACCGCCTGCCGGCAAGCCACCCTCCCCTATTAGGGAAGTCTGGGCCAGAAAGAGACCCTGTCTCAAAAAGCAAGGTGGAGAGCCTCTGAGAAACAGGTTTCCCCTGACCTCCATATACATTCATACACATGTACACTTGCACATACAAACACACACACAACATATACATACATACAGACAGACATATACACATATATACACACAAAACAAGGAAAGGAAAATCCAAGGGGCTAGAAGGGAAAGACAGAGAATATACATTTTTGGACAAGGATTTTTGCTTGTTTACTTGTTTTGTTTGGTTCCCATTTTAGTAGCTGTCAGTAAGGTTTCATGCCCATTTAAATCTTTAAACTATACGTAAAACCTCAGGGGTATTCATGCCTCCCCTCTTAAGGTCTTGAAGCCCATCTTTTGTTGTCAGAGTTTCTTAAATGACTTCGTCAGACTTTCCTATTCATCCTCCCCCGAGAACTGCCCTACTTACTCAACGGGAGGAGAAATACATCAAAAACTTTATACACTCTGAGGCCTGGATTATCTCTCAGCTCTGCCCTTCACTTCTATGTGTATTTGAATAAGTAGCCATTTACTCTGAGCTCAGACATCTGAACTTGGACTGGGAAACACAGTGCGTTAGAAGACAGCTACTGGCTCACAGGAAGGGGAGTGAATGACCAAGCTGTACGCAAAGGGGAAAGACTGTGCCAACTGTGCTGAAAGCCTGGCGCTTCTCCAGAAGGGATAGCGGAATGGTCATTACGTACGGGACGCCAATCTCAAAGATATTGTTCTGGATCAGCTGCTTCCCCAGCATGATGATGCTGAGCTGGATGCACAGCTCCATGAGACAGCCTCCCGGAGCACACTGCAGGAGGGAGAGCAGAGAGACAGGAGCCGTCAGACCACATGGGTGCTAGAGAAATGAGCAACACCGTGATGGGGTAAGAACGGGGCTAAGCATGGGGCAACCCGCAAACTGCTGGCCAGGCATGAATGGCAGCGACTGTACTTGCCTCTTCCATGCGGTAGCCGTCGAACACATAGACGTAGCTTCCAGGTCTGCCCACAAACCTGGAAGAAAGACGTGTAAGTAACATCAGAGGAAACAAGGCCACTGGAACATTTGCCCTCTGCAGGAAACAGCTGTTACTGAATGTCCTCTTTGAATGAACTGGCTTGGGGTTGTGTCCCAAATCACACAAGGACAGGAGTTTACACCATTGTATGGTAACAAATATCTGTAAGACTTATGGTCCTGTTCTCAGTGCAGCCAGGTTTCTGGGCATAGCGGGAGAGCCGGGCATAATTCATAATTCATAAGGTGAATGCAGTGTGAGAGGTTGGGATGGTGTGCGAGTGTGTGTGTGTGTGTGTGTGTGTGTGTGTGTGTGTGTGTGAGAGAGAGAGAGAGAGAGAGAGAGAGAGAGAGAGAGAGAGAGAGTTCTCTATGCCTTTTCCGCTCTACTGGTATCAAAGACCGAATTTGGATTGCAGTTCTTGGGTAAGGGCTTATGATCTGTCAGGAAACTGGGGGTGTCCTTGACCAAATGTGTAGGTACTTTTCCTTCAGAAAAGAAGGCACTTGCCTTCTTAGTGAAAAAATTTCAAAGGAACGGAAGCAGCCTGCCTCATTCCTCTTCTGAAGAGAATGTATTTTATTGAGGGAGGAGGAGTCTGGGAAGGTGATGGAAGTAGTGAGGCAGAAGCCAATCACAGAGCCAGGCAGGCAATCAGGACTCCCCTTCCTTCAAATGTGAGCCGCTTGGAACTCTACTCACCCATTCAATACAGCTGAGATTGTTTTCTGTGAAGTCTTCTTGCTGTTTCTGCTAACTTAGCCCTTTCTTTTCCCTTCCCTTCCCTTTCCTTCGCTCCCTTCTTTCTTTTCCATGCTGGGGACTGAACCTAAGATTAGCATGTGCTAGGCAGGTACTGTACAGTTGGACTTCATGTCCAGTCCCCCAATATTTTTCCTTTATCTCTTATTGTGTCATTTACCACAGACTGCAGTAGCGCTGTTGCCAAGACTAATTCTTCCAGTGTAGCACAAATCTAAGAGTCGGGACCATTCTGTCTGCAATACCACGTGTATGCAATTTGCCTTGGCAATGAAATCTAGATAGAAATATCAGTAAAGTCTTATAGAGCTATCCAACATGTAGAAGAATGAAAATAGATCCATATCTATCACCATGCGCAAAACTCAAGTCCAAATGGATCAAAGACCTCAACATAAAACCAGACACACTGAACCTCATAGAAGTGGAAAGTACACTTGAATGCATTGGCACAGGAGAACACTTTCTAAATATAACCCCAAAAACACAGACACTGAGCAACAATTAATAAGTGGGACCACCTGAAACTGAAAAGCTTCTGAAAGCAAAGGACAGAGTCAAGAGACAAAACAGAGAGGGAAAAGATCTTCACTAACTCCACATTGGACAGATCTCCATAATATACAAAGAGCTCAAGAAATTGGTCATCAAAAGAACAAATAATCCAGTAAAAAATAGGGTATAGATCTAAACGGAGAACTCTCAGCAGAGGAATCTAAAATGGCTGAAAGACAATTAAGAAGATGCTCAACATCCTTGGTCATCAGAGAAATGCAAATCAAAACAACTCTGAGATTCCATCTTACACCTATAAGAATGGCCAAGATCAAAAACACTGATGACAGTTTATACTGGAGAAGACGTGGGGTACAGAAAACACTCCTCCATTGCTGGTGGGAGTGCAAGCTGGTATAGCTCCTTTGGATGTTAGTATGGCAATTTCTTAGAAAATTAGGAAACAACTTTCCTCAAGACCCAGTAGTAACACTTTTGGGTATACATCCAAAGGATGCTCAATTGTACCACTAGGAAATTTGCTCAACTATGTTCATAGCAGCATTGTTTGTCATAGCCCGAACCTGAAAACAACCTAAATGCCTCTTGACCAAAGAATGGGTAAAAGAGATGTGGTACATTTACACAATGGAGTACTACACAGCGGAAAAAATAATGACATCTTGAAATTTGTGGGCAAATGAATGGATCTAGAAAAACATCACATCGAGTGAGGGTAATTTAGGCCCAGAAATCTCATAAGTGGCTTTTAGACATAAAACAAAGAAAAACCAGCTTACAATTCACAATCCCAAAGAACCTAAACAACAAAGAAGATCCTAAGAGAGACATATGTGAATCTAATCTACATGGGAAGTAGAAAAAGACAAGATCTCCTTAGTAAATTGAGAGAGTAGGAATCATGAGAGAGGGTAAAAGGGGGGGGGAGAAAAGGAGGGGAGTGGAGAAAACTACATAGCTCAATAAAAATAATAAAAGTGTTAATTTTCTTTAAAAAGTATAGATTCATCATTTTGGGCAGTATCTTTGCTACTATAATTTCTTTCAAGCTAAATGTCTTCAATGTCTACAAAAGAGCATTTACACATGGATAATGAACATTCTTTGTGGTACTGTATAAACTTTGGGCTCCAAGGAAACCAACCTGACGTAGTTGCTGCAAGTCTGATAGGAAATTTCCTTGCAAGTAGCCAAGCAGCCTGACCTGCCACACACACATACACATAAGTGTTTATTAGAAGCAAATTTACAAATCTATTGCATAATAAAGAGTTCTAACTGGTGGTGTAATAGGAGCACTGTGACCCTAGCTCTTAGGGAGTCTGAGGTCAGCAGACCACCCAGTGAAGTCAAGCCTGAGCTACATAATGAGTTTGAGGATAGCCTAGGCTTCACAGTGAGAGTCTGTCTCAGAAAAAAAAATCATCATCAAACAGAAAGAAGCCTTGCCCCTTGTCCTCAGTTCTTGGAAGAAGCCCCTAAATTCTTGGACTTTCCATGGTCATGGGACATCTTTATTATTCATTATGGTCTCTTGGGACTGTTGTCTAAATTTAAGCTAGTGTGGAGGGGAGTACGGAGGGATGTGTCGCCCATGCCTTTAATCTCAACAGTCAGAGGCAGAGGCAGGTGAATCACTGAGTTTGAGGCTATCTTGGTATACAAGGCAAGTTCTAGGACAGGACAGCCAGAGCTGCTGTTACAGAGAAACCCTGTCTTTAAAAACATTAATGTGTGTGTGTGTGTGTGTGTGTGTGTGTGTGTGTGTGTGTGTGTGCGCGTGCTAGTGGGATTACTCAAAATGAGGTGATGTCAGGGACCAACCATTCAGTTGGAACTTTGAGCCATTGGACAGCAATCTGCCTTTGGTGTGGGAAGAAGACAAGAGTCTGAGTTTGATCCAATGGCATAATCCCACGACTGAATAAAGTATGCCTAAGTCAAGAGAACTTGGGTGAGCTTGATGGCAGCATATGGATGTTCCTGGAGGGTAGTGGGTTCCCAGGACATGACTGCTCCAGAATTAGGACCCTCTGCGACATCAGCCTGTGAGCTGCTACTGTTAGCTGTTTTAGGTTACTCCTGCTTTGCTGTAATAAGACTGCACATTCTTGGATTTTGAGAGTTATTCTAGTGAGTTATAAAATTCGAGGAGGCGGTGGGAACCCTGGAATTCTTCACCAGAGGGTTGGAACTGCAAATGTCCTGAGTGCCCAGAGCTTGTGGCTGGCATATGCAGTGAGGCAGACAGTGAAGGAGAGCGCCCTTCACCTGTGAAGCCTGTATCAACTCCAGGCAGGCAGCACCAAACTTCACTGTGCAGCTGCGGAGCCTCTGGCTAAACATGCAGTCCTCTCTGTCTTGGCCTCCAAGGCAGTGCCTCCTAGGAGTCTCCCTTCAGGGTCTTGGCTCAAATTCTTGGGGAGCTGCCATAGATGTTTGAGTCTGGGGATGCTAATTCACTTCTTCATCAACAGTCAGTTGGATAATAGTTAATCCCAGCCAGGAGGGAAGAGCAGGGTGAGGATGGGAGCTGATAACAGGGACAGACTGACTCTACTTGCCCTGATCATGGAGGACCCAGTCAGTAGCGAATTGGGCAAATTGCTTCTGGTGCCCCTGTCATACTCACCTCCCCTTGAAAAAGGCCACATAGAAGATGGGGGAATAGGCATTGACAAACTTCAGCAAGAAGGCTTTGAGGATCAAGCGCTCTTCAAAAGTCTGCTCGGTTTTCGGAACCTCTGCAAGGGAAGGAGAAAGGGGATGAGAGTGAGATGAGAGGGCTTTTCTTCTTCTTTAATTGTGTGTGTGTGTGTGTGTGTGTGTGTGTGTGTGTGTGTGTGTGCATGTGTGTGTGCGTGCATGCAGTGCAGGTACCCTCTGAGGACAGAGAGGACACCGTATCCCTTGGAATAACAGGAGGTTGTAAACCACATGATATGGGCGCAGTTCTTTGCAAGAGCAATATGGGCTCTTAACTGATGAGCCCTTTCAGAAGCCCAGAGGTGAGAGTTTTGACCTTGACAGGAGTCACTGTCTCCCAAATCACAACTCTGGAGCACAATCCAGGTGATCTGCCTCTCTGGCACATGAGAGCTGGACAATCATCTGGGGGACATCTGCTGGATAACCTGAGGTTACATGGGGTAAAAGGTGCATAAGACCTTTGTCTCACAACAGTGAAGTCATTTTGAACCTCACAAAAAAGAATTTGAGCAGGAAGAAGTTGAGGCCCCCCACCCTTAGTTGGTCCAGTGGAAATCAGCCAGCCTTTATGTATATAATCTCCATAAAATTTTACTCAAAGAAAGTTTCATGCCAAAAAGGGCTTACAGTTGATTTGGCTTCTGAATTGGTTTCTTTATCTCCTCCTTAATTTTTGCCAGAAAGGAATTTATCTGTTAGATCTAGGGAAGGCTGGGACACCTCCTCATTGTTCACTCAAGAAAGGTCACTGAAGAAGGCAAGGAGAAAAACATGGCTGGACTTATGTCTCAAACCCACATGTCACAGCCCCAGGACATGTATCCTGTCATGTCTCAGCAGAGAAGCTGGTCAACATCTTTAGTAGCGCTCTGAGGAGATTCAGCAAAAAACTCCTCTGGTGCCTTTAGAGACTGAAGATGCTGGCAGACCCCCATGAGAAGCGTGTGGCATGGTTTGGTGGAGACTCCACAGACTGACAAAAGGGTGACTTTGTCAAAGAGGGCACAGAGTATTGGTAATCCATGTGTGTTGTTGAATAAAATATCATGAACTAGTTAGAGTACAGAACAACCAGAAACTGTCTTACCATTCTGGAGGCTTAAAAGGCAAGATCAAGCTAGACTTGCTTCCTTTTCCCGACCCTCTCCTCATCTACAAGTCCTTGCATGCTTCAGTTCTCCATCTTAATCTCCTCCCAGAAGGGCCTGCTTTATGCTCCACAGAGCACACCTTACTGCTGGGAGAGCTAGTCATCTGCTGGGGCCTCTTTTATAAGTTCACTTATAAAGGCATTTCTTTATGACCTAAATCATCTCTTCTCAAATGTCCCATATCCTAAAACTGTCACCTTGGCGATTATGATTTGTACTGGATGGCCTTTTTTCAACTTGACACAAGTTAAAGTCATCTCAGAGGAAGGAAGTTCAATCAGGAAAATTTCTCCATAAGATCAGGAAGAAGGCAGGATTTTCTTAATTAGTGATTGATGGGGAGGGCCCAGCCCATTGTATGTGGTCCCATCCCTGGGCTGATGATCCTGGGGTCTACAAGAAAGCAGGCTGAAGAGGCCATGATAAGCAAGCCAGTAAGCAGCAGCCCTCTATGCCCAGTGTATCAGCTTCTGCCTCCAGGATCCTGTACTCCTTGAGCTCCTGTTCTGACTTCGTTTGGTGATAATCTGTGATGTGGAAGTCTGATAAACCCTTTCCTCCCCATCTTGCTTTTTGGTCATGGTTGTTTCAGTGATGCAACAGAAACCCTAATCAAGACAGAATTTCAGTAGATGAATTTGGAGTGTGTGTGGAGTGGGCCTAAATATTAGAATTATTACACATGCCCGTACTCTTCAGGGTCAACACTACTCTTGCATCATGTTGAATTGTAAATATGAAAGTATTCTGAGCTTAAAGCACAGTGCCAGGACCACACGCAGGATGCATACAATCTGTGTATATACAGGCTGCATAGAAATAGTTGAACTGTGACCCTGCTCTCTCTTCTGATGTGCCCTTCGCTGACCTTCCCCTCAAGCACAAGTCCTTGCATTCTTCAACACTCAGGCTAAATCTCCTTCTAGAAGTTTTTCCAGATGTCTTGAGTTGGTGCCATTTCTCCCCCTGTTTTCTTGTATGGATTTGATAACTTCCCCTATTAATTACCTATATCTTTGCCCTTTAAAATTTAGTAATAATATGCCTGCCTGTCACTAATTGTCCATGATCTCCAAGTGTGAAAAGATGGGAAGCAGGTAGTTGGCGAGGACACATGGTAAGATGGGGTGGTGGAAAAGAAAAAGAGGGAAAATATATGGATAATTTGTCTCCAACAGGTTGATGTCTGTGGTTTGAATGCCAATAGCCCCCATAGGTTCCAGTGTTGGAATGTGTGGCCCCCAGTCAGTGAAACTGTGAAAGGATAGGAGATGTGACCTTGTTGGAGGTGATACATCCCTGGGAGGGGGCTTTGTGGTCTCAAAGGCCCACATTAGGCCCAGTCTCTCTTTCTCTCTCCTGACTGCCATCTGTGGATCATATGTAAAACTCCCAGTTATCACCAGGTGGTGGTGGTGCACGCCTTTAGTCCCAGCCCTCAGGAGGCAGAGGCAGGTGGGTCTCTGTGAGTTTGGAGCCAGCCTGGTCTACACAGTGAGTTCCAGGACAGCCAAGGCTAACCAGAGAAACCCTGTCTTGGAAAAAGAAACCAAAAATAAAACAAACCAACTTCCAGCTACTGCTCCAGTGCCATGCCTGTCTGCTTCCTGCCATGATTGATCATGGACTAACACTCTAAAACTGTAAGCAAGCTTCCAACTAATGCTTTGCTTTATAAGTTGCTTTGGCCATGGCATCTCCTCCAGCAATAGGACAGCAACTAAGAAAATATATATGATGGGGAATCTCAACCAATCATCTTGTTTGTGGGGTGTGTTCCCCCCCGGGGCCCCAAATAGCCTATAAAACCATCGATGTGCGCTTGTTTTCTCTCTTTGTTTTCCTGTGCTTCGCTGGAACTTTAGCTTTGTAAGTTCCCCTTTTCTTCCCCTTATTAAAGCTGAATATTTTATATTAAAGCTAGTCCGGTTAATTCTATCCACCACTTGCCAACATATATAGGCCTTGCAGACCCTGATACCTTCTGTAGAACTCTACACAACCAGAGGATATCTAGGGACAGAGCTATCACAAGCCATCGGTATGAATAGGAACTGCATGAAGGTTAACTGGACGATGGCTCAAATAGATATACACGACTCACAAGAATGTCTGTTCCATTTTACCAAGACATGGTCTCTGTCGAGGGGATTGGGCTGCTAGGAAAACTCACTGGGATAGAGAATAGTATTGTTCTTTTGTTGTTGTTGTTTTGTCTGCCTTTATACGTCTTTTGTTGCTTAAGGCTTTGTTTATGACATAACTGCATTTGGTATTTTATTGTTTGTTTTTTGGGGACAGGATCTCACTTTTTTAGCTCAGGATGGCCTGGAACTCAAGATATAGTCTAGGATGGCATCAAACTCATGATCCCCCACTTCAGCCACCTACATACTGAACTTTTAGGTCTGTACGACCCACCATGCCCATCTCTTTCCTTCTCTTTCAAATATGGTGGCAGCAATACTTGTCTCACCTAAGAGACAGAGAGAGGTGAGTCACTGAGTAAATACAGGGCACACAAATTACATGTGTGCATAGTATTACACATTTTTAATCCTAGCACTCAGAGGCAAACAAATCTATACGATCGAGGTCAGTCTGCTCTACATGGTGAGTTCCAGGTCATCCAGGGCTCCATAGTGAGTAAGGCTCTGACTGAAAACCAAAGCAGAAGAGTTATAGTAGAGAGAAGAAACATGATTACAGGAGAGTACTTCCAGAAAATCTATTTGCATGAGGAAACAGTGCTCCTGAGTGAGAGGAGACAGACATCAGCTTGGTCCTTATCAAATTCCTTCCCTCTTCCTGGATAGCCATTAGCTGTAAATAAATTGTGACCTGCTTTAGTTTCTTTTCCTGTTGTCAGACAGAACATTCTGACAAAAGCAACTCAATGGAGAGAGTGTTTATTTTCACGCACAGTTCAAGGGTCCACAGTCCATCATGGCGGGGAAGTAGAGCTAGCACATCACATTTCCAGTCAAAGAGCATGCTGCTGCTCCACTCCTGTTCTCTGCTCTACAGTCCAAAGTCCAATCCAGGGAATCGTGTCACCCACAGTGAGTGGCTCTTCACATTTCAATGACCACAATCAAGATTGTGGTCTTGATCAACAGGCTTGCCTCCTGGATGACTCTAGATTCTGCCAAGTTGACAATTAACACTCCTGTCACATGACCCATGAGACAGAAATCTTTACCTTTGACATCATTTGTTCCTAAAGTCTCTTCTTAGTCTCATACCCCTCAACTCCCAGGAAGACGTGAAGCCTACAGAGAATAGCAACAGCACCCAGAGGACACATTCCAGAACTCTGAATCCCCAACCAGAAGGCTGCCTACCAAACATCTGTAAAACAGCTCTGGGAGCATGCTAAGTCATGGAGGCTTACAACATCTTAATGGAATGTGCTCCAAACATACTCGATATGACAAATGCAGGTGAGGTGCAATTATGAGAGCAAGAAGTCCTGAGATACTGGTTTGCTACTGTTTGTAGATAGTAGGTCCCCCAAAGGTTCTTGTGTTGAAGATGCATCCTCCGGCTGCTGAGTCCAACCATCAAGAGGTGACTGGATCTCGAGGGCACAAACTTTATCCCTGGGTAATACATGGATCAGTTCATACTGGATGGGCTATTATGGGGTGGGCCTTGTTGTAGGTGGTCACTGGAGGTATGTCTTTGAGGGATGCATCCCACTAGGCCGTTTCTTGTATGTCTGTCTCTGTCATAACTGAGATTGGAACCTCAGGACCCATGTCAAAAAGCTGAGTTTGGTGCTGTGATTCAAGAACCCTAGTACAGGCAGGTGAATCCTAGCTACTCACTGGCCAGCCAGTCTAGCAAATCAGTGAGCTGCAGGATCAGTGAGAAATCTTATCTCAAAATATAATGTTTAATTTTATTATAAGAATAATTGAGAAGTATACCACATTCCCCCTCCATGTTCTCTCTATACCTCCTTTTACATACACACAGACTGGGAGGAGGGGAAAACCATGGATCTGCCTTCAGAGCTGGTGTGCTAAAATAACTGAAACCAGGTATAATTGATGTAGGATTCCCCTCTGTATGCTGTGAATTCCATTGGTTATACAGAAACTGGCTTGGCCTGATAGGGTAGAGTAGAGCTAGGTGGGGAAAACTAAACTAAATGCTGGGAGAAAGGAGGCAAAGTCAGTGAGAAGCCATGTAGCCCCCGCCAGAGACAGACACCGAATGGAACCTTGCTGGTAGGCCACAAATCACGTGGTAAAATATAAAATAATAGAAATGGGTTGATTTAATATGTAAAAGCTTGCTAGGAATATGCTAGAGTCATTGGCCAAGCAGTGGTTTAAATAATGTAGTTTCTCTGTGATTATTTGGGGCTGAGCAGCCAGGAACAAACAAATGGCCTCCTACTACACATAGTGGCATATATAGAAGCTGTCCATAGTGTCTGTTTGTGTCCAGTGTTCAAATAAAAAGAGACTAAGGCGAGGCACAGATATTGGAGAGGAAAGGGGAGGAGAAAAAGGAAGGAGAAGGAAAGAGAGGGGGAAAGGGGAAAGAAAAGGGGGGCAGAAGGGAGGAAAAAGACAGGGGGGTGGAGAAAAGGAAGAAAAACCTTCACACAACAGATTTTTCTCTTAAAAAAAAAAAAAAAGAAAGGAACTTGAGCCCCTGGCCAGCATGCCTGCAGCATTCAATTCAAAGGTAACTAACCCTCAACCCCTCTCTTTCAAATCGTTTTGGGGAGAAAATTGAAACAAATGTCACCTAAAAATAAGTAATGAATGAGACCCGAGGGTCTAAAATTTTGGAATGTTTATCTTGCAACTGTGTGTGGAGGAGGATTAGGATGAGGTAAGGAGAGACACGTGTCTTTAATTTCCTTTTATAATCCCTTTTGAACTGACTATGCTCAGATCTCTTGGTCCCTACAGGAATTTCCTCTATGTTCTCTGGGAAAAAAAAAATAGAAAAGGAATCTGGTGTTCTCAGAGCTCTTCACTCCAGCTAGGAATGAGCAGCCCTCTTTCTCTCCACTGGCAAATCAGGGCTTGGCGATTATTTATTAGTTTGGTTTCTTTAAAGCAGCCTGCACTAGGCTTTTAGGGCCGTGCACCATCATAAATAAGAGGCATTTTCAATAAACAGTTCAAATCTATTTGATAGGCCCCTAAATCACTTGGGTTCCCCACCTTGGGAAGCCCTGTGGCCACAGTGAGCATTTGAGTGAGCCTTCTAGCGAGGGAGGGCCTCAGGGAAGCTTCATCTAAAGGACACAATGGGGCCGGGAGAAAAGCTAGGGGACAAGGACAGGCACTGTGGTTGGGCGTTTGAATCTTTCAGGAGCCAGCATCGGGGAGCTTTACCTGCCTGTCACAGAGACGACCGTGTGTCAGAAAATATGAAACGCGGATTCTCAGAGTTCACACGGGTGGGAAAATGCGTAAGGGTCAACCACCGCTATCTCTGTGTCAGGCTACAGGGCAGAATCCACTCGTAAGACTCTGGTGTGGTCTGAATCTGGGCCTCATGAGAAAACAGTCCAAATGGAAACAGTCCATAGCTATGGGGATTTAAAGGAACATCCGGTGTTGACAGGGCCAGGAGGAAGGCTAGCCATCATCCCACCTCCTTGAGAGGGCCACTGAAGGTGGATTAGAGGCCATCTGAAGGGGTCACCTATTCTCAATCCTTGGGAGCAGAATTCCTACAGGACTTCATCTAGAGCAGGAAGGGGACCTTCTGACAGCATTCAAACACAACGTCCTTAACTAGCCCCTCCCCCTTACATAGATGTCAACCTCTGCTGCCTTGTGTCACTAAAACACTTGAGTGCATCTGACCAGCTGTAAACTGCCTTGGGAGATAATTAGTGAGAAAGCCCAAGTTAGTCCCAGGGGGCCAACTTAGGACTCCGGAGTCCCCAGAGCTCCCCGCTAATCATATGGAAAAATCACAGCCAGCAAGAAGAGGCCTGGCGCACAATCTTGGGAAAGCTGCTCCTTGTAGCGGATCTCCCCAGCAGCCCAGCCCGCAGAGGCATCAAGAAGGCAATAAAACAAAACCAGAAAGATACCCCTGTATGTTTTAGCTGGGCCAGCCCTGGCACTGTGCGTTCAGAAGCATGGAAAGTCTTCTAAGCCTGTGTGGCTGGACCTGGAAGCTGCTATCCTTGCCTTTCCCCCAGGGTGGCTGAGCTTTCCTGATAGCCTAACCAGTCCGTCTGCCCTCGGTATGTGTAGGTAGTGGGCAGGTGGAGGGACTGGGAGAATCTCCGTGCACAATAGTGTTGCCTTGCCATGGGAAGAGAGTGACCTCCAGGGGAGGCACCATCTGGGTAATTAGGCAACCAGCAGATTGGCTAAGCGAGCTGAGAATGCCTCAACTGGTGTTCCCTGCTGCACACAGTTCAGGGAACCCTGACAACCTCTCACCTGAGGTTCAGTGGAGGAGAAGGAAGGGCTCCTTCCAAGAGCGTAGCTCCTCACCAGTCCCATAGCACAGCGGGGCTTTTCTGTTATGTTCCTAACTTGCATTTTGGAGAGGGTAGGCCACTGTCAAACCATACTGTGTGATAGAGCAGTGAGTCTTGGAGCAAGGGATCCTGGATGCTGTGTTGACACTCTCTCCTCCCCAGCCAGGATCAGGACGAAGGGCATGATTCTAAGGAAGATGCTCCTGGCAAAGAAGAGGTGCGGAAGGAATATGGTGTCACTCTGCATCCCGAGGGCTCCGATTAAAGTGTGTGCCACCACTACCACACTGCTTCTTTTTACTTTTCATTTTGAGATATGGTGTCATTAAGCTGTCCAACTTGTCCTTGATCTCATGAGCCTCCTCTCTGCACCTCCCAAGTAGCTAGGATTACAGGCTTGTGCTGCCTGGCCTGGGGTGGGGGTGGAGCATTACTGGCTAATAGGGGAGACTTGCGTTTCAGTGATTGAGTAGGGAAATGAAAAAGCTGTGTTGGTCAACTAGCTCAGGTTGGGAAGGCCTTCCACTTCCATAAAGTAAGCTGCAGAGTTATACATCAGGGGGTCACAGAAGAAAAAAATGAATATAGGGAAGAGATTTGTAGGGTTAGGGTTGACAGGGGGAAGGGAGTGAAAAAAATCAGAGAGTGTTTCATACATATACACACATGTATGAAATCAGCAAATAACAAATTTAATTAATAATTATTCAAAAAAGAACAAAGGCACAAATGAGTCTGTCATTCTGGCTGCCATTTGTGTCTCTGCACGCACACCTAATCAAGCTAAGACCCCCAAAGCATGTGGCCCAGCTTCTGTTCACACAAGACAAAGGCAATGACAGGAGCCCAGAAAGGCTCCCCAGACTGCATGTCAAGTGCCTTCTTGAGCAGGAGCTGGTCACACCGAGAAGATGGATCACAGAACAGAAAGATGTTTCAAAAGAACCCAGGGGTGATGGCATCCTAAGTGCCATCTGGGTGGGGACAGCCCAGCAAGGAGCTGTGACCCTAGAGCTCTCACAATTCCACCTACAAATGTCAGCAAGGCTGTGTGCACCAAGACAATGAAGCTGCAGAGAGCTTGCTCCAGTAGCCTCAAGTCATCTTGGTGCACACAGTGCGCAGTACCAGCAGCAGCTCAGCTCACAGCTACTCCGGTCTTCTAGAGGCTGGTGAGGAAGGCTAGACCTTGGGAAGAATTTAAATGAGATTTCTAAGGATGATGCAAAATGAACTGAACCAACTTCTTAAGAAAAATAATTTAGTTATTTAGTGTGTGTGTGTGTGTGTGTATCTGTGTGTGTGTGTTGTGCTGCGAGATAATGCTCTTGTACATTGTAAAGATTTGTCATTCATACTGGTTTAATAAAATGCTGATTGGCCAGTAGCCAGGCAGGGTGTATAGGTGGGGTGACCAGACTAGGAGAATTCTGGGAAGAGGAAAGACAGAGATGCATTCACTAGTCAGACACAGAGGAAGCAAGATGAGAATGCCTCACTGAGAAAAAGTACAAAGCCATGTATCTAAACATAGACAAGAATTATGGGTTAATTTAAGTTGTAAGAGCTAGTTAATAATAAGCCTGAGCTAATAGGCCAAGCAGTTATAATTAATATAAGCTTCTGTGTGTTTCTTTGGAACTGAGCAGCTGTGGGGACTGAGTGGGACAGAAGTCTCTGTCTACAGTGTTGTATGTGTGTGTGTGTGTGTCTGCAGGTGTGTGTACAGATTCCCACAGATATCAGAAGATAGCATGGAATCTGCTGGAGCTGGAGTTACAGAGGTAACTTCTGACATCTGACATGAGTGTCCAGAACCAAACTTAGGTCCACTGAAGGAAGAGCAAGCAGTTTTAACTGTAGAGCCATCCCTCCAGGCCCCTCTTTTAATTTTTAAAAATTGTGTGTGTCTGTCCATGCCTGTGTATGTGTATGTCACATGTGGGTATGTGGCTACATGCACCCATGTGCATGCATGGGAAGCCAGAGGAGGATGTCAGATGTCTTCCTCTATTGCTTTTCCCCCATATCCCTTAAACATTCTGCTTGAGGATTTTTATGCTTTGAGTTTGAAATGTCCCTCACAGGCTACTCTGGCTGAACACTTGGCCCTCAGCTGCTAGTGGTTTTTTGAAAAGTTGTAGAACCTTTGGAATGAAAAGTGTGGCTGGTGGAGACAAGTAGCTGGGGGAGGGGATGGCCTTTGAGAATGATAGCCCCACCCCACTTCTGGTTCAGCCTGCATCTTGATTCATCAAGATATGAGAAACCTCATCACACACACCTATCCATGCCGTATCCCATGCCCTCCCCACCAGGGTGGATAGAACCCAGAAGTCAGAATAACAGAATAAGCCTCTTCTCCTCTAAACTGACCATCAGATAGTTTTGCTACATCAAGATGTTATGTGACTATCATAAAGTTTAGCTCTCTAATATGACTAATCCTAGCCCCTTAGACACTCAAGTTGTCTCCATTTTTGTTTATACACAATTTATTCTTTGAAAGTAACTGAGCTGAGGAATAAAGTTTCAAATAAAGGTCAACAAGGTTCTTGGTCTAGTAAAAGTAATATAAATAAATAAAATTGGAAAAATTAAGGTTCTCTACACCATTTGGGGCTGTTTGGAGGTTAAATGTACATATGTTCCCCATTTGTGATGGTCCATCTGGTGACATTTAATCTTCACAATTATTAAAAGCCATACTTAGAAGCAATTGTACTTTGTATTTCAAACTTTTCTTGGGCTAAGGATTTATAGTCAGTGAGGCCATGGGCCCCTGAGAAGGGAAAAAGGAGAGAAGGGCTACCCTCCTTTTGCTTGCAGTAGGTTTCCATTTTCCCCAAAGTAGGCCATTTGCCCTCATCTGCAGGAAGCTTCTTTTTCCCCATATCCCCAGTAAGAAAACGGGGTTTGGGATCAATCTACCCAGCCAGCATTTGTTTCTGAATCTGTGCCCTGAGAGTGAGAACCCCATTGCAGCTGTTTCTGTACCCCTGCAAGAAGACAGGGGATCCCATTGGCAGCTGTTTCCATACTTGTAGGCCCAATCCCAGGACCAGAAAGTGCTCATTGATGCCTTGGGACTAACAGGAAGGAAGTCACTGGTAGGAGCATAGAAAAACCCAGACCCTGTTAGTGCCAACAGACTCCTGGCTCCAGGGCTCCATTTCTATCCAAGGAATCCAAAGCTTGCAGACAAAATTCTCTTTCACTTTCTCTTAGTTATTTTCCAATCTTTTAATTCTTTAATTGGAGGGACAAAAGAACCATCAGGCAGCTACAATCTGAAGCTGCTGGGCAGTGGCCGTGACCCACAGCTTCCAGTCAGCCGCATAATCATGAGGGGAGCAGCCGGCAGAACAGGGCATGTCATGTTTGATGTCCTTACGCTGGGTACATTAAATTCCTTTTGGACTCATGGTATTTTCAACATAGGATGAGTTTATTGAGCTACAGGCCCATCATGAATCGAGAACATCTGTTCTGCTATAATGAAATGCTTACAGCTGCAGTACAGGGTTAGCTCTGTGGCAGGTGGGTGTGCGCATGTGCACCTAGACGTGCCTACACATTAACTGCTTTGCCCACTCTGTAAGGAAAGCCAAAGGGCCAATTGGAAAGTGTGAATGCAATGTGGGAAGCTGTTGGGTAACAACTTCCTTGAATTCGATCATTCTCAGGAAGCTCCTGAAACTTACAAGATCCACAAAGCCCTTCCTCATGGTTATGTACACACACACACACACACACACACACACACACACACACATTGGTGGGAAGAGAACAGAAAAGACTGTCAGCGTGCTGTGCACAGAGCTCTAGGAATATGGTTCTCATGAGTCATCACTGATGCTAGGATGACCTTTACGGTCCTGTAGCTGCCTTTGGGTCACTCATGTTCTTGGAAGGAATACCTTGTAAATAGTGCCAACAAGCTTACTGGTTTATGAAACCAGACATGGACAGAATGTTTCCTTTCGTCTGTGCCCATGCCATATATGGTATAAATGAATGTTTATTCATGTCTCCTCAAGAAGTATAGGACAGAAGACAGCCATGGTGATGTATGCCTATATACTGGGGAGGCTGAAGCAGGAGGATTGTGAGTTGGAAGCCAACATATACTATACAGTGAGTTCATAGCCAGCCCAGGCTACATAGTGAGACCCTGTCTTAAAGAACCAAAACAAACCACGAAAGCACAGCCAGCCACCAGCACTAACACAAGGCTATGTGGGGCGAAATGTCCACAATGCTTACTAGTGCCTGGGATGGGGCATGGAAGGCAACACTCAATGAGACTTGGGTCTTTTCCCCTCTTCTTTTATCCCATCTGAGTCCCATCTAGGATCACTGGGGCAGTGACACTCAGGTGTGAGCCACAGCAACATTTGTTCCAACAGCTTATAAGCATAATCCCTTTCTTAAGACTTGGAGACATGGATTTGACTGGGTTATAGTGTTTCCTGTGCCCATAATAAGGCCAACCTTGCAACTTGGAGAGGTACAATGGAGACAGGCGGGGGCTTATAAAGCTCTGCACACCAGCAGTTTGCACAGGGCTTTGAAAAGGAGAAAAAGAAGTAGAGGAGGAACAAAGCTGAAGTTAGAGACGTCGTATAAAATCAGCGGAGGCCATCATGATCAGTGTAAAACCTGTAACCAGGCCATCTCTCTGCCTTGCCTCTGATCAGCAGATTTTCCAGGCTAAGGACAGGCCACCTTCTAGGCCAAGCCAGACCTGTGCCTATGCATATGTCAAGAACACGAGATATCTTTACTATGAAATGCATGGGCTCAGCAGTGCCTTTGCCTCAAAGACTCTGGGTCCTTACCCCAGAGATAAGCAAGCCTGGAGCTGGCCAGCTGGCCTTCCCTTGTCACCAAGCCCCTTGCCATGCCTAAGCCATGTGCTGTTTACATTGTGAACAAGAGACCTGATGTCCCAGCTTCGTCCCCTAGGATCCAGACCCTCTTCCCATAACTGTCACCTATTGTCCTTCTAAGAGAGAATACATTGCTGAAGATTAAGACAGACCCCTTTCCCCTTCTCACTGGAACCCCACTGAGTTTGCCAAACTTGCACATGTGTGTGGTTCAATGAGCCTTGAATGGCCAAGTGAACTCTCAGACAAGGCTCCCAAGCTCCAGCCCTTTCTCAGCATACTTCTAGGTTCAGCTCAGTCCTTGCTCCACCAGGGATGTGGTGGCTCCAGAGTACACCTTTTTCCCCCCACACAAGCCGTTGCCATTATTAGTATGGCAGCTGGAGAGGCCTCTACAGCTTTTATCAACCACCTCTGAGTTGATCACTTTCAAGGCAATTAACAAAATTTGTCTTCTGTCACAAATATTATGGTAAGCGTGGTTGTCAGATAGGCCCGACTGGTCTTCCATCACACGGCCTGTAGGAAATTCTCAGGAACTTGTTAGGGTTGTTTGGGCCAGCTGTTTGCACCTGGCAAGCAAAGCACCCAGTCACAACCTCCCCAGCTATCAGGAGATCTGGGGCAGGAAGCCAGATGGGCCACTAAAGCCAGCATAATAATGACTGGACAAGCCCCTAAGCCTGGCACACTTGCCGTTCCGTTAAAGTGGCATTATCGATAGCTCTGTGTCCCCACAGGGACTAGGGAAAGCCCTGAAACCACACCTCTGCCTGTGGGTATACCTACACCGTGTGAGCGTCTCAGTGTGTGTTCTTTGCCATCAAGGAAACCTGAAGTCTTGACTTCCTTGTTGTGTCTGCCCATCTATATCCTCTTGGGCCAACTTTATGTTTTCTGTATCTACCTCAGTACTTACCGGGAGTCGTTTTTAGGTAAACAGAGCTGAGACCATGGGTACATACAAGCACACAACAGCCTCTGTTGTGGCTGGCAGTATGCTGAACCTGTAGGTGAGCCATGAAAATCTTATTTGTGAGTGATGGATGCAGGAGGGAAAGCATTTCACTGACTGGAATCTGCAGATGGGTGCTAAGATCACCATGAGCAGGCACTGTGCAAGACTCAAGAGCCGCTGCGCTCAAGGGCCTTGCAGCCTAGACCTGTCCTAACTGAAGGGCTTTGTATACTAATCAATAGTCGTGGTGGGGTGGGGGTGGGGTAGGGATGAGGCTGTCACTGTGAGGTAACACCTGGCAGAGAAATGTGAATCGAGAGGAGGGTTTATTTTGGCTTATAGTTTCAGAGCTTTCATTGGGATCTCAGAGCAGCGTCTCGCATCACGGCAGCCAGGCAGCAAAAAGAGCGCCCATGTTAGCTGCCTTTCTGCTTTCCCTTTCATTCTGCCCGTGCCCCGTCTATGGAATAGTGTTGCTCACGCCAAGGGTGGTTCTTCCTCCCTATTGAGTTCTCTCTGGAAACGCTCTCACAGACATACCTAGCAGTCTACTTTATTATCCGTCCAGGCACTTCTTAACCCAATCAAGTGACAGTCAAGATCAACAGTTACTCAATTGAACATGCATTTTAATTGTTCCGTTGTTGAACTTGTTTGAGCTAGTGAGCTGTGTGCGGAAGTGTTGATGACCCTGCTGTTAGGGGACCCCCAGCCCTCATTTTCTCCTGACATAGTGTCCTCCATGACCTCTATCAATCTGGGTCCTTGAGTCTTGCAGCAAAGAGTCATCTCAAACTACATTAAATACGTAATGTGAACAAGAGCACATAAACATTGAACAGCTAGAATGTAAACATGACCGTGTTGCCTCAGCGTATCTCAGTCTAATCTAACCTCATTCAGACAGAAGCAACGAGGTATGTGATCAACATAGAAGGGACTTTCCCTCTGCACTTATTCCCAGTTGTGACTATGGTTTCCATGTTGTATCTTTCCATCATTCCTCCCTGGGTCCTTGCCGGCAACTGCTCCCTTCTCACTCACGTCACAGTTACAGTACGATCAGCAGGATAGGAATGGTCCTGGCCACCTGGGTCCAGTGTGCATGGCCCTCAGGCCACTCTGTACCACAATGCTTGTTCCTTATATGCCATGCAGTGTTCTTCCTTATTGTCTATTGCACATCTGTTTCATGACAAACATAGCAACATCAGGAATGTACAAGAGTATCCACCGCCACTTTGTCAGAATTGTGACTGATACAAGGCACCACAGACAGATGATGGATGAATATGTGAGGGAAAGATTGAGAAAGGGGGAAATCGCTGAGGGCTGAGTGTCCAAGCGAGGGTTTGAAAGGAAGCAAATTTTTGAGGCCAGGTATGAGAGAAGGAACTCACGGGGTGGCCTGGGGTGACCATGAGTCCAGTGGATTGTCTGGAGTAGAAGAATACAAATTGATAAGAGGGTGGTTGAGAAGCTCAAACATTGTTCCATATGTTACCTAAGGGCAAAGGGCAGCTCCCCAAGAAGAATGAGCAGGAGCAATGCTTCCAGCTCAGGGCCTGAGACAGGACAGCTAGGAAGGCTCTGACGAGCTGCAGCCTGAGAGAGGTGAAAGGAAAGATGAGGCCAGAATCATGAGACTATAAAAGCAGTATAGTACAGCCAGGCAATGACAGAGAGATTGAAGGGGCGTGACGGATTGATACAACTTTGTCCCTGCTGTTCAATGGTCTAGGATCAGAGGGAGAGGAAGCCAAGTCCAGAACTCAAATTCTTGGCTGGAGACCCCAGTTCAGGGTTCTCCACTACACAGCCATTCCTCTCTGAGCTTCCTGGGAGCATCCAGTCTAACACAGTCGGGAGCAACAACCAGACCAATTCCCTCATGAACTCCTTCCTGTGTGGAGACTCAGTACACCGTTGCATGGCAGATGGTGACAAACTTAGACCAAAACAACACAGACAGTAGAATCTGAGTTCTAACCTTAGTAAAGTGAAAATCCACTTCCCTGTTGACCATACAGTGCTCATGAACCATGTGTGGGCTAAAAGGAAGGTGTGTGTGTGTGTGTGTGTGTGTGTGTGTGTGTGTGTGTGTGTGTGTGTGTGTTTAAGAATAAGTTAAGGTTATTGCTGATTTTCATGGGACACTGGGAAGTGGCTTAACAGTTTGTTAACTGAGTGACTGAGATTTCTGGGTAAGGAAAAGAGTTAGAAACAACAGGCATAGGTTCGCAATATGGGAAATGTGGATATGTATGTTCAATCTTGTGTGTGTGTGTGAGAGAGAGAGAGGTGCTAATGATTGAATCTAGGATCTTCTGCATGCTAGGCAAGTGATTTTTCCACTGAGCCATATCCCCACCCCATGACCTTAAATAACAGTTTATGTCCAGCCTTGCACATGGGAGGTGTTCACTAGATATGCATTAATAAGGCTTTATACATTATGATTATTGATCACTTTCTCTTTTGTCTTGTATAAGAAAAATAAAATATCTATAGGACCAGGAAGAAATTTCTACTCCAACATGGACTTCCTGTTTCCCTCATCTCTGCTTCCTGCACACACACTCACTAATCTTTACAGGAGCAACTGCCTCCTGCCTCTATTCCGTGGCTTCCTAGCATCCCACGATCCTTTCTGGGGAGGTTTACAAACGTAAACCTTCATCATGCTGCTCTTCAAAAACTCCACTATGGTCCTGGGTTGGGTCCAGCAGGGGACAGGCGCATTCCTCTCCATTTCTGTTGTTTCTTCTCATGGAAGATAGTGGTCCACTGTAAGGCCCGACCTTGGCCCCGCAGTTCTCCTTCAGTTAAGAGGAGTCACTCATTTTGCGGGGCAAAGTGTCTGCTGTGAGGGTATTCTGCGCACTCCAAGTCCCAACCCTCACAGACCTCTTCCCGGCACTGTAACCTGCCATCAAGAGAGCCAATCTGCAAGCAGCTTGCTAGTAGGGAACTGCCATGGCTCCCTTACTGAGTTACCTCCTCCGGCAGGGGAGCAGGTTTTAGTTTTAAAGCTTGCATGATGATAGTTGCCCATCTCTGCTTTGATCTTACTTCTCATCCAGCTCAGCAGTCAGGACTGAAGGGCCATGCTGTTCACCGAAGCCCATATGAAAGCAACACATTCCATTGTCTATAAAAGTAACCGGAGTCCTCAGCCTGACATAGAAGGTCCTCTACCAAAAGATAAAAGCGGGTGCCAGTCAACTTCCTAGACTCCATTTCCCATTCCACTGTGCCCTGGGTCTGCCATGGGTCTTAGTACCGCCACCAAACTCGGGTTCTTTGGTCTCCTATAAATGTGTCATGCCTTTTCTCCCCTGTATATCTAGCTTGGGTCTTTCTACTCTGCTGGTATTTACACCCACCAAAATTCTTACAAGCAGTCCACATGGCCCACAAGGCTCTTCTCACTGTGCCTTTCTGATCCCCCTGCCTTGGCATTTCCTCTTCTTGTTTCTTTGCCGTGAGCTTCCCCTCTGTCATTCTTTCCTTGACGAATGCCTGCTGGGCACCGGCTACTCTCCCACAATGTGCCCACCTCCGAGCCTCCCTGAGTGTCCTGGAAAGTGGGGTGCTTCTGCTATCTGTTCCACAGAACACGGTATACATCCAGCACATTACCAAAGACACTGAGTTAAAAACACCCTCTGATTTTTCTCAAGAAGCTGTGGAGGAACACAAGCGATAGCAAATGGTCAGATACTCTGAGGGAACGGAGCTGTCACTCTCATTTAGAGGGCAGGCTCCTAGATGAGCAGGGACAACAAAGGTAGGTGCCACTGTGTGAACCTTATGGTAGAGGCTGTGAGGCAGGGAGGCAGCTACAGAGGAGCCTCCAGAATCTCACAGCCTCATGGCATACTGTCTGAATTAGCTGTCACCCTAACCAGGCAGTAAATGGGACAGCATAACCGTC
Organism: Microtus pennsylvanicus; assembly: GCF_037038515.1. Lineage (NCBI taxonomy): Eukaryota > Metazoa > Chordata > Mammalia > Rodentia > Cricetidae > Microtus > Microtus pennsylvanicus. The sequence continues at coordinate 22,704,907 of NC_134586.1, forward strand.
CCTAGGAGGTTAGTGAGAGCCTGGACTGTCCAGTCCCTAGAATAAAGAAGGAAAGCCCCAATTCAAAGAGAAGGGGGTGAATGCGGGCCACCCAGGATAAGCGACACAAGGAAGGGTCTCTATGATGGCCCTCCCCCTCCTAATGAGCAGGAATGCCAGAATGTGTCTCAGGCAACAGCAGGTCCCGGCTCAAATGACACGTCTGAATGTGGAGGCCATGACATTATCCTCACTGGCTCGACGCTTGGGAAGTCTGCTAGGCCTCTTTGAAGTCTGCTTAGAGCCTGGGGAATGTGTGGGTTTGAGAGGCCAGATAAGACCCTCTCAGGTTCAAGTATCAAGATGCTTTCTTCACTTTATACACGCTCCTGGGAAAATAAGGAGGGCCAGAGTTCTGTAACTTCTAACAGGAAATGTTGAATCTGCCTTGTTTCTATATTGAGGTAAAAAAGTAAAATAGACCTCATAGATTTAACAAAAGGGAGAGTGATTCTGTGCCGCACAAGGCAGTCAGTACAGGTTCTTGACTTCAGACCTGCACAGTACAGGAAGGATTCCTGCTAAAGGGAAGCCCTTTGGCCAGTCATCATCCTTCCTCATTCTTACAAGTCAAATGCACAAAATCCTCTTCCATCCCCTCTATCATTGCGGGTCCTTCCTAGCAAACACCTTGCCACACTGAGCCGAGCACATTCAAGATGACCCAAGGCAAAGAGGATTTGTGACACAGTACCGATTTTGGTGAGCCACTTGGCCACAGCACCGTAGATCTCATCCAAGATGAGGATGACCACAAGGTTGATGATGACGGCTGTCGCAGTCACTGTTGCCCGGACGTTGGAGCGTGTGGTCTTGCTGAGGGACAGAGCAGCCGCAGTTGTGATCCGGTACACAATGACCCCAAAGACGATGGAGAATGTCAGGGCAATCTGTGCAGAGGAGACAGGAGAAGGGGGCAATCACTGAGCAGGAAAACACATCAGCAGGCAACTGTTGAACACCTACCCTTTGTTCACACCAGCTACTAGGAAGCCCTATTACTGGGTGGGCAACAAAGGACCTGCAGGACCTTTGTAAAGCCGCTGAATTCCCATGTAGCACTCTTGAGTGGTAAGGCAGCTAAAAGGTGGAGCATCTTCACTTTATCAGATCACAACAGCCTCAAACACACACAACACAGAGATGAGAATCCTGAATGCTACGGAGTGCAGAACACTTCCTCATCTCCTTTATTCTAGAACTTTCTACCCTTCTGTGGAGATAAGATGAAAGTCCTATGCCATAGTAGCAGGTGTGAGATTATTGGGCGCTAAATGAAGACAGCTGCCGAGGGAACACAGCATGGAGATCGGCTTGGACCAGGACTAGCTGCGGAGTCGGACCAGCCATTAAAGGATATAGGGAGCTGCTGGCAATGGAGCTGAGAAGGGGTGAGTTACAGCTTGCCAGATGGGAGGAAAACGTTGAGAACACAGAAGACAAGAAAAGAGATCATCCGAGTGGTGCTGGCACAGGATGAGGTGAATAAAGGGACCAGGTTCTCTTCCAGGCACCTGGGAATGGAAGTCACAGATACTAATGTGATGTACAAATCTCTTGTTCCTTTGTCCCAAGGAGGTCTTCTGGATCCTGGTTCTCCAAGGTCCGCAGTACCTCCTCTAGAACAGAAGAGCAAGGGATTCCTCTAGACCTACAGCACCCACCCTCCCATGTCTTCTGCCCCTCTGCCATCCCAGCCAAGGCAGGGGCAGTGCCGTGGAAGTACTAGGAAGCCAGAAGCAAGAGTTCCCAATCAATGGTCGACAAGAGGCAGATAGATGGAGGCCTCTGCCAGGAACAGGCTCCCACTGGGCCCTGCTTCAGTCAAGAGCAGTCATGTTTCACCCTTGCCGCCACTGAGACTTTTCAGGTACCAGTTGGTCTCTAGGACCGAAGGGACAGGGGTACTGGCTGTTTAAAATGTGGGGTGAGAAGAGGACAGGTGGAAGTTTCCCCTGGAATACAAAAGAATGCTGGAGGAGACATTCTGGAGGGGAGGAGAAGAGATGTGGGGAGCAGAGAGAAGAGGGAAGGGCTCAGAAGAGGTCTGAACAGTGTGTTGCAGGCGATGGGAATGATACTGTGGTGAGCTTGGAATGAGTTACAGATGCGCCAGCATATAGACCCATGCAGACCTCTGGGGTGCCAGCATGCTGAAGCCGAGGTGCTAGTGAGAGACTGAGCTGCCTAGCCTGGTATGCTTTATCAATGTTAGCATTTGTCCTGTGGGCTGTGGTGTAAGAAAGGCAGCCGGGAGGTCTTTTATAGCCAAAAAATAGTGTTGCAATGTGTGTGTGTGTGTGTGTGTGTGTGTGTGTGTGTGTGTGTGTGTGTGTTTGCGAGGATAACAGAAGGGAGGCCTCTCTTTGGATGGGGATGCAGCAGCAACAGCAGCCTGCAGGACTGGGAGGGACAACTGTTTTAGGGGGGAAACTTAAACATGACATCACACTGCTCCAACAATGTAGATGATTCACTTCCCAGTCCCCTGGGACTGTCACTGACTGAGAGTTAGAGCCTAGAAAATGTGGTGCGAGATTCTTTTCCTCCCCCCACCTCAAATCACTTCTACAGTGATGACCAGCAATGGGAGTATTGATGAGGTGGCAAAGGCTGGGCATGGAGGAGCAATCCTGTGTGTGTATGTGTGTGTGTGTGTATGCACGCTCACGCACACATGTGCACACATGCATTTAGTTTGGTGTTGGGAGAAGCCCAGGGGAAATGCCCAGAATATCCATTGGTTTAGGGTCATCTGGGAGGGAGATGGAAAGAGATCCTCTCCTGGGCATCTCTGAGTGTGAATGGAGGGAGTGTGATGTAGTCCATGGCCCTGGAGGCTCCATCAACTATGAGCTTGATTGACATAAAGAACCTCAGCACAACTCCAGACCCTGACTTACGACCATAGCCAGTGACACTGTTCTTCTCAGTTGCTCTCCTCTCCCCCAACCACAGCATCACCTCCAATGCCATCTCTAGCCTTCGCCTACTCTTTGCAAACTTTTATTTCTCTGGTCTTGGTTTGTCTACTCCATGGCAGAAACCAGGAACCTTCCCATTGGGCTTTCGTAGAACATCTCTAGTTTCACAGAGCTGCCAGGCTTAGGAAACACCAACCTGAACTCATGGCTAAATGTTTTGTAGACAAAGAAACAGGTGTGGAAAAAAAATAAGTCCTTTGCTCTTGGTCACCGGGTTTGTATTATCCCTCTATCCCCCATGACTCCTGGATCACAGTGGAGATGAAAGAATTGTAGCATTTGTGGCCCATCTATTTATCTGTTTACCTTCAGCTTTGTGCATAAAGAAACTTAGGTCCAAGCACCAGCAATTTGGATGTTTTGAGAACTAGAGGGAACAAGGCAGAGTTGAGGTATTAATGGATAATGGTGACACCATCAACATCATGCCCCACTATATATTCTCCATGTCACTGTTCAATGTGCCTCTTCACTTGGAATAATCCTTATACCTGTCACGCCTTCTATAAATGAGATTTCATGATGATCTATGACTAGACCCTGCCGTGTGGAACCAAGACCACATTCCCATTCTGACCTTTGATCTCACATCTCTTGCCATGAACTCCAATGCCATCCCTACCATTCGTGGCTGATTTATTGATTTTAAAGGCATCCAATAATATTTCTGATACGTAATCCTCTAAACCACTGGGACACATCATGTTTTGGGTCTGACTCCCACAGCTAGGATAAAGGAGCTTGGTCACGTGCCACATTCTATAGATAACACAATTCCTTAGCAGGGCTCCATACCTGCAACCTGCTTGCTAAAGATTGCGGGTTTTCAGCCATAAATGACATATCTACACTACACAGGGACACATTATGCAAGCCTGTAGTGGTTTTGCATTTTGATCCTAAACTTTTACCTTTAGGGTATAGAAAAATACGGCAAAGTGTTGTGCTGTAAGTATGAAGTGTCCCTACAGGCTTGCTGTTGGAATACTTGGAAGGTTGTGAAACACTTAGGAAGGAGCCTTGCAGGAGAAATAAATCGCTGGAGGTGGGCTTTGAAGAGTGCTAGTCCCTCGCTACTTCCAGTGCTCCGTCTGTTTCCTGGCTGCAGATACATGTGGCCATCATGCCTTCCCTGCTATCAGAGACTGCATCCCTTCTTAAACTGAGGGGAAACAGCAGGCAAAAGCAAACAGAATTATTACCTTTGTCCTCGGTAGGTTTAGTTGTCTACTTAGTACAGCCTAGAGTTGTCTGAGAAGAAAGCCTTGACTGAGAATTTCCCTGACCTGTGGATATGTCTTTGAGGGATGGTTTTGATTACTAAGGAATGTAGGATGACCAAGCCCACCATGGGCGGTACCATCCCTAGGCAGGTGGTTCTGGAATGGTATACGAAAGCTGGCTTAGCCTATGTTGAAGTGAGCAAAACAGTACCATTTCATTTCTCCACAGTTTCCTTCAAGTTCCTGTTCATGGTTTTGCCCTGACTGTCGTCAGCGATGAGCTGTGACCTGGAAATGTAAGCTAAATAAATCTTTTCCTGCTCTGAATGGCTTCTGTTTGGTGATTTACCACAGCAACAGAGAGGAGTCTGAAGTAATCTTGCCCCTTTAAGCTGCTTTCCTCTCAGACATTTGGTCAGAGACATGAGGAAAACATTTAATAGACAGTGTAAGCCTGGATATAGAGTTTGAGATTGTGAAAGAGCTAGGAAGGAGAGACTGCCTGGTCCCCACATTCTGGGACTCGCATCCTGAACTGATGTTACAAAAATCATCGTGCACATGTAAAAGGATGAACTGGGAAGTAGCTGGGCTGAGCCGCAGGTTTCAGGTCATGAGCGTCTGGGATGCTCTTACAGAAAGAAGTGGGGAGAGCAAGAAAACTCTGCTGATGTTTAAAGGGTTCGCTAGCAGGGAAGCTTGGAAAAAAGACTATGGAGGAGGAAGAACTTTCTAGAATGCACGGAGAACCGCTCAAGGCAGCGGCAGCCTCTGCTAACCCAGTGGAACGGGGCTCAGGCTGGGGCACAGAATGTGACAGTGGCTCCTGTAAACAGACAGCTCTGTCACTGTGTCACAGCTGCCTCTGACATCCATCTGTGGTTTGTTTACTGCTCAGTCCGAACAGCTGTCTAAAGGCTAGGTGTCAGGGAGATGGTGGCGAGAAAAATACAAACAAAGCAACTAACAGAAAGTGACTTCTCTTGGGGAGCTGATCTTGTAGTAAAGCAACAGGCAGGTAAAACACCTCTCAAACTGTCAATCCTCCAACCTCAGCCCGTGGAGGAGTAGGACGTACAAGCACGTACCACGTGCTCGGTAACTTTTCTCCGTTCTGCATGGCATGACTGAACCCTTTCTGGTCCACTCTTGGACACTTTGAATCACCACAGCAGCTTCCTGCTTGACGGCCCCTCCCCTCCACACCTGCCTCCGTTACCAGCATTTCCCATAGCACCCAGAACTGCACGTCAGATGTGTGATTCCACTGCGAACCCTTCTCTAGGGAGTTTCCCATCAGGGTGAGCCCATTCCTTGCTCTACCCCTAGCTCCCTATGGCCTCCCCTGCTGTATCTCAGCCATAACCACATCCCCTTGTTCTTGTTCACTGCCCTTCTTCTCACTGGGCATCCTACCAGACGCCGTATCCTGGAGTCCTTTTCCTCACTCTTCCTTCTGACTCCAAAATACCAGCGTGGTTCTCTCTCCTATTACAGATCCTTGCTAAAATCTTAATGAGACTTCCTCCTTTGACTTATTTAATAGATGCATTTGTGATTTTAAATTTTGTTTTATTGGGAACATATAGAACATTCCATTACACACACACACACACACACACACACACACACACACACACACACAGAGATGTAAAAACAAACTCCAATGTATCCTGCCTGCCTCACATCAAACACAAGATCTCTTATCCAGGTTCTTCCTTCAGTCTTAATAGGCTGCTCAGTTGGGTGGCAGTCACTTCTTTCTTTACTTTTACTATACGGTGACTTAGGAATGCATCTTTAAACCTGCCATCTCGGCTCGCCTCCTTCTGAACATTGCCTGATAACAATCAAACCGTGTATATTCTTTGTCCCTTCTTTTCCCACCCGTGCTGCTCTGTAGCATGATTCGCTTGCTCGTTTTCATGGCTATGTGGTCCTTAACTGTGTAAATAGATCTCGGTTTATTTATCCATTCCCGAGGGGATAGGCGTAGGGGTTGTTGGCAGTTTGGGGCTGTTATAAACAGTACCGCACAGACTTTTCCCCTGTGTGTACTCTGCTGCGTGTGCACATAAGGGTTTCTAGGGCACGCACCTAGGCGTGGAATTTCAGGGCTCTAGGCTTTAAGTCTCGCTTTTACTAAGTGATGCCAGAATGTTTCTAGAGGCATCTTTAAATAATTTCTCAAATGAACTCCCACCAGCATTGTACAAGTTTCTTTTGATCTAGATCTTTCCCAACACTTGCTATTGACAGACTTCTTAATGACAAGATGTCTGTTGAGTGCATATGGTGTTTCATCATGGCTTAAATTAGAATTTCCATGAATACTAATGTAGACTGATTGGCCACTGGAGCTCTTCTTCTGTGTAGTGCCCATGGAGGTAGTTTTTTTGAGTTTTTATTGAGTTATCTATTTCCCTGAGTTTGTGATTCTTTTTTTTTTTTTTTTGTGGATTTTTCGAGACAGTGTTTCTCCGTAGCTTTTTTGGTTCCTGTCCTGGAACTAGCTCTTGTAGACCAGGCTAGCCTCGAACTCACAGAGATCCTCCTGCCTCTGCCTCCCGAGTGCTGGGATTAAAGGCGTGCGCCACCACTGCCCGACGAGTTTGTGATTCTTTATGTACTTTGAGACCAGCTTTTGGTGAATTGCGGTTTAAAACAATTTAGTGAACTTTGAGCTGGACATAGTCTTTATTTTCACACATCTTGCTTCCCATAGAACCACCCCAGCCAAGGCCTTGCCTAGATGGGAATATGTCCTTGAAGTGAGAGCAGCCTTAGTACAAAGATGTCTGTTCTGTTGTTCCTACACCTCCTCCAGATCTCAGCCCAGTGCTCTTACTATCCTGGCAGCCTTTGAGGGCTTTAACAAGACTACAAAACATACTTATCCAGTATCTTCCACTCAATTCCAGTTGTACGACAAGATCCTCACCCACCACTACTAACGGTGGATGTTGGGTTTATTATTTATCAACTTATCACATGCACAATGTTTAAAATATCTCTATTTTCAGTCCAGGCTAGCCATGAGCTCCAGATCCCCCTGTCTCAGCCTCCCACGCACCAGGGTTACAGGTGTGCACCACCACTCTGACCTTGCCTATAAACCCCTTTTTATTGTTATTTTCTTTCGTTCTCTGCTTTGTCTGGGCCCGGAGAAACAGCATTTGGCACACAACTGCATTCATTAAATACTCCTTCAGTGGTGAATGAACTTCCTAACAGCGATGTGTGCCCTGCGGGAGGCTCTGGAGCACTAAACTGATTCAACTTCCTGTCACCCTATCTAATATGCTGCAGCCCACTGCACTCTTAAAGAACCTCTCGTTCCTCGGGCTTCTTTGGCAGTAAGAGAAAAACAAAGTTAGACTGCAAATCTTTGACCACTCTGCCCTTCGTCTGCAGAAGAAGGTCTTGAGTTTGATAAGCTAAGAACATTTATGTTTTGGACAGGGTCTCACTGTGTAGCCCAGGCTGGCCTCACATTTGAAATCCCCTTGTCTCTACCTCTGGAATGTTGGGATTATAGGAATGTGGCACCAGGCCTGGCATGTTTTAAATTTCTGAGACTACATGTGTCCTGTCCCCATTAGTTACGATGCCAATATTAATAAAAAAAAATGAGCTCAAGCCAGGTCAGGATTAATTCTTGCCTGTAGGCCCAGCAAATGATGGTGTTTCTTGCAGATTTTGAAACCCAAGTAGTTATCTTCTCTTCTGCGCTGCATACATAGTCCAGTCCACACATAACTGAGCTGCTATGCCCACGGTCTTCATTATGAAGCCAAGCATCTTGGCTGGTGCAAAGGAAACTCTCAGGAATCTACATGGATGATGTCAGCTAAGACTCCTAGCAATTGCGGATATGTAATCTGAACTGGCTGGCCATCTTCTGTGACCAGACAAGGCTTCCAGTGGAGGGAGTGGGACATCAACCCAGCCATTTATATATAACCTTTGACCTACAGTCTGTCCTGCCTATGGGATGGGATGGGGTAAGGGTGGCACAGAGATTGTGGGAATGACCAACAAATGACTGGCTCATCCTGAGACCCATGCCATGAGAGTGAGCCCACGCCTGACAATGCCTCGAGTGCCACGACCCAGAGGCTGGGTGGCCCAGAGACCTAGAATGGAGACAAACACCACTGGAGGAAAACAATGTCAATGCACTGATACCTAATGATAGCCTGCTATACTCATAGATTGGTGTCTAGCCCATAGAGAGTATCTTCATCCAGCAATTGGTGAAAACAGATGTAGAGACCCACAGTCAGGCATTAGAGTGAGCTCGGGGAATCCTGCTGAAGAGGGAGAGAAAGGATTGTAGGAGCCAGAGGGCTCAAAGACATCATGACCTAGGCCCTCTGTATAAAAGTAGCAGTTGTGTAGCTTTGTCTTGTGGGTCTCCTAACAGTGGGAGCAGGGGCTGTCTTTGACTCTTTTAGAGGCTTTTGGGACCCTATTCCTCATACTGGGTTGCCTTACCCAGCCTCAATACATGGGGGGGTGCTTAGTCTTACTGCAACTTGATATGCCGTGTTCTGTTGAGTCAATCTTATACTCTTCCCTCTGCTTTTCCCAACACTGCCAACATCATTAAGTCTCAAAATAAACAAGCAAACAAATAAAATGCTCTCACAGTCACAGAAAAGAAAAGAAAAAGAAATACAGCCTCCACAGAGACACTGAAGACTTTGAGCCCAGCTGGCTCTCTGCTGTGGCTTCCAGACACTGTCAGCATCAGAAGAGAGTTATTCTTGACCCAAAAGGGCCACCACAATTATGCAGCCAGCTCCTTTGTATTATTCCTTCAAGTTCTTGTCTTGGCCAAGAACACATCCCGCTCCAAGGACATTGCAACTTTAGTCATATATTGTCAGTAACCTCAGTATCGGAAAGCTCCACCATTCAGTACTGTGGCCACACCTAGGTCAGCCCCCTCTTATTCCACAGCATAAAAAGAAAAAAAACCCATACCACACACACTCAGAACAGGATCAAAGTGCATGTAGTCCCAGCCAGGTGGTCCCTCAAAGAAATTACCATGAACAAGATGGAGGCGAAGTTCATCAAGTATCCTGGGAAGCGGTCTTTCCAGGTCAGTTTATCTTCATCATCCTGAGATGAAACGGGAGAGTAGAGACAATCAGAAGGCACAAAGAACAGACATTGATTCTCTCCTGTTTTACATAAATTTGCATCTCAACCATTTGTTGCTTTATGGAGATTTCTGTAGTAGCTAATGTCTTCTTGCTCTCAAGATCAACAGTAGCCCTCTTAATTTTGATTGATAGCACACACCTGAAGTTCCAGGCAAGAGGATCATGACTTTGCTGCCAGCTTGGGATACACGGAGGGGCCCTGTCTCAAAGCCCTGAAAACGTTTAGAATTGAGACAACAGTTCTGACAGCCACAAAAGGTTGCAAAGAGAGTCTGAAGTCGTGCGTATGAAGTGCAGAGAAAATGGCAAAGTACATTGTGTTAGCCAGCAGGGAGCCACTCATCACTGCAAGCCAGGAGTGAGAATCAAACTCAGCAAGGCAGGGCCCCAGGCTCCCTTTCCTCTCCATCTCGGGCTGGCCTCCCAGACCTGATTTGGCTCTAGCAACAGTGCCATCTAGCCTCGGAAAGCTTGTACTGTAAGCTGAGCACCTTCCGGGCTTAAAGCATCTTTCCAACATCCTTTGTGTGTTCATGGCAGTGCCAGGCACAATGAAGAGACCAAAGAAAGTCCCTCAGTCACTGTCCTGGGGGTTTCACAGCCTGGAGAAAAAGACAGCCCGCCCACTCCCAAAGGGCGAAGGATCATCCGTCAGCTTGGGACTGAGGGCTAACTAAGGAGTGAGCCGTGGGGACTGTAGAGAAGGAAGGGTTTGCCTTGTGTGTCTGGAACAAATATAAAGTTGAGCTGAGTCGATGGATGATGCTAGAAGTCAGTTCTTAGCACGTTCTCTCATAGATGATGTCAATATGATATAAATACGCCTTATACTAAGGTTTTCAAAACAGCCAGAGAATTGGTCTCAGACTCTGAGACTACCCAGCTTTTCATCACGCCGTAAGAAGACACTAAATGCTCAGTGGTGAGCATTCTGACGGGACAGAAACACAAAAACCTGCTTTCAATCAGACAGGACTAAGATTCATCACCGTTCACCCTTGAGAAGTCAAACAGGAAGAAAGAGAGTGCGAGCCTTGTTTCCTTCTACACCACAGGGTCCACTAGCACACTACTGCTTTCGGAGCCTGAAAATATTCTCCTCTAAGTCATTGGTAAGGAAAATGGAAGGTGGGCTAAGCACACAGCTTCAAAGAGAAAAATGGATTCATGGAGAGCTTTTGCCTGTGGCCTTCCAGGATATACAGCTAAGATCTTGGTGAGTGCATTTGGGTCCAATCCAATCAGACCCAGCCTGAGCATCACTGATGAAGCAGGCTCTGGGTGATGCTGAGGATACAGAGAAGAAAAAGCTCAGAGGGCCCAGAACTAGTGTAGAGACCTTCAGGACCATAGAGACAAGGAAGCCCAGATAAGTTAGACCGGAAAGATGGTTTCCACTATTTTGCATGAAAGGAGGCAACTAAGGAGCATCGAGTTCGATGCTGTCAGGAGAAAAGCATTCGTTTGTGACATAAATAGTCTTGTGTTTGTTGGAAGATCACCCCTTTCATGTTTACAGTGATGAGGTTTTGTTCGGAAGGCACACATCATAGCATATACATAGTTCTCGTGTCTTCAGACACTATCCAAACACAGGAAGCCGACAGAAGAATCAAGATTACACACTGTCCTCCAAACTAGTGTACTAGTAAAAAGAACAGTGAAAAAGGTCGTTTATTTGTTTTGTGTTTCAGTTTTAGAGACGGGATGTCCTTATGCAACCCAGGTTGGCCTTGAATTCATAATCCTCCTGCCTCGGTCTCCTGACTGCAGAGATCTCAGACATGCACTGCTTACCTGACATGAAGCAGGGTTATTTTGTTGTTTCTTTTTTATCAATTATTTTTTATTGTTTTTATAGTGCTTTTCTTTAAGCGCTTTCTCCACTCCCCTCTCTTCCTCCCCATCTCCTTCTACCCTCTCTTGTGACCCTCATGATCCCAAGTTACTCAGGAGATCTTGTCCTTTTCTCCTTCCTATTAGAGTCATGTATGTCTCTCTTAGGGTCCTCTTTGTTGTCAAGGTTCTCTGGGGTTGTGAATTATAGTGTGGTTTTTCCTAATGTCTAAAATCCACTTATGAGTAGTACATATTATATTCATCTTTCTGGGTCTGGGTTACCTCACTCAGTATGTTTTTTTCTAGATCCATCCATTTGCCTGCAAATTTCAAGATGCCATTATTTTTTACTGCTGAGTAATACTCCATTGTATAAATGTACCACATTTTCTTTATCCATTCTTCAGTCGAGAGGCATCTAGGTTGTTTCCAAGTTCTGGCTATTACGAACAATGCTGCTATGAACATAATTGAGCACATGTCCTTATGTCATGATTGAGAAACCTTTGGGCATATACCCAAAAGTGGTATTGCTGGTCTCTGAATTAGATTGTTTCCTAATTTTCTGAGAAATCGCCATACTGATTTCCAAAGTGTCTGTCCAAGTTGGACATGAAGCAATTTTTAATGATAGGAGTTTGGCATTAACAAAGGAAGCCAACTAAATTCTTCCATTCTCTGGTCCATGCAGGATGTGAAGATTTGTTGTAAAAGTCTATTAACTTAATTACCGTGTTCCCAAAGGACATGTCACCAGTGTGGAGCAGCAGAGAGAGGAGCAGAACTCAGACCAGAACATGTCAACTCTGAATTTGGGACTCGAAAATACTTATTATGTCAGTGATCCTAATAAATTTCCTGTAGAGTGTGTGTGTGTGTGTGTGTGTGTGTGTGTGTGTGTGTGTGCATGCGGGTGAGAGTATTAATGGAGACCAGGGAACAGCTTCTTGTGCTGTTCATCTTTTCATTGAGATAGGGTCTCATGTAAGTTAAGCTGCTCAGCCAGCAAGCCCCAGAAATCTGCCCATCTCCCCGCCCCCCAGCATTGGTTGTTGTCGTTGTTGTTTTAAATATGGGTTCTGAGATCAAACTCAGGCCCCCATACTCACAGAGCAAGCTCTTTACAGACATCTCAGACAACCCCACAGCAGTTTCTCCACTGTAAAATACTCAGATTCCTTACCTGTAAAACAATTCTAGACAGCACGCTAAATTAGCATGCCTTTTAAATAAAGTCCATCTAGGGCGAGGGCCAAGAGAACTGCAGGCATATGGGGGAGCTCTTAGACGCCCCAGCCTTTAACGATGATGCCGCAGCCAGTCTACCTGAAGTGGCAGATGTGACAATCTTTAGAAACTGTATGGTACACACAAAGGTGAGCGCTAATCAGCTTTGATGGCACCAGAAGCAGATGATAGTGGGGCACTTAGTTAATGCCACCATTGTTCAGACGCCAGCCTAGCTGTCGTCTGCTCTTATTTCTTTGTCCCTGATGTCTATGTTTGTGTCCCCAGACTACTGCTCCCATTTACAGATCTCTGCAAAACAAACAGGTCACTAACATCTACAGAAGTCCTTGCATGCCCTTCTGGCAAACTGGGTACTTAGAAATGAAACTGCTCTTAGTTTCATTGAGTTCTTAAAGTAATAGGTGAGAATATTGTTTCAATAAACCCCTGAGAGGAAAGGTATTTTTGACAAAGAGGCAATTGTCCTTGAGAGGATTTTTCATATGAAGACAGTATAATTCATCATTATTAGCATGCAGTTATGCATATTTTGATGACTCTTCAGCCATGCATCTGCAGTCACAACACAGATCAAAACAGAAATGGTTTTTTATCACTTTCCAATGCTTCTTTCCTCTGTCTTTGATCTTTGTCCCCAACCCCCAGAACTAGCCAAGTCTGTTCAATGTTTAGTGTCCCCTCTAGTTTTGGGTCTCCCAAAATGTCACTAAGTATACTACAGTGTGCGGTTTCTTTTGAGTTTGGCGTCGCTGGCTCAGCATAGCTCATCTGAGATTTCTCCAGGCTGTGGCATAGCTCAGTAGTCTCCTCCTTTACTGAAGCATGGTCTATATAGTTCACCATATCGATGGATTTCAGTCCATTTGCCCATTCACTGCCCTGGGGGCTGTTTGGATTGTTTCTAGCTCATAATAATTAACAATGAGCCCCTTCTAAAATTTGTATACCCATTTGGATACAAATATAAATTTTCATGTCCCTTGGGCAAGTATCAAAGTATGAACTTGCTTGGTCACATTGAGGGTCTATGTTTGTCATTATAAGAAGAAGCCACCAAGATGCTTTCTAAAGTGACCAATGCACCTCTACCAACAGCGTGTGACAGTTCCTTCCTTTCTCTAAATAAATTTCCTTTAGGATGGTTTCTTTTATTTATAAAATCTTCAAAGACAATATAGAGAAATCCTATATACCTTGTACTCAGTTTTTCATGTAAGTTCAGTACTTTTCTCTCAACTCATGAACCGATATCACATAATATTATGAACTAAAAGTTCGCACTCTATTTATGTTGTTTCAGTTCAAAGCCTGCCTTCTGGCCCAGAGTCACAGCTAAGGTACAGCATTCTGTTTGGTCTTTCTCCCCTCTTGGACACTTTTAGATGATAAAAGCCACTCAGACCTGGCTTGCTGCTGGTGGCTTTGTCAGATTGGAAATGTCCTGGTCAAATGCTTTGTAGAAGGACCCACAACATGATCTTGATTTAAGGTTTGTCTGAGGTTATGTGTTTGAGGGATAAAGACAGAGGTCAAAGACCATTTTGTCATATCCTCTCAAGGGTATAGAGGTACCCTGTCACTGATGAGAACCCTGATTTCCTGGGGTATGTTGAAATTCTCTATGAGAAAGTTTCCTCCTGCCTCCCCAATCTGTACTTTGTTCTTTAAAAGGAGGCACCCACCTCCATATTTGAAGGTATGGAGCTATATTTCCATCTTCAAGGAAGCAATACCTACAGGGACATATATGTTTTTAATATACATTTTTACTGTATTGGATGTCCACAAAGAATGCTTATAGGAAGATATGCCCAATATTTCTCCAAACTCTAAAAAAACAATAAAACACAAAAGCATGATAAATGCCAAGCCATCAGTAAGGATCATGCTCATCTTAGAGTTGGCCTTGGGCTTCAAAGAAAGCAGAATGCTGGCTTCTTCCCTTCTCTTCCTTCCAGGACGCCTACAAAGGACAGGGGCCAGGAAGCACCAACATCTGGACCCATCTGCCTCCTCACCTGCAGGCTACGAACAAGAGCAGCTGGAATGGGAATGGAATGGTCTTGTTAGAATAATCATATGCTGGGCCTGTGTTCCTGCAAGTAGTGGGGACAGTATCCAAAAGAGGGGGAAGAACCTGAGAGATTGAGAAGTCCAACACCTGGATCTCATCCCTGTGCCCACCTCTGGATTAGCCATGCAACTTTGGGTGCTGTTATACTTTGGTTTCTCTGAACAATATTACAGCTCCCTTTAGAATGAGGTAAGTGGGCAATTTGTCCTACTGAGCACTCAAGGAGAATACAACGGGCAGGGCAGACCTTGGAGAACGGCAAGTTCTGTGCAGACAGACTTGTGAGTTGTGTTGCTTCTTCTGTTCTGGACAATGACTGTGCACCAGACTGCACCAAGTACCACAGTAGTGCGAGACACTGGGGATACAAAGAACTCACAGATTTTGTCTCCAAGAAACCTTGACTGTGGGGGAAACAAACGAGAACACAAATTATGGCATGGCATAATATATGCAGAATGCCATAGAAACAGAGAACTGGGTGGTTTCTTAGTTGTTATTAAAGGGCAATGCTTTCTCAGACAAAAATGATGGAGATATTCCAGAGAAAGCATTAAACCACGTGTTCTAGTTTGCCGTCTGTTGCTACAATAAAACTCCACAACCAAAACCAACCTGGGGAGTAAAGGGTCTATTCCAGCTTACAGCCTATCGCCCAGCATAAAGGGAAGTCAGGGCAGGAACTGAAGCAGAGGCCATGGAGGAATACTGCTTTGGCTTGCTCTCTATGGCTTGCTGAGCTTGCGTTCTTATACAACCCTGGAGCACCTGTCCAAGGGTAGCCCCACTCACAGTGGGCTGGGCCTTCTCACATCAATCATTAGTCAAGAAAATATCCTCATACACTTGCCTATCCACCAATGTGATAGAGGTATTCTCTCAGTTCAGGTTCTGTGTTCTGAGATGGCCCCGGCTTTGTGCCAGGTGGAGAAAAGAATAGCCAGCACCCCATGTTCAGAAGCCGTGACATAGTATAGCATTCACAACCATCAGCCAGGTCAGAGTGATAAGAGGCAGGGTGTGTAGACAGAGTCAAGTCTTACTAAGAGGAAGAGGAAGGTCAACTCAAGTCCTAGAGCACAATGCATCTCTCAGGACCACATAGAGACCCAGAAGCCAGAAGAGAATGCTACATGCCAGCAGCGGCTAGTCTGTGCCCAAAGGCTGATCTGGCAAAGACTTTACAGAGACATCAGTCTCTTGATTTCTCAGAGCAATCTGTGGCTCAAGGAAAGAGGCAATGTCCCCATGGACAGGCAGCTCCCTGGTCCTATGGTCTAGAAAAGGACCCAGTCTCTCTGCTCATCGGTTCAGAAGGCTGTTGCTAGCTGCCTCTTCCATAATGAAGGGTTGCTTCTAAATTTTTAAGGGTTTTAAGGGTTGCTTCTAAATAATGTTGAGAGGCCTTTAAAGTGTAATTCTGTTCTAACACCACATGAAATTTGTTGTGGTGGTGGTCAGTATTAAAGGCAGCTCTCTATGTGTTTGCACGTGTTGTTAGAAGAGGAGTGGAGGAGCTCTGTATTACCTTCAATCCATTTCTCCTCTGTCTATAAAATCCTCTCATTCAAAAGCACCTACCGTTCATCCATGTAACCCTAGCTGTGGTTATCAACTGGACTCCCATCTTCCCTTCCGCCTCAATCCTGCCATATCACGAGCAACTCAGACAAAGAAACATTAAATAATAATAATAAAAACCAAAGTGGTACTGCCTATGAAAGCCCTGTCACCTTTAATGTTCTTATTGTCAACCCCATTTCTGCTGGCTAGCTTTTTGGACCAGCATCTGTATAGCCAAAACTGCTGCCCAGAACTCCCCAGTTCCACTAGGCATCACGGCACACACCTTTAGTAATCTCAGCACTAGGAAGAGGAGGGAGGAGGATCAGGATATCAGGGGTCATAGTCTTTGGCTGCATAGTGAGTTCAAAACCAGCCTGAACAAGGGGGACCCTGTCTCCAAAACCACACACACACACACAAAATAAAAATAAAGATAAAAATAAAACTTCAGTTCCTACTCATCTTCCATTCTGATGCTTGTATTGCCAGTCCTTCATCCCTCCTCTCTCTCCAAGTAATCACTTCTTTTCTTGTTTCCTGATTTATTGAATGGATCGTCTGCCGTCTCTTCAGCTACACACACAACCACCCATGTGCTTCCCAACAGCAGAACTACATAAAGGCTAATGAACACCACTGGAATGGGCTGACAGCTTTAACCGTGTCCTTATTGCTTCCTGGCCACACTTCTCAGCTTCCTTCTATACCATAGAGGTTATTTTCAAGCCCGCTCCACCACTAGCCTGTCCCTTACACGCACTGAAATCAAGGTTGCCATTTAAGAACCCACCTCCTCCCTTTGTAGCCTAAAAATCCAGCTGTCCTTCCCCTTGGCTATTGCTGTTTCTCTCCTATCTAGGAGACTCGTTCTCCTTTTATGTTTCAGAGTGTGTGTGTGTGTGTGTGTGTGTGTGTGTGTGTGTGTGTGTGTATGCAGGTGCATATATGAGTCAGTGTGTGTGTGTTGTATGCAGGTGCATATATGAGTCAGTGTGTGTGTGTTGTATGCAGGTGCATATATGAGTCAGTGTGTGTGTGTGTGTGTGTGTGTGTGTTGTATGCAGGTGCATATATGAGTCAGTGTGTGTGTGTGTGTGTGTTGTATGCAGGTGCATATGAGTCAGTGTGTGTGTGTGTGTGTTGTATGCAGGTGCATATATGAGTCAGTGTGTGTGTGTTGTATGCAGGTGCATATATGAGTCAGTGTGTGTGTGTTGTATGCAGGTGCATATATGAGTCAGTGTGTGTGTTGTATGCAGGTGCATATATGAGTCAGTGTGTGTGTGTGTGTGTGTTGTATGCAGGTGCATATGAGTCAGTGTGTGTGTGTTGTATGCAGGTGCATATATGAGTCAGTGTGTGTGTGTTGTATGCAGGTGCATATATGAGTCAGTGTGTGTGTGTGTTGTATTCAGGTGCATATATGAGTCAGTGTGTGTGTGTGTGTGTTGTATGCAGGTGCATATATGAGTCAGTGTGTGTGTTTGTGTTGTATGCAGGTGCATATATGAGTATATGTGGTACTCACCTGTGTGTGCATGACATTGACCTGGGAGGTCGATGCCAGGTATTTGCTTTTTCTCTATTGTTTTCTTTCCTTCTTTCTTCTTCTTCTTCTTCTTCTTCTTCTTCTTCTTCTTCTTCTTCTTCTTCTTCTCCTTCTCCTTCTCCTTCTCCTTCTCCTTCTCCTTCTCCTTCTCCTTCTCCTTCTCCTTCTCCTTCTCCTTCTTCTTCTTCTTCGTCAGACTCTCACAGAACCTTGAGCTTACTGTTTACTGGCCAGCAACCCCTTGAGATGTGCTTGTCACTTCTCCCCCATCACTGGGGTTGAAGACACTTACCGCATACCCAGCCTTTACATGGTTTCTGGAGATAGAAATTCAGGTCCTCATATCTATACAGTGGTCACTTTACCTCCCTAGCCCTGAAGCTCACCCTCCCCATCTTCAGCGGCTTTGATCCCTATATGTTGATCTTCAGTTCTCAGACTTTCAGCACACACTTTCTGAATCATTGGCATGCCATTTCCACACACAGTCTAACTCAGAGGGTCTAGACTAGAGTCTGAGAATCCTCATTTCCAGTAAGTTCTTATGTAAGGCAAGTGTTGGTGATGATGCCTCTCATGTGAGTGCTGATGCTGGTACTGATGCTGCTGGCCAGGGGACCACACTTTGACGACCACTCTCTTAAACCAGCTCCTTTCTGCTGGGTATCATTGTTCAATCTATGAACACCAGACATAAGAGTCCCCACTTATATCATTTATGATGGGATTGATCACCATCCATGTGCCTTGGACACACCCCACTTAACTGTGCTTCATACCTTAAAGCTACCATAATGACCCCACATTCTAGGAGGCACTGAAGAGTCTAGAATATTAAGGAACTAGTTCACAAGCAAAGTCACAACTCTGGAATACAATGTGCCCAGGGTCTTTCCACCCAGTGCTGCCCCGGTTGTCTCCAGAGTACATCGCCATAGGAAACGAGAAGAGACCGATGCTCTCAAACCCCAGGGAAGGAGATTTAAGAGGGGATCCAGTTTGTCTTGACAGATTAAATAAGTTAAGGGTTGTAAATCATCCACGAGAGTTTGCCAACAAGGACCTGACAAATGCATGTATACAAAATGTAAGTTTTCAGCCCCAGGAAGAGTGAAGTTCTTCACACTTGCGGCATGAGTAAACAGAGAGGGTACTGTGTTAAATCAAATATTCCTGGCACAGAAATATAAATGCCATAGGGTCTCTTATGTAAAACCTTTAAAAAAATCTTATAGCACACAGAAGCAGGAGAGATGGCTTCGTGGTTAAAAGTATTTGCTGCACTTCCAAGGACATGGGTTCAATTCTCAGCACTCATGTCAGGCGACTCACAAGTACCTGTAATTGCAGCTTTAGAGGACTCAAAGCCTTTCTCCAGCCTTTACACACACACACACACACACACACACACACACACACACACACACACACACCACACCACAAATAAGTGAATAAACAAACAAATGTCTTTCTAAAAAGAAACAGAGGGCACAACAGTGGCTCCCAGAGACAGAGAAGAGTGGATAAGGAAAGGATAGAGAGGAACTAGTCACTGGCTACCATGTTACAGGTAGACAGGAGGAATAAATTTGGTCTTCTGTTGCTCAGAGAGGTGACAAGAGATGGCAACAATGTAGTAAACACTTTTTGAAAGCTAGAAGAAAGGTTTTTAATGTTCTTACAACAAATACATAATAGGTGTTTAGGTTGTAGATATGCTGATCACCCTGATTTGACATTATACAGTGGATACATACATTAAGTTTGTACAATCATGGGTCAAGCAAAAATAGTTTTAAATTGCCATTAAAGTCTTCTGCAATCTGGCTGAACAAAGCTTCCAGGACATGACGGGATTAAGAACAAGTCTATGGAGGTAGGTGGGATATGCGGGGAGAAAGCCCCTACAGTCCGTTTTCTTATGAAGCTGGAAGAAACACAGGGTTGAAATCAAGTTCAACACTAGCACTTCGCTTTTACTATTAGATAAAATTACCTCTTAGATGAAATCACGGCTTTATGGATACCAGCCAATTGAGAATGCTCAGATCCTTACATCTAGCCCATCTCTCTGCTAAACTCGCAAATAATTTGTCCAACTGCCCACTAGACATCATTAGCAGAATGTCCTAAGCTCTAACGCTTCTGACTTACTGACTCATCTTCCCGATGAATCTTCTTTCCTATCCTGGCTAAGCGAACTGAAACCAAGTGTCTCTAAACATAGTTTGAGCCACAAAGTATAAGCACAATAAGTGTCCAACTAATATGCCTGCAATCACATTAAAGGACCTCGCCTTGACTCTGAAGGCAAACCTGGGTCCCTTCTAGGGAGGCAGCAAACAGGACCAAGGCCCAGACACTACTAGAATTTTCTGAGGTCTTTACTGGATGTAGATAAGATCAACAGCCCTTGTCCTTTCTTCAAGGGCATCTTGTTTGTCCTGGTTTCCTGTCTAGAGCTTCTTGTCATTTTAGATGTGTGGTCTTCTGTCTGGAAGTAGCTCACGAAATTTCTCTAGTCAGAGATGACACCACGTGGAAGCAGAGACAGGGAGGGTTGGTTCTTGGGTGGGTTTTCTGAGCAAAATGACTTGGTAATGACTTTGGTAAACCATATTAGATAAATTTTTGTGACCAGTGGGAGCTGGTACCAGACAAGAAGCCCCATGGGAGAGCAGGATTGTGAGATGGATTTAAAGAGGGGGTCGGGTGGGTGACAAAGCACAAGTATCGTGGTCTAAGAAAGAGTTACATAGCAGAGGTTTGTTTCAATGTTCTCAGCAGTGCTTGGAAAGTTGACCAGGTCTCTCACCTTAGGTCCTTGTGCCAGAGGCTCACCTATATCACATTGCATTCTTTCACACAGTTGGTTGGAGGAGAACTGGAATCTGGAGAAACATGGGGGAGACTGCACTGAAACAAGACGAACCACTGGGAAGACAGGGGCAATGTAGAGAAACCGGGGTGCTTTCCACGTAAGAGGCCTTGAGACACCACCACAGGCAGGAATCTAGAAAAATACATCAGCCCCTAGGCTACGGGACAAGGCAGAGGATGGCCTAATATTAAGTGGTCAAAGGCCTCTGGATTAAGGAGTTTTATATTGTGTACATCAATGACCCTGCATGTGTGGGGCACCTTGGTGTAACCTCAGGTAGAAATGAATAATTCAGACTGCCACAAATGTCACTTCTCCCACTCACAGGCTTCCATTTCAGATGACAGAGAAGGGATTCCAGCTGCTCTCACGGAGACAAAGAAAGTCACAGACTAACGAGTTATTCTGTGAAGCCCATGGGTTCATTTCACCTCAGTTCTCCACACAGAGAGAAGCAAAGATGAAAGCGATAGTGAGGCTCAGAGCTGGGCCAAGAAGGCCAAAAGGGGCCATAAGGAATATTTCAGAAAAAAACAATTGTTGTTGTTTAGTTTTTACTTCTTCAAGACAGGGTTCTGTGTAGCCCTGGCTGTTCTAGAACTCACTTTGTAGACCAGGCTGGCCTCAAACTCAGAGATTCGCCTGCCTCTGTCTCCTGAGTGCTGGGATTAGAAGGCATATGCCACCACTGCTCAGCTGATATTTGTCATCTTTATGCCCCTCTTTTTATTCTCCATTTCTCTTCCTTTGATAGAACTGGAAATCTCATCAGCCTGGTTGGAGATACCATGGCATCCTGAGCAAACTGCAATGCAGTCTGGTTTACAATCTTTTCTCTGGGTTTAATTCCTTGCTCATATACTCATGACTGCAAGAGTTTAGGTATACAAAAAACTTCTCTACAATTCCATTTTCTCATTTATAAAAAGAAGTCGAGAATAGTTGCCAATAATACAAGAGGCCATGAAGCTAAAATGAACTAATATGTGGGATAGGCATCCATGTGTGTCTGGACCATAGACTTCAATTCTTGTCATCTCATAACTTCCTTTTCCAATCCTCTCCCTCCTCCCGTCTTCTTTACTTCTCTTCTTCCTTCTCCTCTCTTCCTACCCCTTTTCCCTCTCCTGCTCTCTCTCTCCTTCTCCCTCTTCCCCCTCTTAACTTCACCCACTAGGGACACAGATCTTAAAAGATGATAATTTCTTGCCACATTAACAAGAAAACTCAAGTTCACTGTGGTCCTTGCTTTTTACAGCACAGATTCAGGGGTTGTCCCTCAAGTTCCAAAGCCACACAACTGTCCTGTATAATATCATTTTATCACCTGCACTTGGTCCCCACAGTCTAAACCCAGAACGTACCTCTTAGGGGCCAGTACAGGTCTTGTCTCTTATCCTTATAGGTTACCCCCAAATTGAACCCAAGAACCTTCTAGAGGCAGAAGCGTCTTTGGGGACTCTGGCAAAGGGACTAGAGGCAGTCACATGGCACAGCACCTAAGTCCACAGGCATGCCTAAAGCCCAGGACCAAGCACAGTGTAATTTGTGGCTAAAGTGGAAAAGATTATCTGAGCTCTCACTGTTCATCTATCCCAAAAGACACAGAAAACCACTCCCCGAGGACGTGCTCATTTCCTCTGGCTCTCCAGAGAGCTTGCTGTTCCAGTGTCTGTCTCTCAAGCCAACTGCCTGTTCCCCCTGGGGTCCAGCACTAGGCTGGGCTGCTCTCTCTCCCTTCCTCTAATGCCAGCCGCTCTGTCAGGTACCCTGCCTAGATTCCACTCGGGACCAACTTCTCATCAGTGGCCACGTGAGTCTCAAAAGGGTCCTACTAACATGAGGGCAAGGGATGGAAACGTTTTTGTTCTTCTCCAGGCCTTGTGTATAAAAGGAAGAAGTTGTCGGAAGCCATTAGTAACTGCCACACGATACATATGAGACTTCGCTCTACAACCTTATGTAGAACAGCATACAAACACCACGGAATAAGGACACATCTGAGGTCTGTACTGGGGCAGCAAGGTTCAATATGGTCTCAGCTTAGGCTGCTCTCTGATCTAGTCTCCTCCTGTGCAGTCCCTTTTCTAACCCTGTCCCTGTCACACTGGCCTCCTTCCTGCCCTTTGAACCAACCAGATTGATTTCCACATTGACCTTTACTGAGCCCTTTTGCCTGCCACCATTCACCCTGCTGGACCCCCAAACATCCCTCAGGGGAAGAGTTTCCCAATCCTCTAGTCTACCCCTTGCCTTTAGTATTCTGCATCACTATCTCCATTAAATCCTTATCTACAAGGGAATCCCTGTGGCTCACACCTTTGAGGTTGAATGATCCTATTATAAGGTGTCACCTAAGATCATCAGAAAACACAGATATTTATATTATGATTTATAAGAGTAGAAAAATTATAATTATGAAGTAGCAACAAAATTAATTTTATGGCTGGGGGTCACAACAACATGAGGAGCTGTATTAAAGGGTTGCAGCATTAGGAAGGTTGAGAACCATTGATCAGCTATTATCTTGTTTTATCTCCTGTTTTTCTCCTAAGCCCCTGGGAAATAAGAAGCCTGCAAATTCAGTGCCCTGCTGGACACAAGGGCCTGGATTATGCCGATCTGTGGAATTCCTTTACACAGATGGATAAACGAGTAACTGTCTTACTCTCTGGAAACAACCACCTTGCTCACATCTGTACTGCTGAATGTTCATAAATTTACAATTGAGGATTAAGCCACTGGCTGGATGGGATCTAATTTCACAACAAAACAGAAATAGCCCACAAAATCTATTTGCCACTTCTTAGACTACACAGCAGTGTCAGTCTTGTGTAGATGTCAGAGAAGGAAAAGAAAGACATATAAGATGCTCGTAGTAACCATTCTTAAGAAAAGCATGGGATAAATCCGGACTAGCTGAACATAGAGGACGATGAGGAATACTGAGAACTCAGGAACAATCACAGTGGGTTTGTGATCCTACTGCACGTACTAGCTTTGGGGGAGCCTAGGCAGTTTGGATGCTCACCTTAGGAGACCTGGATAGAGGTGGGCGGTCCTTGGGCTTCCCACAGGTCAGGGAACCCTGATTGCTCTTCGAGCAGATGAGGGAGGGGGACTTGATCGGGGGAGGGGGAGGGAAATGGGAGGCGGTTGCGGGGAGGAGGCAGAAATCCTTAATAAAGAAAGAAAGAAAGAAAGAAAGAAAGAAAGAAAGAAAGAAAGAAAGAAAGAAAGAAAGAAAGAAAGAAAGAAAGAAAAATGGCCAACTAGATGGTCCCTAGACAGGTGTAAAGGGGATGGCCATTCCTAAGTAATACAGTGAGGAGGTTTAGCTTGCAGCATTGCCTGGCAGTGTTCTGGTGCACCCTTGCTTTTATGCAGGTGGCTACACAGGACATAGCCATCCTGCATTGCGAAGACTTCTGCAATATTGACTCTGAAGTATCTCTTGCTCTCTTGGGTCATGCCATTTGTTTCTTAGTCTAATCTCCAGCTTCATGTGCCCTCCTTCCCTCCTTCCATCCTAGCCACAAGATGGAGAACTGATCTGCAGAACATTTGTTTGTAGATTCGAAGTTCTCATGACATCTCCCTGTGATGGTTTGAATATCAAACATCTTCTCATTGGCCCATGGGATTGAACATTTGGTCCCCAGCTGGTAGCACTGTTTTGGGACACTGTGGAAGTGGGGCCTAACTAGAGAAGCGGGACACTGGAAAGAGAAGAGGGTTGGCCTCAAAGTGTACAGGCCCTCGTTCCCTCCCTTTCTCTTCCGAGCTTCCCTGATGTGAGCAAGCTACTGCTATCACAGCTATAACTGCTATTGCTGCCAGCCATGCCCTCTCGGCCATGATGGGCTATATACATTCAAACCACAAGTCAGAATGGATGTCCCCCCTCAAATTGTCTTTTAAAGACACTTTTATCTCAGCAATATAAAAATACCTAATACAGAAAATTAGTACCAAGAAATACAGCCATTTCTGTGATAAATCTGATGACTCAGCTTATGGGATGTTGGAACTGGCTTGCAAGAGGAATGTAGAAGAGTTCACAGCTGTGGACTAAGGAACCCCTCCCCCCAGGATGGTAGAAGCAGAGATGAAAGAGCTATTTGTGTGAGAGTAGAAGATCGGAATGGTTCCAGTCAAGGAAGACTGGTAAGGTACCAAAGAAGAATATGGACTCTGTCAGCAACTTAGGTAGAGACTAATTACATTAAATTCTGGCAAAGAACCTGGTTGTGTCCTGCTGATGTCCAGAAAATCTGAGTGACAGTGAATTCAAGACACTGGGATAGCCTGTAGACATTGGTGTCGCTGCTGCTTGCCTTGGTTAGTGAGGTTTGTAGTGAGAATTCAAAGCCAGACTAGAACAACAGAAAGATGTAGAAATAGAGACTTTGGAAAGCAAAGGAGTACAGACATAGTTAAAGACAAGACAGATAAGGTGGGTAGGACAGACAAGGTGGGTTTAGGTAAAGTGAGTATAATTCCGGGAGAGATTAGTGCTGCAAAAGAGACTTTCTATGCTCATCCCTGGGGCAAAAGGACTGATGAGGCCTCATGGGCAAGACTCCTTCTACATCAAAGACTTCACATTGTGAAAATGGAAATTCACCAGAAAAGGGAGTGCCTGGAGAGTGTCTGAGGAGACAGAGCCTCTAGTGTCCCTGCTACAGTGGGTCTACTTAGCAAAGCTCTATCCCAGGTTCATCTGTCCAGAAGGACCATGCTATACCTTGATCGGAAAGCAAACTTTATAACACTCAGGTGATTCTGGATTTACAGGCATGAAGGAACAAGAGTAAGGGAGTGGGGCTTCCAGAAAGACTCCAGAAAAGCCACCGTGTTGGGCAATGTGCAGCAGGTTCTGTTTTCCATATGTGACTTCTAAGCAGGCTGTGCAAGAAGCCGTGAAAGTGAAGCCTAAGTCATGAGACACTCCAGGATATTGGAGATGCCAGAAATGCAAGATCTTTCTGGAGGAAAGCTGCTGGTGTTGACAGAAAAGGAGCCATAGTGGACACAGGCAACAGACCTGGAAGGGCAGAGCTACCTTAACCTCTTAAAGTCCAGAAGATGCCATCATGAGCCCCAGATATGGAACATGGAGGTTAGTTGAGTCTTACTCTTGCTTTGGTCCAACCCTTCCTTGTTGTCTTCCTGTTCCTTCCTTTGGAATGGGAACATTTTTACTCTACAACACTGTATTTAACCTTTATTTCTTTTGCTTAATAGGGGCTCCTATCTAAGAATTAACACTGTTGTAACTGTAAGACTATGAGGATTTTCAAAGTTAGACTAGATAGGTTCTGTCTTATAAGATGGTCATGAACATAGGGGGTCAGAAGCACAATGCGAGGGTGTGAATATCTTCAGTAGGTGGGGCCTGGAGGAATTGGGACATTGTGGGGAAGCCTTAAGGTTCTTCTTCCAGGCTCCTCTATCTCCTGCAGCTCAGATGTGAGCAAGCTCCTTCCCCCATAGTTGGGATCCACTCCTGTTGCCATGCCCTTCTTGTTGTGATGGACTGCAACTCTTCAAACTGGGAGGCAAAAATAAGTCCTTTCTCCCTTAAGTAGGTTTTTCAGGTTTGGCACCACAGCAATGAGAGAGATACCAATATATTTCCTCACTCTTGTCTTCCACTGGCTCTGGGTTTCTGTCTGAATTCATCGCTTCTAGTCCTTTCATGTCTCACGATGAGTCTCTTAAAAAGTTGTCTACACCTAACTATGCCCAGGAGCTTGGGGAAAGAGGTTATGAGGCATGATAAATGGGAAGAAAAAACAACAGAGTTGATAGCCCTCAGGATGCTCAGACCTCATAGAAGCTAGGCAACCTTTGCATAAGACTGAGGTCAGAATGGAATCCAAGGATGATATGCCTGGATCCTACACAAATTAATCATCAGAATCACTTGATGTGGGTAAAAGTACAAAGATCCTGGTGGCTGACGCAGATCTATTAACTTAAATTCTTGGGGGTAAACACATCTAAATTTGAAAATGTTTTGCAAGCAACAGCGATGTTGGCCCACTTTGGAAAAAGTTACTTTTCAAGATTCATTCCCCCCTCCTGATACTTTTGCTCCAGGGTCTATATTCCTGTGGCCTGTCCCCATGGGAACAGATTCTCCAAGAAAATCTCCCAGCATAAAAACACTTGGAGACAAACCCCTCTAGCACAAGACGTCAACACAGACTCTAGCATGTCAGCAACAATGTTGGCCTAGTCAACTTGCCAGCTGGCTTCCATCCCTGCCCCTTCCTTCCCTCTCCCTCTGCCCTCCAACTGATGGTAGGACTGGCACACACACCGGCCATTCTGGAGTCGAGAAGAGCATACTTACTCACTGCACTGCCATGGTGTTTTGTAGGGTAAGGATGGGAACTGAAGGGGAGGGTGACGCATGGCCATCAACAGCATTAGGAGGCCCTCAGTAAAGCATAGTTCCCTTTAAAACAGTTGGAGAAGACATAGCGCCTAATTATAATACTTAACGTATTTAGTTGACTTGTACCTATGAATATGGGGAGTTTCTAAATTTCCCCCACTATACACAAAGCACCTTAATAGGTGCCTTTAGACTTCTACCACAAGCAACACTCAGTGCCTTTGATTCAATCGCCAAGATGCTCGGTTTTGCAGAACGGAAAAAAAAAAAAACCAGACATTTTCAACTATTGCGAATATTTATATAAAGGTTGTGCCCTTTGAAATCAATCTCATGTGTAAATGAATAAATCATGAGCCTTGCCATCACCCATGTGTTCTTGTCAGAAGCCTAAATGAGCGTTGTTCACTGTTGTGTTCACAGTGGCAGTCAGTTCCAGCCTCAACCCACAAATAGAGCCATCACTGTTATTCCAGGATGCAGTCCACAGCCATCTCAAACAGTGCTTGCTTTGAACTAGGACAGCAGAAGGAACTATTTTCAGCCACAAGCAGCAATAGTTAACCACACCAGAGGCTCCGCAATTAGACTTCATCACGGTATCTGATAGCATGAACTGCCCTGCAACGCTTCTTTCAGATTCTGCTAAGCACGCTGCTCCCACATTAAAAGCTAGATGTCTGAGTAAACGGAACAGGACTCCAACATGGAAATTAGGTACAACATGGGAAAGCACATCTGAGACCTTCACCTAATCTAGGAGCACCGGCCAAGGGAGGAACCTCCTGCACAGTGCACAGAGAGTGAACTAATCCTCCAGGCTAGCTCCGGTACTGCCTAGAAACACATAGAGAGCTACTGTAACTTAAGCTGATCAGTAGCCAGCCTTGATGTTAACCCAGGTAGTAATGGATAAATGTCTCCCTCCCTCCAACATGGTCTGTAGGCAAAATGTGATTTGACAATGCTTTTTTTTAAGTACTTGCTGTGGACTGTGGACTTGTGGGACTGTGGGTGGCTTTTGTACCCAAAGTTCTCTATTATGAAAGAGACAGGCTTTTCACTAGACAGTTCCAGTGTGGTGGGATAGTTGCTGTGGCATTCTAGAACTAAGAAGAACTCCTAATTTTTATGTCTTCAGAAAAGATTTAGGATCATACATTGAATGTTCTCAAGCATGTGCTGTACACTAACCCATGCTGGGAGAGCCAAGTGTACCCATGACAATGACTCTGTCCTGAGAAACCAGAGGACCATGGCTGATTGCAATATCATCCATCCATTCATCTATCCATCCATCTGTCTATCCACCCATCCATCTATCTATCCATCCATCAATCTATCTGTCCATCAATCCATACATCCATACATCTATCCATGCATGCATCCATCTATCCATCCATCAGTCTATCTATCCATCCACCCATTCATCCATCTATCCATCCATCAGTCTATCTGTCCATCCATCCATCCATCCATCCATCAGTCTATCTGTCCATTCATCCATCTATCCATCCATCAGTCTATCTGTCCATCCATCCATCCATCCATCCATCCATCCATCCATCCATCCATCCATCCATGCCGCTATGCATCAGTCACTGTGTACTTCCTAACAAAGTAATTGCTCAGGATTCTTAACCCTGATTCCTAGTGGTAACTTTCTGACATAGGAACTAACAGTTTTACTTTATACAGAAGGAAATTGAAACCCACAAAGATTAGTTACTTGGCTAGCAATACACCAGAAATAGCTAACCTCACACTTAATCCCAATCTGAACAATCTCAATTAAAAAATATAATTCTCATTTTCCACACTGTGTCCTTCAATAAATTGGACTCTCCAAATACCAACAGACATTTCACACACACAGTCCCTCTCTTAGATGGTTTAGAATGGTAATTCAGATTAAAGCCCCTCAGAGGTCCAGCGCTGTTCTCACTGCAACCCAGTATTCCCAGACCTTTTCAAGGATAATATTTCTTTGCTAGAAAATTATCCATTTTCATGTCAGCTGGAGGAAAGTTTCTTTGTCACCTTTCTGGCCTAGAACAACCCAAGGTTTCTGTCCCTCAGAGAGGGATTTTTTAAATGTGTTTTTCATTTCATGAGCTAACCAGTGACCCATTCCCCATCCTTTAGTGAGATCCTCTGCCTCTTTCTTTCTTCTCTGAATCACAGTGTGTCCCTACAATGCACACCAAACATGGGGGTCACTAGACCCCCAAGAAGTGAAGATTTGGTGTGCAAGTGTTCTTTAAGACAGAGTATCACTCCCTCCCTCAGGGCCCATTTCTCCTCAGGCTGTTTTCTGCTGGGGGCCTTCCATTGCTATTTGGTTGAGGGGCAGGGTACATCTCCATAGTTATTTCAGGAATGCCATCCATTTGCACTATCCTTCTGAACCAAGAGATCAGTGGTCTTGATTTCCAAGCCATCTTTCACCTGTCCCCTCAGGGAGGGCATCACACTGTCCCTGTTCTTCTGTTCTCCTTCTCTCCCACAGGGCTCTTCCTAAAGAGGCACACTTACAGAAGGTTTCTGCTGGTTGCAGCTGGAAAAATGAAACTGGTTCCTGTCTACCCACACCTAGAACCAGGGGCCACCTTCACCTGAGAGACTTTCTGCCCACAGTCTGCTCCCCATCCCGATCCTGCCACCCAGGGAGCCAGCACACACACACCATCTCCTCACTCTGCAGCCCTGACTCACTACATTGTTGGAGAGTGACAGCCAGGGAATCTGCCACCTCAGCTGCTCCAGGCAGGCCTCTGATCTATACCACAGGCTACAGAGCAATCTCCTCAAGTTGCCAGCTGGAGGATTTTTTCCCAATGATCTCAAATCATCTCAAGTATTTAATATCCCCAAAGTAGCTATTGTTGGGCCCTAAAACATGCACAGAGCAGTTCTTTACTTATGGGAAATTATGTAGCTTAGCTGAGTTAAGCTTCTCCTTGACTTCCTCTCCTCCATCTTTAGGTCCTGTGCCGAGAGGGCAGCCAGGGGTCTCTGGGATGCCCCATGAAGTTGGTCAGAATTTATGGGGGATAATGGTTGCATTTCCATTATCTTTTGATACAGAATGAGAACAGGGAAGCTTGAGACTGGGAAGAGGAAGGGGAAACTACCCCACCCAAATGAGCAGACCACCTGGAAGAATGCTACCCAAACAAGAAATACTCAAAAAATAGGACAGTCTTTCCTCCCCTCCTTCCAGACAATAAATAGGGATGACTGGGAAGGAGAGAGGCAGAAAGGAGGGAAAATAAGACCCACATTCTGCCTTCTCCAATGGAACCCACATTACTGTTCTTTCATTCTACCCTGTCTTGAGTCTGGGAATGAAAAAAAGAGGCAGTTTCCTCCGGATGCCTTAGGAACAAGTCTCATCTCCCGTGGCCTGTGCTAAGGATGCATCGTGGATAAAGGGGGTCACTTTAGCCTGGAATTGACTTGCTTTTATGATTGGCATATGGTTTAAGGGTATCCCAGGAGTCCCTGTGTTTAAATTTAAGACTAAATATAATGTATTTAGAACAGAGTGGGAAGAAGGATTTTACCAAGTCGTGGGCATCAGGGGCATTACAAAGGAACTCACAGAAGCCACTATTCTGCTCACGGCAGCTCACAGACTATGGACCAGCAGTTAGGGAACCTGCATGGCACCGGCCTAGGCCCTCTGCATATGTATGACAGTTGTGTTGCTTGGTCTACTTGTGGGACTCCCGGCAGTAGTGGCAGGGCCTGTCTGTAACCCTTTGGATGGCTTTTGGGAACCTGTTTCTAATGCCAGATTACCTTGCCCACTCTTAATACAAGGAGAGGGATTTAATTCTACCTCAACTTGATATGCCATGCTTTCTTGGCACCCTTGAGAGGCCTGCCGCTTTCTGAACAGAGGCAGAGGAGGGGTAGATTGGGGAGGAGGCAAAGGAGAGGTGGAGAAAGGGAATTGGAGGTGGGGAAGAGGAAGCTGTGGTTGGGATGTAAAATAAATTAAAAGATTTAATTAATAAAAACTAAAATTAAAAAATTAGCACTTAGAAGATGGAAAGTCAGTCCAAATGTGGTGTTTAGAAGTAGGGCCTTTGGAAGGCGATAGTACTAGTTAGGTTCTTCTGCTGTGATGAAACATGAACCAGAAACAGTTTGGGGAAGAAAGAGGTTGCTGTGCCTTACAGTTTACAGCCCATCCAGAAGGGAAGTCCATCAGTGCAGGAACTCAAGGCAGGAACCTGGAGGCAGGAACTGAAGCAAAGGCCATGGAAGAATGGTGCTTACTGGCTTGCTTCTCGTGGCTTATTCGGCCTACTTTCTATAGAACCGTGGACCACCTACCCAGGGGTGGCACTGCCCACAGTTTTCTGGACCCTCCTACATCAATCATTAGTTAAGAAAACACTTCAGCTGGGTGGTGGTGGCGCACGCCTTTAATCCCAGCACTCGGAAGCAGAGGCAGGCGGATCTCTGTGAGTTCGAAGCCAGCCTGGTCTACAAGAGCTAGTTCCAGGACAGGAACCAAAAGCTACAGAGAAACCCTGTCTCAAAAAATAAAAAAAATATAAAAATAAAAAAAAAGAGAGAAAAGAAAACACTTCAAAGACTTCTCTCCAGGTCAGGTCAGTCTGATGTAGATATCTTCCCAGCTAAGCTATGTCTTTGTTGACACTCTAGAACTTCTCCTTGGCCTCGGAAGTGAGAGTTGTTCTGCATGGGCTTGGCCCCTATCTTTGAAACTTCTGAACTCTTTGTCATTCATGGTTGGCCTAAACTTCAACAGTGTTTAATTCTGAGAAATGGATTCATAGATAGTATCTACTTCACTGGCACGGCAATTCTACCTTTTTTTTAAAAAAAAAAAAGATTTCCTTATTTTATGTATATGAATATTTTGCTTTCATATATGTACATGTACCATATGCATATCTGGTGCCCACAGAGATAAGAAGAGAGTGTCTAAACCCTTGGAATTGGGGTTATGAGTGGCTTTGAAGCACCATGTAGGTACTTGGAAGTATTGGAGGCAGAATCTGGGAGTTACACAGCCCTCCTGCATATTCCCTCAGCATTTGGTTCAGCCTGTCCATATGTACCCGCCTTTTCCATTCTGCTACTCCTGTGCTTCAATGCAGAGGAGACTATGAGCTCCCTGAGAGCAGCAAGCATGCCTTCTCCACCGCCCACGTTCTGGCAATCAGCGCATAAGGGGGCACAAGAGGTGTTTGATGAACTGGGAGAATTTGCTGCTCTTTCATAGAAGTTGTGTCCCCTGAATATATGGTTATTATAGCTCCATAAAGAGCCAGTGAGCCCACATAAAACTTTACAAGTCTCCTGCGCCTCCCTCTGAAGATACTCGAAAGTAAGCTTCCATACAGGACAACAGAAAACAGAACTAAGAACAAGTATGTGGGAATTGAGAGACAGGGTCTGAGGGATTGCCGCCATTGCTTAGTGGCTGCATGACCTTAGATACAGCGCAGGAGATAGGTCTTCTCATCTCTAAGAAATGGAGGAATACCGTCCTCTTTGCCACACATGTGCCAGAAGGTAATCGTCATAGCATTCAAAGGTGTAGATAGTACCAACACTGACTGAGTATCTCCCGTGTGACAGAGGCTCTGAGGGTCACTTCATTGCCACTACTTCATTCCAGGAAGTCTTCATGTTTTGCTGGGAAGCCCAAGGGGAGACGGGAGATGTAAACGATCCAAGGCTGGCCATGAGGTCATGGTTATTGAGGTTGTATTCCAACGAGACTCTTTTTGTGTTGTCATGTGTGTTTGACACGCTCCCAGGGAAACATATTTAAAAGAATCCTCTTACCAGTTAAGAGAGGTGGAACTTCCCAGTTTCCTTTTACCTACAAGAACTTGAGACTTAGGCTTTAGAAACCTATAGGGTTCACTGGAGGTTAGAGGAGCTGGTCTAGGAGGCGACTTCCTACTGCTATGCAGTTTCTTTCAACCTAGTCCCAGGAAGATGACTACCACAGGTAGCTCGTACCTGCCCACTCAGAATCTCTGGAAAGGGCCCTTCCAACATCTATACTTGTTCCCAGAGGTGGTGGATCACTTAAAGAAAGTGAAGCAGTCTGGGAAAACAGATCTATGCCCCTTTTCTGCAACATGGATACCATTCTCTCCATCATTCTTGAAACTTTAAGGACCAGGGTAGCTCCCCAATTCACCGTTATCACATATAAACTTCTGCTAATGTTCCAAAGGTCATTGGATGAGCATTGCTAGAGGCATAAAAGTATCTTCAAAATGCAGAGCTGCTAAAATGATTTTTTTAACCTCATTAAGAGATGGTGCAAAGAGAAAGAAAGATCACCACAATAGTCTTTGCCCTCAAGAGATTCTCAATAGTGGGGAAAGAAGAGGGAAAGGAAGGGAGAGTGAGATTTGTCATTCTCCTTTGCAATACATGTGTGTTTACCGTGCATGCTATGGGAGAGCCAGAAGGTGGAGCTGGTAAAGGATAGGTCTACGTTTCTATGAGGTAAATTTAGGATGAGCCCATCCACAGTACACAGGCTGATTGAAGACCACACACTCTTGCAAGTTCAACTCCAAGGTGTGTGTTTCATTCACATGACTCCTTAAAGGGAAAAAGAGTTCAAGTCATACTAGCAATACATGAGAACCTGGAGACATCTTCTGCCATTTTCTTTTATGATTATTTTGCCGAAACAGGTGTCTTGGAATCCCTCCCCATCCATTGATGGAAAATCACAAATGGTCTGATTTCTCCTTCTGTGTGCTGACTTCTTCTTAAAGACTTGAAGAGGTGTGCTAATTAGTCAAAATATGCCGGCCACCTGATAAACACTGACCAGGCTCCCCACCAATCAAAGAAGCTGTCACTGGTGACTGTACTGTGACATGACACAGCCATGCACAACTCCATGTTAGGTGCTCCAAGTATCTCACTCTAGCTACATCCAGAAGGAACAGCTCTTAAGTTTTACCCAAGCTGCCTCTTTAAGTTTAAGTTGCCTCTTGGTTTCTAGGTCATTTAACTTTTCCAGCTATGCCCCATAGCATCTCCAGGTCTACTACCAAGCCAAACAGACAGCAAAGCAAGAGCTACACTCCAAACTATGCCCCTCCTATGGATCCAAGGGTGTGTAAAAACATACTCTACATCCATCCTAAGGTGCTGGAAAGAGTTCAGCCTGACTGGGTGCTGTAACTGTCATCCATCCCCAAGGAATGCTGAGACGCAAGAACATTCTCAGTGAGCTTGTTGGATTCTCCTGCAGGAGAATGTGTTGATGCCAGTACCCCAGCCGTGAAATGTCCAACAGTCTGTGACCTTCTGAATACACTCGATAAACAAAACAGAAGCCCTGAGTTGAAGGGCTAATTTCATGAATGCTTTCTTAGGCTTGTTTTCTTTTTGGTCATGTTTTTGTGTGTATGAGGGGAACCTTGAGATTTGTTATCTACTTCAAAAGAGTTGGCTCCCTTTAGCGTACAACATGTATGTGAACCTGCGTGTGCACAGGCAGTACATACAAACAAATATCCTTGGGAGTAAGAATGTAGAGAAGAAAGGGACCTAATGTGTGCAAAATCTCTTCTCAGACACACCACCCACTGTGGCAAGAGCCTAGAAACGGGCAGTCTAAGAAAGCTTAGCGACTCTGTGACATCAGAAACACAATGAAAAAAGCCAACACTGATGTGTTGAAGCAGGTGATGCCACAAGAACGTCCCTTTTCCTTGGACAGTTCATGTGGTACAATTATGTCTGAATTTCAGAAAAATCTTTCCAACAAACTTAATTTTAAGTAGGTAACTATGGTTCAAAATATAATATACTCGTTGTGAAAAGCCTTTCCTACTCTCTGTGCTCCACCTTCTCAATCCTCTCTCACACCTCTTCCTTCCCCTAGGTAGACAGTTACTAATTTCTTGGATAGGCTTACAGAATATCTCATGAATATTCAAATGGAGTACACGTATCTGTTTTTCCCTTCCTCCTTTACACAGAAAGAGAAACACTACACATCTTGCTGAGTGAGGTAGCTGTTCTTCTTCTCATCCTCTTCTTTCACCTCCCTCCTTTTCCTCCTCTTCCTCCTCCTCTTCCTTTTCTTCTTGCTTTTGGTGCTGGGCATTAAACCCATAGCCTCACACTCGTTAGGAGATATTCTGTCACAGAGTGGTATCCCTAACCCTTTTCTATGCTTCTTATTTTGTTACAGGGTCTTTCTAAATCCTTGAACTCACACTAGGCAGACCCTAGACGAGTGGCTGGGATGAATGGTTGCACCACCAGGCTCAGCTTCAGTAAGGTTTATGCTATCTCTACGCACAAGATAAAGAAATGGGGATCAGCCATCCTTGCAATGACAGGGACACAGAGAGCTCACAGCAAAGCAGAAGTGGATTGTAGTAATATCAGCATTGTGTTTGGAGTTGTTCCTGCTGCGTGGCCTCGTCTCCTGGCCACACAAAGATGCTGTGGAAAACACAGGCAGACTTCTGGGGAAGGGCCTGTCACCTTAAGTAGTTTCCAGTCTCCCCTGGCAATCTTGCATGCGGGCCGCACGTATTTGCTTAGTAAACCTGTTCCCTCATAGATCCTGCAAAGATAAACTTGAGCCCCTTGCTCTTCAGATGAGTAATGCGTCATCCTCTGCAGAAGCCTTTGCCCAGGGCTCTGCTCAAAGTAGCCACTTCATAAGATAAACATCAGTTGAGCCTGAACGATCACTAAATTTCAGTTTAATAGTACCTGGATTAAAGGACTTTTCTTCCAAAGTGACAGAAAACTGGCACACTGCGGAGACAGCCCAGTGGCCGCTTACTTTGGTAGCCCAAGCATTTCTTAAGCCAGTGAGTGACCTCCTCTTGCTCTCCTGCCAGAGAGTTAGCAGTCAGGGCCTTCCGGTGTTGGAACATCTTCCTGGAGATCTGTGGGTTCTGTTGATGGAGTCTGGCAAAGTCCATTGAGAGGGCTAAACAGGAAGACGGGGTCACGTGGGGGTCAAGCGGCAGCCAAACTTGGGAAAGGAATGAGAAAGTCACCTTTTGAAGTTCACTTCTGATTCTCCTGGAACAATCCCCTCCTGCTGTCACCCGGAGGTGTCCTTACCAATCACTCTGATTGGTACTTAGATCGAGCCTCCTATGGTACACTTATTCAAGGCATGCCCGGGTCACATGCAAATAGGGGGTCCCGTTGAAACAAAGCAGACAGATAAGAAAACAAAAGCAAGATCTCCAGATAAAAGAACTTGCTAGGAATTTGTTTGATTTTATTTATTTACATGTTTTTGAGGCAGGGTTACTATGCAGCCTAAGATAACCTGGAACTCACTAAGTACCCCAGGCTGATTTGCAGCTCAGGGCGATCAGCCTGCCTCTTCCTCCAGTGCTGGTATTACAGGTACGAGCCTCCACCCCTGCTCTTGTCACTTGAGATAGCAACTGTTTCTATGCCTACCCCACTTTGCAGCCCCTGCTCAGCTTGTGGTAGTGCCTAGGCAAGGGAAAGAAGAACTAAACAAATCTACATAGATTAGTCACTTTCTAAACAGACTGGCAAGGCTCACATCCTTTCCTGCCCTCCCCAAGGATCTCAGTTCAAGCCCCAAACAGTGAACTGGGCTTCCATCCTAATCTCTTCTGTAGAGAGCCAACACAGTCATTACCTCCACATAAACATGTCAGCCCTACCCACATGGATCCTGGGAAATCTCTCCTAGCCAGCCAGCATTGAAGCAACTTAACTGCTTTTGGCAAGCAGCTCCGTCTCAAACCCAGAATGGCTGGCATGAGATCCCCTCCCAGGTCACACGGCCTTCTGTTGGCAGCAGGGGTTATATCTTCTGAGAAGACACCGTCCCTGAGAATGGCACAGGGGTCTGGCTTGTCAGGGAGTCTCACTTCCATTATTGGTAAACCCCTGCCCCCTAGGGAAGTTGTAAGGAACCAGTGAGATTAGCCTTACAGACAGTTTCACAAGCTGATGGGTTGTTAGTGTTGGATAAGTGTTTCATAGCTTGGCATCGTTATTACGGCTCTTGGGAACTCAGAGCCTGAGATGTGGGGACAGTACTTGAAAGTGGTGGGAGAAATGGTTGAGTTGCCAAAGTCTAATTTGTAGCCTTACCGAGTGCAGGCTCAGGTTTCCCGATGTTTCTGTTGTATTTCAAATCTAGGCTTGTTCCTGGCCCTCAATAAACACTGGTTCTCCCCGTTTCTGCAGCCATTAATTCCTAGTAGCTCGTCATCGAAAGGTTAGGGTCCTGTGAAATGTCCCACACCCATATTGACATGTCAACTGCTGCTGTCATTTTTAGGTCTTGTTTAGGCCTCCATGGTATAATTCCATGGGTGCGGCTCCTTGACATATATAGAAGACCCTATCTCCACAGATTCCCCAGTCCTCTGGATAAGCTTGTCTTTCACTTTCTGCCATGCTCCCTGAGTGTTAGCTGTAGGGGCTGTGTTGTAAACATATCAGTTGGGACTGGACACTCTGCAGTCAAGCACATGCTCTGAATTTTGACCAGTTGTGGATTTCTGTAACGGACTCTATCTACTGCAAAAAGAAACTTCTCTAATGAGGGACAAGAGCTACACTTACCTGTCTGCATAAAAATAAGAATAATGCATTCAGAAATTATACTGCTTTAGGGAAGTGGCAGTAGCAGATTCTTCTTTAGGGTCTATGGTCTCCTCAGCCATAGGCACTAAGCTGGGGTTCTGGCTCTGGGCATAGATTCTCTCCTATTAAGCAGGCTTTGAGTCCAACTTGTTGGCTGTTGGTGACCCCTCGTATATATGTGCCACGGTTGTACCTTTTAGGATATCTTGACATCCTGGCAATTGGCGTGGTTCATAAGCATTACAGTGTGTGTTTGACAACAATAATTAAAGAATCTGAAAGGGTGCATAGGGGACATGAGAGGGTTTGGAGGGGTGGAGATGGAAAGGAAAATGATAATGTAAATATGGAACCCACATGTGAAATTCTCAAACTTATATTTAAAAAAACAAAACCTTAGCATTCTAGCTCTCTACTTAGCAATCTATATGTGTATCTGAGAGAACTGGAAAAAGTATACTAAAAATTAATAAAAATGAATATTATTTGAATGTAATGTAACTAAAAAAAAGATAGTATTCAAGGCTCCATAAAGGGAACTCCAAGTCAGAGGTCATATTTTCATATATAGAGTTGGCCCTCCCAGTCTGTGGATTCTCCAGTCAGAGATTAAACTAACCAGGGATCATATGTATGAATGTGCACATGTATGTGTGCATCTATGGATGTATGTGGACATATGTACCAAGGTGTGCTGTGGGACAATGGTCTTGTACCCTGTAAAGATTTGTCATTTGTATTGTTTTAATAAAATGGTGATTGGCCAGTAGCCAGGCAGGAAGTATAGGTGGGGCAACCCGAATAGGAGAATTCTGGGAAGAGGAAAGGCTCAGTCTGTAGTCATCACCCAGATGCAGAGAAAGCAAGATGAGAATGCCTCACTGATAAAGGTACCAAGCCACACAGCTAACACAGCCAAGAATTATGGGTTAATGTAAGATGTAAGAGTTAGTTAATAAGAAAGCCTGAGATCATAGGCCAAATAGTTTATAATTAATGTGGGCCTCTGTGTGTTTCTTTGGGACTGAACATATGCGGGACTGGGCAGGACAGAAACTTCTGTCATCAACAACAGTGTGGAAGTCAGAGGACAGCCTGCAAGAATCAGTTCTCTCCTTTGACTTTAGGGCTCTCAGGCACAGAACTGAGGTCATCAGACTTGGTGGCAAACATATTAACCTACTGAACTGTCCAACTGGCCAAACTCTATTTTAAAAAATGCTTCTATATTGAATATGCTCAGCTTCTTTTCCTGTCATCATCCCCTGCATAATTTGGTATAGAAGCTATTGACTCAGCACTCCTATTATCATAGGTATTATATGCAATTTAAAGTATACAAGGAGATGTGGGTGGGTTCTATGAAGATACCATGCCAATTTACACAAGGGATATCTGCAGATTTGATATCTTTAGGTCCAGCCAGAGCTCATCAGACCCATCTCTTTCCATCGTGATCCCGTGGCTCGCAAAGCCTCTGACACTCAATATAGCAACTCATTAGATCTTAAACCACTGGAATTCTTAGAGTCAGCCTCAAAGCTGGCACTTTAGAGAGACGTTCTGGCTGACTGGCTTTTCTGGGGTCAGAGGAATACTGGTCATCACTTTTTCCAAGTCCTATATTTCCAAACCTTCAAGTTTGTGATATGAAAGAGGATGTGAAGTAAATGTCACTTTTGATTTGTGTGTGTGTGTGTGTGCGCGCACATGCATGTGTTTGTGTGTATTGTGCACATATGCTCATGAGGCCAGTAGTAAAGGTTCAGATATCATTCCTTATATTCAATCCACCTTTTTTTTTCTGTTGTTTCGTTTTTTAGTTTTGTTTGTTTTTTTGTTTGTTGTTTTGGGAAGGTGTTGTCTGCTTGTTTTTGTTTTGCTTTTTTAATTTTTTCTTTGTTTTCAGACAGAGTCTCTCACTGGCCTGGAGTTCACCGAGTAAGTAAGGCTAGCCAGTCAGCCCAAGGGATGTCTCCCTAGCACGAGGCCTACAAGTCTACTTCCACGCCTTTCATTTCTAACAGGTCTTGGGGATCCTCTTGTACAGCAAGCACTTTCCCAGCTGTGCTAGATCCACAAGCACCTTGAGGTTTTTGTCGCCACTTTTTAGAGTTACCCTGTTTGTGCTACAACAATACTTCTGTTCTCACCATCAAGAGAAGAGGCCCTAAGACTACACATGTCATTAGAGTACGTGCTCGAAGAACAAGCCAGTTCTGGGAATCGGTTTCCCATCATGATGACCTCCACATCCACCTAGACCACCCACATAGCTCATTTGCAGGTCCCGATGTAAGGGCATGAGAATAAGATTATTTTTTTAATTTATTAAAAATTGATTTTTTTCATACAATATATTCTGATTAAAGTCTCCTTTGTCCCTACTCCTCCCAGTTCCTCTCCACCTCCCCTCCCATCCAGATCCATACCCATCCTGCCGCTTTGTTAGAAAATATTTCTATTGGCAATTAAATGACTCTTTGAAGTTTGGGAGATTTGTACATCGATCATCTTAGGTCTCCTTTTCCTTTCGCTAGCACACTCATTTCTCTGCAACCTTTCCTGGACACAGGGCGCTTGAGCCAAGAGCCACATTCTCTTAGGGTGGTACCTCTTTGTGATGCTTTACCCACTTCACATTTGGGGCTTCTTTCTCACCAAGGGAGAAAGAGGTTGGTCCTCTCAGCTACAGGGTCCAGGGAGGACAGAAGGCAAGTGGAGTTGTCAGCAAGGGTCATTAATGACCTCTGGAAGGGAAGTGACCTCTGAACATCTAGACACCATTGCAGGCAGCATGCTTTAGAAAGGCAAGAAAGGCGACCCCGTGGACATATGGAGAGCCAAGGAAAGCCCCTCAGGCATGGCTCTGCTAAGAGGTAAACATGCTGGGCAGTGCCTGTGAACTGGTGGAATAAACACCTAAGGGCAACAGCGCCGTGCCAAACGATGAGGCTAAGTATGGCTCCCCATTCACAGTAATTATTGGGTGAAAAACTCAGACCACAAAATGCACAGCACATCCCACTTCATCTGCACACACAGACACACAGAGACACACACAAACAGACACAGACACACAGACACATACAGACATGCACAGACACACACAGAGAAGAGGGACTTCTACCAGATTGTTAGCAGTGATCAAATTAGGAGTGGTTGTTGGCTTTGCTCTTTTTACTCCCTAAAAACAAAAATCTTCTCTTTAGCTTCTTTTTTTGTTTGTTTTTTACTCTAGTACAGGATTGGGGGGGGCGAGAAAAATTCTATTACTGTCCCTCACAAGATTTTGCAAAAGGAAACTCTAAAAGTAAAAAGGGGCTTCCCCTTTAAAATATTCTGCCAAGGTAGCACCTTGTCATCTCCTTTTCCTAACCACTGTGACAAACTATGTAACTATGGGACAGAAACTGGTGAAGCTGGAGGTTTATCTTGGAGCACAGTTTCAGAGGTGCTGCCTGTGCCTGCCATGGCAGTGGCAGGGTGAGGGCCTGGCACAGTGACTCAGAGACCAAGGAGCCTGCTCTGGAGTCTCTCACGTGGCAGCCAGACCTGGATGCAAGGATCTCAGATGGAACCATAAACAATTATAACCTTTAAGGCCTGACCTCAGTGACTCATTTCTGCTAGTTAGGATACATGTCCCAAAGATTCCACAACCTTCCAAAACAGTGCAACCAGCTGGGGCCTAGTGTTCAAACACAGGAGCTTGTGGGGTCATTTTACATCCAAACCACAGCAGACATCAACTCAAGGAGGTAACATGAGATTCAGGCGCAAGAGAAGAGGCAGACGCGATGTTCTCAGGGCTGAGGAAGGCTGTGGAGATACTTTGCACTTTAATAAATAAAGCTTGCCTGAAGATCAGAGTGCAGAGCTAGCCACACTAGTTAGCCATAGCAGCCAGGCAATGGTGGCACACACCTTTAATCCCAGCACTCAGGAGAGAGAGGCAAAAGGATCTCCGTGAGTCAAAAGCCACCCTGACTTACATGAGATTGAATCAGTCTAAAACAGAGCCAAGCGGTGGTGGCTCACACCTTTAATCCCAGCACTAGAGGCATGGAAACAGGAAGGGATATGGCTGGGCAGAGAGAGGAATGTAAGGCCAGAGGAGACAGGAGCTCAGGATTTAGTCTGAGGTTTCATACAGACGACACTGAATCTGAGGACTTGTAGACACAGGATCCCCCATTCAGACTGAGGATTTTGTAGAGGTAAGAACTAGCGGCTGGCTGCTCTACTTCTCTCATCCTTCAGCTTTCACCCCCGA
The DNA here is from genome assembly GCF_037038515.1 of Microtus pennsylvanicus. Classification (NCBI taxonomy): domain Eukaryota; kingdom Metazoa; phylum Chordata; class Mammalia; order Rodentia; family Cricetidae; genus Microtus; species Microtus pennsylvanicus. Next base: position 22,746,801 of record NC_134586.1, read on the forward strand.
TATCTGACTCCGGGTTTTTAATTATTGAGACCAATTAGAAACGATGCGAGAGGGTGGTGCACAAAGGGGCTTGCTGAGACATTCAGAAGACTTTGGGGTGTGCTAGGCAGGCCCTTGGCGTTTGCTAGCAAGGAGAAAGCAACCAAGAGGACCAACTTGAGACAAATGGAAGAGAGAAACCAACATGCCACGAAAGACAGCCAAACCAAGCCTTTGCCGCCTCAGAACGCAATGAAAACAGGACCTGGTCCCTAGAGTCTGGAGGTGGGAAAAGGTGACCCATGTGATGCTCAGAAGAAGGAAGGCCACAGCATCTATCTCCTCTTCCAGCATCTCCTTCTCCCCCTAAAATGAGACACAGCTCTGTAGAAAACAGCAATAGTCATCTCAATTCCAAGTCCCTGGATTCAAGCGCCTGTGGGGAACTTGGCACCCTTCTCCATGTAGTTTCTTCCTCTGAAGGACAAGGTTACCAAACTACTGGTCCTACTAATGTCCCTTTGTGGCATAGGAGCAGGCGAGGGGTCAGATACCCAACCCCAAAGTGGTGGCTACCAGTAAGGTTTATATACCTTTGATTCACTCCTGATTAAAATGCCTCCCTCCCAGCTTCTCTTCAGTGAAAGTAGGGGTCTAGGCAGATTGGTACCACCCAGTTGGTACCCTGACCAGCTCTGGAATGATCAGGCTTGGAGCCAGCTTCTGGGAATCATTCCAGCACTCTGGCTGGACAGCCCTTCCCTCCCAGCCCCTCTTCCCCTTCCTTCAGTGGAAGGAGTTTTCTAGTCTCCCGTGTTCCATATGGTAGCAAAGTAGCCTTCTCCTAAGTGGCCCTACCTCTCTCATATTGATGAAAGCACCTTGTGAAAGGGTGTAGACAGGGGGTTCTTAGCTTGTGAGAGGCCCTGGGTTCTATCTCCAGCAGAAAAAGAGAGAGGAGGGTTGAGAGAAAAAGCAGCATTTCAGAATGAGCAAAAGACTTTGAAAACAAGTTGGGCCGGACAAACAAGGGAGAAAACAGGGGTAAAGGGAAGAAAGCCCACCTGGGAAGGAGTGAGAATGTAAACAGTCCGCTTCTCTCCCAGAGCCATTACCCTCCTCCTGACAGGCCGGTTCCTTTCTGAAGAGACCCACTCCTCGGTGCTAGTTCTGAGGCCGTGGCCCCCGGATGATTGAAGCCGGCAGGTTTGACGTGTCGTTTCCTGTGGTGGCCTTTAAGATGTCCTGACAATAATTGATAATGACTCCTTTTGGAATACTATCTGCATAGCTTGATCACGACAAATCCGTCCTCCACCAGATGTGACAGGATCGTTTATGTATGGAATTCTGAAGGGCTGTCCAGCCAGAGTGCTGGAATGATGCCCAGAAGCTGGCTCCAAGCCTGACCATGCTAGAGCTGGTCAGGGTACCAAGTGGGTGGCACCAATCAGGCACTGTGTTAGGAACCCCAAAGGAAAGACTGGCACCTGAGAGAGCACGGTTTCCTGTGTAAAAGGATGTGTGAAAGTAGATGCTGGGAACTGGTTAAGTTCTTCAAGACATTTTCAACGAGGACTGAACACCTTCTCCTATGTGGGGATCTTCACACCATGCAGAACGAGATGGATTTGTAATGGGTTCAGTCAACACCCTACGGAGTGCTGCTTTCCTAAATAAGAAGAGAAGGTTCTCGGTAGCTCACTGCTTTCCTTGTCTTTTCTCATCAATATTTTCCTATCAATGACTTAGATCAAGAGACAACCAGCGGCAAACTCAGATTATCCCAATTTACAATGAGTAGGTGCAGCCATGGTTAGCAAACTAAAGATTTTTGTAGTAGCAAGACTGACTGAGGTTAGCATGAGGGTTTGAAACAGACACTGGTGAGGACAGAAATCATGTGACCACGAGAAGACAGCCCATGCCCACAACAGGTCATGGGAACAAGTCTTAGGGGCTTACAGGACTGGAGTTCAGCAGAATCCAAGCATAGGATGGAGCCTCCCGAGTAGCGATAGCTGTAGTCATGTGCCAAGCCACAAACCCAGGAGTGAATGAGGACCCCTCTTCCTCCGCATCCTCTCTAACAGTTGTTTAGTCAAAGGAAACATTTAAAAGTAAGATGATGACAAACATAAGCAGATCAGACTTGAGAGGGGGCTATGGAGTCACCCCTGGCCTTACAGCACACACTGGAATTTTTTGAACAATTTCAGTTCTAACATCTTTATATCACATGTCCTAACTTCTGAAATTATCACAGTCCTATGTAAGGGACTATTATGTGTATAATTACTGGAGGGGATGTGGGTGGGGTTTTGGAAGGACAGGAGAGGATGGAGAGAACAGGGCCGTGATGAGTGTGGAGGACGAAGGTGGCAAAGACGCCAGCCTGGATTTTTCAAAGCTCAGCCTCCGAAGAACCTTTCCCCATTCTTCCAATCATCTCTCTCTAGTCCACTTCAAGTGGGTCCTTCATTTGCTAATACATGGAAGTGCCGCAGCATCTATAATTCACTATGACAGATGTGTGCAAGAAAGGGAAGGGGTGGTTGGGAAACAATAAACACCCCCCACCAACACCCCACTTATACTCAAAACACAAGGGAGCCCCAAAATATGCCCCAGGCACTCTGTCCCAGGTGTCCCTCCCACACCTCCACCAAGCCCTGGGGCTCTTTGACTTACAATGTGGCACCAAGTTCTGGCAGCAAGCAGCTTTGCCAGAGATGCCAGCTGCGCTTCGGTCTTCAGTAGCCTGGGCTACCACCAAAGGCGGGACCCCTGTTCCCCACTAGTCAAGTTGTGTCATGGGGTAGACAGTGTCAAGCTAGTGGCAGACCAGGGCAGGTCTTTGCGGCTGATAGCGCATTACAGTGGGGAACGGCAAACGAGTAACCAGAAGTCACTGTACTGAGCCTGAAGGCTGTGCGAAGACCGTCTCGTGGGCCCAGAAGATGCCGGTGGCCCTGGCTGAAAGGAAGCTACTCCCCATATGGGAGAGACACTCCATCCCAGAGCAAAACAACTCTGTCTTGAGTCAGTCCTACAACACTTGCTCAAAAACAGTACTTCTAGAAGAGCAACTCTGACGAGGTGCTCTCCATTCTGAGCCCCTGTGTTCCTCTGCAACTGTGAATCATGGCACGGTACTTCCGTCTTGCAGTCACTTTTTGGTACCTCCTCTGTATACGATGCACTAACTCCCATTCCGACCATGGCTTGCTAGAGAATAAGCACATGCCATTTACTAGCAGGCACCTTCCCCTGTGGATTCCCGGGAGCCTGATGCTGAAACAGTGTTTTCAAACACAGGTTCAGAGCCAGGGCCCCTGGGTACAAATGCTGAGTTACTACTTGTTAGTAAAGAGAATTGGGCACATTACTTAATGATAATGTAGTGGGTTAAATGAGATACTATAAAATAAAAAAGGTACACAGAATTGATATATTTTTAAAGGGTTTTTTTTTTACGCCACAATTTCATGCAGAGATTCGTGCCACTGGCTACTGCATGTGCCCACCTTCCTTATCTGAGAGGAACTCCTGTCTCTGCCTGAACTGACCAGCAGGAGGAGAAGCAAAGGAAGTTCTCGATATATCTGCTAAGTTGCCCTAGAGATAAGCCTAGACCCCGGTGTAGTCAGACGCGAGCAGCTGAGCTTGTCCTCTGAACCTAGGTGAGTGGGTCAGTTCTACCATGGGTGGGTCCTGGAGCATGGTAGAGCCCTGTCTGCTCTCTCTCCCAGAGCTCTTCACAGCCATCCCCAGGGAATTCTCAAGAAGCACAAGGCATGTTTCTGGTCTCATTGGCCATCAGTCAGATCTTTTGACCCTTACAACCCCTCTCCCAACATCATCTTCCTTAAACCCTCTCCCTTTGGGATGCTTCCCAGGTGCTCTGAATGGAAATTTCCAGAGTTTATGGCTTTTATATGGGCCACTAGATACAAAACGACTGTTTCCCTTTTTTTTCAGGTATTCGTAAACACACACACCACGTGCTAGATAAACAGACTAACTGGACATGGTACCTTCTTTTGAGAAGGAGAAACAGGCCCATTCCCTTAAGCAGCACCATGACTACAATCTGCTGTTCACAGGAATAAAACAGACATACATTCAAGCAGCATGAGAGCACAGAGAAGGAGATCATACTGAAGACCCAGAGACACCTTAAAATGTCCGTGGTAAGCCGGGAGGTGGTGGCGCACGCCTTTAATCCCAGCACTCGGGAGGCAGAGGCAGGCTGATCTCTGGGAGTTCGAGGCCAGCCTGGTCTACAAGAGCTAGTTCCGGGACAGGCACCAAAGCTACAGAGAAAGCTTGTCTCGAAACCCCCCCCCCCAAAAAAAAGTCCGTGGTAATTGACCATGGTCAACTTGCCCCACCTTAAAATTACCTAGGAGATTGAGGAGCACCTTTGAGTAGATCTCTTTTAGAGATGATTAACTGAGAGGAATATAGCCATTCTGAATATCCCATCCCATGACCTGGGGACTTGGATGGAAAGAAGACTCAAGAAGGAACAAGAGAGCAGATCCCCAGTGCCCATCTCTCTTCCTGCTTCCTGTGCTGTGAACGTCTAAGCAATAACCTCCCTCTCGCTGCCACAGCTTCAAGATATTCTCACTGCCCCACGGTGACAGATTGTGTTCCCTAAAGCTATGATCCAAGAAGAACTCTTTCTCCCTTAAGCTGCTCCTTGCCAGGCATTTGGTAATGGGTCAGGGCCCTTACACAAAAGCTCACCTTTCCCTCCCTTGAGCCCTCTAGGTCGTTGGCCTGTGGTGGCACCAAAACTGGACAGTAAGCAGCTCTCCAACTGCGTGAGGCTGGTTGTCTGACTTTCTGGCACACTGGAGGGCTATCAGTGGTGTGAACACAGTTTCTCTGGGGATTTAGAACACCAAAACTATAAAGAACTGTTGGCCCCTTCCTTGGGCAAGCAATGGAAGTGGTTAGCATTGTTGCCTTGGCTCCAGTTGTGTCCTCTGGGTCCCACCTCACATGTCTTAAATCCAGAATACTCTTGACAGTAAAGGGGAAAGACACAAACTGTAGTAGAGGAAGATCCAGGAATACAGTGTGCACGTGCCCAGCACGGATGCAGGGAGAGGTGATGAGCGCACCTCTGCCGACAGGAGAAAGAGAAACAAAAGGAGAACCTGAGAACTGCTTTACCCAACAGGCTTGGCTTGGACTACTCTTCAGCTCTGAGAAACACGCTTTTAAGCGACTGAGTGTAGCTAGTAAACGACTGGGCTGTCATCTCCAATTACACTTGCAATTTCGATTGCACACTCAGCTGCTAGCTCTCCTTTTCCACGAATCCACAGCTCCGTGAGACTCTTCCTTGCTCAGCCCTGCATCCTGTGACGGGCCTGGAGCAGCTGCTAATAAACAGAAATGAATGTCCTCCAGTCCTTTCGCCCCATCAAGCCGGGAACACCAGGAAGTGAGAGCCTAGCTTCACACAGGGAAGACCACCCTAAAGGGAGGAATTTCGAGAGCTTCAGATAAACTCCGAGGAAAGCACATGTCATTTTCCTTCTTAAGACACTTTGCATCGATATTCATCAGTCTGGGCTGGACAGGTGAGGCCTTGCACGGAGGCCAGGGACATCCAGTCCCCCTTGCAGGCTGTGGATGGAGGTTGTGGCTCTATGCCAAAGGCAAGCAGCGTGCAAGGTGTTCTATGCACAGGGTCCTGTTTTACGGGAACTTGGAGTACTTTGCAAATACCCAACATCTGTGCCTTTCCACAGTAACTTTCTCTAAGGAATTGAACACACATACAGACATGATCTCATTCATCCTCTCGTCCCCTCAGAGGCAGGGAGGGGACCAGCATGATTGCCTCCTTTGAACATATGGAGGAACGAGGCACAGAGATGGAGGGGACTACTCTGGGGTTACACAGCAAATATCAGACTCCTGCAAAGGAAAGCAGGAGGTCATACCAAAATCCCCTATAGGTTCCCTCTCCTGACTTTGCTTAACAGAGCACAGAGAGTTAAAGGCACTAAGGATGGCCTAAGTCACAAGGACCAGTGCATTGTCATCAAGAGTGTCTGGTAAAGTCCAAGACCACTGAAAACAGCATTAGTACTCACTATTTTCTTCTTTTATAAAAATACTTTATTTTGCTTTGTTTTCTTTTCTCTCTGTGTGTGTGTATGTGCACTATCTGATGTAGGGGAAGCCTAGCCCAATGGGGGGAGTGTTTGCCTCAGGCTAATGTTTACATATAAATCTGGCAGGCGTGAGCCCGGTTGGTCCCTTTTGTACTTCCGGTTTCATGGCTGGATCCCTGGTGTTGTAAGCTCATTAAAGTTTACTATTTCATATTAAGCTAGCCTGGTTATTAGGCCAAATCATTTTGGCATCAATCTGAGTATGAGAGCCTGCAGATAAGCAGAGGTGCTTGATCCTCAGTAACAAGACTTACAAATGATTGCGAGTGGCCCTGTGAGCTCTGAGAGTCGAACCCAGACTTGTGGAAGAATAACCAGTGTGCTTCCCTGCTCAACCATCTTTCCAGCCCCCTAACTCTCCTCTTCTGCAAGGTTCCTATTCCAACAATAAAGACCAAGGTGGGGGAGCAGAAATGAAGAACTATAACAGCTATGGTGGGGAAAGTGTCAAAACCATAACCCGGTCAGGCAGGCTGGCCCATTATCTTCTTGGGAGTTGGAATGGTTTTGGAATGCATGATGCTTTGGAGAGGATGCCTGACCTGAATGGGAGCAGAAAGGTCAACTCAGTGCTACCAGAGGCTTAGAGCAAGGACAACCTCACAAGAAGGAAGAGTCACTCTCCCCTGTTTAAGTCACATAACAATTAATTTGAAGAACAAGACATGCATTTGAAAGAGAGCAAGAAGGAGTTCTGAGCACAAAGCTATGGCCATCGCTGTCAAAGATGGTGTCCGGCCACTCCCCTTACAGCCCAGCTATTCACAGTCAAAGTCTGCACACCTGGATTCTCCTTTGAGAGAAACATGAAATACCAACTGAACAGAAGTTGTGGTGGCACAGGCCTTTAGGCTCAGCACTTGGGATGCAGATATAGGAGGATCTCTGTGAGTTCAAGGCTACCCTAATCTACATAGCAAGTTCTAGGCCTACCAGGGTTACCGTGGAACCTTGTCTGAAAAAATAAAAGCTGATGTGGTAGTTTGAAAGAAAATGGCTCCCAAAGGGAATGGCACTTTTAGGAGGAGTGACTTTGTTGGAGTAGGTGTGGTCTTGTTAAAGGAAGTGTGTCATTGTGGAGGTGGGCTTTGGGGTCTTATACAGGCTCAGATCCTGCCCAGTGTCTTAGACCACTTCCTGTTCCATGCAAGCCAAGATATAGCATGCTCTGCTACTTCTGCAGCCCATGTCTGCCTGCATGCCACCATGTCTTCCTGCACGCCACCATGTCTTCCTGCACGCCACCATGTCTTCCTGCATGCCACCATGTCTGCCTGCATGCCACCATGTCTGCCTGCATGCCACCATGTCTTCCTGCATGCCACCATGTCTTCCTGCATGCCACCTTGTCTTCCTGCACGCCGCCATGTCTTCCTGCATGCCACCATGTCTGCCTGTGTGCCACCATGTCTTCCTGCATGCCACCTTGTCTTCCTGCACGCCGCCATGTCTGCCTGCATGCCACCATGTCTGCCTGTGTGCCACCATGTCTTCCTGCAAGCCACCATGTCTTCCTGCACGCCACCATGTCTTCCTGCACGCCACCATGTCTTCCTGCATGCCACCATGTCTGCCTGCATGCCACCATGTCTGCCTGCATGCCACCTTGTCTTCCTGCACGCCACCATGTCTGCCTGCGTGCCACCATGTCTGCCTGCACGCCACCATGTCTTCCTGCATGCCACCATGTCTGCCTGCATGCCACCATGTCTGCCTGCATGCCACCATGTCTGCCTGCATGCCACCATGTCTTCCTGCACGCCACTATGTCTGCCTGCGTGCCACCATGTCTGCCTGCACGCCACCATGTCTTCCTGCATGCCACCATGTCTGCCTGCACGCCACCATGTCTGCCTGCATGCCACCATGTCTGCCTACATGCCACCATGTCTGCCTGCATGCCACCATGTCTGCCTGCGTGCCACCATGTCTGCCTGCATGCCACCATGTCTGCCTACATGCCACCATGTCTGCCTACATGCCACCATGTCTGCCTGCATGCCACCATGTCTGCCTACATGCCACCATGTCTTCCTGCATGCCACCATGTCTTCCTGCATGCCACCATGTCTGCCTACATGCCACCATGTCTGCCTGCATGCCACCATGTCTGCCTGCATGCCACCATGTCTTCCTGCATGCCACCTTGTCTGCCTGCATGCCACCATGTCTGCCTGCAAGCCACCATGTCTGCCTGCGTGCCACCATGTCTGCCTGCATGCCACCATGTCCCACCATGATGACAATGGACTAAACCTCTGAACTGTAAAAGAACTCCCCTATTAAATGTTTTCCTTTGTAAGAGTTGCCATGGTCATAGTGTCTCTTCACAGCAACAGAAACCTGAACTGATACAACTGGCTGATCTTATCTCTTCTACTCAAATTATTGGGACCATGATAAAAAAGGACTTGGGCCTAAAATGTGGAAACCTCTTAAGGCAAGGCAGTGGTATGGTTCATTCGAATTTGCCTATGAGTACAAAGTTTGCATTTGGGTGGTCCTCTGCTGTCTGAAGTTCCTCAGTCCCAGGAGCAGCATCTCTCCCTCCAACATATCCCAGGATGGATACTCAGCCCTGTCTCCTGGATGTTTTCCTGTGCCCTGGATGACAAGTGCGGGCTGTCTCTAGCCAAAGCATCAAGTAGGTGCTCTGACCACTTCAGGTGCAAAGAGAAATGAAGAGAGGAAGGCCGTGATGCACTCGCTGGGACAGTGACTAACGCTGTCTGCAGAACTCACTTTGAAAAGACATGCTGAGGAAAACCAATTACAAGGTTCTTAAAGGAGCAGACAGGCTGGCAGACACTCAAATGTGACTCCGAAGAATGCTAGGGAAGGAAAGGGAGCTAACAGAGTCAAAGGCTGGGGGACCTGAGGTGGCCGTCTGTACATTAACAGAGCAGAATATCTCTGGCCTGACTCAGGGAGGAACAAGAGATTGGTGAGTCAGAGATCAAAACTGCAAAAAGAACCCAGGAGATGACAAGATCAGGCGAGATGTAGCACACAGGAACAGGCTCTTCCTGAGAAGCACGAACTGGCTTCATTTCAGTGCCGTCTTGATGGAGCCTGACACTAACCGTTCTAAAATGGGATCCTGGCCTCTTGGCTCCCGATTAGCTGCAACTGTGTCCTCACCCATATGAAATGTCCCGTTTCTGAGCTCTTACTGCTGGCTGCTGGCTCATGCCCATGACTTATTTCTCCTTCAAAAGTCACATCATCACTTTAAAAGCCTTTTGATGCCCACATAACAAGTAACAGGTAAATTGAGATTCTCACAGAGGTGCCCATGGCAGTAAATAAGTTGGACAGATATTATGGGCCCTACTACAGCCTTCTGTCTTCCTTGTGGCTCAGCTTTTATGTGACCTGACAGGCCCAATCAGTGTGCGCAGTGAGCACCCTCCTGCCTAGTAACCACTAGGTTATTATTTTACTTTATATTTTATTTTATTATTTTATATTCTCCTCCTCTCAGAGTCCTCTAATGAGTAATGTGTTTTCACAAGACAGAGCAGCTATGCTCTTCCTTGTATAAGGTATTAGCATAAGACAAACTTACACAGTAGCTACCCAGCAGGGACAGAGTAAGCTTAGCTGTAATTTGTTTAAGTCTCTGAACACTTGCACAAACAGGTTCTCTGCAGACCAAGCACAGTCACAGACAATTCTAAAGTAACTCAACATTCCTATTCTGAGGATCAATGGATTTGCAGGATTTAATGTCTGACAAAGAATAACTTAAGAGATTGACATAGGCAGACCGAGGGGAAGGTGACAAGTGTCTCAAAAATGATTCTGAATCTAAGATCCAAAATCAGCATATAAATCAAGGACTTTTGAATTGTCCACCTATCACCCTCAATATTGTCTCATACAAGGTGCCCAGGAGCAACATGCTTAATAGAGCAATTTAATAAGGCAAAATAGTAATAATAAGGTTGATGATGAAATAGGTGCTCTAATTCTCAGTCACTAATGACCTTGATGTGGAATAATCTTTTTGTACACTGTGACAATGTGCCATTTGTTTTAGTTTAATAAAGAGCTGAATGGCCAATAGCTAGGCTGAATTTCCAGGCACAGAGGATGCTGGGAAGAGGAAGGGTGGAGTTGTGAGGAGATACCAGGGATGGAGAGCAAGCAGCATGGACCTTACAAAGTAAAGGTCATCGAGCCATGTAAAAGAATGTAGCTTAAAAGACATGGGTCAATTTAAGTTTTAAGAACTAGTGAGAGCCAGGAGATGGTGGTGCATGCCTTTAATCCCAGCACACGGGAGGCAGAGGCAGGCGGATCTCGATGAGTTCGAGGCCAGCCTGGTCTAGAAGAGCTAGTTCCAGGACAGGAACCAAAAAGCTACAGAGAAACCCTGTCTCGAAAATCAAAGAAAAAAAAAAGAACTAGTTAGAAACAAGTCTAAGCTATGGACCAAGCTTTCATAATAAATAAGAAGTCTCTGTGTGGTTATTTGGGAGCTTGCAGGCAGGACAGAAAAATCCACTTACATGACACTGGATATTTAGGAAGAAAACGAGACAGCAGAAGCTCCTGGCTCAGTTGTGTTAGAATAAGTTGCCAGCTCTGTGGCTTCCTCACAGTCTGCTTTTCAAGCTGGATCAAACTTGCCTTGTTCCATGTCTTGTCTAGTTCTGATGGAACATCAACCAGTTTACCTTGGACAAGAGCTGCTTGGTGAGGTTGTTCAAGGTCTCCTTGCACAGAAACCTCAAGTGTCTCTCTTTGTGGCATTCCTGGTAAGAACCCATAGGCTGGGGTGGATGTGGAGTGTACCTCAAGGCTCCTGTCTTGGATCGCTAGTTGCTCACAGACTGGGGGTGGAGGAGAGGGGAAACACTTGTTTTTAATTACACTCATACCCCATCTTAGACATAAGAACAAACACCAGTGGAAATCAGGGACTTAAAGAAAATCAGAACATAGACCTGAGTAATTTTTCACACTCAAATCACCAGGGAGCAAGCATTTCTTAGATGCCTACTAAATGCCACACACAGACCTAGACAAGGAGTCTATGGCAATGGCAAGTTTGACAGAGCATCTGTTTTATTGGAGTTGACAAATAAGGTTGACAGTCAACAAAAAAATATGAGCAAAAAAAAAAAAACCCAAAATAAAGCAATTAAAAAAAAAAACATCATGCCATTTCAGGTCCTAATGGTGCAATGATGCCGAGTGGAAAGACCGAAACAGGAGAGGCATCATCATGGCTGAGAAACGCTTGCCCAAGAACATGCTTCACCAAGAGGAGAGTGAGGTACGGGTAAGCCAGGGCAGCCCTGTCTTAGTCGGATTTTCTATTGCTGTGATAAAACACCATCACCAAAAGCAACTTGGAAAGGAAAGGGTTTATTTCACCTCATAGCTTATAGTCCATCACTGAGGGAAGTCAGGTCAGGAATTCAAGCAGGATGGGAACCTGGAGGCAGGAACTGAAGCAGAAGGAATGGGGGAAGGCTGCTTACTGACTTGCTCCAAAACATCTGCTTGGCTTTCTTTCTTATAGCACACAGGACCACCAGACCAAGGGTGACCCTGCCCATAGTAAACTGGGTCCTTTTACATTAACCTACCAAGAAGATATCCTACAGGCTTGCCCACAAGCCAAATTGGTGGGGCAGTTTCTCACCTGAGGCCCCTCTTCCTGAATGACTCAGCTTGTGACAAGCAGGCATAAAAGCTGCCAATGTAAGCACTAAGGAAGGGCCTCCCAGATGAAGGAACAGCAAAGCCAGGACTCCTGAACTGATGTCAACTGGTATGCTCCAAAGAGAGAAAAAAAGTGACTGTGTCTCCATAGAGATGAACAAGGAAATATGCCAGGGAGAAGAGGAGATTGCTTCTTAGGGGCTCCTCCAGGACATGATGGGAAAGCCCGTGGTGGCTTTGAAGGAGATGGGGAGAGTGACACTGTATGATTTATACTTCAGAAAACTCACTCAGCCTAATGTGTGGAAACTATGCTGTAAGGAATGAGGCCGCCAGAAGGCAGGCAGTCGGTTCTTACCGAGGTAAGAGGTGATGGGTGTCCCGACTAGGTCTCCCTTGCTGGATTGAGTGAAGGGTGTTCTGATTAGGTGTGGATTTTAATAGCAGAGCCAGATTCTTCTGCTGGTGGATTAATCTTGGAGTTTGAGGAAACAAAAAGAATTGAGATTCATCCCTAGGTTTTTGTATTTTATTTTTTTCCCACAAGGTATTCCAAGGATTCTGTGCTGTGCATTTAAGACAGAGACGTAGTAAGACATCCAGCTGAGCACTGCCTCTGGCTTGACTTCCAGAGCACTTGGGCTTTCAACTGTCTTTTGTGGTTGTTATCTTTTGTTTGAAGCATTTGAATCTTATCTGAGTTCTTCCTGAAGGAATTGCAAAACTTAGTTATGAGTGACTGAGAATTGTTTGGACAAACAGTTCCTTCAAACAACTCCAGATAAGAGGTTTTGGTGTCTGGAAATTGACTTGCTAAAAGGTGTAAATTATGTAACAATAACAAAGACTCCCCCCCCCCCAAGGCAATGGGCAGCCTTTTGAGAAGCTGATTCACCCTGCTGTTTTGATTAAACCTAAAACTCACTTAGAAGTGACCCTTTTCTTTCAGGGACCCTCTCAAGACAGAACACCACCACAGAAATTCGTAATCTAAGGGGTTTATAGTCTCTGAGATGTTAACTGCTCAGTTGGTCAAGGTCAGGCTGGGGGTGAAGGCTGACTTCAAACACCTCTAATACTCCTGACCGCAGGCTGCCACACATTAATAGATTCTCTTAAGCTCCTCCTCTACTGTGATGTGAGCTGCAAGATGCCGTGGCTTGGGTGTGGGTATGTTCAGGGGCAGTTAGGTGTGACACAGCGCGGTTCAGTCTCCCTGGAAAGTGTGAAGGAAAGTTTTGGTTGTAAAACTCTGAAGAAAGCCTGACTCTGGAAGCCCAGGTTGGGTGAGGAACTGTTCTTGTTATCTTGCTTGTTTTGTTTTGGTTAAATGGGAGTAGTTGTACTTTGGAGTCTTGCCCTGCCCTGGGTAACCTGGAACTGACCACGTCAGTCAGGCTGTCCTTGACCTTGTAGCAATCTTCTGTGCTTCTGCCTCTCCACGGCTGGGGTTACGTGGCCAGCTGATGACACCGTTTTAATGAGAAATGAGTGTTACGTCTGAGAGAACATGACAGACCAGTTGACAGCACATTTTCTGGAGCCAGCGATGTTGAACCCCACCCTGAAGATGCCACTCAGTTTGTGAGTCTTTCGTATTTCACATCTCTGTGGCACAGTTTCCTCACTGGAGAAGCAGGGATAATCAGACTAACTTTATGCAGACAGATCTAACGGGGATGTCTATAAAAACACTCTGAACAGGGCCTGCACTATACACCAGGGCTGCATCAGCATCTCGCTAAACCCGGCTCCAGCAATTTGCTACTGCTGGCTGTGGATGATGGGGAACAGGCTTTTCTGATAAACCATGCTTCCCCCACTGTTCCTCATCAGAGCAAGAAACAGTGACGCTTGAGAGTGGCCAGCACTCCAAACATCACTCCTGGCTGACAGTGGACTCGGGCTTAACACACATTAAGCCCTTTTAACTCCAGCTTTGACAGCATGCCAGCTCAGGCAGGGCTCCTTGACTTTGACCAAGGAAACCCTAAATCACCAAAGTGAAAAGACCAAGCCCACTGGCCGGCATTCTTTTCAAGAACACATGGACCTTCTACGAAATATAATTTCTAAATCTGACTGCAGTGGGTGTGTGGGTGCACACTTGGGAAGCAGAAAAGAGGATGGGGGTTCAAAGTCACCTGCCGCTATATAGTGAGTTCAAGGCCAGCACAACCTGCATGAGACTCTTTCAAATCACAATAACAGAGAACCTAGACAACAATGAGGACCCTAAGAGAGATATACATGGATCTACTCTACATGGGAAGTAGAAAAAGACAAGATCTCCTGAGTAAATTGGGAGCATGGGCACCATGGGAGAGAGTAGAAGGGGAGGGGAAAGGCAGGGAGGGGAGCAGAGAAAAAATGTAGAGCTCAATAAAATCAATAAAAATATGGCTACACATTTCCATTGCTTTGCTCACTGATAAGCGCACAGGACCTAGGAGAATGACTGGATTTTAAACGTTGAACTAAGTGGGGGAAAGAGGGGATGACCAAGCTAAGTGTTGGTGTAATGATTGTTCAGTTAGGACATTTGCAAGTCTTTATGAAGAAAGAAAGAAGACTAAAGAAATAAAGAGCAGAAGGGGGAAGAGCAGTATAAAATATGAAGAAGAAAAGAAATGAATGAAATAAAATAAAATAAAAGCAAAACCTGTCGTTTTAAAGGCTTAAAATGGATAAATATCATACAGTCCTTATCAGGTTTTACACAAGAAAAGATGAAGCCATAAAGACAAAAAAAATCAAAAGGCAGCATTGTAGATAAGGCAATGATTTGTAATTTGGAAGGACAATTCTACGAGAAATTTCATATCACTTAGCTAAAAATATACACAAAGAAAGAAATTCCTAGGAAAACATAAGTTAACAATACAGAAACAAGTTGAAAATGGAAACCCAAAGAACGCGAAACCATAAGAAAAAGTCAAAAAGCCACTCACAAACCCCAGCAGTTGGCTTAGATATTTTAAAATTGAGTTTTATCAAACACTAGAGAAACAATAATCCTGTCCCGCTGTAATGTGTTCCAGCAAACAGGAGAGCAACAAGGGCTCCAAATTCACTCTGGGCAGCTCGTACACCTTGGCACCAAAACCAGACACACAGCACAAGAAGGGAAAACTGCAGGCCAACTCCACTAATAGATGCAGACACAAAAATCCTGAATAAATTATAAGCGGAGCGAATGGAGCAATACACGAAATGAAGGATGTGATAGCCCACGCGGAGTTTGTCTGGAACCCTTATGTAACTTAACTAGGGTTATTAATACAGTTCCTTTAGCGCACCCAGAGGCTAAAGGTAAAAGCTACACAATTGTGTGACTTCTGAAAAAAAAATCCAGAAGAACTGATGGGAACTGCCTCTAATCTGATAGACGATATCAACAAAGACAATGCAGCAAACCTCCAACTACAGATAGAATATTCTGAGCATTTCCTTAAAATGCACGCACACCCTCTGCGCATGCACACAGACACACACAAAGTAAAGATAAGCATATCTGTGACCTGCATGTGTATGCACACACGTACATACACACACACACACACACACACACACACACACACACAAAGACCCACTGTGTGCTGTCTTTAAATAAAAATCTCTGAGGAAATACCATTTCAGACTCTTCGGTTAGCAAAATTCTGCAAGCTGATATGGATGTGGGAAAATGGGGATTTTCAAACATTCCAAGTCAGAGTAGAAGTTAGCTTAATTATTTCCAGAATGACTCGATGATCTCCGGTGAGGATATGTGTAGACTATAGGTAAGTCCTCTAGTTCCTTGGGAATATCTTACTAACATGCTTCCACTGCGTGTCTAAGAATCACAGCTGCACTTCGGAGTAGAAAACAAGGAACCAACCCTAATGTTGTTCTTTAGTTTCTGTTCAGGAAAAGAGGAGAAGGGAGAGAACGTGTGGAATCTTGCAGTCCAGGTGAAATAAAGGCACTTGAGCTACACACATAAAAGCAAGCTACTAAACAATGTGTACCATCTGATGGCATTTAGAGGAGGTTGGAAAACCTCATAACAGTGAGGTGTGCGGATGGATAATACAGCACAGGACAAAAGTCACAGATAGGGGAGCATAGAATCAGAGGTGGTAATCAGAGCAGATGAGAAAATAAAGGCTATGCACGTGCCTTAACTCTGTTTAGAATGACATTTGAAGATGATCAGCTATAACCATAATGCAGTATTCTCTATCAATTTCTCCCCATCTTCATGTGCGCGTGTGTGTGTGTGCACATGTGCATGTGTGCCTGTATGCTTGCAAGAGTGTGCCCACAGGTGTGATGGGATGCATGTGGATGTCAGGGGACAACCTGGTGTCAATCTTTACCTTCTACCTTGTTAGCCACAGGGACCCTCTTCCTGATCACAGCTGAATGTGCTGGATTATCTGGCCTGTAAGCTTCCAGAAATTCCCAATGGGAGTGCAAGCATCACAGACACCTGCACTCTACTTCTGGGTTTTGTGTGGGTTCTGGGAATCCAGACTCAGGTGGTCAGGCTTATGCTACAGATAGCTTATCCTCTGAGCCCTCTCCTTAGCCTATGAATTGCTCTTTGTAGCGAAGGTTGCATGGATGCGCAATGGCTTGTTCTTCTGCTTTTTCTGTGTGCACAAAATATGTCACAACATCCAACACACCTTACCTGCTTGCCCTTCCACCTTGTATGAACATCATTCATTTAATGTCTCTGGCAATAGCCACTCATCTATGTGACAACTACTGAGTCATTTGATCTGCGGAGCATTGTTGGGGTTCATTGCAATAAAGGATTACTTATTTGGAATGTCCAAGGTCTGACCTGAAATGGATGAAAGCTATTTTAGGATTTTTTTTTTCAGTCTTTGACCACTACTCAAAAGCGAAATGATTGGCTAGATGGCAGGGAAGAGGACCTTTCCAGCATAGAGTGCATTGTGGGATTGCAATTAACTATCTCAAAGCAAAAGTTCCCTGCCCCAATCCGCGATGGCTCCAGGCCCTCACAACAGGCCCTCACAACACCTGCCCTGCAAGTTTGCCACAGCCACCAATCACAATCTGCACCCTCTCCCAACTGTGCAGCTTGTGGGACATCGCCAGCCAGTCATTCACAGCTCAGCAGGTCACAGAGTCCCCATGTGCCAGGAGAGCAACTTGTTCTTTCCGTGTTACAATGGTGCAGCTTTTAAATGGGCACGCATGAAAGGATGCTGTTTTTAGCGCAATTCTGTCACTGGAAGCTTCTGGTATTTACAGAGACCTGGAAAAAACCAACCTTTTGCTGAACTTTATGATGTAGCCAATTCTGTCGGTGGGCAGATTTGACAGCGAAAAAAGAATCTGAAATCTGTTGTCCCTGGAATTTCTGTCACTTGGATGGAATTCTGCCCCCTTGGAAACCCCAGGAAAAGGAGAGAGAGAGAAAGAGAGAGAGAGAGAGAGAGAGAGAGAGAGAGAGAGAGAGAGAGAGAGAGAGAGAGGAGAGAACGCATGTCATATTATGGGTGTGGTATTTGTGTGCATATATGTATATGTCTGTGTGTATATGTGTGTGTTGTATTTGTGGGGGGGTACATATGCGTGGGGGTGGGGTATATAAACACACAAGGCACACTTCCTAATCATCTTTCCACTATGTCCAATCTCCTGTATTTACTTAGAAAACTTGTAATTTCCAAGTCAGCCAAGATTCCAACACAGAGAAAGTGAAGATGAACTTTTTAACACAAATTATTTTATAAATACATAGACTTAAAAATGCTCTTAAAATCAATCTATTTTGGGTAACTGAGGTTGGAATATCAATCATCTGTCATTTATGAGAAACTTTGTACCTTACAGAAAGAGACAATTTTACAAACAGATTGCTCATCGTTATGGGTTATTTTTTTTTCTGCAGTTGGAGTCTCAAAAAAGTTTAATTGAAGAGAAAAATGACATAGTTTCCTTAAGAGACTATGGTTTATGATTTGGTAGCTACAGAGGACACATTTTCTAAGTGGAGATTCCATGAGACTCTTTTCTTTCTAGGGCTATAATGTGGATAGTGATCTTAGTTATAATTATAAATCTAACTGGAAACAGAGAAAGTTAATGTCTTCTGCTTGCTGTAAGAAGAAAAGGAGAGAAAAAAGAAACAGAGAAAGGGAGGAGAACAGAGAGGAAATGGAAGAAGAGAATTAACAGCAATGGCACAGGGGCCAGTCTCCATGCCTGGCTCCCCACCAGGGACCACAGCCTGGCTCCCCCTCCTCACTTACCCAGATTACATGAGCAGGTCCAGGGCCAGATACTCCCATCTGTAGGAGCTCACCCACCAGGGGGTACTCCATACAAGATCACCTTGATGCCCCAATTCATGTCAGTCTTATATTCTTCAGCCATGTCTAATCCTATATAAACAACTCTGGATTCCCATCATTTGTAGCTCTGATCCTCTTGGCCACGCTCTAGCTTCCCAACTAGATATTAACGAACTCCTCCAAAATCCAGTGCAACTGTTGACTTTTGCCTCTTAATTCCTGGTGGTTTAGCTTTTCCAGTTCAGCTCTGAGCAAACAGTCTGTGTTTAATTTATGACTATCTCTACTGCCCAGGATAGGAGGGACTCAGAATGTTCCAGCATCCCCCAGCCAGCCATTTACAGTTCCTAAAGATCTTTTCAGAGGACCAAGGCCAGTGAAGTTCACAAAGCCCCACAGGTGGGGAGGGGGACATGGCTTTGACACTGAATTCACCCACAGTTCTAAAGCAATATGTGTTTACTTAGATAGAACACTGGAAAGGCTACATACAGTCTCCCACCACTCAGCAATACTTTCCCATCACTGGGTATTCAGCTAGTCTGTTTTCTAGAGCATCATGTCCACAAGGCACATGTCTTCGGGGCTTATCTGATGTAGGTGGGTCTTCTTTCTATGTGTTGCTTTCATTGGTTAATTAATAAAGAAACTGCTTGGCCTGATAGGTCGGAACATAGGTGGGTGGAGTAGACAGAACAGAATGCTGGGAAGAAGGGAAGTGAGGCAGCCGCCATGGAGCCAGCCACCAGGTCAGACATGCTGAATCTTTCCCGGTAAGCCACCACTTCATGGTGGTACACAGATTATTAGAAATGGGTTAATCAAGATATGAGAGTTAGCCAATAAGAGGATAGAAATAATGGGCCAGGCAGTGTTTAAAAGAATACAATTTGTGTGTTGTTATTTCAGGTGTAAAGCTAGCCATGCGGGAGCCGGGCAGGACAAAAAGTAGGCCTGCTCGCCTCACCACTATACTTATCTATGAAATAGTTTAAGTATTTTTAGGCTTCACAGTTTTCTGAGTCTTTCCACCCTCTGAACAGCCAATCTCCTTGGACTTTGCGTCATCCTACTGGACACTAGTCACCTTCCATGTATTCACTGTATCCTTAAATATATTTGATGACAGAACATCCAAATTTTGTCTGCTCCCATGTTTCAGTAACATTCTGAATACCAAGTTTATAGCTGTGGTCCAGATCTCTGGGCTTTGGACCCAACTACCTAAACAACATTTCCACTCAGATGTTTTGTAATATTAAAGTTAACATGTCCAAAGTGGAATTCATGATCTTCCCCAAAACTGTTGCCTTTGCAGTGTCCAAGATAAGTAAATAAAGTGACCGTCTACCAGCTGTTCAAAATAGAAGACACTATCATGGTCAGCTAAAGGACTCCCCATCATGTCCCTACATATGCTCCTGCTCCAACCCCAGTGCACTACCCAATGAAAACATGACCATGCAGTGCCCTTGTTTTCCAAACCCTCCTATAACTTTCCAGTTATTTTTATTGCTTTGTTTTGTTGTTGTTGTTTGGTTTGGTTTGGTTTTAGTTTTTCAAGACAGGGTTTCTCTGTGTAACCTTGTCTGTTCTAGAACTCACTCTGTAGACTAGACTGCCTCGAACTCAGAGATCCACCTGCCTCTCCTTCTTGGGTGCTGCAATTAAAGGCTTGGGCCACCACCGCCAGGCAACTTTAACTCCTATAACTTTCTAGTGATCTTAAGAAAAAATGATCAAGAAAAAGCCAGACTACAAGCTCTGTGTGACATGGCTTTCCTCTACCCTTTGGACACCTCTGGAGCCACTCTCCCTGCTCCATACCCAACAAGGCAGTACCATATCCCTTCATTGATATAAGCATGTTCCTTATTCAGAATGACAGTGGAGTGGCTCAGAGTGCCAAAAGTGGTGACCTGGAGGTCAAACTAGCCTTGATCATCAGCAAATGGTGACCTGTTAGGTAGGTACACATTAGTGGATTTCCTTACCTATAACAAGGTGACTCTGTTGAAGCATGCCATTTAAGTCTGGTCCTGCAAAGATTAAAAATGCTTCCAATAGGGCCTGGCACTCACCAAGGGGCATGCTCGCATGTCTCCGGTCTTTTTTTAATCTACCTCTACCACTTCTACTAAGCCTTCAAGTTGAATTTGAACATCTCTATTCATTAGCAATGCCTTCCTCGCCTCCTTAGCTCACTTCTCCGGCTACCAAATGGGTCACAGAATAAAATGATAATAAAATAATCATTTCCTCATTTTGCCTGGTTTTTTTTCCCTATGGACTATAAACTTCACAAAGGCAGAAGACAATTCTGTCTTATTAATTTTGCGTCCATAATTTCTCATATGGATTTGGCACATTTTAATTATGTAACAAAGTATCACTTAAAACATTTTCAAATCTTCAGCCCTGCTTTTCAAGGAGTTTCCCTTAGGGACAACACTTGGAATTGACCAACTGAGTCAATGAAATTAATTGTCCAGCCATCGAAGGTTGCTAACATTTTCCCAGTATCCTTTTCCCCATGAGTGACAGTATTGGCACTCCTGGCTTCAGCAGGGTCCTTGCTTTTCCAGACTAAAAAGTTGTACCCCCCCCAACCTCCCTGTCTGGGCACATCCCTCTCTCTGGCATTGCCTAAGTTCTGTCTTCTGAGATATGAATATAAGTCAGATGTACAAATTACAGACCTCACTTCTGAAAGGAGGAAAGGAGGTTTTATCTTCACCTCCCTCCTTAGAGCAGGGGTTCTCCACCTATGGGTTGCAACCCCCTTGGGGGACTCAAAACCATGACTGAGAAGATATCTACATCAGACTGGCATGAGAAAAGTCTTTGGAGTGTTTTCTTAACTAATGATTGATGTGGGAGGGTCCACAAAACTGTGGGCAGTGCCACCCCTGGGAAGATGGTCCATGGTTCTAGGAGAAGCAGGCCGAATGAGCCGTGAGAAACAAGCCTTAGAGGAAGCACCATTATTGCATGGCCTTTGCTTCAGTTCCTGCCTCCAGGTTCCTGCCTTGAGTTCCTGCACTGACCAGCTTCCCTTCTGGATGGGCTGTAAGCTCTAAGGTACAACAACTTCTTTCTTCCCCAAGTTGTTTTTAGTTAGTGTTTCATCACAGCAGCAGAACCTAACTAATACTATCACCTTCCAAAGACTTTACTTCTAAACACCACAGTTGTATTGACTTTCTATCATATAAATCAGCAGTTCTCAGCCTGTGTGTCTTGACTCCTTTGAGGAGGGATCAAATGACACTATCACAGGATTGTATATCTGATATTTCATTATGATTCATAACAATAAAAGTAATTTGTGGATGGGATCATATGGGTTAAATCTTTAAGTTAAGGGGCTAAAGAGATGGCTCAGTGGTTAAGAGTACTGGCTGCTAAGAGACATGCATTCAGTTTCCAGCACCCATATGGAGTCTCATAAACATCTGTAACTTCAATTCCAGGAACTTCAACACCTTCTTATAGCCTCCATAAGCGCCTGGTATATACATGGTACACATATAAACATAGAGGTGAACACTCATACACATATAATAGAAGCAAATAAATCACACAGACACACATCTGTAAAAAAAATCACACCTATATATCAAAATGCAGATTAACTAGTTTTGGCCCCACCTTATGGTTCACAATATCCGAACACTTTTCTTTGGTAGTCCTTAGAATCTGCTGGCCTAGGAATGGCCAAATAAAATTTCAGAAGAGAGTTCTTTGACTAGTAGAGGTTATGATCTTGCCTCTCAACATGGCTGCATTGAGCCATACTAAGAATAAAAACCTGCTAATGACTGCCCCTTCTTATATACAATGAACCAGGGTATTGAGATTCAGCAAAGCCATATGCAAAAGACCAAAGGTCAAACAAAAGAGCTTCCCTCGAGGAGACTTCAACTGGAGGGAGAAACAGGAATCTTAGTGCTTTAAAATGTACATGGAACTCTTCCTACAAAGAATATGCAGTAGCCACAGGCTGGGATAAATGGGTGTGTGAAGCAACGGCAGCCTACAGAATGGGAGAACAGCTGCACCAACCTCACATCAGACAGAGGACTGATCTCCAAAATATACAAAGAACTCAAGAAACTGGTTATCAAAAGAACAAATAGTCCAGTAAAAAATGGGATACAGACATAAACAGAGAACTCTCAACAGAGGAATCTAAAATGGCTGAAAGACACTTAAGGAAATGCTCAACATCCTTAGTCATCAGAGAAATGCAAATCAAAACAACTCTGAGTGTCCATCTTACACCTGTAAGAATGGCCAAGATCAAAAACACTGAAGACAACTTATGCTCGAGAGGATGTGGGGTAAAGGGAACACTTCTCCATTGCTGTTGGGAATGCAAGCTAGTATAGCCCTTTTGGATATCAGTATGGCAATTTCTCAGAAAATTAGGAAACAACCTTCATCAAGACCCAGCAATACCACTTTTGGGTACATACCCAAAAGATGTTCAATCATACCACAAGGACATGTGCTCAGTTATGTTCATATCAGCATTGTTTGCCATAGCCAGAACCTGGAAACAACCTAAATGCCCCTCGACCAAAGAATGGATAAAGAAGATGTGGTACATTTACAAAATGGAGTATTACAAAGCAGAAAAAAATAATGACGTCTTGAAATTTGCAGGCAAATGAATGGAGCTAGAAAACATCAAATTGAGTGAGGCAACCCAGATCCAGAAAGACAAATATAATACATATTCACTCATAAGTGGGTTTTATACATAAAGCAAAGGAAAACCAGCCTACAATTTACAATCCCTAAGAGAGACATACATGGATCTAATCTTCATGGGAAGTAGAAAAAGACAAGATCTCCTGAGTAAATGGGGAGCATGGGGATCATGGGAGAGGGTAGAAAGGAAAGGGGGAGGAAGGAAGGGGAGTGAGGAAAAAGATATAGTTCAATAAATACAATTTAAAAAAACTATAATACACATAATTCTGTATATAAACATAAATATCTAGTTTAATGAAAAGAGTTGATAATAAAAATATTGATGTGCAATTCCACAAGTAATATGTTCAAATCTTAACCCATGAGAAAGGTGGATATAAAGTAACTGAAAAAAAAAAAGGTCCATGCAGATGTAACTAAATTCAAGATCTCAGGATCAGAGTGCCATGGATTTAGAATATGGCCTACAAACATATAAAAGACAGAGGCATGAACAGACAGGTAGGCGGGAGAAGTGCAATTGAAGACACAGGCAAAGACTGGAGTTCAGCGGCTGCCACAAACCAAGAGGACAAGCCAAAAAGCTACAGAAAACAAAACAGGATCCTTCCCAAGGACTGCAGAGGGAGTGTAGCCCTAACAAAACTTCCTTTTAGACTTGAAGCCTCCGGAATCCTCAGTGGATTTCCTTCTGTCTATTTCAGCTACAGGTTCGTGTTATTTGTTACAGGAAATGGACACAAAGGCCATGCTTAAGTCTGCCCTGGAGGGCAGGATATCTCACAGAGGAGATGGTGGAAGCCTGGGACAGAAAGGGGACACCTACTCTAGGCAGAGACCATGCTGTGAAAAGTCACAGAGCTTGGCACAGCAAGATGTCCTCACATCTGTAGGGTGCTTGGACAGGTTTGGCAGAGGAGGCTCCGTTTGAGGCTGGGGAGGTAGTCAAGTAAGATGGACAAACACAAGAAATCTGAAGCAAACTTCCATGATTCTGGAGAGCAAGGGAGCATGGCAATTAGATTTGCCTCCCAGACGGAGCTCTCTGAAACAGTGGAATGGCCAGATAAGGGCCACTGAGCAGCGTAGGCTGAAGATAAAGGAGGGTTTGGCCCCTATGGAACAAGAGGAAAGAAGGCATACAACAAACTGTAGCAGAGAGACCCCAACAGGCCTGGCTGTCTCAGAGCTTTACTTCTTGGGTTTCTGTTTATTTCTTTGTCTTACATATTTTGAACCTGAAGACACAGAAATGAGATGAACTTCAGAGTTTTAATAGTGCTTCTAACATCGCCTTCCAGAAGGCAGGAGGTTAAAGTAGCATTTCTATTTGGGGAGGCTTGGTAGGTGACTGAAGAGAATGTCTCATTAAAAGGGGGTTTAAATAGCTTTTTATAGGCAATGAAACAATAGAGGGCTTACTTTTCTTCCTTTTATTTTATTTCCTTTTTAAGAGATTTCTCGCTTATTGGATATTGCTTTTAAACCATCAGCATTGTGATAACACTTGACTAAATTGGCCAAGCGAGGCTTCTACAGAGAGAAGATGACACAGGGTGGGCTCTGGGGAACTGGAAACTCTTAACTTCGTCACAGAACTGTGTTTCCAAGTACCCCATCAAGTGACTCAAAGTGGAATCTTGGGCACCTGATAGATTTCCAATAGCCAATTCCCCTGCTAGATCCCAAACTATAAAATCTCAGACTGGACTTTGATTCCTTCCTCCACCAAAAACTGCTGGTGTGTGGGGGGGGGAGTAATGGGTGTTCCCATCTCCGCCCTTCCCTGCTAGCCTCAGCTGGCCCACAGATATGAATCTCATTTTTGTTGACCCGCTTTTGGTCCTCCCGCTGTCTGCCAGCTCTCCAGTTCTCCCAGAGAGAGAAGAGGAGAGATGTTATAATCAGAAGAAACTGGATCCCGTATCAGGCTCTGGCCGAGAGCCTGGGATTTGGAGTAACCTCCCAGCTTCTCCAAGGCCTGCCTCTGTAGAGAGCTGCGTGGAGCCACACCTGATGGCGATTAGAGAGCTGTGTGGAGCCGCACCTGATGGTACTGGCTCCCGCCCTCCACGATCCTGAAAGCGAATGCTCTCTGTGATAATCAACTCCTAATTATGGCTAAGACCTGACTTATGCTATTATCACACAATGATTGTCAGCTGCTTGCATATGCGTGGACCTATGGGCAGTGCCCACCTGGCAATCCGGGGTTGACAGCCTGTGCCTTTTTAAGGGCTGGGAGAGGTTTGCCCAGGGAGAGAGAGAAAGAGAGAGAGAAAGATTGCTGTAAAAAAGTCCTGAATAAAACTGCCTGCAAGAAGAGCTCCAGTGTTGCGTCTTCCTTGCTGGTCGAGGTGGGCATGACATGCCTCATTCTCCTAACACTGCCAGTTGGTGAAGCTTCTGCTCCACCCTTTCACTGTCCTATAAGTAGATTACCTGCTACTTTTCCACACCACTCCAGGTGACTATCACTTGTCAAAGACTCACAGGACCAAGAGTTATTTTAGACAAATCCACATTAGTCCCTAGTCTCCGCTTTCGTGTGGAAGTCAAGAGTTGAAGCAAAAATGGAAAGGGGGGGGGGGTCTCAGCTGGATTCAGTCACTCCGTGTTCCAAACTTGTACTAAACAAGGATGAGTGAGGGGGACACTGGTCTCTAATGGGAGCTAAGAGTATGGAGACTGTGTAACAAGACCAAGAAATAGCAAGAACCGGGTCGAACAAACATGATGCTCGCCAGCTTTGCTTCCTGCTTGCATCTCCGGAGAGCCATATGTAGCCAGAACATCCCATTTCTAAGATAAAGGCTAAAAAGCCTTCTGGGGCTTTAATGGGGGTACTGGTTGTAACCCAAGAGCAGCAATAATTGCTGTCATGGCTTCTGTTCCTCTTTCTCCTTCCTCACTTTTGCTTTCCTTTATAATGAGCTCTTACTTATTTTTAATTCCTGTTAAGAATTCAGATTTTTTTAAATTTCAAAGGTATTTAGTTAAGAATCATAGTTAATAAGAACTACTCTCCTAAATATGGTCAGGGTGGAGCAGAGGCAGGGGGCAGGATGCCAAGTTCATAAAGCCAATCCAATAAGTTTTTGGTTAATAGTGAATTTCAGGATTCATCAAAATGGTGTAATGGCTCACCCTAGGACCATGGGAAGTCAGAATGACCATGGGTAAAGTGTTGACTGTCAGTGAAAAATGGCACCAAGGCAAAGCATGTGGCAGCAAAGCATTTATAGAATGTTCTTCTGTGGATCAATAATAACTTCCCATAGGTCAACATCATTTGTAGGCACAGGTTTTAAGGCTAGTAAAAGCAATCTTCAACCCCCCAAATCAAAAAAGCTTCCTCTTTTTCTGGAAAGTCAGACCAACTGACCCGACTTGGCCTCTAAATTGTTTCCAGAAGTTGAAGTTATCAATAACTATTTCATACTTTTTTGGATGAACATCCACCAACCGGGACACATTTCCTTGAAGCTAAAACCACAGTTTACAGTTTGTCCCAAGGATTCCCCTGCCAAAACCTGGCCTCCATCCACCTGATTAAATAGCATCCATAGAGAAGCACTCATGATCCATCCATTGTCCCAGAATTATTTTTCCATATTAGTGGTGGGGTCAGATGTGGAAAGTCTTAGGATTTGATACAAGTGACCCACCCATTCCCAGGGTGAGATAAGTTGTTCCTTGGCCAGGATTGGAGCCCAGTGCCTATGAGAATGATTCACCTTTGGCCAAAACATATGCTCTCCCTACCACACAGGCAAGGACAGAGACGTCCTCTTGCTTCCCAAGAGGGGCACCTGGGTTCACAGGACAATTCTAGGACATGGATGAAGTGGCCCCCAATAGCTCAATCTCTGGAATTGGACAATAAGAAAAGAAGCAATTACACCAAAGCTGTCTCTACACACCAGTCACATGTCTGTGCAGTTCCTTCACCCCAATCACAAAAACATGTCCAATCAAAAACACACAACTAAATAGAGACCTTGACAACTCAAAGCAATGCTGAACTGCCTTTAAAAACTGCTTGAATGAGGCCTCACAGTTAGAGAAAAGGACTCATGGTTTTTCACTTTTCAGAAATTCTTGTTTCTATTCATTTCCGATGAGGGATATTTGACTAATGAGCATTTGTTTAATGATGGCTCTTCTTTCTTTGAAAGGATAAAGAGGTTCACCAATGATATGTGCAGGGAAGGAAATGTATGTGTGGGAGGAGGCAGGAACGAAGGGTGGCCCTTGTCCCTTTGAACTGTCCAAAGGATGACACAAACAACCAGCAAGAAGTCACAGCTGTCACAGGCTCAGCAGACTAAACTGTAGGCAATGAAGTTATTTAGGCTGTGTGCTGCTCATGCGTGGCCACGTTTAATGCCATTGTGGTATTTTGTGCGACTTTCATAGTTTTAGAAAGAGGTTTTTTTTCTGTTGATTAAACATATTTACATTCTTAAAAAAAAAAAAGAAAAAAGACCTTGACATTCCAGGAATCTATCATACCAACATAGCGCTCTTAAAATAGACCCCTGAAATGGAACTCAGAAAAATGCTAGTGTGCTCATCAGGTGTTCAATCATTGGATGAGTACCAAGGGCATGAATATATCCATATAATAAAATATTGTATAATTATTAAAATTATGAGACTCATAAGTGATATTTAGTAAGATTAAAATATCCTTGTGTTTTAAGACAAAACAAGTAATATTATAGAAAATTAAGCATATTGTATGATTTCTTTCAACAATATGTCAACATGAATTAAAATGGGGTTTATAGTAGTTTTTCTATGCCATAAAATAATCAAATATTTACTACTTTTATATATTTTACTTCTTTTTTGCTGTTAACACAATTCTTTTTATACCCTCATAAACAACCAGTGTTGGAATCCCATGAAATTAAGGGTGGTTAAGGAGACTAACTCCCCAGAGCTACCATGTTCACTGCTGAGCTCTACTCTCATCCTCAAACATTGGATGGGTGGGTCCAGAGTGGCTTCAGTCCATCCAGGCTGGCGTTCAGGCTCTCTAGCTGTAAGCACACTCTTTGATGACTCACTAGAGTCCTCTGGGCTGGTCACTTCCCTTAGGATGATCCAGCTGGCAAAAAGCAGAAAGTGGTGTTGGGAGGATTAATTCATTCATGTTTATATACAAGCCCACTAAGATTCCTGGATGGGAGTCATTTCATGCTAAGGAGTGCAAATATGCATCTGAGTACATTTCCAGGGCAAACTTCCGACCGCGAGCTCTCTAAACTCAATACAGATGCCCAAATGCTGGATAAAATTTATGTAAGTTGGCTGGTAGACCATACAAGATTATAATAAAAATGATTTGGATGTCAAATCACTACAGCCAACTTAGCATCACTATGTCTGGACATCCTATGGATCATGGAACTGAATCCAACAGGCCAGAAGTGGCCAAACTCCAGGCCACTGATGAACAGGATTCCTTGGCCCTGGGTGAATAGTAATGTTATATTCTATTACAGTCACATAAATGCTCCAAAAATGCCAGGGAAAATAATACAGGTCCACAGCTCAGCCTCCCCTAAAGAGCATCATAAAGTCATGTTTCAGAAAATGAGAGACACAGCAACAGCACCAACACTCCCGATGAGGAATTGCCCTTAGATGGTAAGGTTCTTTGCAGAGGCCAGCACTTTCTTCAGAGAGTGCTTCAGAGAGCTTTTGTCAAAGGCAAACAGCAGACATGAGGTATACAGGGGAAAGTGCCAGAGTCTTCCACTATTCAAAGGTTGGATATTACTATTCTTTCCCTCATCTCCTGCAAGCCAATATTCACTTGTCAAGAAAATGAAACACACAGATTCACCCAAAGGATATAGAATTGCCTTTCAGGGGCTCTTTTCTAACCACATCCAGGAAATTTCAGCTGAAAGCCAAGATAAAAGAGATAAGAGAGACTCCAAAGAAGCTGGTTTGGGACATCGTCTGTCAAGAGGGCTTTATTTAAAGTTATAGGTGGAGAAGCAACATTAGACATCAAATGGCTTCCTTCCCTGAATCACCCTGCTCTAGCCCCTCAAATCTGAAGACTATAGAACACATGTTAACTAGCATAAAATCTTCTACTAACTTCCCCCAAGAAGAGACCTACTTCAGTTTCTAGAACAACACTTATACTGATGCCCTTTCTTGTATATATTTCACCTTGAACTATAGATATAACTTGTTTTAGATTGCAATATCTCATAGCAGGTTGCAGCCCAGAACTATGAAACATATCTAGCCGACACTGAATATTCAAAGAAAGTATAGGTCATGTATTCTTGGGCAGAAATGGAATTAGTCAATTGCTTGGCTCTAATTCCCATGAAGTACTCTAGAGAATTAGAGACTGCCATTGTGTTTCTTGTGGATCTTGTGGCAATTTCCCCTCTTGTCTGTTTCAATTAAGAAACCAAGGAAGATTGGGAGAATAAATGTGGAACCCACTGAATGTATGGAAATACCAGGGCTGGGACAAGGAAAACCCATGGCTGGCATTCAGATTGCTATTTTTGATAGCATTGGTATTTTGGCTCATGGAAAATACAATATGTATAAATGGCAATAACTTCAGAGAAAGAAAAAGTACAGGTATGTTGCAGCTACCAAAACATTTTATTCTTCAAAATAGATGGACCTCATCTCATTGAAACAGAAAAAAACCCAAACAAAGGCAGACAGTCAAAGGACATAAATCAAATCACACATTATGGAATCCAAGGTCCTTCTTTATGCTCAAGCAAAGGGCAGAGGCGACAGGGAGAGCCCTTGGAATACACAGGAGATAGTGAGATAAAGAGCTCCCTATTCTATTGCTCCTCACTTCTCAAAACATATTTTGCCCAAATAGCCCAGATACTCCCAGCATCTGCTTTGGAGACTATGAGCCCAACTCCCGATGCATATGAAGAGCAAAAGACTTGAGAGTAGACACCCAACTGTACATCATGTGAAGGTTCATAACCAGTACCAAATTCTTTAGTCTGCCACTTCTTCCTTCTAATGCCTAATTTCAGAAAGTGATCTCTGAAGGCACAGCTCCTAGACTCCTTTCCTAACTGACCTCCTTGTTCAGATTCAGTCAATGGGAGGTACTGGTGTAAGGCTCGTAGGTACCTGTAATTGTTTTCTGTAATAAACAGAAAAGCATCACCTGTCTCTCCATCTACCTCACACAATAGCTGTAGCTCTTCCATACCCCTTGGCCCCACTCAATGCATTACACTCTCCTGTTAGTCTATTCCCCCAGTGGTTATTTCTGCCATGGTTCCAGGTAACCCAGGTGGCCCTGGTCTGCTTCCAATAACATCATCTTCTCTTTCAGTCTCCGTTTTTGCTGTGACTCATCTCAGATGGTTTTGTCCTGTTTCCTCATTAGCTTTAGCTATCAACTTGTCACAGCCTAAAGTCATCTGAGGGAGTTTCAACTGAGAGACTGCCCAGATCAGACTGGCCTGCGGCCATGTTTATAAGGAATTGTCATATGTGAAGATTGGTGGTGGATGGCCCAGCCCACTGCGGTGGCACCATCCTTATGCAGGTGGGTCTGAGCTGTGTACCAAAGCAGGTCAAACATGAATCTGTAAGTAACTAAGTAGCATCCCTCCCTAGTTTGTGCTTCATTCCCTGCTTGAGTTTCTGCCTCTACTTCTTTCTTTCTTTCCATTGACTGTGACCTAGTAGCTTAAATCAAACAACCCCTTTCCTCATGTAAATGAATTTGGTCAGAATTATCACAGCAGCAGAAGAGTGAACTACAACATAAATTGCAATGTGGGTGTTGTCATGGGCTTGATCATGTTGTTTTGTTGAAGGATTCTGTAAGCGCTTGCTTGGAACTTTGGGCTGGAAAACCCTTTGAATGTCCAGAGATTAATGAGCTATTGTTGTGGAAGCTTGGGAGAGAGAAATTCTAAGAAGAATGCAAATAATGAAGGCCTGACTTATGAAGTTTCAGAGGGAAGCAAAGACTCTAGCCAGGCCATTCATGTGATATTTTAGGCTGAGAATCTGGGTTCCGGTCAGCTGGGGCTGAAGAATCAGCTGTGATTAACAAGAGGCCAGCACTGCCAAAGTGAACCCATCTTTGCTTTAACAGAACAATGGATGCTGATCAACTGAGACTGGAGAATCAGCTGCAGTTAACAAGATCTTGACATCACTGAGGCAGATTTTTGTGGGAAGTGTGTCTCAGAGTCAGCACACAGAAGTTGTGGTCCAGGAGAACCAGACTGCATCTCAAGTTGGAAGTCAAACTTGGCAGTGTGTAAGAGTCTCCCATGTGGTACAAGTTCTGAAGGAAATAGAGAAAGAAGATGAAGGGGGTCCTGGAGAGGGAGGATGCTTGGCACCATATGACAGGGTCAAGTTGTTGAAGTAAGAACAGAAAAGGCCATTGGTTAAGGTGCAGACTCGGTTGCCATGGAAACCCCAGAATGCTGGGTGTGCCAGCACTATGGAAAATGTGGTAAAGCAAGTGTGTGGAGCCAGCATGAGTCCAAGACAAGTTGTGTATGCTGCAGGGGGCAGAGCTGGAAACGTGGGGCTGCCTAAATCTTTCAGATTCTAGAAGATGCTTGGTGAGTCCCAGGTGCCAGACACCGAACTATAGAACATGGGCTTACAGTACTAAATTTTGATTTTTCTTTGATTTGATTATAATTATGTCCAGGTTCTTACCTCTTAGAATAATAAAATACATAACTTTTTTTTTTAAAAAAAAAACTTTACAACAGCCTACGGTTAAGAGGATTTAAATTTTAAAATACCCATTGAGCTCTTCAAGTGTTGAGGTATTTTAAAGACTATGGGAATTTTAAACTGTATTGTGTTTAATTTGTATTATGATATCAACATGGGTTCTCAGGGACAAGAAATGAAAGGCTGTGGCTTAAAGGGATGTATTTGTATGTCAAGGTGATGAGGAGTGGATTCTCTGGATGACTTCAGCTGTCAACCTGACATAGCCTAGAGTAACCTGATGAATGATCAAATCAGTTTGGCCTGGGAGAGATTGTCTTAATTGAATACTGGTAGGAAATGACCAAGCCTTCTGTGGGAAGCGTCATCCTTAGGCAGATGGGCCTGGACTGTATAAGAACCATGAGCCTATGAGTGAGGCAGTAAACATCATTCCCTATGATTTCTGCTTCAGTTCCTGCTTGAATTCTTGTCTCGACTTCAATCAATGGTTCATTGTGACATAAAAATACAAGCCAAATAAATCCTAAATCTTCCTCCAAGTTATTTTGGTCAAGGTGATTATCACAGCAACAGAAAACAAACAAGGACACATTCTTGTTCAACTTGCCAGCCCTCTGACAACTTCTTAAATAATGGAATGAGACGAGTTAAATAGGATGGTTGATTGGAAAGGGAGGGGATACAGAGAAGGATAACTATCACTAAAAACATTTTGAAAAAACTATATGGAAATCTACTACTATAGAAGCATATATAAAAATTTAAACAGTTTCCCTATAATGAGGTGACAATGCCCTCACTAAATACCATATAATAACAAATAAGAATCCCAGTGCCAGAAATGGGTTACTTCATTTGAACTTGTTGGCTAGTTAGGCGCCATAGACCTCAAACATAACAAGTTGAGTAGTGGGATGAAACTCTAGTCAATACATGGGTCTGATTATGGAACCTTTCAGTCACAGACACAGTAGGTCATGGATTGAGTGAAGAATTGAAAGATTACAGAGGAATAGATATTTAAATGTTGGGGTAGGTGAGGTTTCATGTACCCCTAAACACTACAGGCTATTTCCATTGCTCATGGTTACCCTCAAGAACTTGGCCATAAAACCCTGTTGCTGAAGATACCACATACTTGAGCCATAGAACATAGAGAGACTAAGCCGGTACAGACATAGAAACTTCATCCCTACTGGCTAGCTTTCATAGTACTAGAAGGCACTACCTACACTACCAGAGGAAAAAGTAATTATCAATATTTGATGTGGGAGTCTTCTGTTTTGTGTTGATTTCATTGGTTAAATAAAGAAACTGCCTTGGCTTTTTAACAGGACAGAAAATTAGGTAGGCGGAGTAAACAGAACAGAATGCTGGGAGAAAGAAGCCAAGTCAGTCAGTTGCCATGATTCTCCCACCCGACACAGACACAGGTTAAGATCTTTCCTGGTAAGCCACACCTCGTGGTGCTACACAGATTATTAAATATGGGTTAAAGCAAGATGTGAGAATTAGCCAATAAGAGGCTAGAACTAATGGGCCAGGCGGTGTTTAAAAGAATACAGTTTCTGTGTAATTATTTCAGGTAAAGCTAGCTGGGTGGTGGGATGCAGACCGCCGCTCCTTCAACAAATATTACCGAGCTGTGAACTACAATAATGGCTGTCTTGACAAGAGATGTCCACTAGTGAATGTTATGGGAGTAACCACTGTCTAATTGGGTTTAAACCTGCTCCACAAGACATAACCCACATCTGGCATCATTATCAGAGCTAGATACGTCTAGCTAGGTCATAAGCTATAAGGGAGAACCCACCAATATCCTGAGGAACCACCAGCAATCTACACCTGATGAGAGAGGCAGAGTCAGTTTATTGAAAGGTGTGGCTCCCGGTAAGTTGACCCTGCTCTGGCTCCATTGGATGGCACTACACTCAAGGGTCTATGAACAGCACAAATGAGACTTCATGCTTTGTTTTATTTTTTTAAAGAGTATACTGAGTTGACTGGGCAGGGATGGGTTAAAAGAGGGGATGAATATGATCAAATATGTTGTATGGAGTTCTCAAAAAATCAATAAAAGTATTCTTTAAATTGACTTTCAAGTTTCTGATCTTCTCACTAAATTTTGGTTCATGTACCTTAGGAATTGGGGACAATAATACTCTTATCATCAGCCCAAATTCCTGGATGTTTACTCTTACAATTTGGGATCCAATTGCCAACTGCTAGAGATACATTTTACTGTCTGAGGGTATTTGGTATCTTGAGACTTTTCTCCCTATATGTATGCTCAAGGAACTGATAATGCAGACTATCCTTCCTCCCTTCCCCCACTCTTTCCCTCTGTCTCTCACTGTCTATATTTCTCTGTCTATGTCTTGGTCTCCCTCCCTGCCCCCTTCTCTTCCTTCCTCCCCTCCATCCCTCCCTTCCTCTAAAATACACACTGGGACCTTAGCCCCAATGTGGCAGTAGAAAGAGTTAAGTCTTTCTGGAAGCGACCAACTTTTGAGGGCACAACTTTTGGGAATATATTAGTATTCCCATAAATGAGAGCGAAGGTGGCACTTGGTGCCCCTTTGCCTTCTCCCTTCTACCATGTGAGGAAAGGGTAACAGGACACTATATTGGAAGCAGAAAGCAGGCATTCAGGTACCATATTTGCTAGCAGTTTGACCTTGGACCTGGCAGCCTCCATGTCTGGTGAACAACAGATCCCTGTTGCTTATAGATTACCTTAAATCTAAGTAATTTCATTATCACAGCAGAAACAGACATGGGCACTCTTCCTTGGCAGTACAGTTCTAAAGGGCATGACTTGCCAGTGAAGCCAGGTCCTAGTTGCCCATAGTGGTAGCCTCGCTTATGAGGTTCCTTTATTTGACTACCTAACCATCATTCTCCCATTACCTTACCCACCTACTGGGGGAAGGTTTATCTTCAAGAAAACCATGCACTTAAGTCACCAACTCAGTGTCTACACAGGAAAATTGAAAACTAAAGGGTAAACCTTTTGTATTTTTTCCTAGTTCTTCATGAAAGTGAAAGAAATGTCCGGAAAGAACCGGAAGTCCACACAGAGATGGTGCTGAGGAGGCTTTGAGCTCCTGCTTCGTCTCAACAGTCAGAGCAAGCCTGAGCAAGCCTGGGCAACCTTTGTGCTTGAAAAAGAGAAGGCTCCTACATCCTTCTCTATGTGGGCAATGGCCCAGAGGCTTGGTTTTGAAGTCTCTGCCTTCCTAACAGTGAAAAGCCCATCCCATATGTTTTCTCTGAAAGCCTCTTCTGACCGCTGGGTCCAAGAAACCAGACTTAAAACACCTTCTGACTCCAGAAGAAACCTTTCGCCCAGCACTCTTGAGCTTTTGGCACATGGAGGAAGAGCAAACAAGAGAACTTGAAGGTCTTGTGTTTCCAGTGAATTCTGAGGGAATGAAATAATGATCTTGGCCCTAACAGCAAAAGACAAATTTAATTTACATGCTCCAGGCCGTATATGGAAAAATCATTTGAACTGAAACAAGGAAAGTCCAAACTGCAAGTCAATAGTGGCTAACATCACACATCCTAGTGGTATGTGCTGGCCTCTGTCACCAGTTACACTGCTCCAACGTTCCCTGTAATCGTGCAGATTTGGCTCTGTGTTTTCCGGGGAGCCGTGAGGGTCTGGTCTCAAGTACCATCCTGAGTGTGCTTTGTCTCAGCAAGAGGGTATATTTATCTGCAGCTTCTTTCCAACTGTTCTCTCATTTCATGAACTTCCCATCTCTCTAACTTCTCCTCATAGCCCAGGCCTTGGAGCTGTCCTTATTTGTAACTTCTTAATTTAGACAGAACCCAGCAGAGATGTATACAATGAGCAGAGGAGAAGGTCTTATTTTAGCCAGAACTTCTGAGGCTGAGAATGGGCTGTCAGCTGAAGAGGCCCAGAGTCTCAGTCCTGATGGCCTGGGCCACCCGAGGAGTCGCTGCTTGGAATGACTAATTCACATGCTCCATGCAAGGAGACATTTATGGACACACGCTATACTTTTTCTGGCTCCTTCTCCATGAAACCCAAGCCACCCTAGAGAGTGTAAGTAATGCAGTGTCCTAAGGATTTAAAAGAAGGTTCATGACTAAAAACCCTCAGTGCCTTCTCCTACACACACACACACACACACACACACACACACACACACTCACTCACACATGCACTTGTGCACACACACGAGTGTGCATGCATGCATACACACAAACATGCATGCATGTATGTGCATGCACACATACACATATACATGCATGCATGTATGTGCATGCACACAGAATGGGGTAGTGTTAAAGATAGCAAGAGAAAGGACTAGGACAGATGTGCTTGAAGACCTAAGAGACAGTCAGGGAGAGACCCCAGGAGCAGGTGGAAAGGAATTCAGCCACCCAGCACTTTCCCACCTCACAGTTTGCTGCAGACTCTTGCCACCTCCAAATAAATCCCTATAGTTTTGAGATTCAGTGTTTGTATTTGTACACTTTTCTGCTCTTGGCTGTGTGCTTTACTCTTAAATTTCCATTAAACATAGTTTAATGTGTTCTTTGCACAGCTATTCCCAAACATTCTCGGCTCACCATGCCCATAATGTCTCAGTGACTTTTATGCATTACCTCTAAGTTGAAAGAAGAGCTTAATGGTTGGATTTATTAAGCAGTTAAGAAGCAAACTACTTCGTAAGTATTTGTCCTGGCAACTTAATAGTCATTGGGTAAAATACGCATAAATAGAAATAAGTACCATTTTATTTCATCTTTTATAATTGATTGATAGCATATGTGCACCTGTTGGATAGTCCCAAGATCTCCAACCTTGAAATTAAATGGCTCCAGCCTGTGCTCCTTGGTCTATATGGAGCTTGTGTTGCTCGGACACTGTGACTATTGCACACATGGCATCACTAAAATACAACCACATTGAGACATATGGCACTCTCTAACACTGACGCAACTGAATACAGCTGTGTGGTATCTGTCAAGTGCTGTGCCTCCCTCAAAGATGGTTAAAGATCAGTATCATTTCTGGGAGGTTACTGTACACCACAAGGTATGTTAGAATGTATTTAGGAACTGTGGTTTGAAGGAAACATTTATCCAATACTTTCTCACATGTCTGTATGTATATGTGCACACAGATGTGTGCTTTCTTGCCAAAGCAAATATAAATTCAATTATGAAAATGTATAAGAAAAAGTCTATAAAGGTTAAACCTAAAAGGATAATTATGGTTACTTCTATGTGAGAAATACTAAGAGAACATAAGATCTAGGGACAATTTTGCTTTATTGTAGTTACTAAAACTTTTCTAGAGAAAAATAGAATTCTGTATTATTTGTGTTACTCTAAGAAATCATTACAAAGAACGATTTCAGTTAGCTCACACCAAAACTATCTATGACATATGGCCCATTCTGTAGTAGGGACCGCAATAAGCAGGCCTCCTTCACCCCATCTCAACCACCTGTAACCCCTCCCCTGTTCCTGGAGCCTCTTCCAACCAAACCACCACATGTGTCCCTCCCAGAGCAACACAGAAAGACAGCACCACCCACTCTGAACACTTACAGCCATCTCCCACGAGGAGAGCTAACTCCCTCCAGTCTAACCATCATATGCAACCTTACCCAGAAGCACAGACATCAATAGATCTAAGTGTATGTCACACACACACACACACACACACACACACACACACACACACACACCTGCCTGCAACCTCTCCCTGGGTGCCCTCTCCAACCAATCTTTGACCAGAGGCCCTGCCTGGAAGCCCCTAACTTTGACTCACTTCAGCCAACTCAAGTCTCCCTCCATCTTTCCAGCCTATTGTCCATCTCCAGCTTCTTTAATAGGTAGACTTAAAACACATATTAAAAGACACAATCAATAAGATAATACAAGAATCCCAGATCTTTCAAACCAAAACAACAAAACCCCAAAGCTATATGAAAATCAAGACAATTTGTCTCCCTCCTCACAAAAATAAACCACCAATCCCATAGTAATGATTCCTGATCAGAACAACTTAGATGAAATTTAAGACACAGAATTCAAAAGAACAATTACAGATACGTTCTAAGAGTACACAGAATATAAAGAGGACACAAATAAACACTCAAATGAACCAAGAGTGCACAGATATAACTAACACTCCCAAACCACAAGCAATCGAATAAAATGAGGAACACAATTCAAGACTTAAAAATAGAACTTAATAAAGAGATAGAAATATTGAAGAAACCCTAAGGTGAAATGAAGATAGAAATTAAAAGTTCCATAAACAATTTCATCTATAAACTGGATCATGGAACAGACAGAATATCATAGTGGGACTTAAAGATAAGACAGAGGGACTGGATCATTAAACCAAGGAAATGATAAATTTTTTAAAAAGATGCATGAACAGAGTATGCAGGATCTTGGAACATCATGAGAAAATTAAACACACAAATTATGGACATAGGAGAAGGATTCCTGGTCAAAGAAACAGGAAATGTTTTCAATAAAATCATTAAAATAATTCCCTAAATCTTGAGAAAGAGGTGCACATATATGCATGAACAGGACCCCAAAAGAAACTCACCCAGACATATTACAACTTAAACACTAAAGACACAGAATATAATAAAGGATAATGAAGGCTGCAAGAGAGAAGAGCCAAGTCTCACATAAAAGCAAGTCCATAGAATAACAGCTGGCTACGAGACAGATGTTGTTAAAGCCAACAGGCCCTGGACAAAGATATTCCAATCTCATGAGGATCAAAAAATTAGAGAGAAGAAAAGGAGACTAAACTATAGATACCAATGAAATGAAAAAACACTTAAGTATGTACCTTAAATACTTATATTCCACTAACCTACTGAAATTAAATCAAGATGCAATGAACACTGTAAATATATCTAAACTAACGATGTGACTGAAGCAGGAATAAAAATGCCTTCTAAGCAAAAACAAAAAACAAACAAACAGAGCTCAGAACAGGATGGATGCTTTACAGAATTCTACAAGGGAGTCACAGTTACAACACCACCCAAATTATTCCACAAAATAGGCAGGAAGGGAGGCTACTGTTGAGCCAGAGAGATGGCCACAGATGGCTCGGTGATTCAGAGCACTGGCGATTCTTCTAGAGCCATGATCCTCAACCTTCCTAATGCTGAGACCCTTTAATACAGTTCCTCATGTTGTGGTGACCCCCAACTATAACATTATTTCTGTTGCCACTTCATATCTGTAATTTTACTACTGTTATGAATCATAATGTAAATATCTGTGTTTTCCAATGGTCTTCGGCTACCTGTAGGAAAGGCCATTCAACCCACAAAGGGGTTGTAACCTACAGGTTGAAAATTGTTCTAGAGGACCTAGATTAGATTCCCAGTGCCCACATAGTGACTTATAATCATTTGGAACTCCAGTTCCAGGGTATCTGACACCCTCTTCTGTCCTCCATTGGTACCAGGTGTGGCACACAACAAAACTCACACATACATGAAACAAACAAACAAATTTATTACCCTGATACAAAAAAAACCAAAAACAGCAGAACAAGAAAATTACAGATGAACATAAACACAATGTACTCAATGAAATACTTGGAAACAGAATTCAAGATCACATCCAAAAAGATCATTCGCCATGGTCAAGTTAGCCCCATTTTAAGAGTACAAGGATAGTTTGACATGCATAAATCAATAACCATAAGTCATTGTATCAAGGGACTCAAAGATAGAAATCACATAATCATCTCAATAAATAAAAGTCATGGAGAGGGCTGGGAATAGAGGGAAAACGTTTCAACATAACAAAGACTATATACGGTAAACCTTTAATCAATGTCACACTAAATGGGGAAAAGTTCCAAGCATTACCAAAGGTAAGGCACAAGACAGGAGTGTCCACTCAACTTCTGTTCAATACAAGACTTGAAGTTTTAGCTAGAGAAGTAAACAAGAGAAGTAAATAGTAACTACACAAATAAGAAAAGACTTTAAAGTATCCATTGTTTTGCAGATGATATGACCCTAGACATCACAGACCCTAAAGACTCTACCCCCCCAAAAAAAACATCCTCTTAGAGATGATAAACACTTTGAGCAAAGTAAAAATGTAACACATAAAAAGAAGTAACCTTCTATATACCAATGGTAAGCACCCTAAAAGTAATCTCATACACAATACCATAAAACATTAAAAACCTGGAAATAAACCTAACCAAGGAAATGAAAGATATCTACAACAAAGGTCAAGACACTGAAGAAAGAAACTGAAGAAGGAAGGAGAAGATAGAAAGAGCTCCACAGATCAGGAGAATCAATACTGTGAAAACAGTCATTACACAAAAAATAATCTAAAAGACCAACACATTCCCAAGCAAGATTCCAGAGACAAATATTAAAAACTTAAAATTTATATGGAAACTCAAAGAAACAAAGGTAGACTGCTCTGGGACAATAGTCTTTTATCCTGTCACTTGCATTATTTTTAATAAAATGCTGATTGGCCAGTAGCCAGGCAGGAAGTATAAGCAGGTGATCAGGCAGGAAGTAGAGGTGGGGCAACGAGAATGCTGGGAAGAGGGAAGCAGTCTGGAGTCGTGACCCAGCTGCAGAGATAGTAAGATAGCAAGATGTGACTGTCTCACCAAGCCACGCGGCTAACACAGATAAGAATAATGGGTTAATGTAAGATGTAAGAATTAATTAATAAGAAGCCTGCGCTATCAGGCCAATCAGTTTGTAATTAATGTAGACCTCGGTGTATTTATTTGGGACTAAATGGCTGCAAGACTGGGCAGGACAGAAATCTCGGTCATCAGGAGACAAAGCAATCTTGGAAACTATATACTGAGGGAGGTATCAGAGCTGATTTCAAGTTATATTACAGAACCACAGTAATGAAAGCAGTATCATTATGCCACCAAACAGGCACATAGGTCATTGAAAAAGAAAAGAAATCCTAGATACAATTATAAAGAAATCCACACAGCTCCACCTTCACTTGCAAAAAACAAACAAACAAAAAACATTTTCAACAAATGAAGCTGAGAGACCTGGATACCAACATGTAGAGGAATGGAAGTAAATCTCCACTTCTCATTCTTCAGAAAACTCAACTCCAGATGGAGCAAAGAGCAAAATAAAGGACCAAGAAGCCTGACGCTGCTAGAGGAGAAAGTAGGGATTGTGCTCACACACGCAGGCATAGGTATGGATTCCGCATAAGACTCTGACTGCACGAGAAAGGGGACCGGCAATCACCATATGGGGCCTCATGAAATGAAAATGTTTCTCGATAGCAGAGAGAACTGTTAATTGAGTGAAGAGGCTGCCAACAGGATGGGAGAAAATATTTGCCAGCTATACATCTGATAGACAGTAACTGGAATATACAAGGGACTCAGAAAACTAAACTCCGAGAAAACAAACAAGCCAATTAAAAAAAAAAATAGGCTGTGGAACTGAACAGCGAGTTCTCCAAAGCAGAAATACAAATGGTTGGGAAACACTTTAAAAAGCAGTCAACATCTGAAGCCATCAGGAAAATGTAAATTAAAACTACGTTTAAAATTCTGTCTTACCCAAATCAGAATGGCCATCACCCAGGGTACAAGTGAGAACACATGTTGACATGGCTGTGGGTAAAGAGGAACCCCTATACACTGCCGGTAGGAGCAGATGTTGATGTATCTACCTTGGAAATCAGTATGGAAGTTCCTACAAAAGGAAAAGGTAGAGATAGAACCTAGCCGCTCCTTAGCATACACCCAAAGGAATTAGTATCCTACAGTGGTTCAACAGTGGCACAACTGTAGTGAGACAACCAATGACTCCATACTTAGCTGAGGCCTACTCCTCAAGGGGAACCCATGCCTGCTACTGTAAACCTGGCAAAATTTCTCCTGACTGGAAGAACTTTGGGGCGCCAGAGAAACAACCTACCATGGCAGTTTATTGACTGACATAGAATCAAATCACCTTCTAAATAGCTATATTTATACTCACAGAGAAAGACTCTCTTAAATTGAGAGAAGTCTCTGCAGTGAACAGAGGTGAACACAGAGACCCATGCTGCACAATTGCCGAGCAAAAAGGGTAGATGAGGGCTCAGCCCTAGCCAAGACTTACACTACCTGCTTAAGGCTCACAAACACTGTGTAAGAGAGGGCAGAAAGAATGTAAGAGCCAGAAGTCAGGGAGAAGGGTTGTAAAATGCCATCTTGTAAGCATGACACTGCCGTGGCAATCATGAACATGCAGAAGCTTTGCTCCCTGGCACCGGGCCTGGACAAATCGAGCCTGCCCAATAATCAGCAGAGGATGGGGAAGATGCTCAGGGGGCTCTACAGCTGGACTGCTGAACTAGGGCAACTCACAGGCTCTGGGAGAAGGGGAGGCACAGCACCCGGCCGTGAAGCCTGGTCATCCCTCCAGGTTCGGACAGGTAGTTTCAAGCCCAGGGTCACATAGATGGCTTTAGTAAACTCTGCAGGAAAACATTCAAGAGAATTACAGGGAAGAAGAGTAGCTGATGGAGGTGGGAGGGGTTCTAGGGGTAACTAAAATACATTCTAAACATGTAGGAAATTGCCAAAGAACAAGTTTGTTAATAAAAATAAAGCTTTACCTACAGCAACTTGTAAAATTTTGTTGAACTCTGAGCAGAAAGGGTCAGCCCCAAACTTCAGGGAGAGGGACATGCTTCCTGAAGGAGCCAGCCAGGAGCTGTGGGGACCTCGCGGGGGAATGCTCTCCTCACTTGCTGATCTATAACAGCATGCTCCTTTTCCAGATCCTTCCTTCCTCCTCTCCTTTCCTACCACAGACATTCTCAAGAGGGGATGTCAGAATCACTGGTTGCCTTTTCAAAACAGAAACCATCTCACCACCTACCTGGCCGGTATTCTGTTCCCCTCACTATTTCACACTGAAGCGGAGAGTGTCTCTTCCAGTGGCTAGTCTCTGTGGCTTGCAGGGTCCCAGCCAAAGACTACACTTCCCAGCCTTCTTTTTACTAGGTGGAGTCTTGTAGCTGGAACCCACCAATTAGTGAAAGGGGTGAAGAATTCAATCACACGTTCACATCCTTTATTACCCTCAGGAAGACACACACATCCTGTGATCAAACACGACTAGCCACCCTCGTTTGTTTCCTTTGTTCCAACTATTTCTCGTGTGTGTGTGTGTGTGTGTGTGTGTGTGTGTGTGTGTGTGTGTGCAGCCATTTCTTTTGGCTAGAAATTCTCCATGGAGATGGTCCCAGAGGTGAGAAATGGAAGCCACACTTCTTGAGAGATGACAGAGGAGAGTCGTGGAATATAAGGTAGAAGAAAGAAGAATCGGGGCCAAAGTCAGTTAGTTAAAATGAATAGGAACAGAAACAGCCCTATATAAAATTGCCAAGAGGCAGCCTTTTATAACAGTTATATTGTATAAGCTCCATGTCAGCCTGGCACTGACACTGCTCCCTTGTCCTCCTCACCAACTGTGAAGAATCTCA
The DNA here is from genome assembly GCF_037038515.1 of Microtus pennsylvanicus. Taxonomy (NCBI): domain Eukaryota; kingdom Metazoa; phylum Chordata; class Mammalia; order Rodentia; family Cricetidae; genus Microtus; species Microtus pennsylvanicus. The sequence continues at coordinate 22,789,960 of NC_134586.1, forward strand.
AGAGAAAGGGATAATTGCCCTAGCGTCACAAGACCTCAAAGTATATTCACTGAGCTAAAGGATAGGTCTGAGAAACACGGGTACCCATCCTATCTCGAATGTTCTTCAAGTTAGGCACCCATGTACATAAGCCCATATAGATGAGAATGATGGGAGATCTCAAGATCCAGCCTCAAATTCCTTCTCTACAGAAATCTTTGGCGAACCGAGTCTCTCTGTGTGTTGATATGTCTCTGCCCACGAGAAAACTCCTTAGTCCCCAAGAAGAGACTTAAAAACTTACTTTATTTTTGACCCTCACATAGTTACTGTTTTCAGAAGAGAGCTTAGGGGAACTTTGAGCTATAGAGCATTCTAGCAATCTACCAAAAGCCAACGTGGAAACCTGGATGCATTCCCACCTTGGCTCACAGAGAGAGACTCAGACAGGGCCCTCCACCCTGCTCCCCTGTCCCATGTTCTGACAGTCACTCAGCTTCCGGGCACTGTTGTCCCAGCCTTGTCAGAAGGCTGTACACTTCTGCATAATTTATTCCACATGTTTGTTTGTTGGACCTGCCAGAGGCATCTGTCGTAAATGTTTCAAGGCCTTAAGTTTTGATGAGCTTTCTTTAGAAATAACTGTCCCCCGAGGTGGTTCATAGAATAGTAAATTAGCACCCGTCTATCCACACGCCTCCTCCTGGCTTCCTTGGTTTCAGTGTTCCCCATAAAACATTCATGGCTTAGAACATCACAGACAGTGCCAGGCAGGGTGCGGGGGATGAGACCTGCATCCGCATTGAGTAAATATTTGGGTGACAACAAGTTCCATGAGGTAACTCCCAAGAACTAGTTAAATGGAATTTTGTTTTAAAGTCCTACCCCCTGCACCCTCTCTCTCTCCATCACTTACACAAATATTATTAACAGCCTGGTGACTTGGGGATGGTTTGAATAAGCGACTCTCCATTAATCCATTAATAACATCAGTGCTGAGCATTCTTATGTTTTTCCCAAATGTTTGACTCTCTGGTTTCCAATGAACTTTCACCTCTTCACCCAAGCCAGGGCCCATGGTGTGCAGGGTTTGAGGCTAACAGAGTTTAGAATCAGACCAGTGTGCTGACTGGACTTTCCTGCCATCTCTCCATGAGACGCTCTCAGATCCGCTCTCTGTGGCTCACCTCCTGCCTCTGCTCCCTGATGCTGGGCACTGATTTCTAAAAACCGTATACCTCAGAATGACTTATTGACTGACCTTGGGTTATACTGAGCTAGTGGGAGGGGGAAGTACTGGTGGAAAACTGAAGAGTGGAGTCTTGAGAGATTCGAGGTATCTTCCCCAGTGTTTCATCTGCTTTAGACCGTGCCTCCGGAGGGGCTGCTCTCCCTACAGGGTTCCAGTTCCCATTGGTTGGTCATGACTCCAGGTTCCGATGGCATCACCGCTGTTTTATCCTTCCAGGGCTGAGTCATAGCTACTCCCCACTGCTGTCAATCTCTCCTTGCCTCAGTGGTCCCTATTTGCCTCAGCATCACTTCTAACACCTTTGTAATAGTTCCTCGTGTTGTGGTCCTTTCCACTGCTCTGTGTAGAGTGAGCTTTGATTTGGGGCTATATTATATAATGCAAAGTTTATGGAAGAAAAGGATGCAGAGACTAGAATTACAAAGGCTTGGATGAACTCTCAGAGGGTTGATAAGCAAAACTGAGTTCAGCTTCTTAGTCTTGCCATCTATATCTAGCATCTTGCTTCAATGTATGTAGCTCTGCTATCTTACATGAACAGAGGGAGAGATGATACTAGCAATGAGGGACTTTAGGACAGAGTATTCTAAATAAAGATTCTATCTGCTTAGGGAACAAACCCAACCAGTTCTCATATTAATAGTTCCAGACTCCATCATATTCCTAACACAGAAGATAGCTGTGTTTATCTTCTTGAGTTCCCTTTACTGTATGCTGATCCTCTTACTGAATGCTGAGCAAATTCTACCCACTGCTTCTACCCACTATTCATGCTGCTCGGACCCAGGGAGCACACTGTCTCTTACCAGGTTTCCAGAGAACTATAGTCTTCCCCACCTTTTATTGAGAGAAGCACCAAGCATGACTCTTTAGAGGTGTGTAAAGTTCTGCTAAGGGAAGACCATGGGGCTCCAAGTTAAGAGAACACTGTGGTTTTACTGCATATAGGTTAGATTGAGCAAGTAATTGCCCTTACTGAATCTCAGTTTTCTCATCTCAGAATCGGGGACCAATAGGGTTTGAAACTGAAAATGGAATATTACTGTAAAGTCTTGAACATATTGAACAGTCTACAAATGTTACTTACATCAATGTTATTACCATTTCTTTGATGTCAGGATCCTTACAAGTTACTGAGAGCCCCTGTAAGACTAGCCAAATTAATGCTACAAAAGTTACACAAGGAACAGTACAGTTCCTAAAGATGGACTGCCGACCAACATCGGCATGGTACTCTCAGCAAAGACCATTGCTGACTCGCAGAAGGGCAGAGGCTCGAATGCCCTTTCCCTCCATGAGACAAGGGGGGCAGAAGAGACCCCCATGAAGGGGCTGTCTGCATGACGGATATGCAGTGGCAAGTCCAGCTTCTGCCCTGCAGTGTGCTTACCTCTGGGCTTCACCATGCTGGCCCTCCTCTCCAAGCATACATAGCTCCCATCTAACTACAGTGCAGAACTTTCATTTCTAAGGAGTGCCATCATGACCGATGTTCATTGCTGTTGAACAATGGCTATAGCCAACAACATAATGATGAAAGATGATTTTTTTTCTTCTAAGATCAAACACAAGACAATTCTATTCTCACATTTTTATCCAACACCATGTAGACCAATGGAAAAGAACTGTCTAGATATAAATTCACTCACTTAGAGTAGATTAATTTTTAGGAGAATGTAAAAATAATACAATAGGTAAAATATTCCTTTTACAGACAACAGAGTAACCACATGCAAGAACTTCATTTGGATTTTCTGCCTCATATACAAAAATTAGCTAAGGTTTTCATAAACTAAATATAAGGGTTAGAACTATAAAATTCTTCATGACAATGAGCTAGGCAGTACTTTATCTTTTTAATGTGGAACGCTCCATGAATTTGCATACCATACTTTTACAGTGCCATGGTAATCTCTGTATTGTTCCAACTTCAGTTTATGTGTTTGGAAGCAAGGACTATGCAATAGTTTCTCACACAGGACTCAAGAGTACAAACTGACAAAGGAAAAACAGAGAACTTTTGATTTAACTGGTATCATCAATAAAAAATACATGTTTATAAGTTATATTATCTGATATAGGACTATTGTCCCAGATACAAAAAAAAACTCTAATTATTTTATAATGAAAACTAAGTAACATAATGTTTAAATAGGTGGAGGATTTAGCAAGACAATTTTTCTAAAGAAGACATAGAAATGACCAATAACATAGGAGCAGATGTTTGGCACCATTATTCATTAAGGAAACGCAAGTTAAAATATCAATGAGATACCAGTTTATCAGTAGGATGAATAAAGTAAAAACACGTGTGGCAAGTGTTTGATGTGGAAATGGCATGACCACTTATCAGAAATTAACATAAGACCCAGTAATCCTATTGTTAGACATACACACATGCGTGCGCACACAGGAACACATACGAAAATATAAACCGATAGTTAAATAAAAATCAATGGGATACTGATATAAGCTATGTCATGGGTCCATTTTCCCAGGTGAGAAGTTAAACACCACCTATGAAGTGAGCCCATTTACACGAAACTCCAGAACAGCAGATCCCAGACTCTGAAGAAACGTTAGTTGTTTTCCATAGCTTGGCAACTGGGTAGAGGAATATTTTTTAAAGTTTCATTCAAGTTTTGTTTTGTTTGGTGCTGTGTTGTGTTGCTTTGCTTTGCAGGGCGGAGGAGTGAAGCCCGGAACTTGTGATTTTAGAAAGACACTTCGCCTCTGGGCGACATCCCCAGCTGGGTGCAGGATTTCTCGGCACGATAAAACTGCTCTGAGCATAGATTGTGTGGCGCAGCTGCAGAAATCCACGAGGTTTCTGAGAACTACTGACCTGTATGGGTGAGCTTTGGGCTGTGTGTTGCTTTTGGGTATTCTGAGGCTAGGTCTCATACAGCTCAGGTCGACCTCAAACTCCATAAATACTGAAGGAAAGTGACCTCCAGCTCCTAATCCTCCTGCCTCTGCCCCCCCTCCCCCCAATGCCGCATGTGTCACTATACCCACCTCAAGCCTGGGTGATTCTTAAAGTATGAGAATTAAGTCTCGATTCTAAACGTATGTGGCGTGTTCAAAATTTTTAAAGGGAAAAGAAGTGACGGCTCTCTGGGGTTACACAGAACCAATGACTGGCTCCCCTACAAACAGCTGTGTGGTCTTAGGGAGTGTCCTGTGTTGATATGAACCTCAGTAAAGGTGAGTGCTTTTATCACTCCATAGGAGGGTAGGGATGGAGAGAAGATGGAACAGTGAAGAGGGGTCCAGGTGAACCACCGGGGTGAAAGTAGTGCATCCAAGCCTAGCTAGACTTGATTCTTCGTTCCAGGCTGTTCTCTAGAGCAGGTGCCTTTCATGGCCAGCTCACACTCCTTAATGGCCCAAAGCCTGCTCTGTAGTGGGTACTGGCCACACCTCTTCCTCCAGGAAAGAGAAGCCCCCTGTCCACCAGATCTCAATGCAGCATCATGTTCACCGTCACATCACCCATCAGCGCTCTGATTTATAGAACAGGAAGAAGCACTTGCAATATTACCAGAATCGGAAGAACATGAGAAGGACCCTGACCATCAAACGCAGGCCGTGTTTATCTCACGCTGTTCACTGGGAAACTCATTTCCTCCCACCGCCCATTAGATGTTCTGAGCTTTGCATTCTCAACAGGGCAGTGAAAAGAGATGCTGAACGCTACAATATAAACATATGCATCATTCATAATGCATTCAGATGTTTCTTAATTATTCATAGTTCCCGAAAGTTATTTGACCTATCATGCACATATATTCAAGCAATATTTATATGAGAACCACAGCCCCACCGAACAGAATTCCAGCTCATTGGCGTTCCCGTTTACAGAATTAAAATTAAATGAGTGGAGCTGGAGAGATGGCTCCATGGTTAAGAGCACTTCCTGTTCTTCCAGAGGAACCAAACTTGACTCCCCAAGCCCACAGCAGGCCGGTCACAGCCACCTCTACCGCCAGTTCTGGGAGGACCAGACATCTCTGGGCTCTCTGGGCACCTGCACTCATGCACATACACACGCATTTATAACTGAAAATAATAAAATACTATTTTAAAAAATTAAGTGAGTCACTGGTCCATAAAAGCTATGTGTGTTTTCTATAAAATTATCCAATGTATATTGTTCTAGGCTGGAGAAAGTCAGTTGCATGAGGTTGCTGAAGCTGGCAGAACACAGAATATACACCTTGTGATAAAGGTAGCAGAGATGATAGCCTTTTCTAAGACCAGACTCACTGTTTCTCAGACTAATTGACATTCTTGGACTTAAGTCTAGAAGAGAAAAAACAAAAAAACCGCAGACCCCCCCCACCCCTTCTATTTAAGTCTTATTTTCTCTTTTTTTTTTTTTTTTTAAAAAAAAGCTAGTATTCTGGGCTCAAAAACACCACATTCTTCTGTTTTGGTATTTGCATAAATTTGCATGTTAACATGAATGGCTGCAACTTAAAGAATGTAAAATATAATAAAATTTGAATTCATATCCAGGATGAAGAAAAGACACATTGAAAAACAACAGATTTTCACTCTTGTTTTTTTTTTTCAGAAATCGGATTTAGGAAAGACATAAACACACAATCTTGATTTAAATCAGGGTTGCACTCAGAGGCAGGTACTGCCAAGGAGGGCCCACATACACACGCACCATGAGTATTTACAAATGGCAACAATTCCTTCAACCCAGAGGACATCGCGTTCCTCGCGTTCCTCCTGTGGCCCACCCTGAAGAATGAGCTACACAGGACATAGCATGTGTAACTCAAGCAAATACAGCCATGCTTTTGCCTCTGTGGGCCCTAAGAACCGTTTTCTGCTTTATCCTTTGACTTCCCCGGTACGTTCGTTCTGAGGCCAGTGTGTCATGATGGTTAAAGGCCAGGGCAAAGGGTAGGACTTCTGCCATGGCTAGCTTTATCGGCTGTGTGACTTCTAGCCAGTGACACAGTCTTTGCATATCTTTCCTCCATGAGCTCTCCTTTACACATCTTCATACCAGCTTCGTAGATTTAGCACGAGAACAATCGAGATTACAGAGCACTTAGGACAGTGGCCAGTGGGGAATGAGGATCCATGGAGGTTAGTTTCGGGCTTGCTATGGTAACAGGTACCCAGGTAACTCTGTCCATAGGAAACAGCCTCGAGAAGGGTTCTCTCTTCTCCAATGCGCCCTCCCATTTTGTCCACACAGTTCCACATGGACCTCCAAGGATCTAATCACCATGACAACCTGTTCCTCAGGGACTCCATCCCTAGGATGATGGCAGACATCAAGCTCCCACTCCATCCTGTCCACAATCACCCCTTTCCACAGCCAGGGTCCCAGCACTGGGTCCCCAAATAGCACAACAACCAGCTCCAACAAAGACCAGAAAGAGCTATGTGCACAGCCTCTCACCTCGTCATCCTCAGGCGAATTCCCATCCAATTTCTGGACCTCTGACTTGCCGCTCTCCTTTAACAGTTTCTCTCGGACTTTGGTTTCATACTCAGGCCGGGAGTGTTCCTACACCAAAGAGTAAGTAAACAGAGTTAGTAAACAGGAAGGAGAGTGACCTTGGCCTGCGGATCAGAACCGGACACCACAAGTACATCAAACCGGGTTTAGGAATGGACACTATCGACATGGTTTGCCACGTGACACAGTTACAAGGACTCTATATCAAGAACACAGTGTTGCAGGGAGAAACGAGACACACAACACTTATTGTCACACTGAGAACCAAACCTTGGAACGTTCCTGGGGTTGACACCGGTGTTGAGAAAGGAAAGAGAAGATGTTAACCAGGCAGCTGATAAGGAGAAGCTATGTGCTTGGTAGAGCAAACAGCAAAGAGAGGGGAATTGCTCTGACCCACCCGCTACTGTCCTCCTGCCTTGAACTCACTTACAAGGAGCGCAGTCCCTCTTGGGAAGAGTTATGCCCTACAGCTGGGAATTTGGGGAAAGCAAAAATACTTCTCTCTTTCATGATTCTGCCAGCTAAAATGGTAACCAATAATCATCAAAGTCAAGGTAGTCATGGGGGATCTTAAAACCCATTACCTGGACCCGTCTACACAGCATAGGTGAGCAACTGACTTGGGCATACAGCAGCAATGCGAACATGCAAGAGACAACGTTAGGCTCTTCTGTCAATCCAAATTGGACTGTCAGTCACCAGGTATGGGAAAGAGCTTTCAACAAGTCAAGAGGAGCGCGGTCAAATCACACCACTTTGGACACTGGGCTCGCTTCCAAGGGGACTTAGCCGCGGGCAACAGGCCTCTCTTGACAGGCCTTCCTACAGTGGCTAGCTCCAAGGTGAATGAATTCCTGAGGTGTGAGGATTGCATGCTCTTGTTCATTTTCCAAGCCCGACTCCCGAGGAGACTCCCAAATGGGAACAGCTTCTGGAGACATTCTTTCAATTCGTGGAATGGGGCATCAGACCCCTACACACAGATTCAGGTGGCACACAATTTCTTTATTACCAACCATATGCCAGAGACACTAGAGGCCAACCTTCTAGACACCTGACTACCACTGCTTAAGGAAAGGAGCATGCCATGGTGGGTGATAACATTTAAGTATGTTTGCAGACCCTCGGCCAACACACAATCTTCCAGGCACACCGGACCCACCCCTTCCAGGAGTCTTTCTCTAACCACAGTGATGTATCCACCAGCCAAGTTCTTCTCCAATTTCCTAGAGTTACATAGCTTACACCGGACACTGTAGGTCCAGGGTAGCCACACACACATGTTGTCCTTCCTCTCTGGCTGTGCCCATCTGAGAGTCTTGTTCTCTTCTGAAGGACCAACTGCCTGTGCTGTTTTCTTGTCTGTTTCTCGTGGTGACTGGCGCCACACAGAATGCACAGATATCTCTAAGTGCAGCTGAAGCACACATATGTTCTCCCTCTACCATCCTCTGTTCTCCAGCGCGGCATTCCCTAAGGTGCACTCCAAAAGGGTTGCAGCTGAAAAAAGACTTCAGGGATAACATTTCCCAAGAAATCATCCTCTGAGACTCTCAGTGAGCATACTGAAGGTTCTAGAAACTAGCACTCCACTAAAGACACTCCTCCAATATTCTTCGGCTCCCCATTTCCCGCAGAACAACTTCTGGCTGCAATAATCGGGATCCTGCTGGAATAGCTTGGGAAGTGTGGGCTGAAGTTTCCCGCCCTGGGTGCCAACAGCCTTCCGATGTGCTTCTTCATTATTCTAACGAAAGTTCATAATTCAAAGCTGTGGTCACACCATCTATCAAGTGCCAGCATGCGTGTTCTAAACCTTGCCCAGCCGCAGGAGCTTTTTTCTCTCATGGCTCCTGTAAAGGGTGTAAGGGAGACTCCTGGGCTCTCCCTCGATGACCAACAACGCAATTCTAACCCATCTCTAGATTCACAATGGTTACAGCTGGAGCTCACCTCACCCAAGTTCAACCTCATTTGTCCATTTAGAAGAAGCCCTGCCTTTTGACTCACAGAATCCAGTTGTCCATTACTCAGCAGAGGCAGATCAAACAAGAATATTTCCTATTTGTAGTCAAGCGCACCTGAGGAAACTACAGACTCCTTCAAAAGCTGGGCAGATAAGCTCATGGGCAGAGCAAACTCTAGTCCACATTCAGCCCCAAGAAGATGGGCGTAAGAGTCCCTAAGCATAAACTCCATAGATGGCTGATCTCATGTCAGAGTCCACGAATCCGCAATCTCTCCAGAAGCCGTTTCCATCTGGAAGCCTCCTCAGGAGCTGGCCTGAAGGAAGGCTTCAAGACAGACTCGGATGATTTGAGGTCATTCGGGACAGAAGGACAGGACACTGGATGCAAACGTATCCCTCAGATAGTCCATAAAGACCTGCACTGGTCCTATAGGCTGACCCTAGGGATTGGTGGCTCCCCCACCTCCCGACCCTCATAAGAAAGCAAGCTCCGTTCTCTGTCTATTGTAACCAGTTTATAAGCTACACTTGCAGCGGCCCTGCTTATTCCACTCCTATAGATTGAGAAGACCCCATGTAGGAGGCACCGAAGGCCAGTGGGCTGTGGCCTGTGTGGGCACCAGCTCCATCCTGCCCCCCTGAGAAGGTGCATGTTTGCTAGAGAAGACCTCAGGGGAGAAAAGCATGTTGAAAAAAAATCCCTGATCCTGGGGAAAACATTCCTGGCCTTCTAGGACACTTCCCTTCCTCTTCCCACCCCTCAACTAACCCCATCCCTTCTGTCACTCACTGGAATGTCAGTTAAATACACCTCAATACTCATTGACTTATATAAACCCTGGAATTCCTATGCCAGTCACATACACCTGGTCTAACTGTCCTCCCACTCCTTCCCAGGAGACACAGATAACAATCAGTGCCAACCCTGATCTGGCCACCAGATGGTACTGATTCCTTTGTCCCTCCCTGGCTCCTCTAGTCATCAGACCTTCCAAGGCATCTTGCTATTACTGCTATACACTTCTAGCTTCCCAGATCGGGGTCATGATTGCTGATTCCTTCTTGGGGGTGCCGCTTATTCCCTCTTTTGTCAATTAAAATTCAGCAAATTTTCAAACTCCTTGTTTTTCTTTATAAGATTTTGTGTTTTGGTGCAATTAACTGGAGCCTAGAACCTGGATGTACCAAGCAAGCACTCTGCTACTGAGCAACATCTCCATCCCTTAAAACTGTATTTTCCCTTCACTGGCCCTCAAAGAGCTGGCCCTGGCCCTCAGAGGATAGTTGACCTCTCCATTCTCCCCTTACACTCAGGAAAGTTGACCCTACCCCTCACTACAGGTGTACACCTCACCTGAGCAGCACACTAGAGCTGACCCTATGGGCAGGGGTTCAGGCGAACCTACCCTGAGGGCATTGAAACCAGGAAAGCTAATCCTGACCCCACATCTGCCATGTGGTGGCCAGCCACTAGGAAGAACTTTTTACCTCTACCAATGTCTTAGTCAGAAGAAATTTCTCTATAATAGTCTCCCCTCTGTTCTAAATATTTACAGACCAAGCAGCCCCCTTTTGAATGTACCCCTTTGGGGGCTCAGGGACTAAGCTCCATATTCCACACTTAAACAATGCATGATTAAGGTCTGTGTTCAAAACAAAATGGAAATTTGGGTACACTCCAATCTGAAACCAAAACAAGAATGTGTTGAAGGCAAAGCTGAGCCTGACTTCCCTCCTCTCACACTGGCCCCAACCAGCACTTGTAAGGCACAGACCCAGCCCCACACAGAAACCCCACAGGAACGTTTCCCTACACCACAGGCAAACCCAACCTTGCCCAGGTCCCACTCAACCTGCCCCGAAGTTCCTCACTCATGCACATCTCTGAAGGTTGCCCTGGCTCATTGCATTAATCAGAGCAGGAGACTCAGCTCTAGAACAACAAGTGGATTCTAATTCCACTCCTTCCAGGATTCAAGGACACTGAGTCATCACCGAGGCTTTTCTGTGTGCGAGTGTGTCGGCATGTCCTCTCTATCGGAGAACCAGCTTCTTTCTGGCTCACATAGGCTTGTGTGGCAGGGTGTTTCTTTTCCCTGCCTTTGGAGACAACTCAATTTGTGGCATTAGGACTGTAACAGGTGCTTACACCTACCTCCCAATAGCCAACCACATTTCCCTTCATCCCCTTTTCTTTCCTCCCTCTCCTATTCCCTATCTATGCTTTAATATCAAGTAGGACTAATAGAATCAATATGTTCCAGCTAGATCTCCCATAGTCAAGCTAACTTCTACAGTTCTGTTGAGAACACTATGTCAGTCATTATCTCTAAGAAATATAGTTGCTTTGATAGTCTTTAATGCCTATCTCCCAACTAATTTGACTCTATAGGACATAATCCGTAACACATAGTCTATTATTGCTGCAGAGTCAATAATAGGACTGGTTCCATATGTAGGGCTTAGCAGGGAAGATTCTAATAAGGTGGGTTAATTTACTTATATCAAATCATGGAATGCAGTAGGATAGGTACAACCTATTGGAAACCTTTGCTATTTAAAATGTTCTTTTTACTGTGTATGTATGGTTGTTTTGTCTGTGTGTACCTCTAGGTACCACTTCCATGCTTGGCGCCCATGAAGGCCATGAGAAAGCTTGAGATCCCCTAGAACTAGGATCACTCATGGCTGTGAGCCACCATATAGATGATGGGAATCCTCAGGAAGAGTAGCCAGTGCCCTTAAGTACTGAGGCATCTCCTCAGACCTTGAAAGCCCATTTCAGGCAGGGAAAGGCTACATTAGTATACCTCTCCCATTAGAGAACTTAGCTAACTGTGCCCTGGATTGGTAGATTCCATCCCATGAGTTGCCATACAGTGCCTGCCACTGCTCAGGCCATCTGTTCAAAGGCATGTTGACTAATTATAGCATTAACGATATGAAATGATAGCATACTACAGACATGGGGACAACGCAGGCTTGAAAACAAGACTAAACTGGAAATTTCACTCATGTTCTCTTATAGTATCAGGCCATATAATAAGAACACAGGAATAGCCAACAGTCACCATAGGACAGTGAGGAGAAGAATTCCTCTCCAGCCACGTTAACATGTACAACTTGCCTTGCATGTTAGTGCTCAGATGATGGAATGGTCCCTGGACCTTCCAGATACAGTCCCTCACTGTCATCTGGTGTGGAAAGTCTTTCTGTATATGTGTTGCTTTTATTGGTCAATGAATTAAGTCTGTGATAGGGCAGAGTAGAGCTAGGCTGGGGGGGGGAACTAAACTGAATGCTGGGAGAAAGAAGCCAGAGTCAGGAAGATGCCATGGAGCCACCAGAGGAGAAAGATGCGAGCTGCCAGCAGGAACCTTGCCAATCGTGATAAAATATAAAATAATAGAAATGGGTTAATTTAAAATGTAAGAGCTATCCAATAAAAAGCTAGAGTTAATAGGCCAAACAATGATTTAATTAGTACAATTTCTGTGTAGTTAATCTGAGTCTAGATTGCTAGGAACGAATGAGCAGCCTTCTACAACAGTCACCCAAAGCACCCACAGTACCAGAGTTCCTATCTGATGCCCACTTTTAGCCCATGATCAATATCCAGTGTTAGTAACCCTTATAAATTGTAAGGGTTATGATTTTTTCTCAGCTTATCAGAGCCATGGCTAATGCACTAATTCTCAAAGGAGCTGAAAAGGAAGGCTTACCTTTTTTTATATATCTACCTTAAACATCATCTACCCCTCCTCCCCACCCTGAATTCTACCCTTTTTTTTCCCTTGGCTCATTCTCTCAATTCACAGTCTACTGAATCCTATCAAAGTGGCCTAATGGAGTTGTCTTTGTCAATTGTCCCAGCAGTCTTCACCAGTACCACCCATGCCTCCCTACATTGGTATTCTATAGGCTCACAGGCATTCTGGTATGTTCCAGCTCTAAACCAATGACTCATTTCCCTCTGGTTTCTTGGTCTCAAGGTTACTTATGGCCACTTCTTTGTGAACATTGTGCGATCTCTTCTTCCAAAGGAGGTTACTTGGTTCTCTTCTTGTCTCAAAACTCTATACTTTAACAACTCAAAGGAAGAATCTGAACTCCCAAAAGAAACATCTAAACCCACCTTAGTGCTGAAAAACCATGGCATAGCCAACAAACCATGAGAGCCTCAGCCAGTGACAGTGGCTGAGATGGAAAACTTTTAGAGACTCTCTGCTTCAGAGCGTCTATTTCTAGGATCAAAGAAAAGCAAGGGCCCAGGGCAGTGTGCAGGGGACTTACTTCTTCCTCTTCTATCCCAGTCAGGTCCCAGAAGTAGCCCAGCCGCATCTGTAGTCTCTTCCAGTTTTCCAGAAACATGGTAGCTTAAAAAGAAGGAAAACATTTAATTATTTATGAAGAGTGGATTCTGGGTAGTCTTTGGGCTTACCAGTGCAGGTGGGACACACACGTACAGAATTCCAATTCAGGAACTCTCATTATAGCATTGAGCCCTGTGACTTTCTGCCTGGAGTTACTCAAAACACTCCACATCCCTGGGTGCCTTACAGATACATGGGCACCTGCCACTTATGAAGGGGAACCATTCTGAGAAACGAATCAACTGGTGAGCTTGTCATCACATTTAACCATGTAGACAGTTAAAAGATCATTGAGCAACATAGTACTAAGTGGCCATTTTGGATGTGTGGTTGTTTATCGATGGTCACATTATTACACCACACATGACTTGTATTTAAAGGACACATGAACTTTTCCTCACTTCTAGATTCTGGAGAAAAAGGACACTGAGGCCAAGAAATGAAAAAAATTTCTGAGGATAAGGAAAATAAAATTAAAGCAGAATTATAGTTTGGACCTAAACTATCACCCTAAAGCTACCTGCTAAAGACTTGGTTGACCATTGGTGGGTTTGAGGAGGTGATTGTATCGTAGGGACTCAGAGCTCATCAATGAGTTAGTCCATTGATAGAGTCATGATGTTAAGATCTATTGAAAGGTCATAGAAACTTAGGAGATGGAATCTCGTTGGAGGAAATGGATCCCTTGGATATACTCATAGGGACAATATTTTATCCCCAGATCCCTCCCCCTCCTCTTTCTCCTTGCTTTATGGTCACCTTGAGACGGCCATCTACTATTATGACATTTTCATGTCCTTCGGGTCCAAAGTGATGGAGCCAGCCAACTGTGGGCTCAATCCTCAGAAACCACAAGGGCAAAAAAATGCCCTGCCCTTGAAGTTGAATGGCAGTTGAGCCCTGACTCACACAGGGCTCCATAGTCTCTTTACTATGCCTCATCTTGCCTGTGCAGATTGTGTCTGCCTGAAGCTTAGTCATTATTCTCACTTTTGCCCTACCACACTTACATACATCTCGTTCTTGTTTTATTAGGATAAATCTCTTGTGTTTTGAGCAAGCACTGGTCAACTTCTAATTTTCCAGAAATAACAAATCCACACTAAAACATCAGCATTGAACAGAAGAACCCTTTAGGCATTGTGGTCTAAAGTAGTTGGATTTGCAGTTTGTCATTCAAGGCACAAAGCAACCATGGCCTTCGGCATAACACTGAAAAAAAAAAAAACAAACCTATGGGCTGGCTGCCGAAGAGGGCATTGGTATTGGATTCTAACAATGGATTCTGGCCATGAAAATGGGATAGGCAGAAGGAAAATGAATTCCCCTGACTGAATTCATGGGTCTTTAAGCTCTCAGCTCTCTCTGGCTCCTAAGACATGTGTGTCTGACGTAGACCTTCTCTCTGGACCTTTCCATCATTTGCTAACGTGCCTCACGCCTGCATTGCTGCTCTGCTCATCTTACGCTCCCGTCCGTCTACAACTGTGTAAATTATCCCCATCTCCAGGTTCCTCTTTCATCCCATCCTGACCCCGTCCACATCACTCTGCCTCCGTAATCCTATTTTCATCCTGATTATGGCATCTGGAAAGGAAGGAATACGACACTTCCCAGAATCATCCCTCAGGTTTTGTACTGTCCATGATGCCAGCAAAGTGGTCCTCACTGCACACCATGCTGGATTTCTAGAGGCCATTTTCAGACCATAACAGGACTGAAAACTCTTGCTGAGATCCCGACTACCTGTATTTAACTCAGGCACATCCCAGGACCGAGCAGAATCCTGTGCTAGCTGAACATACAGTCACTCAAAGCTACCCTGTGTTGACTTGCGCTACATCATGTGGCCATGATGTGTAGTCTTCTCCCTTGAACTTGAAGCTTTTGTTCCTGTGAGTGCATCTTACCTCCTGAGACTGGCATTGCCTTGGGGACACTGTCCTGTTACCCTTCCCAGTGCCTGAAGAGGATACACACAGGGCAGGACTTGGAGTGCTGATCAACTTGCCTCTCCATGGAAAAGGGAAGGGAAGGCAGGCTGAGAGGGTGCAGAAGAGAAGCCAGGGAGCAACGAGCAGAGGTGTCTTGTGGGTGAGGGAAAAGGAAGGGCGCCATCACACTCGGCTCACTTCCCAAGCACAACATCAGACTAAGCTCTCTGCTTTCCACAGTCTCACCCTTCTTTGCAGAAATACTACAGGGAATGTTATTTCACCCAGACTGTAGGTGAGGACACAGCTCAAGCACCAACCCCAAAGCAACCAGGCACCACCTTGGCTAGGAGCATTGACTTCAGGGAGCATTTAATAACTGTGGGCCAAGCCAGGACTCCATTCACTGGCTTTGGGACCCACAACTGACAAGGAACAGAACCAAGATGTTTTGAAGTCTGCCAAAGCCTGAACAGAGCTTTCTCTGCCTCTATTCGGAGCTGTGAGCCCCAGCTCTTTGTTCCTGTGGATAGAACTTCACCTCTCGCTACAGACTAAGGCTACATCTGCAGGAGTCTGGGCAGATATTCTGACAGGCGGGATCTGCAGAGTCACGTCTTCACGATGCAGGCATCTTCAAACCCTCACCTGGCTGTCACCTTATCTGACTCTCTCTGTCTTTCTGCTCAGAACTGCTTCCTTCCAGCCCATTCCTGGCAAGCCTGGGCCACCCAACAGTGCACCACTAATCATAATAATCATGGTAATGAGAGGCATTACTGTAATTTTTAATTGTAATTTGTAGGCAATCATGCCTAGGGCTTTTGGCTGCTACACTCCAAATACATAATCACATAAAACACAGCAAGGCTGCTATAAAAATTATTTTAAAAAAAAGCCCTGCCCTAAACCAAGATGCAGTCCCACTTCTATGGACTTTCCAGGGATGGGGGCAGTAGTCAATTATTGAGACTGTTTACTGAAGCGATTGAGTGCAGACCATGGGCAGTGAGATTGGGGCTTGAGATTGAAATGGAGCTGAAAACCTCACCTTGCTGCCGGGAGCGGTGAATCTCAGGGACGTTCATGGGAGACCATGGGCCCGGGTTTTAAAGGGATGGCCACTCCATGCTGGCAGGATCAACAGGACAAATGAATAGGAACTTGGTTTGTACTAAATCCAAAGTGGAGTCCATAGTCTGGGGTCCAACTTGGCTGGAGCGGACCTCAGGGTAGCTACACACGCTGTGCTTGCTGGGAGACACTGGTGCCTGTGGCTGCCCAGGCGGCACGCTGCTGCCCTTCACTCCCTTCTGCTGACTGACAAGCCACAGGTCCCATCTCTTCCTGTGTGCTGCTACTGTCTTGAAGGGCTGCCCAGATGCTGCTGGGAGTCCCCTGAGACTGAAAACTAGAGCTCCCTCTGGAGGCGTCTGGTGGAGACCTAGCAAGGCAGAATCTTCCCAGATAAGCTTTGTCTTGCCCAAGAAGAGATTCCCACTGGGGAATGCTAGAAATCTGTGATCCTCTTCCCTGGACAACCATGAGAACTCCTCCTCCTCTCTCTCTCTGACTTCTCATTGTCCTCCTCCTCCTTTTCTCATCTTTTAGGAACCCATGACTCGGGGTCCTCTGTGACAGGCCCTCCAACCCCATGCAGACGTGGGGATAAATCAAATGGGCTTGGCAGCAGGACTGTGGTCATACTGAAGGTTGAACCAGTAGACGGAGGAGGCCCTGCACTTTCACCATGAGTATAAACCAGGTGGTATAACATGAACTGAAACACGTTGACTTGGGCTCTTGTTAAATGTACCCGGTTATGTCATTCAGAATTGTTCAGTTGCCATGGGGAGGGCATCCCGGTTTGTAAGAATATGGTGTGTGTGTGTGTGTGTGTGTGTGTGTGTGTGTGTGTGTGTAAGAGCAGTGTGTATGCAAGAACCCTGTGTGTGCATGTATAAGAATGTAAAAACATCATGTGTGTAAGAACACTGCGTGTGCATGCATGTGCATGTAAGTGCATTTATGTGTGCACACATATGTATAAGAATACTGTATGTGTAAGAACAACGTGTGTGTAAGAACATCATGTGTATGTGAGAACAGTGTGTGTGTGCATGTGTATGTGTGTGTTCAGATGAGTACGGTGCAGAGTGAGCTAACTATGTTGGTGCTCCAGGGAGACTGCAGGAAGGAAATAAAGGAGTTGCTTGCCTTTCACAGATGCCTTCAGTGAGACTATCATGAGCATCACT
The DNA here is from genome assembly GCF_037038515.1 of Microtus pennsylvanicus. Taxonomy (NCBI): domain Eukaryota; kingdom Metazoa; phylum Chordata; class Mammalia; order Rodentia; family Cricetidae; genus Microtus; species Microtus pennsylvanicus. The sequence continues at coordinate 22,807,216 of NC_134586.1, forward strand.
TTTACCTGAAAGAAAATCTCCACAGTCTGCACTCATGGGGTACAGTAACTAGCATGGAGCCTGAAAGTCAGGAGCCCATCTTAACACCCATGGTACCCCACCATGGCAGCACACTGGCATTCTGTCTCCATGGCTTCATATGACTAAGGAATTGTGCCTTATGGGTTGCCGGCAGGTTTTAGAACACACACATATTCAAGTTCCTTGTCAGTCATACTTGAGGCCAGTGTGGAGTCAACATTACTCCTCTAAGAGAAAACACAGTGAGCCATAAAGGATATTCCTGTTTCTTTTCTCGTATATCATCAAAGGAGGAAAGGGTGTTGTGCTTCAAATACTTCTTCGAGTATGAAGAAAACACACGGAGGTAAATAAACCAAAGGCGATGGCCTTCATGCCCTGGCCACTGCAGCTGTCTGTTGAGCAGACACTGTGAGGACAACTTACCCCACAGAGCCATGAAGATGGAGAAGAAGACAGTGGCGGGGTTGTCAAACAGATGGCTGGCTCGCGCAGTCCCACAGGCTGAGCTGAGGTTCCAGTAGTCGCAGGACTTGTCACACAGGGGGCACATGGTGAAGGCATTCTGGTGGTCACACATCTCTTTGCTGCAGAGACAGGGGTGGGTGGGTTAGGGCTGTGTTTACTCTTCTCGAATGGTAACAAAGAATGATTGAGCCATCTCCTAAGGTGGATAGCTCTCTATCATACACACTTCCCAGAACGCTAACGGTCATCTCCGAGGTATGTGCACTGAATGATGCCTGAGAAGGCCTCTTCAGGATGTGCTGCGTCTGTATGGTTGGTGGGAGACATGCCCAGCTGTGGATAAAACACCACACTGAGGTTGGATTTCAGTCGTTCTTCAAGTACGGGAGGTTTTCTTTTGCTCTACGGGGCTGCCTTACGAACACGTGGTTGCAAATGTGTGACCTGGTCCCAAGCCGAAACAAACAAGAGCGCATGGCAGGACCAACACAAGCTTTAGCCTCTACGGCAGTGGTTCTGAGCCTCCTAACGCCTCGACCCTCTAATACAGTCCTTCCTGTTGTGACGACCCCCAACCATAGACTCTCTCATCGCTACTCCACAGCTGTGATTTTGCTACTGTTATGAATTGTCATGTAAATGTCCTATAGGTGACACCACCCCGAAAGGGGTCGCAACCCTCAGGTTGAAAACCTTTGTTCTGGAAGAAGCAGGTGAGAAGGAATGCCCAGAACTGTGCAAGAAGAACTTGTGCACCATCAGCGCCTCTAAGCCATTTGTGTGACGGAGTCTAAAACCTTCAACCTACTAAGAATTATGACAACCATGAAACAGGATTAGGAAGAATAAAAAAGGAAGGTAAATCCTTCCAAAGACTACATTCTCTTTCTTATACTGAGAGAAGGAAACAGGCACCAAGTGACTCTAATGGCCTGTGTGCTAACCCATTATAAATATATTTCTGTTTAATAGACTAATGAATACATTCACAATTCATTAAGTAATGCTGGATCCAATAAGTTAAGGCTCATATGTACACTTAACAACAAGAATCAAAGAATTACCAGCCCTGGATGACTTCCTTGATATTCCCACATTACCAAATACTGGTAGGAAAAAATGAACTCATTGCTCTTGTTTGTAGTATTCCGTTCATGGACATAGATGAATGGGGTTCAGGGAGAAAGGGTGGAGGGCTCAGGACTCTCTCACTCCTTTCTCACCCCTCAGCTGGAGCTGTGATGCTAAAGAGGCCCCCCAAAGCCGTGTCCACTACAGAAAGAGGCAGCAGCAGGTGTTGGATAACAGTTTGTTAGAGGGAGGCCACTGTCCCCTACAAGCTCCCTTAGCTTGTAGTAAAGTGAGGGCTTGCAAGGAATCCCAGGAGCCAAGGATGCCTGGGTCAACTTCCCCTTCACAAGGCATTTGGAGAGCGGGAGACTTCTGGGGACTGTCATTCTCTGTAAAGTCCCATCTTTTTTTTAAAAAAGTAATTTATTTCCTTTTGTTTTATGTGCATGGATGTTTCGCCTACATGTATACTTGTGTGAGAGCACCAGAAACTTGGAACTAGAATTATAGACAGTGGTGAGCTGCCATGTGGGTGCTAGGTTTTGAACCCGGGTTCTCTGGGAGAGCAGTTAGTGCTCTAACCTCTGAGCCATCCCTCCAGCTCCCCAGCTTCTGTCTTTAATGGGTTAAGTCCCCGGCAGGGAAAAGCCTTCTGTGTCAGAGTGTGGAAAGCCCAGGTCTCTAAGGAGAAACATGCTTTTCCCATTCGCTCGCGGCTGAGCTCTCCATTGGCAAGGGTCAATAGGCAGAACTTGCTCACAGAAAAATTATTAAGTGCTGATGTCTTAGCAATATAGCCGGTGCCGGCCCCACTGTATAATCTTATGAAACTAGAAAATAAAGCTAATTTCAACCTTCTGAGTCACACAAGCCATCGCCGCACAGTTAGAAAGCGTTGCAAGTTTCAGAGAAAAAGAAAACAAGATTTACACAGAAAATAATTTGTCTGTGTCAATTCAAGAGGAGAGCTCTGCTTTGCAGCCACATCGAAGAGCAGGGTCCCTCACTCTGCCCTTCGTGCATGCGCATCTGAGACTGTTGCTTATCTTGTTTTGCGTACTTCCATGCCAGGGAAGTACAGTCTCACTCCATCTAATTTTAACTAAATATCAGAGATACCAGAAGGTCAGGGAAGAAAGATTCCTAAGATTATCAACCAATGCAGAAAAGAACAAGGCACTTTAAGTACATGCCAGGCACTATGTTAACAACTACTTTTAAAAACCCAAATGCAGGCATCTGTCTATTATCTGTACAAAACAGTAGTGTGGATTCTTCTCAAATTGTTTGAATTTGAAGTCAGAATGCTTGATATGTGTTGGGGTTTTTTGATACAAGCAATTTAAGAGAATTTTAGAGAAACTGAATCCGGGAGCGGCATTAAAGGGACTGAACATCTTGAAACAGGCTGTTGGTGGACACGTTGAAAGATGAGGAAGCCCACTCAAGATGGAAATCAGTTCGGATTTATGCACCAGCTTCATAAGAAAATATCCAGATTTCTAGTGAGAAGTGATTGTGGCTATAAATCGAGAGGTCATTTCTCCAATATATCATTTCCTTCTAGAAAAGCTAGGAAGGTTGGCAAATGGCCCGCCGACCAGTTGAGTGAAGACCCTAAAGCAAATGAGGTTCCTAAGAGTGAGTGAATGAGCACCGTTAGGGATACAAGAGCAGCTAGCACAAGGCTGGGAGGCACAGGGAGGCGGGTTTCCAGGAAATCCACACACAACATCTGAAGTAAAGAAGTAAAGCACTTCCTTTCTCAATATGGTTTAAATTAATCAGCTGCTTTTTGAATGTTTCAGTCTTCCTCCACTATGTAAGTACTTAGCAAAAGAGACTTTTTTCTCCGGAGCGACATTCTCTAGGTATGACCGTGGAGACATATTACTGCTCAAATCTCTTCTCTCAAACACTGAGGAATAAAAGAAACTACCTTTCCCCATGATTGTGTGTCTTTCCTGGCTTTGAAGCTGCAGTAGAGTTGTAGCAGACATGAGCGCTGGGGAAACTGAATAAAGAGCCACTAAATTCCCTAGTCCTTTGCAAGTTCCTAGGACAGTACAGCTGTAAAACCAGAAATGTTTCAGAATCAAAACATAGTGAATTCCAGCTTGATACCAGAATTAGCAATGTCTGAAACAATCCTCCATATAGTGTGTTTTCTTAGCAGATGATATTCGATTAAAACTATGATCAGCAGCAAGAGAAACTTCGGAGATCGTAACAACACATGGGGATTGAAAAATATACTTTTGAGAGGACCCTAAGAGAGATATATATGGATCTACATAGGAAGAACAGAAAGACAAGCTCTCTTGAGTAAATTGGGAGTGTGGGGGCCACAGGAGAGGGTAGAAGAGGAAAGGAAGGGAGAGGAGGGCAGATAATATATAAATCAATAAAATCAATAAAAAATATATTTTTGAGCAATTATTACCATTATTAGGTCATTGAAGTGATTATCAGAGAAAACTTAAAAAATTCCTATCAGCGAATAAAAATGAAAAACCACCCAGAAAACCAAGAATCTGAGAGACTACAGAAGCAAAACTTAGAAGGATGATTATAGCTATGCATGCTAGGGTATAAAAACACATAAACCTTAAGTAATTAGCATAATAATGAGTCTCAAGATCCTAAAATAAAATCCCAAGGAACAAATCAAACCCCAAGTTATTGTTAAGAAATAATTGATGAGGATGGGAGCAGAAATGAGTGGAAACAGAGTAAACGAACAACACGAAGAGCTCGATAAAACAAAGAGCTGGTTCTTTGAGAAACTGAAGTCAACAAGCCCTATGCCAAAATAAACAAAAGGAAGCAAAGACGATCTGGACAGTCAAAATGGCAGCAGAGAGGAGGGAATTATGGCACTGAATATCTCGCAAAGGGCTATGGAATTCAGTGTAATTTTTGTCCAGTGTCCCCCAGTGCTTGCAGTTCAAGGGCTGGTTCAAAGCCGTGGAGTTCAGTTGCTCTCTATTACATATAGAGTTTAAGGCTGCCTAGACTGAGGCCTGTTTCCAAAAACCAAAAATTCAACAGTGAATTTTAAAAAGTAATAACTAAAGGAAAACATATGGGGAACAAAGATAGCAACTCAGGGAGCTGGAGAGATGTTTCAGTGGTCTGAGTTCTTGCTGCCCTTCCAGAAGACCCAGCTCAGTTCCCAGAGCTCAGGTGTAGGTTGGCTAAAAACCAGTAAATCCAACTCCAGGAGATCTGGCGCCTCCTTCTGAACTCTTCAGGCTCAAGCCTATACACATACACACATACATACATACACACACACACACACACACACACACACACACACACACACACACACTGTGAGCACATGTGCACACACACAAAGGAACAAGTATTCATAACACACAAATAAAAAATCAAATAGAACTAAACTATCATATAGTCCATCTACACCACTTGTGTGTGTGTGTGTGTGTGTGTGTGTGTGTGTGCACGCACACACACACACACGCACATTTGATCAAGAGACCAAATCTAAGAAGCCTTAGTGCAGAATAAGGAGCTGAAATAAAAACTAAAGACACAGGGAAAACAATTCAATGAAAACACATCAAATTTCCCAGATCTAAGGAAAGCAGCAGACACAAAATCACAAGATATGTAGAGTGCCAGATAGACAGGAGCAGACAAGAACATACCCAGGACACATTACACTCGGAATGCTGACTATGAATCAAATAGCAAACACTAACAACTGCAATGCAAAACTATCAATGCAAACCCAAATGTCAGTCTCTCAGAATGAAGTCAGGCATCTATAAGCAAGTATGGCACAATTACTTGTATTCAGAAACAAACAAGAAGAAAAGTGTCCTAAATGCAGAACAGTCGAGAAGGAAGGGTACCAGGTGGAGAGAGATGGGAATAGGATGAGTGGATGGTCAAAGCATGACTTGTTTGTGTTTGGGGGTGGGGAGAAGTACTTCTATATATGTTTTGCTTTTATTGGTTAATGAATAAAGAAGCTGTTTTGGCCAATGACTTACAGAATAGAGCTAGGCAGGGAAAACTAAACTGAATGCTGGGAGAAAGAAAGCAGAGTCAGTGAGACACCATGGAGCCACCAGAGGAGAAAGATGCAACCTGATAGTTGGAACCTTGCCGGTAGGCTACAAACCTCATGGTAAAATATAAAATAATAGAAATGGGTTAGCCAAAGATAAAAGAGCTAGCTAGCAATACACTTAAGTGATTGGCCAAGCAGTGATTTAAATAATATAATTTCTGTGTGATTATTTCAGGAGTCTGGGTGGCCTCTTACAAGGTGTGTGTGTGTGTGTGTGTGTGTGTGTGTGTGTGTGTGTGTGTGTGTGTGTGTGTGTGTGAAACTGACACAATGAAATGCATGGATTTGTACAATTAATGTGACTCCCTAATACACAAGGAAAAGCGTTTAATCACTCTCAATTATTGCTAAGAAAGCTTGAGAAATATGATTTGTCCAGATTCCCTATCAGGATTTAGAATCCTCTGTTGAGTAGGATCAGTTATGTGTGGCCTCATGGGGCCCACAGAGCCTGGACTTCTGACGGATACACAGTTATATTCTAAGAGTAGGTCTTTGGGATTAGGGATGTGGCTAAGTAGCAGGTGCATCCACCTCGTGTGACACCTGACCCTGATGACCATCACTAAAAACAATGAAACAAGAGCAGGCCTCATTCAAAAACCACAGGAAATAGTTTTTCTATGATTTGCCTCTTTCCGGATTTCAAACACTTTCCCTTGCCTCTGAAAATCAACCATCAGAGTTTCAACCAGATGTCCATGGGTCAAGCTTCCTCACTGTGATTTACAATTTAAAATTGTGTGTGATTGCAGGATGAAAATACAAACACATAACTACACGCAAACATAACACAGTAGGCATTTGTCCTTCCTGCCTATGAAGAACCCTAGTATTTCATTTCATTGTATCCTATCTTATTGTGATGGTTAAGGTTTACTGTCAACCTGGCTGGGTTTATGATGCTGTAGAAGACACATCCATAGGCATGTCTGCGAGGATCTGTTCAGAGAGATTTAGCTGAAGACAGAAGACCTTCCCTGAGTGTAGGCAACATCCAGTAGGTTTGGGCCTTGGGCTGATCAGAAAGAACACGAGATGATAATGTGAGCACTAGTAGCCATTGCTCTCTGCTTCCAGCCTATGGACATAACACGATCAGCTACCTCATGTCCCTGCCACCAGATGCACCATGCCCCCTCAAACCACAAGTTTCCTTTTCCAGCCATTTTGTTCCAACAATGAGAAAAACAATGAATGCATTATCTAACTCTTCTTCCTTCAGGAGCAACCGCCGGGCTGCTCTTCATAGGTGACAGAACACGGCACACTGGCAAATGCCATGGAACATCGCAATGATAACAATACACTCTACAAGTGTGCATATCCCGCACATGTGAGTTTGTGTATGCATACATGGCACAATGCTTCTGTGTAGACACAACTTGGCAGCCTATGCAGGCCCTGGTCATTTCCAACCAGAAATACAAACTCTTAGCTCTACCCTGACTTACTTAGCTTTGTTCTCCACACCAGCAGGGCTAGCTCTGGCTTGCCTTGTGAGTTCATCTCTATAGAGTGAGTGTGGCAAGACCAGCCTGCTGGTTCCTCTCACTAGGGAACACCATTTCCCCAACAAGTCCAGTCTTGCCACAACATCCCTCCCTCCCACATCCAACTACAGTGGACATTCATAGTCTCCCTCAGTATCCTCAATTCATCTTGTTCCCAACAACGCATCATGTTGCTACAGAACTGAGTACCACTGCCATGATGTGTCCCATCTCCAGCTAAGACAAACTGAGCCACAGGAATTTTAACTCTAACACATAATACTAGAAGATGGCTCAGAACATGGACTGTGTGTGTGATCATGTAAGTTCTTGTTGTTTTAAGATTCATGTTTTTTTTTCTTTTTTTGAGGTTGTTTTGGTGGTGAGTTGTTTTTCTAAACTTCTCTGCTGCTGTTTCTGGTGGGGTCTCACTCTGTACCCTCAGATGACTTCAAATTCACAATATAGCTTCAATTCCAGCCTCAAAAATCCTAGCAATCTTCCTGCCTTGGCCTCCCAAGTGATACCGGGATTGGATGTAATCAAACATTTGATGTATAATGTCACCAGCAATTGATAAGTACTTCTGTTCTTCATCGACCTTCCTTTTCCCATAAGGACTAGCCTTTGTTCAGTCCTGGCTCTTCATGAGCCCTACCATGTGGTCTGTTTCTCCTGCAGTTCTGACCTTCTGAACCATAGCACGGCCCTTCCTTGCAGCCTCTTCTTATAGCATTCTGTGGCTACAAGATATGACCACAAGGACATGTGATTTTTATGATGTTGTACATACTCTGACCTGCGTTTGATGGGAAGCCATCAGGCAAATGTTGTGAAGTTAAGGGGCAAAACCATTTATCCGTCATGATCCCTTTCACCACGTGGTATTTACCTGCCATACCAGGTGATGACCCCAGGGAGCAGATAGAAGAGGAAAAGAAGAGGACCGTGAGAACCAGCATGGCTCTGCAACCCTTCCCGAGCCCTGCAGCTCCCAGATCTGACTCTGGAGGGAAGTTCCATGTGTGGGAAGGGATGTGGGACAGAGAGTGAGGACTTTGGAAAGAGGTGTGTGAAATGTGCTCACAAGTGGGGCGAAAGTCCAAACTATGACCATACGGGAACGGGGCCTTGCCTCTAACAGGGACTTACCTGGGAATATCTTCCTCGATTGTTGCACACCCATAGAGAAACACGATCACCCCAATGACAGAAGATGGGATAAGGAACGATGTATACAACCCCAGCCAAGCAAAATACAGCCCAATTTTCTCTCCAAAATACTTCCTGGAAAACCAAGAAAGAATAGAAAATGAAACACATATTAGAAACATCATAGACTCCCCGTATTTCTTTTTGTTCTATGACTCAAAATAGATTGGCAAAAATACTCTTTTTGTAAGGACTTCAAAGGGATGGAGGCTACAGGGGAAGGGATCTCTGCACAAAAGAAATCAGCAACTGATCTTTGCTGAGATGGAGTTCACTCCACTTGCTTCACAGATACACATCAGCCTTGGCCGTTTGTGGGATGGAGAAAGAACCCAGCCCTAACAGCAAACTCCAAGTATCCTGCCAGCTTTAGACTCCTCACCAACATGAATAGTACATTACCTTCTTAAATCCAGACTGCTCAACCCACAAGAAAGCACACTTTTTAAGAACAAACCTATTTTTAATAAATTATGTAAACCGAATATGTGGGTATGTGTAACTAATGTACACAAACCAACCTATGCATTTTTAAAGAATTACTAGAAGAAATTCAATAAATACTTGTAAAGGTTTGTTTTGGTGGGTGATTTTTATTTCTTATCTTCTGAACCACTTTATTGAGGCAGATGATATACAAAAGGCTATGAATACTTAATGTATCTGACAAGTCACCATGACATACCCCCTGCTCCAAATACCCTTCCAGTGCTCCCTTCTCTAAATTATTTTTCTCTTGTGTTGAGAGCACTCAGCATAAAAGAGCTCCCCTCTTTCGTGTGTGTGTGTGTGTGTGTGTGTGTGTGTGTGTGTGTGTGTGTTTTTCAAAATAGGGTTTCTCTGTAGCTTTAGAGCCTGTCCTGGAACTAGCTCTTGTAGACCAGGCTGGCCTCAAATGCACAGAGATCCACCTGCCTCTGCCTCCCGAGTGCGGGGATTAAAGGAGTGCACCACACCATCTGGCTAAGAGCTCCCTCTTAGCAAAACTCTATTTATGCTCCCCACTGTTATTAGCTACAGACTGGTATATAATGGGACTCCAAAGTGTACACATTCTACATAACTAAAACTTTACACCCATTGCTTTACATCTTCTGCTTTTCCCTTGATGTAGGCCTGGTAACCACAGTCCCACACTCAGATTCCACATACCCTACAGAAGACTAAATTCCTCAAAGAGGTGACATAGCACATCATTTGTACTACTGCCTGGCTTATTTCACTTAACATAGCATTCTCCAAGTTCATCCATATTGTTACAAATAACAGCTTCCTCTTCTCGTGAAGCCAAATAATTTTTATTTCTTTGTTTAGTTTTTTATTTTCCCATACATTTTATTCCTTTGTTTACTTCTAATTTCAGTTCTCTTCACCTGTGCTCCTATCTGTACTGTTAATAATCTTTAAGATTATTCTTGTTAAGTATCTACTGAGCAGGCTATGGATCTGTTTCTTTGGGCTCTACTACTGGAACTCTATCTGATCCTTTAAGTGAGTGTCATGGATGCATGATCCGTGGAGCCTTGACTTTGCTGTCTGTGAACTTGGAAAGCAGCCACTTCTAGTTCTTTCTGGTTAGCTTTATCTGGAGAAGATCTTCATCAGTCATGCTGATGGATGGATTAGCTAGTAGAGTCTGTGGGTAAGAGAGCTAGGAATGTGTTGATAAAACTAAGTTGAGTCAAGATCTTTTCCCATTCTGTAGGCTGTTGTTTTGTCTTGTTGACCATGTCCTTTGCTTTACAGAAGCTTCTCAGTTTCAGGATGTCCCATTTGCTAATTGTTTTTCTCTGTGTCTATGCTGCTAGGGTTATATTTAGGAAGTGGTTCCCTGTGACAGTGCATTCAACTGTATTTCCCACTTTCTCTTCTATAAGATTGAGAGTGGCTGGCTTGATGTTGAGGTCTTTGATCCATTTGGACTTGAGTTTTGTGCGTGGAGATAGATATGGGTCTATTTTCATTCTTCTACATGTTGACATCCAGTTATGCCAGCACCATTTGTTAAATGTGCTTCCTTTTTTCCAATTTGATATTTTTTGCTCCTTTGTTAAACATCAGGGGTTTGAAGTTGTGTGGATTGTTATCCGGATCTTCAATTTGGTTCCATTGGTCCTCCTGTCTGTTCTTATGCCAATACCAGGCTGTTTTCAGTACTGTAGCTCTGTAGTAGAGTTTGAAGTCAGGGATTGTGATGCCTCCAGAAGTTCCATTATTGTACAGGATTGCTTTGGCTATTCTGGATTTTTTGCTTTTCCATATAGAAGTTGAGTACCATTCTTTCAAGGTCTGTGAAGAACTTTGCTGGGATTTTGATAGGCATTGCATTGAATCTGTAGACTGCTTTTGGTAAGATTACCATTTTTACTATGTTAATTCTACCTACTCAAGAGCATGGGAGATCTTTCTACTTTGTGGTGTCTTCTTCAATTTCTTTCTTCAAAGATTTAGTTCTTCTCATGCAAGGCTTCCACTTGTTTGGTTAGAGTTACTCTGAGATATTTTATGCTATTTGTGGCTATTATGAAGGGTGATGTTTCTCTGATTTCTTTCCCAGCCCTTTTATCATCTGTGTACAGGACAGGTCTGTCTAAAATATACAAAGAACTCAAGAAATTGGTCATCAAAAGAATAAATAATCCAATAAAAAATGGAGTTCAGACCTAAACAGAGAACTCTCAACAGAAGAATCTAAAATGGCTGAACGACACTCAAAGAAATGTTCAACATCCTTAGTTATCAGAGAAATGTAAGTCAAAACAACTCTGAGATTCCATCTTACACCTATAAAAATGGCCAAGATCAAAAGTATTCATGATAACTTATGCTGGAGAGGTTGTGAGGTAAAGGGAACACTTCTGCATTGCTGGTGGGAATGCAAGCTGGTACAGCTCCTTTGGATGTCAGTGTGGTGATTTCTTAGAAAATTAGGAAACAACTTTCCTCAAGACCCAGTAATACTACTTTTGGGTATATATCCAAAAAATGCTCAATAGTGCCACAAGGGCATGTGCTCAACTATGTTCATAGCAGCAGTGTTTGTCATAGTCAGAACCTGGAAACAACCTAAATGCCCCTTGACTGAAGAATGGATAAGAAAAATGTAGTACATTTACACAATGGAGTACTACACAGCAGAAAAAATAACGACATCTTGAATTTTGCAGGCAAACGGATGGAGCTAGAAAACATCATTTTGAGTGAGGTAACCCAGACACAGAAAGACAATTATCACATGTGCTCACTCATAAGTGGTTTTTAAACATAAAGCAAAAGAAAACCAGCCCACTAATCACAATTCCAGAGAATTTAGACAACAATGAGGAACCTAAGAGAGACATACATAGATTTAATCTATGGGAAGTAGAAAAAGAAAAGATCTCCTAAGTAAACTGAGAGCATCGGGACCTTGGGGGAGGATTGAAGAGGGGAAGGTAGAGGCAGGGAGGGGAGCAGAGAAAAATGGACCAAATATAAAGAAAAACAAAAGTAAAGAAAGCTACCTAACAATCAAAAGCTATAACACAAAGCCAATGAGATGGCTCAGAGGGCAAGCAATTCCAACAACCTAAGGATACTTAGAAAGCACACGGTAAAAGCAAACAAATTCCTGAAAATTGTCTTTGATCCCCACGAACCCACCCACCTACCCCCCCAAATGCAAATAGATAAGTAAATGAACAAATACTTTTTAAATTTTGGGGCAATATAAAAGGGCCTGTCATACATGCGAGTAGGGTCTCAGTAGAAATGAGACTAGATTAAATATTTGAATGGACAACTTTCTACAGCTAAGGGTTTTCGAAAGTCACGAAAGACAATAAAACACAGATCAAAGTCACAGAGTCCCAAGCTGAAGGAGCATGAGAGCAATAAGCAGCCACCTCCCCAGGCTCAGCACAGTGAAGCTGCTGCAGACCCAGGATAGAAAAAAAAAAGTCTTTAAGCATACTGGATGAACAGGCGCACTAAATTCAGGGGGGACTCTTGGATGGGACCGCAGCCAATTCCTTAGCAGAAACTGTGAAAGCGAAAGAGAGTGACAACTTCAAAGTATGTAAAGAAAAAAAAAAACCTGTTAACCTAGAATACTACACATAAAGAAAATGTCTTTCAAAAATGAAGGCAAAACCCAAATATGGCAGCAATCAAAAGCTTAATTCACTGCCAACAAAGCTGCCCTACAAAAAAAATGTTGAAGGAGCTCTTTGGGCAAAATGGGTATGATCCAAGCAGAAATATGGATCGACACAAGATAGAAAGTACTAGAAATGGTAAAAAGAATGATAAATAAAAAGCATCTTTATTTTTAATCTCCATAAACTGTAATTCACTATCTGAAGCCTGCTTTCTCAATGTGGGTGACACTGTCCCCAAGGGGAGCTAACGTTGGATTTCTGGAATCCAGTTTAGAGTCTTAATTGTTGCTATGATGATTTAACCCTCCCAAGACAGGAGTAGTACATAAACAGACATAGAGTTTATTAATAGCATTAAGGTTTCATGGGACACGCGAGAACTGGAGACCAAAAATGGTACGAGAGGGGAAAATGATGGTTTAGAGCATTGTTAAACCAATAGTAGTGACAATGGGTTGTGGGATTTACAGTGTACTCATAAATAAACTATATAACAGCAAAAATAGACAATTAAAAAAAAGAAACTGACGAATATTCTTACAAGGTGCTGTGTGTAAAGAGTGCGAAGGTATAGATTTGAAAGTAGAGTATAACCACATTTAAAATATTTTTGTAAGCTCTAGAGAATAACTAAAATATGTTAATGTTAGATCTATCTAATGGACCGTAATTGGAGATAAAGTGGAATAATAAATACAACAAATTAAAAATTAAAAAAAATCAAGAAGAAAGAGAAAACAAATGATAATAACATGATAGATTTAAAAGGACTCACTGAACATAGCGGACAGTGAGGACTACTGAAAACTCAAGAACAATGGCAATGGGTTTTTGATCCTACTGCACGTACTGGCTTTGTGGGAGCCTAGGCAGTTTGGATGCTCACCTTACTAGACCTGGATGGAGGTGGGAGGTCCTTGGACTTCCCACAGGGCAGGGAACCCTGATAGCTCTATGGGCTGACAAGGGAGGGGAACTTGATTGGGGGAGGGGGAGAGAAATGGGAGGCGGTGGCGGGGAAGAGACAGAAATCTTTAATAAATAAATAAACGGGAAAAAAATCCCCCCAAAAAGGTAAACATATTAAAGATTATATTAAGTGTGAATAACCTAAATATCTCAAAAAACTAAGACTGGAAATCAAGAAAGAAAATGAAACTCAGCTGTATGTTTTTTTTTTTATCAGAAAGACAATTTAAATAGAAAAGCATACTGGGATATAAAAAGGGTCATAAGTATGACTACATCATGCAAATATTAATTTTAAAAAGCGAAGAGAAAAGTTGACTTCAAAACAAAGACTATTATGGATACAGGAGAAATCGACATAATGATTATTTCACCAAAATCAAATAAACCTAAATGTCTGTGTACATTTTTAAAAATGCACACAGTAAAAAAATTAGAGGATAATAGACTTTTAAATAAAAATTACAGCTGCTCCTCAACTTACAATGGAGTCATGCCCAAATATACACACTGCAAAACATTTTAAGCTGAAAATACATTCAACCCACAACCGAGTATCAGAGTTTAGCGGTGATGGAGGAAGGTCATTGGTTAACTAAATAAAGAAACTGCTTGCCCTGATAGGTTAGAACATAGGTGGGTGGAGTAAACAGAACAGAATGCTGGGAGGAAGAGGAAGTGAGTGACAGCTCTGCTCTCTGGAGCAGAGACACTATGCTCCCCTCTCCTGGGCGGATGCACGCGATGAAGCAAGCCACCAGGTCAGACATGCTGAATCTTTCCCGGTAAGACCGGTGCTACACAGTTTATTAGAGACAGGTTGATCGGGATATCAGAATTAGCCAGTAAGAGCTAGAGCTAATGGGCCAAGCAGTATTTGAATGAATACAGTTTGTGTGTTGTTATTTCGGGGCATAAGCTAGCAGGCGGCCGGGGTGCTGGGGATGCAGCCCCACTGCTCCTATTACTACATAGCAGTACGTTTCATTGTGGGATGTCCTTGTTTCCTTCATGATTGCCTGGTTTGCTGGAAGTTGCATTTGCTGCCACGCCCCCCCACCTCCCACATTGCAAAAGATGAAACTATAACCCTGCACACCATTCGTTAGGAAAAGACCACAGCAGAGGTTACATTGAGCTCAAGTCACTTTCACAGCATCATGAACTCAAAAACAAAAAACCATTAAGTCCAACTGTTGCAAATCATAGGCCATGCAGAGTGACACCCGTATCCCTGCTTTAGTAATTGAGATGACAAGTACCCATAAAGCCGGGGAGATATTAAAGACAGCCTAAACCAAGTCAGACTAATTTACATTTGTAGAATTTCCTACCAAATAACCACAGATTCTTATTCTTTTCTATACTCAGTCATGAAGATAGGCCATATTCTGAACCATAAAATGAATTTAACAAATGTGGATGCTTGAATAATAAATATTTTTTTCTGTGACCACAACTAAATTAAACAGAAAACTTACAGCAGAGTGATATCTGGGGAAAATCCCCAAAAATTTGGAAATTAAACAATAGCCTTCCAAACAACTCGTGGATCAAAGAAGAAATCACAAAGAAAATTGGAAAATATTTCAATTGAGTGAAAAGAAAACACAACACATCAAACTTTGCATGGTGCCATTAAAGCCATGCTTCGAGGATAATCTAAAACATAGATACTTGAATTAAAAACACAGTATTGAGTTAGTAATCAGAGCCTCTCATTCAACTAGAAAAACAAGGGCAAAGTCAACCCAAAGCAAGCAGTGGAAGGAAGTGGAGATGAATCCATAAATTATAATTATAAGTTACCAACCAATCCAATTTATTTTCAGTCATGGAAGTCAAACAGATGTACAAGGACTGCATCTTGTCTATGACATGTCTGCTAGTGCCTTCGAGGACACCCAGGGGCACAGAACACAGGCTCTGGAATAGCAGGGCTGCATAGCAATGTTGTTTCTGCTGTTCTCCGAGACGCAAACGTCTCCACTAAAGACTCCACTAAGACTAAAAGTCTTAGCTTTGTTTTCTCCCATTTCAAATTTTGTTAGTATGAAAATTAGATGAGCCGGGTTCATGAGAACAGAGTAAATAAATCAACATTAATGGATACAGATTATATCACTCTGGATTAATGGGAAGAACTGCGCATCACACATCATGACTGAGAGATGGGAAAGATGCTTGCATGAAGATATTCAGCAATCTATCTAGAATATCCAAAGGACTTCTACCTATCACTAAGAAATAGACACATGACCCAACCAAAAACATGGGCAAAAGACTTGAGTGCAACCTTGAATAGAATAACCAGTTGACCAATAAATATGAGAAGTACTCAGTTTACTTAATTCCCTGAAAAATGCCAGCAGGGTAAAGTCTGTAGGACAATCTCTGTTCCCTGCCCACCGGACTGAAGGATGACAGGAATCATCTCTGCTTTTCAGTGCTGATCTTAGAAAAAGCTGTTTAGGACACCGAAATGACAGTTTGATCTGTACTTTTTTTGCCATGTGAGCATGGAGTCTTGAATTTAAGCCTCAAATTCACATTTAAAAATTAAAAACTCGCCGGGCCGTGGTGGCGCACACCTTTAATCCCAGCACTCGGGAGGCAGAGGCAGGCGGATCTCTGGGAGTTCGAGGCCAGCCTGGTCTACAAGTTCCAGGACAGGCTCCAAAGCTACAGAGAAACCCTGTCTCGAAAAACCAAAAAAAAAATTAAAAACTCATGGTGTACACTCATAAAGCCAGTGAGAGGGTTGTAAAGACAGACAGGTCCCAGGAACTGGCTGGCTTGATGATTTGAAACCAAATAAATGACCCTGTCTCAAAATACAAGATGAGGGCACCAAAGGAATGCAACTGAGGTTGACCCCTGGCCTCCACATGCCTGGGTTTACATGTGCACAGGGACTCACACACATGAGCACACTAACAGAATCTGTCGGGTTTCCCCAGGCTCCCCAGAGACAGATCTTAAAGGCAGACACTTGATGCTCTTAGCTGCATTGTGGGCAGGAGCCAGAGGGCTCCTCTGCCCTCTGACAATTCTGAGCCTTTCATTCAAGTCCACAATGGGCTCTCGGGGAAGGGCTAGAGATTTTCAGCCACAGAAATCAAGCAAGCCAACAAATCCCCTCCCTGGTGAGACTCGGGGATGGGACCAACACCACTCTGAATCCCAATTATAAATGTCTTTTTTTATCCATCCTCAGTTCTTTGAGATAATATAAGTGGATTCTGGTTCATAAGGGGCCAGCATGAGAGAGAAATGAAGGAAGGGTAACATACTTCCTTCCAGAACCACATCCGGACCTTGGAAAGAGGGATTCATGGGTAATATGTCCTCTGTGTTCTCTGAACTTCAGAAAAGCAAGTTAAAGTCAGTGTAGGGCAAAGGTTAAACTCACGTGTGTAAATCAGCTCAGGTTTGCTCAGCAGTCTCTAATATGAGCTCCGTCCCCTGAAAGATTGTGGTTCTAATACATGGTCCCCAGTTGGTAGTGCAGCTTACACATGAAGTCTAGTTGAAAGAAGTATGTCTATGGGGGTGGGTCCTTGGGGTATATAATTTCTAGCCACCTCCTGTCTTTCCCTTTGCTTCCTAATCAGTCATGAAGAGCTCAGATCTCTGCATGTTCCTGCCTCTATAATATTCTGTCCAAGCATGCAGGACCGAGCAACCATAGGAAGAACCCTCTGAAACAGTGAGTTAAAATGAGGCCTTCTTTCTCTGAAGTGGTTTTGGTCAGGTATTTTTTCCTTAATAGTTTCTTTGAGAAGACCCTCAGTCAGCTCCAAAGGTAAGGTCAGAATGCTAGCTTTCCCCTCAAGGATGCTCCTGTTACATGGTTCAAATGAGTTTCTAGCTGAAGCGGGAAGTGAACTGCCCCTTTGGATGGAAAGGTGGAGAAAGCCTCCCTCTCAGGGGCTGTGGTGTGAGACTCTCCCTGTCTGGGCCTTAGAGTCCCAAGACTGTCTCATCTCTACTGCCCATAGGCAATGTGGGAATGTCTCTGGCTAGCCCACTCCCAATGATTCGGGTCCAGTGTTTCTTGAGGACCATGGTACACATGACTCTGTATGTGAACCGTGGATAGGACAGTTTTGTAGCCAATGGATGTACATGTTCCCCTCTGCCACTGCTACTCAGCTACCTGGACTTAAACTTGGGTGGTGCTTGAGCATTGTGTTATATTCCGGGTTCCTCTAAAGGACCTGGGGTTTTCTTTCTTTTACTTTTTAGAAAATAAATGTATGAAATAATTGGTTTCATTCTGACATCTTCATATATACATGTATATATATATGTATGTATGTATATATATACACATTTTCATACATATTCTTCTCACACCCAAACCTCATTACCCTTTCTTTCTTTACCCTTCTCCTTCTCATTGTTCCCCCTCCCTCTTCCTAATAGTATTCCTTCTACTTTGTGACATATATGTATTGCACACACAGAGAGAAAGAGACAGACAGAAACAGAGAGAGACGGAGACAAAGAGAGGGCAGGCAAAATCTAGGTTCTTCATGTGAAACAAAATGTGGTATTTGTCTCTCTGAGTCTGGCTTATTTTGTTCAACATAAAGATCTCTATACCAAATAACATATACCACATTTTCTTTAGCCATTAATTTACCAATGGACCCTTAAGTTGGTTCTGTATCTTGGCTATTATGAATAGTTTCACAGTAAACATGGATATGCAGGTATCTATGTTATATTCTGACTTAGATTCCTCTGAGTATATACCTGAGTGATATAACTGGGTCATATAGATCTAACGTTAGTCTCTAGGGAGCGTCTATATTGATTTCTATACCCCGGGTCACAATCAGAACAAATGGCCTGCCTGTATCTCCCCTTTCCCTGTCTGTGATGGCTTTTTGCATAGAGCTGGGAGAATTCTTTCACATTCCTGCCAGGTGTGCTATTCCTCTTCCTAAGATAATTGTCTTACTTTTCCTCATATAAAAAAATAAAACCACCCAAAATTGTTTTCCTGATGTATAAGGCCCCATTTGATCTGTAACCCTTCTTTGGCTCTGCTCCTGATGAATGGGGCTCCAGACTACTCCTTAAACATACGACATCTGTTCCCACCTTGGGGTGTTGGTCATGGTTGTTCCCATTGCTTGAGCATCCTTTCTCTCACCTCCTCTGCTCATTCTTCACTTCCTCTAGCTAGACCAAATCACCTTAGACAGCCCTGTATACTCACCCCACCCCAATGGTACCGAGATCTCCCCTAATGTGGCTCAATACCCTACCCTCTTTTCTCCAGTTCTGCTTCAATCCCTCTCCATTGCCAAGATGGAAGCCCCATGGAAATGGAGACCTCCTATTCTTTAGTGCCAAGAATTTGCCTGACACATCACAGGAGCATAGTATCTAATGGATAGCCAACTTGTCACACACACACACACACACACACACACACACACACACACACACACGAGAGGGGGGGTAAGGGCAGGAGGCGAGGAGAGAAGGGAGGGTCATAAGGAGTTACCAAGTTGAACTCTGCTCTGTATAAGTGAGGGCAGCTCAGAGAAACTGAAGAGCACCCTATAATGCAACTCAGCTAACAAAAGAAGAACCCAGTTCCAAGCCCAAGGCTGGCTGACTTCAACAGGTCCTCTACCTATGACAGGAGTCATCAAGGTGACAGGGGAAATGATAAGGGAGCCTTGCACCTCCAAGACTAAACACCATTAACATCTATTTTCCATTTTAATACAAGGCTGGAGTGAGCACTAAGGATTGTCTAAAGTGAAATTCTTCATCGAATAGTTTATAAAACTTTTTGATTTCCAGAGGAAGGTTTATATCTTAAAACACTGGTGGTATCAGTTCCAATTTCTATTTGTAAAAAGTCAATAAATACAGGAGGTCTTTGAGCATTTTCTGTTCCTGTGTGAACAGCCTGAGCTTCCAAGTGCACTTCAAGTAGTGATTAGAGACACATGGTCATGCCTAGTCCGTGATCACTCATTGCCTGGCAGTCTGGGTCATTTTACACTGTTTTTCTTCTCAGTCTTAAATATTGCTTACTTTGTATCCAGGAAAATCTTTAAATAAAGATGGAAACATAAGGAACACTGATGGTGAGATACGGCATTCTAAGTGCAGAGCGTAGAAAGAGGAAGAGCACAGCCCACACACTGGCCTGTGTGAGACACTCACACGGATGCACATGTGCTGCTCCAGCTCAGACCTGAAGTGTCCCCTCGTGGATCAGGCACTGGAATTGTCATGTCCAGCCCATCGTACTACTGGGGATTTAACTGGTGGTCTTTGCAACACTACGGGATAAAGTGCTCTCAAATGAGACTGTGGATCTCTGTCTCTTTTCTCTTTATTAGCTGGTTGTCTCAGGGTTTGGTTATAGTAACAGAGTTAGTTAACTAGTACTTGAATGTAAATCAACAAAATGATTACACTATAAAGGAAAATGTCCTACTTCTAAAACACAATGATTAAGATGAAGGGAGCTATTATGACAATTGGACATAGTTGGGCGATCAGTTATAGGGAACTAAACATTGAATTCAGTCACCAGAGAACATACCAAGAAGTCGTTGAAACCATAACCTAAACCTAATGAAAGCCACGGAGGCCAGGCATGTGCCAGGGTGTTTCTGAATGGAGACCTAGAAAAACTATTGCATGAAGCTGTGAAGTTAAAGCCTGGATTGCCTTGGAGACCCTCAGATGTTAAAGATGCCAGAGCCATGGGGTACCTGTTGAGGAAAGCTGCTAACAAGGAGTGGAACTAACCCAAGAGAGAAGTGTGTTTCAGTCAACAAAGCTAAAAGAAATATAAAGAGAGTCTTGACATCAGACATGAAGATGTAGAGTTTGAAGCTTGCCCAGCTGGCTTTTGGCCTTGCTATGGATCAATATTTCCTTACGATGCTCCTGTCCATGCATTTTGGAATGGCAATGTAAATCCTGTGCCATTATATGTTGGAATCTTGTGATCTGTTTTTTATTTTGATTTTATAAGGAATTATAGTTAAGAGATTGTATGAATTTCAGAAGAGACTTTGAACTTTGGGCTTCTTAACTTTGTTAAGACTGTTATAGACTATGGGGAATTTTGAAATTGTACTGAATACATTTTTTGCATTATGATATGACTACAAGCCTTTGAGGGCCAAGGAGTGGAATGTGGCAGTTTGAAAGAGAATGGCCCCCAAAGTGAGCAACACTTTTAGGGGCTGTGGCCTTGTTGGAGTAGATGTGGCCTTGTTGGAGGAAGAGTGGAGGTGGGCTTTATGGTCTCAGATATGCTCAAGCCATGCCTACTAAGACACTTCACTTCCTGTTGCCTTTGGATCAAGATGTAGAATTCTCCAGCTCCATATCTGCCTGCATGCTGCCATGCTCCCAGCTGCCATGTTCCCCACCATTATGATAATGGACTGAACCTCTAAAACTGTAAGCTGCCACTGCATTTAAATGCTTTCTTTTATAAGCGTTCCGGTGGTCACAGTGTCTCTTCACAATAATAGAAGCCCTAAGATACTTTGCCTCTACCCAAGTTCAATGAACAGCACTAGAGAGGAGGCAAAAAGAATGTAAGAGCCAGAGGATGGGGAAGAATTCTGTAAAATGCTGTCTTTCGGGAATACCATGTCCATTACACTTATAAACTCACAGGAGCTGAGATTACCTACACAAGATCTACACCAGATCAACCCATCCAAAATTCCAGCATAAATGAGGAAAAAGCCACAAGGCCCTTCTTATAACTGAGAAGCTTTTGGAAGTTAATAACTTCTGGGAGCAGGAGAATCATTCTTCATTGTCGTATGGCTACTGGTAGGTTGGCCCAACTCCAATACCACACCCACCCACATATGGTCAGTACTAGTTGTGCTTTGTGCTATTTTTTTTTAAGAAGAAGAGGATATTTAATTGGAATGAGAATGTGTCATTGGTATCTGGGGGAGTTAGAATGGGGGAATGGGGGGCAGGTATGATCATATTTCACTAGACGCACACATGAAATTCCCCCCCTCCAATAAATTAAAAATAAAACAAAATAAAATGAACAAACTATTTTATTATTTTAAAAGTGGGACATTCTGCCTACTTTCACGGTGTAATATGATAGCAGTTTTGAATCTTT
This sequence comes from Microtus pennsylvanicus, assembly GCF_037038515.1. Taxonomy (NCBI): domain Eukaryota; kingdom Metazoa; phylum Chordata; class Mammalia; order Rodentia; family Cricetidae; genus Microtus; species Microtus pennsylvanicus. The sequence goes on from NC_134586.1 coordinate 22,828,837, forward strand.
GTTTTATAGACATCATTCTCCAAGCCAAAGATGGCATACCCTGGTATTTAAAAATATATTTGTTAGAATATCTTGAGATTTTTTTTCTTATATAATTTAATGTGAGAACATAAACATCATGTGCCACATTTGTTTAAAAAGGGATACACTTGTCTTTGTGGAATGGTTTTATATAAGACTGTAAGTGAATTTTATCGTGTAATATCCAAATATATAACATTTCTGCTTAAAGTCATATCTTCATGATATTCACACGATGTCTAAGGAATTATCCTCACTTTGGAAGTGAAATCAATGGGGATCCATTCTCTTCCTCATCCTCTCTTCTCTTTGTCACAGAGCCTCACACCCACAGGCTACACAAGTGTCCCTCCTGACTTTTCACCCTTTAGTTTAGCTTAGTCCTTAGCAGGAGTTAGACAGTGAGGCACTGACCTTCTCCAGCTCTCCAGTTGCACAGTGCCTGTCAGGGATCTTCTTCATGGTTTCAGCTTGGTTTACTCTGGATTTGTATGCCTCCATGACCCTGCCACCTGAGAATCAGGGGTGCTAACCACCCTCTCCTGTTGCTGATCTCTGGCTGAAGCAAGCTTTCCATCCTTTGTTGGTATCTACTGTCCTCAGTTGTACTTATGACTATGTTACTTTTACCCTATCAGGACCATAATAACATACAATTCAAATATCACAAAAAAGGTTCTTTTTTGCGAATGGAGTTGGAAATTTGATCTACTATAATTCTCTTCTACAGAATAGAGGACTAGGGCTAAGGGATATTAAAACAGTTGTCAAAAATTACCACCAATAACAAAGCAGAGCCACAAACAGAATCTTGGACACACAGCACTTGGCACATGGTAAATGGTCAGAAATATTAGCTGCTAACACCACAACACCACCATTTCAGCAGCAGCAGCAGTAGTAAAACTTGGAAACAGTTTTCAAATCCAAAGTTCTTTAGCATCAGGACCCAACACTTAGCCCCTGTGTGGCAGATGAAGATATCAAAGCTGAGTACAATTCTATGTAAGACAGAGTTGCCGTCACTTACAGAAGGAACAAAAAAAGACACCAAGGTTTATGCCTTAGTGAACACCTGATGAATTGCAGCTGCCTTCACACCCCTGGCTGGGTGCTTGCTCAATAAACAACCTTCACAACAGCTTCATACTGGCTTGGTTCAAATCCCCCAACTAAGTAGTGCCTCTGTTCAAAAAAAATGACCCTGTCTTAAACTGGGAAATAGGGGTTGGGGGAGAAAGGAGGATGGAAGGGGAAGAGGAAGGGAAAGGGGGGGAGAATAAGGAGAACTTGAGAGAATGTGATATGGGATTCCCCTATGTATGCTGTGATTACTATTAATGAATAAAGAAAATTGGCTTGGCCTGATAGGGTAGAACAGAGCTAGGTGGAGTGAACTAAACTGAATGCTGGGAAGAAGAAAGTAGAGTTAGAGAGAAGCCATGTAGCCCCACCAGAGACACACTGGAACCTTGCTGGTAGGCTACAAACCTTATAGTAAAATATAAAATATTGGAAATTGTTAATACTAGATGTAAGATCTAGCTAGCAATACATTTAATTGATTGGCCAAGCAGTGATTTAAATAATACAGTTTCTGTGTGGTTATTTCAGGAGTCTGGGCAGCCAGGAAATGAACAAATGGCCTCCCTACAACAGGAATGGGATAGATGAGAAGGAGGAAAGACAGAGATGAGAGCAAGGAAAGAGATATCTTGACTGAAGGAGCCATTATGGGGCTAGAAAGAAACTTGGCTCTAGAAAAATTCCCAGGAAACCACAAGGATGACCCCATCCAAGACCCTAAGCAATAGAGGAGAAGGGGTCAGATCGACTTGCCTTGTAGTCAGACTGATGGATATCTTAAATATCACCATAGAACCTTCATCCAGCAACTGATGGAAACAGAGGCAGAGACCCACATCCACACACTGGACTGAGCTCCCAAGGTCCAGTTGAAGAATGGAAGGAGTGAGAATATGAGCAAGGAGGTCGAGACCATGATGGGTAAACCCACTGAAACAGTCTACCCGGGCTAATGGGAGCTTACCAACTCCAGCTGGACTGGGAAGGAACAAGCATAGGACCAAACTAGTCCCTCTGAATGTGTTTGACAACTACATGGCTGGGGAAATCTGAGGGTCCACTGGCAGTGGCACCAAGAATCTACCCCTACTGCTTGTACTGGCTTTTTGGGAACCTTTTCTTTGGATGGATACCTTGATCAGCTTTGGTGTGGGAAGTCCTTCTGTATATTTGTTGCTTTTATTGGTTAATGAATAAAGCTCTTTTAGCCTATTATAGGGCAGCATAGAGTTAAATGGGGGGGGGGGGGGGGACTAAACTTAATGCTGGGAGAAAGAAGGTAGAGTCAGTAAGAAGCCATGTAGCCCTGCCAGAGATAGCTGCTGGATAGAACTTTACCTGGTAAACCAAAGCCACATGGTGATACACAGATTAATGAAGATGGGTTTGTTTAGGATATAAGAGCAAGCTAGAAATATGCTTAGGCTATTGGTCAAACAGTATTACAAATAATATAGTTTCTGTGTGTTTATTGAGGGACCAGGTGGGCAGAAACCTTCAACAACAGATTGGTGTACCAACATGTGCTAGCTAAATCCACATAAAATCTGAGAGGGCTTTGAAAGGAATACTAGACACTGAAAAACAAAGTTTAACCATGTTTTTTTCTGATGGGCTCTGTTGGCTGGCTGCATGCTGTGACTCCTTTAAGAGAGGTCTTCCTGTTTCAGCAGTAGTAGCAAAAAAACCCACACAGTTTCAAAATGGCACCTTCCTGGGCAGTGCTGCCAGTATAAACTCTGTCTCTTTCAGGAGGATGAACACTTGTATGGTACAATCTGCTTAATGGCATGACATAGACCTGCTGTATATCTGGGACTGGGGTGATGTGCATGGCTTTCAGAGGTGGTGAACATGTCTCCACCATGTTGGACTGGGCAGAGCCAAAAGGCAAAGCTGCCTTAGTCGTAGTAACCCTACTTAACATCTTAAGAGGCACTCCTGGACAGAAAAGGATTTCAAATACACAATAGGACCAGATTCAGACATAAAAGACCACTAATCGAGACACCATGTGTTTAAAAAAATGTATGTAGGCTTGGGAGAGAGAAGAAAAAACATAAAGAGGCAATAAATGTGATATAAAAGAGTACAGACAGTCATAGATTAAAGGAGTAAAGATAATGAAATGAATATTAAACTTGTATTAAAAAAGTAATAGAGCAAGAAAAATAAGCCATGTAAAGAAGGAATATACACAGAGAGTTTGTACTATGTATATTATTGTGCTTTCTTGGAATTTTTTGACTGTGAGGGAGCTAAGTACAGAGAGACATTTCATTGTGCAGACTGCTAAGCTAAACCAACACATGTATTTTAAAGGTATCATGACTTCAGAATTTAGGTTTAAGGATTTGTTGTTTTGGAAAAGAGGCTCTTCTTTTCTTTCCACAGAGGATAAGAACCTGTGGAATTCTTCCAGAATAATGTTGTTTGATGGACCAAGACTCCCAGAAAGGTTACCATAAACACCCCACAAAAAATTACTTTGCCCAACAAAACGCAGAAAGCAATTTGGAGAGAACTATGCCCAAATTCCCAAAATGATTGTTTATAAATGTTTGTTTACATTTAAAGGGGGATATGCTATAAAGAGATGAATACTTTGCATTGATATGGATCTTGGTTTATTGGCACATATTTAAGGTCAATTTTGTTATGTGTATATTTCTGCTCTTGATTAAGATATTGTGTTTGTGCAGCTCATTCAAAAATGTAATGTATAATTAAGAATATAGGTTAATAGATAATCATCTATAATAGTCAAGTTTATAGACAGGTTAGTTAGGTTTTTCTAGACTACAGAGATATAATTTAGATGGATAGTTATTCTTCAAACCTTTTAGAGACCTTCAGAATATGGTATTCAAAATGTTTTAAGAGCTTAAGATTTTTCATGACAATGAGACACATCTGCTTCTGGCAGCACCAATTTCTTCAAGATGATGGGCACCAAAGAGGCTCCTTATGGACTTTGTTGGCCATTTGGGCAAGCAACTGCTCTTGCATGGACTGCTTGATGGTATGCTGTGTGAGCTGGACATGCGGGGACCACAGAAAACGACTGATGAACTTCCCTAAAAGTGGGACCGTCCTTTGGGGTTCCTGCTTCATGAAAGATTCTGTCAGACATTCTGCAGGACACAGAAGAAAGTGAATGACAAACTGCCAATATAGGTAGAACTGTCTTTGAAATTTCCTGCTTTGTGAAAAGTCTGCTGGATACTATGGGCCTGTAGTCTAAAGATAAATGCCCCAACAGTAAAGAAGAACTTTGGGTGACTGTCTTGGCAGTGAGATGTCTCTGTCAATTCTAGAGCTTTGGAAGTTGTTTATAAAGCACTTAGACAATATTATATCCTTCTGGAGTCTTTTATGGAGTTGAAGAGAAGATAGTTATGGTTATAGCTTTCCTTAGGTACGATAAAAGATAAAATAGATATAAATTTTATATATTAATTCTTGCTTGATACCTGTTTTTATATATAATTTTACTATGTTAATGTTAAAACCTTCCTTTTTATTTAAACAGAAAAGGGAAAATGGTGTGGGAAGGCCTTGCATATATGTGTTGCTTTTATTAGTTAATGAATAAAGAAGCTGTGATAGGGCAGCATAGAACTAGGTGGTGGAGGGAAATAAACGGAACACTGGGAGAAAGAAAGTAGAGTCAGGGGGAAGCCATGTAGCCCCACCAGAGACAGACACTGGACAGAACTTTACCCAGTAAGCCACAGTCATGTGGCAATACACAGATTAATGGAGATGGGTTTTTTGTTGTTGTTGTTGTTTAGGATATAAGCGCAAGCTAGAAATATGCTTAAGCTATTGGCCAAACAGTATTGAAAATAATATAGTTTCTGTGTGTTTATTGGGGGACTGAGCAGGCAGAAACCTCTGATAACACAGCCTAGATATAGTAGGGAGGGCCTTAAACTTTTCTCAAAGCAATGGGCCTTACCCTCTCTGAGGAGTGGATGAAGGGTTGGGGAGGGGGAGGAAAGGGAGGATGTGAGGGAGTGGGAACTGGGATTGGTATGTATAATGAAAAAAAGACAGTTTGTTTTCTTTAAAAGAAAAAGAAAAAAAATGACCCTGTCATCTTGAACAAGATAGCATATGAAAAAAAATGCTTTTAAAACTCTCAGGCAGAGGACTCCAACATAACTTCATGAAATCCTTCACTTTCCATTTCCCTAAGTAGAAAGCCAGTCACAGTCAGAAGAGAATGGAGTTTGAGGTTAGCCTGGTCTACAAAGTGAATTTCAGGTCAACAAGCACTATATAGTGAGACCCCTGTCTCAAAAATAAATAAAATTTTAAAACAAACCAGATCTCAAAGAAGCTAAATCTTTTGTTGAAGGCCGCACTTTACTTCCAGCTATCTGCATGGCTTGGTTGCTAGCCCCAGACTGTCTATTTTAAGATCCTTTGGTCCCGCTGTTCTGCCAGTGCGGAACGTGTTCACTCAGAGCTCCTTTTGCCCCTCCCCGCAACTGCCCGCTAGAGCAACTCTAATGAAGAAGAAAAGGGGAGGGATCGGAGGGCAGTGAAATGGATCCCATATGACAGGAACAACTTCCAAATCTCATCTTAACCCAAAAGGTCACATATGCTCACATGAGTCATGTTAAAAATCATGGAAGAACAAAAGGGAGGCACTTCCAAGTTGTTCAAGTTGTTTGTTCAAGTCGTAAGATGCATTTTCCTGGTAGTCACAGATGCTTTTTCTCCAGAAGTTTTTCGGAATAGGTTTCTCCCTATAATCTGCCCAGTGATCCTATCTGCTGCCAAGATCATGTACTTCCTTCCTTGGAAGCCCTACACCTACTTTGATAGACCTACTTTGATAGACCTACTTTGATAGGCTTTGATGAGACAACCAGGAAACAACATCAATGAATGGAGGAACTGGGCTAACACTTTAAATGCTGCCAAAGCCAAAGCCCGTCTTAAACACCATTACTGCAACTCAAGGTGCTAATGGGAGTCCATCAAAAACCTCTCTACATCTCAACATACAGTGCCCACTCAGTCCGTCCTCTGATCACACCTGTTGGCCAGCATAGCCGTGGGTCCAAACCTCACCTGACATGCTCCTGAATTTACTTTCTTACTGTTATTTTATCATGACTTAATAACACTGAAAAATTTCACAGTGCTATGTAGCTGCCAAAATCCCTTCACAGAGCAAACATCTACAATCTTCTAAGCCTCTCTTTGGAAAAGACAAATGAGGGCTGTGAATATTCAACTATTCAAGCAGCTATGATGAGGGGCAAATGGGATTTCTCCCTTATTGTCAACCCCCGCCCCCCACTGTGGGTTCTTCGAAGTTAACTGTCCTCTTGTTAGTTAGATGCTTGCCTCTCATCCCCTCAGCCTGACTCCCAGTGTGTACCAATGCATCTTGTGCTCTATACACAGACATTGCAAGGGGACTCTGTCCACTCCCAGTCGCTGTTGAGGGCGCACAGGAGTGAGCAGCTGCTGAGTGGGGTTGTGAGAAGACACCTCGGCAGCATCACTGAAAGGATGGTAGAGATACAGCCAGCCATGTGAGGGCAGCAGATTCTTCACCAGGTTTGTGGTTTTGTAGAATCTACGTTTGAGTAACCTTGACTTCCAGGAGATAATGCCCAGCATGCTTTACTTCAAAGGCCAGAGGGTGAAAGCCACTTTGATCTTATATATAATCTGAGTCCCAAGACTTCATCTTGGCAATAGAACTTTAACATACCTGAGGCTTGAAGTCTAAATCTACCTGCTTTCAGACCATGGCACAGTTCCTGAAGCATACAGCAAGGCCACACATGGAAGACCACATCACAAGGTGAGGGAGGAGACCCTGAATTTGCCAGCCTCCAACAACTCAATTCCAAGACTATGGGAGAAAGTCATAAAGCCTTCATTAAACCCTTCCCCAGTGTTCTTTCAGAACCCCAGCGCACATAAGAGTTTCTGGGCTCATGCATGGAATAAACATGTCTTTATAGGAATTGAGGGGGAAGAAAAGCAACGGGCTTAACAGTAGACAAATACAGAAACTGGCAGGAGATTGAAGGGAAGTAAAAGAATGCTGGTCCTGAGAGGCAAAATGTGCCCATTGGTACAATGGTGCCATGGTTGTGAGGGGGTAACTAAGTACTTTCTGGTTGGATTTGAGACAGCTGCGTGGGAACCCATGCTTGGTACTGGGGAGGAGGTCACAGCCGTAGAGGAGAACCTACTGTGTTGTTGATTTGTTAAATGGACATGTTAGTAAATCGCCTTCTAAATATTCATGTTTATACCCATAGAACAGTGATGCTCTTGGCCTTCATCTTATAGCTGTAGGCAGAAGTTAACACAGGATGGTGGAGTTGTAGACAACTTTAGTATGCATGAAACTGTCAAAGAATCTTTAAAGTTTTTAAAAAAGGGTTTCTTTCACTTTTTTTTTGTAGCCAAGGAAGTCACAGGGCTAATTAACTGTGCTCTGAGACATTAGTGTTCCCCGAGAGTCTTCAACACAGTACTCCATAGAGAATAGAGCTGTTACAGGGAACCAGTAACCAACTGTAGCTTCACGGATGCGCCAGTGACCAGTGCAGATCCAACCTCTTCTCCTTAGCCTCATTTGAGGGTGTAGAGAAGATAGGGCTTGGGTGTCAACAGTGGCAAGAATCTGGTAAAAGAGTCACCAGATCCCCTCCCCCATGTGGCAAGCAGCAGAGGCTGAAGGAATGAAGGGCCCACAGTCAGGTTTGAAAGTTTGGTTCCTAAGACACCTACTTTCTCTCTCTCTCTCTCTCTCTCTCTCTCTCTCTCTCTCTCTCTCTCTCGCTCTCTCTCTCTCTTTCTCTCTCTCTCTCTCTCTCTCTCTCTCTCTCTCTCTCTCTCTCTCTCTCTCTCCTAGGTTTTCACCTACATTTCCTTTCCACAAACAGCAATCGCATTATTTCAGGACAAATGCATTAGATTCCACATCCCCACACCCATCTCTCTCCTAATGTCAGAAAAATATATGAATCTCAAAATGAAAAGGAAAAAAGAGAAGAAGAACAGCCAAGGACCAGACTGCGTAGTACGGTTTTGAACAATCCTAGAACATGACAGGAAAATCACTAGAGTTGGCCCACCAATCCAAATGGCAGCGGCACCCCGCCCTGTCATTGATGTACACAGCCAGGAAAGTTAACACTAAATTAGGTGGGAGCAGACATTTAGTTTGCCAGAGTGGACCGAGAAGGAATGGTCCCCAAATGTCAAGCACTTGGATGGGTGAGGTGACGCACCCTTCCCTACGGATTTCAACACAATTGTGCAAGGGTGACTCCATCTCTGTCCTCAAGTTATCAAAGGGAGGGTGGTGTCCAGATGCTCTCCATCTCTGGAACAGACTGAGGGAAGGCAATTCAGACATCAAAAGGAATGCCCAGTTGTAATGTACTGCTTTAACAAAGCAAACTAATCCTGGGCCCATTAACCAATCTGGTCACCAATATTTATTTGGTGCCTATGCAAATGAGACTGGCATTAGATGTCAGAGGCTAAGCTAGATGGTCGTCAAATATTACCGTCAATCTTAACAGCAGTGTGGCAAACTGGATACTGTTAACTCCGTTGTGTAGATTACAGTTGAGACACAGAGACGTAAAATGAGTTTCATGCACTTAGGAAATGGTGGGAGTCACGTTTAAACTCAAGTTGTGTCCGATTTTATTTTTTAACATTCTCCTTGATTTCAGCCAAGTGCTACAGGGGATACTTGGTTCCTGCCCATGGCAACTAGCACATCGTTTTACATTTAATCATGGTTGAACGAACAAATAAATGAACACAAATAAATGAGGAACAAATGGCTGGTTCTGCCCGTGAAGCTCTTATCCCATATTTCATCAATTTAAATATGTGCTCTAGACCACATCTTAGCATCTCCAGAATCAGAAGGCAATTACAGTCGGTGCCCTGGCATGATGCAAATGGCAGCGTTCTCTTTATGAAATATTACGCAATACCAAATACAGTACTTGTCATGGTGCTTGTCATAATGGATCAAGTGGAGGGGAAAAACATTCGGAGCCCAGAGAAGTCCAAAAACAGCGAGAGCAGTTTTATATTTAAAGGAGGGTAGGAATAAAACATGGTTATTTTAAGTATCTTTCTCAAAGAAGTATTGAATTCTTATAGGTGGGGACCTAATCATTTTTTGTTTGGTCTGGTTTTAGTTCCCAAATTTTCAGGTCCAAATTATTTAAGGAAGAATGGTGGCATCTCCATCCAATGTGAAAATAGTAAACAGGAAAGGAAAGCCCATCCCACGCCTCACCCCCAAGTATTTCTGCCCAGAGGCAGAGTTTAATTCTGTAACCTTCAGAGAATCCTCTAGACCCAGAATTTTGTCTCAATGTGATGTGTGATTACAAATCTGGTCAGTCATAAAAGGCCAATGGCTCCTTCAGTAATATTTTTTCTTGCTCCTGTCTATCTAGAAAAGCTCCCTGCCCACACTTCCACATCTTACTCAGACCTGATCCTTTCACAATGCAAGCAAACATGGCCATGTCTCAGTGGTTTAAGAGCAGTAGCTACTCTTGCAGAGGACCTGGGTTTGGTTCCCAGCACTCACATAGTGGTTCACTGTAGACGGAGACTGTCCATTCATTTCTAGGACACCCAGACCCAAATAATCACACAGAAACTATATTAGTTACATCACTACTTGGCCAATAGTTCAGGCATATTTCTAGCTCACTCTTATATCTTAATATTAACCCATATTAATATTAATTTATGTATCACCACAAGGCTGTGGCCTATTAGTAAGGTTCTGGCATCTTTCTTCTTTGGCAGCTACATGGTGTCTCCTTGACTCTGCCTACTCTCTCTATATATCTCTTTTTAGACTTCCCACCTGGCTTTACTCTGCTAAGCCATTGGCCAAAACAGCTTTATTCATTAACCAATAAAAGCAACACATATACAGAAGGATATCCCACATCAGTTCACAAATACATGTAATTCCATTTCCATGAGATCTAGTGCCCTCTTTTGGCCTCTACAGGTACCAGGCACACATATAGTTCATACACACACACACACATGCAAATACTCATACATATAGAAGAAAAAATAATCTTTTTAGGTAACTTAACATCTCCCATCCACCTTCAATTTAAATTATCTAAAACATTTCACTTCCTTTGGAAATATTCCATAGTTCAAGAAATCGACACAAAGTCTTTACTTAAGGTTCCCTTCTACCTCCTTTTCTTCAAAATACTACCCTAGAGTAGAATAATCTGAAAATAATTATGTCACACTCAAAGCAATGGATGAAGATCTGACCTGGAGCAGGGTTTCACACACTCAGAGATGCTCATGGAAATGACTTCGCAAACTTGAAGGGGAATCATTGCCTTCACTGCGGAGGACTCTTGCAGATGTCCCACAGCCAGTGACCAGAACCAATGTCACCATAGAGAAGGCAGACCAACGCTGGCCCCCTGCTGTGATCCCTGCTGACACTGGAGGATCTGAATCCATTCACATGGGAACATCAGACAAACCCAAAACAAGAGGCCCTCTATAAAGAGACCCTTTATCCCTCACAAATGTCATTGTCACGCAAGGCAAAGAAAGGATGCCAGACTAAAGGAAAGTATAGCATGACATGCCAGTTCAATGCTCTGCGTGATCATAAATTAAATTTGGATTAAAAAATGTAAACTTTAAGACATTATTTGAGCAATTGAAATTTCAGTGTGGCCTGTAAGAGAGTTAATATCACACCATGGTTAAGCTTATTTTGAAAATCTCACTATAACAAAATTTCTAAGCTTTAGAAACTGCTCACTGAAGTATTTAGAAGTGTCCCATTCTCTTATTGCTTAAGTGGTTCAGCAATAATACATCATATAATCCATATAGTATTGATATGTATGTGTTCTTATGGATTGCCATTTCAATAATATTCATATGTATCCAGAAGAGGAAATCTGACGTACTTGAGCTACTCATGAATCTGAATACTGATGCTGAGAAATTCTTGGTAGTGTTTTTGAGATAGTCCTGTAAGCTTGAAAAGGCTTCAAGACAAAGTAAAATAAAATAAGATAAACAGAAATAATTTCTCTCGTGCTACAGAAGTCACGCTGACATGTGCTAACAGTAAGCCGTAGTGATGTTTTATTTCCTAGGCTGGAAAAGCAACCATGGAACGATGCAGCTTCTGTTAAGCACATCCAAGCTCTTAGCACACTCCAGCCTTCTTATGATCTCAGTAGAGACTCCAAGCAAACAAAGTGATCGTCGGAAATAATTCTCTGAGCACAAAACAATTAGCACAACAACCACAGGGTGAAAGTTAATGGCGAGGACCATGACTGCAGGACAATCCTGCCCTTGTAAAAATACCAACCACGAAACTTAGCCAAACCCACTCTCTGCCCTCAGGAACTGCAAGTCTTAAATCACAATTAGAAAGCACGGCATGAAGTAGGCTGAGCAGGTCAGGAAGGAGACTGAAAACAAAGCTAGAGTTCTCTCTGGAAACAATTCCGCATGGAAGGAAAGGAGCCTTGGTGACTGTGATGCTGGAACAGGCTGCACACGGACGCCGACCAGCATCCCTCCCTGGAGGTCTTTAAAAGAGTACACCATCCAGGGTCATGCTAGAACATGCACAGTTGCAAGTATTTCATCACACGAACTGTGAGAGTACTATCTTACTGCACTCGAGCTCTGGGCTGAAGGAGTTGATCAAACAGACCCAGGGCAAAGGCAAGGCTGGGAAGTCTACATTAAGAGGTAACCACTGGGAGCCTCCCTGCCCTGAGCTATCAGCAATAAAAACAGGGTTGAGTATGTAGCCAGCAAGAGAGTTTGCCTAGTGTGCATAAAGCCCTGTGTAGCACCCTGCACCCAAACAATAAGGAATAAGAAATAAAGAAGAGATTAAAGTGTATTTAAGCAATATGCAGAATGTCAGAAATGGGTTTTTATTCACGAAACAAGGGCCGGTTGACTAACACAATGAATGTGAGAAGTTACAACATTCAAGCGGTCATACTCTCTGGACATTCTCCCGCCCTTGCTTATAAGTATCTATACAGACTCTCACCCTTTGTCCTCAGCGACCATGTTTTAGGCTTAAGCACCAGATGGCCCTGTGTTGACCGAAACTCTGGATTCTGCTTTCCTGACAACCAGTTTTAAGTGTGACCAAGTGCTACTCTTGGAATGGACATGTTTGCCTGGAGTAGAACTTTTAAGCATGAGGTTGGTAGAAAATAAAATACAACAGCCCACTAGGATGTCTTGAGCAGGCTACACTACTTTTCTTGCACTTCCTGCTAAGTACTTAGCAGTGGTCACCTATTTCAGGGGTGAACAACATTCATTGTCTGCCAAAAACAGAATTACAGGCCCCTTTCTAGTTTCATAGCTTATGTCCATACTCACACTCACATGCATACACACTTACATACATACATACACATACACATACATACATACATACTAAAAGCTATGATCTGTATATGAGATAAACATGTAATTCCTGTCTTTCTGAGTCTGGTTCGCCTGTCTTAATGAAGTAACGTTCATATCCACCCATTTTCCTGCAAATTTTATAATTTCACTTTTCTTTACAGCTAAATAAAATTCAACTGTGTATAGTTAACACAATATAATTATCCACACATCTGTTGATAGATATATAGGCTGGTTCTGTTTTCTTTCTATTGCCAATAGAGCAAAAAACACGGGCACAAAGTATCTCTGTGATAGGATGGTCCTTTGTGCAGATGCCCGGGAAGAGTAGAATTAGGGCATACGGTGGATACAGAAAAGTGGGAAGAGAAGAAAATGTGTTGAAATGGTAGAACGATGACACAAAAGTGGAAAGGGGGCTACTGAGGGCAGAAAGGAAGACAGGAGGATGAGAATCGGCTACACATGCTTGTTTGAAGATGCCATAACTAATTGAGTAATTATACATGATAAAATTGCTTGTTAAGTCAGGTTCAAATAGGTAAGTCAGCTGTGAGACTCTGCATAAATATAGGGACAACAGTTGAGATGACCTAAAGGGAGGTCTTTTGGGAATAAGTTCTGGTTCTACTGTTGTCTAAAGATGTAAGCAGTATGGTCCTGATTCTTTAAAGTCCATTGGACTTGCTTTATGGGCCGTCATACAGACTACCTTGGCAAAATTCTACATATACATGAGAATGGTGTATTTACTAGAGTTTAGATATGGTGTTGTATTTGTGGCAATGGATTCATTCATAAATGGATTATCTATTTCTCTGTCCTGGTTAGTCCAATTTTGCTCCATCTATTTTGGAGACCTGTTATTAAATATATACATATCAATCTGGGTTGGGAGCATAGATGTAAAATACTTATTATGCAAGCAAGATGACCTCAGTTTAGATAACTAGCAACCACATAAAAGCCAGGTGTTGTGGCCCATGTCTGTAACCCAAGCACCAAGTGGGTAGAGACAGGTGGGTCCTAGGGGCTTGGTGTCCTGCCAGTCTAGCCAAGACAGTGAGCCCCAGATTCAGTGGGAGACCCTATCTCAAAAACAGCAAGGTGGTAAGTGATAGAGGAAGAGAGCTTAAGTCAATGTCTAGGCTACCCATGTGCACTCACAAACCGCCCACCCATCCACATATGCACACATACGAAAATACACATTGAGGACTGCTATGTCTTCATATTGAAATGGCTTTATGATCACTGCAAATGTTGCTGTTATCACTGATACTATTCTTTTTTTTAATATTTATTTATTTATTATGTATACAATATTCTGTCTGTGTATATGTCTGCAGGCCAGAAGAGGGCACCAGACCACATTACAGATGGTTGTAAGCCACCATGTGGTTGCCGGGAATTGAACTCAGGACCTTTGGAAGAGCATGCAATGCTCTTAACCACTGAGCCATCTCTCCAGCCCCCACTGATACTATTCTTATAGTAAAACTAAACCAGTGAGATGTTAAAATAGCTACAATTTTGTTTTAATTAGTGTTTACATAGCATAAATGTATTTTTGCACCTTTATATTTAAGGTGTTTCTTTAACAGGTAGCATATACCAGGCAGCATTTCTATTAAATTTGACAATTTCTACCTCTTAATTTTTATGTTTAAACCTTTTACACTTGGTGAAATAATCATTATGGTTGAGTTTAAGTCTACTTTCTTGTATTTTGTATTTATTTATAGCCAGTGGGGAACTAAACTACCTCTTTTCTTTTTTTCTTTTGGTTTTTGAGACAGGGTTTCTTTGTGTATCTCTGGATGTCCTAGAACTCACTCTGTAGACCAGACTGGCCTTGAACTCACAGAGATCCACCTGCCTCTGCCTCCCTGAGTGTGCCACCACTGCCCAACTCTAAATTGTTTCTTGTTTGGATGGATCGAAATAAAAATTAGTACATTAATAAAGATGAACCAGACTCAGAAAGACAAATATTGCATGTTTTTTTCTCATATATAGATTACAACTTGTATTATGCATGCATGTATGTATGTATGTATGTACGTATGTGGATGAGTGTATGTGAGTGTGGAGATAAACTATGAAACTAGAAAGGGGCCCATAAGATTTGTCTGCCTTTTGTTTAATGTCAGCCAATAAACACACGCACACACACATACACACATACACACAAACACACATACACACACATGCATACACAGATCTCTATGTATTTATGACGAAAAGCAGGTTTTCTACTAATATTTCTATTTTGGTCTGATGTGGAAGTAGGAAATTTGCATTTAAAAAGGTTTCTTGGGTGATTCTGGTCTCCTGCTAGAGTTTGAACTCACTGCTTTTACCCAAAGTTAATAACTTTAAAGTGATATGGACATGTAAGCTATTAGATCAGATATCAGGCTAATGGAGGTTTTAGGAACTTTAGGAAAATACCCTGCCCCAACCAAAACTATTTATATTTTACGATTGTTTTGAACTGTTTTGAACACTTAAAAATTTATCTACCAGTTATACTCTTCCCTGAGATCACTTAGTCTGCTATCTTTAATCGGATAGATCGAATTTGGCACCATCCTCATAGCATGCTGACAGCTCAGGATAGCAATGCCATAGTTACCTACAGTGTGTAGCCCATGAATTATTTATGTGCATGTAAGACAAACACATGTTTTAGCAACAGAGTGTTGATGCTTAGTTGTATTCGCTGTGGCCCATCTTCCTCCCTCTCATGCAAACACTCCACTCTCTTTGGGTGCTATTAATGGAATTTATATCTTCCACTACTGAATTTCACTTTGTTTGCTCATGGTTCTGACCTATCAGGAATATTTTTGACTTCAGATTGTATCATATTTTCAAGGTGTCTGCCTTACTCACTGTTGAAACAGTTAAAACTCTAGTAAATGTGACTGTCCGTTCTCAGGTACCCAGAGGTATAATGGAGACCCCACAACACAGCCCCAGGAAGGAGTCTGGCCAATTGGAGTTGCCTTTGTTCTTCGTAATCTCCTCTCCCAGAGAATAAATGAAGTACAAACAAACAAGCCCTCAGAAAGCATCCTTGCAAAACACCAGGGTGACAGAGAACTTGCAGTCTTCATGTGCCCTTCACATGAGCATCCTTGCTTCTGACTTCCATATGTTGCTGATGATGCTGGAAATGGGGAAGACAGTGCCACCCTCGAACAAGGCTATACAGCCACCATTCTGTTTGGCTTTTGCTCAGAAGACCCATCTCTGGCATTAATTAGCTAGCTGGCCTTAGGCAATAGAGTTTTCTTTCCTGAGCCTCAATTTTCTCATTTAGACTTTCCCTCAAATAGACACCATCCTTTACCGCTCTGTTCTTCTGCCTCCCAGAGGGGTCAACCTATGCCTCCCACTGGGTTCCAGCCTCTGCCTCCCTCAGCAAGGTCTCTCTGTGTACTGGTAATGAAAATGTTCAAAAAAAATAGGTAGAGGAAACTTTTCCTCTCAGCTAGCTCTCCTAACTTCTATCTTACCAGTTTATTACTCAAACTCTCCCGCATCACTGTAGCTAAGTAGTCAACCCTAATTTTATGATCTGATTTCTATGTCACGCCCACCCCACTCATGCATATTCTTCCTTCTAGCCACATTCAGCTGCTTATAATCCCTGGAGTGACTGTGTTTCCCCTCCTCCTGCCTCATTTCATGCTATTCTTCCTATCTGGACTATCCAGACCCTTCTTCTGTACTCAACCTAAGACAATTCTTTATGCAAAACTCATATTAACCATCCATGCATTCCAGGAGGTCTTGATGGTGAATTCAGAAACCCTTGTCTGATACCCTCTGGGGTTCTCAATGCATGCTCTATCTAGCATTCTTTAATTATTTACAATAATTATCTTTTCCTCCGTCTTAACTGTGAGCTCATGGAGTGTTGACTGAGGTCTCTGTCCTACCCGGTCCTGCAGCCGTTAAGTCCCAGAGAATCACAAAGAGGTCTATATTAATTATAAACTGGTTGGCCCATTAGCTCAGGCTTTCTATTAACTCTTATAACTTATATTAGCCCATAATACTTTCTGTGTTAACCAGATGACTTGGTGCCTTTTTTGGTAAGGCAGTCACATTTTGCATCCTCTGTGTCTGGGTGACGACTGCACACTGAAACTTCCCTCTTCCCAGAATTCTCATTGCCCTGCTTTTACTTCCTGCCTGGTCGCCCCACCTCTACTTCCTGCCTGTCTACTGGCCAATCAGCGTTTATTTAAAATATAAGTGACAGTACAGACCATTGTCCCACAGCAGTTGGAGGGCTGGGGTTTGGGGGGTTTTGTTTTTTTGTTTTGGTTTGCTTTGGTTTTTGCTACCACTGTCTGGGCTACCTCCTGGGGAATAATAGATGCTTATTGAATCATTGACTAGATTAAATGCCAAGTGAAGCAATGACCCAGTCTCACGGCAGGCAGCTTCCCACTTCCTCACCAAACAGGTCCAGCCAGGCAAGCTGGAGCCCTCAGCACCATATCCTGAATGGACTCAGACTCTTGGCCACTGCCTCAAAGCAGGAATCTAAATGTCAGGACTCTTGTGGTGGGACTCCCCGGGCCATCAGCTAGACTCTCCACCCTCTCTAAAATCCTTCCCAAAGAAGCTCAAATCAAGCAGAAGAAAGACTAGAACATCATCTCTGCTTTTTTCCCTTCACCAGCTCACAACCAAGGAGCCACACCCCCAGTGTGCTGTCCTTGGTCCCTGGAACCCAAGAAGTCAGGGAAGCCTCCTGGAAAGACATCAACTGGAAAAATCCATCCCTACCCAGCCCTTCGCCAGGCCTCTCCCCTGCTGAGATTGTTCATTGCTTAAAGTCCATAACTCACCACTTGTTTACGTTCCTAACCCCAAGTTCAAGGGCATCTGCAATTTAATTTGAGCCATCAGTAGAGGAGGCTGCTCTCTGCCGGAGTTGGAAGAGCATAAACAAACTTCCAGGCTAAACTTGGCTTGGCATTTCCTGCCCACTCTCACTCTGGTCCCGCAAAGACCTCCAAAACTTCCTCTGGCAGGTTCAGACGGTAGCAACTTGAACCTAAAGTAGAGAACTATCACTCGGAGTGGATGGGAAAAGTGCCTGGGATGGCTTGGTAAGGGCACAAGGAGAGAAAAGAGTTATTAGAAGAGAGAGGAGTGAGAAAGTTCAAGGAAGCTCAAAAGAGGGATGGAGGGAGACTGGAAATAAATTGTCCAGGCACTGGAGGATGTGGGAAGGGCTAAGACTTCTCTAGCTGGTGAAGGAGGAATTTATTCGACCTCTGTCAGGAGTTGTGCTCCAACTGAATGGTCAACTGGGTCTCAACCATCACTCACTAAAAGCTGAAATAAACTAAACAATGGGGCAAGTGTGACTTAGCCAAAGAGTCACTATCACAGAGTCTGCTCTGTCACTACCATCCTTCTTGCCCAAAGCATCTTTACCTACATGGAACTATCCAGACTCCATCTTGCTCATGACTAGAACTCTGACAATATACTGAGTGAAAGGGACAAACGAGGAACAACAGAGAGAGCACCAGTCAGGAGACGTCAGATTAGATGTATTCCTTACCGCATGCCTCATGAGAAGCCCACCTTGCATAGCATCCGTCCTCATTGCTCGGTGGTACCTCTAAACTACACTGGGGACCACTTGTGAATGTCACAGGTTGGTAACCTCAATTCTCATTCATTGCTGTCTACCTACGGATGCACACCATTGGTATCGTCACTGGATATAGGGATAAGAGGAGCCCTGGTTACTACAAAGAGTCATATCCCAAAGGAACAAGGCAGAGGGACCCTTCTAGTATAAACTATGAACTCTTTCTCTAATGTGTGCACGTGGCACGCGAGCGCACACACACACACACACACACACACACACACACACACACACACACCACTCCTACCTAGATACTCAAAGTCATTTGGAGCAGAAGTCCCTGGCTGGGCCTCTGGGCCTTTCCAGAGAGTCAGCTGGTCTTCATACCAGGTCCCTGTCATACAGCTGCCACCCACCCAAGGCCAGCTGCCCTGACATGCCATGCAGAGTTTTCCATTCGTCCAGAGCTTAAGTGCCTCTGATATACACCACGTGTCGCCACAGAAAAACACACTCACCAACTCTGCATAACACTCCAGATGTGATCAAAACTACAGGGATTACAGAAAACAGAGATGGGACCTGTGGGGGGAGGTCTTGTAGATAAGGGTGAGCCTAATAGACAAATCCCAAAATTGAGGTCCAATCTCCTGTGCCCTTATCCCTAGACTAACTTGGTTCCAGGTGAGGCCAGAGACTTTGTCACCTCCTTGAATCCAGGATTAAGAATCTATCTTTTCAGGATGGTCAGAAATTAACTCTGCAAAGTTTGCTATACATCACCCTTTCTGCCTTTGTTTCTTGGGTGATGAAGGTGTAATCTAATTTAGCTCGTCTGAAGAATCGCTCCCCACTCTATGGTAAATTTAAATAGATTCTATTGGCACTGGTGAAAGACTATTTGGAGGTAACCTCAGATATAACATGACATCCCCATCTTCCTGCTGTCCCAGGAGGACTGGGGGGCATTTAAAATAGAGTCTCGCTATGTAGCCTAGGATAGCCTCAAAAATTCATAATCCGTGGGCCTCTAGCTCCAAAACGCAGCAGGCTTACAGGCATATACCACCATACATGGTAACACCTTAGCTGCCAGATGCTGTGACAAGGTCGGGGGTGGGTCTGGATGGCTAACAGTTATGCTCCCAGACCCAGTATTTTAAGTTCCCATCTCTATGGCAGCATCACCTTAATCAATCAGAACTGTTTCATTTTGCTCTGGAGCCCTCGCGTAGTCATAGCTGAATGTCACCACATGCACGCACATCCGGCCTCCCATCAGCTGCATAGTGGTTCTTTGTGGTGTTATTTACGCATTTCATCAGTGCATAAGTCCTGCCTGAAGACAGAACAAAGCAAAGAGATAGAGCAGCCTGGTGTCACAACGCCCGTGATTTAGGCTAAGGGTCTTGTCTACAATGAACTGCTATTACCTGCATCTTCAAAATGGGACAAGGTCCCAAGGTCATAGAGTTGTCCTGAAGATTCAGTTTGAGTGTACAAACAGGGATGTAGTGAAACTGATCCCCAAGGGCTTCAGGATACAGGGTATGTTAGTGATGGCTGACAGATTTAATCAGCTCTGATGAATGGCATTGGATCGCAGCCCAGGGGGACAATGGGCTGCTATGAATGGAAAACGAGGGATAGCTGGCCTCAGCTGTGCCATCAGACGACTCACAGATCCCCTCTGAAGGAGACAGGACATTTAGGAAAAAGATTTCCACTCCACCACTCTATCCTCTTAGATATGAAAACCATCACCCTAGTTCCTTTTCAGGGCCTCCCTCCAAAAACAGCCAAATCTCTTAAAGTAAGAACCAAGTTGGCAGTGTCTGGGTCACCCACAGGTATGAATTTATATTACCCAAACCCATCAAAAGCGGACCTGCTTCCTTAAAGCTCCAAATACCTCACCAGGTCCACAAGATCCTCAATGACCCAGTCCCTGTTTTCCTCTCCAGTCTGCTCTCCCATGGCTGCTCTGTTGGGACAATCAGCTTTCAGGTCTCCTCCACCTTGTACATGGTGGCAACACCAAATTAAGGAGTTCAAATCCTGTCTCTACTACTTCTAGTTTGTATTGATGTAGAACATGCTAACCCCTTGTGCTTCAGTGGCCTGTTCTGTAAAGGCAAGCCAATGGCATCCTTCCCAGAGAATGACAAAAGGAAGCTGAGGACAGTGCCTATTGCACTGGAAGTCTCATCTAATGTCATTAGTCCGTTTTTCTCATCTTTACCCAGTTAACCTATGTCTACATCACATCTTCGTTTAAATATCACATCCTCAGGAAGGTCATTTCCCACCAGACTGGACTCTTGTGTATGTGTGGCCTCTGAAAGTCCTTCTCCTCCTGTGAAGTGGCCTGCATCACACTCACCTTTGACATTGTTCTCAGGGAGGTCAGAAGCCACGCGAGCACATTGAGAATAGCCTTTCCTGGAAGGTCCAGGTTTGCGCCCATTTTCTCAGTGGGAGGACTAAATTGGTGTTCAATTCATAACAGCTCCTCTGAGAGTCAGGCTTAGCCATGTAATCTGCCTTAGCCAATGGGAAATTGGTGATGTGAAGATGAGTGTCTCTGGGGACACTGTATTTCTCCCTGGCCTTCCCGAACCTTTGTGGTTCTCTACAGGAAGAACATGCCCAAGGGGTTGCTGGTCTCAGCAGAGCATGAAGCTCTGTCAAGAACTACACAGTCTGAAGCCTGGAGTGGAGGCTCACTGACTCGCACTCTGCATGGAGACTTGCGAGCAAATCATAAATCAATGTCTATTGTGAGCTTGCTGGGTCCAGGATGTGTCATTAGGCAACTCAGAATGTGACAGCAGTCGCTAGACCCCGCACTGTCTTTATGCAGAGAATTGACTTCCGTGCACATGTACCCTAGATTAGAAGACAATTGTTCTAATCACCCGAGGCAGGTACATGCTTATCTTGTTTGTCACTTAACCCTCAGCCCATGAAACGCTGCCTGACACAGACAGCTCTCAATAAAGATACTGGATTGGACTGAACAGAACCACATGTTCTCTCAGGGCTCTGTCCCACGACACTGGATCTTCTTCCCAGCTGGGCAGTGAACGGTCTGAGTGTGGGGTCTAGCCTTCCTCACTTCTGTCCCATAGAGATGCTCCCGGTGTTACTCTCTGGTTGCTGGATCACTAGCGGTCTTGACTTACTCACTTGAGAAACCAAGCCCTCAGAGATGGGCCACTTCATCCAAATAGGACACGGTCTCCCAGGACCGGAGTGGTGGACGGTGTATCCCCAGGACTGAAGTGGTGAACGGTGTATCCCACTGAGGGTGGAGCAAACGTAAGAAGGTCAGACCCACAGCATGAGAAGGCTGCCCAAGGCAGTAGGTGGAACCTTCAGGAAGTTCAATATCTCAAGCAAGGCAGAGAGACAGCCTTTGTCTATGACTGATTGTGTCTCTCTGTGGGCAGCTTGACTTCCGGGCCCAGAGTGGAAGGCTGCACAGGCTATCAGTCCAACAGATTGCCACCATTTTGTTGGGAGTGCTGCTGTGCCTACCATTCTCCAAACTTAAATGCCAAGTGAACAGTGCAAACTCCAGCCCTCTCTCTCCCCTTCTGCTCTTTGTGACTACAGCCAGCTGACCACAGATCTGGTGGTTGAAACAGCAAAGGCCACCAAGGGCTCCGGGGTGCCCTTCTCCAGGCTGGGTGATTAAGACTGAGCCCCACAGCACTCTCTGATCTGCGCCAGTGATTGCCAGTGGCAGACAACCTTCCCTGGCAGCCAGCCAACTGTCAACATTTGTGAATACACTTATATAGTCTCAAGAAGTTACTAGGGGACAACAGTCTCCTAAGCAAGAAGCATCAAGTTTTTTTTTTCTTATATACTATTTGCCTTTGGGGGTCTGTGACTTCCAGACTCACAAAATGCTGTGGTTTTCCATTTCTAGAACAGAGGCAAGTGTCTGTGCAGAAGGCCTGGGTGTGCCGGGCTAATTAAATTTAGCTATCTTGCGGTTGTTGTTGTAACGTGTGTTCTGCCTGTGTTATTCAATGTGTTAAGATGGTTTCTGTTGATGTTGGTTACATACCCATGTGGTGTGGGTGGAGAACTTCACTCCGGGGAATATCATTAGCAGAAGTAGAGAGCTCAGGGGTTCCAGAGACTCGCAGCAAAACAGCGGCTCCCGGGATCAAACAGTTGGGCCGTGTCCGTGGTAACGCATCTTGATGCCAATCCCCTCATTTCTCCCCGGGCAAGATCAGTCCCTCAGATCTACCTGAGATCCCTCCCTGACTCCCACAAACAGAATTACAATTGCCTTCACATGGCCCAGGGGTCTTTGAGGATGGTGATGCAACTCTTAGGGGGAGAAATGCCTGCATGCCGAGGAAGACCGGCCCAAGATTCCCCAGGAGAGAGAGGACGTGATGAAAGGAACCTGCACAGAACCTTCCCATCCTTACCTGGAAGCTAGGAGAACAGTGAACCCTGAAATCTGCCACTGACAGCTAACAACCCGACCACATAGAGGCAGTCAAAATAAAAGATGGTAAAACAAAGACATGAACAATGAACAACCAAAAGCGTGGCCCCTGAGCTGGCACATTATCCTTACCAAGCTAAAAGGGTAATGCATATAAAGACAACCCCTCTTGTAGCAGAGCTGGACTTCAGTCAACACGCCATTGTAAGTAGATCACACCATGATTTTCCTGAAAAGATTGACAGCTGAAGGGACTGACATGAGGTAGCAGGGGTCCCAGGTAGCCTAACAGCCGGACGAGGCTCAGCAGCACTTCCCACCACAGGGGACAATGGAAAGAACAAGTCCCACAGATTTGCATCCGACTACAGATGAGCTTTCTCTGGAGCTTCGGGAAGCCCTTACCTCAACACACTCATTACACTCATCGCAACATGGAGGCCATAGGCCCACTGGGCAAGGCTGCTGTGAGGCACAGAGGTCACATATGTTAAGTGCCTATAAAGAACCATGCAACATTCTGCTACTTCAGGGAGTATTATCATCTCCTTTCAGGGAATAGATAAGCGATAGCTTCATTTAAACAGATCTGGAGTTATCGCCACTGTATTTGTGTGCTGTCTCCCCTAAAGTCTTCACGGTCACACCATGGGAGGGAGGCAGGACAGGCGCTGTGACTCCATCACAGCTGAGGAAACTGCAGCTGAAGGATGGGTTGCCCAAATGTTACGGCCGGTTGGAGGAAAACTTGAGTCAAAATGGCCCTTTTGGTTCCTTACCCACTGCTTTCAGATGGAAGGAAATTCAGGGGTGGGACCTTGAGGGTCTGAGGAGACATTAAGGGCAATCTATCCATGTCCTAATTTTACAAAGAGCAGCCTCACTCTGTCCCCTAATTCCTCTTAGAGTAGGGGAGTCGTTAAGTCTGTAGCCTATAGATGCATTTCCAAGTCTCTGGCCTTGGTACTCTGTGTCCGTTTAACACTTGCAGCCTGCTAGGTGTCCTTGGGTGTACTGGCCTAAGTTGGATATGTGACATAATAAGTCACCCAGTCAAGTGAACATGACTTAGTTTCTAAATTGTTTTCTGAGAATGTCAAGTATCACTGGTGCTTCAAAACAAAGAATTCCTGTCACCTCCAACAGTCTTTTCTCACAACCTTGAGCCCATCACCACGGAGGACTATTTGGCTATTCCCGGAGTCAGAGTTCTCCTGCCATGATAGTTTCCATATGCTGTCTTCACACAGCCTCCCAGCTACTTTTTCTAAGTTTTCTCCAACCTTCTGTGCCTTATACTTCCCAGAAAAACCCAGAAGCTATCTATAAACCTGGAGATTTTTCTTTGAACTTGGGTTCCTTAGGAGTAGGACCATACTTAGTCTCTACAGCCACTCATGATGTCTGACTGCGCACAGCATGTGTGTTGGCGTTTCCTCAGCAGGAGGACGATGGGCAAGACTGCACCTCTGGTTCCTAGGTCCCTCCTGAGAGCAGTCATCATGCTGGAGCTTTTAGAAGAGTCATTGTCATATGAAAATGTGGAAAGGCCTCGGGTGTTTGTTATTGTTCTTTATGGAGGAAAGAAAGCTCAGGTACACGAAAGCGGATAAAGGGACGGTGGCTCATTTCACATACATAAAGGTTTGACTTACATGGTAAGAATGGGTTAGCTTTTTGTCACTGTGGCAAATGTGCTGAGAGAGTCAACTTCAAAAGAAGAAAGGTTAGTTCTGGCTCATGGTTTCCAAGGTTTCAGTCCGTGATTGACTGGTTCTACCATTCTAGGTTCTGTGTAGCACTGTACACCATTGAAGAGATGCGTGGCAAAGGAAACGGTTCACCTCATAGCAGCCAGGAATCAGAGGAACGGGAAGGGATCAGGACCCCAATATCTCCTTCAAGGTCATGTCTTTTGGGAGGCAACCCATCTTCTCTTGGGGTAATGACATGACTGTCCCAAGTTAGGCACTAAGGTAGCTCTTAATGATATTCTTTTGATATCACTACGGCTTGGGATAAACTAACTGCATTTTGCATTATGAAATGGGCATGAGCCTTTGGGAAACAGGAATGGGATACTGTGATGCGGAACTACACTGCCAAAGCCTGTACAGCTATTGGGAATTGGTGAGACCTGTGGGAAGATGTGTCATTCCAACTAGGAAGAAGTTAGGTCATAGGGGCAATAAAGTTTGAAGGGAACATTGGGACTCCAGGCCTTTCCAAACTGTTTCTCAGTCACCACGGGTGAACAGGCCTCCTCTGCCACATGCTCCCTCCATGATATACACACACAAGCCCACATTAAGTCCAAGGGCACCAAGCAACCATGGAGAGGAAGTTCTGAAACTGTGAGATGGCCAACTTTTGTACTGTAAAGTTGACTCTCCCGGGTATTTCGTCATAGTGACGGAAAGCCGACTAACAGGAGGGTGTTCTTATTCTATGCCGGAAGCAGAACCAGAACCAAAAGAGGGGATGTTACAGAGTACTGGTTTCTCTTCACAGACTTTCTAGTGCCTAGAAACCTCCAGCAGAGAAACAAGCTTCCTGAGGCTAGGTGCTCCCTGTTAGGAAGAGAAGGCAAAGGAGCAGCCACCTTCACCGCCTTCACCGAGCCATTTGCTAGATGCCGCTGCAAACAGAATTCTTCATTCCTTCCTCCTAGGGCCAAACACTAAAGTGTTTGACCTGTGAGCATTGCACCACCTCTATGATGTCATGATTTGTCCAGGGATTCCAGTGCACACAAAGGCCAAGGAGGCCCAAAAATAGTCGGCCACATTCGGTCCAGATACTATCATCTAGTTCCTCCAAGAAACAAGACAAGACACGAATTCCAAGGACAAGGAACTGGTGATTCAGAAAGTTCCTTCTCCATCTCTGCCCACGGAATTCTGGTTCCAAGTAGGAAATGTAAGTAGCCTGTTGGTACCTTAGAACCCAGCATCTGAACTACGTGAGTGGCAGGATCAGAGTTTGCTCTAAAACAGAAGCCGCCATCTATGAACAGCTACTGTAAGGCAAGGGACTCTACTCTGTCCTCAGAAGTCTTGGGCTGCGGTTTTACACAGAAGCTGAGAACATCAGACCCCTAGCTCCTGCGCCTGTGGGTCAGCCACCAGACCTGCAGCAGTGTTTCCCTCTGAAAGGGTCCAAACCGGAACCAGCTAGTTCTCCGTGGAGGAAGGGAGAGAAAGCAGACTGCAATGGAGCCGTTTTCATGATCGAAGTTAGTCAACACCCTGATATACCAGACAGACCAGAACGTATGGTCAGGACCCTTCTCATCTTTGGCTGTGTTACTGCACCCAGCAGCTGCTCCGTTTCCTCTGCCTCCTCCTTTCTCACACCCTCAGTAGTGAGGGTCTGTTTAATTTTATCCAGAATCATCAAGCACAACGTCCTCCTAGGTGCAAGGTGTTTCCCAGTTAAATGCGACTTCCAATGCTCAGACCCAGCAAGGGCTATGGTGCTTGCTGCTACCCTCCCTAGCCTTCTCTTCTGAAATCAGTCTTTCATTCCTCCCAACCCTGGCTTCCTGCTAACTCACGGGACTGAGAGAGAGACAAGAGACAGGTAGACACAGAATCTTAGGATATGAGGTCTGTAGGGCAATGTGGTGAGCTGCCCATCCCCCATCAAGAGTAATAATGGACCCAGTTTTCTGTCAGTGAGATTTTCAGCCATACTTTCAAGCTAAACAATGTATCGACAGTACAGGCTTGCCATAAAGATACATCCTTCAACAGGAGTCCTTCAGAAACCAAGGCCCACCTCTTCCAGGACGTCTTCCCCTACTCAGCTAGGGACACGTACCCTCCCGTGCTACCCCATGCTACTAAGTATATTTGCTATTATGGTCTTGACATGCCTCACTCCATACCATTTTGCACATCCATCTCCTTATATAATGGAAAGATCCTGAAAGCCATGGACTCTCCTTTAATCATTATCCCTTCCCGTAAGGCTGAGCAAAGACGCTCGTCCATTCCAAGTATCAGCAAATGTGTATTGCATTAAGATGAATGACCTTTCTAAAACTCAGGCAAGATTTAAGGAGAGGACAGTGGGGCTCAGGAAATAATTAATCGTGAGTTAGCAACATTTTTCTCTGTATTTTCTCCTCCAAACCAGCTGTGGCTTTCCCCAACATGGCCTTCCCTGCCAGGAAACTTTTTGAAAAAGAAGATGGCTAGTCATCCTGGAGGGAAATTATTATTATTATTATTATTATTATTATTATTATTATATTGTGTGTGCATGGTGGAGATTGGGGGTATCACATTATACATGTGGAGGTCAGAGGACAACTTTTGTAAAACTGATTTTCTCCTTCTACCTTTCCATGAGTTCCAGGGGCTGAACTTGGGTTCCCAGGCTTGCACAGCAGGCCTCTT
The DNA here is from genome assembly GCF_037038515.1 of Microtus pennsylvanicus. Classification (NCBI taxonomy): domain Eukaryota; kingdom Metazoa; phylum Chordata; class Mammalia; order Rodentia; family Cricetidae; genus Microtus; species Microtus pennsylvanicus. Next base: position 22,855,925 of record NC_134586.1, read on the forward strand.
TATCTGCTGATCCATCCTGCCAGCCTCTCTGGGAGGTATTTGAATGGGTTACATTTCAGAGAGGGAAACTGAGGCACAGACATGGAGAATGAGAGATCAGATTGCATAGTCTGCTGTGGGAAGCCTCTCAGAATAGAAGACAAGGACAATGACTGGAAGTAGGAGGAAATCCAATTCCTGGGAGTCAAGGCTTCTGCCAGGACACAACACTAGAGCTGGGGTTTGCAAATTGGGGACTATGAAGCAAGATGGGGACTATGGCCACCCAAAGTCTCTAGATAGTGTTCCCCCAAGGACATTATGTGGAGATCGCTGTGGAAACCATTCCATATCTCAGGGCTTCAATCCTGACCCTGATTTTAACTGCAGGAAGCCTCACCCATGAGGACATTGTCACTGGTAGGGAAGAAGAAGAGCTGTTTTCTCTGCAGACTTCAGGAGGGGACATAGCTGCTGGGCATACTGAATGCTCTTTTCATTGGCCCCTCCATGAGCAGCCCTCCCCAAAGCCAACAGGTTGCATTCTCTGAGCCTAGTACTTCCAGAACCTTCTCTTCCTCATGTTGTCAAAGCTAGGCAATTGCGCATGTGCACACTCACTCACACACACACACACACACACACACACACATGTATGTATGCATGTGAACATCTACCAATGAGACATCAGTTTCAGCAAAGTACAGAACAGAATCTAATTCAGAAGGTATTTAAAGGCTGATGCCTTGCCTGAGACATATCAAAATACCAAGATGAAGAAAACCGACCAATAAGCACACATCAGCTCCTGTGAAAACATAAGTCTTGGCTTTGATTGGTTATTGGCTCAGACCTGTTCAAATACAAAAGGCCTCAGGTCTCCCAATCACCCTAGAAAAGGAAGGTTGCCTCCCTGCTAAGTCAGCACAGCTTGCCCCCAGAGCAGTGAAGGTAGAAACCACTCCTCTATAAAGATCGTCTTACTGCTAAGGGAGCACGGGAGCCATTTGCTCCACCTCAGGCTTCACTCCTCTATAGTCTTGGTCATGAACTATTTCTGCTAAGTCACAATGGCAACTAGTTCAAAACTCCTAGCAAGACTCTCTGGGTTGGGTTGCATCCATACACCTGAGTCCCTGCCAGATCTCTGCCTAGGAAACATTCCAAAAAAATTCTTGCAAGTGTGCACATTCATGCAAGGCCTTCAGGCCCCAAGGATTCCAGGACAAATGTAGGATCCAGCAGGGACAGCCTTGGTGGACTGGAGAGACCATCTATGGTTTCATAGTGCAGCCTGCTGGGCACCAGTGATGGACAGTTCATAGAGAAAGAGTGAAGGGTACCCATATAAGAATGGGCATGTTGTCTCTCCTCTATGATATTCAGTTCCTTTAAGGGACTCACAAGCCTCAAGATTAGACTTCAAGACCTTTGATGGTAAAAGATAACTACTTCTGAATCTTTCAACAGGCAGCACAAATACACATACAGGCGTTCTAGAATGTGCCAAGCCAGTGTATAAATTGTCATTCATCTTTCAAGCCAGGCTCCATGACTGCAGCTTCTTCATGAGGCATGAAGAGACACCCCACAGTAGTAAACATCAACCACACAAAACGACCCCAGCATGGAACCCATGATGGCTCCAGGTGGGGAATCGCTAGCTTAGTCTCTGGGTGCCCAGTGGGTCTTTGCAAATGGTAGCAGAAGAGATGAAATACAAGAAGCAGGAGATAGAATTCACGCTAAAGAGGTATCTTCAAGATTAGCAAATGGGGAAGCTGGGTGTGGCAGTGCATGTCTTTAGTCCCAGAAGTCAGGAGGCAGAGGCAGGTGGATCTCTGAGTTCGAGACCAGCCTGGTCTACAGAAAGAGTTCCAGGATAGCCAGGGATACATATCGAATCCTGTCTTAAAAAACCAAAACAGAAGAAGGAGAAGGAGAAAAATAACAGATTAACAGGGATAACGGAAGTCCTGGGCCCTTGTATTTGTAAAGAGGCAGCATAGGCCTTTGAGAATCAGATAAACTAAGACTCATTTGAGACGATGGTGTGGAGTGGAGGGTCCACTGTGGAACTCCCTTGGGGGAAAGGACTGTTTCCCTATGTCCCACCTTAGTTTTCTCTTTACAAGCTCTCCAAGTATCTGCCTGTGGCCCCTAAAGAGCCTGCCCTTCCGTCTCCTGGACACCTTCCCTGATGCCAGCCTGATGTGGGATTCCCCTCTGTATCCTGGGAATACCATTGTTTAATAAAGAAACTGCTTTGGACCTATAGCAGGGCAGAACAGAACTGGGTGGGGGGAAACTGAACTGAACACTGGGAGAAAAGAGGTGGAGTCAGGGAAAAAGCTGTGTAGCCCCGCCGGAGACAGGTGCCAGAACTTTATCTGTTAAGCCACAGCCTCATGGTGATACACAGATTAATGGAGATGGATTAAATTAATATGTATGATCTAGCCAATAAGAAGCCAAGCAGTGTTTTAAATAATATAGTTTCTGTGTGATTATTTTGGGTCTGAGCCGCCGGGCAGCCAGGAAACAAACAAGGGACCTCCTACTACACCAGCTCTTCTCTTTCCACCATGTCCCTGAGATATGATGTCACAGGTCACCAGGTAGGCAATTGCCTGCCCATTCTCCCACACACATACTTCACAGTGTTTATCTAACCTTCTCAGCAACTCCAGACCCAGCCCCCCCACTTTCCCACCAAGGCTGCCCATCTTGAGGACAGCCTCCAGCTCTGCTCCAGTTCCCCAGGCCCAGTCTAGACAGAGCTGAGTTCTCCAAATCTGCCAGCCCAGGAACAGGGCTCGGCCCCAAAGGTAATTCTCCTGCACATGAGGTCGTTTTGGTAGCCAAACCTCAGTACATTTTGGAGTCATTTCCCACTTAACTAGCAGGCCAATCACCTGAAGTCTCTGGGGGAAAAGCCAGGGCTTTCTGGAAGAGAGAAGTTTTGTTTTTGACTCATACTTTTCAAAACAAATGGATAGTTAGACAAAACAGGCGACAGAGGTGGGTGGCCTCTTGAGATGCCAAGAGAAGATCAAAGCCCACTAGAATGGAAGAAGCAGACTTGGTGTGGCCCCAGGAACAGTCTAGGTGGCCCATGCTATGAAAAGGCAGCCAAGAAGCAGAGCTTCTGGGTGATGAGCCTCAGTCATAGTCCCCCCCCCCAGTCCTGCTCCCAGGCCAGAGCTTTTCAGTTAATAATTCATCTGAAAGGAACACCTGCTCTCCTAGTTCCTTGGGAGGCCTCAGGCATGGCCTCGCAAGGAGGTAAACCTGCCCAAACTCTGACCCCATGATGCTTTCTTTTTCCTCACACTGTGGAATTCTTCCCATGGACTCAATCCTTTTGGTGGGTGCCCTTTCCCCAAACCAGAGCAGTGGACCAGGAATGCTCTTTGTGTTTGCAAACTTGATAATTAGATCATTAAAACCAACACAAGGGCACATGTGGTAGGGAGGCCATTATGTCGGCCTGTAAGCTGCAGGCTTCCATCTTTTCCAAAGGATTGCACCTATCAAGTTAGCTCATATATCCTTCAGTTCAACCTCTCAGAATCTTGAAAGCCAAGGAGGAAAAAAAAAGTCTCAAAGAAACAGGAACATTTGATCCTCCAGTGCCGCCTCCTGATATTCTATCCCGGAAGAAGACTGATAGTATACACGAAGTTTCTAGACTCTAGAAATCTAGAATCTAGACTCTTTAACCATTTTAAGCTAGTCAGACCTACTGCATCCTAGCAAGTTCTTAAAGGAGCTTTCATTGATGGTTTACAGAAGCTTGGGACACTTTCAAGACACCAAATGAGGAGAGGGGTTCCAGGACCAAGGCTTTCTACAAGTTAGAAAGCTGTGGATAGTCCTCGCCCATCCATTTCTCCCTTGTGGGATCTGTCATATCTTTCCTCCCCCAAAACAGCTTTGTGGCCACTTGGGTACCACCCAAGGTTCTATTCCATCCCAGTCCTTTCCTTGAAAAAGAACAAGACCATTCTCTTTTATTCCCGAAGAGAAGGCAGGGAAATTGAGAGTGTGGTGCTCACCTAACGATGGAAGTCTTAGAACATCAACCTGCATCATCTTCTTCTCCTTCCATCCCCCAGCATATCCCTGCATACTTCCTCAACCACAAGATACAGAGCAAGGGCAAACCACCTAGGAAGAGCAGGCCTCTCTGTGCAAACAGCAGACTGCCAGCAGCCAAGAGAGTTGACACTGCATTGGTTAGGATTTGCATCTTAACCCCAAAATGTCCCCTCCCACACTCACCTGATGAGGTCAATGGGTTGAAATTTATAAAACACTCCATAGCGAGCCCATTCCTGATACAGCAGCTAAGCAAGAAAGATAGGAAGACAGATTAGCGGTGAAGTGGTCAACAGTTCATCTAGTTTTGTTCAATGTAAAGTCAAAATGTTATCCCCAAGGCCCAGCTTCTAGAAGTCTCATGAGATGCCCATATAAGTATATCCAAAGGCAGGAGGCTACAGGAACTGCCTTCGCCTTCTCGGAATAATAGAGATTACCAACACACAGTTAGAAATACTCAGGAACCTATAAGCATCACCTTTATCACCAGTGTGGCCTGGCCTAGCATGAGCCCTGACACTCATTGCTCACCCCCTTAACAAGTATTCCCTGAATGTCTCCTGTATTTCAGGCACTGTCCAGACCCCAGATGCTACAGTAAACCCATTAAAATCACTGTTGCCATGGCTCTTGTATTTGATGTAGGCAGACAACTATAAATATATAAGATTTATAAATGCTGTTAAAATAAGTCAAGATATGAATAATATAATGTGGGGTAGGGGTTGGATGCTGTTTTAGGTGGGATAGCTAGGGAATGCCCCTCTGAAGAGGAGGTAACATCTAAGCTTAGACCAGAAAGAATTGTGGAGGACACACACTCTCCCTGTGCAGGGTCCCTGAGGTGAGTATCTATGGAATAGCCTAGAACACCAGAGGAGGATGTGTGACTGGGACAGAGTAAACACTAGGAGACAGAAAGGGGGTGACCATTGTAGAAGGTACCAGATGTGGTGCTAAAATCTGTGGTGAAAGCTCTGGATTTTGAAGGAAAACCCCAGAAGACTTGCTGCTGAGGAGAGGAACAAGCTAACTTCGATTGCAGAAGGTTCATTCTGGCTATTATGTGGAGAAAAAACTGAAGAGCGGGGAAACAGGGAGGCTACAGTTGGGATGGTCCAGGGGAGAGATGACGCTAGCTGGGCTAGTCCAGGGGAGGGATGATAGCTATACTCATGGGTGATGAGAGGCAGGCAGTTTTGCTCATTAACTTGTGACTGAATGAGATGGGTGGCGGTGGAGGTGAGAGCTTGGCCTGAGCACTTGAGCAGCCATGATGCATTTGCTGAAATGGAGGACAGTAGAGAGAACAGGGCTATAGAGGCAGAGCCAAGGATGTGTTTATTTGAGAAGCTTTTGGGGTGTCCTTGTGGATGTTGAATAAGCAGCCAGGTATAGAAGCTGAGTGCAAAGGACAGTCCAGGCTGGAGAAGCAAATTTGTTAGTTATTAAAAAAGAGATATGCCACAAAGTCATCACATCCTCAAAGAATGAAAAGTAAGTACAGACCTGGACACTATCAAGGTTAAAGGACCAGGGGATGGTGAACAGACACACACACTACCAGGCTTAAAGGACCAGGGGATGAAGAAGGAGCAGCGAAGAATCTGAAGGATCAGGCAGTGGTGAGGAAAAGGAGCTCAGTGTGTCGCTAAGAGAAGAAAGTTTCCACAAAGAAACCAGCATGCTAGGTGGCACACTGCTAACGGGTCAGATGAGACCGGAAAAGTAGCCACTGAAGTCTCTAACTTGGAGATCACTAACCTGAGAGATTTCAAGCTGGAAGGAGGAGCCAGACTGAATGGATCGCCCACTTTGTGAGGAGATGCTACACGAAATACCTCAGGCCACCTCACCACTGGGCTGTAGGCAGCAGCAGCTCTGGCAAAAACAAGCCACATCTCCCAACACTTCAGGTTCAGACCCGTGGCTAATAAGCTTTACCAGTCACCTACCAGTAAATCTAGTCATTTAGTAATGGGCTAACATAGACAGCCATGCTGGCAGACACTGGTGATAATCAAACAGTAAGTCTAGAACGGTCTGACAAAACCACTTTTGTTTTACTATAATTTTTATACCTTACACATCACACAGAATTCCCAAGAAAACCTTCCAAAGAGGGACCTGCACTCCAAGGAGCCTTAGCCTGTGAAGCACCAGCTTGGCAACAAGCCTCTTACCTCCGATCCTTTAAAGACCCGACACTAAAGCTGGAATCGGAACTAGCATTCCTACTTAAAGGCTATAGATTTTTATTGCCATAACATCTCCCAGAAACTGTAAAACACAACCAGAAACCGAATAGTCTGACAAAACAAAACACACTCACAGTTACTGTTTAAAAGTGTGTGTGTTGGGGGAAGGAGGGGTCAGACACAAAGGGGCCCATCAATGATGCATGAAAGCAGAGGGAGAGGTCTCCCAAGCCCTGATACTGCCCATTCCAGGGTGGTGGCCTCAGAATTTACTCCTGTTATTGTTAATGCATTTCCTCCTCTCCCTCTAAGAGGGTTTCTACTGCCCTGAGCTCCCAAGAGCAAAGGTTGGGCTCTCAGCACCTTGTTGCTACAGAGATGTCACTTATGTCCCCAAAGGAGGCTAGCTTGCGTCAGAAGGGAGGATGAATTGAGCTCCCTTAGGAAGATAGCCGGGATGTCAAGGTCTGTCTCCTAGGCTCTGATCTTCAGAGCAGATTCGTACCTAAGTCATGAGTCCTGCTCAAATCGGAGCCCGAGAACACAGTTTTGCTACTTGTCCCAAAGCAAAAACTAAAACTGCTCCAAGAAGCCAGCATGACTCCAGTCAGAGACCACAGAGACAGGTCAGAAGCTGCACTTCTGCTGGGATTCGGGTCCTGGGATCAGACACTTTCAAAGTGCACAATTTAAGGAAGTATCTTCTATGCACAGGTGGTTACACTGACAATTAGAACCAAGAAGCTGCCTGAGCATGAAATAAGGACATGGGTCAAGCACCACCCGAGCATCATAGCGACTGCAGGTACCCTGGCTACTCACATATACTTCAATCACCTGCATGAGAGACAAGAAAGGAGAAGATTGTCACAGACCCCCTCCCCCAAGGATGTTCATTCACATACAGAGAAGTTATCCATGATAAACTGCGGGTCCCATAGACCCCAAGGGAGACACATGCCCTGTTGTCTCAGCCCCATGAAGGAGAGTATGCTATTAGTGAAGGGCACGTGGAGATCCATGGTATCTGGTATCAGTTTCTCTAAACATACAGAGCCTAGAACCTTCCAATGTAACTTTTAATCTATTTTCTCACTTTCTTTTCTACACCAGGTTCTCTCTCCACCAGCTGGTCAAATCTGCACATAAGCCAGAGGCTGCAGTTCCTCATTAACAGAGGGGACCTTCTGCCATATTCTCAGATGGGATTCAGGCATAAGTGTCTGACCCCAAGCCTTTGTGACAGGAACAGCCACCTCTAGGGACTGGCCCTTCTGAGATCAAAACTCATAAACAGCACATTCGGTTCCCCCAACCCAGGGGGCTACACACTGGACAGGGGGCCTATAGGGTAACCATTTCGTACGACTAAAAAAGAAGTCAGAGTTTACAACCTTTTGCAATGCTCCAGAATGGCAATGTATTGGGATTCGTGGTCTATCCTGAAGTTGCATGTTCCTTGGTGATCAACTAGATGCAACCCAAACGGGCAGAAAGTCACTAGCCGCAGAAACCTCAGAAACAATCATGGGACAGAATCCAGCCCGAAGAGAGGAGAGTAGGTTCCAGCAACAGAGTCTCGGTGACCTACTGGAACTATCTGGAAAACTATCTGAGCCTCAACTGCTCCTCTACTCGCCTGCAAGTTGAACATCCTGGCAGTTTATTCTCAAGGGGACGTCCCCAAACCAAAGTGCCATCCTGTATGGACACTTTCAAAGAGCAGAGCATGTGCTCTTCACGCCACTTCTAGTGGTTCGTTTTCCAACTCTCTGCTAGAGAACAGGGCTACTTGAAAAGGCAAAAAAACCAGATGCAAGGGTTTCCAAAACACTGGAGAAAATCACATTCCCGCATTGCACCGAGGGTCCTTTCCTCCTCAAAGGTGGGGGCCACAGGGAAGCCAGGAAGTCCTCAGAAGATGGTCACAGTGGCTTGTCTGGGATCCTCTGGGAAAAAAGAAGTCTCTGACAAACATGAAAAGAAGCAGCGGCTGGAAGCCAGAGAGATCTGTGCAGGCCCAGACTGCTCCCTCTTCCTGCTACCCTGGCTTCTAGGAAGGCAGGAAACCCCTGTACTCTAGAGGCAAGAAATCTCCACTTAATTGCCCTCCAGGAAGGGGAGAGGGAGACTGCCAGGCACTACCTGGGGCTGAGTCATCTCAGCAGCAAAGCTGCAGGCAGCAAGCTGGAGAAGGGAGTTCTGCGCTCTCCAGGGCCTCTAGGGTCCCCTGTAGTCAGCCTGACAGGAGCTGAGCCTTAGGGAGATCACAGGAACAGGCAAGAATTACAAGGAAGGTGTGGATGAAGGAAAGCATCCTGGGCAGGGTGGTCTTCTTGGGATGCAGTTTCAAACCATCCTCAAAGACCTGCAGAGAAGCCATCCCACCCCCAAAACACCCCAGGCTGGTCTATATCCTCTAGCTCAAAGGCGGCAAAACCTTCTTAACCTGGCCAAGATCCTCCTTACAGCCATATCAGAGAACAGTTACTTGAATTTCACAAAATCAAGGGAATCCTTGGGTGTATAAGGAGAACCACATTTGTTCTTCCCAAAGACACAGCTTCTTAAACAGTGGGTCATGACCCCATGTGGAGCCGCCTAATCAAATGTGATGATCTAAAAAAAAAAAAAAAAAGAACAACAATGGCAAAGGAGGTAAAAGTGTAAAAAACTCCAAACACAGCAATACACCAGAACTCAACCGTGTAAGGAATCTGCAGTGTTTCTGAATGTCTGCACTAGCGTTGCATAGCATCGTGTCGCCTTGATTCTGAGCCACACACGTGTCCTGCACCATGCATGCCTTTGTACCATGCGCCACCACCAACACTGCCTGAAACCCTACTGCATGTTGTGAACTGCAGAGTGTTGCTGTACAAAGGTGTTCTGCTCCTTCAGAAGCAGAACAGTTCCGTTATAAAAAATTAAGACAGTATTTTCCCATCATTCATCACTCACTCAATATCAAATTGGCATATTTTTGGAATGTGTCTTGTTAGAAAGTTTGGTTTTAAAATTTGCTGTTTGAGTTGCTGACTTTAATTTTTAAAAAAATCATGAAACTGGAATTTTGGTTTGGGATTAGGACAGAATTTCCAACAATTTTGGCGACAACCTTAAACATACGTCTCCTGTTTTGCACACATATTTCCACATAATGGCATTCTCAGGACCGGCAATTATAGAGTCAGTGTGTTAATACACTGAAATATGGTGAGGATGGTCTATGTATCAACATTCACCCAACAGTTAACTTTTTCTGTAAAAATAAGTAGAAGCTTCCATCCTGTTAGCAAACAAATGTGCTTTCTATCTTTAATAAATAGGGAATTTTTTTCGCTATGAGCCGAGCTCCATGTGCCTTGATCTCCAGCCATCTTTGCCTGAGAAGTATCTTAGTTCCTGACAGTTAACTTCTGGTAACAGACAACTAGTTTTCTAAATTTCGAACACCGAGTTTTGAGGTGTGGGAAAGCAATTTTTCTCTCACATTATTTCTGAAAATGACAAAAGTAATCTCATTAGATAGGTTTTCAAATGCGTTAGTGAGGCAATCTATGCACCAGCTTCTAAGGTTCTTCTGAATTGTGCAATGTAAAACAGAGAACTGATTGAAAACAAGCTTATGATTTATTAGGAATAAATGCTGATTCATATACTTATTTTATTTACCTATATACCCTGGTTCATGTATAAAACTTCTAAAGCAAAAGTGGGTTGAGGGTCAAGTTTCAGCTTTGCCCTAGGATACAGTTTAGGCTCCCTGTGTATCTATTATGCCTGTGGAGGAAGACGCCCCTGATAGAACCTGTACTTATATGTCTGCTGGTGGTGGGGTGGCCACAATTTTAGTCCTGAGTCCATAATAATCTACAGACATTGCAACTCATCTCCTACCCTAATTGGGTATCAGGTTTTATTCTCCACCAGGGCTTTGTTTATCCTTTGGCATGGCAAAATTCTCTTCTCTACCCATGACCCAGGAAGAGAAAGGTAAGGGTGATGGGGTTGGACAGCATACTGAAACGAAAGCCATGCCAAGGGGACCTCTTGTCATTAGAGACACCTGTTCACTGTGTGCAGCATCATATACCACCAGCACTGGGAATCACCTAGCAAGATACAACTCTACGTGGCGGGTCTCTTGATGACTCTCACAGCCTACTGCCAGCAGGGCTAATATATTAATAATATTACACAATATTATTTCAGAAGCAAATAGACATTTATTTGGACAGACTACAGCTCACTTCTCTCTAGTAGTGCCTATAGCAGAGGGCAGTCTGAATTTCCCTGAGTTAACTGTGTTTCCCTGGGCTCTGTGATACTCCTAGATAGGCTGAGGTCCTCACCACCCAGCAGGCAGTCTTCTGGGCAGGCAATGGATAGTAATGACCATTTAAAGGGGAGAGACATGAAACCAGAGTGTAGGAGGACAGAAAATGGTCAGTTGAGAGAGGTGAGATGAGGGGGTGCTTCCTCCCTCTCCTTTAAATGTGACGCGGGACTTTTCAGGAAATTAAACACCGAGGCTATTAGCATCGGATAGGAAACAGATGAGGTTGAGACATCACAATACTACAGCAGATTCCCCAGGCAGGCAGAGCGGGGACATGTGTAAGCAATCACGGCAGTATTTCTGGAAAAGACCTTTTATGTTTTTAATACTTAACACTTCATAACAGGGACTAATAGGCAGGATAAAAAGAAGGCTGCTCGAAAGGCAACTCAGAGCAAGAGTGGTTTTCCAGACAACAGAGTTGGGGGGAGGGAATCTCTTGAGCTTCGATTCCTCATCGCTCCCTTCCCCTTTCCACCCAACTTTGTCCACTAGAGCTGCTGGAGGCTGGACAACAGGATGCCATGAGCAACTGGTAGACCTCCCCTTACCAAAGAGGCTGGAGCCATCCTTTATTTCATATGCGTGGATGACCCCATGGTCCCAGGGTACCAGCCAACAAAACAAACGTCTTCACAGAGAGTTTGGCAACATATTATACAGTCAGGAGCTGAGGCCACCACCGAAGTGGTCCCTCTAAAGGACGCATCCTCCTTCTCCCAGCTGTAACCTCTGGTTCTAGTTTCCTGTCTGTCACATGCAGCCTGTTGGAGCTTCCTTCTCCCTCAGCATTCTCCTTTGTAAACTGGAAGTGGCTTTACCCTACACACCTGCCTATATGACAGGAAAACAACATAAAGATGACCCAACAGAATCCATAATGTACACCCACGGATAATCATGCATTTTTGTCAGGGACACCAGAGGCAGAAGGATTCTAAGTGCCTCTTCATGGGACAGGGTAGCCTTGGGTTCACATCTGGACACTAAGGAAGTCTGACAGTTAGCGTCACTCCCCTGGGGCTCTTGTCTTTGAAGGGTGGGATGAAGATCTTTTGACAGGAAAACTGTTAAAATTAGATATGCAAACGACGCACTGAGGACATTTGCAGCTGGTTCCGCACCTAGCCACGGTCTTACACACCCAAGGTCCTCAGAGCAGCACCAGAGAGGCTTACCTTTCTGTCGTTCATGTCATCCCCGGGACTGTCATATTCACCCTGTGGGGGGAAAGGGTACCAGATAAACCAATGAAATCATCAAAAACAGATGCCAAATGGGAAGGGTTTTCCTTTTTTCTTTCTTTCTTTTTTTTTTTTCAATTTTTAATGCCATCTCTTTCTTTTGTTTCTGTTTAGGTTTCTTAGTCACCACCACGTAGTGTTAATTAGCACAGCTTTTCATAGAAAATGCCCTTCTCCTGTGCTTTAGAGGTGAGCCTAAGTGGCCACTCTTAGCCCATGCAATGGCAAGGTCTGGGCCCATAAGTGGGCAAGCACATGTCACCCCATGCCACATCAGCCTGTGTCCACAACTGGTAGAACTTAGCTTTGTATGCGCCACAGCAAAGATGTCAGAACTTGGAAGGCTCCCGTCTGAGAAATCCCTGCTGCTCAGCACTCGTGTGGCCGCATTGCGTGATGGATGTTGGATGACGGTGAAGCCAAGAGGTATTTAATTTAAGGGCTGCTTAAGTTTTTCACACGTTGTCTTGAAAAATTATTGCAATGCATATTGGGAAGAATGTTATTCCCAGCTGAGGAGTGCTTCCTGGTCATGTATTACCCAAGTCTCTGAGGTTTCTTCCATGGACATCCACCTGCCTTTGTTAACAACCCAGCCACATACACTTTTAATCAAGCATATACAACATCTGTATTTTCACGCTTTTGTCAAAAACAAAAAGAAGGTGTCAAGGAACGCTCAGACAAAAACCAATGCCCCTTGCCATCCGTGAAAATGACTGCAAGAACAGTTTGAGATCTTTGGCAAAAACTGAACCAGGCGTTACCTTCAGCGATGAGAAGGGTCAAGGTTAGCAAAGGTGTTTTAGTCTCAGGGTTCACTCCTGCCTCATTTTGCCATATATTCACCTACCCCAAGACCTGTGGCTCCAACTTTTGGGAGATTAAAATGGTATTTATGGGCAACCATTGTGCACACCTGTAATCCTAGCTCTTGGATGCTGAGTTAAGAAACCCGTGAGTTTGAAGCAAGTTTTGGTCACATATTGAGACCCTGTATCAAAAAGGGAGAGAAAGGAAGGAAGGAAGGAAGGAAGGAAGGAAGGAAGGAAGGAAGGAAGGGGGGAAGGACGGAGGGAGGAGGGAGGGAGGGAGGGAGGGAGGGAGGGAGGGAGGGAGGGAGGGAGGGAGGGAAGGAGAAAAAAGAGAGAGATAGGGAGAGAGAGAGAGAAGAGCAAGCAAGGCGTGGGGAAGAGAGAGGAAGAGAGTACTTACATCATGCAGCGGGTAGGCAGCCTCGTAGATATTGTTCGCGATCAGAGAGTTAATACCTACAGAGTAGAGAAGATGAGAATAACTGTACAGAAGGGCCTTCTCACCCCATCTTTCAGTGACTATTAAACCCTCATGAGCTTCCCAGCTGTGCGTCTTTGCAAACTTCTATGTCCCTCCTCCCTGCAGGGCTCTTTCTCAAGCTTTAGTTATGATTTGGGAAACGTTGTCCATTTCCCAAATGCCAGTGACATTTTCATATTAAACATACTGTCTGGGCCGTACATTCCTCCTGTCCTCCCATACTGATTTCTCTAGCCCAGTTTCTCCACACGCACGCAGCTGGCTTGGGACCCTCTGTGTTCCAGATCAGCACATATGTGTTCTGATGGATGACTTTGACCATGAAGAAGTCGATGTCAGTGTTTCCCATCTTATCTCCCAGTCGCTTTACAGGAGTGTGCTGTTATGGTGTTTGGCCTGGCTGTCCAGACTGTAATAGCCCTGAGATCAGAAATACTTGCACAGCGGTCCTCACGATAAGGTTTAGAGAACACTGGGAGACCCCTGACTCCCCCATGGCCCCCATACTGTGCAATGTTCATGAGTGGCAAGGTCGTGAGCATCTTGTAATGCCACTGGCATTATTTGCTCGTACTCTTACTCTCTCGTGGGTGCAGAAGGCGGCTTTGTGGGATGTCATGACATCATCCCCTTAGCTGATGGAATATACGCTTATATCTTCTTGTACTCTATATATTTCTCGGTTTTAACTCTAACACAATAAAAATATGGTCAGTAGAAGCCACCTAAATAAAATCTCTTGAGTGCCCCCAATAACTTATTACTTCTTTTATTTTTGAGATTATAATCATATCGTTTCCCCTTTGTTCCCTTCAACTCTTTCCATTTGCTTCTCCTTACTCTTCCAAATTTATGGCTTCTTTATCAATTGTTGTTACGTGCATGTTACATATATCTACATGCATGTACATACACATCCCTAAATACAACCTGCTTGGCCTGTATTATGTAACTCGAATGCATGTTTTCAGGGCTGACCATCTGGTATTGGATAATCAGTTGGTGTGCTCTTCCCTGGGGAAGACTACATCTCACACCCTCATTCCTTAGTTGCCTGTGGTTCTTCGTGCGGGGTTGAGGTCTTGTGGCTTTCCCCAATTCACTTTGGCATGTCTATTGCTGTTGTCTTTGCCCTGCTCATGATTAGACAGTCATGTTGGTGAGACTGTATGGGTGCCTGTTCTGATATTCCTAGGAGACACAGTCTCACAGCAAACTCCAACAACTTTAAAGGGGCAAAGATGCGCTGAAAGGAAGAAAGAAAGAAAGAAAGAAAGAAAGAAAGAAAGAAAGAAAGAAAGAAAGAAAGAAACAAAGAAAGAAAGCTACACAAAGGACTCACTGTTTACCCCTAATAGTATTTCATGCTTCTTGCCCATAGCAAAGTCTACTGAGCGAATTCTGAGCAGAGCAGATAGTTGTTGCTGTCTCTCTAACTCCAACATGCTGACAGCAGAGAGTTTCTGCTCACGTTAGAACACAGTTATTTGCTTGTTTCATTCTTGGTTTTATTGAGGCTATAAAGTAGTCTGTGTGTTCTGGCTAGGATGGGCTGACCTGGGTCACCAGCTTCTGGGTAGGAGGAATTGTAACTTGCCAACTCAGAGTACTAAGATCCTGCATACATCCTGGTCCACATTCAGTCTCAGAGAGAAAGAAATGGGAGGATGTTTCCTGTAACCAGCAATTTCCCTTGGCCTTGCATCCACTTCCATGGCTGAACCATTGTTTTCAGAGAGGCTGTGGACAGCAGTAAGACAAAATAAAGGAGTTCAGAGGAAAACCGCACGATGCCCAGATGCTGAGTGGTCTGGGCTGTCACTGGCTCTGCACTCACAGTGAGTCTGGGACACACAGATCTAGGCATCACCTCCTGTGTCCAGCCACACCCATGGATTCAGAACCAAAGAGGCTTTCAGACAGCCCTCTCTTCTCCATCGGTCCTGAATTCCTGAACTTTGCCATGATTCACCACAGTTCTTGCATGCCACATATACCATGCCCCCAGGCCCCACAGATGCTTGGTAGACACAGCAACCTCCGGGGATTTGAAAGCTGAGTGCGCAGCTGTGCCTTCAAGAGCTAGCGGTCCCGTTCCAATTGCAAGTGTCCTCTTTGGGATTAACGTTAAACATGAGAAACAACTTTGAGGGTCAAGAGGTGCTAAGAGGAGGAGGGCAAATGGGGGAGGGGTGCCAGGGGTGGACAAGCTACAGATTTGTTTCACTCCGTAGACTGGAGTTTCAGCCAGAGCATCAGTAATCAGTTCAAGAGCCGTAACCACTGCAATATGAAGCCACCCCACAGTAATCAAAGGGAGGAGCACCAGGCTGGGGCAGCAGGAGCGAGGGGGTATTTCAAAGCTACAACCGTACTGTCTACATGGATAGAGGCTGGAACATCACAGGGAGGTAGGGCCCCCAGCATGACTACACCCCAAGAATGACCTCATTCACACCCCACAGTTGCCATGGCAGCTGTATATGCCCCCAAAGACGGTCTCACCACTTTGTTGG
Source organism: Microtus pennsylvanicus (assembly GCF_037038515.1). Classification (NCBI taxonomy): domain Eukaryota; kingdom Metazoa; phylum Chordata; class Mammalia; order Rodentia; family Cricetidae; genus Microtus; species Microtus pennsylvanicus. Next base: position 22,871,604 of record NC_134586.1, read on the forward strand.
GGGGTGGGGGAGCAGGTGTTTCACTTTCCTTGACTCTCCTGCATCCCTTAGCACTGCAGCCGGGTGTCTGACTGACAGACACTGACTGACTGACAACCTGTGCGCACCTGGCCCGTCCTCAAAAGATCTCAGTCCACTGAGGCCTAAGCTGTACATGCATTTCCGTCTCATATAAAGTTCTGCACACAGCTTCACCTACAACAAGCAGCTCATTTCCCTTCCAGGACACAGGCTTCCTATTGTTCTGGCTCTTCCACAGCCTCTAACATGCATGGGTCAGAGGGGATCAATTGCACTTAGTTCACTGTCCTGACGCTCAGAAGTTGCGTTGCCATCAACCGTTGGCTGCACTTCCTTGGTATCTCTTCCAGTTATCAAGCGCCCTACCGCCCACCAACACATACGTCCTCCTCACTCCCTTGTTTGGCAAGCTATCCTGATGAGGAAACCCTAGACTCCAGTTGATTAGTCTGGCTCCTAAGACAGGAAGTCCAGGCAAATGGTCTTTTGCCTGAGAGCAAAGACCTCTGGGTTATGAAATCTGAGTTAACCTGACTCTGATACAAGGCTCCCAGATGATGTAATTGAATGTTTCTCTGTCACCCGTAGCTAGGCACCTCCCACGGGACACCTCGGTGGTAGCACGTGGTGATCCCAATCAGAGCTATTGGGGGCAAAGGAAAGAGGGAGGACTCATAGAAGAAGAGAGGAGGGGGTGTGAGGGGAGCCAAAAAGTAACCACACAGTTACCCTACCAAAGTGGGGCCTCGCTGGCCTCCTCTTTCACCCCCAGACTTCAGAAACCAAAACTCTACCCCCAAACAAGCATGGAAATCAGTTTGAAAGGAAAAGAAAATAATCAAATGTTTTTTGAAAAGAGAAAAAATCCCTGCTTTGAAAATTTTTGATTTTTTTCCTTCCTTTTCAACAAAAATGGGCTAATTGGTTCCATCGGGCACCATTCATGTGGCCACAATGGCAAGGCTTTCTTCTTCAGGATCACATGTATGCTCTTCCCTCACTGTATTCGCACAGTGGGGGCAGAGAGAGAGAGAGAGAGAGAGAGAGAGAGAGAGAGAGAGAGAGAGAACAGGCAAAACTCTAAGCTTTTGTCTTCTGACTCCCAAAATGAAGGCCATGGAAAAGCCGAAAGCACCAAGGGAATTTTCCTTCCTATCTCTCTAGTCCCTAAAGAAAAGCAAAGTCTCAATTCAAGCAAGGAGTAGAGTTTGGGGTCCCACAGAAGTTGAGCCCCAAAGTCACCAGCCCTCTCTCTCCTCTCCTTCACACCTCCAGCATCTGCACACCTGTTGCTTAGAACCCTAACTCCCAAAGGAAGAGGCGCTGGCTCCTCATCATCCAATGTGGACCACACTTTCAACAGCCTGGGAGACTGGCCCAGCATCCCTGCCCCTTTGCATCCCAAAGCACGGGCGCTAAAGACCAGGGCCAGAATAGACTCAGGCCCCTGCCACGGGTAACTGAACACGCACATCTAAAACCCGAGCCTGAGCCTTGCCTTTGGCTCGGTAGAAGTGCAGCGAGAACACCAGTGCGGGACTTTATGGTCCACCTCCCAGAGAGAGGCTCGTTAAACCTACAAGTGCTGCTGGGTGGCAGAGAGCACAGCTCTGCTCCCCGCGGGCCAAACTCAAAGGAAACTTTCATCCTTTGGGACAGGTACTTAGAGGAGTGGTGCTGTCCTCCTGAAAACCCATTTGGTTTTGATTCCCTCCCCAACAGGGCCTGCTCGGCCCAGCATTCTGCTTTCATCCCTATACTCCAGCCGGACACAAATCTAAACCAGAGCCCCCAGACGGCACATTTAACAGAGACTATATTTACCCATCACCAAATTGTCTTGACGTGTGCTTAATTACTTAAATGTCTTTAATCCCAAGCCTTTTCTTCTAGCAAAATCGAAACCAGTTCAGCTGGATGAACGATAAACCAGATGTTTACAGCACTCACTATGGCCTGGCTCCGGTCAAAATAATGAAGACATCATCTCCTGAGCAGGAGAGGAGATGCCCAAAGCATGCATCCGTTTCAATGCTCTGACACCACACATCCATGAAAACGTACCTCCATCCATCTGTGATTTCTAAGCCATGGAAAGGCAATAATAACTTCCATATGAGAGCAGGAAAGGTGCTTGTCCTGTGCTATGGTCAAGCAGGCTAGGGTTTCTCTCCGCGGAGAAGCACACTTTAAAGTCACTGCATGATGGAGAGTGCACCCAGGGCCCTGGCAGCTGACTGTGGGAAATGTGACAGTGATTAAGGAGGCATGGCGGGGCTCGACCAAGTGTGTGATTGCTCGCATGCTTCTCCCGCTAGGCAGAACCGAGCTTGTAATTACCGTTCATCTCTGAAGAGTGTGTGCATTAGCCCATCATCTCGAGCTACAGGGTGGGAGGCTAAGGAGAAGCTGAGATGCTCCCTCCCCAGGGGGCTAATGGGAGAAACCTAGGAAGTGAATGAGCAGGGGCTGGAGAGATGGCTCAGTGGCTAAGAGCTGGCACTGCTGTCGCAGAGAACCCACACAGGTGACTTACAACTGCCTGTAACTCTGACTTGAGATTCAATGCCCTCTTCTGGCCTCTGTGGACACCACACCCTCACTTTCTCAAGGTTAGATATTCCTGTTTTGCCCTTTTTTAATACTAATTCCAACTCTCTCCAAAGAGGGCAGAATCAAAGGGAAGGAGAAGGAACTAGTTGCAGTAGCTAGAACATTGTAGCCATTTCTGTAGGTTCACGGGATAAAGACTGGAAAATAACAAAAGTGGGCTCCCTATAGATAGGATTGGTTACCCTTGGGTGCTTCTGAGGAACAAGAGGCAGGACGTTCCGCAGTGCTCTTCACACTCCGAAATGTCATTAGGTCAAGAAGCCAGGAAGAGCTCACCCTGCTACACCGTTTTCCTTCTCTTTTTCTTCAGCTGACTTTGGGGTTCCCAGCAATCACCGGGGTGGGTTGTTGACAGTGCACATCCTAACACTTTGGCCCTATAGATTTTAATGCACCAGCCATGAGATTTGGCAACTGGGGTTGTAACCTGGAGGACAGGTGGCTCCGATGCCAAGGAAGTGCAGCTTCTGGGCCAACATATCCTGAGGTCATGTTGCAAAGAGCTAATCTAGGAGGACAGACTTCTAGTTACCCTCCCAGACTGATTGGAATCCCCCCAACTGGCATTTTCCTTTCCCCATAACTGTCCCACTCCCACCCTCTCTGAGGTCCGTAGTGTCCTGGACCCCAGGTCCTGACTGCAACCCTGACTCCTTTGTGCACTTGTAGAACGGTGAGTTTCTCCTCTGATTCCTTGTCTTATATGTAAAGACCACATGACCCCTTGGAATTACAGATTCTAGGACACGTCAGAGATAGATGGGAGTTTCAGCAACACTACAGAATTCCCATTGTCTGATGGGACAGAAACAGGCCAGGGAGGGAATGCGACTTGGTCCAAATTTCTCAACTTGTTCATCCCAGAACTGGAGACACCACTATTCCATCCATGCCAGGTACGTACCTACCATCCAGTTCCCCTTCTCGATACACCTCAGCCCTGCCCCCATCTGACAGGAGCAGACAGACATTGTCTGTGGTTTCCTCTGCTTCCCATCCCTCGGAGGGATGGAGGGCAGGGTTTAGACTCCTGGCCTTGTGTCTCATCACCTGCACAAGGAGACTCCTCTGTGACCCAAGGGCTTCTGTCTCCTTATAGGTCTAGAGAGGTTGAAAACTCTGCCACCGTGGGTGCCAGATTGCCGTGTCATTCCTGGCACTTTGCAGTTTCCTCCCTGGACTTCTGTGAATGGTGGCTGAATGCCTGCCCTGGATGGTCCTGGATGTGTCTCTCCTGCTGCCAGGCGGCCCCAGGCTTGCTCCTCACCCCCACCTCCTGAAGTCCCTCTCTGTTGTCTCATTTAAAACACCCCCCTGTCCAGTACCTTTCTTTATTTACTTTTCCATTTAAATGCAGGCCCCTGCGTGGTGAGTCCATTTTGTTTATTGACTTATTTTCCTTCTCCCTTCACTAGAATGTCAACTCCCCGCAGAGAAGAATTTGTTTCTGTTTAATTTACTACTCTATTTTCCAGCTCTGGAGTCTGAGAGTAGGTGCTCAAACAGTTTGCGAATGAATGCAAGGGTCATCTTCCAAGTCCTCTGGGAAACCTTTCCTGATAACGTCCACTGTCAATTGACTGGCTTATAGATCGCTAGAGAAGAGCCAAGAAAGCTGCCTCTAACCCTGGCCCTAAATCCTCCACAGTGTACTAGTCAGTAACTATATTATGAAACTAGGTAACACTGGTTGGGAACACTGCTTCTCAGGGGGTCTAATGGACCAAAAGAGATAAAGACATGAAAGTGCTTTGAAAAACGTCCAGCTATTCACATAAATTTGGGCTATAATAAATGCCTTATTGGTTCAGGGATCTCCTACCTGCTTAGCTCCCAGCACAGAACACCCAGAAGCAAGCATAACTATCTATAAACAGCTAATGCAGAGCTCATAAACCCCACTCCCCTTGATGATGTGGGCTCTCTCCACAGCAGGATCCTGGCAGCAGCCCCTCCTTCAATTTCTCTTTACCAGAATTGTAAGGAGCTTGCTTGCCTACCTTCCAAAGGCATGGGAAAACGGCAACAGGAAAGTGTGGGGGCAGAATTGGGGGGCAGATCACAGGTCAAGAATTCAAGAAATGAGCCCAATGATCCTTTGCTAATCCACGAGGAAACACACACACACACACACACATACGCACACTCACAATACATACTCTCACACACTCATACATATTCTCATACGCTCACATTCATATACACTCACACACACTCATACATACCGACACTCTTTCTCCTACACACACACTCACACATTCACACTCACATACTCATACATACTCACAAACTCTCTCCTATGCACACATACACACACACACACACACACACAGAGAGAGAGAGAGAGAGAGAGAGAGAGAGAGAGAGAGAGAGAGAGAGAGATACACTCTTCCTTCATCAGTGGCCTTCCAGAAGACCTTGCACACGCTCCCATCTAGAGAAGCCGGCTAGAGTCTCTGCACATCACCGGCACACGTCCCATTCATCCGATCATGGAAATCCCGCAGGCCCACCATGCTTAGTACTTAGATAGGAGAACAAATAGTAAGACAGTAAGGACTTAGGGATTGGTTTGGAAAGATTTCTACCCAGAAGGATGTGACTACTGACAGGGACCGCCATGAGACTGAGCCTAGGCCCCTTGCCCTTAGAACACCACTGCAGAAACTCGAGAGCCTTATGCCGTGGATATTCATATTCTGGTTGTTTTCTTCTCCTAGTTTTGACATTCAATTTTAATTTGTATTTCCTCCTGGTTCTTATTTTTTAATTTATTATTTATATTAGGCTTGTTTTATTGTTTCCCTTGTAAGCCACTTCAGAAATGTTGTGGAACAAAACAGAAATATAAATAAATTGCTACATGCAGCTTATAAAATAGGCTGGTGCTTTCCGAAACCGGGCATCAATTAAAATGTATTGTCTGCAAAGAACACGCGTGATGGTACTGAGCGGGAGGGCTGCTGAATCGCTGTTATCTTCACGGCCACTTCCGGTTTCTGACTTTGCAGTTAAGTACTACGAGAAAGAGGCCAAAGCATTGTACATGGGTCACAAGTGTAACGACTGTACAGAAGGCCAGACCCAAGGCCAAGGTCCAGGTCGGGGAGGGACATGCCTACAATGCCAAATACAGTTCTGCTCTCTCTTTTTCTCTTCCATTTATGGGACAGCAATTCTCTGGAGAAATGTCAGTCACTTCTACCCATTTGTGCTTTTCCTTCACCTCTTCAGAAACTGGAGAGATAGGCCAGAAAATCTAAATACATCTCCTGGTTCAAAGGTGACGTTATCTCAAAGCTCCACGGTGTATTCTTGGCTGTTTCTGACCCTATCATGTTCTTCGCTGTTTCTGATCTACCAAGGGAGATTAATATGTTGATCAAAGAGCTCCAAAGGCTTGAGTTTGTGCCAGGCAGAAGCCAAGCCACTTGAGGACAGCCTTGCAAGTCCCCCTCTGCTGAGAAGCACAGTTCAGCCATCCTTCTTTATAAAGAGAAGATGTGAGCAGCTACTGTGTGATGAACTGGCTCTCAGACTCACCCTGGCTCCACCACGGGCTCATAGCGCTTCAGAGGGAGTAGGAACAGGATCAGAGCCAGGGCTGCCTGTAGTGATAAAGCTTGCCAGAAGATCAGCATGCAGAGCTAAGCGACTAGAGGCCAGGCAGTGGTGGCACACACCTTTAATCCCAGGGCTTCGGGGGACAGAGGCAGACAGATCTCTGTTAGTCCAAGGCCACCCTGAGTTTTACGAAACTGATCCAGTCTAAAAGAGAAACAGGGTTCTCATGCCATTGATCCCAGCACTTGGGATTACATGCCTTTAATCCCAGCACTAGGGAGGTGGAGACAGGAATGATATGGCTGGGGGGAGAGAGGAATATAAGGCAGGAGGAGACAAGAGCTCAGTATAAGCTGAGGCAACAGTCTGCATCAGTCAGTCTGAGGGGCAGCCTGAGGAAGCAGAAGGAAGACAGGATCGCCCCTTTGATCTGAGTATGGGGAGAGGTAAGAACTCTCTAGAGTCTGGCCACCCTGCTTCTCTGATCACTCAGCTTTCACCCCTATAACTGACTCTGGGTTTTTATTTTTAAGACTAATTAGAATTCATGCTACAGCAGCCAAGTTCTAGATCCACTTAAAACAACTCTAACTCAACATGTGGCCCTGGACAAGCCCTCTGTGTTCCCTGTAATTGCAACTTGTAATTGCAAACTGTGATTTGTAATTGGTGATAATTCCTGGCTTGCCACTGTCTCCAGGAGCCCCGAAACGGATGCTGGATAATGTTTGTTGGCGCTGAGAAGCCGGTCTGTAAGGTAATTGCTTCCTGCTTGGTGCTCCTGTTTCATTGTGCGTGTGACAATTACGGCACTTGCTGCGTCATCTCATGATTACCTATTTACATGTCTGCCTGAGTGACTACACTAGAAGCCCCTTAATGGTAGACAATGGGTCAAGTTAGTCTTGGCATTCCTGGGCTTCTGTGGCATCATTTGACACGTGGCAGATACTCACAGTAGATGCTCCTTTGAGTGTCTTAGAGGAAAGTAAAATTTTGAACAGTACTGGACAACAACAAAATCCTAACAATGTTTGACTTTGAGACCACATGTGTGTACACACACACACACACACACACACACACTAAGTCCTAAAAAGCAAAAGAAAACAGAATCAGTTGAAGTAGGCAGCTTCCTGTGACCTTCCAATAATCCTGGGGATTATCGCTCCCCACAGCCCCAGCGTTGAAGGACTTCCCAGTTTATAAAGCAAACTCCTAGTTGCCTGTTTAATCTTTACGAAAACGCTGCAAGATCCGCTCATGCTCTCCATCCCACACAAAAGAAGCTGGGTTGCAGAAAGGTTAAGTCACCGTCTGTGAACACAGTCAGGAACTCGCCAGGGATGGCTATGGGACTCAAAGGCTTAGCATTTGTAAAATTAATTCATTAGATAAAGTCAACTGAGTAGACTGTGCAGGGCAGAAAGCTGGCTGCATACGGGCAGAGGGCATAAGCAGTGGTTTCTACACATCTCCCGGGTTCACTGTCTGTGGATCAAAGCCATGAGTGGGGAGGATGAGTAAGAAGGATCCTGAGGTGAGTAGGAACCCCAAGGAGAGAGCATTATGGGAGAATCAATGGACCGGTGGCTTGGTCTGGGAACAAATAATGATAAAATTGGGGAGATTTTTCACCTCTGCCACCGTACACATCTCTGAACTATCCTTTAGCATCAGACTGCCTGCCTTGGTGTGTATATTGTCTGAGATGCTGAGGCTCCTGATCCAAGGGTGCAGAAATACTCATGCTTGAAAAACATACCGCAAGGTGAATGGATTCCCCCAGTGACCGTGGAGAGGATGCTGGGCTTAAGAGAAGCACATTTGGACTACACAGCACCTTGCTGTATAGTCTTAGATTAGTCATTTACCCTCTCTTGGGGAGGAAGTAGTCTCTTCATGTAGAGATTGAATTGGCTAGACCCACCTAAAACCACTACTTTTCTTCCTAAAAACAGTACATGAAAATTGGCTGTAGGTACTTAAAACTACTGTATACTGGTAGCTTTGTCAACTTGACACAAGATAGAGTCACCCTGGAAGAGGGGACGCAACTGAGGCATGGCCTCCATCAGATTAGCCTGTGGGCCTGTCTGTGGGAGCATTCTCTCATTGATGTCAGAGGGCTGAGCCCACTGTGAGCAGAGTCACCCCTGGGTAGGTAAGCCTCGGCTGTGTAAGAGAAGCAGCCGAATAAGCCACGAGAGAGACAGTGAGCAGTGTTCTTTCCCGGACTCTGCTTCAGTTCCTGCCCCTGGGTCCTGCCTTGACCCCCTCGCCCAGTTTCCCTCTCCCTGAGCAGGTTAGGACCTAGGACAAGAGAACTGCAGTTGAATGATCCAAATAAAGTGAGAGATGCAGGCAGTACTAGAAAGAGGAGGGAAACTTCCACCTCCCACCGTGAGCTAGAGGTCTGGGAGAGGTTTCCATAGCTGGGGAGTACCCAAAACATGCCATGGAGTAGGCGCCTACCCTCCACAGTCCTGACTGGATGCTCAGTCTAAGCTGAAGCAGCCCTGCTTGTGGGGCATGGGTCTGCTGCGATCCCTGTTGCCCACCAAGGAAGGCGTTGACAGGGCCGTCCCCAGCCCCTCACCGCCTCACGGACCACCACACTGTCCTTACCCATCGTGTTGTTGGCTCGAGAACAGGCTGTGCGCTTCAGGATCTCGTGTACCTAAAAGGGAAGGACAGTGGGGCTGTGAACGCCTGAACCATGTGCGTCACCACCCTGTGAGGCAGGCTGGCTGGGACAGACACGCAGGCCTCATTTGGAGGGAGGGGACGAGAAGCATGTGCAGAGCTCATGGCCTACTTGTCAAAACCATTCAGGCTTGAGTATTTTGAGGAAGCAAAGAATTTAACCCCTCACACACACCCTCACACACACCCCTCATTCCTTCCCACCCTGGAAAAGAAATGAATCAATAAAAGGCTATAAATTGTCTGCAGTGACAGAAGGGAAGGAAAACAAAGGCAGCCTACGACACACAGCCCTCCTGAGGGCCAGGAGGGAAGTGTCTGTGTTTGCTTCCCAGACAAACTTCTCTTCTTTTGTGTGGGGACCTCAGGGAACCCTTACAAGACCTGCTTCCTCCACCAGTCAGAGGCAGGCACATGCTAACTAGGAGAGCCCAAGAGCATGCTGGGAAAGCAGGGCATACAGTCAGAAACCGAGGGGCCTGATTCCACATCAGCAGTTCTGTCCCTCTGCTAGGGGCACCCTGACAGAGGCCTGAGAAACCTCTGGACGACCATGACCTTGGCAGTGCTTGGTGCGGAAGAGCGCAACCTAGCCTAGCCTTCTCATTTGCCCAAGCTGTTCCTGAGTTCTCACCCTGCCTGGTCAAAGCTGCTTCATTCTCCAGAAGAAGTGGGCTGGGCAGTCTGTGGGTCACCTTCTCTGTTGAGGTTCAAGTCTCACGAGCCTAAAAGCTCTAGAGAACTCTTACACCATCAGGCTTTCTGTGGAGGCTCTCTCTCACAGGGACCGTGCTCCCTGCTGAGAAGTCACTCTCAGAGGTGACTCAGTGGAGGCCATCTAATGGCTTCCTGATGAGTCCCAAACCTCAGCCAGGCCAAGCAAGGGTATCATATCTGAAAGAAGGGAGCAGATAACTGGACCAACCAAGAAGTGGGGGAGGGGGAGGGGCAGAAAACAATCACAGGGGCATGCACATGAGAAGTCAGAAGGCCAGGTGGTCAGGAGGAAACACAAGGCTCTTTTTTGCCCTTCTCATACTTTGGGGTAGACTGAGAAAAAGGCAGAGCATAGAAAAGGAAGCTTCTAGAAGAAGGATGAGTGAGAGATGTGTTTCCCTGTCATTATTCACACTCCTGCATTCCAGCCACAGACCTATAGGGAGTGGTAAATAAATAGCTTCCAGCAGAATGGGGCTCGAGAGTGCTTAATCCTGCTTCTAATACAGCAGTAATTCAATAGCAACAATAATTGGGAACAGCATTTATAAGGCATTGTACTATTTTACGAGCACTTTGCCGTGATCAGTTCATCTCCACACCCTGTAACTCCCCCCACAGTATGGGAGCCAAGCCATGTCGAGAATTAATTGACTCATAATAGCGTCGAAGAAAATAGGAAGTTCACACCCCTTTCCATAGGAAGGGAAAAGAAATAATATGCCCATTTTTTAATCCTTCCTAAAACATGGCATGAAGGGACCAGAGATATTTTCTTATGCATCTTGAAAGCAAGAGTAAAGGTCATTTGTCTGTGTGTCTTGGAAATGCTCAGTAATTTTGTCTGCTCCCTGACCCTTCTTAGCATCCAGAGCATCCAGGTGGCAGGAAAGGCCTTCTAGGTCTCTCTCCCTTACTTACTCAGAACTGGAAATATAAGGTCTTTCCTAAGGAGTATTATTCTGCACTTCCCTCTCGCCTTCCTCTGCCCACTGGCTGTGTGCTCTTAGGAATGGTAGAGAATTAACTGACGGGTGAATGGAGAGGCCATGTGACTGGAGATGGAGCCACAGAACAGAGGCCAGACCCAGATGTTTACTAGAATCGAACATGGAGCACAAACAAAATATTTGGTGTGAAAGAAAAGAGAGGGGAGAGGAGGGAAAGGGGAGGAGAAAAGGAAGGAAGGGACGGAGGGTGGGAGGAAGCGAGGGAGGGAGGAAGAAAGAGAGACGGAGGGAGGGAGGGCTATAATCAAGAATATTGACTCTGTTTTATTATCGGACAAACTGGCTAATTAACATTTCTTGTGAAATAAAATCACATGAGTCCTTGCCATGGGGTTTAAAGGAGAAAAAGTTTATAAAAGGCACACTATCCCAGCAAGTAGGACTACTTCTAGTCCTATTCCAGTCATCGGTAGATAGATAGGCAGACAGACAGACAGAGATAAATAGACAGAGATGGAAAGATATAAATATATATTTAATCTTTAATTTATATAGATTAAATCTATATAAATATAGATACTAACCATCTATACAATTTTTTCTAATGTATTGCCTATCAGAGCCTCAGTTTCTTTCGCTTTAAGCCAAGGGGGTCATCTTAAGTGGTTTCCAGTTCTACCATCTCTGACAGCTTCTGTTACTGCGACTCTAAGAAAGGTCTGCATGAAGCAGTCATAAGCAGCAATACCCCTCTCAAACCTTAGCAGATGAACTGTTTGCTCTTTCTTGTACTACTGGTATGGCCTTATAGTTGCTAGGCAACTCCAGTCAAATAATGATGAGAGACAGCAGGGAGGGAAAGGAAATACCCTGCTAACCACATACCCAGCGTTTCCCAAAAGCCCTTACTAACCCAGCATACCCTTTACTTACAATGCGACTCCGCGTAGCATTATCAAAGAAGGTGTCCTTCTCCTGGATGTTGTACCTAGAGAATCCGAGAAAGCAAATGGTGAGCTTATGTCACTACCCTACCCTGACACCGCTGTCCCCACAGCCCAGGGCAAACTCCCTACAACACGGCAAGACATGAAAGCCCTCACACACTCAGATACACAACACGGATGATTGTCTTGACCCAGGAATTCTGTAAACTCATTGTAGGAATTATTCATAATGAAAATAAATGAGCAAAAGGAAAATATCATAAAAATATCCAGTACAAAGTTATTCAACTTCAAAATTGATATGTAAGATTGCCATGAAGGCGGTGAAAATTATAACTATGAAAAGTTTGTAAATAGAAAGCCTGTGATATAAAATATTACACTAAAAGTTTTCAAAATTAAAGCGGGTGGGAAATATACCCATGCCTGGACAAAGATAGCGAAAAGAAAAAATTTTAAAAATGAGCTTAGTTTAAGGGTATAGAGATTACAATCATTTGTCTTTCAAAATTCCATTTTGTATTCTCACTGTCATTCCATCAGTAGATACCACACTCAATTATGAAAGGCCCGTGAGTTTTCATACACTGAACAGCAGAAGAAGCACCTGTGAATCCAGAGGCTTAGAAGACAGGCAGGGGGACCTAGGATTCCAGGGCAGTCTGTGTTGCCCAGCAAGAACCTGTCTCAGAATAGCAAACAATAATACAAAACCCCACAACCTTGATGAGGACACAGACTATGCAACCCTCTCCTTATTCTCCTGGGAGTTACCAGTCACGTATGCCATAGTGACTGATGTCAAGGAAAGCATTGAGGCTGTGTAGCCTGTGGTTATGCAAGGTCAAAGACAAGAGACCAGCTTCTGCTTGAGAAGAACAGAATTTTCCAGAAAGAAAAAAAACCTGGTTAGTAACTGGCCTTAAAAGAGGGCAGAAGTGAAACAAAGGGCGATGTGTGGGAGAGAGCTGACCAGAGCACAGCATCCACATGAATGAAAGTCTAGGGGAAGAACGTGTGGAAGGAAGAATCTGAAGACAGAACCAGCAGCAGGTTCACCAGCTGTGGACCCTGTGTGATACACTGATCTGTCAATCAAAATGTAAAATAAGGGCATGACTGTCACATTCTCGTTGGATTTGAGAGGGACTCTATGCCTGGTATTGTGACCTAGACAAGAACACATAGCAAGAAGGTCTTAGGCCCTAGGGGAACCTGCTACTGTGTCTTTGCAGAGTGGACATGTTGACAAACTACCTTCCAAACATTTGTTTATATACAAGACTAAAGGCATTTGCAGTTTTGGTCAGAAAAGCTGCTCCTTTCAGTAAGTGGAAGCTAATGTGGAGACTCATAACTGGTCTAAATAAATAAATGTTGAGCAGAAGCGTCTGTTGACTGCTCGCCCCTACACAGAACATCTTGTCAGCCACTCCGAGGCTCAGAGACCCCTCAGAAGAGGAGGAAACAATGCAGGAACTACAGGAGGGGTAGGAGGAATAATCAATCCCATGGACATGACATGGTCATTTACCGCACTCGTGAAACACAAGATCAGGCCCCTCGACACTCCATCATAGACAGGGGAGGGGCTATGGAAGCCTCACCCTTCTTGAGGAGCCATTAGCAGTTAGTAGCTACTGAAAGAAGGGGTGTCATTTTCTTCAGGGGTGTAGCTGCTGAAAAGATTCCACGCCCTTATTATATAGCCCTTGATCCATAGGTATGTAAACTCAGTGGGTCACAAAATGCAAGGAAGACACGGAGGTACTAACGAAACTTGCTGGGAGGAAGAAAGGGTTCAGTAGAAGTGGGAGGAAGATAAGATATGATAAAGCACAGTATATATGACCAACCGTATTATACACGCGCATGAAAAGAGGCACATGCTGGTCCTCAATGTGTCACGTGCATCTGCAGTGACCTGGGCTAAGGAAATCTGGTTTCCTCTTTGCAGCGGAAGGACAGTTATAAGGTCACAAAGGGACTGTGGACCTGCTGTGAAACAGCATAGGCCTATTCAGAGAATTCCTATCAGTCACAGAGAGGCCTGGGGGCATTCTCTCAGGAACACAGAAACACTACTTCTAAAAGCAAGGCTCTCCTGGGGCCTCTGTGTCCCTTCTTGGCCTTATTCACTCAATCCCATCACCCCGGATTCCTCAGGTTTTCACCTGAGCTCCTAGTGCAACTTTTATTTCCCACTTTTTTACCACGGTCATCTCTTCTAGAAGTTTCTCAAATGGCCATTCCCATAGAGAGATTTTTATTCATACTTCCTAGGTGGGAAAAGCATTTCCACAGAATCAAGGAAGGCGTGAGTAGACAACGGGGATACACAAATCCAGAACCTTCCTTTGCCTTCCCTTGGTTTCATCATACATTTTTAAAATCTAATCAGATAAGTTTGGCAGAGGGGCTTCCCCACGGGAGGTGAGCATGTCCCTTCTCAAAGAGCTCTGCAGTACACCAGGCTGTTCCCTGGCTCTCCATCCACTCTATCCAGTGGCCAAGAAGCAGATAGATGTCCCTGGATGCATGTCTGGAACTGTTTGGAATAACTTCACAAGGGAAGGATAGTCATGGGCATGGCAACTATTCTCCCAGGACAGCTACTTCCTTCATCTGGCCCTCAGGTCCCAGGGCCATCATTTCCCAAGCCTCAAGGCTCAGGCACGGAATGGTACTGGCGGTGGGTCCTTCCGCATCCCCTCTCACGCGCCTGCCTGAGTGACTTCCATACTCACAGGTACATTTTCTCCCTGGAGAACGGGTAGGAGAGGTTTTTCATCCTGTTGTTGCTGTGGTCAGGGACCCTGGGCTGCAGGGGTGAGCTGAGCGTCTGCAGGACGGCACTGAACTTCTTCGCGATGCTGCCTCCTGCTTTGATCTCGTACATCTACAAACAACAAATCAAAGGTCTAAAACGAATGCCCCCTGCAACATGTGGAGAAGAGCAAGGGGCGTAGGTCCCTGGGGGCCATACCCTGGGCAAGGGAGAGGGCAGGAGAAATAAGCAGGGTGCTGCCGTTGTCTTTGCTTTTCAAAAGCCCTTCTGGGTCACATGTGCTGCGGTGGTGACTTTCTCTAAGAAAGTCGCAACATCCTAAAGAAACCACAGGCCCACCGCAAAAACAATCGCCACACCTCCACTAGATAAATGCATATAGAATTTTTGTATAGAGACCCTCGAGAGGGTTCCCGCAACACCTCCGCACCAACCAGGATCCACCAGAGGTACCGGGTGGTTGGGCACTATTATGATCTCTTTGTGAGGAAGAGGCATGGTTCTGCCCAGTGCCACGACAGACTAAGTGGGACAAGGACACCCATGTGCAGGCTTGGGCAGTCCTGGGGTGAGAAGAAAACCCAGGCCTACCCAGCACCTTGCCGCGTCTGGCGGACAGGCACTCTTACGGTGAGCAAATGTACGGTTTTGTATGGGCGAGAGACAGAATATGTCATGTCCTGTGGACAGAGGTGTATCTGAGGAGGCAAGGAGATGAGGAGCAGGCTGAGGTGAGTGACTGGTTGCCCTCCAGGGCCTTGATGATGTCTGGGCCTGGGCTGCTGCTGGGACCCAGGTCTGGGTTTGTGGTTCTGATACAACTGCAGCCTCTGTTGATGTCTGGCTCCTAAAGGGCTCTAAAGAGTGGGTCCCGTCCTCGCTCTCTGCAACTCTAGAGAGAACTGGCCCTCACCAGCTGAAGGTCACTCAGGAAATAGGATCCTGCACTTCAGCTGGGCAACGCGAGCGAGCTCATCCTGCTTGCAGGGGTGCGGGCAAGCTGTCCCTGAGGGCACGAGAATGGGAGAACAGGTCACAGTCCTCTCAGAACAGGCCCTGTGCCTCACCTGGGCAGCCCAGTAAGGCTGACCCTGTAGACAGGGACATGAGTGAGACAGCCCTAAGGTGGGGGAGCTGGCCCTGAGGTCATAAGGGCAGGAGAACTGTCCTTGTCCCTCACCAACTGCAGCACTCGGGAGAGTGGCCCCTGGACCTCACCTGGGCAGCACAGTAGAGCTGGCCTCCCTGGTCCAGCTGTGGGAGAACCAACCCTGGGGGCGGGACAGCAGGAGAACTGGCCCCACCCCTTGCTCATTGCTGCAAGGGGTGAACTAAGGCAGGCAATGCTGGGGAGCTCACCCTGGTGGTGAGGACCGGAGAGAGCTGGCTGGCTGCAACTACCCAGACCCAGTATATGAGCTGGCCCCACTCCAACAGCCACCCTATGTGTGATCTGCTGGAGCGTGTGAAGGGGCCAGTTCTACAGACCCAAAGCTGCAGAATTTTCACAACACAGGGCAACAACAGGCTCTCCAAGAAGAGTCCCAGTTCAGCATCAACAGCGTATCAGAAAACAAAGGCCTCCAACCAGACCAGTGACTTTGCAATGCATACTTGCAAATAAAGATGTATGGACGAAAGGGTTTATTGTGTGACTCGCTGTGTAACACTACAGCGTCCATGGAGAGATTTTTCTTTCCTTTTTCTTTTTTTTTCTCATAGATTTTATTTTACTTGGGGGGGGTGCTGCAAGGGCAGAGGGTGGACACAAAGGGACAGAGAAATGGATAGGATCAAGAAGCATGGTGTGAAAGAAACAACGAATAAATAAAAAGAAAGTTAAAGTCAAATAATAAGAACATAAAAATAACCTGAAAAGATTTGAAGCAAAAATTTTGTTTAAAAGGACCTCAATTTTGTTATCTTTGCCTCCTTTCATACCTTCAACTTAATTGACAAATTCTTCTAGAGACTGATGCTCCCACAAAATTACAATGAAAGCATACTTTTAATCAAGAAAACATTTTTTAAAAAAGAATTTATGGGCTGTGGTGTTGCATGCCTTTAATCCCAGCACTAGGGAGGCAGAGGCAGGTGGATCTCTGTGAGTTCAAGGCCAGCCTGGTCTACAAGAGCTAGTTCCAAGACAGGCTCCAAAGCTACAGAGAAACCTTGTCTCAAAAAACCAATAAATATATAAATAAATAAAGAAAGAATTTATGTATGGAAGACAGCAGGTGCTTGACAACAGCCCAACTAGATATTGTTAAGGATTCAAAAAATGATTGCTGCTAACGCCGTGATGGTGGGCCAGAGAGCTCAGAGATCCTGCTGGCTCGGCCCCCTCCGTACTGAGATCATGAGTGCATGTTACCGCATCACCCTTTCTCCACGGATGCCGGGGACTGAACTCTGGTTCTTGTGCTTGCTTGACATGCACTTTACCCACTGAGTTACCTTCACAGCCTAGGAATATTAAACATTCAATGAGCTCTGTCCTGAGTGAAGCAGAGACGCACTGTCATGATGATGAGGACCGTTTATAGTTATAGTTCATATGGGATGTGTGTGTGTGTGTGTGTGTGTGTGTTTTATGTTGCAGAGACCACTAGTGTCTACATTACAGTTTTAATTTTTCTTTATTTATTTTTTTCTTTTATAGGTGTTTGCCTGTATGTATGTCTGTGTACCATGTGGGTACTTGGTGCCCACTGAGGCCACAAGAAGGCATCTGAATTCCTGCAAATGAAAGTTGTGAGTGTGGCACCAGGGATTGAACCCTGGTCCTTGGGAAGAGCAGATAGTGCTCTTAACCTTTACACCATCTCCCCAGTGCCCATTACAGCCTTTAGACTTTCAGGTTTGTGTATGCAGTAACTGAAGCACAGATGTCATAATTCCAGAAAAGTTGTAATGTATTAACCATCGACACAGGTTCTACACAGGTTATTCTCCTTTCAAGATACAACATCCCTTCCTGCTCCTTCCCCAAATCTAACTGGGTTTTGTTGCCACTTGACCAGCAAAATATGACAGAAAGGACACTAGCCAGTCCAACCCTAATGCTTTCATGTTCTAGAACACTCTGAGAGCACCCAGAGAGGAAAAAGAACCTAACCAGACTCCCATCGAACTTCCCTGCAAACAAAAGATATGGAAACAAAGGCCCTTGAACCTCAAGCCACCGAGAGAACCCAACTGCCACCAAGGGAAGCCACACGATCCTGATCCCACCTCTGCTCAAGTCATTGACCACAAAGTCACTCTTGACTGCTAAGTTTTGACTATCATTAAGCTACTAATATTGGGTTAATTTTTCATGCTGACATGGATGAACAGACCAAGAGCCAGTATCCAGATATTCTGTCTTAAAGGTCTGTTTTCTTCTCTGCCATGATAATCACAAGTTGCTGAGCAAAAGATATGTACAAGATACTCATGAGGCAGTCTATGACAATGGCAACCAGGGGTGTGCCGAGGGTTTGAAGGCTTTAAGAAAGGTGGCCACACCTTCAGCTGAGGAAGCTGAAGTGTGTCGCTGGGGTATGAGATACACTTCAGCTGACTTCAGGAGGAGAGTGACTTTCTTGCTTATTTTGTCATAAATAATGAGAAAAGGCTTACAATAAGACCAGGCACATGTCCTCACCTTAAATATCCCCATCATCTCCTCCACACCAGGGACAAAGCATTTATATTTGCGCCTTTAGAAAACACTTAAGCTCCAAGCTCCAGCAAGCCCATGTAACTCCTTTTAAACACAGATTGAAGTTTTTTACTTCTCTGTTTGCCTAGAGTGTCTTTATTATCAGTTCAGACTTGACACACTAGATGTTTTATGTTTGTAGATGTGTGGGGCTGTTCCAGGTCCCTGCCTTGAACTGTCAGGGAAAACAAGGAGATCCCAAGATCCCCTGGGTTTCAGGGGCAGGAGGATAAAGCCTAGCAAGATCAAGACAAGACTCCACCCACTCTCTGAGAGGATATCCAGCTCAGAGAACCACAGGGGGGCCACTGGAAGGTAACCCTTGAGCCTTCAGCTGCAAAGGTGTGAAAAATGACTCCCTGTAAGGAAAAGAACCATCTGGAAGGGCTGAGAATGGCACCTATTTCTACCAGCAGGGTGGGAAAAGCCATAATTCTTGGGGCACTGGCCAAACACGGGTTTACGCAGTAGTAGTGGATAATGAGGCTTGCACCGAGACTTCCTCCAGACCCACTTAACAAGTCATAAAAGGGGGAAGAAGGTGGGCTAAATAGTTCTGACAGTATTCCCCAAATCTAGCATAGCCATGACTTGAAACACTTAAGGAACGGAACACACATTCATGACACAAGCACGTCCAGGCTTTTCCAGAGATCCCGGGCTTGATAGCTGCTGGTGTCAAGAGCTGGGATGTGCAGGGATGAGAACAACTCCAACATAAACCCTGCCCCTTACAGAAGGCATCACAGTGCATCCAGTACCTACACCACCAGCAGCTTCTCATCAGAGCCCACGAAGACACTGACTACCCTACCAGGGAGGAACAGAACCTCTGACTTATAGATGAGAAAGCCAAGGCCCAGAGGGACAAGGACTTGCCAGTCAGATATAACACTGGGCCTGAAACCCAGGTCCCTGGATGTCCTATCTAGGACTCTTCCCAGATGGCCTTTGATCCTTGGCAAAGCTCCACGGTCTGCCCCAGAGGAGGAAGCAAGCGAGGTTCGAGCAAGCAAACCCAGCAGCCTAGGTTCTCGTCTTACCTTCCCAGAAAGATACTCAAGGCTCTTTATTATTATTAATAATCAGCGGTGGCATCGTTATTACTGTTATTCTTGGACATCAGAGAATTATGAATATCCTCAGAAATGGTGAGACACATGTTAGCCAGCTGTTCTCCATTATGCCTCCCTGGGCACACGATGCGCCTCCCTGGGTACACGTTGCGCCTTTCATGTGTTTGAAATCATAAATAATCGTTAAAGTATGTTGCTCTTATTTTTTATTTCTGGGATCAAATGTGGTTCTCATAAAAGCTTGCTTTGGCCCCACAGTCACAGTCTAAGGGGTTCAGGGAGATTTTTTTTTCTCTTCTTTTCTTCCTCCTTGTCTCTCTCCATCTCCCCACCCCCCAGACAGGCACAGCAGTGTGGTCCCAGGACTGATTTGTTTCCTCTCTGCATTAAAATCACGTGCTTTCCTGAGACTCAGGGAGCCAAGGTTCTAGGGATGTCTGTCTTGGACAACATACAAGTCATTGTCCCCACTTTACAGATGAGAAAACTGACATAAGCAACACAAACTTAATACACATACACCAAGGTATGTGTGTGCTTACACAGAAAAAGAAAAGACAAATGTATAGCAAGATAAGATATAAATGCTATAACCCGGTGACACTTAGGTCACTCCCTGCAGTGGTCTGAGAGGAGCTCTCCTGTAAATGGAAGGACAGGTCAGCCAGCAAGAATCCAGGCCAGGCATAAAGTTGGGCAGTGTGCCCCATCTGACACACCATGTTACTAGAGGTAAAGCCGATTTATCTGTCCCTCTGCCTGTTAGTTTCTTTCTCTTCCTGTCAGTTGTCAGAACACGGGTTCAGCTGTCAGTCTCTCTAGCATCCTTCTCATCTCAGCAGTCAGAGAGTCTAAAGATGACCTCGTGCCCTCTGCTCCAATTCCCAAAAGCTGAGCCAGGCAGAGACGTGAGGCAAACAAGACGGGGCGAGGACACACGCATGAAGTAGACAAGGCTGGAAGGCTGCACAGCCAAAGAAAAGAGGAGGCAGCCAAGCTAAGAAGCCCAGAAGCCGCCCCTCCGTTTTCACCCCCAAGTCGTGAGGAACCAGCCCTAAGGAGTTCTAGGCTGCTGAACATCTGTCCTCACTCACTGCCCACAAGCACATTTGTCCATGCACGCAAGTGTTAAGCCGTCCCCCACCAAAATGGAAGCGGCACCAGGAGCCGCGAAGCGCAGCTGTAAACCTAGAGCTGGAAGGAGACGGAGCAGCCCCTCACTGCTCTCTCTACCTGTGCGAACAGGTTGAGTTTCCCCTCTGCAGAAACGCTGCATAAGAATTGTAGCATGCTGACAAAAATAAATGTTCTTTCTCTGTTGTCCAATTCAGTATTCGTTTATGGTTTTTATTTCTGTTGTCAGCATGTCCTCCAAACATGAATGAGTGTTTGCTGACTTTTAAATTTTGGGATAAAATCCAAGCTTTTTAAATTACATGGCTGACAAGGCCCCTTAAGAGCTGTGCCTCCCAGCTCCATCTTCAGTCTCATCCTCCTCCACTCACAGTCTGTGCTGGGCCCACACCGACTCCTCTCAGTTCCCCACAGGCGGTCTTTTGGTTGTTGGGACCTGGGAATCTCTCCCTCTCTGGAAATGTTCTCATTGGCCCTCCCAACTTGCCAACTCCTGCCCAGCCTTCGGATCTGAGCTCAAATCCTCCCCCACCGTCATGCAAATGAGTTCCTTCCCATTGGCACTCATTGTACACCCTTCTTGTTTTCCTATGAGTGTCTCTCAGTTTACAACTAGCCATAAAATGCTGAATTCTCACCACATAAAAGTCATCAGGAGCAGAGAACAGCTGTAGTCACTACCGCATTAGCAGAACATCTGGGGCATAGTGATGTTCAGAAAGTTTCATCACGTGGGTGGATGATGAAGGATGGAGGATGATGAAGGATGGAGGATGATGAAGGATGATGGATGATGAAGGATGAAGGATGGAGGATGATGAAGGATGGGGGATGATGAGGATGAAGGATGGAGGATGATGAAGGATGGATGATGACTAGAAGGATGGAGGATGATGGATAGGGGATGATGAAGGATGGAGGATGACTAGAAGGATGGAGGATTACTAGAAGGATGGAGGATGGAGGATGACTAGAAGGATGGAGGATTACTAGAAGGATGGAGGATGTATCAGAGTAGAGTGAACAAGTCAAGTTATGGTGAGAAATTAGTGTCTACACCAAGCAGGACAGAATCTACTTGGAATCCCTGGTATGGACATTGATGTCCTGGTCCCTTCTCTAACCACTTCATGCCTGGGACAAGAAGTCCATCTTTCAGGTTTCCCCTTGCCCCCCAGTGAGGAGATAAATGGAGCAGAAGGTCACACTGTGACTTTGCACCTGAGTCTCACTCTCAGGTTCATACCAGTAGAAGACTGGTCAATGGATAAGGATCTCCAGATAATAGGATGTTGATGATGTCCATGGTGCAAGTATGCCCATCGTTGCCTATTCTAAGCTGCCAATCATGTGATTATAGCTTTTTGAACTCTCAAAAACATAACAGTTGTTTTTAGGAGTCAGTTTGTCACAGCAAAAGCTCATATTAGCTAGGAGTTCCATTCCTTAGCCCCAAGTGCAAGAAGTTGGTGGTCCCTCCCTTCTCTGCTTCTCCTCCTCGTCAACTCCTTTCCATATATTCATGGACACCCTGCGATGGTTGATCTTCGTTTCCACGGACAAGCTGTGATGGTGGATCTGGTTTTCACAGACATGCTGTGATTGTTGACCTTAATTTTCATGGATAAGGTGTGATGGTTGATCAGTTTCACCAACATGCTGTGGTGGTTGATCACCTGACTGGACTCAGAATCACCATGGAGACACACTGATGGGTGTCTGAGATGCTGTTTCCAGGGAGACTTAATCAAGGAAAGAAGATCCACCTTGAGTGTGGACAGAGGCTTACGAAGGCCAAGGATTGAGGAATAATAAAAAGGAGGGATCTGATCAAGCACCAGCTTTCTCTGCTCTCCATTCCCTGGTCTGCCTGGGCGTGAGAGGCCTAGTCACACACTCTTGTCCACAAGAACTCTGCTAGACTTTTGCCACCACGACGGGCAAGTCCCTTAAACCACAAGCCAAAATCGCCCTTTCCTCCCATGCTGCTTCTTGTCAGGTGCTTGGCCACAGTGGCAAGAGAGGTGACATTAAAGGCAGCATGGCCTCTCTGAGCCCCCTGTTCTTATGTCCCTACTGGACCTTGTGTCCTGGTCTACTCCCTCTGTTCTGACTTTATTGCTAACAGCCCCATCTCTCTCCAAACTGCCCTCTTGTGAATCTGATGGCCAGCCTGCCCACTCTCCACTTGTAGCCCTGCTAGCCTCTTGCCCAGTTGCCAGCCAGACCCTATCTACCCAATTCATACAAATATGACTTAAAGGCTTTAATAATTAAAAAAAAAACATTTATTTCCATTTTTCTTTTCCATTTTGGGCGTTAAACACAGCAGAGTCTGAACTCATGTCTTAAAACATCTTCATGTTTGATTTACAGCAGGGTCTCACTCTATGCTCCAGGTTGGCATGGAACTCACTATTGGCTTGAGCTGCCTTGGAACTCAAAACAATCGAGCTTCAGCATCCTGAGTGTGAGAGTTACAGGCACAAGCCACTGCACCTCGCTTATCTCTGCATTTTTAACCTCACTGTCTTCAGGCGTTGGGCTAGGCTACTCTGCTCACAGACCTGTGTCATCTGCATCATTATTGCATGGCCCCATCCCATCTCAGCTTCTCCCCCAGAGCCACAGAGTGTAGGTACCACCGTTCTCCACCCACCCCGCTGCTGATAGTGAAGCAGAGAAGCATGGCTGTCAGCGAAATAAAAGTCAAAACATTCTGCCCTCTTTCCGGCTATTTAAAGAGTAATCAAAGAGCATGCACCAAAGCATGGAGATAGGAAATCTAAACTCTCCCTGTGCAGCGTGCCTATATTAAAAACAAATGCTCAAGATTGGGCCATGACAACAGACAGCCCCACCTCCAGTCATCCCTATGTAAACAGCTATAGCTCTAGCCTCATTGATGATGAGACTAGAGTCTGCCTGGAGATGCATTCCAAAGACTGGGCAGTGACTCCTCTCCCCACAACCAAGGATTTACATTCTGCGAACTGCAGGAAAAGTCATGGAGTTTCTCCTGACATTTTATATTTATTTGGGGGTTTGATTTTTTTATTTTTATTTATTTATTTATTTATTTTGAGATCTCACTATGTAGCCCAGACTGGCATGAAACCCGTGATTCCCTTGTCTGGCCATCTTTCTGTATTGACTAGTTTCATGTCAACTTGACATTTCAACAAGCTAGATTCATCAGAAAAGGGGGAGCCTCAACTGAGAAGATACCTCTAGAAGATCAGACAGTATGCAAGCCTGTAGGGCATTTTCTTAATTAGTGGTGGATGCGGGAGGTCCCAGTCCAATATAAGTGATGTCATCCCTGGGCTGATGGTCCTGGGTCCTATAATAAAGCAGACTAAGAAAGCCATGAGTAGCAAGTCAGTAAGCAGCACCCCTCTATAGTCTCTGCATCAGCTCCTGCCTGCGTGTTCCTGTGCTGTTTGAGTTCCTGTCCTGACTTCCTTCAATGATGGACTATGGTGTGGAAGTATAAGCCAAAAATAACCCTTTCCTCCCCAACTTGCTTTTGATATGGTTTCGTCACAGCAATAGAAATCCTAAAGACACCTTCTGATGTGATTACAGATGTAGCCCTCTCCACCCAGATTTCCTGACTTTGACTTTCTAAGTTTACCAAAGTATCAGAATAATCCCAGTGAGTAAACAAATCACCACTTGAAGAAGGAAAGGAGTAGTTTCTACGACTGAATTTCACTTGACAGGAGACAGTTCTGTGTAGTGGCATTTCATTTGTATTTTAATAAATAAAGTTTGCCTAAGGATCAGAAAAGTAAAACAGTCACACTGGCCAACCTTACAGACCAGACCACAATGACACACACCTTTAATCCTGGTAGCCACATTATCTTACCACAGAAACCAAGCGGTAGGATGCATGCCCTTAGTCCCAGAACTAGAGAGGATTATAAAATGGGAGAAGACACCTCTCTGTCTCAATCTCATTCTGAGGTTTCCTGAAGGCAGGATCACCATTTTTGGACTGAGGTCAAGGTAAGAGCCAGTGGCTAGTTGCTTTGTTTTTCTGGAATTCAGGTTGAACCCCAATACCTGTTCCTGAGTTTTTATTATTTGTGCTTCAGTTCTGAACTGAGACATCTATTTGTAGGAGAGACTCTCCTAAGTACCTACCTGAGAGAAGGTTCTGGGACTGAGGAAGTAACAGCCATGTGGCACAATCAATGGTTCAATCCATCTAGAGCATCACTGAGAAACTATTACCTCAATGGCATACAATTATTTTCAGAAAATGCATAAAAATGTGAGTTCCTGATCCCAGAGATTTGGGATACAGGTGAAACCCAAGCATAACTCCCCAAAGCTTCTGGAGAAAAATTTGGGTAAACACTGAGTGTATAGTGACTAAGAATCCAAGAAAAGAGAGATGAATTTGGGCTGAAAAAATAAAGTGGGGGTAGGACAGAGATTGGAGTCCAAAGGATGAGTTGAGTTGGTTTGTTCAGGCAGGAATAAAAAGCCATTCTAGGACATAGGACAAGAATAAGACCTTTTTGGAAGGTCTGTCCCATAGAAGAAGGGGAAGGGAAAATCCACTCTGTGTTCTAAAAAATCAAAATCAAGGAGCTTGTCTAGGGCCCACAGAGAGGAAGAAAGGAAGAGGAAGTTGGAAGAAAGCATCCTGCTGAGCAGGGGAACTCAAAGAAAGGCCAATGATGCCATCAGAGCTAGGGATCAAGCAGCTGTGGGTATGGGACAGGCGGCTGGGCTAAGTGGGACAACTCACCTCAGAGAGACAGCAGAGAAGCACAGGCAGGACAACTGGACTCAGTAGAATGTGAGTGACCCAGAGAGAATCTGTCATCAGGTCCTTCCGCTAAGCAAAACTCTGCATACATATAGGTTAGGAATGTAGATAGGTAGATAGGTAGGTAGGTAGGTAGGTAGGTAGGTAGATAGATAGATAGATAGATAGATAGATAGATAGATAGATGGATGATGGGTAGATGGATGGGTAGGTAGGTAGATGATAGATAGATAGATAGATGATGGATAGATAGATAGATAGATAGATAGATAGATAGATAGATGATGAGTAGATGGATGGGTAGATAGATAGATAGATAGATAGATAGATAGATAGATGATGAGTAGATGGATGGGTAGATAGATAGTTAGATAGATAGATAGATAGATAGATAGATAGATAGATGATGGATAGATAGATGGATAGATAGATAGATAGATAGATAGATAGATAGATAGATGATAGATAGATAGATAGATGATGGGTAGATGGATGGGTAGGTAGGTAGATAGTTAGATAGATAGATAGATAGATAGATAGATAGATAGATAGATGATGGATAGATGGATGGATAGATAGATAGATAGATGATAGATAGATAGATAGATGATGGGTAGATAGATAGATAGATAGATGATGGATAGATGGATGGATAGATAGATAGATAGATAGATAGATAGATAGATAGATAGATAGATGATGGATAGATGGATGGATAGATAGATAGATAGATAGATGATGGGTAGATAGATAGATAGATAGATGATGGATAGATGGATGGATAGATAGATAGATAGATAGATAGATAGATGATGGATAGATGGATGGATAGATAGATAGATAGATGGATGGATAGATAGATAGATAGATAGATGATAGATAGATAGATAGATAGATAGATAGATAGATAGATGATGGGTAGATAGATAGATAGATGATGGATAGATGGATGGATAGATAGATAGATAGATAGATGATGGATAGATGGATGGATAGATAGATAGATAGATAGATGATAGATAGATAGATAGATGATAGATAGATAGATAGATAGATAGATAGATAGATAGATAGATAGATAGATAGAAGACAGACTCACAAGTCAACATCTGCTTACACATGGGACACAGCTTTTTAAACAAAACAAAATTCAGGGTCTGTCTTCCTTACTTTAGAGGTGAAAGATAACAGTAATGCACTCAGAAACCTAATCCTCAACAGTGGAAGAATTATTTAACCCATGCCTTTCCCACCCAGGACCACAGCATCTTGGACGAAGCTCTCCTTGGGGGCTCTATACAGCACTGTTTTGGGGTGTTAGCAGGGCTTCCACAGCAAAGAACATGGAACATAATGGAGCCACTTTCCTCCCTGCAAGACTTCTATAAGTGGTTAAGATATTTATTCTTCTCTCATACATTACTTCCTGACCAGTTTCCATTCCCTCTATTCCTCCCAGTGCTTCCCTAACCTTTCCTCTCCCCCAGATCCACTCCTTCTCTGTTTCTCCCCCTCAAAAGAGCAGGCCTCCAAGGGATATCAACCAATACGGGTTAACAAGCTGCAAGACTAGGCACAAACCCTAAGCTGAGTAGAAGCAACCCAGTAGGAGGGAAAGAGACCCAGGTGCAGGCAAAAGAGTCAGAGACACCTCCACTCCTACTGTGGGGAATCCCACAAGAACAACAAAAATAAACCAGATAAGATGCAACAATGAATGCTTCTTGACCATGTCAGATCACAGACATGTTTCACTGAAAACCCAAGAATATTGTTCTACACAATAAACCTTGAAAAGTGTACCTCCAGACTATACAGCACAGTCTGATCCAATGGCAGGGGTTTTTCTGTTAGTTTGTTTAGGGAGGATTTTGATTTTTTTATTTAGGTAAAGTAAGAAACTAGTTGGAGTCACAGGGACATGGTTTTAAGTCCTTGGATCTCTCCTCCAAGCTAGGAGACCTTGGATAAGTTTATTAACCTCACTAAGAACCAGTTTCCTCATCTATAAGATGGGGCTAAAGTGAGACCTTACCTAACTCATATTGTGAAGTTATACAGAATAATACACATAGGCTTTAACCAACTGGCTCAGTGCATGGTATGATTTTATCATTTCAAATTCAGTTGATTCAAGGATTTGTCCATGTGCTTCATAACTACAAGTCTTTTATTTTAAGGTCCTTCATATTGATCAGTATTGTTCAAAATGGCCTCAGAAATGTTTCTCCTCAAAGTCAAGTGTAGCATATAAAAGAGTTGAATGGACTTTAAATTACACAAATGTCTTTATCTGGAAATGCCTCTTGCTAAGGCACAGGCCTTTACTTTATCAACCTGGTGGTTGTTTTTGGAAATATAAGAATGGGAAATGAATGTTAAATAAGCATCTCTTCTTGATGGTACCCATGCTGGGTCCTTTCTATTATCCCTGTAAGGACCTCCTGACTCATCTGACAGCAACAGAATGTAGAGAAGTGGCCACAGACATGCCAAGTTCAAATAGGAAGACACATAGACAAAGAGCTGTCCATTCCAGACTCAAAGGCAGGGGGCAGTGAAGAAGGTTCAGACTCTGCCAAGTAGATTCTTGGTAAGCAGAGCAAAAGATACCAAAGGCCCCTGTCCTGAGCCATTCATTTCCTGCTTCCAGCCAAAAGGGATGTGTTCACTTTAAAGGACTGCCATCACAGATTGCCACAAACCAAATGACTTGAAATAACTGATATTGTTCTCCTAGAGTTACGAAGGTTACAAGTCTGAAATGAAAGGGTCAGGGGCTATATCCACCATAACAGCACCAAGGGAAAGGTTTTCTATACCCCTTCCAGCTTCCTATGTCCCCAAGTGTTTCCTGGCTCTCTTGTAGCCCTAGCCCCTGAGGACCTCTGTGCCAAATCTCCTTGTGCCTTTCTCTCCTAAGCACATTGGACTTAGGGCTCACGCTGGATCCAGAGTGACCTTTTCCTAAATCTTTGGTTAATAACATCCACAGAGACCCATTTTCCCAGTGGCCCATGTTCACATAGTCCAAAGCCAGGACTTGTACACTTTTTCTATCCTAGTACTCGTTCAATTGCAAAGATCTAACTCCAAAGGGATTTAAAATACAGCTCTTGGGATGGTTCATTTCATGTGCCACCTGGACTGATAAATGGGTGTTGACAGAGGTTTCTATCCCACCAGGTTCCACATCTGTTTAACTCCAAATAAACACATAGAGGCTTACATTAATTATAAACTGCTTGGCCTATTAGCTCAGGCTTCTTATTAACTCTTATAACTTACATTAGCCCATAATTTTTGTCTATGTTAGCCACGTGACTTGGTACCTTTTTCAGCAAGGCAATCACATCTTGCTTCCTCTGTCTGGATGATGACTGCAGACTGAGCTTCCCTTTTTCCAGAATTCTCATGTTCTCGTTGTCCTGCCTGTACTTCTGCCTGGTCATCCCACCTATACATTCTGCCTGGCTACTGGCCAATCAGCATTTTGTTAAACAAGTACAAGAAACAAATCTTTACAGGGTAAAACAATTGTCCCACAATATATGGGTATTCAGACATTTAGTCAGTATTGTGGACATAAATTTGAGGAACCCTTGGGGATGTGATGAGGATTTGATTCAGTAGACGGAGTATACATAGCAGGTTGCCCTCCTTAATGTGGTCTGAAGAGATCAGAAAGGGAGTCCCTCCCACAAATGAAGGGGTTCCTGCTGCCTGAGTGCTTTAAGCTAGGTTTTCAATCATTTTCTTCTTCTTCAGAATTGGACTAAATGTCCATTTTTGCGGTCTTTACAATGCCAACTTTCAGGTTGGTATTCATGCCTTATATTTTCCTGATTTTCAGGATCGAGCTCCACAATTGGCTCCAGGGTATCCAGCTCGCTGACTGTAGATCTTGGGTCTCCACAGCCTTCATAACTGCCTTATAGTGTACCCCCTTCTCCTCTCTCTCTCTTTGTTTTACTATAGAGCCCCTGCTAACATTCATACCTGAATATCTGAGAAACAAGAGACTATATGTTGCCAGACAAGCATGGTCTCCAAAGCAGGACAGAGACTATGAGTTGGGAGTAGGGTTGAACACATCCTGGAGATGAAGTCAGCTAGCCAAACCAGGGCCCTAGAGAGGCAATGACAAGCACCTAAGGACAATTCCCAAAAATCTACAAAGCTTAATGCAATCAATTCTTTCCTTCTGAGGGGTACTCAGGCTAATTAAAATGTCAGGCTGCTTTGGTTTTTAATTGGGATATCAGTTTAGCTTTATTTTCTCACACAAATCATGAAATGTTGATGGAATTTATGTGATCTCTGCTAGGGAAAGGGGGAGGGATCATCCTTTAATAAATGCTGTCTTGTAAACATGAATACTTCAAAATATGGGCTCTGTTGGGGTCAATTGCATCTCTGACTATCTAACCTTTGAGTCATTAGCTCATCAGAAAATTTGCATAAATTATTTTGCAGTACAGCCCTTCCCTGAGCTACATATTAACATTAAATCCTCCATTTTTATCCAAATTCAGTATAAGAAATGTCCCCATAAAGATCATCCTAGGGATAGCTACATCACCCCACATACACCCCCATATGCAGAAGGTTCAGAGAGCATAGCAGAAGAGGGGGAAATTATTATGAAAGCCAAAGGTCAGAAAGGACTGGAGGGGAACAGAGTCTTCTGCACATGACAGAGCCATTGCAGTCATGAACCCACGGCAGCAGCTGCTCGTGGTCAAGCCAGTCAACATGGGGAGGGGCATTGACAAGGCTTCACCACTGATTGAGGAGCTGTGGATGGCTGATGGCTTTGAAGGGAGGGAAAGTCAGGTTTCTTTAAGGATGTGGCCCCAGGAAGCTAATCCAATGCATAAGTGTATGGGAAGCACAAGCTGGACTGGACAGGTTATTTTAAAAGAGGAGGGGCACACAAAGTTGAGGAAGTGGATAGAAGGGAGTGAATTCTGGAGAAGTTAGGACAAGGAGTGAGAGGGGTGAATCTGATCAAAATACAGTGAGGTGATTTGAATGGGAATGGCCCTCATTTGAAAGCTTTGTCACCAGAGTGGAACTGATTGAAAGGATTAGAAAGATTAGGAGGTGTTGACTTGTTGGAGTAGGTGTATCATTGGGGTTGGGCTTTGAGGTTTTAAAAGCCCATTCCAAGCTGTGGGGGAGGGTGTCCACCTGACTGTCTTCCTGCTGTCTGTGGATTGCAAAGCTCAAAGTTGCTGCTCCAGTGCTTTCCACCATGATGACCAGAGTAAGCCCGTGAAGCTGGAAGCAAGCCCCTAATTAAATGCTTTCTTTAGAAGAGTTGCCTTGGCCACAGTGCCTCTTCATAGCAATAGAACAGCAACAAAGACATATATTGTATAAAATTCTCAAAGAAGTAATAAAAATATTATGTTTTTTTATAAATAAAAGATTATGCCGGGCGGTGGTGGCCCACGCCTTTAATCCCAGCACTTGGGAGGCAGAGGCAGGTGGATCTCTGTGAGTTGGAGACCAGCCTGGTCTACAAGAGCTAGTTCCAGGACAGGCTCCAAAACTATAGAGAAACCCTGTCTAGAAAAATAAAAAAAAAAAAGATTATGACAAGAGCTATAGAGAGATGGTTCAGCAGTTAAGAATGCTTGATACTCTTCTAGGGGACCTAAGTTCAGTTCCCAGCATCCATGTTGGATAACTCACAAACACCTGCAACTCTAGCACCAGGGTATCTGACATCCTCTTCTAGCCTTCACAGATTCACATGTGCATACACACACACACACACACACACACACAAACACACACACACACACACACACACACAAACACACACACACACACACACAAGTGCACACACATACATAATTTTAAAATGTTTAATGTATGAAAGTCTTTTTTAGTCAGGCGGTGGTGGCACACACCTTTAATCCCAGCACTCAGGAGGCAGAGGCAGGCGGATCTCTGTGAATTCAAGGCCAGCCTGATCTACAAGAGCTAGTTCCAGAATAGCTAGAACTGTTTGTTACACAAAGAAACCTTGTCTCAAAAAACAAGCAAAAAAAGTCTTTAAAAAAACATTCTAGCCTTATATGTGAACTTGGAACTGATCTCTATGTGGTTGAGCACCTTTAAAGAAAGTTATACTTTGTAATAGAAAAGAGTTTGTCCTTCTCACCCCACAAATCAGTTTATTCCTGCAGCTGCCAAGAGCCACAGTTCCTGTTGCTCTGCCTACCAGGAAGCTCGGCATGAAATTCTGTCTGACCTGCGTCTGACACCTTTACTTTCAGTTTCTATCATCTTTATTTCTCCTGCATTTCCCTACTCGCCCCAGACTGCACAGGCCTTTTTATCTGTCTTTTCATAAAAGGAATCATTTGGGGACTTTTCTTTATTAGTCTCCAACTCAGATTTCATTTTGAGAAGAAGACAATAGAAGCATGCCTGAGACAGAGCCTAGCATAGAGCTCAGGCCTTCCTTAGTTACACCTGTCACATGGCTGCTTCCCCCAGAATGGGCTCCCCCGGCTAGCCCTGCTGAATGGCAAGTCTAACCATCTTCCCACAAGCCTCCCCAATCAAGGCACAGCAGAGCGTACACGTGGACCCATCATGTTGCTTCCCCCTGCTCCCTAGGAATCAGTATTCCCCTCCCCAGTGCACAGTCTAACGGTCATCTCTTCTTGCCTCTCCACAGACTCTGCATCCGGGCTGCTGGCTCCCTAGGTGAGTGGATGGACTGGGCCCGTGTCCCCCAATGCTGCAGATGCTGGCCATGAAAGGGGAGGAAAGGGAAGGAGCAGAGAAGAACCCGAGCCAGTGCCAACCATGCAGCCTGAGATGCATGGCTGTGAAACATGCAGCAGCCGCAGCCTCAATGATGGCAGTTACTGTGGGAGCCATGCAGCCCTGTGCCGGACGTTTTCAGACACTTGCTGATCCCCACACCAGTCCTCCACGGCAGTGCGACTCACGTTTGCGAGACGTGAAGATCTCTAACCTTGCTTTGATAAAAAGGTGTGACCTGCTCAAACAATATCTACTTACATGCAAGGGACACTTAATCTGATGTCTTTATGGGACCCTGGGGGTAGCAAATGGTACCATTAATACCAGTCAATCTGCTAGCAACAGCCACTAAAGTGCTGATGGAGCAGGCAAAAGTGGCACTACCCGTCCCAGCTATGTTTCCTCTCGGGCTGTGTTAATATGATTTTGTGAGCAAGAACATTCCTTTTAAAAGCCCCAGCTGACACACATACACACACACACACGCACACCTATCCTCTGCCTTTTCTCTGCTGGAGGCTTGGGAAATGTGAATGCCAGGGCTGAGAAAGGGAGTATTGCTCACAAGCAAGCGGAGGTGAGGAGCATAGATGTGGACCCTGATCTAGAAAGATCATCTTCATAGTAAACAGAAGGGCTATAGCATCTGCCCCTAAGTCACCCATCTCAAATCTCCCTAGACCTTTCAGGACCAGAGACCAGCCTTCCTACTCCCTCCCGGGTGTGCCTGTGGAGTGTCCCTCACAAAATGCAGGCCCTTCTGTTGTTGTTTTTGGAAAACAAATGCTTCCTTCCAAGATTCCCCCCCCCTCCCAGTTAATATCTGTGCTCAGGACTCTGAGTCCCTGGACACATCACACTGGATCTGTGCAGGTTTGAGATCTCAACTTCATGACTTCCTCCACATCTTTCTAGTCCCTCTGGACCTTACTGGGTTATGATCCAAGCCATCGCCAACCCGGAAGATGCTCAACTGATCCTAAACCGTGCCTCACGTTCCCACCACCTACAGGCCGTGACTCTCTGCTAGTGTGGCTTATTCTCATTTTAGTCACTTTTCCAAACCCAGTTTTCAAAAGAGTAGTGCTCCTCCACAGACAGCCATGTCTCATCCTCCCTAATCCACAGCCCTCCCTCACTGCAGGAAGTGGGTTTAATCTACCTCCAGTCCTGGGATCAGAGTCTCTGATTAATTTTTGCAAACACATGTATCCTACCCAGCACAAGTTATAGCCTCCTCTCTGCTTATACGACCCCCTGTGAGGCCAACTACAAGGCCCCCGAATGCTATGAATATGGAGAACAGCAGGGGCCATGTGGCTGAGCACACAGAAGGATGCCAGAACCTTCCACCTGTGCGGAGTCTGGGACCCAGAACTACCGGGTTAGGGAAAGTGTTTTTCTGGTCCCTGCACAGCCTGAAGGAGTGGTCACAGCCTCACTTAGACCCCCAACTTTCCAGGCAGAGACGTGTTCTGCAGATTGCCTACAATGTACTCAGCCTCCGATGGCTGCCTTCTGTTTGGGTAGGTGTATGCTTCCTGCTGCCCCGACCCTGTCCACAGCTCCCAAGGGCTTGGGCTGCTCTGTGGCCTCAGGGCTCTCCGAAGACTTCATACCCCAGGAGCTGCATCCATGCTGACTGAACATCAGATCAGGAAGGAAGCTGACTGGGGTATGCCAGGAATTGAGAACACTCAGAAAAATAGTTCAAGAAATGGACACAACAACAAACTCTTCCATTTCCACACCACCCATTACGAGCCAAGTTCTTAAAATCACCTGCTAAGCAATGACAGTGGGTAAGATTATGTCTGAATCATAGGCAGGGAAACAGAGGCCCTGAAGAAGAAGCAACACTCTCAAATCGGACATTAAATGAGTAGAACACCCAGGCTCCATGCCTGTTCTTGGGACTTATCCAACATAATGCCTAATGCCTTGTGCTGTCAACGTGGAAAGGGAAGAAGCCCCAAGATGAATGCTTATAAAATGGCTCATCCAGCTCAACTCATTACAAACTCAAGCCCTAACTGTACAGCACATGATGAGTTCTAAATGGCTAATGTATGGGAGCTGCAGCTCAGGACTCAGGTTTGTCACTGATGAAGAGCTATGCTACAAAGCTGGGCAAGGACGAAGCAGAGACAAGGGATAGCAAGCAAGGCTAGCAGGAGGCTGCCTGGGCATGAGGAGGCAGAGAGGGCAACAACACAAGCGGTGCGGAGAAGTGGTTGATGACGCAAAGAACAGAGAAAGAGAGAGCAAGGTGGGTGGTGGATGGAAGGTGTGAGGGAGAAGGGAGACTGGGAGGAGAGCCAAGAAAGCCAAGCGGTGTGCTGGGGATGCAGATGACGGCATACAGTTCTCCAACACTTTAGGTTCTCTGCTACAAGGCTTGCCACGATAGACTCTCCTGCCACTCAAGAATGGATACTAGAGATTTGCTCACCTTCTTCCCAAAGACCAGATAGCAGAGATGGAAACAGAGACCATGGCACAGGTAGAATGGGGTGAAAACAGTATCTGCTATTCAAATGAACCAAAGAAAAAGGACAAGAACATATTGGAGAAAGCGAAAGAGAGGTGAAGGGGGTTGGGCGAGTTAGGATCCTACCAGGAAGACTAAAAGATTGAAACATGGGTTGTATTGCTAAGAGACCAGGCAGACATTGGCTGGGAAGCGTGGCATCCCAGAACAGAGATGGCACATGGATTCGTAACAATAGGATTAGAAATAAGCAAACTAAACCAGAGGATCAAGAACACAGCCATATGGGAAAACCATCAGTGTAAGAAACTGGGCACAGTAGTACACAAATATCGTCGTAGTACTTAGGCAGTTGAGACAGGAGGCGTGCAAGACTGAGGCCAGCCTGGACTACACAGAAAGACTCTCAGTGCTCCAAATAAGTATATAAATAAAAATAAACAAATAATAAAATAATCAAACATATGACTCCTCCAAATTTATGTTTTATCAAAAAAACCTTATAGGTGATTCTCATCTCCACGTTGCTTATTATTTGATTGACATTTGTTACTCCGGTTTAATAAATCATAAGAAAAAAATGTACAGATTCTATTCTTGTTTTTGGAGAATTCCTAAAGTCTCAGACTCATGCTAGCATTAAATGCATGATTTTTGACAGGCAGGAGACCTGTCGGCAGTGAAGACTGTGCACAGCTATTATATTGTTAGCACAGTTAACAATGTAAGTTGGTGTTCATCACTCTAAGGATATTGTCAATACTGAGGATGAGATGGGGAGGCAGGGATGACAGCACCAAGAGGCAGCAGATGCAGGAGTTCTGCTCCTGACCTGGAGGTAGAAATGGTTGTTAGAGTGAGAATCAGGATCTGTGCAAAGGTAAGTCGCTACCTGTGAAACAACACCGCGTGAGGCAGAGACAGCAACAAACGGGAGGTCTTACCCATAGAGCACCACTCAGGGTTAACACAACCACCGCCTATGCAAGTACGTCAGCCCCACTCCTTTCCCTAAAATGCGTGAGGAAAAAGAACGGAAAGTTTGGGAACAAATAATTCTCTTCTCTGGGGAGCTGTTTTGCTGAATTTTGTTGTACAAAGAGACACGAGGAGAGGTGGAGAATTCACTGGGGAGATTTTTAAATTGTGCATACGCTGTTCTAATTGAAAACTACCTCCCACACCATCTACGCTGTGAGGCACCCAGCCCACACAGCACAACCTCCAGGGAATGACTTTTCCACAGCACTGGTTCCCGAGCCTCATTCCATACCAACCGAGCAAACTGCGATCTCCAGGTGAGACACTGGCACCGAGCTTGTGAAAACATCGCCTACATGGTTCCAGTCTCCTCACATGTGGAGAACCTCCTAACTTCTGGAAGAGCAAAAGCCACCACTCCGGCCACAATAGTATGCCCATAGCGTCTTTGTGCTGTTTTCTCCCCCACATCCCTGGCTTAGCACAGCGTGTGGCCTGATCCCATTGCCAGGTTCAACACAGAGAAATGCCTGATGGGTCTAGAACTTCAGGAGCAACAGAAAAAGGCGGTGCAACAGAAAAAATAAATAAAGATGAGATGTTTGGCTTTCCAGACAGCATGGAAGTCTGACAGACAGACAGGCAGACAGACAGAGGGACACCAGCTCTTCTCTGTCCCACCCACCTCCTAGCCACATAATTAGGATCCCTGGGGAGACAAGTTTGCCTTCAACTCCATGAAAGCCACATCCACATGGCCCAGTTCCCAAATCATCCGCAAGCATCCAGCCCTCAGGAGACCCCGAATCCAGGAGAAACAAGTGCATACTTTCTTGGTGGGGACTTTGATCTTCAAGAATTCTGCTTCCCTGGCCAGCACCTGCCACGGGGCGTGGATCCGGACAAAGACAGATCCCTGGCTTTTGCTCTGCAAGATACAAAGGGAAAAGAAATAGAAACACTTGTAAGAATACAGCGAAAATTCTCAGTTCCCAGCTCTAGAAGCCCAGAGTTCCTGTTCCTTCAGTTTGGGACTTTTGTCCCTTTTAAATGTCCTTTGGAGCCAATGTCACACACTCGTACCCAATGTATCTATTCTGTTCCAGATATGCTCTGGTTCCAAAGTGTCTGTGTTCCCAAAGTATAGTCCATGGAGGCTGGTGGGTTCATGGGGGAAATAAAATAATTTTATAAACAGATTTGAAAATTATACAATTATGATTTCCATAGAAACTGCACTAATGCATTAACAGTTGGTCGGTGGGGATTCAAGGCACCAACTTCTCGGCTTGTCTCCAGCCACAGGCTTTATTGCTCACTGATGAAATCTGTGCTCCTCCTCTAGGATTGTGCTGGATGCTTGTCTCAGATCACAAGTGACCACGCAAACCTAAGGGCAAGTGACAGAGACCACGGTGCTTTAAATGCCCCACTCAAAATAATATCAACCCATCAACCCTATACGTGGCCCAGCGTGAGCACAATGTGCGTCTGCATCCCAGGACAAGCAAGCACACTGCCCGTGGATATCACTCAAAGGAACAGACGTGCAGTGATGAACACGGGAGAAAGAGGCAAGTCAGCCACCTGCTTGGCCATGGTCGCCATGTCTGAAATAAATACTTGTCAGATTGTCCCAGAGATTCACCCTCATCTTTGAATAAAAGTAAATTCTAACAGATTTTGTCACCAAAGAATGAAAGAGGATGAAAACTGAGTAGTAAAACCTGGCAAAGATGCCACTGTTTGTGATACCTTTAAAATAAATTTAAAAAAAAATAGTCACAAATACTTTGTGCAGAGAGAAAATGAACATGTTGGTTGTGGATTTTTTCACCAAATGACTATTGGAAACTACATGGAACCTTTGTACCACGGTGGGAAGAAGCAGATGAGGCAGCAGATGTACCGTCTGTATTGGGATAAAGCCATTGAGGTAGATTAAGACCCAGGCTCTAGCCCTTCTCTCCAGAAATGCTGGTTGGGAACAGCTTCCATTCACTCCTGGATACCCATGCCCTAGAGGAGAGGAGGGTTTTCCTGACCAAACACACTTTTGTGAGGCAAGGAATGCGGGGTCACGCTGAGAAGACAGGAACTCCGTGTGCAGTCTGCATATGCGGGTGTCCAGTGAAATTCATTCCCCAGATTCATTTACAGGGAACTGTGCTCTATAATCTTGGTTTGGGGTAAAGATAACAGTGAAAGCCATGAACCTATAGCCTTGACGGTGACTTTCCAGTGTGCCAGGGAGACCAGCAGTCCTATGCCAGGGGCTGCTTCCCTCTTGGACTATGAAGGTGTTCACACATCTCTGAAATGAAGACAGATATTTTAGAGCTCTCATGATACAAAGGAAGAATACGTATTCTTACATGATGACTCTCTCTCACACACACACACACACACACACACACACACACACACACACACACACACACACACCTTCAATAATTCAGGTTTCCAGAACCTAACACTTCAGGAATGAAAGGTCCCCAGCGTTAAGGCAGAAGAATGAGGAATACTCCAGAAAGGCAGGTGTGATGATTGTCTCTATTTAATAGTCATGGAAACCAAGCAAGGAAGACTCAAGTGATTTATTTACCCAATGTTATGAAAAGAACTAAATATAATAAAAATAATTTTCAAAACCCAGAAGTGTTCACTCTCCTTGATGGTTTTTCTCCACTCAGTGGTGAGAGAGACAAGCATTGCTATTGACTGAAACCACCTACCAATCACTACACGATCAAATCAGAAGGCACAAAAGGAATCTAGTGACCGCCCTCTGATGGACACTCCACCCCCCCCCCCCGGCTCCCACGTGCAGCGCAGTTCTGCCACAGCTATGGGAGTGTCCTTTGGTAAGAATCTCCCAAGTTTCCACTTCCTGCCTCTGGTTGGAATAGCCAGGGTGACGAGACAGTACCATCGATCACTTGCTGCTCTTTCTAACTGTAACTTGAGCTTTTGCTCAGTGAAATTCAACAATAAGAAAAGGAACCATCTGCAAGGTGGCCTTCTGTAGCCTCAGCTCTCTTTCGTGGCCCCGGAAAAGATGTTGTCGATGAAAGGTGACAAGCGGCATCATCCCTCACGCTTAGATGAAATCAAGACATCATTAATTTTAATATCCTATGCTTTGTCTTTATTTCTGAATTGAGACAAATGTCTTTTTAACTTTATTGAGACATTGTGTCTTGGGCTCGTGCCAAATGTCCACTAAGTGGGTACAGATGTTCAAAGTTTAAGAAAGGGTTGGGGGAGCAAAGGCCAAATTCCACGGCAGTGGTGGCAGACTATTAGCTGTCCCCAGACAGCCATCCTCATTTTCTTCATTTTTCACCGAGCAGATGGTCCTCTAGGATCAAGACTATATGTCCTTTGCAGCGAGGCGTTCCCAGAA
The DNA here is from genome assembly GCF_037038515.1 of Microtus pennsylvanicus. Classification (NCBI taxonomy): domain Eukaryota; kingdom Metazoa; phylum Chordata; class Mammalia; order Rodentia; family Cricetidae; genus Microtus; species Microtus pennsylvanicus. Next base: position 22,910,279 of record NC_134586.1, read on the forward strand.
TTTGGGTAATTGCTGGCCAACATGATGAATGTGTTACGAAGCAGCTTCCAGCAACCTTCTTCAAAGACAATAGGTACCTTTGACTCTTCATCTTCTTCCCTCTCCATCTCTGTTGCCTGGATACGGCCTTATAACTAAGACCTTGAGGTCAAAGTCCAGACCAGCAATATCAAAAAATTAAAAGAGAATCTGGGTCTAGGGTTGTCCCCTGCATCTTTATGGGAAAGACAAAATGTTTGGCCATTATGATTTTAGACGCTCTGCCCATGACAGCCCAATCTTACACCAACCGAGGCAAGACTGTTTCTCACTAGGGATGCTAACTTTCTGCAGCAAAGTATTCTGCCTTTCCATTGTCTGTAAATAAAACTTGCTTGAAATGAAAGTCAAAGCTGGGATATGGTTTTGCTGAGTGAACGGCCAGTTGTCGTGATCTTTTCATGTCACAAAATGCTACCTTCCCATAAAAGAAGAGCACCCGGGCTGATGCAAGCTGATGTGAAGTGTGCCTCATTGCATCTTCTGAAGAAAAACATGAAAACCATGGGCCAACCTCTGTCTTACTAGCAAGAGGATTTAAAATTGGAGGTTAACAGACAGTAAGCTAAAACACAATAACAAAAAAGATGTTTCCTGTTCTCTGGTCCCAGGTGCTATCTGTTCTGCTCTCTTTGGAGGCAGAGTAGAAGAACAGGAGGAACTTGGAGCTTCTGATTCCAACAGACAAAGATTTGAACCTAGATTTTACAGCTGTGGGAACCCTGGCCAGTAAGTTACTTAAGCAAGTAAGCCTCGGTTTCCGAGAGAGAGAGAGAGAGAGAGAGAGAGAGAGAGAGAGAGAGAGAGAGAGAGAGAGAGAGAGAGAGAGAGAGAGAGAAATAGTTCAAAACATTAAAAATTTGGGATAAAGTATCTTCTAGTGTGTCTTGTAGAATGTTCCATGAACATCAGTTTTACCAGGCTCCACTCGTACAGCAAGCCTGCTTCTTAGCTGCAGGGACTGTATCCAGTTCTTCTTTTATATTCCTCAGGCCCTTAGCACAGCATTGCACAAAATAGTGAGTTGCCGATGAGGGAAAACTGGTTTCTGTTAGATTAAAATTGTGAATCAGAAATCCTGTTTCTGTTGGGCCTTGTACTTTAAAAATTATCTACAGGGTTTTTAAGATACCCCTTGTGCCACAAAGGAACTTATAGACTCAAGATAGACAGTATCTGCTGAATTTGAGAGAAGGGTTCGAACACACTACTTTCAGATCCTCACATGAAATTTAACATAAAGATAATACATTCCCCATCTTACCCATCCCTAAAAGATTTTATACCTAAAAGTTTTGTCTGGAGGATCTCCAAATCCAGCCAGACAGTTAGCATTAAAGTTCCTGTCAAGTGCACTGAAACACAGAATGCAGTTGTCAGCAGAGGAGAGAGACAGTGTAAGAAACCCTAGGCGATGAATCTTCCCACCAAAGGTTATCAGTCTCTTTGAACTTTTGTGAGTTAGCTCCCCAAATGTGTTCACAACTTAGCACAAAACAAAGAGCTGGATTCACAAAGTAGGCAAGAAAAACACAACTTTCCACACTGTGGGATGTGGACCCCACACTGTGTGGTATGACTGGATGTGGGGGTAGCTTGACTGAGAGCAAGAGTTATAAAAAAAAAAATGTGTTCAACAGTAAAAAGTTTCTGAATGCACAACGGCCAAAAATTAATTCAAAATTAAGCAGGTAATAAGACTGAGGTGTTTCTGGCAATATTCATCTGAGATGTACCACGGAAGTTCACCAAAGCCTTGGCTCCAAGCACATAGCGTGTACACTTTGGCCATATGTTACCATACAGTGCCAACGGGTGCTTCTGAAGTCACTTCACTGGGACTGGAGACTCCTGTTTGGCTGCTGGGTTGGTTGGTTGGCTTGATTTGGTTTGTGGGAAGAAGTGTTTTCTCTCTATATACACAATTTTCTGTTTTTACATAAACAGAATGGTTTCATCATGGAAAAACAAAGCACTTTAATATTACACTCAGCCTATAAAGAATTAAATTAGTACATCTATAGATTGAACTGTGTTAGTATGTATAATTTTAAAAATGGCTGAGTGAGCTTCATTTACAAACCATTAAATGAATTTTGACTTTGGATCAAGACAGAGTTTCCAGTAATTCTTAAAATGATCTTAAATTTACTTCTGTTATTTTATACCACATATTTATATGAAGTAAAGTTCTCAACATCAATGACTATAAAACCAAAATACTGAAAAATGTTGAAGATATTTTTCTGTGCCCTTCAGTATCAAATATGCACCTGAGATTTAATATTTTATGTAAAATGAACAATCATATTCATCTCATTAGTATGTAAAATTGCTTTTGTCTTTAATGAATGGTAAAACTAGATAGAAAGATAGATAGATAGATAGATAGATAGATAGATAGATAGATGATAGATAGATAGATAGATAGATAGATAGATAGATAGATAGATAGATGATAGATAGATAGATGATACATAGATGATAGACAGATAGATAGATCAACAGACTTTTAAAATAAATACATGAAATACATCTATTTCATATACCTGTGTATTTGAGATCACTGAGATCACATAAAATTTCTTGAGTAAAACGGGGTCACTGGTGAAGAAAGTTAAAGGAGTCCTAATCTAAGGTACCAGGCTTCCTCCTCCTCCCCTACTCTACCACACAGCCCTATTCATTGATGTCCAACTGTTCCACCCAACTTCCACCTCGAAGCTTCACCATCCAGCCATCTTCCCATCTCAGAAGTTTCTTCTGCTCAATCTTCTCACCTCTAAGTTATCCTCTCTCTCAGGCCCAGTCAACTCCTACGTGGGGCTCAGCTTGAGCACCTCTGCCCCAGGAGCTCTTCCTGTGTCCCTGGGTTACATTTGGTCTCTCGCTTTGACCTGTATAACTCACCCTTCATAGTTCCGCTCTCACCCCTGCAGTCATCACAGTGTTAAGTGCTGCCCTTCGGTCTAGAACAACAGCTTCATGAAGACAAAGAACACACCATATTGATTGTTCTTTTCTCAAAGCCACCATAGTGCCTGGCATATAGCAAATGTTCATCAAATATTTTCTTTGGTTTCAATATCCATAAATATAGACTGTTGTATTTTAGTCCTGTGACTACTCTCGAAAACAGGCAACCACAGCCCACAAAGCAATTGGTGTCCTTTGGCCAACACAGTACAAATCTAATTGTTTGGGCGATATAATTCGATTGCCCTTACATATATTTCCTGAATGTTTCTCTTATGTCAGCAACTAGTCATTCAAGCTTCCACCTGCTCTGGGGCCTTGTAAGAACCCTAGGGGGCTTTTCCATTTCTGAGAAGCTCTGGTGCCCATTGCATATGTAGATCTCCGTCCCTTCTGCTAGAAGCACTGGCAAATACCCCAGTACTCATGAAACCCAACCTAAACTGAACTTAAATTGTATATATTTGGGAGCATACTGCTTCATGGGCTAATAAGTACATTACAGCATTAAGTAGAAGAATCAGGGATAGCCTAAGAAATAAAAGAGCCTCATAATGTACAAGTTTGGGGTATGCTTACATGTCAAACCTTAGATGGTCATGATGCTATTGAACACAGCCATGCTGCTAGCTCCTGGACCCAGAAGCCTGCTATTGAAACATAAACACAGATTGCAGCAGAGAGAATCCATGTGGCCACAAAACTCTGGAGTCAGAGAGACCTCCAAAGATCCCTGACAAACATTCTCTCAGGAGCAACTGAAGACATTAAGCCCCATAGGCTGAATTGGTTGGGTTTAGATACAGCTAGGTAGGAGCAGAATCAGGGTAGAAGCTCATGTTACCTGGCACTGGGGTCTTTCCACATTACCCATCAGCTCAGGCCACCCTGAACCCTTCCCTGCAAGATATCAGTCACCCAAGGTACAAGAACAGGGTTTAAAAGTAAGGTAGACTGGCCCCCCACCCCGGCCACCTCTCTCCAGCTTCCTGGCCGCTTTTGCAGACTCCTGGTGAGAATATACAGATTGTTTATGTCTTCTTGTTGTTATCCAAAGATTGCATGTGGCTTCCCAAGACCACGTCCCCCCTCTAGAGAGACAAGAGCGAATGGGATGCAGCTCCAGCCAAACACTGGAAACTGATACTCCATGAGACTCCTTCCCCACAATCCTGCCAAACCAGCCCAGTGCTGACCCCAGAGGCCTCTGCGTACTCTGGTCCCAGGCCCTTCTGTGAGCCGAGAACATCAGCTGCAGTACATCACGACCCACGAACGGGGCTGCCAGAGGATGGGCGGGGAGAGGAACGTGGAGGCAGCGAAGGGGGACGGGGTGGGTCAGGATCTCGTAGACTCCGCTAAGATCACCAACCCAGGCGAACTGGGATCAGCAGGAACCAAAGGTCCATGGATCCACGGTGAGGATGAGAGAATCCGCAGGGACCAAATTTAGAAGTGGAATATAAACTGGGACAACTCATTTCCAACACTAGAGCAAGATCCATTTAAGACACTCTCCACACCAATTGGTGGTGGCGCACACCTTTAATCCCAGCACGGGGGGGGGGGGGGGGGGGGGCGGATCTCTGTGAGTTTGAGGCCAGTGTGGGCTACACAGCTAGTTCCAGGACTGGCTCCATAGCTACTAAGAAACCCTGTCTCAAAAGAACAAAAACAAAAACAAAATCAAACAAACAAACAAAAAAGGACACGCTCCGCAAGAGGTCCCCATCATCTAATCCTGTTCTTGCCATAACCAACTCCATTGTAGTTCTCACGAACTCCCAACCTAGCAATGGGGACCTCCCAGAGACACTATGATTGACATTAAGCAAGGGAAGAATTACATAACTAGATAAGGAAAGACAAGACCTTGCTCTCCTGTGAGTTTCTGGGTGACAACCAGGGACATCTCTCCAACTCTGACTTTTTGCAGGCATAGGTAAGGAAGGTCAGTGATCATCAAAAGCAGAAGGCAGATCCAAATGCCCACCAAACCCTGCCTCAAACCCATAAAAGACCAGCAGCATTGCCTTTGTTATGTAAAAGTCTTTACCTAGTCCCCAAATTAAGTTTGAAGGCAACCAAGGAGAGACCTAAGGATCTGAAATCTGAATCACTTTTGTTATATTTCTGGGCACCTAAAGGGGCAGGAACTCAGAAGTGACCTCAACTTGTCACAGAGTCTCCACTCTGGAGGACTTACCAGTGCGCTCCAGAGAGAAATCACTACTCAAAGCCCAGCAGAAGACAAAACGTGGAGGGACCCTGTAGGGCAGACGTCAGAGCATCTACCATACCAAGGGCTTCAACCCTGGGGACCAGATGGCAGAGCCTCTACCATACCAAGAGTTGCATTATGTTTCAGAAAGTACACATCTGGAAGAAGTGAGGGATAGTTATCATCATGTAGAAACAGCTCATGGGAAGGCTGGGAGCAAAGGCTCATGGGAGTACTAGGACCTGAGGATTGGGTCCTATCTCTGCCACTCATCAGCTACATTATTTTTGACAAGCTTCCATGGCTGAAATTAAGAGGCGATGTTTGAATAATTGTAATATAAGAATGCCATGTGACTATAAGAAAGGAAGCTAGTAAAGGCAGAAATGTAGAATTGTTAGCGATAGATACGTTCCTTATTTGGTGATTGTTTCCAAGGTGTGTGAATTTATCAGAACACAACCTATTGCATTTGAGCAGTTAGCAATATACCAGTTGTAACTCAAGAGAGCTAAGAGGAAACAATACACAAAAAGTAAAATAATGCCATAAACTCCTTATTTGTTGTAAAGATAATTTTATTAAAATGTTACATTCTTTTCTCTTAAAAAAATTAAACCAACAAAGATAGAGCCACCCAGTTTTTGACAAAGATAGCAAAAACATACGGTGGGAGAAAAAGATAGGCTACTCAACAAATAGTGCTGACGAAACTGGATATCCACCTGCAGAAGAATGAAATTAGATCCATATCTTTCACCTTGTACAAAAATCAATTCAAAGTGGATCAAAGAACTGAGTTCTAAAATCTGAGACGGACACTGACAGAGGAAGTAGAGGCACGTTCTTCAAGATGCTGGGGTGGGCAAGAGCTTCCTAAACTCCACTGCACAGGGTTATTCTGAAGAATCAACACACATCGGGGAGGGGCTACAGGCAATGGACTGCCATAGAGAAAAAGAAACTAACAGCAGAGGAAGTCTTTACCCACTGAACTTCAGATAGGAGTTAGTATCCAGAATTTGCAAAGAACTGCAAAAATTCAACATGAAGAAAACAAAACTGCCCATCAACAAATGAGCTAATAAAATGAACAGATGGGTCTCAAGAGAAGAAGTATAAGTGGTTAATAACTACCTTAAAAAAACATCAACACAAGGATGTCCATTCTCTCCATACCTCTTCAATATAGTGCTTGAAGTTCTAGCAATAGCAATAAGACAACATAAGAAGATCAAGGGGATTCGTATTGGAAAGGAAGAAGTTAAGCTTTCGTTATTTGCAGATGATTTGATAGTATACATAAGCGACCCCAAAAACTCTACCAAAGAGCTCCTACAGCTGATAAACACCTTTAGTAATGTGGCAGGATACAGGATCAACTCCAAAAAATCAGTTGCCTTCCTATACACTAAGGATAAGGAAACAGAGAGGGAAATCAGAGAAGCATCACCTTTCACGATAGCCACAAATAGTATAAAAATATCTTGGGGTAACTCTGACCAAGGAAGTGAAAGATCTATTTGACAAGAACTTTAAGTCTTTGAAGAAAGAAATTGAAAGGACACCAGAAAATGGAAGGATCTCCCTTGCTATTGGGAGGATCTACATAGTAAAAATGGCAATTCTACCAAAAGCAATCTATAGATTCAATACAATCCCCATCAAAATTCTTCACAGATCTGGAGAGGACAACAATCAACTTTATATGGAAAAACAAAAAACCCAGGATAGCCAAAAACAATCTTATACAGTAAAGGAACTTCTGGAGGCATCACCATCCCTAACTTCAAACTCTATTACAGAGCTTCAGTATCAAAAAACAGCTTAGCATTGACATAAAAACAGAGAAGTCAATCAATGGAATCGAGTAGAAGACCCAGATTTTAACCCACAAACCTATGAACACCTGATTTTCGATAAAGGAGCTAAAAGTATACAATGGAAGAAAGAAAACATCTTCAACAAACGGTGCTGGCAGAACTGGTTGTCAACCTGTAGAAGAATGAAAATAGATCCATATCTATCACCATGCACAAAACTCAAGTCCAAATGGATTAGAGACCTCAATATCAGTCCGAACACAGTGAACCTGATAGAAGAGAAAGTGGGAAGTACTCTACAACATATGGGCACAGGAGATCACTTCCTACGTATATCCCCAGCAGCACAGACATTAAGGACAACATTGAATAAATGGGACCTCCTGAGACTGAGAAGCTTCTGTAAAGCAAAGGACACTGTCACTAAGGCAAAAGGCAACCCACTGACTGGGAGAAGATCTTCACCAACCCCGCAACTGACAAAGGTCTGATCTCCAAAATATATAGAGAACTCAAGAAACTAGACCGTAAAAGGCTAATCAACCCAATTATAAAGTGGGGCACTGAGCTGAACAGAGAATTCTCAAAAGAAGAACTTCAAATGGCCAAAAGACACTTAAGGTCATGCTCAACTTCCTTAGCAATCAGGGAAATGCAAATAAAGACAACTTTAAGATACCATCTTACACCTGTCAGAATGGCTAAAATAAAAAACACCAATGATAGCATTTGCTGGAGAGGTTGTGGAGAAAGGGGTACACTCATCCATTGCTGGTGGGAATGCAAACTTGTGCAACCACTTTGGAAAGCAGTGTGGCGGTTTCTCAGGAAATTCGGGATCAACATACCCCTGGATCCAGCAATACCACTCTTGGGAATATACCCAAGAGATGCCCTATCATACAACAAAAGTATATGCTCAACTATGTTCATAGCAGCATTGTTTGTAATAGCCAGAACCTGGAAACAACCTAGATGCCCTTCAATGGAAGAATGGGTGAAGAAAGTATGGAATATATACATATTAGAGTACTACTCAGTAGTAAAAAACAAGGACTTATTGAATTTTGCATGCAAATGGATGGAAATAGAAAACACTATCCTGAGTGAAATAAGCAAGACCCAAAAAGAGGAACATGGGATGTACTCACTCATATTTGGTTTCTAGCCATAAATAAAGGACATTGAGCCTATAATTAGTGATCTTAGAGAAGCTAAATAAGAAGGAGAACCCAAAGAATAACATATAGGCATCCTCCTTCATCAGGCGAGGAAAGGAGACAGAGACCCACATTGGAGCACCGGACAGAAATCTCAAGGTCCAAATCAGGAGCAGAAGGAGAGAGAGCACGAGCAAGGAACTCAAGACCACGAGGGTTGCACCCACACACTGAGACAATGGGGATGTTCTATAGGGAACTCACCAAGGCCAGCTGGCCTGGGTCTGAAAAAGCCTGGGATAAAACTGGACTCGCTGAACATAGCGGACAATGAGGACTACTGAGAACTCAAGAACAATGGCAATGAGTTTTTGATCATACTGCATGTACTGGCTTTGTGGGCGCCTAGGCAGTTTGGATGCTCACCTTACTAGACCTGGATGGAGGTGGGTGGTCCTTGGACTTCCCACAGGGCAGGGAACCCTGATTGCTCTTTGGGCTGATGAAGGAGGGGGACTTGATTGGGGGAGGGGGAGGGAAATGGGAGGCGGTGGCGGGGAAAAGACAGAAATCTTTAATAAATAAATACATACATACATCAACATCCCTGGTCATCAAGAAAACACCATTTATATTATATAATTGTTTAATTAGATATTTTACTTTTTTCTTTTTATTGAAAATAATTGTTTCTTGTAATATATTATGGTTAGATATTCATTTTAATTAATAAATCTTCAAAAGTCAATAATAATGCCACACTAGCAAGGCTCAAATGAGATTATTGATATCAAAGTATTTTATAAACTATAAAGCATATTATATAAAATTGTTCATATAATGAGTCTTTTAAGACTAAACTTAAGAGCATGCCTAGTAGCCAGAGTGTAGAGTATTTGTTGATCCTTGAGTCACAGAGGCTTGCCTTTGACTTATGTGGGAATCCCATCATGAGGGAAACTACAACTAAACCCACCAAGGTTATGGCCATTCTATATTGTTCCACCCAAGTAAGAGTGAAAAAGAAGATGGAAGGCTTATTTGAGTAGTTTGTAAAATATTCCATAGGAATCTGGTAGCTAGAGATAGAATTCCTATCAACAGAGAGAATCCAGAAACCTTAAGCACACTAGAAGAAAGTACAGAGCCTCTTCCAAATCCAAGGAAAACCAGTAGCCTGGGCTTCAGGCACACATGACCATTCCCAAGCAGAAGCGTAAAAGTCATAGGCAAATCTTCAGGGAAAAAAAAGGAGATGCCTGATGTCTTTATCATCTGTCAACAAAAGTGTTTTTGGACAACTGACATCCAGCAAGTGGAATTAGATTTTATAGACTCCAAACAGTCAACAAAGTGGTCACCTTCCTGTCATCCCTACCAGGACTCTGGGAGCACAACACTATGATGGAAAATACATAGATAGTAGGGGACAAAGCGCTAGATACTCAAACGACAAATGACCAGTAATTTCTGGTTGGTCCATGCTAGTTCCGATTGATTCTCCTGCCTCATCCCATCTAATTTAATATTAGAATATTCTCAAAATGGTTCCAGATTGGACAATAAACTGCAAAGCCATCCTGCGGATCACCAGCAGGTGACACTAAGGTAAGCACTATCAAATATTAAGACATTGGTATACTCGTTACATTTGGGTCACTGTGCCTACTATGGCGGGGAAGATAAGATGCAGCCGTGAGATTCACAAAAGCAGGAGCACATGGCAGAGTCTGGTTGCATCCTATAGAGGAAGCAGAGGGGAAGAGGAAGAGGGTGGGTAAGGTATCACCTTCAAATAATTGTCCTGGTGACCCCCACTCTTCTTAACAGCCCCCCTTCTCCTCTCAAATCTCACATCTGTTCCATAGCATGTACCTACTCTCATGCCCTTTTCTTCGCAAACATTGAAACGTTAAAATCTAGGATCCATTTGTGAGAGAAAGCACATGGTTTTTCTGACCTCCCTTCTTTTGACCAATGTGGAAAATATCCCATTCAGAGAGAGAAGCATCTTCTGGTACTGAAAAGCTAGTCATATAACTCTGGAAGTATTCCTATCCCTAATTTCATAACAATCCAACCTTGACATGATTCTTAGGTTACGATGCTTTCCTCCCTCATCATGTACTTCTATAAAATCTTATTATCACCAACTCTCCCAAAGATGTGTCCCGGTCATCTCTTAGCCATGACTAAGGGATATCTTCACTATTTTCCTATGAGTCAACCATCCACAAATACTTCAATTCAGCAAGTATGTATCAAGTCATAATTGAATGCTCAGAACGGCTTTAAGAGTTCAGGGTATAAGAAAGAAATAAAAGCCATCGTGTTATCATCTTACATTCTTCACCTCCTTGGAAACCAGATAAATGATAGTGAATGCATAGGTCATGGGACCAGCACCAAGGCTGCGGTGAATGTTGAAAAGAGGGGTGCAGGGTAACTAGGGAATGCTCAACTATCTGTTGTCTTCCCTTTCATCCATCAAGAGCTGCCAGATTTTTCTCTAAATATCTTCTTGTATTTTGGTGTTATTATATTTCGTTTTGTGACTTTGGGTAAAGGGGTTAAATCAGCTCCCTTTAGAGGGCGGGGTTTGCCTCAGGCGAATCCATGCCAATAAAAGGTGCGTGGAGAGGCGGCTCGGCCCTTTTGTTCCTCGCTACCTGTGCTACGCTGGAACTTTGGTTCAGTAAGTTTAACAATAAACTGGTAAATATTCTCTGATATCTGCATTGCCTTTATTTTGTGTCGGAACATCTGGCGCCTCCCCCGTGGGGCTTTGCCGAGAACCGGCCCCGAATTGGAGTCTCTTGCACCCCGAGCCGCTGCAGCGGTCTCTCTGGGTGCACGCTGAAACGGCTGAGTTTCTGAGCGACTCGATTTTCCCTGCTGCTTGTTAGAGTATCAAGCAGTTAGTTTGATTCGACAGAGCCTTTTTAACAGCGCCTAAGACTCTGTTCCGAGCCGCCCCGGCCAGATTTCCCGTGCGCAACCGCCCGCCAGCGCGCGCGCTGCCTGTGTCTGCTCCCCCTCCCACCCCCACCGCCGCCAGCGCTCAGGTCACGTGACAGCGGCCTGAGAGCCCCGGCAAAAAATACTTATCAGCTTGGTGTCTGTTTCAATTTTGTTTTTGAGTCCTTTTATTTCAGATTTAGGACACGTGGATTCAACTGGGCTCTTTCGCCACCACTGGCAGGAACCAGTTATTACAGGTAAGAGAACTTTTTCTTTTCTAAATAATGTCTGACAACGTGACCTCAGCCTATTTCAATAGTTCTTTTGAATGCACCATTTGGGAGATCTTACAAGAGGTGTCTACCACACCACATATATGGATATTCCTGGGATTCTTAATTTTCCTTAGCACTATTTGGTTTGATAATAGGAAAATGATCAAATCTCTTAAGGCAGAGGTTGAACGTTTAAAAACTATTGAGAATGACAACAATCTTCTCAAGAATCAGTTTGAAGTTCTCCAGGAAGAAAACAAATCTTTGTTTAACATGACTCGGTTAACTGAGCAAAATCTAAAAAAAGTACAGGTTGATGTTAAGGAGAAATTCATTACTATGGAAGAAGGAACAGCTGAATTGGATCGTAAGTTTCAGCAGTCCCTTTCTGATGTTAAGGAGAAATTCATTACTATGGAAGAAGGAACAGCTGAATTAGATCGTAAGTTTCAGCAGTCCCTTTCTGTAGGAACTGAAACGTTAACTGAGAGAATCAAAACTGCTGAATGTGACAATCGAATTTTGTCTAAAGCGTATGACAGATTGGCGGAAAGATTGTCAATACAAGAAGGCACGGTTTATGCCATAAAAATTATGTCCAAAGATGACAAGTTATCTCTACTGGACAAATTTCATACTCTAGAATCCTCAATGAAGGCTTTAGAACATAATTCTGGGCAGGAGATTCAGACATTACAAAAAGCAATGGTGAATAGAATTGAAAAGATTGAGGAATTTCTAAATTCTGAAGAAGAAGAGCAAAGGGTAGAAAGGCAAATTTTAACTACATCTGTGGATAAATCCCTCCGGGACAATTTTCACAAAGCTCTACCTACAGCTCTACATGCCTTTCCTGTAATAACAACAGAAAAGGTGGTTGGTTCCAGAAACCCTAGGGTCATCAAGGAAGATACATGGGAGCCTGTCCGTATGAATGATCTCAAAGAAATTAAACAGGCCATCATGTCTTTTGGGATGCACTCCCCTTTTGTTAAAGAGATGCTAAAATCTTGGGCCACAACAAGCAAAGCAACCCCCTTGGACTGGCTCCAGCTGAGCTCCGCGGTCCTTGAGAGTGGACCGCACTTAAAATGGAAATGCTTATTCAGGCAAGAGGCTAGACTTTTAGAACAGCAGGAAAAGGCGAAGGGAATTGACGTTTCCCTAGATAAAATTCTAGGTGAAGGGCTCTTTTCAGACCCTCAGGAACAAGCTAATTTGGATGAAAACATACTTTCTATGTGTACTACAGCAGCCTTAAGGGCTTGGGACAGAGTACAAGACCCAGGACAGAGAATGGAATCATTTGTCACAGTTAAACAGGGTCAGAGAGAACCCTTCAGTGACTTTTTACAAAGATTAACTAAGGCTGTACAAATGGGGATACCTGACCCAGAAGCAAGACGTATAATAATTGAGTCTTTGGCTTACGAAAATGCTAATGTGGAATGCAAAAGGATCTTGAGGCCTTTAATGTTCAGATCAGCGTCCTTGGAAGAATGGGTCTTGCATACACTAGATGTTGACACATTTGACTATGGCACTGAAGCATGGGTAGAAGAAGCAATTTCCAATGGTAAAAGGAGACACCAGAATACCAAATGTTTTAATTGTGGCAAAATGGGTCATATGAAAAGGAATTGTAAACAACGGGTTTTCAGAAATAATAATAATGCGTCTTCTAGAAATAACAGGAATAGAAGGAATCAGCCTTCAGGTTTATGTAGAAGATGTGGGAAGGGCAGACATTGGACGAATGAATGCAGGTCTACAAGAGATAGACAAGGCAACCTGATACAGACGGGAAACGTGAGAGGGGGGGCCTCTCAGGCCCCCATGGCAAACATGGTTCAGACATTCCCAGTTTCTGCAGAGAACATGCCTCGTCAGGACAATTAGAAAGCCACATGCCTACTGTTACAAGCAATAGTAATCAGAAAATTAAGGCCTTATGTAGCCAATATTGCAATGAATTTATGGGGTCGTGACCTATTACAACAATGGAATACTCAAATTAACATTCCTGCTACTTCTAGAGCCCATATTTCTGAAAGGAATATTAAAAGTTATTACAAAAGGACAAAACCGGCCATTAGGGCTGTGCAGGAACAAGCAATTGATGTCCCTTCAGAAATACCAACAGCCTTGCCTCTAAAATGGTTGACTGAGAAACCAATATGGACAAAGCAATGGCCTTTAGCTGAGGAAAAGCTACAGGCTTTAGAACAGCTGGTACAAGAGCAACTAGATGCTGGACATATAGAAGAATCTACCAGCCCTTGGAATTCTCCTGTATTTGTGGTTAAGAAAAAATCAGGTAAATGGAGAATGGTGACAGATCTCAGGGCCATCAACAAGGTTATTCAACCTATGGGCCCTCTGCAATCTGGAATTCCGTTGCCCTCTTTATTACCAAAAGGATGGCCTCTCATAGTTATTGATTTGAAGGATTGTTTTTTCACTATACCTTTGCAAAAAGAAGATAGAGAAAAATTTGCCTTCACAGTGCCTACTTATAACAATTCTCAACCTTCGAGGAGGTACCACTGGACCGTCCTCCCCCAGGGTATGTTAAATAGCCCCTCCCTGTGCCAATATTTTGTGAACCAACCATTGCAAATAATACGCAAGAAATTTCCCAAATCTATTGTATACCATTACATGGACGACATATTGTTATCTGATTCAAACATAGATACCTTGAACAGGCTGTTTGAAGAAATACAGATACTGTTACCTAAATGGGGATTGCAAATTGCTCCTGAAAAGATTCAGAAGGGAGATTCTGTTAATTATTTAGGTTATAGAATAGGTTTGCAAAAAATTAAGACACAGAAGGCACAAATTCGGAGAGATCGCTTACGGACTCTTAATGACTTTCAAAGACTGTTAGGAGACATTTCCAGTTTACGACCAACTATTGGGATAACACCTGATCTAATAATTCATTTGAACAAGACCTTGGATGGTGATAAAGATTTAAACAGTCCCAGAGAATTAACAGCTGAAGCAGAAAAGGAACTGACAATGATTGAGGAGAAATTACAACAGGCACATGTGGACAGAGTGAATCCAGAGCTCGATTGTATTCTCGTCATATTACCATCGAAAATTTCTCCTACAGGAATTTTAATGCAGAGAGATGATATTATCTTGGAATGGATCTTTTTACCACATAAACCAAGTAAGAAACTGAAAACTTATGTGGAAAAGGTCTCTGAGTTAATTATAAAAGGCAAGCTGAGACTTCGTCAACTAGCAGGCATAGACCCAGCAGAAATTATAGTGCCTTTCACTGCTGATGAACTAAAGAAATTATGGGAAGATAATGAACCATGGCAAAGAGCTTGTGCTAATTTTTTGGGAGACATTAATAACAACTATCCCAAAAGCAAGCGGCTCAACTTCATAAAGAGAACTTCTTGGATCCTTCCTCGAATAGTCCGTGATGCTCCAATAACTGGAGCCCGTACATTCTATACTGATGCCAATAAATCAGGGAAGGCAGGTTACAAATCAGAAGACTTGGGTAAGGTGGAACAAAGTCCTTATGATTCTGTCCAGAAGGCAGAATTATATGCCATTCTTATGGTACTAAGAGATTTTAAAGAACCTATTAATATAGTTACTGATTCACAATATGCAGAAAGAGTTATTTTACATATTGAAACTGCTGAATTTATACCTGATGATACAGAACTAACCTCATTGTTTATCCAGGTTCAAGATTTGATCAGGAACAGGCTTTGCCCTATGTACATAACACACATCCGATCCCATACGGGTCTGCCAGGTCCTCTAGCACAAGGTAATGCAGAAATTGATCAATTATTGATTGGTAGTGTGCTTCAAGCCTCTGAATTTCATAAAAAACATCATGTTAATAGCAAAGGTTTGAAGAAAGAGTTTTCTATTACATGGCAACAAGCTAAGGAGATTGTGAAGAAATGCCCTACCTGCTCTTTCTATAACCAAACGCCACTGCCAGCAGGAGTTAATCCAAAGGGCACTCATAGAAATGAAATCTGGCAGATGGATGTGTTCCACTTTGCAGAATTTGGCAAATTGAAATATGTTCATCACACCATCGACACTTATTCAGGCTTTCAGTGGGCAACTGCTTTAAGTTCAGAAAAAGCTGATTCAGTAATCACTCATTTATTAGAAGTCATGGCTATCATGGGTATACCTACACAAATAAAGACAGATAATGGTCCTGCTTATGTCTCTAGGAAGATGAAACGGTTTTTTGATCATTACAATATCAAGCATGTTACAGGTATACCATACAATCCTACAGGTCAAGCAGTCATAGAAAGATCAAATCGAACTATAAAGGATATGTTGAACAAACAGAAAGGGGTGGAAAACACCCCTAGAAATAGGTTACATAATGCTTTGTTAACCTTGAATTTTCTCAACGCTAACGAGAAGGGAACGACGGCTGCAGAAAGACATTGGATAATGGAAAAGTCTGCTGAACTAAATCAACCAGTTTATTTCAAGGATGTACTGACCTCACAATGGAAGCCAGGAGATGTGCTGCGTTGGGGAAGGGGTTTTGCTCTTATCTCCACAGGTGAGGAAAAATTATGGATACCGTCAAAATTAATAAAGGTTCGGTTTGAGGAAGAGAAGTCACTTGGAAAAGATAAATAACAATTCATTCACAAGGATGACCGACATACAGATGGTAAGGATTACTAATAGGATGGGGGCAGGGTTCTTTTCTTATCTCCACAGGAAAATATTCATCTCCAAAGAATTTGAGGGACCCTGAATATTTAATTACTGATGGATGGAAAATAGATACGACCCATTAAACATCAACAATAAAATTCTATACGTATCGTAAGTATTGGTTTTATATATATTTATTTATATTTATATGTTTTATTGAACACTTCTTTATAAATGTGTAGAGCTGGTTTTGGAGTTGGACTATGGCTCAGTCCTTCTTCAATTCCAAGCCTGTTGATAAGAGATATTTCAAAGTTTCTGTCTCAGGTCAGGAGCCATGAAATGGGACAGAATAAGAATAATTTTATACTTGATAAACTTTCTTTGCCTTCCCTCACATCTGTGTCTTTCTTTATATGTCAGTATAAGTCCTTGTTGTTAATGTTTAAATTTCCCATAACAAGCAACATATTTTCCTACAGTAATTTTTGAAGTTTCCAGGATGAAGATGGGGCCCCACAACATCAACTCAATCTGGTTTTTATGACGTCATGAATTTTTTTTTAAGCACTAATTTTGGATCTGTTTTTTGGTACCAATTGCAAGAGACAATTTCATATGATGCACATTTTTGACGATGCTCTGGCCGGACCTTCTCGAAACACACAGAGACTAGTTATAGTCTTCTTAAGTCAAAGGTTAATTTGGGAATTTTACCATCGTTTGCTTTCACAGGGGCCCCTAAGAAGAACGTCGCCAACATGTCAGCTAGAAGCAATCTAAGAGGACGACGTCCCCTCTCCCAACAGAGTTTGCCCACAGGGTTAGGGACATCTTTTAGTGGTTGGTTTAGGGGTGAGGGGACGGGGAGATATTGTATGGAATTAGGGATATATATAAAAAAAAAAAAAAGAGGGGGATTAACTGGGTTGATGGGATGATTGGTATTTGTGACTTACTGTTTTTAGAAAATTATGTTGGTACTGTTTTTTGTATATTGATATATTGAATATTGAATGTGAGTGTTCCTACCTCTATTTTGGTATAAGAGTATGCTTATATTGTATGGATACATCTATCATATCACAATGTACATTTCTACCTCTGGTACTATTTATGTAATAACATTGTTTACATTTGATAAGTAATGACATTGTTTACAAGTGAAGATCATTGTCTTCATACATTGCACAATTGTTTATTCCCTTAGTTTTCAAATTAGATAGGTATTGAGAATTACATGTTTGTCATATTATTTTTAGGTTAATCAGGTTTTTTAGATACATAGAGATTATTTTCAGTATAGATAGTATAATCTTCAGCTTCTTTGAAGAGCTGTAGAAAATGGCCTTTAATCTAACTAGAATTCTGTGCCATCGAGACACAATTTACTCCTGGCAACACCACTCTACTCCCGAGAGAACGTTGAGCACCAAAGACACTCCACTGGGAGCTTGTCTTCCTGGCAGAACTGGCCTTTGGGTTAAGAAAAACCCATACCTCAACTACTGACTAAGATATAAACAGGATTGTCTTATCTTGCCAAGACAGGGTAGGATAATCCTAAGAAAGTTCCTTGCATTTGAGAATGGTATGTCAGTTATGTTAGGCCTTAGCCAAAGTTGGTTGACTCAACATTGCAAACGAGATTTTGGGTGATTGCCCAGGCAGTCAGTTGTCTCTGTCATTTGTTGCACATTTTGGATATCTCTTTTTTGTTAAGTAATATTTACTCCCTTCTCAGATCTTTGATGGAGTTGAAGATTATTTAATTGTAGTTACTCTTTAGCAAAACTTTTGCTCTCAATATTGTTTGTTATATTTATCATTTGTTATTATTGTTATAGTTATATTTGGTTTAGTTGTGTCTTATTTAGACAAAAGGGGGAGATAAAGGGGTTAAATCAGCTCCCTTTAGAGGGCGGGGTTTGCCTCAGGCGAATCCATGCCAATAAAAGGTGCGTGGAGAGGCAGCTCGGCCCTTTTGTTCCTCGCTACCTGTGCTACGCTGGAACTTTGGTTCAGTAAGTTTAACAATAAACTGGTAAATATTCTCTGATATCTGCATTGCCTTTATTTTGTGTCGGAACATTTGGGTTTTTGGTTCTAATTTTTAAAAATGCCATTTTGTTCACTGGTGGCTGATTGGCCGGCTGGCTAGCTGAATGGCTGGTTCTCTTTGACTGACATGTCCAGTACAGGTGAATAGCTCCAGGTATAGGTTCACTTAGTGAAAATGAGCATATTCAATCCCCTGGCCACAATTATTGGTGTATAAATATACTTTGTAACAGAACCAAAACCAGTAAGATTTGAGAACACACTGGACAAGGTTTCTGAGGAAAGTTTTCTCTTTCTGTCAGATTCCAGGGAAAGCAAGGCACCCACTTCATAGAAAGAAGGCCAGGGCCAGTCAAGGGCTCATTATATGGAAGATGAAGTAGGCTGCACAGAAAGGCTAGAGAGAAATTATCAGAAAGTTAGAGAATGTTTTGGGGGGACAGGTACCATGTCATGTAAAGCCCTGTGAGACCTCTCGGCTTGCAGGCTCCCTGGGTGTGTGAGCTTATAGATTCCCTCTGCTACTTATACCACAGAGAGCTACTTTTACCGAAGTATAGCTGAAGTTTCTTTGAATGGAGGGTCCAGAGACAGTGTTATGAGCAGTTCAGTTATTCTTTGACTACTTTATGATTGGATTTGCATATGCAAAAGGGTTGTGGATAGAATAGAAGCCATAAAGCAGGAGGAGAGAGGACACAGGAATTGGACAGCAGGTGGAGACTAGCCTATCTGAAGAGTGTCTGGGGGGCCAGAGGGCTGAGACATGGGCTGTGACGATTGTACTATCCACTGGGTTTGCTCTACATGAGATTAACAATAGTGATCTCTATGGGTCAGTTTTATACTTTCCCCCAGACTCTTTATATCATCAGTAAGATAGAGTAATGAGGGAGCCCCCTGCCAAAGGATCCTTGAGGGAATGCCTGCCTTCCTTCTCCAAGGAGATCAATTTAGGAATGTCTGCCCCTTCTCTAATGTGACCAAAACTGCAAAGATGTTCAGCATCTGTCCATCTGTTCTCAGATTTGTCTAGACTATGATTTGGTTGAATAATGGAACAAGCTTCCTGTGTGACTTGGAGTCAGGCTGTGACCTGCACCTGGTCTCAGGAGACAAGACAGGTATCTTTTCCTTCTTCAGTCGCTAATCCTTCATAACAACAGCCTTGTGGGTAGAAGCTGAGTAGTAGAAACATAAACATATAAAAACTTAAAAACCTTCTAGATATCTGGTGGAAGATATAGTCAGCGCAAGAACCATTTCTTTAAACCAATCATATTAATAATATTTCTGCTTGAGTCTTGGAGGGGCAAAACTCCCGCTATTCAGCTCCCTGTGGGCCCTTCAAGGAATTCCATGTTTGTTTTTCATGCATACCAAAAGCCCCATAACATCACTCTTAGAAATAGATGGACTTTTAATTGTCACGACGACAGTGGATTACTAACACTTACAGAATAATGACAGGGACACCTGCTACATATGCTTTGGTGTCCTGGGATGTAACACACAAGGAAAAGGTACCCTTCCTGAAATACATGATGCTCCACTAAGACCTGGTGCCCCAAGGCTAGGGAGTTCACATTGAAGACCACTGTGACACCTTGCAGATCCATCAGGCCTGGTATAACTGTAGGACCTCACAACTGTCTCATCAGTGCCCCGCCTTATCCCTTATACCAGACTCAGATATGAGTCATTAATGTGAAATTTAAATTGATTTATGAATGCAAGCCATTGAAACAGCCAACATGCAGATCTTGAATCTGATATTCCCAAATTGCTCAAGGCATTCAGGAAGAATAGGTCACTATGATGGGAAAAAAAAATCACAGAATCATTTTGAGGGTCTAGTGACCTGGAGTGCTATGGAAATAAACCATTAGCATAGAAAGTTCTAGATGTCAAGCAAGAACTAGGATATAGTAAAGAAAGAGACAGAGAAGCCCCACTGAAAACACCATTCTCCTCCTGCTTCCCTTTGACCATGAGAAGGTCACATAATTCTTCAGTATCTTAGCTTCCCTTTGGGTAAAACAGAAAAATACTAATCCAGGCATCATGGTGGCCCTGCAGAGAGCTTGTGGAGATCCTCCGTGATACAAGGAGGGTGCTTAGCAAGCTGCCTGGCACCTAACATTGCTCAACCATATGACAGCTAAGTGAATTCAGGGGTGTGTGCAATCCAGTTTCCAGCATCCTCTTTCTTTTCCCAGAAAATTCTGGCTCCTGGGGCATTTTCCCCTTATATGAGGTGAGAGCCTAGTTTGGAACATGTCCCCTCCGCACAGCCAAAAAAGGCTCTTCCACAGCCGTGACCCCTTGCACATACGCTCCAGAGCCTGCCCTGCCTGGACCCACCCACCCCTCCCCTTAACCTCCGGTCTGGAAGCGAGGGGTCATCAACCACACTAATTAAATCTGCAGATGATAACAAACTGGGCAACGCTGCAAACAGCACCAGAGAGGATGGGGAAATAAATGAGAAGGGACCTGGGGAGTTTAGAAAATATGGGACAGGAAATAACAAAATGAGATTCAATGCAGAAGAATGCAAGCCACTCCAACTGCTGGGAATAAGCAGGAGCGTGGACGGTGGACGGGAAGCTGGGGAGCGGCTGGGATGAGGAGGTCTGGAGTCTGGTGGAAAGCAGGTGGCAAATGAGAGATCAAGAGCCAGGGGTGAGGAAGAAGTGGAGGCTGAGGAGCACGGAGCAGAGAATACAGGCAGGATGCACAGTGCATAGCTGAGATCTGCCTAGACCCATCCAAGAGGGTCATTCCGCACTCTCCGAGGCTGGTTCCCAACAGCTCCTTCCAGTCTGTCCTCTGCAGGAAGCCTTTCTGAGCTCTTGGAGTGGGCGCTGCCAGCCCAATCACTCACCACTCATCTATGGTAATAGCTGGGGATAAGAGCACCCGCCCATGTCTGACTTTCTGCTCTCCAGCTCCAAGAACAAAGACTTAGCTCTGTCACTTACTGTGTTCCTCCTCGAATCCAACCTGGCACTAAGCCCAAGGTTGGAAATAAAGGCTGAGGCTGGAGAGATGCTCCAGCAGTTAGAGGGCCCAGTTTCAGTTTCCAGCACCCACAACAGCTGGCTCACAAGTGCCTGTAACTCCATTTCCCAGGGATCCGATGCCCTCTTCTGTCCTCCACAGGTGCCTACACATAATGGGGCAAATAAATTCATACACAATACAAAAACAAATTAAAAAGTAAATTCTTTTTCTTAATGTAAAAATGGAGGTTGACATAATCTGAACATTATCATAACATAACATAGAATTCTTCTCTCCAGCCCCTCATGGATCAAAAGACTATCTGTCGTCTTTATCTCTAGGCCCACGATTCTGGAACGATGCTTTGCACACACGTGGTATTCCTGAATTAACACATCCCCAAATCAGTACATGTTGTCTATTTCCTCCTCATTTAGACCATAACACCCCCCAGAGGCCATTTAGGGCTCAAGGTCAAAGGTCAAATAGCAGGAGAACTGTTGGAGAACCGACGGGGCACTTGCATATATTGCATGGCAGCCAGCGAGCCTCTGAGCACACGGGCCTTCTCAGAGACTGCGCTTATCTCCCCGAGGTACCTGATCCCATCCAACAGAAAGCATTATCATCAATAATTATAATAAAAAGTAGTCAAGAAAATAAGGCTGCCTGATGTTCAGAGGACTTAAAAGGGCTCACTGGCCTTGGGGGTGGAGAATCTAACAGCTGTCTTGGGCCGCTGCTGATGGCTCCTATGTAAGAGTAGGACTCCTTTTGTAGATACTTGAATACCATAGTTCCCAGCAATGTGTTTAAGAGTTAAACTAAGCAAAATACTAAAAACTTTCTTTAAAACTCAGACTACTTTGTTACTGCAGACAAGAAAAGTAAGCGGGGAGCCTGCAGGGCTGAATAATCCCCCAGATAGAGCCCAAAGGATGAAGATGCTCCTACAGAGAATGTTCCCTGCAGATTAGGGCCACAGTGTCCCCTTTCAAAAGGGCCAAGAAAAAGCCAGCCAGCATCATCTTCATATTTTTTCAGACACACAGTGCCAAGGGTGTTCACCTCTCCAGGCTAGAAGAGACTAAGGACAGTGTGTGTTACAGAACATGTCTGGTGCTATCCATACTTCTCATCCTTGCTGAGGAGCAACGTTCGCCCTTGGGGGCCCTGCTGACTGCTTAACCACAACACAGCAGGGCTGAGCTCCGAAGGCTCCCCCACCAAGACCCTAAAGCCTCAGCCACACAGCCTTAAGAGCAAGGCTTGCAGTCATTCTGCTAAACTCATAAAGCCTGATGAGCCAAGGGTTCCTGCCTCCAGAGGGGACCCAGGCTGAGTCGGTGCATGGGTCACAGAGACTTTCAGGAATGGCTCAGATTTCCATTTCTCCGCATCTTCTGTACCTGGGAGTCCTTTTGTTCGTCTCGTCTTCTGAAACTTAAGATCAAAGATCCTACTTGAGATGAGTATCTCCCCGCTGAGGGAAAAGTGTAACCATTTCCAACTGTCCCATAGCTGCATGAATTTGTTATTGCAGCATGCATTGTAGGTGGAAGCATGCATTTACATGGGTCAGACAGAGAAAAATGTATATTTTATTTAATAATCAACCTACCATGACTATATCCTGGTAGGTGGTGGTAAACATGTTGATCTAACAGAATAAATACACTGTTTATTCTAGTTTCATTTCTGTGGCTTTTCTAAAGGATCAAACAAAATAATAACCTCTTAAAGACTTGGTCCTGGCCCTGCTCATCACTAAGACCTCAGCATCCAAGAACTCGGTGCCCAGGACAGAACAGACAGGCAGAGCAGTTCACTGAGACAAATGGAACCAATGGAGAGTTTCAGAAAAGTCCCCAGGGTAGAAGAATCCAGGCCTCTGACACACAGCCAATGGAGGCCAGCGGTGGCCCTGAGGAAACTGAGTCTGTCCTTCCCAGAATCCTTCAGATATCTCCACATGCAGGCTCAGGAAGGCTGCATGAACGTGGTGAAGACCAAAGGGAAGAGGAAATGGGCCATAGTCTAAACTCTTTGTATTTGACCTGCATACTATAGAATCAAAGAAGCTATCAAAAAACTAGCCCCAAAGTGCCGGTCAGTGTTACCAGAACAAGAGAAATGAGACAGACAATTCATCTCCCTTTCTCCTATAGCTCCATCTCCATAGATTTACCAAACTGTTTTCATGGCTCTACCCAGGAGCCTCCAGCAGCTTTGGCCTCACTCTGAAGGTTCTGTGTTCTATGCATTCCCTTATCCAAGATCGCATTCCCTTATCCAGGGTCCAGGAGCTCACAATCAACCCAGGTCCTTTTGGTAGGAAGCTGCTTACATGACTAGGGATGATTTTTTTTCACTCTAGAACAAGGATGCTTTTTTGAGGCCTAGATCTGAAGAATGTCTGAGTTTACCTGGCTCTTCTGCGACAGGGCCTTCAGCAGCGGCACTCCTAGAACGGTGACTAGTACCTAACCATGAGGTCCCCGGAACGAAGAGACAGAAGAAATGGTGAAGGTCCAGCGCCTATCACAACTTTCTGACAATGCCAAAACCCCACTGAATTACACACACTGGATTATAAACGTAATTAGAAGAATGGACTTAAGATATTCAGATATCAAGTTTATCATTGCATACTCATAGATATGCCAAAACACCACACCATACTTCATAAAGGTGTACAGCTATTATCTGTCGATTAAACTTTGCAAGAAAAGAAATTACAACAATTTTCTTTAAAACACATGTGGCCTAAACCTCCATTTCTGAGCACAAAGAGTCTTCTCAGGAACAAGATTCCCAAATAGTCATCTACCCAGAGAAAGAAGAGGCCCACAGGCTTGAGAGGCAGCCTGGCAAGACTCAAAACCAAGACAAAGCAAATGGCTCCAGAATTTGAACTCCTTAGCTTTCTGCTTATGTGACCTTGGCAGTGACTCTGAGTTCTGGTTCTTAGATGGGAAAATTACGCCCCTCACAGAACCATTGCGAAGATTCAGTATGGAGAGGAGGGGGCACCCCGCCCCTAGGTGTGGCCTGTAGCTCAGCTTCCTGCAGTGATAGTGTAAAATTTACATTGAGAGCTTTTATTTTTTTCAGGATTAGGTAACATGGGCTGGGCAGTACTTTATCCCACTGCAAAGCTCCTATAAATGGCTGACTGTTACCTCACTGCTGGCAGCCAAGCCAGATAAAGGGGAATGAAAGAGATAAGGGGAAAGGCTGAAGTGCTCCTAGGCTCCACCAGGGGCAGGCAGGATTCCTTTTGCTTGAAAATGCCTAAGATTCTCTCTCTCTCTCTTTCTCTCTTCTTTTCTTCTTCTTCTTCTTCTTCTTCTTCTTCTTCTTCTTCTTCTTCTTCTTCTTCTTCTTCTTCTTCTTCTTCTTCTTCTTCTTCTTCTTCTTCTTCCCGCGCCCCCACCACCCCACCTTGTGTTCCCAGACTCCCAAAGTTTGACCTCATGCTGTTGTCTTTTGTTGAGCCAGCGAAGCCACTGGCTCAGGGCAACTTTGAGGCTCCAGTGCAGATGGTAGATGAACCCGAGGCTCTCTGAGAAAGCGCTGTCCTCTTTGTATCATGTGCCCCCTGCCATCTGGGTCTTCCCCTTCCCAAGGGATCTGGGCTGACGCATCCACCTCCACCGTACTCAGGATGCCCAGGGGAGAAGCTGTTCAAAGTTTGGGGAACTCAGGAGGAGTGCGTCCCACTGGTCGGGGAGGGGCTTCTTGGGAGAGTCCTTCCTGGCTGCTCTTCCACCTCTCCATCAACACGTCAGGACAAATGAGGTGTTTCTGTCAATCACTAAAGACACACAGCCTTCCAGCTGTATCCTCTTGAGCTAATGGGACTTCTTGGGAGACATTCAACACAGAAAGAAGCCCTTTGTTCAGAGGCAGTGAGCTGTTTTGAAGGAAAGGGTCTGCAGGTGGTCATAAGCCAGTGTGAGGAACTGCAGGACTCAGCGACAGCCTCAGAGCACTCCAGAGAGGCCTCCTAGACCTAATGGCACCAGTCAGAATTATAGAACAGTAACATTACTGAGCCCCACCCAATCAAGAAGGCCTGTGAAAGACCATATCTCTCCAGTGTGTACGGGAAGAGGTGGACAGAGGCTCCAGTGCTCAGTGCTTTCACACACCCATGGGTTCCTAGACTAAACAAAGTCCTTAGTACAAATGAAGATGAAGCCACAGGAGGTACCCACACACTGAGAATTTCAAGAAACTTACAGATAGGTGTGGTGGTGCACACCTTTAACACTCGGAGGCAGAGGCAGGTGGATCTCTAATTTTGAGGACAGCCTGGTCTACAGAGAGAGTTCTAAGAAAGCCAGAACTACAGAGAAACCAGGTCTTTAAAAAAAAGGAGGAGGAGGAAGAGAAAGAAGGGGTAAGATGAAGGAGGAGGAAGAAAAGATGAAGAATAAGGGGAAAAGAAAAAGAAGAGGGGGATGAGGAAGAGGAGGAGGAGGAAGAGAAGAAGAAGAAGAAGAAGAAGAAGAAGAAGAAGAAGAAGAAGAAGAAGAAGAAGAAGAAGAAGAAGAAGAAGAAGAAGAAGAAGAAGAAGAAGAAGAAGAAGCAGAAGCTGCTTACAGGTTGGAGAGCCATCCAAAATTCTATGGGAAAGATTAGAAGCCAAAGGGCTGTAGAAAAACTTAAAGAAGAGATGTTGGATCAGGTCGCAGGTCAGTGTGCAAGCTCTCACACTAGGTTATTTTGCTTGTAAGTGCCTAATGAACACGTTTTCATCTTTCTTTCTCTGGCAAGATGACAAAGTACTTGGACTTGGTTTGCCCTGTTCACTAGCTGGCTGAACTTAGATCAAATGGTCTTCCTTCCCTTTGCTCCTCTTCACTTCCACGCGAGGGGTTTGGTTAGCAGAGCTCCAAGAACTTTCCCAACTCCGAAGTTCCACATGGCTTTCACTGAGTACATGGTACTCAGCCATCCTCCTCCGGCTTTGCATCCACACAGTCTCTCTTGTCATATCCCCATCCTCTGCTTGGCCCCTGGCCTCGATCTGGGCATCCATGAAGCTGCACCCCAGCTTTCTCCACGTCCCTTATGTCTTGTCCCCTCTTGCCACATCTAACTGTTAATTCTAATTATCAACTTGGCTGGATTTAGAATCATCACAGAAATACACCCTGGATGTATTGGTGAGGAAGTTTCCAGAAAGATTTCACAGAGTAGGGAAACTCCATCCTGACTGTGAGAGGCACTCCCCAGAGGTCATGGGTCCTACACTCCACCACCAGCCACCATGCATTCACTGACTGCAGATGCAATGTCACTGGCTGCCTCGTCCTCCTCCTACCACTCCTTCCCCGCCGTGATGAGCTGTACCCTCAAGCTGTCGGCCAAAATTATTAGCCCTTCCTCCCTCAGATTGCTTTCGTCACCATGGCGCTGCTGTGAGAAAAAAACAAAAAACCTAATAGACCATGCTGAAACCCATCCCCCAGCCAGAAACATCCCATCTCCCCATACAGCTCCCCAGACCATCTTCCTCTGAGTTCTGAATGGCAGAAAGCCCCTAAGGATTTTTTGTTTTCATCTGGAACTTTCACACACTGAACCATTACCAAGGAAGGCAGTCTTTAGGCAACTTTTCTATAAAGCCTGGATGGTAACAATTTCACTCTTCACAACCACTGGTTTCTTTAAGGACTACTCAACTCTGGCATTGTAGCATTCAAAAGTATTTCTTGAGCAGTGTACATGTAAGTGGGTGTGGCTGAATCCCAATGCAATTTTTATTTCTGATCGGTGGTGAGAGCTGGGAGGTGATTCGGTGGATATGAACACTTACTGGGCAAGCACAAGAAGTTGAGTTCAGACACTCAGTACCCACATAAAAATATAAGCATGGCCATGAGCCCCTGTAACTGCAGCGCTAGGACGAGAGACGTACAGAAACAGGCAGACCCCAGAGGGCTTGCTGGCCAAGCAGCCTGGCTAAAAGTGGCAAACTCCAGGTTAAGTGAGAGACCCTGTCTAAAAGGAATGAGGTAAACAGTCATAAAGAAAGACACATGACATCTCCTCTAACCTCTGCATACATGGGTGTGTGAACCCACCCACAAGTGCACACATAATACATGCATGCATACAATACTCTCTCTCTCTCACACACACACACACACACACAGAAAGAGAGAGAGGGGGAGAGGGAGAGAGAGAGTTGACTAATACATGCATACAATACTCTCTCTCACACACACATACACACACACAGAGAGAAAGAGAGGGGAGGGAGAGGAAGAGAGAGAATTGGCTAATACATGCATAAAATACTCTCTTATGCACACACATACACACACACACACAGAGAGAGAGAGAGAGAGAGAGAGAGAGAGAGAGAGAGAGAGAGAGAGGTGGCTAGATTCACTCTGCAGGTCATAATTGACCATACCTTACCCTAGAGCCAGACTTACCAATAGACATGGCCCAGTGACCCTTCTTGCATTGCTGTGATTATGTGCAGGTCTGTTTGCTATACTGGAATGTAAGGTTCTTGACGGCTGGCTCTGCTGGCTCTGTGTCTTTTAACGCTTGAATCTCCATGGCTGTTGTGTCCCATATACAACATGCATCCAACAAATGCTTGCCCTGTTAATATCTGGTATGACAGTACATGTTTCCCATCCCATAATGTAAGGATATCATCACTAGAACAGACTAGAAAACATCAAGAGGCCAACCAGCACTGAAGATGAAGGATGGACCAGGGATGAAATTCAACCCATACCCATACCCGCCAGAGTATGCAGGGAAGGCAACTGCCCTGCTGACCTCACTATGGCTCTTGGAAGGAACTCCATCTGCTACATCAAAGGGCACATGGCCTGATCAAAAGTCTGGACCAGACATTCCATCTCCTGGATCTCTGCCTCCATTCCCTCCCACTCAAACAAGCCAGACTGATAGCACTCCTGGGACTGGGATCAACCTAAGAGGCAGACATCTGTGGGAGCTTTAATCTGAACCCACAACTGATGCCTAAAATCTACCACTAAAGCATCCATTCCACTGTGCAGTCCAAAAGAGCGTGTAAACATCAAGCCTGTGCATTCTCCTGATGCTCCTGAGATCGAGTGGGATGAGAAATTAGGGTTAGCACAAAATCTTTGTCGTAAGTAGCATCACAAGACCATCATGGAAAGCTGATGTGACCTAGGCAGAATCTGGAACAACAGAGAAGAACCCACTTCCTTCCTCACTACACACACACACACACACACACACACACACACACACACCCCACAAATATCAAAGCCACTGGTGAGGAAGGAACCAAGCTCAAGTCCATATGCAATAGAAACATGGGAGAAAAGCCAGGCATGGGGTGCACACTTTTAATCCCAAGTGCTTCGGGAGGCAGAGCCAGGCGGATTTCTGAGTTCGAGGCTAGCCTGATCTACAGAATGAGTTCCAGGACAGCCGGGACTACACAGAGAAATCCTGCCTCAAAAAACAAAACAAAACAAACAAAAAGAAAAAAGAAAATAAAAATGGAGAAGTAACTTAGGTGTCTGATGAGAGAAGCCAGGAAGGAAGGTGAGTGAAGAGCGATAATACCTGACTTCGAATAGCATCCAGGGACAGGGTTTAGACTCGTTCCACATGGCACCTCAGGGCAGGTACAGAGACAGCTGAGAAAGAGTAAGTGTCCCCAAGGCCCACAGTAATGTTCTAAAGTATGAATAGAGTCTTAAAGTATTTTTAAGTTTGTGCTAGTTCTTTGAGAACTCACACAAAGCGGTTCAATTGTATTTGCTCCCCTCCCCTAATTCTTCCCAGATCCATTCTCCTTTTCCTTTCCACCAAACTTTGTGCCTTTAAAAAAATTTCTTAAGCCCACCAAACACACCTCAAAGATAATAAAGTACTAGTTGTATTATTACACCTGCCTTTATCAATTCTCATTTTAAAAAATCCAAATGATTATGGTAGGGTATTGACTATGTCCCTCCAAAAGCTCGTGCTAATCAGAATCTTGGATATACATTCACTTGGAGGGATCTTTGCACGTACAAACAGCTGTAATAGATGTGTGCTTGCACAGTCTTGGGGTAGCCCTAACCCGTAGCATCCACAGAAACACACACACACAGAGACACACACATCAAGTCATCGAGAGAGAAGACAGCAATGTGAAAACAGGGCAAAGGTGGGGGTGAGGAAGCACAAGGCAAGAAATGGCAAAGTCTGCCCACAAAATCTAGGAAAGAGTCATGGATAATTCTTCCTCAGAGCTTCCAAAGCTAGAGAACCAGACTGAATAAATGAAAAAGAGAAAGAAGGTTGAGCACAGATGTTCATCACCCTCTGTATCAGCTTGTTCTGGATTCCTAGTCACCAGAGTTAGAACAAATGTCAGTGATTTTGCTGAAGACTCAAGGTGTTGACACGGTTGGTAACTTAGAACTATTAGGCCGCGTGTTTCAAGACAAAACGGGCCCATGTGCTGTTAGAAAGAATGACAAAGATATGACAAAGATGACTTCCTGGATTCAGATGCCCAGCTGAATCTTCACCCTGTATGATGCTGGGCAAGTTAGTTAGCTCTTCTATGTCTCAGTTGCCCTTTTTACAAAATGGTGAAAGTATTGACCATACAAGGTCATTGTTCAAATCACTGGCTGAGCACTAAGGGTCCCTCTCAAGAAACATACCATTGACATCTCTATGAATATAAATCATTCCTGTCGGCTGTGGTGGTTAATACTGACTGTTGGCTTAATGGGAAACAAAAGTCAGAGTGGAATCAAATCACTGGGCAAGTCTGGGAATGATGATGTAGGTTAGGTTCATTGAGGCAGGAAGACACACCCTTCATGTGGCAGTCCAATTCCGTGAGCTAGAGTCCCAGACTGAGTAAATAAAACAGTGAAGTGGTTTGAGCATGGATGCTCATCTCACTCTGCATCCTGACTGTGGATGCAATGTGACCTTAAGCTCTCACCACCATGACAGCTTCCATGATGGACTATGCTCTCAAACAACAAGCAGAAATAAGCCCTTTCCCCCATAAGTTGCCTTTGTCAAGTGTTTTATCACATACAAGAAAAGCAACAAACATGCAGTTAAAACAGACAAAGAGTTCTGACTCTGCACTTTAGTACAATTATGACCACGGTGGTGACCAATGACTGAGTCTCTCTATGAAGTCAAGAGCCATGTACTAACCACATTGTGTTCAATGTGTTTACTAACTGTGACTGCAGTGCTGGAAGGGCAATAACGTAACCCTCAGTTGTAAAGGGTGAAACTGAGCCCAGAGAGGTTGGATAATAATAATAATCACTCAGTACAAAGAGATATCATCGATATTTGATACCCAGGTCTTAATACCATCCTGTAACACTCATGCTTCCCATTGTATAGAAACAAATTCTGTTCCCCGGTGTATTTCCATTCTTCGCAACATCCCTAGGTCATAATAAACATGGTATACACTGTTTATGAATTGATTCACTAGTCACACTAGGATTCACCCTTCAAAAGTTCCCAGTAGACAAGTAGACCTGAGAGCAGTGATTGCATCTGCAGAGCACAATGAAGTGAGAGGAAGAAGCCTAAGGAGTCAACAGACTTCAGAGAAGGAAAACGCTAAGAACATAGAACACATCAGAGAAGAACATAGACAAGGGTATGAAGGCAAAAAGCCTCCAGACAAAGGGGAGCCAAAGGTGCGTGTCTGGTGGCAGGTCAAGGAATGGAGAAAATGCTGGAAAGAGTAAAAATGTGGATCAGACACTCATTGCGAAAGTGTGGAGCAGCAAGCTTCAGGAGTGGGAACTTGCTCTTTGGCGTTCAGAGCCATTGAAATATTTCATGTAAAGGAGCAGTATGCTCAAATTTGCATCTAGAAGGTCCACTCTGGTTCAACACTGTAGGCAGAGACTGTCCTTTCATTTCCCAACTGCGCAGACCCAAATAATCACACAGAAACTGTATTAATTACAACATTGCTTGGTCAATAGCTTAGGCATCTTTATAGCTAGCTCTTACATCTTAAATTAACCCATTTTTATTAATCTGCATATTGTCACTAGTCTGTGGCGTACCTGTGCTGGCATGTTACTCCTTTGGCAGCTACATGGTGTCTCTCTGACTCTGCCTACTCTCTCTATATATATCTCTGTTCAGATTTCCCACCTGGCTCTATCCTGCCCTGCCATAGGCCAAAGCAGCTTTAGTCATCAACCAATAAAGCAACTCATATACAGAAGGACATCCCACACCACAACACTAAAAGGCCCTGCGGCGCATTGCAGTAATGAAAAAGGAGATGGTAAGTGCTGGAATTAGAAGGCAGCAATAGGGAAAGCGAGGTGTGGATAGACGTGAGAAATGAGACTGACATGGTCTGAGAAGTGATAGAGAAATCTAGGGGGGCTTCCAGACGCTAATACAGACAAGGAGAGTGGCTGGGACAATGAAGACAGGGAGCCGGCATGACAAAAAGAGAGATAAAGAACTTAAAGACAGGACCGAATTCTTGCTATTTTAGGGGAAAGTAAGTGGAAAGGAACACATGAAGGACATCCACAGAGAGAGGGAAAATTTGGGGGGAAATCAGGTCAGGCCCTAAAATCCAGAGGAAGAGAAAATAACAAAAAAGACTGAACAAGTGGTCTCCATGTCAAATAAACCAAAGACTGAAACAGTTGTGTATTTCAGGAATAGAAATATGAGAAGAAATTAAATCGTGAGGGGGAAACTACCATGGTTCCTAGAATTTAATTGGTTCTTGACAATGATGGGTAGATGGATGGATGAGCAGACAAACAGATAGATGGACAGATGGATGGGAGTATTTTCACATTGACTACCCACTGTCTACACCCTGGATTGAATTTGTGATGGCTCTCTCCAGAGCTAGAGAGAAGGACCAAGGTAACACAGAGCATCCTTTCCAGGTTTAGTTGTATAGTATTCCAGAGATCTTCAGAAACATAAATGTTCACAAAAGAGGAAAGGAAAAAGAAAACCTAGTAACTTTCCTACCCAGAAGATTCTTCCAAAGGTCCACCCATCTACCCCAGATTCTGGCAGAAATGTCAGAGGCAATTTTCAACACACACCATCTTTTCGAGAGAAACCTGAGCAAGCCTGCACCTCAATCAGACTTCTTCAGGGAAGAGAAGAGTGCATGTGTCTAACCCTACAGCTTCTTGCTGTCTGGCAAGGGATATGGAAAAACCTGTCATCTGCATAGCTGCTGCCCCTGGAGCCAACAACCCAGCCCCAGGCCAAGTCTCTGGGAAATGCATCAGATCAAACTCAATGATCAATAATAAAATCAACAGCATTCTCCAAGCCAAAGGGGTGGGAATTCAGAGGGGGCAATCCAGTCATTCCTCCTGGGGCTATACAACACATTCATTCCCTGAAGTTAGTAGGCTTCCACTTCCCTAGATACAAACCCAGGGTCACAGGAGTACAACTTTTATAAATCAGAAACAAGGTCAGTGTCAGGAAAGTAATTATACCAAAGTGGCTACTTGGGCCCCTAAACTCCTCCCTTCTTCTGCCTCTAACAGGAAAAAAAAATCTAAACCCTTTGTAAGAGTTTACCAATCAAACCAGAAAATCTATCAGTCATACAGTTCAGCTAGAAGAATGTTGCTTTGCTAAACAACGCGCTTGGAACACTCTCCGTCTCCTTGTTCCAGGCTGGAGAATGAAGCTATAGAAATAAATTAACAAGTTCAATAATGTTCATCTTGGGCTGACCTACTGGCAGATAGAAACTTCCTGCCTGGACCAGAGCTGAATTAACCATTTCCGGCAATGTTTGGAGGGTAGGAGAGAATGCAGTGTGCAAACAACTATTGAAGGAGAAATGGAAGACGCATGGTGCTGAGAACAAAGGAAGAACCTTTTCTTAAGGATCTTTAAGAAGGGGGTGGGAACAGCCAAACCCACTAGGCTTGTGTTTTTAGTCTTTCTGAGCTCTATTAGTTAGTCACAGCAGTCCATGGCCCTCTTCTGCCACCTGAAAACAACAACAGCAAAGCCCCTCTTTCAACACCAGCCACATCAGGAACACTGGAGGCCAGAGCCCAGGCTTGAACTTTATGTTACAAATGGGGAACTGAAGTCGGGAGTGATTTTCCTAGGACCAAACTCACTTCCTCGAACCAGAGAAGCTTCTGGTCTGCTCTGTCCTCTCCGTTTCTTAAGAACCTTGGATCCTGACAGTAGCTGTAAATTAAAACGCTGGACCGGCATTTCCCAGAGGCAGAGCAAAGGGACGGTGCCAGCTACGGGTCCTGACCCACTGGCTGGACAGAGGACATTCGCAGCTTGGTCAGACATCAGACAGACGAGCGACTGCGGAACTAGAATCGTGTGACGAATCTTCTTTCTCAAAGCTTGGAAAGGAAGATCAAAGGCGGGTGAGGCATTAGCTGGGTGGTCTGAGACAGCGGGAGGGGGGCATCAAGGTGGGGGGACACAAAGGATGCAGAGAAGACACAGAGGGTCACCCACATCCCATAACAGGGCCGGCTTTGTCTTCCCGACTCAAAGTCCACAGCACAGAAAGCAGAGAGACTTGGGTCAAAATGCAGCCATGAGGGATAGGCTAGGCCCACAGAGCCACACAATCAGGAGAGAGATACTGGGCAGGATGTTAAGTTGGGAGCATAACTCTAGCCCCTAGCATCCATCCCAGCCCCCTGGACTGGGAGTTGCATTAGTCTGGACTCCAAATCCCAGCATGTCCCCTCCCTGGGGGAGGGTCAGGACCACTCCCACAGAGTATTTAAGTGGGATCCCAGAGGAGGAACACATAGTTCCAGGTTTGCATGTGCTCCCCGATTTCCCATCTCCCCGCCATGCGCTCAGCCACCCAAGAGCACCATATTTAATAAAACGATGGGCATTTTATTTTGGCTGATCTGACCTAATTGGATTTCTTTGTGCCAGTGGAGCCGCCCTTCTTAGGATTGTTTTCCTAACACAGGAGAGAGACGGTGATGAGGTAGGAGGAGAGAGAGGAGACCAAAGGAAATCGCCCTGAGGACAGAAACGGCTGCGTGCTGTTCTCACTACCGAGTTTTAGCCACGTACCAAGTGCCCTACTGGAAATCTCTAGTGCCACGAAACACACATTTGTGTCATCTAGAGTTCCACGGGTGGCTCCAGTTTCTCTTCCCAAGTTGGTTCCTCCCAGGATGCTGACAGCAGATCAATTAAACATCTGGGCCTCAGAGGAGGACTCCACACTGTCAAAACTGAGGTCCATCCACTAGAAAAGCCCTGGACAGGAAGACCTGCTCTATCTACCCCAGAATCTTCAGAACCACACCTGGAGATGCTGTGGCCCCTGTGTTTACTTGCACATTTGCAACCATTCTGATCAAGCCACGGGGATTCCTTTGTTGTCTGTTTAATCTGAATCCCTATCCTCCCCTGGATTCTCTGTCAATCCCTTCTGCCCTCAAGCACTTCCGCAGACTTTTGCATGGGGATGTGTGTGATGGCCACTCAGCTGTCCAGGCTTCTAGATGTTCTTCAAGCTTAGAGAGTAGGTCCCGTGGTGAATGTGTGGAAGGAACCTGAAGCAATGGGCCCAGGTATTCGGGTCCCTGTTCCTGCAGTGCCTTGGACCAGGGCTTAGCTGTAGTATGGTTTGGACTAGTAGGCCTTCAGCAGCTTCTGCTTCATAGGTGGCATTATTGAAAGGCATTATGGACCCTTAGAACTCTGGGCTTAGTGAGGAGGTCACTGAGGACATGCCTTTGGAGGCAGTTGTGGAATGTAGTCTCTGTCTTTCTTTTTCTCTTTGTTCTCTGGCTGGTCAAGTCAGTGATTTGCTCTGCCACAAACTCCTGCCACGTGTTCTGTTTGCCACAAACCTGAAGCCAAGAGGGATCAGCTGATCATGAGCTGGATCCACTAAACTCTGGGTCAAAAATAGACCTTTTTTTCTTTTTAAGTTAAGTACATTTGGTATTTAAATATAGTATTGAAACTTGACATGAGCAAACACATCACCTTCCTGCATCTTGGATTCTTCACGTATAAAATGAGACTCATGGACCAGTATGGTGCCTGGGGCCTATCATCTCAGCCCTTGGAAGGCAGAGGCAGAAAGAATATTATAAGCTTATGTCCAGCCTGGGCTATTTATCTAGGCAAGCCAGAGATAAATAGCAAAACACCATGTCAACAGTGAAAGACCCTACAGACCCCCTCCTCAAAACCCACAGCTAGCATGCTCCCCGGGGAACGTCCTGTTTGCTTTAAAAAAACTCTCCGGATCAGCAGCCAGCCTGCTCCCGTAAGAACATCCCATGTGCCTGAGAGAGCAGGAGATAGAGATAGGAAGACTGCAAGGCAAGATGTCAATAAGATAGGACATCAACAAAGCAGGTTAGCCATAAGATAGGAACAGGATGCGAGGCTGAGAGAGGAAACCATTCATGCCCCTGCCTCATTCCGATAACAATGCTTTTGCTTCTGTAAGCTTGCTTTTTGCTGACACCCTTGCTGAGAGAGGAAACCATTCATGCCCCCGCCTCATTCCGGTCAACCGATAACCACGCTTTTGCTTCTGTAAACTTGCTTTTTGCTCTTCCCTATAAAAAGACCTCCCCCCAGTCTGCAGGCGCACAAGTCCTCCGAAAGACTTGCTGCCTGCAGGTACCTGTGTTTACTCAATAAACCTCTTGCTAATCGCATCCTGTGGCCTGGTCTTGGAGTGTCCTGGTTCTGGGGTCTTCATCAGAGAGGAAAGGTCCTCTCTGAGGGTCTTTCAAATAGTAAGTAAATAAATACAGTTAAGCTTGGATGAGATAACTAGTCATATCCACCACTTCAGCTCTGACACAAGTAAGTAGCACTTTTATTTGTAATCAATCCTAATGGTGCCTAGCTATGACTGACTGAGCACCAAGCACCATGTGGCAAATACTTTTCTAGGTCTTTTTCCATACCACTTAATTCTAGCACCTGCTCCATTGCAGCATATGAAAAATCTCCATTTTGCAAGTAAACCAGGGCACAGGATGGAGATGTAACTCTGTGGCATATGTAAGCTGGAGCTCCTTCTCTGGTGCCACGAGAAAACAAGAAATAAATGAAGAAGGGAAAGGGGGCACACAGGGGATGGAATAGAGAAAAGAAAGAAAGAAACCAAGACATGGGAACGTTTACCATGTGTCCTAAGGTGATGTGGATAGGGAAGAGCAGGTATGGGAACCACAGGTCACCATCTGTAAACTCAACTTCATACTGGGTCGCATGGCAGCTAACAGTAAATAAAAGAAGAGCATCTTGAAACTTGGCTCTCGGCAGTCAAGGGACAACACAATACAACTAGCAATCAATGGAGGGGGTGCTTCTAGCGCATTCATATGAACCCTACAAAATTCATGAAAGTAGAGGGTGAAATTACAAGCTTCTACACAGAGCGCAGGGGCAGCTCAGTTTCAAAGGGTGTTATCCTCACCCTATTACTTGACTGGTCTCAAATGGGAGCCACTGTGAAGGCCAAGTGCAGGCTTAAGCCTGCTCTTTGTCTCTTCCCTGACACTTCTTCTTGCTGTGACCACTGTAGACAGTCCCTGATGAAGAGCATGGTCTGGCCACAAGGAAGTCTGAAGGCAATGTCAGACCACTAAAGTCCAGAGGAGCCACCCTTCCTTCCTTCCTTCCTTCCTTCCTTCCTTCCTTCCTTCCTTCTTTCCTTCCTTCCTTCCTTCCCTCCCTCCCTCCCTCCCTCCCCCCTCCTTCCTTCCTTTCTTCCTTCCTTCCTACCTTTTCATATAATATATTCTGACCATGATTATCCCTCCCTCACCTCCTCCCAGATCTTTCTCATCTCCTGACCCATCCAACTCCAAGTCTTCTCTTTTTCCCTAGAAAACAAATAGGGAAGAAGAAGGAGGAGGAGGAGGAGGAGGAAAACGGACAAAGAAACGCACACACACACACACAAAGCAAAGGGAACATGTATATATTCAGAGATACACATGGGCATGCATATATGCAAAAAATCACAAAAACACAAAATCAGAAAGCATAATAGATACAAGTAAGGTAACAAATGCCCAAACCAAACATTAAGAGACAAGACATCTCCAAAAATCCGGTTGAGTTTGTGTTGGCCATCTACCGCTGGGTGGGGACCCTCCCTTAAGTATACTAAGAGTATCCAGGGAGGCTCCTCGGAGAAGATTAACTTTTCCTTTGTGAGCAGTCATCCACTGGAGATAGCTTCTGGACTACTTTGGAAAGCCACACTTTCTACACCTTTCAGAGGTACTGAGTCCACAATGGTATCTCAGACACTGGGAAACAAAGGAATATAGCTAGCACCCAAGCAAAAGTGCCCCTCCTGCTGAGGTCTGTACAGCGTGCAGCCGGAGAAAACCCTGGTCCTAAGGACTTTCCCTCCAGCATAAGCCCCAGGGCAGCATGCTGAGCCTTCAGAAGGTTCCAGACCGTGTGGGCAGAAAACAAACCACACAAAAGCAAAAGAAAGTCAAAAGACAGAGCCACAAACCCATTCTTCACAGCAAGGAGAGAAAGGATGAACCCAGCCCTGAAGCAGGATTGCTACTCAGAGTGCCCAGGGGACCCAAAAGCACACATATTACTTCCCACTTGCCAGCCACCCAATGTGGGTTGAGCAATCTGCTTCCGATTTGCTGCAGCCATCCCCAGCCTGATCTCAACAAGAAGCTCCACATTCTTCTGCTACTATTTCATCTCCCTCTGGTCCGGCCTGACCTGGCCTCATGTCAAATTAATATTCCTATTCCCTGGAAGCCAGACAAACCATCTTTTAGTGCCGTTAACCTCTCCAGTTGCCCCCAGCTGCCTGGAAGCTTACAGAGCCAGTGGCAGCCACCACCCCTTCCCCACCCTGGGGCCCGGAAATGTAAACACTCAGGGTGGCCTGACTCACAGGGAAACTCAGTAGGAAGGAGTGAGACTTTACAAGGTGTCAGAGATTTCGTAGCTTACGGGCCAGGGTGTCTAGGGTTTGCAGAAGGAGAGCCACTGACTTCCATTGTCATGAAAACGTGACCCAGGTTAGGTCTGCTGTTCTGGCTTCCTGGCTGACATTCAAGGCTGGGCAAAAAGAAGTGCCTGAAAGAATTCAAACCGAAAATGATAATAGCTGATAGTGAATGAGCAATTTACTGTATGTCAGACAGTGCACTAGAGCCTTTTAGAGTTGTATCTCTAAAGCATTCAATTCCTCAGGGAACACAACAAGAGGACACCATTCTTTGCCCTCCGCTTTACAGATGAAAGCAGCCCATGCCCAGACTGTCCCTCTAGCCCGGAGTCTGAGCCTCTAAGGACTGAACAGCACAAACCACAATGCCCTGAGTTCTACAGATGGCCCCTTAGCACCGTGCCATCTTCCTGGCCCATGATGGGGATGACTTTGAGGACTGAACACGGCTAGAGTTAGGACCGTGAAGAGAGCATATCCACGCCTCCAACTGGACTGCATCACCTGACTACATCCCTACCTACTCAAGAAACGGAACATTAGTCGTCCAGGCTAAGCCTGGTCAAAGACAAAGCATGTTTCACCTTCTGTGTCTTTCTGAGCTCTGTGCCACCCTTGTTCTAGGAGAGGGGCTGATGAGAAAACTGCTCCAGGGGAATCAGAAATGGGTCAAGAAGAGTCTAACAGCATCTTCAGTGCCCGCATTGTTGGAAAAGAGGTCCTGGACAGTCTCTCTCAGGCCCTACCCAGCATGCAGATCTAAGCCGCCCTAACCCTCCTGACCACAGAAGAAAAGCAGACCCTCAGACAGATCCATTGCCCACTCATGTGCGGAGCGGCATTATCACAGCAGCCAAAACGTGGAGGCAACGCAAGCGTTCACAATGGACGAGTAGATAAACAAAATGTAGTGCAGACATACTGTGGGGTTGTCCAGCCACAGAACTGAAGGAAATCCAGCCATGCGCAGCAACATCAGTCCACCCTGAGGGCACATGCTAAGTCACGGAAGGATAAACACTGGTGATTTGCTCATATGACAGTCAAAATCACAGAAGCAAAGAATACAATGTGGTTACCAGGGGTTCGGGATGGGGACAGACACAGGAAGAGTGGGTTTACGTGTAATGCTTCAGTTCTTTGGGGGGAGTAAGATTTAGTAATCCACTGTACAACATATGCCAATAGTTAATGCGGCATTACACAGCAGCGTGTAAAGACAGTGGATCTCATGCTGAGTGATCTCACACCAAAGCCAAGTGTTAAAGGAGGTGTCCAGTATGTCGGCTACATCACTGATACCCTACGTGTCCCCAGTCACCTTGTCGTACACATTAAAGTTTTCCTTTTCTTTGTGAACCAGTTATACCCCAAATAAAGTTGTTTCTCCAAAAGCAAATTCCGGCAGAAGAGAAAGCTGTCGGAGGAGAGAAATGGGGTCAGCTGGTGGGGATGGATGGGTACTAGGAAAGGGAGATGAAGAAGGACAGAGTACAATGGCATAGACGTATGAAAACATCATGATGAAAGCCATCACTTTGTATGAAAACTGAGGATAAAATAAAATTTGGACCCATGCTATAATATAAATGACCTTTGAAGACATTACGCTAAGTGAAAAAGAGGGTATACGAAGAAACAGTATCGCTTCTGTGAGTTCCCTAGAGAAGGGAAAGAAAGAAGAAGAATTCCTGTGGAAGGAAGGGTTAGTACTGAGTGGAGACAGAGTTTTAGAAGAAGTGGTGTCTTACTTCAGTGGGGATGCTCTCATTGCCCCTCAATTATACATTTCAAGTGGCTAAGATAGTCAATGCTATGTATATGTCACTATAGTTTTAGTTTTTAGTTCATACATTTATATTTTTGAGACAGGGTCTTGCTATGTTGTCCATGAGTGCTGAGGACACAGGTCTGTACCACCACACCTGCCTTAGGTTAGAAAAAGTTTATATGGTTATAAAAGATGTTTATAATAAACACTGTGTCTCTTGGATAGGATAACAGCTAAAACTTAAGTCTTTTATATTTTAAAAAAAATTAAGCAGAAAGGCGTCAGAAATCAGTAAAATCTACAGTGAGTAGACTGGCCTGAACCCAATAAAATGGGTAGACAGATTTTGCTGTAATACATATGAGTGAAAATTAAATCTTCCAGCATTGAATTATTTAAAGAAGTAACCCTGCCCGGCCTGGTAGCACCTTCAGTAAAAATGTATGATTAGAGATCACTCACAAAGAAGCCTGAGACCGACCTGAGGAGCCATAGCTTCGCCCTAGGGAGCTGGTCCCCTTCCATGACCCCAAGTTGAACCGAGCCAACATCTCTAATTTCTATAATCATGACAGCACGATTTCAGGGTGATGAGGAACCCAGAGAGGTCAAATCTGTAGACATAGAAAGCAGATACCTGAACCTATGCTGAGCCCAATGAATACCTTTTCATGCCCCCTAAAACATGTCTGGAGAGCCAGCAGGCCATCCAAAAGTCATGCTAATGCCACCATCTTCTGGACATGTGTCACATGAAAAGCCATGTGTGGGAAGTCGTGTGGTGTGTGCTCAGACTGTCCGTTAGTTCACTCTTGCTTAGGAAATCACTCTCCCTCTGTGCCTCTTCCTACCTGCTTCTTTATTCCAAACTGCCTCAACTCTAATAAATAAATAAATAAATGAAAAAGATGACCTGGTTCAGTGACATAAGAAGTCACATTCTAGAAAGAGACTAGCCCAAACATGGTGAAGGAATTAAAAAATACCAAGCCCACCATTTTGAGGCAATCTGTATTAAACACTAAATACTGACTAAGGTGGATTTTGGTCAGGACCACTCCACGGAATTTCCCAGCTGAGTGATTCTGAAACACCTGTTGTCAGGGCTTTTACGACAAAACCCAGCATACCTTCCCGTGCGATTTTGTACCTTCCCATGCGATTTTGTTGTTGTTTTCAAGAAGGACCACTCCCCGCATCCAGGAAGGTCCCTGGTCCTTAGGCATGTGGGGCTTACAGATTTTACTTAGGGTGTAACATTGGCTGGACAAGACCAAAACTCCAACTGTAAATCAACAGTTAGCCTGGTTCCTAGGTAGTGAGGATATAAAACTTTAAAAGTCAGTGTTTGAGAAGTAAATACTTTCTCAAAGCAAGTTATTCACTTTTTAATTCTTCGTACAGCTTGTTTTGGTAAAGCAGCCACCAGAGGCTCTTTACCTCCTCCTGGTGGTTGGGAGGACTCATGACAGCTGTACAAATAGTGTAGGTCCTTGGGGTTAAAACTTCAGAAAGCAAAGACAATCAAGCAATGTCCTATGAACAAGCAAGTGCAGATGCACAGGTGGAAAAAAGGACTCACCAGGTCTCCTCTAGTTTATAGCCCCTGGGCTTTAAAATTCCACAGTCTTTTTTTTTTCCTACCCAGACTCATATCTTGGGAATAGCAGTCATACCCAGAAGTGATAATTCCCACCAGCTTTACGTCCTTGGCAGCATGGAAATTTTCCCCTAGAGGTCTGGGGAAAGCAATGGCAAGGCCTCCTGTGGCCACAGAGCTCATTCCTCTACTGTGACTACCACTGTGAGATGCCAGCAGTCTAGAGCATTCACCCCATCATGCCCTGCCTTCTGAACTCCCACCATTGTCAAAACGAATAGAGCAACAGGGCTCCTCTTTTGCCCAACAGTTTTTGCTTATGATTCATAATTAACACAAAGGAGACATTCAATGTATACGGCTAAAACTTCCTCCATGCGATACAGTAAATGAGAAAACTCAGTGTAGCAGGAAAAAGGACCATTTTAAAGAATGAAAGATTAGGCCGGGCGGTGGTGGCACTCGCCTTTAATCCCAGCACTTGGGAGGCAGAGGCAGGCAGATCTCTGTGAGTTCGAGGCCAGCCTGGTCTACAAGAGCTAGTTCCAGGACAGGCTCTAAAAACAACAGTGAAACCCTGTCTCAAAAAAACAAAACAAAACAAAAAAGAATGAAAGATTAGAAACGCAAGAGTAACCACAGAGTGACAGGATAGTTGAAAAGTATCGAGAAACAGAATAGCAACCAAGAAAGGAGCAGGAGAATAAGATGCTACCATCACTCGTTGGTCAGGGAGGGGAACCAAACTTGTCCAAAAGGCAAATCAGCAGGCCCTGGAGAGGAGAGACTGGCAGTCTTCCCTAAAGGGAAAGGTCCCCAGTTGCCACAGCCTCAAATCCAGCTGGGGGCTTCGGTGAGATAATGATGGCCACTGTGATTGCCCTTGCATAGAGTCGAGTCATCAATAGAGAAGAGGTCAACTTTGCTACATTCCAAATCTCAGATGACTGTGACCAGACACTGTCTTGAGAGAGAATTTATTCTTCAAGGCTAAGCCTGACTACAAGAAAAAGGTTTGCTGCCGGTGAGACTGGGAACACGGTTCCCGGAGTCTGTGACTTCGGCAGCTACATCAGCAGGGTGTTTAATGCTACAATTCGAAAACAGACACTGATCTGTCTGTCTGTGCAGACCAAAATGCAGTGTTTGCTGTTCCCAATCACAAAACATTTGCAAAAGGCCCATTGGTAGAACAACAGGCATCCTAGTGTATACAAAGAAGTAAGTTCCTGAGCTGAGGAAGAACTTGCCCCCGACAGAACACAAAGTCAGGTACAACCAACAGAATGTTCTGGTACATAAAAAGGGGAAGTTGCTATGAGAACGACATCTCTGGTGGACACTTCACTCATGACTAGTCCAGTTAAGCTCCAACATGACTGGCAGGAAGAACAGGAGACGTTACTATCAGCTGACTCGCCCCAAACCTACAAACTCCATATTTCGAAGAATTAGATAGACAGCAATTTTATACACCATCTCGTTTATGCTCCTTGATGTCTCCTTTGCAGTAGACTTTTAGTGCTACTTTGACTTTTTTATTGTTTATTATTTCTCTTTTTAAATTTTCATTTTATTTATTCATGTTTCAACCATCATAGTTCTACATGTCTTCCATTTTCTCTCCTTTTATAACATTATCCCCCTTTCCTTTTTCCTTTCTCTTATTTAACATTGCTTTGCATTTTCTTTTCCTATCTTTGCCCTCTTCTTTCATTTACTTCATTCATTCAAAATTATAAATTTTACTCTAAGTGCTTTTCAGCTTTATAACATATTCAATGTGATTTTGATGTTTTCTGTTCTATGATCTTGGTTGGTGCTTTAGTTAGCTCAAATTGGTTTTCCATATTTTTCTACATCTTCTTGTAGGTTGGAGTTGTAGCTCTTACAGCAGGACGTTGTCTCTTCTCTTGGGAGTAGTAGAGACTGACTCGTCAAGAATCTCTTGCTCAGCAAAATCGGGAGGGACCCAGATCACAGCACAGACGTGGGAGATGTAAAAGACCAAGGCAGCACGGGGCCTCTACAGATCACAACTCCTCCGCGACCAGCTCTAGATATTGCAGTGGTTGAAATGCTGGACAGAGAATTCAAAATCCATAAAAATGACAAATGACTTTGAGAGGAAACAAATAAGATGACTAAAGTACAGAAATCAATGTGGAGTGTGGATGGGAACTATAGTCATGTAGGAAAAAATGATGGTAGTACAGAGGAGAAACATGGCAAGGAAATTGATATTTGGGGGAAAAAATCAAAACAGAAATTTTATAAGTGAAAAAAATCAAATTTATAACAATGTAAATCATCACTAATAAGTTAAACCAGGCAAAAGAAAGATTCAGAGATGAAAGACAAGGTGGAGAAAACAGCACACTCCAACACTAATTAATGAAAGCAAATCAGTTAGTGGGGTGCTTGTCTAGCAAACATAAAATCCTAGGTTCAAGCCTCTGCAGAAAACTGGGTTTGGGGACCCCTGTCTACAACCCTAGCACTAAGGAAGACAAGGAAGGCAGATCAGAAGCTGTTAGCTGAGGATACCCAACAGCTTCTGATCTGCCTATCCTCAGCTCTGAGCTGAAGGTCAGCCGAGCTATATAAGACCCTGCCTCAAAGACATTTTTAATTGAAAATCATAACCATAGGTTCTAAGAACTCTGTAACATGATAAAGATACCAAAGCTAAGAACTAGAGGGCTAAAGGAATAATGGAATAAAAACTAAACCCACAGAAAATAGATTCAATAAAGTGATACCCCCCCCAAAAAAATGCCCAAATCTTAGAGGCTGTAGTGGATAGCCAAACACAAGACACACTTAAGAACCCCAAATAGGCATGACTAGAGAAGAGCCTCTACATGAAACATCACGATAAAATGCCAAAAGTAACAATCCAG
The DNA here is from genome assembly GCF_037038515.1 of Microtus pennsylvanicus. NCBI lineage: Eukaryota > Metazoa > Chordata > Mammalia > Rodentia > Cricetidae > Microtus > Microtus pennsylvanicus. Next base: position 22,954,757 of record NC_134586.1, read on the forward strand.
AGGCCAGAGAAGATTAGAGAAGAGCAAAGTCCACTGGATATGATAGAACCATGGTAGTCATAAGACTCACAGAAGCTTCAGTTGCCAACACAAGATCAAACCATTCCAACACTGCAGGGACGGGAGCTCACAATGCTATGGCTATCTGAGGAGCTTTAGACAGCTGATAGCTTCTGAAGTGGGGACAGTCAGTTTTCCTTAGCAGTATGGCTCCTGGTAGGTGGACCATGGTCCAGGGGGAGGCCAAATCCAAAATCGGTGCATGGAAGGAAATAATAAAGATTAAAGCAAAAATAATAAAACAAACACTAAAAGAATAAAGACTCTGTGAAACAAAGAGCCAGTCCTTTGAAAAAGTAAACAAGATTGGCCGAGAAGATTCAAATTAGTAAAGTGAGATATAAAAAGGGGGACATTATAAGAGATACTAATAAAATTTATAAGCTTACTAAGGAATACTTTGAAAACTGGTATTCTAAAAAGCTGAAAAGTCTCAAGAAAAATGAGTAAATATCTAGATGCATATGACTCAAAAAACTGAGCCTAAAGAACGCAAAAATCCTAGTATATTAGCAAGTAAAGAGACTGCTAGAGGAATCAGGTTTTCCCAAACAGTGAAGTCTAGGACTAGATGCTTCACTGCTTAGTATGACCAGATGTTTAAAGAACTAATGCCAATGTTCCTGAAACTATTTTATAAAGTGGAAGGGAAGGAATGGTTAAATTCACTATATGAAGCCATTATTACTTTGTCATCAAAAGCAGATAACAATGCAATCAAAAATGAAGACTACTGACAGATATCTCTAACAGACTCAGAATCCACGATGGATTACTTATAAACTTAATTCAACAAATTGTTTAAAAGATTGTATACCGTGATGTATTGAGATATTAATTACTTTCATTCCAAGGATGCAAAGCCAAAGGAGCCTCTTCAAAGGACTACAGTAGCTCAGAAAATAATACCTGATGATAGCTGGAAGTGACAAACTGGACTGCATGAAATTTCAAGCAATTTCAGCACATTCAAATCAATATATGTAAAAAAAAATCAGTTCAAGAATCACATGATCATCCTAAGAGATGGAGAAAAGGCCTTTGGCAAAGCTCAGAGCTTCATCATAAAAGCCCTGAAGAAGCTAGGAATAGAAGGGACGAGAAGTCACATTATCCCTCTTTCATTTATGGTCATACCACTCTGAAGGTACACAATCTTGTTACATTATTCCTCTTTCCAAATGATAGAATCTTATACTTGAATTCTAAAGACTGCCCCAGAAAATTCTTAGGCCTGATTAGCACTTTCAACAATGTAACAAAATGCAATATAAATATTGAAAAATCCATAGTGTTTCTGTACACCAATAACAAACTTACTAAAAAAAATAAGCAATTTTGGAAATCCATTCACAATACCTTTAAAAACAATGCCTAGCAGTAAACCAAACCAAGGAAGGGGCGGGGCTTCTCCTAAGAAACTTCAAAACACTGAGGGAAGATACTAAAGAAGATACCAGAAATACCAGAAAACAGAAGCACCCCCATATCCATATTGGAGAATCAACACCGTGAAAATAGCACATCACTGAAAGCAGTGCTCAGATTCAGTGCAATCCCTATAAAAAACTATGGTGAAATTCTTCAAAGAGATAGAAAAATATAATTTTAAAATTCATTTGTAAGCACAAAAGACCCTGAATCACCAAAGCAATCATAAGCCAAAAGCGCGAAGCTGGATGAAACACAATATCTGACTTCAAATTAAACCACAGGGCCATGACAACAAAACCAGCATGGTATTGGCACAAAGCCAATAAGAAGACCAACAGAATGGAGCGGTAGACCCAGGAATGAAGCCATACAACTCCAGCCACCTGGGATTTACAAAGAAGATTTAACACAGCTTAGAGGAAGGAGCCTCTTCGCCAAACGGTGCTGGGGAAACTGGATGGGGGTAGAACCCAACTCTCCCACTCCGTGGAAGAACCAATTTGTTTATCAAACATTTCAAGCCTAGAAAATTGAGCCTGCCAGGGGAGACACTCCAACACAAAGGGGAGGTTTGTTCAGGAAGGACTCTGGTAGTTCAGCAAATAATAGCTAGAACTGACAAGCAGGACTGTATGACATTTCAAAGCCTTTCCACATCAAAGGCAACATTTGGCAGAGTGAATAGGCAGCCTACAGAATGGGAGAAAAGCTTGCTAACTATATATCTGACAAGGGATTAATATCTAGACTCTATAAAAACGCGAAAAGTTAAATACCAAAGAGAAAAATTCCCCAGCCAATAAATAAACAAATGAATTGAACAGACAGTTCTCAAAAGAACAAAGGTTCAAGTAATGAATTAACACACACACACACACATACACACACACACATACACACACACACACACACACACACACACACACACACACACACACACTTGTTCAGCATCCTAATCCATCAGGGTAACACAAGTGAAACTAACTATACAAGATTGCATCTCACCCCTGCCAGAATGGCTGTCATTGGATGATGATAAATGCTGGTGAAGAGGTGATGGGAAAGGAGTCCTTATTACCCACTGGTGGGGATGCAAGCTTGCACAGCCACTACAGAATTCACTATGGAAGTTACTCAAAAAGCCAAAAGTCAGACTATCATATGATCTATACCATCTCTGATTAAGGTAGCCAAGTAAATCTAAGCCACGCACATCATGGAGATACTTCTGCTCTCATGTTTATTGCTGTGCTCACAAATAGCCAAGACAGGGAACTAGCCTAGAGGCCCACCAACGGATGAGTGGATGAAGAAAATACGGCATTTGGACACAACAAAGTTTTTCTTTTCAGTCGTAAAGAGGAATGCCATTTTGCCATCTATAGAGAAATGGGTAGAATTAGAAAAAGCTGGGTTAAAGGAAGCCAGGCTCAAAAGGACAGATGTCACGTGTTTTCTCTCATAGGTAGTATCCAGAATAGAAAAATATAAACATGGAATAAGAGCGTAGAAAGGGACTATGGTGGGAAAGAGAGGCGTCCACAGGGAAAGGGAAGGGAAGCCAGGGAGGGCGATGGTGAGAGAAAAGAAAAACGTTGCGTGTTTCCATCATTCCCAGATTGTACACATAAGGTCTATGTGTCATGAAAACACAAGGGGTGTTAAGCGCCACTGAAAACCATCAGCAGGAGGTGAGGGCTTGGGGGTGTGTAATGGGGGTGATGTGAGAAGAACACAGTGACGGATGTCAAGTCTTACTCAGTATCCGTGGCTCCTCCCAGCACTTCCCACTCTACCCACCTCTAAACCTCTTTCTCTCAAGACTGGGCGTTCCTTCTGCCAATTTGTGGTTTCTATATAACTCAGCCATTTTGACAATATTCTCTGTTGCTCTCTTGGTCTCTTGGCTCACTCTTGGGCTCTTGACTCCTGATTCCTGTCTCCTCTCTCCTCACAAGGCCGGTTCAGTCTGCTAGCCTAGTTCACTCTAGACCCTTCCAGAAGCCCCTGGCTCTTCTCTCCCTCATATCTATAATAAACCTCTCCATCCATGTCTTGGACTAATCATGTCCTCATTTTTCATTCAGTAGACATGTATGTAAATATCATAATGAAATTCATTATTTTACATGCTAACTTAAATAACAATAAAAATTAATATTAAAATGTATCGCTCTTGTTATTATGGTATAACCTGGGATTAAACACTAAAGAGTTATCAGATATCCCAATATGCTTTTCTTTAAAGTAGTCTTCTTTTTTTTTTCTTTTCAGTTTTTTGAGACAGGGTTTCTCTGTGGGACAGTCCTGGCTGTCCAGGAACTCACTCTGTAAACCAAACTGGCCTTGTACTCACAGAGAGATCCACCTGCTTCTACCTCCCAAGTGCTAGTATTAAAAGCATGCACCACAACCGCCCTGCTAAAGTATTATTCTTAAAATAGATTTCTCTCCGAGTAAAGCCTCAGCCCTAGCTCTCATTGGCCACGTCATCTAGGGCGTGCTCACAGAATGCTTCATTTCATCTCTTCAACTGTTCAGCCTAGTGTCTCTGTCCAGGGGCTTTCATGCTCGGCTTATTAAAGAATGGGGCAACGGGCATTTGATGTTCTTGAAAGGAAGGAATTTCACTTACATCCCATCTTGGATGAAGGCGTTTACCCTTTCTCGAAAAGAGTAAATCAGTGGTGCTGGAGATGTGCTTCTGAGACAACAAACATCAACTCTCAGGGAACTCGAAGGTTCTGAGAAGATCATCGGCAAGAAAGATTTCAAAGTGACCCTATAAGCTTGTTAGTAGGCTGCCACTCTGCAGCTCTGACACCTCCCAACTCCCGCGGCGAGGGGGGGGGGGAAGCACACAAATGTTCCTTAAGGTTTGAACATGTAGTATTTCACTGCCAGGTCCCAATCTAGTCGCTTCAAAGAAGCTGCAGGAGATCCCAAGGGCAGAAGGCTTTCCAAATGAAGCTAATATTCCAACATGTCTCATAGACTCTAGTCAAGGCCTGTGGATGGAAGTCACCCGTGTGTGCCTGTGATCCCAGCATTTAGGAGACAGAGACAGGAAGAGCAGGAGTTCAGGTTATCTGCATCTTTATATGGAGTTCAAGACCATAGAGAGCTACAGGAGGCCTTACCTCAGAGAGGGAAATAAACTTTTATATCACACAAAAACCAGAACATTTTCCTGCTGACACACATAGAGGATTTAAATTGGACCTCTAATTCATGAAATAATACTGAATATGTTCAGGATAGCATTTAGAACTGCCAAGTGTGCAGAGAACCATTAGATACCAGTGCTGAAATGGCCAAGATAACGCCCTTAACTGGCAGACGCTTTAGAGGACAAATGATCTTAAAACACACAGTGCAAACTGTCAGCAGAAAAACACAAGACATAAAAAATGAACCAAGAGAAAGTTCCATAACTTAAAACTAAAATGACTCAAAGAATGAAATAAGTCATATCTGCCTTTGAGATGGCATATGAGGAAAAGATGTTTGAAGATTAAACAGCCACAATTTTCCAAATCTTATGAAATGCGTGATTCTGTGTGTTCTTGAGTTCCAACAAATCTCAAGCATCTTAGGTCTGGAACCGTCCACACCCAGACACATTACAATGAAATTACTGAATACTAAAGACAGAGATAAGAAATGATAAGATAATGATCAGGCTCGAGATAAGGAATGATTTCTGACAAGGAAATGATTGTTTGAATGGCTCCAAGCCTCTCCTCAGAGGCCACAGAGGCCAAGGGGTGTGAAGCGTGTGAAATTGCTAAAAGAAACTTGTCAGAGTGCCGAGAAGCAACTGATGAGTGCTCAGCCCTAAAAATGACTTCTCTATTACCCCACCAAGGCCCATAGAGTGTCACAAAAGAGGGCAAAAAGAATGTAAGAGCTGGGGGGGGGGGGGGCAGTGCCGTGAAATGTGCGTGCCCGGACATGACACAGCCCACAGCCGTGCGTTCCTGAACTCACCCAAGCTGTGCTTTCCTGCACAAAATTGGGCCCCCCTTCACCATTCCATCACGGAAGGATACTGGAGACCTCATGCCTCTCTGAGGCGAGAGTGACAGTGACGGTTAATAGCAGCCCAGAGAGGAAGCATCTTTTCCTCTATGGTAGAACCACTGGCCATTTCCCCGTGCTCCAGGAGATGATACCCCACCGACCCAGGTCCATGCGGGCCACTCTAATTAAACCCAGGGGCTACACGGGAAATAAAAATAAAGACTATAGAAGTAGGAAGGGGACCTGCTGGGAAGACACCCAGCAGTGGGAGTGGAAAGAGGATGAGAGAGGGAAATGGGGGTGAACATGAGCACAAAACACTCGGCACATGTATGGCACTGCCGAACAACAAAAAGAGGAATATTCAAGATAACAGGACCGCCAACCCCAAATTCTATATCCTGTCTAAGGAAAGAAAGAAAGAAAGAAAGAAAGAAAGAAAGAAAGAAAGAAAGAAAGAAAGAAAGAAAGAAAGAAAGGAGGGAAGGAGGGAGGGAGGGAGGGAGGGAGGGAGGGAGGGAGGGAGGGAGGGAGGGAGGGAGGAAAACTATCAATCATGCAGGAGCAAAGGGAAGTACAGGGTAAGCAGCTCATAGAAGGATTGCTGTTCTGAAGGACAGCTGAGGAACACCAAAGGGCGGTGTGCCGATAGGACAGAGGTGGGGGTTAAGGATGAACACAGAAATGGGGACGATAAGAGCAAGGGGAAGCCACATCGCTCCTCTCTTGACTTCTTTACAGTTTGGATAATGGTTGACAGCAAACACGGCTTGTTTTGTTTTCAGCTTATGTAGCCACAGTGCGTGAGACAGCTACAGGAAGTGACATGGTGAAGGAGCTGGTGGGATGGGCAAGTGTCTATGCGGTTCAAAACGGCTACGGATCTACTCAAAGGAGAGTATGGAAGGTGTGTCTTTTGGGATCCCCTCATAACACCATACTCTGGGATAGGGGGTGCTCCTAAATGAGTTCCCATTGTATGATCAGGGTCAAGGGTCCAGGACCAATGGACTACAAAATATAAAAATAGAATCCTGACTCCTATTTGTCTGTTACACCGTTCCCATCTTTAAGAGACACGGTGAGAAGTGGGGCCTAGAAAGTGTGGAAAGTGATTCCCAACGCAGCATGGGAGATTACAGGGCCTAAGCAATGGCTGAGGAAGTGGCCTGCTGAGTTCAGATGGCAGACAGGTGCCCCTTCCCTTCCCCTGGACTGGGAATCAAGACTATAGAGTAGACATTTGCATTTCTTGATTCCTGAGGATTGCTAAAGCTCCTCATGAGGGGACCTTAAAGAAGACAGATAACTAACTTATTGTTGCGATATTTGAATGATGCCCCTAACACTAAAATGTTATTCATGGGCTTTAACTAAACCCAATGAGACATCTATGGAATTCACATGCAATTCTATTATATGTTGTATGTTTCTTTTGGGGCAACTAGTGATAGACACATTTGGGTCATGTGTATACAGCCATAAGAATTAAGATTTGGGTCAGGCATGGTGTTACACACTGTTAATCCAAGTCTATCTCTGGGTTTTAGGCCAGCCAAGGATAGAGTGAGACCCTGTCTCCAAAGAACAATTGTTTTAATAATAATAAAAATATACAAAGAGAAATTATTATTTGATCGTGGTCATTCTTTAAAAAGAAAAACGGAAAGCAGAGGTTATAGCAGATAGAGAGTAAGCTGCCTCCAGAATGAGCACCCTGAAGCCGTGGATCTGAACCCTCACATCAGAGACTAAGAAGGCAGGCCAGGTTAGAGATGGAGCCTTGATTTCTATAAAATGGATTCAGAATTCAACAGACATTGCCGCTTCACAACAACTCTGTTAAGATAAGCCTGGCACGGACTTGGGTGGCCCCCAGATGCCTGTCTCCCTTTTCTGCCTCTTCCCTGGGGACAGTGGAGGTCCTTAGAGAGGAGTAGCTCTGCATCTGGGAGGAGCTTTGCAGGCCAGGATGCAGACCTTCCTGGAAGACAAGTGTGATTGAAGCTACCCAGCCTCTTGGCTTGGCAGGGAACTCGCCATTCACAGGACAGCTAATCCCTCTCTTCACACTGTGCTCAGCTGGCCTATTCACACAGTAGGTGTGGCTCTATGGACGGGGTGTGTGCACTCTTCCAGATCATGGAGGCAGGATGGGAGGGGGTGGAAAACAGAGCAGCACAAGTGTGTGTGTGTCTGTTCGGGGCTGCAGCTGTGGATTTCCCCAGGTGAATTTTAAAACCAGTCCAAATTCATCAAGTTCTTCTGAAGACCCTCCGCACCAGCCCTGAGCATCGTGCTGAGAGGCCTCTGTGGGTAAGAAGACAGAACTGGGAAGGGACGGGACACGGGGCTTCTTCCACTGAACCAGTCCCACTGTTACTAAATATCTGGCCCCCTGGTCCTCCCTGCAGCACAGACCTCGGTTTCACCATTGTTAGTTCTGAGGGCCGCAGCAGGCAGGACTACAGCACCCAACATTGCTTCCTAACTCTGGTTCAGAGTAAAATTGAAGAAAATAGAAGCCGTGAAAACCAGAACACCTTGCAGACTGGGCTGTTGGATCAGGCATCTGTTACTAAGGTCCCTATCTCCCCCGTACCGCCCCCCTCCCCCCGCCATCCTTACTTGAGATTTTAACTTGCCAAGCCTTACTTAGCACCCATCTATTGGTCAGGAGACCAGCGGAAGCGCTTTTATGAACCTGAGCACATTGCTGAATCTCCGCAGCCTCCATCTGCAAAATAAGATGCGGTTTAAAGAGTCTCCAAGGTCTCTTCCAACTCTGATTTTCTGAGTCATTGGCTTTACAGTGAAACAAAATGGGGGAGGGATCTAAAATAAACTCTTGCTTTTAACAAAAAACTGGGGAGGCCACCACTCAACCCCTGCGTTTGACTTGTAGCCCCTGCCCTCCTAGAAGAGGCAAACGCCATGCCTAAAGCCATGAGTCCGGAAAGGGAATGGCCAACACTGCACAGCTCCGCCCCTCTTTGGCACTCATTCACTTCATCTGCTGAGTATTTCATTAGAACTGGCGAGGGTGCTCAGAAGGAGCGAAGGCCAAGGGGGCAGGAAGGAGTCTCCTTGTTCTTGCTCGCTCGCTAGAGAGAGCCAGCAAACCAGCACACAGCTGGGACAGGTCTCTGTCTAGGTCACTCCCCTGCTGGGAGCATTGGATGGCGTTCTGCGTTCATCAGCTCAGACATGTTCCTGGGAGGACTCTTGACTTAGGAGGGGTTGGGCCTCTCAGCAGGGTCACTGGCTGTCCCCATCCTGGCCCCACATGGTGTCCTGGGAAGCCACATTTCCAGGGCTGCATCTGTGGCTGCAGAGGGGACCTGGAGATGTCAGTAAACCCAGGCAGGAAGTAACGTTGAGTGGATTCAACCTGGAAAAATGTGGCCATTGCATCTGGGGATAAATAAGCAAAAACACAAATACTCAGGTGGGAGGGGGATGCCTGGAACGGGTTGCAACCGGCCAGCATTTGGACAGGAGCTTGCAATGTGATCCAGTGACAGAGAAATTGCCAGGGGATTTGTGCAAGGAGGTGATACCCCAACAAGAACCAGGAAGGAACAGGGTGGAGCCAGGCAGCTATTTCGGGGCTCCTGGGAGGCTAGCATGGAGACCAAGCTGAGATGACAGAGGAGACGCCTTGGACTACAGAGAGCGGAGACCATGGCAACTGTCTGAAGACTAGCACAGGGTCAGGAGGTGAGGTATGGCCGAAAAGACCCTGAGACTTGTCGTGAACATCAGCTGTGACTGTGAAGCTCCAGCAATTGATCTTTTGGTCAACACCACAGGACATGGTAGGTGGAAGAACCCAAATCAACAGAAAACACTCAAGTTCAAGTACCGGGGTCAGAAACAGAGCCAGAGAAAGGGCTCTGATCTACAATGAGATTCGCTCTTCCCCAGGCCTATAATCTTCCCATTGCTTCATTGCCTGGGACATGAGAGCCTCAAAAGAAAGCTCTCGAGACAAATCTTCACGTACATTAAACCCAGAGGGGCCAATCAACTGCACGCCATCTGCCTGGTGCCTGTGCCACCACATAGTTGCTCTTGAGGGATTTAGGTCAGACCTTAAGAAGAACTTCCTTCTTGAGTTTTGAGATATTGCATGAGTAAGCAAAAGAGACAGCTTAGAAGCTCTTTTCTTTTAAAGGTTCATTAGGTAAATTGTGCTTAGTGTATAAATAGGAGACATCCTCTCGATAGTGGAAGTTAGAGGGGCACCCTGCTTCAAGCGAAAATGAATTTCAAATCCAAGCTTTAAATGTCAAAAAGATTAGCATGAGGGTTGATGAGAATATTAGAAATCAGTCACGGTAGCAGTAATTCAGTTTAATTTTAAAATAGGCATTCCATGTGGTAAGCTAGACTCTTAGATCAAACCACAGCACAAAGATGGAGGGCTTCTCAGAGGCCCAAGGAACCACAGCAATAGGGACATCTTCCTGGGAATCATCTTGTGGGTCAGCTGCCCCTCCCTCCTTTCCTAAAGTTGTCCCAAGATTGGGACGCCAGGTCTGGTGCTTCATCACAAATGTCCCACAAAATAGTCCCCAGGAAGATGTCCCTATTTCTGTGGATGCTTGGGCCCCTGAGAAGTCCTTCATCTCTGTGCTGTTATTTGATCTAGAAGTCTAGCTTGCCACATGTCAGAGCCTCTCCCTGGCCCACAAGGCACCGCCAGGACTCTGGTTAAGATCTGACTTAACACAAGGTCATCTCGGCTGTGAAGAACAATGAGAACACTTGAAGAAGCTTCAGATCTAAGATTAAGAAGATGGAAGAGCAGAGAATGCCTGCATTTCCAGGGTGCCACCTGAGGCGTGGTGATGAGCGTCATCTCATAACACCGTTCATCTCCCACAGACAGAGCTCTCCCCCATACCAGGTAACAACTTCTTCAAAGCCACACAACTAGGTTTCTGCAGAAAATCAAAGGAGTGAGGACACCATGCAGTGTATCCGAAGGAGTGGGAGACACCATGCAGTGTATCTGAAGGAGTGGGGGACACCATGCAGTATATCTGAAGGAGTGGGGGACACCACACAGTATATCTGAAGGAGTGGGGGACACCGTGCAGTGTATCTGAAGGAGTGGGGGACACCGTGCAGTGTATCTGAAGGAGTGGGGGACACCATGCAGTGTATCTGAAGGAGTGGGGGACACCATGCAGTGTATCTGAAGGAGTGGGGGACACCACGCAGTGTATCTGAAGGAGTGGGGGATACCATGCAGTGTATCTGAAGGAGAGCGGGACACCATGCAGTGTATCTGAAGGAGTGTACAAACACACATCACTCACTCACTGAGTTGGGAGGCAGAGTCCATCTGGCATTGGAACTGGGCCTTCCACCAGAACTTCCTCCTTCTAGGAATTTCCACCTGCCCCTACCATTCTCAGTTCCTGTTGTTATAGTGAGACAGGATGTGTGGAAACAGGAAGGGAGAACAGAGAGAGAGAGAGACAGAGAGAAGACAAGGTCGGCGCAGACACTTTGCAATTACCCATATGGGTAGAAGTGTCATGTGGATAAGCCACAGTCTGGAGGGAATTATGCTGTGCATTGGGGGCCAGGAGAGCCTAGCCTAGCCATGTAATTCTGCCTGACTTAGGTTTGGATTAATGTCTGAATTAGCTTCCCTTCCCTGAGCATCCTCACAGCAGGCTGGAATGACCTAGAATGCAAGAGGCAGTGAGCAGATTAGGCCTGGTGTGATTAGCCTCGATGTGGCAGGAATAACAGGTTTACATGGTCACCCTGTGGGGTGCAGGGCCGTCCCCAGCCTTTTTCTTTCACTGAACCCTGACATCACAAAAGGTGCTCCCTGTATAACTATGCTCCTCCTCACAGGGCCTGGGAGGCCTCTGCTCTCAAGAGGTGTTTCATCCCACAAACCACAGAGCTGACACACATCAGGCTCTGAAGTAAGCAGCTTAAGAAGGCCAGGGTGAAGGAAGGAGGGGGCAGCCCCATCTGGAATCAGGGCCATTGCAGAGGAGCCAGTACAGTGTGATTTCCAGGGCTCTGCCCTTCCTGCTGCTGCTGCTTTGATCACAGTTCTTGAGAAGGGTGGCTATAGTCAACCCGGAGAGCCAGAACAACTATGCTTGAAGAGAAAGAGGAGCCCCTGAAGGAGAAAGCAGAGAGTGCCTAGAAGAAGTGCCTTCAGGCTCCACCCTACCCCTCCTGGTGTCCAGAGGCAGAAAGAAGTGGGACAACTAGGGACCTTCTCAGCTCAGTTCTGTTCCCGTGCGCTAGCATGCCACAGTGGCCCCTCTGTGTGGCTGGACCCTCGCAGGGGCTCCAGATGTTCCTGGGCCCCAACCCTCCACAGCCCAGGCACTGACTGCATCTTAGTGTCAGCGTAGCCTAGCCTTCCAGGAACCCTGACTACCTTCCACCCTTGCCTTCCGGCTCTAGACCCATCCATTCTTCTCAGGAGTAACCCGATGCAGATTGAGTCTGACTGTAAGCATGGCCCTAGGTACTTACAGTAGATAGAGAAACCCGCACTGTCCCAAGACCACCACCTCACATTTAGGTTTGATAGGAAGCGAGACAGAGAGAGAAGCCAGGAACTGAGCCTCCGTTCTTCACTCCTGGGCCCTTCTAAACACCCAGTACTCTGATTCTGGGAGACAGGACGACCCTTCCCTATTCTACACACAGAGGGCAGGAGCAGAAGGATGCTACAGCCACCGAGTTCAGGCTCGGGTCCAGATCCTGGGTAGCACAGCTTACGCAAGTCACCAACTCCCTGCCACTTTGGACTAGGGAGTGTGCTGTTCAGGGATCACTAGGTCTCCACAGGTCTTCTGACCACTGCCTATCCTGAGACAGTTGTGTTCCTTCAGAAGATGGGGGAGGGGCTGGAGAGAGGCCTCAGTCGTTAAGAGCACTGGTTGCTCTTCCAGAAGACCCAGATTTGATTCCCGTTCCAATCATGGTTGCTCACAAATGTCTGTGACTCCAACCCCAGGGGACCCAAGGTCCTCTTCTGGTCTTTGAGGGCACTCACTGCTTGTGCACGTTACACAGACACGCACGCAGGCAGAATACCCATACACACAAAACAGAAGCAAAAGTTAAAAATTGCTTTTGAAAAATGAAGATGGGAAAGAAGCTCGACTAGGCTCATATGGTGGAAAACACAAAAGAATTTAAAAGTGCAAAAGTGTGCAAAGTGGCTAGTCCTATGTCAAGCTACAGCCATTGTGAAGAGGGAACCTAAATGAGGAAATACCTCCACTGGGTTGGCCTGTGAACATGTCTGGGGTGAATTTTCTTGATTAATGCAGGAGAGCCCAGCCCACTGCAGGTGGTGCCATGCCTTGGTTGGTGGTCCTGGGTGCTATAAGAAAGCAGGCTGAGCAAGCCATGAGGAGCAAGCTAGTAAGCAGCCTCCATGGCCGCTACATTAGCTCCTGTCTCCAGGTCCTGCACTGCGTGAGTTCCTGTCCTGATTTCGTGTAAGTGAACGTGTAAGTGAAGTAAACCCATTCCTCCCCCAAGGCACAGTCAGTGTTACATCGCACCTGTAGAAACCTTAGCACACTGGGGAAGCCAACTTGGTTCCGTCTTATTATACTTCACAATTCGTGAAATATTCACTCAGGAAGCTGTCAGTTACAGATCACAAACCCGAGACAGAGCCAGTGTGGTCAAGAACTTGCACAAAGATGCCATGTCAGGGAAGCTGTGTGCCAAGGAAGCAGGCCCTTCACTCTCTACATCCAGATTTCATCCCCGGGTGACACACTGCTGGGGAAGAGGAGACAGGCCACCTCCTGATTTTATAATCATTCACCAAGCAGTCCATGCTCACAGGTGATGACCCAGGCCACTCTAGACATGGCTTCCCACCTCCACAGTGTACCCTGGGAACAGTAGACGGCAACACGCACATTCGAATCACACACAGGTATTGTGCACAGGGAACCAGCAGCAGGCTCACCCAAGCTCTAAGAGTCCCACAGCTTCTGCCCTTAAACCCATGTGAGTTCCTGGGTTTGCACCCAACAGAGGCAAGAACTCAATAGCACATCCGTCACATCCCTCCCCTCCTGACTGAATATTCCTAAAATGATGCAGAAAGCCATAGGCCCTCCCAAAGCTGTGGGCTAGCTAAGCAAAAGATCCCAGGATGGAAGAGCCCTGGGATTCAGGGACACGATCTCAACCCTAAACTCCTGCAAATCCTTGGTTCCTAAATAGAAACTCAGTGTGGCAGACACAACACCATCAACTCATGGTCCAGGCCCTAGTCCTATAGGGTCTAACATAATACAGTAGAATGAATCAGATGAGGCCCCACCCAAGCCAACAATGCCTCAAGCTCGGTTCACATTCTGTAGACATCAAATGACCCTGGGGTTCCCTGCGAGCCCCCAAGACCACATCGTAAGTCCCCTGAATCTTGTTAAGAGGTTCACAACCATTCTGATTTCAGCTGAGCTTCTGGGCAGTTGAAGACAGAAGACGGAGTTCTGTCCTGGTTTGATTTCTATTCTGTGACCAAAGGCAACTTGGGCAGGAAAGGGTTTATTTGGCTTACACTTCCACATCACAATCAGTCATGGAGGGAAGTCAGGGCAGGAGCGCAAGGCATGACGTGGAGGCAGAGACCGTAGAGGGATGCTGCTCACTGGCTTGCTCCCCTTGACTTGCTCAGCTACCTTTCTCATACAAGCCAGGACTACCTGTCCAGGGGAGACACTGCCCACAGTGGTATGGGCCATCCCACATTAATCATTAATCAAGAAAATCCCCCCACAGACTTGCCTAAAGGCCAGTCTTGTAGAAGCTACCACTCAGTTGAGGTTCCCTCTTACTAGATGACTCCAGCTGATGTACAGTTGACACTCAACCATCAGAGGTCCCCAAAAAGCATCTGTCCTTTTTAGTAGACAAAAATCAGCAAACAGCCCTTCCAGATGCCCCTGCCTTTATTCCCACCATAGCCGTCATCTTGGATCTCCGTCTACTTATCATCTGCAGACCAGGAAGGCTGGGGATATGTGGGATGAGTTATGACTTTTGTTGGTGACCTGACCACAAGCAAATGCCCTTTCTCTTTTTGAGACAGGTCGCCACTGCACACAAACCTTCTAACCCACACACCCAAAACAAGAGTCAGTCTTCCAAACACAACGCACAGTTGGATGTTCTAGGTTAGGGAAGGTAGGACAGGAAGGGGCCTTGGAGACCCACAGGACCCAGTTCTCTTCGGAAAACACTTTGTAAAGATCAATAAACTCCCTGAATATTTATTCCCAATATTCAAACTAGGAATAGCCTTGCAGATAGATCCATGGTGCCTGCGACATCAACAAAATGTTGGGTGGCCAACTCTGTGACTTTTTATGTGCATTCTTCCACTTTTCTGCCCTCCTCTATTATAAGAAGAGTTGACAGAAGATACATAAGAAAGAGTAAAAACTGAGAAAGTTACTGTATTGATGCAATTGCTCAGTGACTGGGGATGTGTGAAATTAGTAAAATACTTACTTCTATTCTCAAGTGTTAATTTCAGTTTGGAACCTTTTCTGCAATACTGCCCTCTAGTTCAAGGGTTGGGGCATGCTAGGCTGACCTACATCCCAGCCCATCAATTTTTATTTCAGTGCAGACTGCCTCAACCCAGGCTATGTAAAATCAGTATTGTCACATGCATAATGTGGGAAATAATGATATAGGACTAATCCTTTCCTGTCCCACATGAAGTCTCAGCTCCAGGAAACCAGTAAGTTAGAGGGAGCAGAACCCAGGAGCAGACAGATGTTCCAGGATGCTCACTCCCTTACTGGGCCCAAACACATCGTGACACTAACCACCTGCCTCCAAAGCACAGCAGCTGCACTAGTGACCAATTCACAGGTCTCCAAAGCCACGCCCCCAAAAGAAGATTTCCTGGGACCTTTCTAAGCCTTTCAGTTCCCAGGCAGAAGCTGCAAGGGGCCCCAGCAGGCCTCCCTTCACACAAGGCAGGCTAGACTCCTGATAGCTGTCCAGGTTTGGGGGAAGGTATTCAAGGGTTTGTCAACTTTTCTGAGACAGGGAAACCCAAGACATACCAGTGAAATACATTTCATTCTTGGACTGTTTGTAAATGGATGATAAAGACAAGACTAAGTTTTTATAAAGGGGATTTTCACGAACAAATAGAAGCTGAGGATATGGTCAAAGCGCTTGCCCAATGAGCATGCTGACTTGAGTTCAGATCCTCAGCACCCATGAGAAAGCAGAATGTGGCAGTCCCTACCTGAAATCCTGACACAGGTTAGGCAGAGGCAGGAGAATTCTTGGTGCTCATTGGTCAGTCAGTGTAACCTACTTGATGAGCCCCAGGTCCTGGAGAGAGATGCTGTCTCAAAAGATAAAGTGTGCACTCCCAAGGACTCACACCCAAAGCTGGCCTCCATAGGCACACGTATGCACACACACACACACACACACACACACACACACACACACTTACAAACCTGCAATCACAGAAATGTGTGCACCCATGCACACACGTTTTTAAAGTGTAAATAAATGTGTGAAATTGGTAATATACTTACTTCTATATCCACACATTAAATAAAACCTGCCACCACACCAAAAATATGCTACAACTCAAAAAACATTACATAGAGATGAAAGCAAAAATTTTAAAGATTCCTACCAGGACCAAGATGTGACACAAACCTATGGTCATTCCTATTAGTGACAAAGTCACAGAAACACACAGTAACATAGAGATTTGTCTATAACTTTAACTTTAGTAAAAGCTAACTTTCAGTTAGTGATGTGGTTAGTTTCCTCCATCTGAGTTTCTAGATTCTAACCCTGAATTCCATTTACAAAATCCACAAAGATAGAGAACTGCTCCCACATCCCAATGGCCCCAGAGGTTATCAGCTCTAGCTGACCAACAGTGGCAGGAGAGGACATTAAGAACTGAGGTGTCCCCACCCACTCACAATCTGTCAGTGGAGGTTGACCCATTCTGCTGTGCACAAAACCCACTCCAGTTAAACTCTCTTTGGTGGTTAGTCTTTGCTGTCAATGGCATTTAGAATCACCTTGGAGATCAGTGAGGCACATCTGGGGATGTCTATGATGGGACTCCCAGAGAGGATTAACTGAGTGGGCGATACACCCTGGCAGAGGGCAGCTTCGTCCCATGGGTCTGAGGTCCAGACATAACAAAGGGAAGGAGGGGAGAAAGCCAGCCTAGTGCCAGCTTGGCCTGTTATCTGCTTCCTATCTACCATGAGAAAATATTCTCTGGTACATGCTCCCAACACCATGATGTTCTTCTCAAGTACACGAGGCCAAACAACCATGGAGTGGACCCTTAGAGATCAGGAACCAATTAATCTTCCCTCCTTTAGGGTATTTCTGTCAGGCTTTCGGACAGAGCGGCAATAAAAGTATGCAGTCTGAATGTGCACAGCCCACACCGGCATCTTAGGGTAACTGCAGGTGAATCCTTCCTGAAGGTTTAATAAACATGGGGACACAGCTCACTCTCATCTGCCTGGACCCCGTCAGCTGGGACAGAGGTGGGGAAGATGGCTTAGCCAGGTGGTTTAAGGCAGGCTTAGGAATGCCCACATCACTCTCCCAAGACATTTTGCTGAGCTTCTGTGTGGCTCTCTCATTAAGCCTACCCCACCTTGAAAGCGGGACTTTCAAGTCTCATTAGCCCCTGTGTTACCAAGCCCAGGACCCAGTGCTAAGATGGGGCTTCAGAAAAGTCACAAATTGAGAAACAAGAGAGAGGGGTCCAAATACTGCGTCCACCAGCTTCCTCCTTCAGCCGCCTTTCTATCTCTGCAGTTAGAGGCACAGCACAAGCACAGGCAATGACCTCTGGCTCACAGGTGACAAACAGAAAGGGGGCTTCCTTCACAGCACATCTCCCAGAACCCAAAACACCCAGCAACGCCGCAGAAGGACCCATCAGCGGGGAAGAGACAGATTGCTACCCATCTCTCTCTTCACCACAGAGATGGGGAAATTACCACAGAAAAGAGAAGTGATGTTGGATACCTGGCAGCCAGCACAGCCCATTATCGGGAGCCCCATCTGTGAACCCCAGTGCCATCAGACCTGGAGCACTAGCAGGATTCCAGCCTGACAGGATGGTAGCTTAGCTTCCAGGGAAACAGGCCGAGCAGTGCAGAAGCTGGAACTCCCTGCCTTGTTTGCTTGCACACATTGTCTGCAGTCAGTTCGCTTGATTAAGACATTGAGTAGTGTAAGGAACTGCCAGCCACATTCTCTCCTGAGCTCCACAGTTCCTACTCTCCAATATGACTGAAAGAAATCACCCCAAATCATCACAATTGTATTGCTCTATGATCCCATTTCTTCCCGAATAGCGTGTGCTAACAGAGAACAAACAAAACACATGGAGGAAAATTGGGTGCCCCGGGCCAGAGTCTTTCACAAGGGTAAGTGTGATCTGTGCCCTCTGGGATCATAGAGTAGTTATAACAAGTTAGAGCCCAGAAATCTCTTTCCAGCACCTTTGAGAGACCCAACGGACCACTAGAGGTGCCTGGTGGTAAGTGAGAGGCACAGATTGGGAGACTGGAGAAAGACCTCACCCAGATGGCTCTGTCTGCTCTCCCGAGATCCATCGCTCATTCAAATTCTTGACAATATATTGTCTCCACCGTTAGGAGGGTGAAGACCCAAAGACAGGAGAAAGGACTGGGAGTGAGGTTGCTAGGGTGAGCATCAGATGAGAAGACTGAATGCCCAGATTTACTTATTTTTTTTTATCATAAGGAAATAGACACCTGGCTTGGGTGGGGTGGGGCTTCACCTCCGTCGTTGCTTTCCTCTGGGTTCCTACCCCTGTTCTGCCCACTGAGATCTGGTCCCACCTACCCTCTTGTGTCTCTGCTCTCAGCTGTATGGTCTCAGGGGATGGGTGCCAGGTTGTCTTATTGCGTCCCTAAAGAAACCTCAAGGTAGGAAAGAGGCAAGAGAGAAAGAAGCCCAAGGCTCCAGCGTGCTGCTGTGGGGTGGGAGTGAGGAGCAGGGGAGATGCTCACACTCCTGAGAACACAATAGTCATGTGACATAAGAGGGGACTAAGTGTCCCCCAACCCTGTGTCAGCACCACCTCCCACTGGCCAGGCCTGTCCTGGGAACGCACACCCCACCCTCTCTTGAGGAGGCCAAAGACTATGTCCTAATGGAGTCAGTCAGACTCTGAAGACCCTGCTCCCACAAAAGCATGCCACCACCCTCGCTCCACCAGCTGCCTGCTCGGGGGATGCCTGTGGCACACTGCTACAGCAAGATTCAATGGGTCGCTGTCACCCTGGGAAACCAAACAGCAAGACTTTCAGGATTTGAAGTGCCAGCTTTTCCCAGGGAGGAAAAGGAGAGCAACGTCTGGAATCCTAAGAGGAGAGGTTGGCTTGGTGTGAGCTTCGGAAGAGCAAGATGAGCTGCACCAGATCTCACCATCTCTCCTGGAAGGCTATGATGCAGCACGAAGGGACAGACAGTCACCCAGGTAGCCTAGTGCTCCAGAGGCCCAAGCTCTGCGGCCTATTACTTTGTAGCTATTAGTCCATAATAGAAAAGAGGGACACAGCACCCCTACTTCACTTCTCAAAACCTCAACTCCTGGCCCCTGCAGAGCTCTCTGTGGATTATTGATGGGAGTGTCCCCCACCTACAGGACATTTGTGAAGGCTTAGTACAACATCATGTTAGTCAGAACAACATCATGCTTCATGGGACCACAGATCCAATCGGGAATTTCCCAAAGTCACCTATGTCCAATTCCTTCAAAGGGATGGTGTTTTAATCATCCAGTCAAAGAAGAAGAAGAGGAGGAGGAGGAGGGGGAGGGGGAGGAGAGGAAAAGATTCTTTCCCAAAAGACTCTTTAGGAAAAAGTCAAGAACTTTGTCACTGGTTTTAAGGAAGTAAAATGATTCCAATTCCCATGCCTTCACTCCTGTCTCCAAATGGACACACATTCCATATGTCCCTTTCCTGTCCCTTTGATGGGTACATCTACTGTCTGATGCCCAGACCCACCGTCAGGAGATGGGCAACTGTCCTGTGGCTCAAACAGGAGTGCTCCCTGCAGGAAAGGGCTGTAGGCCCTTCTTTCTTCTCACCTGATACTAAGCAAGGGAGAAAAGCGCTTGGCACCTTGAAGGAAATGGGGGCCTCCCCGTCAGCACATTGCCCACTCTCTGCCCAACTCTGCCAGGAACAGTTCACAGAGCTGCTGAAAATGACAGAACATGGACAATAGTGTCAGCATCAGGGACCAGGTCTCTGGTGTCCTAACACTGGGAAAATAACCCTCCTCAATCCAGGGGCATCTGAACCCACTGGGAAAATAACCCTCCTCAATCCAGGGGCATCTGAACCCACTGGGAAAATAACCCTCCTCAATCCAGGGGCATCTGAACCCACTGGGAAAATAACCCTCCTCAATCCAGGGGCATCTGAACCCACTGGGAAAATAACCCTCCTCAATCCAGGGGCATCTGAACCCACTGGGAAAATAACCCTCCTCAATCCAGGGGCATCTGAACCCACTGGGAAAATAACCCTCCTCAATCCAGGAGCATCTGAACCCCCTATGAATACCTTCCCCTCCACTCCTGTTCTGAAGATATAACTGCACAGACTTTGACATTCGAGGCCTGAAGGATACAGTGGGGTCGTGCCTGGAAGTGTCTGAACAATTCCCCAGGCTCTGCCTGCACTGCACACTGCACATGGCTCAGGGACATGGCTCCCCAAATGATCCTGGTGACACCATGCCTCTCTGTCTCCATTCTGTCCTGCTGGCTCCGTTAGTCCAACACAGAAAGTTTGGAAGGTACAGGTGGAGAGGTGGGACCTCCTAGCTCTTCCCTCAAAGGCCGTATCCAACTCACTCCACAGCCCCACCAGAGTAGAGGAACCTGAGTTCTGGTGGAGAACACACTTGGATGACTGCAATTGGCCTCCCATTTAGAAGAGATGTTCATATCTGAAGGAGCGGTCCTCAGTTACATGAGTGGGTAACAAGGATGCAAGTACCTCTGGGAGCCACAGGCATCCCTGGGGATGGTTCTAACTTAGACAGTCATCAACCGGCCAAGTAGAAGAAAGCATATGGGCTAGCTCCCATCCCTCTGTTAACATTCAGATTGCCTTTGGAGGATGAGCAGCAATAAGTCAATGCAAAAAATTCACAAAACCAAACAAAAACCTGAAGCACCAGCTGAGGAGTGCACGGCAGCACCCTCCTGTCCAAAGAAAGGGACAGAAATGAATTCTGCCATATTCAGAACCTGGTGGACACAAACCTCTTTTTCCTAGCGAAGGGCTTTAATGGGGGTCTGATAGAAACCCTTTTCCATCTCGCTGCTCTGAAAGTCATAGTGAAATCAGAGCCTAACAGACAGCCCAGACCAGGGGAGAGGAAGAACAACTGAGCAGGTGTTGACAATTTACCCCTGGTCTCATTGTGGTAGCCCACAGTGGGAAGCAACCTAAGTGCCCCTTGCTATGAAGGGGATGATAAGGTGAACTGAGGTGACTTCCAAGGACCCATTAGAAACAACATGTGAGATACATGTTCAGAGCATGAAGGTTCTGGACGCCAGCACTGGACCAGAAAAACAAGCAGAGTAAGCTGTAAAAAGTGCGTTTTAAGTGAATTTAACATTCACAGAAGTCCCCAAAAATGTCAACACCAAAAGGAACCTAAAGAGATAAGATGGGATACAATGTTATAGCCCAGGAGGGCAGTCCAGAATAAAGGACAGGCAGTCAGAAACAAATCTCAATAGAACATGGATCTTAGTTAATAATAACATGTCAATGTCAATTCATCAATTGTAACTAGAGTGCCAATTAATAAGAAGGTAATAACAGGGGAAGCCAGGCGCAGGGTAAGACCATAAGAGCCCTGCACACTACTTCCATTTTCCCTGCAGCTATAAAACAGTTCCGAACAATAGTCTATTTTTAAAATGGAAAAAAATACAAAATTGCATACAGCATTTCCCAGAACCACAATGTTCTAGAACGATTGCCTATGGAGAGAGTAGGCAGCGACGACCGAGGGGAGCATTTGCAGATGACGATAACGATAATGGCGTGCTATGAGTTCCGAGTGCAGTTAACTTCTTCTGTGTGTGTGTGTGTGTGTGTGTGTGTGTGTGTGTGTGTGTGTGTGTAATCCCAACACCAATCAGGGGAACTTGTCAGAGAGAAGGAATCTTACAAGAGAGAAGGTCATGATGGCGCGTGAGTGGGATGACAGGAAGGTTCAGGGAGGCTGAGCCCTCATGGAAAAGAGTTAAATGGACCTTAAAGCTAGGATGGAGTGGGGAGGGAGAGTGTTAGTCACACAATAGAGAGAACTTTATAGGACAAGATCCCATCCTAATCTAACATCAGTCACTCAGCTATCTCTGTGCCCTCTAGATTCTCAGCCCAGGGCCTGAGCACTGGGCAGAGAGCAGCAAGGATGGGCAGATACATCTTCACTGATGTAGTTGATGGCCATGCTAAAGACCAGGTCAGCTACAGTGGAACTCAGGCCGATGTCGAGTACATTATCCCTAATAGCACATGGAGCACATTCGAACTGTATGCATTTTTAAAAAATGTTCTACAAAGTTACTCATTGATGATCTGAAATTTAATTTTAATGACACATTTACTCTCTGTTATATATGGAAGTTCTGAATAATAATAACAGCATCATGCTACTCGGGATGCTTCGTTTGCTTGACTTGTTCCATCTTTTTGCCAACCCTGGACAGGATGTACTATTCCTGTTTATAGGCAAGGAAACTCTGACTTTAAGGTCAAGGCAAGCTGCCCATGGTCCTGAGACGGCAGAAGAGGCACAGAAGCAACCATACCTAATCAACCTTCTGAGTGTCCCCTCCTGAGTTTTACCTGCCCTGTCTCCCAATCAAGGCCTCTACTCCCTGACATCAGAGACTACAAGTGTGACCTACAAGTACTCACAGCTCCTTGTAAGGCCAAGACCTTGGAGATACCTGCTCAGGTGACTCCTACCGGAAGGACCACATGAGCTTTGGATTTCAAACAGCAAAAAAAATCAGTCAGTAGTCCGGAGTAAAGGGGCCCAAAGTGATCCAACAGGTTACAGTCTCCTCTACTGGTGAGAAGGTGACCAAGAGGAATTCTTCCTGCCAAACGGGTGTGAACGAGCCATAAAAGTCAGTACCACAGGAGCCTGAGCCAAGATACATGCAGAGAAGGGATGAACGTCCTCTGAAGACCCTTCCATATGAAGACAGCATTAATGCCTAACTTAGATTTCAGATGCGAATGCCTTCCCAACTTTCACATGTTGCTTTTTAAAGCAGCTCGGTCCTAAATGTGATGTCTTCACCAAACCCCTCCCCTCAAGGCTCAGGGACCTGTTTGGAAGAGGCAAAGCGAAGATTGTAAAAGGTGACAGATGACGCCAAGGAAACCATACCTTCCAGACACGACAGGACTGATGCACATATGAACTGCCAGGGATGGTGACAGCATGCACAGAACCTGTACATGTTCAAGCCAGACGCATCCCCAGAACTGAGAAGGGAAAGCGGTCCAGGGGTCCCACCCCTAACCAAGAAGCTATTTGTAACTGATGCTTGCTGCCAAAAGGAAAATCAGTTCCTCCGATGGAGTGTCACTGGGCAGGCCAGGTAGTCAGCAGTAAGTGGCCAACACAAAATAAACTCCTTGGCTTTTTGTGGACTTTCTGTTTCATTTTGTTTTGCTATGGCATTTTTCTTTTGTTTTGATTTTTGTTTGATTATTGTAGGTAATTGTTTTTTGGAGGGGCACATAATGTTGGGTGGATAAGAGCTTGTGAGAACCTGGGAAGAGTTAGGGGAGTGGAAAAACATATCAAAACGTTGTATGAAAAAATAGTATAAAAATTATAATAAGCACTCATTGAGAACCTCATGTATACAAGCTATTGTGCTAGATGTTTTCATTTCTCCATCTAACAGTGGAATATGTAAAACCACAGCCCCACAAGGAGGTTACTGCTTTTCAAATAAGAAGCCTAAGTCTCCTCTAAAAGGCCAACCTTTTCCACAGCTAATGCTTATGAGACACCTACTGTGAGAGATTCTATCCCAGGTTCTGGGGATGAAGCAGGAAATGAAACAAGGTCCCCACCTTCATGGAGCTGGTGGGGCACAGATATGAGAAAAACCTACCTCACTGCTGTAGGTAGCAGTGTTGAGCTAAATGAGATCGAGAAATGTAGAGCTGGGACCAGGGATGGAGAGTGAAAGGCATGATGGGGTTTTATTGGGGATGTCCAGGGAAGGAGGACAGAGCAGAGACCCAAAGGGAAGGCATGCGCATGCATGGGTCTGAGCAAGAGTCCCTGGAAGAGAGGACTCCATCACAGTCAAGACCCCAAGACCAGGGTGACACCAACCCACAACTGAGGGTAGGCTGATGGCCAACCTGGAACAGAAGTTTGGAGAAGAGAAGATTGGAGATAGATGAATTTGGAAGAAATAGCAAGGCCAGGATATTTTTGGAAAGATCAGAGTGCTATGGGCACATACACGAATGAGTGGTGGGATGGGCAGCTGGGTGGGTGTGCAGATGGGCGAATGGGGGTAAATAAATGGGTGGGTGGGTGGATAGGTGGATGGATGGATGGATGGATGGATGGATGGATGGATGGATATGTGGGTGGGTGGGTGGGTGGATAGGTGGGTGAGTGAGTGGATAGGTGAGAGCGTGAGTCAGCGGGCGGATGGGTGGATGGATAGATATAGGTGGGTGGATGGATGAGTGGGTGGGTGGATGAATGGGTGGGTGGGTGAATAGGTGGGTAGGTGGATGGGTGAGTGGGTGGGCAGATTTCCATGGGTTGCTTTAGTCTGCTTGCCAGAGTTGATATACATATGTGCAAACACACACACTCTCTCTCTCTCTCTCTCTCTCTCTCTCTCTCTCTCTCTCTCTCTCTCTTACAGGTTTATAAAATATATTCAGTGGTGTCCCATTCAGTCCCCTAAAGTATCTCATGAGTCCCGAGAAAGCCTTACTGAAGGAGATCCTATATCCCCACAAAGGAACTTAAATCCAAGTTCAACGGGGAAGCCAGGTCTTCATGTAAGGAAACCACTCTGGAGAAAGTCACAGACCTTCAGGGAACCATGTCCCACCTTCAGTCTCTAACCAGACTGCCAGGGACATTGTGTGTGCATGACCAGGAGTGGGCATGGCACACCACCACATTCCCACGGCAGCATGGAACCACTTGGCCAAAGTTACCACAATACCAAGACTCTCCTGCAACGTCTTGGGCAAAAGTATCTGCTTTGCACAAAAGAAAAAAACCAGGCTATCTGCCAGAGCAAAGCCTTCTTGAGTAGCACTGCCCACCAGGCACCCACCCACCCTGAGACCTGTAGTCTGGCCAGCCTCACCTCCAAGTCCTTCTCCAGCTCTAGCCCAGCCGCCATCAGGTTGTGTTCAAACTCATCACGCTGCTCCCTTCTTTCCTCTTCCAAAGCATCCAGTGGCCCAAGTTCGATATCGCCAGGGCCTCCCGCATGGCGCTCCTTGCCCGTCTCCCCATTGGAGATAACAGCCAGTGAATGTCCGGGGGAGCCGTGACCGTGGTGTGCTCCCCGTTTCCGGTAGTGGTACGCAAGCACATAATCGACTTTCCTCTGGTTGTCGTGGAAGTGCATTCGGCTCAGACGGGCTTCCGATTGGGGTTCGTTGGCATCCAGATAGTTATTGATGACCTGAGCAGAGGGAGAAACACAGGTGAGGTCAGATGGGTAAGGAGGCTAAGAGGATGTCCTGGCTCTCTGGGACAGAGTGGGAAGCAAGCCTCTCGGTTCCAGAGACCCTGCCTGCAGTGAAAGGATCTGCAGCCTCAGCCCGCATGTCACATGCAGCCCTCCACCCATGCGTGCAACCCAGTTATCAGTACCTTCACACATGCTCTGGCATCCAATGCATACACACGTACACACACACACACACACACACACACACACACACACGGAGACAGAGAGAGAGGCAGAGATGGAGACACAGAGACAGAGAGACAGACGAAGAGAGAATCAGGGAGACTGCACACACAGTACAACACCCGTGCCTGCCCCCAACCCTGAAGCCCATGCTCACGCCTGCTCATCCGCACATACATGACACCAGCAAGCAGTCCCCGCCACTCACACCTCCCAGATTCTGCACTTCCGCACACCCGTGAGGGCGTCCATGTGCACAGGCACACAAAGGCAAACCAACGCGCAGTCCTCCACAGGCACCACGGCACACCTACACATGTGCCGTTCCTTGCAGAGCTGCCTGTGAGCCTGCAGACGCTCTGCTCTCCGTCAGCACACACAGGATACTCACTGGTAGGTGTTCGGGATCCATCACAACAGGGCCAATGTCTAATCTCCTCTCCCACCCACAGGAATTCACGAGACACTCCGCCCCTCACAAATCCACATCTTCCCCCTTCTGTCTCCTCCCCAGCCACTGGCAAGGACACCCTGCCTGCGACAGAAGCAGGTGACTGACTGCTTTCTCTACCTTCCACTCTAGACTGGAGAGGTAGAGAGAAGAGAGGGAAAGAGAGCAAGTGAGGCGGAGCAGGCCAGGGACCTGCCTCCCTCCCTCTGGGTGTTTCCTTGTTTATTACTGGTTTGATACCCAGCTGCCTCAGCAGCCACCTGAGAGGTCACCGGGGCAACCAGATGAAATGCCAGGCACTGGAGAGAGGCTCAGAGCCACCACAGCTGAGGAGACGAGTTTCTCAGGCCTGTGGGAACTGAGCCTGGGAGCCTGCAGCCCAACAGGTAGGAATCATCCGGCTATCTTCTCCCTTCCAGACCCTTCGCTGAAAAGGATAGCCAGAGTTGCTGCAAAATGGACCTAGCTTGGAGAAAGGGAAGATAAAAGGGCTCTACCCAAAACCCAGGGTTTTTCCCATAAGCACACACAAGTCTCACATGACAGGAGGGCCAGGTGGGAAGCTCCCTTGGGATGTCCACCTATACTCACAGAACTATCGCGGGAACACTCTCTCCTGGAGGCCTGGCTAGAGTGTAGGCTAGCACTGGCCCTCTGACCTGCGGCCTGGGGACTTGGCACTCTGAGGTACTGTTTGGGGCCCTGGCCTCCTCTGACCACTGTCCGTGAACTCAGCCGCCGTGGAGATCCAGGGAGCAGAGGGATATCTGTGAGAAAGAAAGACAAGAGAGGCACCACAAGTTCAGGTGACAGAACTCTCAAGACACCGAATCTAAGGCAGTGAGAGACAGATCCCATGGCTCTGGGGAAATGACCTGGGTTTTTTGAACAGCCTTATCTAACTACATTCATTTTGGTCAATGGGAGTAAAAATAAATGGTAACTCCCCAACCAAACACTCACACACATACACACACACACACACACACACACACACAGAGAGAGAGAGAGAGAGAGAGAGAGAGAGAGAGAGAGAGAGAGAGAGGCCACAGCTGTCATCATCTCTCATGTGTGTACTCAACACGCAACGGTGGAGCCCAAATCCGGGCATAGGACCTGTTAAGCAAAGTCCTCCACCACTGATCCATTGTTACTCTGTCCTTTCTTTATCCCAGAGGCCATGAGGACTGACCAGTGAGTCTGCAGTCTGGGGCAAGAAGAAAGCCCCAGATGAGCCAGGGTAGATGGAGCTCTTCCCAGGGAGACAGGACTATAAAGTGTCTCCCAGGGCATCTGGGCCAGTAGGCGCCCTGGACAGTCCTACACCTGCAAGGAGGGAGCAAGGACAGAGCAATGGTGAACCCGCTAAGGCAGCAGCGGAGCCTTGGAGCAGGAAACCATTTCAGTGGCCTTGAGAAGTTCTCACACACCCGTGATTCAAGTCAAGTTCTCAGAGACCCACAGCCCTTTTCTGGCTTCTCTCCAGCCAAGGCCCTGAGCCACCAAAGTCTTAGAGCTGGTCAGACACACTCTGTACTCTAGTCTCAGCTCGAGGAAACCCAGGCAGCCGGTGCGCCTGTGCCTGAACCTGAGCCACCAAAGTCAGATATACTGGTCAGTTCCATCATTTCTTCTTCCTTTTTTAATTTTTTTTTTTTTTTTTGGTTTTTCGAGATAGGGTTTCTCTGTGTTGCCTTGGCTGCTTGGCTGTCCTGGAGCTCGCTCTGTAGACCAGGCTGGCCTCAAACTCACAGAAATCCTCCTGCCTCTGCCTCTCAAGTGCTGGGATAAAGGCATGTGCCACCACTGTCCAGCAGCTCATCATTTCTTAGCACTGTAGCCATGTTAGGCTTGTTTCTTCTACTACCCAAAGGACAGACATGGAAAGGAGAACAGAAGAACACATGCCAGACACCCCAAACAGTGACTGGCCTCTGAGTTCACAATAAAAGGTGATAATAAACATTACTGTGCTTTTTTCCATTTTAAGCATCATGTGAGCAGCAACGCCCTGTACATTCAGATTGGTCCTAAGTAGTTGCCTAAGGGATGAATAAATGACATTCTGCCAGATTTCTCGAAACACAGTCAAGGCTGAGGGTATAGTTTAGAGGGAGAACATATTCCCACCACCAGGTCAATTGCCAACCCTTAGGCATCCAGCTATCTGATGATTTTTTCCAAGGAGTCTAGAACATGTGGTTATTGACCTTGAGAAGCATGGCCTCTCAAGATGTTGCTGTGTGCAGAGAAATTTGATTGCTACCAGTGGGGTTGTTGTGGCCTGAATGTGAAATGTTTCCCACAGGCTGGAATATTTGAACGCTTGGTCTGAAGCTGGTGGTCCAATTTAGGAAGGTCATGGAACCTTCCAGAGGTAGAGCCTTCCTGGAGGAAGTGAGTCCTTAGAAGCAAGTCCTGAGGTTTTATAGCCCAGCTTCACTCCCCTCTGCCCTGACTATCGATGTGATGTGACCAGCCAGCCTGGCATTCTTGCTGCCGTGCCTTTCCCAACACCTCCCTTCAGACTCTAAGCCAGGACAGACCTTCCCTTCCTGAAAATGCTTCTCTGTTACTTTGTCATAGCAACCAGGAAAGTAGCAAATGTGAGGCAAACATCCATGACTGATGGGTATAGGCTCACCTGGGTGTTGGCTCTTCACCACTGGAGACCAAAATCATAAGAAATCAAATAAGGACTCAAACCTAGGTCTCAAAAACTAAGTAACTTCTGAAAATCAGAGAAAACCATGAAGAGCCTCCCCAGAGACAGAACATACATCCTGGTGGTTCAACACGGTCTCTCAGCTCAGGACATTAAGGGGGAGGTTCCATCCTTGGGTGCCATCTTGACCCAGTTTCCTTCCTTGATACCTTTCTTTAGATCTATGCCTCAACTGGCCCAGAGCAGCCTTAGACCAGAAAGATTAACCCAGAGAAAGTCCAGATGCACAGCTTTGAGGTGATGAGGAGGAGGATCATCTGGAGCCACCTGTCCCTGTGAGTTATCTTCCAATATGCCCAAATCGCAGTTGAGAAGCAATCCAAAGCTTTGGTCAAACCATGTATGGCATCTCCTAGGAAGCCCGGGGCCTCCAGAGGACCCACCAGCCATCTTGGCTGTGTCCTCTGCTTCCTCTGAGCCAAGTTCATCACAACTGCCTGGAGGTCCTGCTTTTGTGGCAATCTCCCAGCCTACGTTGATTAGGACAGGGCATGCGGCTCAATGGCCGCCACTCTAGAAAGGCATAACCAGGCAACGATGGCACAGATCATGAGTCACAAACCTATCTGCGCCATCAGGTGAAGGCTGTGAGGTCAATACACTTCTAGAGACTCCCTAAGGAGCGTAAAGGTGAAAGAAGAGCCATGAGAAGTCAAGACCATCACACAGCCTGTGAGATGGCTTTGTCCACTCATCTGGAAACACTCCTTCTCTTTTCTCTTCATTCTCTTGGCTCTTAGCACACTTATTTTAAACACCAAACAGATCCATGGGTGCTGATGCATTTAGGTGCCATGAGGGTAGAAGAGATAGCTTACTCATCTCTGCATTAGTTAGATAGACGTTGTCAAGGGTGGGATCTGGGGCCTCACCACAACTAACTTCCTCCTGGGTGCTATCATCCACTCCTATGAAGGTCATTACCATCTGTCGCTGACTTGTAAGTTTTACTGTCTACCCTTAGTTTCCTCTAGGCACACATTGCTCTACCTGCTTGGCACCTACACTTGAACGGTTGAGAGCCCCTCAAAGTCAACATGCCCCAAACCAGACTGGTGACCTTCTCCTAGCAAGATTCTTTTCCAAGATTAACCAACCTGATTCATGCTTGGGATGTCCTGTACACTCAAAACACAGCCAGAAATCTAGAAATAACTGGAAATCCATCTGCCCTCATACCTCATATCCCATTTGACACCAAACCCGCTGCAGCTGTAAGGGCATAGTGATCCAATCATATCTAGAAGACGCTGCTTCACCCCAGTCCTCCAACCTCTAGCTTTTGTAATTTGACCACTCTTTCTTCCGTGATGGTCACTGAGCCTTTGCAGGGCAGTCTGGTATAAATGTCCCATTTTATGAGGAACCACTCTGTGGATACTCATTCTCAAGGGGATATTTCTTAAAGACTAAAAAGGTCTGTACAAGCAATGACACCAATGCAGCAATGAAAGTCTTCCAATAACAAGCACCCCGGGAATGTTCCTTGCTGGGTTTCATGGTGTCTGCCAAGAACTAATGCATACATACTTCAAACTAATCCACAAAACCAAAAGGGAAGAAGTGCTTCCCGAGTCCTTCTTGAAACCTGTATTTGCCTTCCGACCTAAACCAGGGGAGGATGCAATGAAAACACAAAACCATAGACCCACTTCTTTGATTAGTATAGATGCAAAAGTCCTCAGTAAAATCCCCACAAACAGAATTCAACAACATACTTTAAAAATCATGCACCATGGCCAAGACAGTTCAACATGCACAAAACAATAAATGAAATACGGCATGTATGTAGAAGCAGGACAAAATAAACCACATGATTATCTCAGTAGTCACAGAACAAAAACCTGACAAATCACCCCATCATCATAAAAGTCCTGAGAATCTAACTATAGTTTACACTGTTAGTTTATAAAGTTAATTTTTATAGTTATAGTTTAATAGCTTATGTAGCTATAGTTTATACATAACTGAAGAAACTAACATACCTCAACACAAGGGCTCTCTCCAGCCGGTTGACAGCCATTATTATTCTGAATGAGAAAAAAATAAAATCACTTCCTCTAAAATCAGGAACAGGATAGATGTGCCCTATCTCTACAGTCTTGGTCAATATAGTACTAGAATTCCTAGCCAGAACAATAAAACCAGAGAAGGGAAAGAAGACAGTTGATCCTTGTTTGCAGATCTTCTGACCCTATACTTCGACCCTACGGTCTCCATTCAAACTTTTAAGACCCAATTTCTTTTAATTTTGGAAGACAGCAAGATATAAAACCAGTATACAAATATCAATAGCTTTTATACACCAATGAAGAACCTAGAGACAGAGAAATCAGAAAAACAAACCCATTCACCACAGCCTCAAAAAGATCCTGTTATGTAGGGATAAATCTAACCATAGAGTCAAGAAAGTCAAAAACTATAAAATACTGAAGAAAGAAATAGAAGAAGACACTAGAAGCTGGAAAGTTCTCCCAAGTTCCTGACTCAGTGGAATTAATAAACAACATGCTACTGAAAGCAGTCTACAAAGTCAATGAAGCCCCCATCTAAATTCAAATGACACTGCAAACTTTGCCCACCTATCCAGCTCCAAATGCCAAAAGCTATGGGCTCCCTAGGCTCCAACCACTATGCACAAACTCTCCCTCCCCCTCTCCCCCCGCCTGTCTTCCCTGCTTTTGGTGCTGACAGGTAAGGGCTTCCTCTCAGACCTCAACTGCTCAGCTCAAACCGTTCACACCCAGCCAGCATCCAGTGCCATCAGGGAAGGGCTCACACTCTGACTATAATCCCAAACTTTCCCATCTGCTCGGCTCTAGGTCTCAAGTCTTCCCACCCTTCTCAGCCTCATCCAGCCATTCTGGTCTAAGACTCTAGCATTGCTTGTAGCTCCCCATATGCCTGCTTAACTAGCTTCCTATGGAGCTTCCCAGACTCAGTAGGAGGGACACTGGCTATCGTCTATCCCACCTGGCAGTCCACGCAGACTGACTTCTTACTTATCTGAGACTACCACATTGTATACTCTGGGCCCAGTCTTGGATATTTCAGTTCAGTGGCCCCAGAGAAGAGCTCTACCCCTTCTTGTGGAGGACAACTCCAACCTCCAGACTTTGTAAGGCTACAGGTGCCTTCGGTAGAATGGAAGATTTGGAGAGAAAAATAAAGCCTACGGAATTCAGGCCAGGAGAAGCCTATGTCTAAATGACCAAAGAGTAGAGCCAGCTTTCAAAGCCTACTTACACAAGTCCTGAGGTCCTCTCCTCAGCCCTCTCTACTTTGATAAGCCTCATTCTATTCAAATATTCCCCTTTCATCACCAGAGAGCTCCCATACCCATCCCTTCATTTAATCCTGACTAAGCTTATTGACACTAAACAGCGCAAGATGACACTCCCGTATAGCATAAGTAAGAAGGTATTTTGAAAGCATCGGCGGGTTCATTGGGTGCAGGCCTTAGTCTGAAGGCACAGTCTCTAATGAGGACACAGATGGAGGATGACACTTGAGAAACACTGGGCGGCAGGGATTCCAAATCCTTCCAATCATGTCATATACACACACAGAGGAGAGACAAACAGACAACGTAGCACGGGTCTTCAAATTTACTGCACAGGATTAGAAGTAGAATAGGCATTCAAACAGCAGCAAAGGATGGGCTCTCAAGAAAAGCTCAGGGGGGAGCCATGACAATAAACAAGAACAGGAGACCAGAGACACTGCCAGGAACAAGGCAAAGGACTCATTGTCAGGGACAGAACAGGAAATGGGGTCAGCAGGTTCAGGATAGAGAGCAAGGTGACTCAACAAGGCCCTGGAGCCTCCCAGAGGTGGCAGGAGCAAGCTTTCCTCCCTCCCAGGGGTGCTGGGCTTTCGGGCAACAGGACTTATCCTCCGAGCATCCCCCTCAGCACCATCCCGTCCCATCACTGACTATGGATGAGTGAAGCTTGAGCTGCCCTGGGTTTTTAAAAGGCAACCTCAGTCAGATGTTGCAATACAGGCACCAAGGAGGCTGAGGCAATAAGACTTCCACGACTCCACGGCTCCACAGCTCCACAGCTTCATGACTCCACAACGCCATGACTCCACAGCTAGTCTAGAGAGTGCGTTGAGGTCTAGGCAACCCTGAGCTAGACAACAGAGCTTTATCTCAAAAGGGGACAGGACATCCTTCACCACTGCATCTCAACGTCACTGCTTCTGGCAAGAACAGTCAGACCCAGGACATCAGAGGGAGACAGAACACACTCATCCTCAAAGCCTAAGAACAGGGGTCCACGTAGCAATGGCCCTAAGCATGGTGGCTCCTCTGGGGAGGCTCAGAGAGACCTGGGCACTTCCACATTTGAAGGCTCTCACTCCTGGTCCAACATAGTTCATCTGAGGAGAGTTTTTCAACTTTGGGGTGGTGTGGAAATGTCCACACCCCATCATTCTGACCATCACTATGGTATTTAACAAATTACCCGAGATATCAATACTTTGTTATAAAGAAGTCTTTGATATAGTTGGGTTTGCCCATCTGTGCTCACTGTCAGTCAGTATTCTGAACATGTTTAAAGGCAGATAGATTATGGTTATGGATGGATGGGGAGGGCTGGAACAGGATGATCAAGTGGAAGCAGGGAAAGAATAGAGGGTAAGGGAGGGAATGCAAGGAAAGAAAGCTAAACGTCAGGGCCGTTTGAGGGGCCGTATGGAAACCTGATACAGCAGAAGCTTCCCAATATACATATGAAGATGGTCTAAATGAAATCATAAAATAATGAGGGTAGGCAGAGCCCCAACTGGCCATCTCTTGTCACCAAATAAAGCCTTCGATAACAGGGATGGGTTATATCTAATCGAATTGTTGGCCGAAGGGATTCCATGGGAATCCCCAAACAACCCAAGCTGTTGCCAAGACTGTAGGTTGCACTCCACAAACTGACAGCCAGGTCCCATTGCTGAAGACAACGCCTCATTGAACATGGGGAAGTTGACCTGGTGCTGACATAGAGCCTTCACCCTACAGGAAGGTACTCTGCATGGTGTCAAAAGAGGAATGTGAACACCAAGTCGGCCACAAGCTCGTTGATTTACAATGATGTCCTGCCTATAAAAAAAATATGCCACGGCAATGGTGGCACAAACCCGGTGGGAGTAACCAACCGGTATCTGATTTGATGTGAGGCCCACTCCATGAGATGGAACCCATACCCATCAAGTTTGGATGACCAAGAACCAGAGAACTAGGGTCAAATCAAATACTACTGTCCTAAAAAATAAACCAAAACCAAAAAAGTAGCAACAAACTGTCTCCTAATGGCATTCTGCTGTGTGCACAGATCAGTGCCTTGCCCAACCATCTCAGAGAATCTTTTTCCTGTAGCAGATGGGAACAAATACGAGACTCAGAACTAGGCATTATGCAGAGAATGAGAGACTTTGGAACACTCAGCCCCAAATGGAATGTCTCTATCAAATCCCTCCCCTCAGGGCTGAAGGAACCTCAAAGAAGAGGAGGCAGAAAAGAATGTAAGATTCAATGGGGATGGAGGACACTGAGGAAACAAGACCCTCTAACTCAATATGAGCGAAACTCCTGTGAACTCAGAGACTGAAGCAGCATGCCCAGGGCCTGCGTGGGTCTGCACCAGGTCCTCTGCATATACACTGTGGCTTCCAGTTTCCTGTCTATGGGATTCCTGAGTGTGTGACCGAGTGGATCTCTGATTCTTGTAACTTCTCTTGAGCTCTTTTCCTTCTGTTTGTTTGTCTTGTCCAACTCCCTTGTGATAGTTTTTGTTTTATCTGATTGTATTTTATTTTGTTATATTTTACTGTTATTCCTTAAAATCCTATTTGTTTTCTGAGAGACAAGAAAGGGAATAAATCTGGATGGGAGGGGAGAGGAGGAGGAGGAACCGGGAAAAGGAAAGGGAGGGGAACCCATAATCAGGATTTGTTACAAGAAAAAAACCTATTTTCAATAAAAGGAAAAATACGGTAGTCTGAGTGAGATGTATTAAATACATACAGTGTTTTCCAGATGGGTTTGCTGGGATGTGACAGTCATGAGTCAGGGGACATCTCTATCCCAGAATGCTGTCCATTTGGTAGTCTTCATCATTGACCAGAATGAACTTGAGGCATCAATTTACATCTGGGCCCAATTGTCTTGCTGATTACCCCACACCTTGCCCTATATGTCTTGAAGAACCTCCCACAGCTCCAATGAGACCACACTAAGCAAGTCCTGTCACACAAGAAAAGCTTTTTACAAATCTCCTCCTTAGCCCTTGGCTCAAATACAAATCAACACCCGGTTCCTGATGGCAACATTGCCAGTGTTAGCATCTTTGCCTGGTACCAGCATAAGTGCTAACCTTATGTACAGACCTCCCTGCCACTGATCTTACCTCCCTCCGTGTTGTGATTTGAATTTAAAAGGCATTTGAACACTTGGTTTTCAGGTGGTGGCATTATTTGGAAAGATTAGAAACTTTAAGGTTTCCATCAGAGAAATGCAAATCAAAACAACTCTGAGATTCCATCTCAAGAATGGAATGGCCAAGAACAAAAACACTGATGACAACTTATGCTGGAGAAGATGTGGGGCAAAGAAATCACTCCTCCATTGCTGGTGGGAGTGCAAGCTGGTACAGCCCCTTCGAATATCAGTATGGCAATTTCTCAGAAAATTAGGAAACAACCTTCCTCAAGACCTAGCAATACCACTTTTGGATATATATGCTCAGTCGTGACACAAGGACATGTTCTCAACTATGTTCATAGCAACATTGTTTGTCATAGCCAGAACCTGGAAACAACCTAAATGCCCCTCGACCAAAAAAATAGATAAGGAAAATGTGGTACATTTACACAATGAAGTACTACACAGCAGAAAAAAATACATCTTGAAATCTGCAGGCAAATGGATGGATCTAGAAAACATCATATTGAATGCGGTAACCCAGACCCAGAAAGGCAAATATCATATGTGTTCACCCATAAGTGGCTTTAGTCATAAAGCAAAGAAAACCAGCCTACAATTCACAATCCCAGAGAACCTAGACAACAATGAGGACCCTAAGAGAGACTTACAAGGATCTAATCTACATAGGAAGTGGAAAAAGACAAGATCTCCTGAGTAAATTGGGAGCATGGGGACAATAGAAGAGAGTAGAAGGGGAAGGGAGAGGAAGGGAGGGGAGTGTAGAAAAATATATCACTCAATAAAAACAATAAAAAAGAAAAAGAAAGAACATAAAGTTGTATGGGTAAGGAGGTAGGAATTTCTGGGTGGAGTTGGGGGAGGAGAAAGAATATGATCAAAATATATTCTGTAACAAGCCTTCTAAATAAAAAAAAAGAAGTGGTTTACAAAAAGAGTTGGGGCTTTGGCTTTATTGAAAAAAAAATGGACCACTTGGGGGTGGACATTGAGAGTTAAGCCCAGCCTCACTTCTAACCTAAGTGTTCTGTCTCCTCTCCTTTTCTTCCTTCTTCCTTCTCATCCCTCCTCTTTTTCCCCCTTCTCCTTCTTCTTTCCTCTTCTTCCTCCTTCCTCTTCTTTCTCTCCTTTCCCTCTCCCTCCCTCCCTTCCTTCCTTCTTTTTCCCCCCTCCATTTCTCCTTCCTTTCTGGTGATGACATGTAGCCAGCAACAACTCTACACTCCAACCACCACAGAGACTCCAACGGGTGGAATCACCACCCACAATGCCTTTCCACCATAGCGGACTGTATCCCCCAAACCACATGCCCACCTAAGTCTTTCCTCCATTAAGTTGCTCCCTGCCAGGTACAGGGTCACAGCAATGGGAAAGGGAACTAACACACGAGCTCTCCTCCTTGGCACACTTACATGACTCAGGCTGCCATTTGAAGCACCTGCACCACCCCAATCCCATCAGCCAGTTTTCTACTCTTGTGAGGAGGAAAAACAAGCTGTCTAGTCTGTTCGCAAAGGGTTTTTCGTGATCTGCTCCACACCCTCCATCACATCATAAGCATACCTGGCTGTCCCCTGGAAGAGCAATGCTATTACATACAATCTCCTATATCTCTGTTCTTTCATTCCAGAGCCATTTCACTTGCTGTGCATTGTGGGACTTTTGAGATTGTAAAGCTGAACAGAACACAATCCTTCCCAACAAGCCCTGGGTTCTCACAGGGAAGGAAGACGTCCAACAAAAGAAGGCCAAGACCCTCCACTCTGCCTAGAGGTGTCAGGAGAGACCCCAGAGAACATGACTTTTTTCCTAAGAACTGTCTCACTATGTAGCACTGGCTGTCCTAACCCACAAATCTCCTGCCTCTACCCCCTCAATGTTGGGATGGCAAGCATGAAACTCATCTGGAGAAGAGGAATAGGCATCTGCAGTGGGCAAGG
This sequence comes from Microtus pennsylvanicus, assembly GCF_037038515.1. Lineage (NCBI taxonomy): Eukaryota > Metazoa > Chordata > Mammalia > Rodentia > Cricetidae > Microtus > Microtus pennsylvanicus. The sequence goes on from NC_134586.1 coordinate 22,991,870, forward strand.
GAGAAGAGATCCCAAGAAAGCGGCGGTTCTTTGGTCCCGAGCAGCCATCACTGGGGCTCTGGGAGTAAGGAGTGCAGCCTCTGCCTGCTTCTTTCCCACCCACGGTGCCGGCTGCCAGCTGTGTTCACTGTGAAGTACAGACAGGATCTTTAGAGATATTAAAGTCAACATTTTTAATATGTCCTGGAAGGCCTTTTATCATCTTTTATATTCTCCTCAACTTTCCCAAGACTTTCTCCTGCTTGACTATGTTCATGTGTATTCTTGCATTCTGTCTGTCTGTCTGTGTCTCTGTGTGTGTGTGTCTCTGTGTGTGTGTGTCTCTCTGTGTGTATGTATGTGTGTGTGCATGTGTGCATCTGCATGTGTGTGTGTTTTGAATAAAATTCCTGCAGTTCCCGTGGGATAAACTTCTTTTTCTCTTCTTTGGTCTTTGGTATTGCCTTTCTTTGATTTTGAACATCTCTCTCCAACTCTATAACCATCGCCAGATCCCACTGTTGGTATTCAAGGTTATGATTTATAGTAATATAATAGGATTTTAAGCAGAGGAGCAACATACCATACTTAGAATCTTATTCTAAAGACCACACTGGCTATAGTGAGCATAAATGGGGTGCCTGGAAGAATGGGAGATGGGGGATGGGTAGGCAGGGAGATCCTTAACACCTTACCACTACAAATGACCTTCATAAATGGGGAGACCTTTTGTTATATGGGTCACGGTGTTACTATAATATCTCCATTGTCTTGAGACTTGCCAAGCAACTGAGTAGTCTCCTTCCTAACACCTCCATCAAAAATAAACACTCCTGTTCTAGTTAGTTATTCAGGTACCTGCTGGAACCGATACCTGTGATAAATCAACTGAGAAAAAGGAAAAGCTTCTTTTAGACCATAATTTGGAGGTTTCAGTCCTTGGTAGGTTGTCGCTGCTGCTTTGGGGACTATAACAAGACAACCCATATTGGTACAGGTATTTGGTGAAGGAAGCTGTTCACCTCATAGCAGATCAGGAAGCCATAAAAGTTGAGGCACTTGGGTTCTGATATCCCTTTCAAACACATGGCCCCAAATACCCAGCCACTGCCTTCCATTCCTGCCATGTCTGAAGTTTCCCCCATATCTGTGTAGGTTGACAAGTGCAGGATCAAACCTTCAGCATATAGGTCTTTGAGGAACACAGAAGATCTAAACTGTAGCAATTAACCAAATTCATTCCAAACCTGAGCTCACTGGCAGGGCCAGGTACCTTGTTTATATCAACTCATCTAACCTTCTGATAACCTTATGAAGAATATGCTGTCTCTGTCATGTACTCACTCAATGACAAAATTCATAGTTCAGAACTCAGACAGGTAGACCAAACAACGCTTACTCATTGCTAACCCATCCTTCACTCTGGCTCAGAGCATGGCTGATCAGATTAAAGTGTACATGCCCTCCTTTGTCTGCCATGAGAAAACAGCCTGTCTAGAAGATAATTGGTCAAAACTGTTCTATTGGCTTATTAAGTAAGCCTGTTTTGCAACAAGTTCGCTCTGTTTGACATGAAAGAACGTGATGATGCATCATGAACAATGAGCAAACATAACTTCCCCACCTTGTCATGCGCGCACACACACACACACATCCCACTTTGATTGGTTCATCTCTTCTGTGACTTCTCTCAACGTCCCTCATGCCCCTCCACCACCCACATCTCCCATATCTGACCACTTCTTTCTCTTGGTTGTTCAACTTGCCCTAACACAGTGAAGATGAATATTCAGAACTAGCGATCAAGGTTTGAACATTAAAACTTAAGACGGATTTGTATTTCACTGACGACCAATGATACTGGGAATCTCTTCACAGGATGCTGGTCATGTGTGCATCTTGTTTGGAGAAATACAGATTCTTTGTTTACTTAAAAATCAAGTTGCTATCTTGGTTGTATAATTGTAAGAATTATTTACATATTCTGGAAACAGGCTTCCTATCTGGTCAATGACTTGCAAATATTGATTCCATTATATGGGTTGTCTTTTCACTTCTTGATGACCTCCCAAGGCATGATTTGGTTTTCACGTGCAGAATATGTGTGAGAGAAAAAGAGCAAGAGTAAAACCGAGAGTGAGAGACAGGTGGGGAAGCGGGGAGAGAGCAGAATGAATGCATGACCTCTCCGGAGGTCAGAGGACAACCTTGGTGTCTGTCTCACTTCCTAGTTTCTACACGGTCTCCCTTACTGTGCAGGGCTGCACATACCAAGGTAGCCAAGCTGCTAGTGTGCAAGGACTCAGGAAGTCATGCTGCTAGTGTGCAAGGACTCAGGTAGTCATACTACTAGTGTGCAAGGACTCGGATAGCCACACTGCTAGTGTGCAAGGACTCAAGTAGTCATACTACTAGTGTGCAAGGACTCAGGTAGTCATACTACTAGTGTGCAATGACTCGGGTAGCCACGCTGCTAGTGTGCAAGGACTCGGGTAGCCACGCTGCTAGTGTGCAAGGACTCGGGTAGCCACGCTGTTAGTGTGCAAGGATTCTCCTTTCATCTTCCCATCACAGAACACTGGGATCACAGACACTTACACTACTGGGTCCAATAGTTTTTCACATAAATTCTGGGAATCTGAACTCAGTCATCAAGCACTTCTCCCACTGAGCTCCTTTACTCAAATTTTCAGTATTTTATCGACCCACTCGTTGTAAGTCTACTATGTACCAGAAGCTCAGTATTCACACCGTCTCTGAGGGCTTCTTCCTGTCTATACCATGTAAACGTGTAAAGAGGGTTCTTACATTTATCACTCTGGGAGAATTTTGGGATGGCATTATTGGACAAGACTGAAATATAGGCGCTTGGTATGGGTAGGTTACTACATTAATAAGTGGAATTATTTTATTATTATCCATACTGGTGGCAAATAACTGACACTCTGCGTATAAGGTACGGGCTGCTCAGCTAACTGAAATATTACAAACCACTAAAAATGAAGTCATGTGGAAAGTATAACAATGTTCACTTCTCGCAAAGCGACAACCCAGGGTTGGTGGCGAGGGTGGTAGATGGCTCTTTTCCAGGTAATTCTCTGGGAACCCTGGGTAATAGAGGCTCAGCCAGCTTCTCTCTGTCTTCCCTATGACAAGGAGTCACTGAAGGAGTGTGGAGGAGCTGGCCGGGAAGGTGTCGATGGGTCAGACCTAGAAGTAGTGCGCATCACCCTTCATGTCCCGATGCCTAGAGTTCAGACTCATGGCCACACCTAACTGCAAAGGAGACTGTGAAATGCAGAGGAGCCCCATGCTCAGGAGGAAGCACACATGTAGCATGGCCTCTGAGGAGCAGCAGCATTCTTGCAACAGGGGCCTACAAGAAAGGGCAAGTTTGGTATGGCGTGGTCACATTTACTGTGTATATTCACATTACAGATTTACACATTTGTCTCCCGGGGAAGGTATGAGATGCTCAAATTTCAGCACTCGGAACAAAGGGGAGTAGAGTGGATCAAGAATGCCCCTCCAAAGGTGATACATATACAGGACTCTGAGACAGCAGATGGCTGCTTGAGACTCTGTGGCTCCTTGAGACTCCACATAGAATGTCATATAGCTATGCTGCCAATATTGAGGAAGGGACTTGTTTTCCTCTTTATTACAGCAGGTGACCATGCATCCAGTTCATACAGCAAGTGTATCAAGCCGTTTGGGCACAAATTGCCTATGTTTTGTGACATCTAGCATCTGGATTTTTGGGGAGAGTGTAGAACCTATTCCCAGCACTGACAAAATCTCTAATATATGTTCTAGAAGTGAAGAGGCCAAACTAAAGCCATGCAGGTAAAAGGGCCTAATTCTGGTTGTGGCACACACCACTTCTGTAGTCCTGGAGCCAAACGTGCTCATGGTTTGCCAGGTGTGAGGACTTTTCTTTCGTCTCTAGTGAGTGACAGGCTTCTCTTGCTCCTGGACTCCTGTAAAACCATGTAGTACACTATTTGTGAGAATGATGAAACTACAAAATATGAACAATGGCAAATAGGCACAGAAATTGGCACCCCCTTAAATGGCTAGCAAGAATATACAATTTTCCAAAGCACAGCCGCTTTGCAAAATACTATGAGATTCCTTGAAAAAAATTCAGCAGCATTGTTATGTGACCTGATGATTCTTCTCCCTCCCAAATGTATACTCCTTAGGGAGGAAAACTGACAGGTGCCTGAGAGCTCAAAGAAGCATCCTTCCTAGTAGTCAGACAGCAGAAACCAAACGTCAATCAGCTAACACGTGGAGTAAGACTGTATTACAGGCTTACAAGGGGATATCGCTGAGCCATAGAAAGGAATGGAGTATTGAGTCATGCCAGAAGGGAGCTGAACCTTAAAAGCATTGTGCTAAGTGAAAGCATCTCCAGACACCAAATGTCACACAGCATAAAGTTCCATTTGTGGTAAATATCCAGGAAAAGCAATTCTATAGAACAAAGTTAGATTACTACTTTCCAGGGACCAGAGGGAGTGGGGAAAGGTGTGTGACTGTCATGGAGCATGGAATGGATTGTGCAGCTCTGTGAACATAGTCAAACAAACCCACTGGATAGATAGGTTTCATGGTATGTAAATTATATGTGAACAAAGTTGTGGCTTTTTACAAATAGAAATCCTAGAGCTGAAAATTACAATAACTAACAAGAAAAGTGTATGGGATGAGCATAAGAGAAAACTGAGAAATAGAGAAAAATGGTCAGTAAAGTTTAAAAAAACAGATCAATAAAAGTAATCTAGAGAGCAGAGAACTCAGGTTGGAAAGCGTTTGCTCAGCCTCAAGGACCACTGGAACAGCATTCAACAGCCCAGCGAACATATGGTTAGAGTCCCAGAGGAAGAGAAAGAAAAGGGACACAAAAAATGCCACAGAACTATTGACTGAGTCACCAGTAACTTCTAGCTCTCGGGATTTCAGCAAACTCAGCTGAAAAAGCAGAGCTACAGGCAGCATGGCCAGACTGCTGGAAAAGTAGACACAAGCCTTCTACAGCCCACCAGGCTAGAAAGAGGCTCCACCCGAATGAAACTAGCATAGGAACTAAGGCTAGCTTCTTGTCCAAACACTAGAGATCATTCCGGGAAGTCCTGGAGTAGGAACAACAAAAGGTCCACCCGTATTATACAAACAAACGAAATAGCCTTTAAAACAGAGGATGAAATGAAGACACGTTTCAACAAACCACAAGCTCAAAGAGTCTGTCACTGGGAGAATGACACCCCCCCCACCCCGGGAGGTACTAAGGATGGTCTCCAGGCTGAGGGGAAAGGTCAACAACTGGTAACCAAGACGAAAGCAATCAGCTGGGTGCCGTGGCACATGCCGGATGTGCTGGCACGTGCTTGATGAATCCCCGCACTGATGGCGCTGATGAAGATTGAAGACAATGCAAGTTTGACACCAGCCTGGGCTACACAGAGAGTTTCAATAGTGAGACACTATCTCAAACAAGGCGTCTTAAATGGAGTTTCCTATACGCTGTACTTCCTTTCCAGTTAGAGATTTAACCAATTGATCCATTATCAGATAAACTTACTGGCTTGCAATCAGCTACTTTAAAAAATGTATCAGAGAGGGGCTGGAGAGATGACTCAGCAGTTTAGAGCACTGGTTGCTCTCCCAGAGGACCCAAGTTCAACTCCCAGCCCTTACATGGTAGATCATAACCATTTACAACTCTAGTGTCAGGGGATCTGATGACCCACTAGCCTCCAGACTGTAGGCGTGCACGTGGTACACAGACATGCATGCAGACAAAGCACCCATACACATAAATAAAATACATTTTATAGGTAACAGAGAAGACTAACCCACATATGAATAAAACAGAAACATCTTCTATTTTAAATGATCAGAAGCCCCACAATAACTATCCATGGATAAATAATACTCTTTAAAACCTACTAATGGGTGTTAGGTATTTAGCTCAGCAATGGAGCTTAGCCAAACCAAGGCTCTCGGTTTGGTCCCCAGCACTGATAAATAGAATAAGATCTATTACTAAAACTATTGTTCTTTATGTTGGGCAACATCTTAGATAGTATCAATATGAATTGCCTTGAGGAAGTCTCTTCCTGTGCTCGCTACACTGGCCTGGAATTCCTGGTTCCCTTGCCTCAGCCTCCTGAGTGCTGGGATTACAGGCATGTGCCATCACACCCAGCTTGCAACATTCATTTTAAAATTTAATGCTGGTGAGCGAGTCTCCTTTTATAGACAGTGAGAGCCACGAGACTTATTTCCTTTTCTGATCTGTCAGAAAGTTCATAAATTTTTCTCAATGATGGTAGCTATTCTTAGTCTAGCTAAGTGTATATCCCTAGCCTGCTTGGTCTTGAGCCCACGATGATCCCAGGTTGGAAGCAGGGTCGGGACACAGCCTTCCCTGCAATATGACCACGACATTTAACTAACCCCTTGCAAAATTAATACCTCCTTCAGCAGCCCCGTTTTCGGCCACATTTCCCATTCTCAATTACTGGCATCCACACTTCCTCCTAATGACTTCCTTTAAATAGAACAAACGCAATAAGGTGAGTTGGTGGGGAAATATGTGGTCCAAGGTCAGATCCGAGTTTTAATTGTGGCTTCATCCTTCGATGACTGAGGTTGGTGAGCACGTGATCACAGGCATGGCCTTTAGCATCTCTGAACATCAGGTTTGCCTTCCATGAAAAAGTTGAGGACTGACCCCCCAGAGTGATCGTGCCAATCATCTGCTAGTGCCAGGAACATAAAGATGCTTGATTAAGAACAGTCTTGCTTTCCCTTTGGATACCAAGAGCCTTGGCCTGAGCTATAGGACACATGGCCAACCTTTCCCACTGGCTTCCTGATCACACTGCCTTAGCCACTGGCTGCCCCAACACTTTCAGGCCACGGGACCTATATTTCCTTTGCTTAACTATTCTGTGACTTCTTTTTATGCAATGTCTGTTCAAGCTTGCCCCCTTCCTTAACCTGCTGGCCACAAACAGAAATTGACAGAGATGGATGTTACACTATACTAGCACCCCATACCCCATCTCTAGCTGTCAGATACACGGCCTCCATGTGCACTAGAGTGCCATGCACAGGCTGGGATAGGCTTTTCTCATCCAGCAGAAAGGAGCCACCGAATAGACGGAATAATAATAATAAATAATAATAATCAGATCCTCAGAACAGATATGTTCCACTTGGGGCCCAAATGTCTCCTTCTTTCTACTCCTATACCACAATGGAAGACAAAGAGAAAGGACACATAGAAACAAAAGCTGAACTTGGGTTAGTGTCTGGAACCCATCCCCAACCCTCACACAACTTCTCCAATCAGCAGCCAACACAATGGTGTAGGATACATAGAGGCAAGCTGGAGGACAGGGCCTTCCCAAGGGATCAGGTCTCAGCATGGCAGCATAGCAAAACAATAGCAGAATCACACAGGCCCTGGCTGTCCTGCAGCTGGAACAGGGTGACAACAAGAAGTTCCTTCCTTGAGGTCTCATGTCAGATTGCAAAATTCAGACAGGTAAAAGGACCAAAGAATATCACTGTTATCTTAAAAAGCAGCTTTTCCCATCCTAACACACACTCAAACATACCACACACACACATAGACACACATACCACACACACATACACACACATACCACACACACACACACACACCCTTTGCCAAAGATCTCTTACCACCTGCCACTTGCCCCTGGGCTGAGATCTGACCTAGCCCAGTGGGATCTCCTTCCCTGGGCCAGGGCCCACATAGTCCCTGGGAATGTCTGTTCACAAAGTGTCAGGGCTGTGACTGACACTTGCCTTCCACTTCCTTCTCCTATTCATGTCAAAGCCATAGGCACCTCCCACTGCAGCTCCAGCAACAAGACATCCAGCAGATCCCACCTCGTCAAAGCCAAGTTCCCAAATACATCTGTCTGATCATTCTGATTTGGGAGGTGCAGCCAGATAGCAGCCATGTCCCCCAAACTCCACCCCAGTCAGCTTTTCTTCCAAGAAACACCTGTGCGAATGCCATACCTGTGCTTGCCTGCACCCAGGTAAAATGCCTCATGTCAGAGTTCTTCCTGAGAATGGTTTAAAAGAAGAGACTTCCCAGAGGCCACTCTGGGATGCTGCGTCCTCATCAGACTGTCATGTTAACCTGACTTCTGGTTTACTTATACTCAGGACTGGACCACATACAAAGACTGTAGTAAGGAGAGGCAAAGAACAGGTGGAACTGGTGGCCAGCCACTGAAAGGTGACTCCAATCCTCTGTCACCTGCCCCCTCCCTAATAAAATGTATAAAGAAAAATAAGCGTCTGAGGAATTACTTGGGCATCCTCATCTTCCCCACTACAGAGAATAGGGCTAAGTTTGTCACACCACGCTTTCCAGCTTCACCTGAAGACACTCATCCCAAAACACAGATGTTAGAAATCCTTCTCCTCTACATCAACTTATGAGATGCTGAGAACTAGGGTCCTGCTGCAGGGGAAACTTACCTCGCAGCCCAGGGGCTGCCATGGTGCTGGTCCCCGAACGCCAAGTCCCAACTGGTGGCCCTTGGCCGGCACTAGCCTCTGGACAGGCTTATGTGGCTGCCGCGGAGTTAATTCCATTGCAGCTCAGCTCAGTCTGGACTTGCCTGCCCCTCCCCTGCGGCTGCCACCTCCTCTAATCCATCCCTCTCCCATGGCAGTCCACAGTGCTCCTCCTGCGCTGAGAGCTAGTCTAACATCCAGGAAGGAGCCCAAGCTCAGGTGCAGCCGGATGACACGCTGGGGTCATGGGCTGTGGGCCAGGGAGTAAATGCTGCTGGCGCTCCTCCACCCAGAGCCTAAAGGAGAGCAACACAGCCGGCTCGCCTGTGATAATTCAGTCGGATTACCTCGTGAATCGTCTGACTGATTAGTTTCCAGTCCTGCCAGGGAAGCCTCCTTCCTGTGGCCCCAAGGGTCGCCACTCTCCAGACTACAACCCTGAATAGTGATGGGGTTTTAAACAATACAATGGGCCCCCCTCCCATGCTGTACCCCATCACCAGCTGTCTTGGAGTAAAACAAGAGAAGTCGCAGTCCTGCGAGTAGGAAACAGGTGTATAGACACAAGATCACAGGGCAGAGAGGAGAGGGCATGGATTTGGGAGACTCTAGGCCAGCTGGGGGCAGGGCAAACGTTAATCTGTGATACAAGAGTAGTGTCATTTCCCTAGAGTGACTTAGGGACCTGACCATGGCTTCTCTCCCTCCTCTTTCCCTTCATGATCTTCTTCCTTCACAGAACCCTCTTCCTGCTTCCAGGGGTGCTTGCCCACGCCATTTCTACCCCTAAATGAATAAAAAGGAACCCATCCACCATGGCTCCATATCCATCTTTCAATTATCCTCCCCCAGGGAGTTCTTCCCTGATATTCCTCTAAAACACTTTCGGGAACTGTCCTGGTTGTACTTCTACTGCTGTGATTAAGTGTCCAAAGCTGTTAGGGGAAGAACGGGTTTATTGGGCATAAACTTCCAGGTCACAGCCCATCACTGAGGGAAGTCAGGGAAAACAAAAGCAGGGACCTGGACACAGGAACAATGGAGGAAGGCTGCTTACTGGCTCTCTCCAAGTTACTACAGATCCACAAAGACCCGCCTGCTAGGAATGGTGTTTCCCACAGCGGGATGGGCCTCCTGACATCAATCATCAAGCCAGACAATGCCTAGCAGACACATCCACTAGCCAATCTAAGCTGAATAGTCCCTCAGTGGAGGGTCCCTCAGATGGCTCCAGGCTAGGCCAAGGTGACAGATGAAGGTAACTAAGAAAGGATTCTGTCTCGTTTGATCTAAGGGTGTCCATAAAAAAGGGGTTCCCACTATCAAGGGTAGACTCTACGGTTGGAAAACCTGTAGGTAAAAGAACACAGATGTGCACATAGACACATGTGTGTGTTACACCCACATACCAGTTAGTTTTTGTCAGCAAGACACACGCTAGAGTCATCTGGGAAAAGGGAACCTTAATTGAGGGATTGCCCTCCACAAGGTTGCCTTTAAGAAACTCTTTGGAAGCTGGCCTCAGAGGAGTGGGCACTGGAGAGCTGGCCCCATATCACCACCTGGGCAGTGTGGAGAGCTGGCTCCGGCCATGTGGGCACAAGTGAGCTGGTGGGCTGAGCAACTTAGCTACCACCCAGGCCCAGATTCAGACCTTTGAGCTGGCCCACCCCAACATCTACCCTATCTACGACCTGCTAGAGCACAAGGAGGGACCAGTTCCACAGAGCCATGGCCACAGCATCTCCATGACTCAGGACAACGGCAGGATATCCTAGAGAGGGTCCAGTATCGATGGTGTAGCAGAAGTCAGGGCCCTTGAGCCAGAACAACAACTCACTGCAGTGAACTTTGCAAGGAAAGCCATTTGGGTGAAAGAGTGTACTGGATGTCACCACACACTGTAGACGAAGATGGAGATGCGGGAAAGATGGAGGAGAGCAATGGCACCTGTACGGCAGAACTACGACAGGGTGAGAGAAGGCTGTGATTGGTAGATGAGCAAGTTGTTGCCCAGAGAGGTCAGCATGATTTTTTTCTTAATTTTCATTTTTTATTTTCTTTTTGTGGGAAGGTTACCAGGGTGGAGTGCAGATCTGGAAGGACTGGGAAATTAGTGGGATTGGGGTGCATGATATGAAATCCACAAAGAATCAATTAAAAAAATGCAGAAAGAAAAGAAAAATATTCAGAGCCTTATCTTGATAAACGATTGAAGATGGAGGGCCCAGCCCACTGTGAGCAGTGCCTGCCCTGGGCGGGTGGTCCTAGGTTCTATAAGAAAACAGGCTGAGCACGCCATGAGAGGCAAGCCGGTAAGCAGCACCCCTCCATGGCCTCTGCATCAGCTCCTGCCTCCAGGTCCCCAGTTTGTGTTCTTGCCCTGACTTCCTTCATGATGGGCTGTGAGCTATATGCTGAACTTCAAACCCTTTCTTCCCCAAGTTGCTTAGGAGAGCTGTTTAATTATCTTAACAGACAGCAAAGTAGGGCAGCCCACCCGTTCCTCTTCTTGTGGTTTCAACTGAAACATGGCTTTCTTGACCTCAGTTTGTTGTTGTTGTTGTTGTTGTTGTTGTTGTTTTGGGTTTTTCCCCCGTGGAATAGCATGAGCCACTCATCCTTCAACCGCCAAGGGCAGGTTACAAAACAAAACAAAACAAAACTGGCCACACTTGTCCTCATCCACAAGTAGTGCCAACTGATCAGACAGAAAGTCAGAGGAGTAACAGTTAATCCTGTCCCTGGATCTGGTTTCCTCCAGAGACTGACCTTACAGGTGGCTCAAAGTTGGGGCGCACAGGGATGTGGAGAAATGACAACCTCTGAATTATTAAGCAGTCATATAAAGCACCCATCTTTCTTCCCCCTGTCTACCCCGCTCAGCTTCATCATTACGAACCCTATAATCATCATGGCTTGTGCCCTGTGACAGAGCTTCTCGTGCAGTTTGTCCCAGGCAGTGGAAGGTGACAGAAACCTAGGAATGTAGCAGCCGCTGATTCTCACAGGAGCGACGAAAGACTCTAAGTAGCAGGGACCGTGGTGCTCTGGCTGATTGGCCTGGGAGTTCTTGTCTAGATGTAAAGGCGCTTAGGTTTGGAACCCGGACCCGCGATCCAGAGACTTTGTGACGTTTGAGAACCATCTAACTTAACTGAACTGTTTTCATTCTCCATACAGGGGTTAAGACGAAGATGGCAGACCAGATGCCAAAACCTTTCCTGCTGTATTGTGCAGTCCTCTTGTGAGATAAATCTCCCCTATGTGAAAAAGACTTGGATGAGCACCAGGACCCATCAGTCTCCCAGAACACAACCAGGACATACCCTCTGTCTTCCCTCCCAGCCAGAATCCCTCCCATTCTGCCAGCGTGGACATGTATGGTTTCTCCACAGATTTCAAAGGAAGTGCACCTGCACATGAGAGTGACAGACCACCTAGGGGTCTGGAAACTAGGTGCTGTGTGTTCTTAATGTCTGGAGCAGGTAGGGCCTGGCAGCTAGCCTAAAGCTCACAACAGTCAACATGTCAGTCATAGATATAGGAAGTCCCCAACACTCTGCCACTGGTGTTGCTGGAGTCCCTTGTCTCTACCTGTGAGAACGGGTTTCTCATTTTTACGCTCATCTCTTACACTTGAGCACTTTGAGGTCACTGGGACAATTCAAGCTTTATCTTAAGCACAAGCTACTGACCCTCGCAATCATATAAATGAGATGACCATGCTAATTTTACAGATAAAGAAACTGAGTCTAAGCCGGGAGGTGGTGGTGCACGTCGGGAGGCAGAGGCAAGCGGATCTCTGTGAGTTCGAGGCCAGCCTGGTCTACAAGAGCTAGTTCCAGGACAGGCTCCAAAGCTACAGAGAAACCTTATTTTAAAAAAAAAAAAAAAAAAAAAAAAAAAAAAAAAGAAAAGAAAGAAAAGAAACAAACAAACAAACTGAGTCTAGGAGGCATTGGGGGTTGTTGGAGACAGGACACTTGGGTGAGCGCCACAGGTAGAGCCCAGGGCTGCCCCTGAGCCTGGCGCTCATCTGCTATAACTGAGCCTGTGATGGGACCTGGCTTCTGCATCCGCTGGCATCCAGTCTCCAGGTACCTCCCTTCTGCAGGACTGCTAAGGTGCTTAGGGGTTCATCATGCCTCTCCACCATGTCATCCACCCTGACAGCAAGAGCCCAGTTGCAGGGCACACCTCTCTGTCAGGCACAGAAGCAAGCTGGCCGAGAGATCTGAGACTAGGTGTTGCTAAGTATATGTTTACAGGTTCAGCTCACCGGGCTAAGCTTCTGGAGAAACACCTCCACCCCATCTCTTCCCACCCAGAAGATGCTGTAATTCCACTGCTTTCTGGAGGTAGACAACCTAGGTCCCAGACACTGGGCTAGGAGCATTTGTGGAACCCTGTGTTTGCTCCTCGAAACTACCCTCAGACCTCAGACTTAGGTCACAACTGCCATCTCAGACATCAGACACAGTCCACCACCAGCCTTTGTGAAGACAAGAGCTTGGCCTTTATTGTGGGTCCAGGAGGGCACAGGGACAGGATGCACAAGGGTCGGAGGGACCCTCTGGCTGGTCAGGCCATGGCACAGGCAGCAGCAGGGGTCCACTGCAGCTGCCCAGGCCTCACTTGCTGCATTTCCGGGGAGAGCACCTGCACTGCATGGCATTGATGACCTCGTGGTACACGACGGAGCCGTTGGCGCAGTGCAAGGGCACACGCATAGGCTCCGTCCTCGAGGGCCAGCAGCAGGAGCATTGTTCCTGCACATCCTCAATGTCAATGGAGTACACGGCTTTGCTGGCACACTTGCCCTGTAATAGAGCAGAGGAATGAGGCATGGCGATCCTGAATGGGGCGGCAGGACTGGGACAGCCTGCACCCATCCTCCTCCTGCCTTCCTAAGCAAGACGGGCCGGGCCTCACCCAGAAGCGCCTAGGAGAGTTAGGCAACCTGTAAAGGTGGCTCTCAGGAACTACCTTTCTCCAGTTATTACACACACACACACAGCCAAATCCCTCTTGCTGTGGTTTCTACACACACTGACTAATCCTGAGTCCCCGTCTTCAAGAAATGACTTCCCGGTCTCTTTCCAAGATTTGCTTTGGTCTTACTTCTGGGTCCAATAATTCTACTCCCTAAATGAAACAATCACTTTAAAAAGCAATGTTTACAGTTTCTCGTATCTCTCTTCCTTGTAACTTTTCCAGGTTCTTCTAGATGACAACTAGGAAACTTTACCCTTTCCCTCCCAAGACGTCTTGGAGTCGCACAGCCTTACCTGGCAGTAGTGAATGTCCACTTGCTCTTGGGACTTACAGTCTCCCACTTTGACATACTGCAGCTTGGCTGTGATGTCCTTGCAGTCGGGTTCCTCACCTATAGAACAGGGGAGGGGTGGAATGGGAGGGCTGGCCGGCTGCGGTTCTACAGAGCGTTTTCCACATCCAGCGCCTTCCCTAAGTTGGAAAGGGTCCTCCTTCTATCAACAATTAGCCAGAGCCAGTTGCAGGAGGAGGAATTAAGTTTCTCAAGCTCGCCCCAGTTGCTCCTGGCTCCTCCAATTCAGAGATATCATTGCTACTGGATAACTCACTTAACGGCACAATTTTGATTGCAGAAGGAGCCTAGGTTGACTGTGCTTTGGTCATATAGATGGATGAGGCTTGCTTTTATATAATTTGAAATTCGGAAAAACGTCTTGGCCTGAGCAATCTTGTCATGCTGTAACTATACTCAGAAGCTAATGGACAATGAAGTTGCCACTAGATAGAATTAATATAAGTCCATCCCTGTCCTTGGCTAAGAAGACAAATGCCATGACCACACAGACATATTCACTCCCTCTACAGAGACTGGGAGACTCCTAAGAACCTTTGGGCCACCATCTCCTTGAGCATTGCTACTTCAATGCCATTGACATGAGTATTATTATATACAGTGGCCTTTACTCCTGAAGCTCTGCTTGACTCCCTGGGAAGTCTAAGCTCTGCTACCAGCTCACTATGATGATCTGAGTCCTGACAGTTTCCCATGTTGCATGGTTCCACATGTAGGCCAGCCCTGTAGACATATTAGCCTGCCTCCCAACTTCAGACTAACTTCTTGTTAGACAGAAAATTTTCCAACCGCACAAGAGGGTGAATCTGGAGCCAACGTGCAATATTCTCTTGTTGTAAGTTTAAATCCTTGAGCCTAGCTTACTTTCCTTCCAGGAGGCCTTACAACCTCCTGAGCATGTTGGCCATGGAAGACACTTTATTGCTGGTTTTGTAGAGAGCGGCCTCTTAGCCAAATCCCAAGAATAACGTCTTCTCTGATGGCTTCCTAAATTCATAAACTTAGACTGTTCAGAGGAAAATTTGCAAGGAAACACTCTCAGAGTGTGTTTCCTCCTCTGCAGTTGGGTGATGGCAGTCACTGGGGATGCGATAGCAAAGCCACCAAGAAAAGAAAAATGACAGAGGCCATTCATGTTTTCACTCTTCTCTAACTTCAACCAAGCATGAGTTCATGACTCCAAAATGAAACTAAACAAACTAAACTAAAAGAAGAAATATTAGTGTAAGCAAAAAAAAAAATGTGCTCATGAACACAAAATGGATGGGGACCTACTACCTGGTGCACATCTCCAAACCGCCCACCTCTGATTGGCTCTGCCAATCAAAGCCACTGATACAGTCAAGTGGGACCAAGGTTGATGAAAATAAGGCTATAAACTTGGACTGGTCTTGTGATGCTCCCTCATGATAGATATATGAACGATCAACTGTTCTAAAGTTCGTAAAAGGCTAGAGATGGAGATGGGAGGAATTAGGAAGTAGTTGCTTCATGGCAATCCATGAGATCTGAGCAGGCTGTGGGCTAATGAAGGTCAGGAAGGGAAGGCAGTTGACCAAAGGGATGCGCATAATGAAAAACTGATAGGGTAAGAACCGTTTTTTCTGGAATAAGGTTTTCTTCAAAAAATGGTGCCTGCCCTTGGTCTAATGGATGTCAAAGCATAGGCTGTTAGGAATGGACTCACATGTATCACAGCAGGTGCCTGGAATTTTCATGATTTTCCCCTAAGACAAAAAGAAAAGTACAAGATCAGGCGCAAATAATTCAACCTGGATGAGCTCTCAGGTCACGTGAATTTCTGGCTCTGAACGCAGAGCTCTGAGCTGAAATCCCCAGGTGTAAATGGCTTTTCCATCACAATTGTGAACCAACTGAATATTTCACCTAATCAGAATAGTCTTAATTCCCAGGAAAAAATGAAATAGGGTCCATTTAAGTGTTACAGCTTGAAGGGAAAGGTTTCCCCTATACAAGGGCTGCAGCTCTAAGGGGAACCGAGGAATACCACAGAGTCACCGCACAACAAACCTCACATAAGAGATTCATTGAGAAAGACACAGGGGGGTGACTGCCTCGGGTCAGGTGAGAACTGAGCAGGAGGCAGGCTTTATGCAGGGTGTCTTGGAGACAGAGATTTCCAGGGTAAGAATTGGTGAGATTTCAAGGAAAGCCCAGACATTGGTGGGTTTTCGAGATCAAAGATTGGTATCTTTGGGTGAGTTTTCAAACCTGGAAGTAGGCTCTGACCTTTTACCCTACAATCAATGCCCTGTCTTCCTATTCAAAGATCATGGCTTCCCTCTGGTGACCAGCTATTTTCAAAGCATCCTCTGCCTCAGAGAATTCTCTCCATCACCATCTCACCGATTCCTCTACCCATACATGGATCTGTCTTGGACACTGTGAGATTGCATAAGAGTTGCCCTTACTGTTGCATAGAACTCCACCTTGGAGTCCAACAGTGAGATCTTTAAGACAAAGAGAGTCTGAATTCTAACTACTCACGCCTTCAGCCAGACACCTGTGTTCATCGAAGGGCGGGCAGCCTGTGACTCTCTTCTCCCAGATGTACTCTCCTCTCTCGTTGACCTTGCAGAAATGGCTGTCACAACCATCCTGGAGCGTCTCATCTTGCTGTAAAGAAAGAGGAGACTCGATAGAACGAATTAAAGACAGCGTTTGGATCCAAAACGACTGCCGACCATGGCCTTGCACCTCTGAATTGCTAAAACAATGTGGAGAGCTACAGAAAAGGGATGAGACGATGTGTACAAACCACACACTCAGAGTACAGACTGGAGGGGGTGTCTCAGCGCCATCATTTATCCACTGTGATGACAGCTGCAGAAATACAGGAAGTCCCCGGACTCTTCTGGCCACGTACTTACAAGATGGAGATGCAGTGACAGTAAACTCATTGATAACCAGATGTGCTATGAACCGAGACACCACCTCAGACCCGCCAGTTAGTTCTAGAGGACACCCTGATTGCCTGTCCAGTCCCATAGGGCCTCAAGTCCACAGAAAATCTTTTTTAAAAAAAATAAAATGAATCTGCTCCAGATGAGGTCATACACCAACTATATGTTTGTCAGGAATGCAAAAGTCTAACAAAATCAATGAGGAAACCCTGTGCCTTCCACAAGTCATCTGCACTTCCCTTAGAAGACGAAGTGAGGAAAGAGGCCAGCAATGAGCCCAAAGATAGCCCTCCTGCTCGAAGAAAGACACCTCTCCCAGGGAGGAACCAACGGAGAGTGAGAGGGGACTCCTGAGTTCAGCTCGTTCCCACCTTCAATGTCATGATCTGTCCTCCTCTTAGCTGAATAGTGCAAGCTGTAGGCAAGCATCTCCCACAGCATTCACCCTGGTTCTTCTCTTCACGATAGCCCTGTATCCAGGAAAAAAATCAGCCATGGTTAAATGCCCAGAGCCCCGCAGTTATAACTCGGCTCACCAGACTGGCTTCTTGCCTCCGCAATCCCATAGTTACTCCCAGAGTTCAGCCAACATCCCATGGCTGTTCCCAGAGTTCAGCTAACATCCTACTCTACCTAGATCTTTCCAGGTCTCACTCCCTCTGACATTTCTTCCCTCCAAATAGGCGCATCTCACTCCAGTTGCAGCAATCTGAATTATCAGAGAAGACTTCTCCACTGAGCTCTGAATTTATAAATCCAACTGTGTACTAGATAACTGTTCGTCTAATTGTCTTGAGACTTCTATCCAAAATGAAACTTGACCTTTTTTTTTTTGGTACACCAAATATCATCCTCTTCCAGTTTTCTTTATCTTGGCAGATGACCTAACTGCTCGAACTGGACATGCGGTTGTTATAATGACTCCTCCATCTATTTTTCTAGTGCTTCCGCCACAGCCATTACCAAGTCCTGCATCTCATGCGCATCCACTGTTAGTCATAATCAACCCCTTCTATCCTTTTCTCAATTATCTAAGCCATCGTCACCCCCTACTGACTCTGGCAAAGTCTTATCTTGTCTCCCTGCCTCTGTCCTTGCCTCCTACCATAGGTTACCACATGTCCATTAGAATGACCGTCTTAAGAAATGTCCCACCATGACACTGTCCCTCTTAGGACCCTTTGCGTGCAGACCTGGTTCTAGTGGTGGCACAGAGGCTTGTATTGGATGGACCCCACCCCTCAGATAACAACGGCAAATGACAGACAGATGTAAAACAACTATTAGCGGCAAAATAAGAAATAAATTGTTGGTTGACCCTTGGAAAAAACTGAAGAATAATGAACAAAATTCACATTTTAATGTCTTTTCCCACCGGGCAGTTTGTAGGGCTCTGGACTGCCAGAACTCAAGAAGATTATTAGATGAGTCTACTCCTGGCAACATAAAAGACAAGTTCATAACTGCTAGAAGACCTGAAGACTCAAAAAGAAGAAATCAAAGCGAGGAAGCCTACAAAGCCCTGTGTAAACTCCCCTCAAGTGTTTGGTTAACCTTTGGTTATGTGAGTACTGAGAAGCCTGCAAGAAGCCCAGGGACAAAGGACAGGTGGACACTCAAGAGATGTGAGCAGAAAGTTCATCTGCCATACATCAGAAGAAACAGTTTGTGGGAGCTAGGTAAACAACTTGGGTGTCTAAGGAAAATTCACAAAGACACGAACTTACAGACACCAAACGAATAACCCTGATACAAGAGCCTATCTAAGGCATTGTATTTAAAAGGCGAAAATCAGAAGCCTCTCACTCTTCCATCATAGACATGAAAGTCCCATTTTTAATTATAAATAGATCTAGATGTAGATGTAGAAAGGGCACCATCATGACTAGATGAGGTTTATTCACAACAATGGTAACCTCACCACGTGAAACAAACAATGTAATTCTTCATGTCTCCAGAGTTAAGGGGAAACTATCAGATTGTCTAAAAACAAAAAGCTATCTGACAAAACTCAACGAATTATTCACAATTTAGACCCTCATCACTGTATGACTAGAAAGGAATTTCTTCCATGTGATAGAAAGTGATACACTCCTGTCATGCTCAGAGAACCGGTTCCCAATCGATTAAAACAGTTACACTCATCACTTCTATTCATTATCACGCCAGTACGATGCACAAGAAAAATAGCCTGGCTTGGTGGTGTACACCTTTGATCCCAGCACTTGAGAGGCAGAGGCGGGCAGATCTCTGTGAGTTCAAGACCAGCCTGGTCTACAGAAAAAAAAATACAAGAAAAATAAACAGAAATTATAAATATTTCAAAAGAAAAAGTAAAATCTGTCTTTGGTTGAAAGCATCATAATTTGTTTACATAAAAGATCCTTGGGGATCTGTTCTGCAAAAATAAATAAATAATTAATTAAAATGCTATTATTACTTCATTTAATCAGTGAATTTGCTAAGGCTGTGGAATACAGATACAGGATCAATGTGCTAAAAAATTAATTGCATAGTATCAATAAATGATATAAAGATAACATTTTAAAATTCTATTTATAATACTATATAAAACTCTAAAATTCTAAGAAATAAACTTTTAAAGGTTTGTGCAATACTCCTACATTAAAAGCCACAGATCACTTGGAGAAAAGTTAGAGCCGTTGCTGCAATGGGAACACATGGGTCCCTCTAATGTTTTAAATGCTGAAACTTAAACCTCAAAGTGACAATGGTGAGAGGCTGCGATCTTTGGGAAAATGACTGAGAGTTGAGGGATCTGCGCTCATGGATGAAATCAGTCCCTTGTAGGCGAGACTGACCAATATGTCTTCTGCCCGCGTGATGGGACGACATCCCAAGAAAGCATCGCCTATGAGGAATGGGCCAGACAGCAAGTCAACTGGGAGGCCATAATTTTAGACTTGCCAACCTCCAGAATTGTGAGAAAATAATTTTTTTCTTTAAAAATTACCTTTTCTCACCGGGTGTGATCCTAATTGTGTATAATCCCAGCACCTGAGGAAGAGTGAGAATTCAAGGCCAGCCTGGCAAGACCCCGTCCTTAAGACGGACGTTACCTAGTGTCAGTATTGTCTCAGAGTGGCGCAAGAGACTGAGACAAAACCTAAATAAATGGAGAGATACACTGTATTCAAGGATGAAAAAACTCAGGACCGTCAAGGTGTTCACTCTCTTAAGACTAAGTATATTCTGTGCAATCCAGTAAACTTTTAAAATCTTTTCATAAAAAATAAAGAGTTGACACTAAAGTTTTATGGAAATAAAATGACATACGATCACCCAGTCTTATAACAGAACAAATCTGAAAGAAAGCCTTACACTATCTGATCCAAGACTTAACTGTAAAACTACAGTCATCAAGTCAAGGATGTAACCACAGAATTCACACATTAATTGGATGACTAGAAAACGGAACCCAGCAACAGATCTACATATCCGCAGGCGATTCACTTTTACACAGGTATCAAGATAACTCAGTGAGGAGAAAGGTAATCTCTCAATAGATAGTGCTGGAATCACTACATAGCCACATTGGGGGTGTGGCTTAAATACTGTTGGTGGGGGTAGTGTGTGTGTGTGTGTGTGTGTGTGTAGGGGTGCGCTAGGGGAGTGTGCATGTGTGTATATATGTAGGGGACACACACATACATGCAAAACTAAATCCAGAGTGGTCATAGATCTAAACACAAAACTCAAACTATAACCCTTTAAAAAATAAAAAAAAATTATTTTCATGGCCTTGAAATATGGATTTCTTGAACAAAAACTTAAAATGAGAGGCCCGTGTCTAAAAGGCAAGCTGGACAGCTGACCTCTGGCTTTTGCATGTAAACACAGACACGCAGAAATAAATAAATAAAATAAAAATATAGATTTAGTTCTGTAAAATACAAACTCTTGCCATTCTTGTTTTCACTTGGCCACTTTCAGGGATCATCACACTGGAACTATTCACTGGGGTCCGGAAGACCCACGACAAAACTCTGTAACACTCTACGCATAGTGCCTCATGCCTAATCCTGACATTCAGGAGGCTAAGGCAGGAAAAATATTCTTATGTTTTAGGCCAGCCTAGGCTACAATATAAGATTCTATCTGGAGGGGGCTGGAGAGATGGCTCAGAGGTTAAGAGCATTGTCTGCTCTTCCAAAGGTCCTGAGCTCAATTCCCAGCAACCACATGGTGGCTCACAACCATCTGTAATGAGGTCTGGTGCCTTCTTCTGTCCTGCAGGCTTACACACAGACAGAATATTGTATCCCTAATAAATAAATAAATATTTTTTAAAAGGATTCTATCTTGAAATACAGGGAAAACAAAACAAAACCAAAAGCAAAAACAAAACTCTAACCAACCCGTTTTACACCCCAAAGAAGTCTCTCCAATGGGAAGGGCAGACATCAGTAAGCTTGCCCAGAAGTGAATTTAAGTAATTTGCTCCTCGTAAATCAACCTATGCACTCAATGTGCCTTCTAGGGGTGGAACATGAGGATGGAGCTCAACACAGAAGCAGGGAGCCTGGGCCAGGGGTCAAAGGCACCACTTTGAAATGATGCTACTGGATTTGAGGACCACATGATAGAGCTTCAGTCCTGAGGTTGAACCTGGTTTGAAAATGCACGGTCCCTGGAAGGTATACTAGCAAGGAAAATTAGAGAGGAAGGAAAGAGAAGGACTAGGCACCGGGTGAATGTGACTGATTGATTGGTTCTGAGTCCAATGAAGCTGCAGGGAGGCTGGTTTCACGGGAACTTGTGTTGGAGCATTTTTAGCGAGTGGCAGAACCGCATAGGAATTGGTGTCCTGATCAGGAAAAGGGGGCAAAGTTTCTCTCTACCCAAGAAGCTAGGAGACAGCTGCAAGAAGGGATGTGGTAGGAAGAGATAGAGAGTGGCTGGGAGGGCAGCCCACACCCCAGGGAGGCAGAGCCCAGCCAGGAATAGCAAAAGCAGAGAGGACTAGGAAGGGCAAAGGAATAGAAAGGGAAGAGAAAGAGAGTGGAAAATAAGGAAGCTGTAGTTTTCAGGGATGGTGAGGCCTTGGAGACCAGAAGGCTATGCATCAGCACAGGAGTGTGTGAAAGAAAACAGGTCCCTTACCCTCCCAACAATCCCCCACCCCCGACCCTCACCATGTCTGCTGCCCTGTGAAGTAGTTGCAGCCATTGCTAGGCCCAGAACAATAAGGGGACAGGAAGAGAGCCTTCCTGAGCACAGCTGGACACTCAGGTGGCCACTGCCAGCAGGTGCCACTCCCCTGGACATCCAATTAAACAATCAACTTATTGTGGAAAGTACACACACACACACACACTGTCTCTGGCCATCACTGGACTGTCCAATCACTGCAAGAAAAGACCAACTCTTCCTCCATCAGGGGGTCAAGTTCCCAGCCAGCCAGCGACATCCCTGCTACAGCCAGCGAGTCCTAGTTACAGCCATTTTAGTTCTGCTTCCTCTGTCCCACCTTGTCCCAAAGCTCCGCCTTGCTAACCACACCCTGGCAACTGTTCCACCCTGTTCTTGTTTGACCTTCATCTTGTTGTGGGAAGCCAGCTGAGCAGTCCACAGCAGAGCAGCCTCTCCTCTTCACACTTTCCCTATGCTCGTCTCTCAAACCTCTTCTCCCCACTCAGCACAAACCATCTTGTTCCGGTCTCCGTGAGAGGAGATGCTAACACTTGTATATTGATGGAGGCAGCAAAGAGGTCTACCTAGATGTCACTCATAGCGGTTGCCCTGCCCCCAGAGCCTTACTGAGGTCCTTCAAGGAGTATCAAGACCAATTAAAGATACCCACCTACAATAGGACCAGCTGAGGCAATTCTCAGCAAAGTTTGCAAAAACAAATGTAGAAGGTGACTAATCTAGTGATTCTAAAGGGGGCCACACTACCCTAGCAAGTTATGAAACTGTTGGAAAAAAAAAGGAATAATATAGAACAACACGGGCATGTGTTTTCAAATACGTACATCACCTCTGTGGGCAAAGGAAGTGACTGTACCACACTTTCTGAACACCAGGGGGTGCTGCTGCTGGAGGGGGGAGGTTGATAGACCTCCCTCACCCACACAAGCTACAGCCCCACCCCCTACCCTAGTCCCAGCTCAGCTTCCAAATGACAGTGGTGTGAATCTCTGAGTCTGTTTCCTCACTGCCTGGGATGCAGGTCAGCGGACAGCAAAGGAGAAAGGTGGCCTGCAATTCCAGACTCCATGATGAAGGCCTCAGCTGCTGCAGGGGAGCTGGTTTTGCATGTACATGCTAAACCCCGAATCCTAAAACAACAACTGCAATTTTGCAAAAGATTAAGAAACTATGTTTAATTGGTTTCTTTTTCATCAAAACATATGCATTCTCTTTGAATTGAACCCTCTATCAGAAAGAGCTGCGGCTCCCACAGGGCCGTCCATTCCACTGACCTTCCATTAAGTCCTGCTTTGAGCCTGACACTGTATAAGTGTCATGGAAAACACAGACATAGGTCACATGTCCCTTATTCTGATAAAAGCGGGAAGCACACACATGACCTCTCCACTCCCACTCCCAGGTGCCACTTTCCTGCCATACTCACAGAGGCCCCTATCCTATGTTTTTGTAGAGCTGACAGGGAGACCCCGTTGGTGTCACCTGAGTTACTGTGAAAATTCCTGCCTTTAGCTCACAGGAAGCTCACTTACCAACATATTGTCTAAAACAACTGAAGCCCAAACACAAGGGCAGCTAGAGGAGAAACTCGGGCCTCTTCAGACACTGTGTGAGGCTTATAATATCCCTGTTACATAGGCCTAAAAGCCATAATGAAATAATAATATTACATACCTCAAATACATATAATTTATGTGTCAATTAACATTAAGAGTAGATTAAACTAAACTATGCTTTTGAACTATGGCACATTGATTTTTTTCACCTACCAAACAAAAGTTATCCACTTGTCAGTTCTCTCCTCAAGACTGTATCCAGAACAACTGAGAATTACAACTTGATAAAAAATAAAGAATAAGAGTGTGTGTGTGTGCGTGTGTGTGTGCATGCGCACGCACACATGCATGCATGAATGCGTGTATGCATGTGTGCGCACATAGGAATTTATTTTCCACAGGCACCTTGTGGAGGTCAGAGGGCCACTTCAGGCTGTCCACATTATTCGAGATAGGGTCTCTTTGTTGCTCACCACCCTGTATGCCGGGGCCCATAAACTTCCAGGAACTTTCTCTGTCTCTGCCTCCTGTCTCTCCATAGGAGCAGTGAGATTCCAGACATGCTACTGCATGCAACTTTATGTGAGTTCCTGAGATTCGAACTCAGATCCTCATGCTTGTGCTGAAAGTGCTTTGCCCCCTGAACCATCTCCCTAGCCTCAAGATAAACTATTTAAATGACTGGAATGCCTACTAATGAAAAGTAGATTGTATACATTAGGTCATATCCATTTAGATGAAGGCCGTGTAGGGTCTTGCACATTACAAGGGTCTCACAAATATTTCTTGACTAATTGTTAATGTTTTCAGAGTATGGTGGTAATGTTTCTTAAAATATGTTTTTAAAGATACAGAGCTGTGAGTATCAAATGCCTTGAAAATATTGTGTTTATTTTTAAAAACACAAGAAGAAAATGCTTAAAATTTGTAAGACCAAATTACAATTATTTTTGAGGGACGCAGTTTGGGTAAGGGTCCTGATAGTTGTCAGATAGCGGCCATAATCAGAACAAAGGCAAGGTTTGAGGAACCCAGTGAGGTCCGGTTGCTTGGGTCCCACAGAGGCCGAGCATCCCTTAGCCCCTCGGAGGCTCTCTTACCGTGGGGCAGGCCGCACAGGTAGTCTTCCTGCACTCCAGCTTGAACCTGGAGATGGCCCCTGTCTGCACAACGCAGCGACAGGTGGTGCACAAGTCAACCATCACGCTTTTCTCAGGCTGGAAACAGAACCAGAGTCAGGTTTTCCCACAAGCCAGACACTCCTCCTGTCTCACCCCTCAAGCCTGCCTGCTTGCCTGAGGCTGCTAGTAGCCATCACTGAGATGATGTATCCCCTGCCTCTTATGGCCGTTCCATCCTGCCTCCCCACCTTAAGTGAGGACATGGGGAAAATAAAAAGAAGTGGCCAGACATGGGGAAAGGTGCTAGATGGGAATACGCTCTGTGACTGTGTTTTACATGTGCTAAAAACCATGTCGACATGTTGGGGTGCAGGTCAGGAGGTGAGTACAGAGCAGCCAGTCCAAGCCCTGAAGAGTGGGCAATGTAGCCCCACTGTGGCTATGAGGCTGAAAATCCCTAAAGAGGTCTCCAGCTTTCCCTCAATTCCATCTTAGTCTGTACCCACCCTTCCCCCACACACCCCCATCCCATGCCACCACCAGCTCCAACTTACCCCAATAATGGTACCATTGAGCAGGCAGGCTTCCACAGGCTCTGGGGAGAGAGGTAACACGTGAATATAGACACACCCTCCTCAAGCCTCCCTTACCAGTCTTCTCCATTTCTCTTCTGACTCCCAAAAGTTCTCCACATCCCCCTTATCCCATCCCCCAGGGTGCTGTGAGTCTTCCTGCTTGGGCTCCAGGGACCTCTCTTTCCCTTTCAACCGATAGATAAGAACTTCCCGATTCCTCATTTCCCATCCTAATAGAAGAGCCTCTAAGGCACTAGTTAGCTGGGATTGTGTTTAGGGAACAGATAGGTCAGTTGTCCTCTGGGCTTGCAAGAAAAAAACATAGAGCTTATGATTTGTTACTGCTGTTTGTCTATCTGTCTCCCTGCAAGCAGTGTTCAGGGATAGAAATGCCTTCCCCTAGGTAAAGCAAAGTTTTACTATAGAAAATGTGGCTCCAAAGTCAGAGAAACCTGGCCGAAGACAAATCCACCCCCTAGTCAGTATCATAAGGATTGCACAAGATGATGGGGAGAACGCCATCATTGGGCTCAAGCTAGGCACGGCGGCCTGCACAAAGCTCCCATTGTCTCCTCTCATCTGCTTTCTCCCAGACTCAGTAGTGACTGTCATAGTAGATTGTGTCCATTCCTCTGAGTTGCCAAACAGGCAGAGAACTCAGGGAGCTGAGGAGAAAGAGTTCTGAAGGTAAACCCAGGCCCAGCCAGGCCTAACCAGCCCTACTCACCACAGTGACAGCTGGGACAGCAGGCTGAGTTCTCACAGCTCAGCTGGAAGCCTGTGGGACAGGTGGGGACAGCCAGCTGTGGGCAGGAGATGTTCCTCTGCTGCACAAAGACGGCCTCCTCCACTCGGACACACTCGTTGACAAGGCAGGGGTTCTCGGGGACAGCCCACCGAGAGCCAACCTGCAGAATACCAGAATCCATCAGGGGTGCCAGGCAAGGCTGGGGCCCAACATCTTGGGGCAACATGCTGTTCTTGGGGAATTTTTTAGACTCTGAGGGTGAGCCCTCATTCAAACCAAAATCGAAACCATGGGGTAATGTTCACAGAGGGAATGACAGAGGTCATCACAATAAGTCTTGGTCTAAGTCACCCTGACTAGATCCTAGGCCAAAGACACATGTCCCTGACCCTGAGGCTCTCTGGGATTAGCGTCTCCCAACTCCATCCTCTCTAACTTCTGATTCTTACACCAGCTATAATTATCTAGGAGGTAATTCTCTGCTGTTAGTAAAATGACTTGGGCATAGCATGATGGTACCCAACACTCAGGAGACTGCAGGCAGGAGCATGAGTTCAAGGACAGCCTGGTATACATTGTAAAAAAAAATAATGTCTCCAAAAACGTGAGGAGACAGGGAAGTTTCTCATTTACACAGGTGGAACTTTAATGCAGGCACTCAAAACTGGCCAAAGTGCCAATAATACAGAATGGCAGAGTGCTCATCCCTCAATAAGACAACTTTAGCACCCCTCCAAGGCTCAGGGACTATCATAGAGGGGTAGAAAGAATATACATTCCAGACGGGGAGATGCGCTGCCAAAGAGCTGTCTTCTAGACAGGACCCGCTGTTGCACTCAGAACCTCACGGAAGCTGCAGCTATCTGCACAAGACCAGCACAAGACTGGCCCCTCCAACCTCAACATGGAGGCGGAGGAGCCTGCTGTGCAGCAGGTTCCTCCCAGACAAAGCTTTCATCTGGAAGGAAGGTCTTTAAGAAACAGGATGTTGTAAGAGGAGGCAAAACATTCCATTCTTTAAAATCGGAAAGTATGCAACTCAAAAGTCTTCAGGAAGTTACTGAAACTGACCAGAATCACTAGTCCTCCCCCTCTCCAAAGCTATATAAGCTATAGACTGCTCAGAGACATTCTAGACTAGCTGAGCTTCCTAAAAAAAGCTAAGACCAACTGAGTTGCCCGTAAGAGAAGGGACCAGCCAAGGTGCATGGAAGAGGCTCAGACCAGCTGAACTGCCTATAAAGGAAACTCTCTAACCCACTGAGCTGCCTGGAGGCCCTGCGGTGGGCTCCAGGTTTCCACCTCTAGTGTGCTGTCACCATGCTGGGGCGAGCTTTGCTGATGTAACTTCCTGTGAGTCATTTCTGCTCCTGCAAGTAACCCCAATAAAACTGATTGGTTTACCAGGCTAAAATTTGGTGTCCACCCTTTGATCTGTCAATGGTTTCCATTCTTGGGTCAAGAGATGATGGGTCATGTCTCCAAAAATAGTAGCACACAAGAGAGCCCACGAAACCCCCTTGAGGGGCTATCGGCAATTGACAACTGTTGGGGCTAACCACTGATGTTCTCATAATAACCTCCTATCCATACCAGGAAGAGAAACTTTAACTGAACTCAGTGGGCCACACACAAAAAGAAGGCATGAAAACAGAAGAGAGGCATATTAAGAAGGGCTTCAGAGAAGAAGGAGAGGAGAGAGTTGGGAACAGGACATGAAAATGACTGAAATTTATTATATAAATGTATGGAACTGTCAAAAAAAACCAAAAAATGCTTTAAGGAAAATGGCTTGATGAGCTGTCCAAAGTGAACCTCCAGGGATCACAGAAGACAGCTAACCAAGCTGCTCTGAACTACAGGAAGGAATTCCGCAGGCAGAGGAGACAGGAAAGAGCAGGAGACAGGGGTCAGCAATGCAGCCAAATGCTAAACCTAGATTTGCAGGAACCGCTGAGGAACTTTGCCGACAGTCTACTTGTTGCTTTGAATTGTAAGTTTCTCCACCCTCTCAGTCCACTGGGAAAGTTTCTATGGAAGTTAATGACAAAGTCCAGGGCTGACCAGCACGGTACAGTACAGTGCTTGTAGCCTGTAAAACCTGATGGACCACTTACTATCCAAGACGATGAGGCCAGCCCCCTCAACCACTGAGGGACTGCCTGACCTCAGAGTCACTGTGAGCTGGAGACCATAAGTCCCTGGGAGTTTATAGAGCTCTCAGGGAGGCCACCAGGCTTCTCCTCGAATCCACAAAATGGGAAGTCTGAGACAGCCTTAACTAGTTCCTAAGGGGTAAAGGGAACCCAGCTGGGATCCCAACAGTACCAATCGCCAGATAAGCTCCCTGTAGGAGAAGCAAAGAAGAGGGAGAAGAAAACCAGGCCAGAACTGATGAACAGCAAAATGGATTTCCAGGTTGGAGTTCAACACCTTCCTCTCCCCCTTCCCCGGGGCCCAAACTTACACTCTTCCAGGCAGAGTGGGAATCTCCCCGCAGAGAGCCGGCCACGACCTTGCAAGCAGAGGGCAGGCACCTTCCACAGCACTCCCCTTCACGGATAACATAAGAGAAGCCCTGAAAAGAAAAAAAACACAGAGTGGAGGCCAAACCGGCAGCTGAGAAACAGGGCTGACCTAAGCTTCAGGATTGCTGATCCCTGGGGCTGACCAAGACATGTGGGCTGGATATTTTCATCCTTGCTGCCCACTAGCCTCAGAATCACACCAAGAAGTGACCAGGAGACTCCAGTCCTGGGTCACTAAGCTAGGTCTTTGCTGGCTGAAGAGATCAACACCCCCTCCGGAACATTCCATGTTGAGACCAACATCTAGTGCGAGTGAATACTGAAGACAGTCGAGAGTTCAGTTAGACACACCTAATGAATCTGACCATGGCCACACCTAGGGTAGCTTGTTGACTGCCACACAACCTCCGAATGCCTGGGCTCTTGTCTTTGCTCTGCGGTGAGGACCTGCGCAAATGCGTATCTTGATCCTAGCACTCCTCACCGTGTGTAATGCTTTGGCTCTTAAATGTCCCTGAAATTACCACATGTTGTTCCCTAGCCTGTGGTACTACTGCGAGGTGGTAGAAAATTCTGGAGAGCCTAATGGAAACAAATTGGATCACTGAGGGTTTTTCCTGGCAAGGACAATTTTGGACCCCAACTGTGGTGATATTTTGTTTGTGTTTTAACAAATAAAGCTTGCCTGAAGATCAGAGTGCAGAGTTAAGCCACAAAAAGCCAGGCAGTATTGGAACACACCTTTAATCCCAGGACTCGGGAAACAGAGACAGAGGGATCTCTGTCAGTTCAAGGCCACCCTGGGCAATACTGAATCTGTCTAAGAGAAAAACAAAGCTCACACAAAGGTGATCCCAGCACTTGGGATCCCATGCCTTTAATCCCAGCACTAGGGAGGTGGAGACAGGAGTGATATGGCTGGGCAGAGACAGCAATATAAGGCGGGAGGAGACAGGAGCTCAGTGCAGTCTGAGGACGCAGTCTGGGGAGCCGACAGTCTGAGGACGTAGTCTGGGGAGACAGTCTGAGGACAGGATCGCCCCTTCAGTCTGAGCAGTGGTGGAGGTAAAAGGTCTCTCTAGTGGCTGCTCTGCTTCTCTGATCCTTCAGCTTTCACACCCTAATATCTGACTCTAGGTTTTATTTATTAAGACCAACTAGAATTCATGCTACACCCAGTCTGCCTCTGCACCCTCCCTTCATCTCTCCCCTTCCCTGACTACCATAAGATAAACTCTGCTGCACAATACCTTCCCCACAATGATATCCAGCCTCCCTGAAAAGAGAGTGACTGACCACCGTCTGAAACCATGAGCCATAATTAACCTTTCCTCCGAGCTGATTTTCTCAAGTGCTTTGTCGTAGTGATGCAAAGCCAGCTAGCACACTAATTCGTAGACATGAGCATCCTTGACATTTATCTAGTAGTTTAAACATTATTGCGTCTATTTAAAAAAAAATGTGGTGAGGAAAAGATAGAGACTGACCTTCCCCCAGAGACCCTCACATGGAAGGCCAGCATGCTAGAAGTTTGTCAGTCCATCTTGCCTCTGGAAGATCCTCTAATATGGCAAAAATATTAAGAACCCAGATTAAGGGGCTGGATGGATTACTGGGTGCTTAAGAAGACCCAGATTTGATTCTCAGCACCTACATGGTAACTCACAACCACATGTAACTTTGGTTACAGGGGATCCAACGCCTCTTCTGACCTGTGTGGCCACCAGACATGCATGTAGTACACACACATAGATCATACACCTAAAATTAAAACTTTAAAAAATATTTTTTAAAAACTCAGATTAAAATCCTCCTCTGAGCATCATGGGCAAAAAATGACAATGGCAGCGTGGCTGAGTCTGGAGCTCAGGGCAAAGAACCCAGGACAAGGCTTCACTCAAGGCTGTGTCCTTAAGAGAGAAGGAAAAGCTGGCTGATCCAGATAGCAGGGATGCCAAGTATACGCGGCTCCCCAGGCACACTCTAGCGCAGGGTCAAATCTGAAGAGGTACCAACACTGCTTCCCTGGGGACGTGCAACCACCCCAGAGACTTAGCTCGAGTTCACACCATCTCCATGGGACTTATTGACATCCCTACCCGCGTCACAGCAGTGCGCAGCAAGCTGTCCCTAGCCTTTTATCAACTAAGACTCGAGTCATTTACTGTGCATAGATGAGGTGCAGGGAGCCACGGAAGAGCTGACGAGCGGGATAATATACTCTATACACTTTCCACTATAAAACAGCACATGCCAAAGGCCGTGAGGGAAGCAGAGACCCCAGGGAAACCTGGGGGAGTTAAGCAATGCCTTCAGGCATTTGGTATACCTCCCTAAAGTCTTTAAAAGTGCCAAGTCATCAGGATGGCCGTACTCCTGTAGTCTTCTGATGCACCTCACACTGTCACTATTACAAACAATCCCTAGCTACCTTGATCCCAGAGACCCACTGGCTTCTCATGCCCAGATGCCCCAGCCACACTACAGACTTCCTCTTGCTAAATCACCCTCCCAACAATCTCAGAAGAGTCAAACAAAACAAATGTTTTCTTCATCTTTTTTTCCATTATTCCCCCAAGCTCTCTGGCTTACATGTATATTGACATGTCTTGTCAAAAGACTCATCTAGGGCCCTCTAACCTACTCTTTTTTTCACTGGCTCTCAAATTAAGAGAAGAGAGTATCAAGTATAGCCACCCAACCTGCAGGCATTCACCACTGGAAAGCAAATTCCTAATGTCCTTAGCAGGACAACCCTTCAACCATGATTACCATGACTGACATGTAGATGGAGTTCTGAGGCCATGACCCCTGTAGAGACTCTCTGGGGCCACATGCTGAAGACCCCATCCTTCTTTCCAGAATCCCACTGGTACATGCACCATTGGGAATATTAGTGACTTCTGTGTCGTTGTGAGCAAGTTCCTCATAGCAGAACAGGAATCAGGGAACCAAACAGGGATGGAAACCCGATTCAAACCTCACAGACACTCTCCCAGTTCTTCCAGGTAGGCCTTACCTCCTGCAATTTCTGCCACCACCCGCATGGCCCTACCACCTGGAACCAAGCATTCAGCACAGGTGCCACCACCCACATGGCCCTACCACCTGGAACCAAGCATTCAGCACAGGTGCCACCACCCGCATGGCCCTACCACCTGGAACCAAGCATTCCATTCAATACAGGAGTCTATATTTCATATTCAAACCATAAAACTTGGGTTTCAGTTGCATTGCCTAACAAAATGGGCTGTGGGCTGCTCTAAGTCACCCAAACTTTGCTGGTTTTGATGAGTTGAAGAGCTGTAGCCAACTCCACTTCCTATGCTGGCCCCTCATTTCTTATGGACAAATATAAAGAACAGCCTTCACTCTTCTTTCTCCTGAAATCATGAATATCATGAGAACGAATAAAACATTACCCTGTACCATACTGACATTCCAATCAACAATGGGCCACATGTATGGCAGTGTCTGATTAACATTACAATGGAAGCAGGCGTTCTATCTGGCACATGCCTGTAATCCCAGGACTCATGAGACTGCAACAGGAACAACACAAGCTTGAGGCCAGTCTGGGCCACATAGCGAACAATGCCTCAGTATTTTCTCTGCTTATGTTAGCACACAAATGTATTAGAGCGGAGCTAAAACATTCCTATCCTCTAGCATCCTAACATACTAGCACAGTGCACTGTTCTCAAGCTTGTGACATTGCTGTCAACAGACCTATGACCCAACCAGTCACATAAAAAGGTGGTATACACACTGCCACCAGTGTGCAGAACCTAGTGAATGCCTGTGCATCTAGTCTGTGCAGGCACGATACAATCACCATTATTTTTAATATATTCCTGCTGCTTGTAAAATAAAAAAAAATACTGAAAAACAAATCATGTCACACTGGAAACCACCTCACGCTGAGTGTGTCTTTAGATGACATCAAGAGGCCTGTCGAATGATTAACACAAACACCATGTAGGTCTAAGTACTTTCTGTCATGTTCTTACAACTATGAAGTCACCCAACAACGTGTGTCTCAGAAAGTGTCCTTGTCATTATGCATTGCCACAGATGTGACAAGAAAAAAGGAATGTCACATGACTATGCTGCCTTCCTATATACCACACCATTCATTTCTAGAAGGCGCCTCTGTATCTTTCCTTGTAGATTGTTTATTATAGTTACTGTAAATGGGTTCTATCCTTTGAAATCAAAATCTCCCAATGAAAATAACTATAACAAGGACGCCAACTGCTCAACATGCAGAGAATAAAAGACTACAGAGTACTCCGCCCCAAATGAGACATTCATATACTACTTCTCCCCTCTAAGGCTCAGGGGTCTTTGTGGAAGAAGAGGCAGGAAGACTGTGAGAGCCAGAGGTGGTGGATGACATCAAGGGAATGGGTTTTCAGACACCACAGGGCAACTGCACATGTGGACTCGTGGAGATTGTGACGTCATCACAGGCCTACTTAAGCTCCAGACAGACATAACCCCACCATAGGGTGGGGAAGGTGGATCAAATCCCACCACCAGCTGAGGAGCTGGAGGCATCTGAGAGAAGAGCGCCCACTTTCTTTAATGATGTAACCGACCCCTGATAGGTTGGCCCCCACTCCCAAGGTGATCTGGACAACACAAACTCATTGGGAAAAGAAGAAAAAGAAGAAGAAATCTCAACGTTGGTCGGTCATGATGGGAGAGTGGAAATGTTGGTAATAGGAAGAGTTGGGGGAAGTATAAATACATTCAATATACATTATGAAATTCTTAAAGAAGTAACAAAAATATTGCAAAAACATTGGGTGTCAAGTTTAGAAAAATGAACTCTAACACCTCTCTCCCTGTCTGATAGCCAGTTACTATCATCTCTGCCAATGGTCAAAGGGATGGAGTAGAGACCAGTGGAGTTTCAAAGCTGGGGTTCCCAGAAGGGCCTTTGTGGATTCTACTGCATCCCCTCCCAAAGGCATCAGCAGTTCCACGAGTCCCTCTGTAGGTAGCACAGCAGGTAAGTGGAAAGTTCTCCCATTCCAGAGCTTGTTCCAAAGCCCACACTTGCCCCATCATCCATATACCCCAAACAGCTTTGAGAGCACAGCCTTCCCTGCTGTGGACACTGACAGCAGCAATTGCAGGCACATGCACTTGCATGCTCAGCAACTCTGCTCTAACATGTCTGGGTTTACTAGACTACAGCGATGACACAGGATCAAGCCTGTGAGATCTGTTTGACCCACAGGTCTCCCTAAGGATACATGGTCCCTCCTTCTGGGGTCTGAGCAGTCATCGGTATGCTAGAACAAGTTCCCTAGCAGAAAATGACAGAATTTGGGGAGTACAGGTCACATGTTCTAGACCTCAAGTGATCCGAAAATTGTCAGTCTGTGTGGAAACACTGCCATGCTTTGAAGAAGGTGTGATTACAGAAAACTCAGTGTGGGTCTGTTCTAGGGTTAGCTGGGTGGTGTCTGAGGGTGGAAGAGACAAGGGTGATGAAAACGACATTTTCCTGTGACTCTGCTCAAACCAGTTATGGACTTAAAACCATGCAACAGCCACACCCACTAGCCAAGGCCAGACCACAGAAGGGCCGCATGACAATCTTTTTCTTACACTTCTTTCATTTTACCCAACCTTCTGAGGCCTGGATCTGAATGAAGTGTTGCTCCAAACATTCATGCGTTGAGGGTTTGAGCAACATGCACCGGTGTTTAAAAGCGGGGTCTTTGGGTGGTAACTGGATAATGAGGACTCCAACTTTATCAACAGAGTAAACCATGGGATGTAGAGCTTCACTGAATATTAGGAGACATGAAAACTTTAGGAAACATGGCCTAGCTAAAGGTCTATGCTATATTCTTTCTTCCTTCCTTTCTATACATCCATCCATTCATCCATCCCTTTCTCCCTCTCTCTTTCAAGATAGATAGATAGATAGATAGATAGATAGATAGATAGATAGATAGATAGATACTCTTCCTTCCCTCCCTCCCAACCCCCACATCCCTTCCTCTCTTCCTTACCCAATGGTTCCATGAAGCACCCAGCCCTTATGCCCCACTTACTGGCTGGCAGCTGTCTTCACAGGGCTTCTGAGAGCACTGGGCCACCCGCAGGCCCATGACAGTATCCTCCATGTCGGTGCAGGTGCAGGTATCACAGCCCTCCTCCCAGAACCGGCCCACGGGGTAGATGGTGCCTCGGTGGACACAAACCTGATGACAAAGTTTCCGGGAATGAACTCACTTAGAATCAATTAACCATTAGTGATAGCCATGGTGTGGAAAGCGTTTAGGGAATGGGAAACCATATTCCCCCACACACCAAGTCCATCATGGTGGATCTCTCCTCTTTCTACTGCTATTTATAGCTTACTGTTTGGAATTATAGACTAAGGCAATACATGCTAACAAGAGCAGAAGTCAGGATTGCATTCTACATGGTTCCCATAACACTGAACATAACACCAGTCTGTTAAAACATTGTAGTAGCTTGAGTGTGTGGATAGAGAGGATGGATGCATGGATGGATGCATGGATGGACTGAAAGCAATGGACAGATGAGTACATTATTAACTACTCTCTAAATAATCCTTGCAACCATCGTCTCTCCTTGGCTAACCTTGTTCAAGCCATGTGACCTCGGCGTCTAGCCTTGACGAATACATAGTAGATTCACTGTCACTACCTCCTGAGTTAATGACATTTCCCTGTGCATGAGAAGGAACACTGACTGCTCACCCTTGGTTCAGGGTGCAAGAGGGCTGGGAAGTTCAAATCTCCTGTGAAGAACAATGAGTGGGCCAGCATCGCAGCCAGGGGTGGGCAGTGCCTACCTTGTCGGGGAGACAGGTGGTTGTGGTGCAACCACAGTCGTTGGTGGTGGCTGAGGCCAGGTACCCGAGTGGGCAGCTCACTGTGGAGTTGGCGCAGCTGCAAGCACACTCATACTCATCACAGCACTGGGTCTTCCTAAGGGTCGGTGTCCGATGCGGGGGGCAGGTGGGTGGGGACACTCTTTTGCACTCTTCTTTCCTGCAGGCTGGGGTGGATACAGGTGACACCCTCAGTCCTGCCACACGGAGCACCATCCTCTGCTAGTGCTACGTGCTCGGCTGAGGCAGGGTTCGAGGAACCAGACCCTATTGAATCAGGCATGCGCACGCACTCAGCTCGGTGGCTATAGGATATTCAGATACCCCCAAAATGGCCACTCTTCTGAATGCAGCACTAATGAGAAATACAAGGAGTGAAAACCCTTATGGAGAATGGAGAGGCCACTCAATCCCTACACTACCAACCATAAGAACATGTTGATGGGGCGCGGTCCTTCCAACCACAGACTCAGAGAGATACCAGACACTTGCATACGCTGTCAGCTAGCAGGATCCTATCCCCACCTCAGGGCCTCAGACATCACCTTCTGGTCTTACCACCTCAAACAACGCACAAATGAAATGTTACCAACCAACAACACTGTCACCCACCACAATGTTATTTTACAGATGTTCGAGCCCATTCTTGTACCCTACACCTAATCCCAACTTCCTTATAATGTGACCACTTCAACCCCAAAGCCTGCATCGAGGAACTCAAGGGATGTTCCAAAGTAGGAATCCAAGAATGCCCCTAGACTTGAAAGGGACCCTTGGTAACTAATCACAGAATTCCATGTCTCACCGTGTCTAATTTTAGCTCACCTCTGCGCTAAAAATGTATTTTATGATTAAATATATAAGCGTGCAGAGAAAATACCCTATTAAGTTTGAAAATAAGGTTCCATGATGAAGATAGGCAAGGCAATGTCCCTTCCACTTCGTGGCAGAGAAGACGAGGCGAACAAGAAACTGTTGGGTTTGAAATCTCACTGCCCCAGCCCCATCATCTTCTTTGTGTTTGTTAGCTTGTTTGAAGTTTATTTCAGTGTGTTGATGTTTTGTCTACATGTATATCTGTGCAACACATGTGTGCCTGGTGCCTTCAGAGACCAGAGAAGAGTGTCAGATCCCCTGGAACTGCAGCTAACAAAGTTATGAGTCATGCGGATGTTGGCGATCAAACCTGCGTCCTCTGGAAGAGAAGCCAGTGCTTTCAACCACTGAGCTACCTCTCCAGCACTCCTGTGTCTTAATGTACCCCCCAAATGACATGGCTGCACCCACATCCACACTGGTACACCTGCGGCTGATATAGTCAGGGCTAGTAGAAAACTCAATTACATATGCACTTAACCCTTTTTTCCAAATGTACCCTAAACCGTAGGTTCAGCTAGCTGAAAAAGAAAATGAAACAATCTTGGTCCCCAAAGCAGAAGATGACTTTCCAAGGCTAGGATAGAATGGCCCCGCAGCTGCTCCTCCCCACGGCAGCCTTACCACAGGTGAAGGTGGGTCTGCACTCTCCAGGGTTGGTCAGGGTTAGCTGGAGCCCTCCTTCACACGGAGGCACTGGAGGCAAGTTGCAGTTGACCAGGTCACACACTTGGGTTCAAGAAAGAGTGGTTTATGCAGGTTTTGGTTAGGTTACTCTTGTA
This sequence comes from Microtus pennsylvanicus, assembly GCF_037038515.1. Taxonomy (NCBI): domain Eukaryota; kingdom Metazoa; phylum Chordata; class Mammalia; order Rodentia; family Cricetidae; genus Microtus; species Microtus pennsylvanicus. The sequence goes on from NC_134586.1 coordinate 23,028,938, forward strand.
GTGCTTGTCAGTGAGATCCGCACACCCTCTCCTGTGGATTTCTATGACTAAAGATGGTGATAACCAATAGAGGTGGGTGGAGATGGAGATTTAAAGAGAGAGGGGTGAAACGATGCATGGATGGACAGATGGATGGATGGATGGACGGACGGACGGACGGACAGACGGACGGATGGATGGACGGACGGATGGATGGACGGATGGATGGACAGGGGTAGGGGAAGGTGAATGAGAGACAGCTAGTAGTTGTTCAGGTGAGTAGATGCTTAGATACAGAAGGAAGATGGATGATAGATAGATAGATAGATAGATAGATAGATAGATAGATAGATAGATGGATGACAGATGTCATGTTACCTTCACATGAACTAATATCATTTGCAAGGACTTGGAGCCTTTCCACCAAGTCTGAATTCTCTAGATCTCAGTTTCCTCTTTGGTATAGTGGAAACTCTAATATACCAGGTTCATTAGGATTTCATGAACTAATAGAAGTACAGTCCCTAGCACATTATAGAAACTGAAATTTGTCTGTAAGCTGGGAGACTGAATGCAAATGATCCCCTAATTTTCCCTATCACTAACATTCGGGAGATCTATTTGATAATATTGTTCTCAAACCAGATTGAACCCCTTATAAGATTTGTGTTGATATCTGATCCAATTTCATCAGAATAAATCAACTTCCCAGCATTCTGGCTTCCTGTCTAGTCTCTTGGTCTTTCCCTGGGCCTCTCTGCTCTCCCTTGAAGATCCACCTTCGGAGCATGAATTAATAAACACATCTGATGGGGCAGATATGAGAACGCCATTAGCGCCCTGTCATGCAGCCACGCATGTCTCTGAACCCCCTGAATTACGCGTCATTCACCACCATCACCGCCCCTCCCTCTCCCCCATACACAGCCATGTGCTAAAGGCCTGCATGTGGCCTTCCCCATAGCTCGTGTCCTCAAAATCTCACTGGAAACGTCTCCTGACAAAATGGCATTTTCCTCAGCAAACCTCTGTAGCTCCAGCAATCACCCCCAACGCTGTCATGGCTCTTAATCTCACATTCAAGCCACGCTGTAAGAAGCTGTCGTCTCCCACCCCCTTTACATACCCTGTGACTAAGAACAGAGCATTTTCGGGTATCTATGACCTGACCCACTTGGGGCTGGACTGGGGTCTGGACCTTGGAAGAATTGCCTGGGTGGACACATACCGCACTCATACTCTGGACAGCACCTGTTTGCACTCTCCTTGAGGCGAGCCACTTCACACGGGCCACATGTGGGAGCTGGGGAGAAGAACAGACACAAAATTCAGGGGGAAAAAATCAACTACGGCCCAGACTAGAGAAGGTTTGCAAAGTTCTCAGTCACAGAAAGCCAGCACAGACCCCACATGGGATTCCCAAAGCATTGGGACCATGGGACCAAGACAGGATGCTGGACAGAATGAGTCTTCACAATGGGTCTTGCTAGCATCCTCAGGATTTCCCTCCAGGGGCCTCTGAGTCTGATGACAGCACTGGGTGGAAGGACGGGGGAGATACAAGAGCATCTGCTCCAGGCGCCAAAAGGGACTCCTGGTCTCAGCAAATGGAAATGAGGTCTCTTGAAGAAAAACACATCCACGTGACCTTTACTTGGATTGGCCCATCATGGCAGGGTGGCTGGAGGCCCATGGAGTCCTTCTTCCTGCCGGGACAGCAGACATCAGCCTCACTTACCTCTGGCTGTGGGGCACGGCTGCGCAGTGCAGTTGACTTTCCTCCCACTGAGGCACACACAGATCTGACAGGGCTGATGGTCTGGGACCCAGGTCTCCAGGAACTGAGGGGAAGACAAAGCCACGCAGGGGTACAGGACACTGTAGTCTGAGTCAGTACTCCCACCTATGGCTTGGCTTGCCCTCTTGAGGGCCTGGAACATGGGGCATGAGGCAGTTTGCGCTACTTGTAAGAGGACCCTGTCTCAGAAAGAAACGTGGAGAATGGAGGAGAGGAGGACTGGACGCAGAAAACCACAGAAGAGCAGGAGAGGGGTGGGGTGTGTATACCTGTAATCCCAGCCCTGGGGAGACAGTGACAGTGGGATCTGGAGTTTGAGGCCAGCCGGGGCTAAATATAAGAGCTTGAATCAAGGGGAAAAAATGAGGCTTCGCATAAAGGAGGAGAAGGAGGAAGAAGAAAAAGAGGGAGAGAGGATGGAAAAAGAGAAATGCAAACCAAAAGAAAAGAAAAAAAAGAAAAAATGAGGCTGTTGTAGATGCTATTTCAGGCCAAGGCTTGGAGTCCCCGGAAGGTGCACAGGGCAATGGCTCCCTTCTGGGGCAGGAAGCTGAGAACGACAGCTGAGAAGGAGGGAGTCTTGCTGTGATGTTTCTGTTCTCTTTTATCCTTACCCATTCTAAATGCGGACCTCAGCTATCTAAAGAATAAAGCCCTGTCCAGCGATCAGAACGTGGGGTGCTGATAACGCGGTACGATTGACCTCCCTCCCACCGAGGCACGCGCAGACTCCACGGGGCTGACGGTCTGGAGCCCACCATCGAAAAGATACCCAAAAATGAGTGTTCAATTTATTCTTCTAGGACTTTTCACCTTCCTGGGAAGCTTTAGCCAAGCATACCCAAGGCAGGACACCGAATCAACTGCCCCTGAAAAAGCAAGTAAGTTCAGCTCTTGGAGATGCCACCAGACTGACTGCAGCAACTATGCCAGCAGGGGGCGCTATTACACAGGCCCAAGCTGTTTGCAGGCTGAACTTGTCATCCACAGAGTCCAAATCAAGGCGCGGAACAGGTATAAGAACAGCTGGATTTCAAGATTAAACAAAGGGGCCAAAAGAACAGGCTGCAGAGAGTATGGGGTAGGAAAACCGAAATGCTCAAGGCCAGTCAAAAGACACATGTCGCGATACGCCACCCACTAGAAGTTGCACGGTTTATTCAAGTGGAAGGTGCCAAAGGATTGTAGCCCTTAGCCAGAGCCTGAGCTTCAGAGCCTCTGGAGAAAGGAGGTGCCAGGCTATGGGCACAAGGTAAAGGATGCATGTCCCCCTGAACTGAAGGGGTACTCTGAATATCGATCGCTGCACCAGCAGCGGCTCCCGGGAGAGACCACAGCCTGTGCGGGACTCCAGACCCCATCTGATCCTACTACAAAAGCTCACATCTCCACGGTGCGTTCTGTAAAACAAACAAGAGCTATGGAAACTGGTAAATATTTTCCCTCTTCCCGGGGTATAGCAGATTTAAGCCCCGGTTATTTCCCTGAAGGAAGGTTTTCTGGGCTTTCTGTTTCAGTCTAAAAATTCATTTAATGGAAATGTTCTTCATATTAGATTTTCATTCTTTCTCGGCTTTAAAGCGGATGCTGGGAACACAGGTGGCTGGATAAGCGCTTGCTTTCTCCCATTTAAACTCTATTTTCTGAATAACTAAAACCGGCTGTGTTCTCGTCAGAGGTTTTGATTAATTCTATACTTGATTTTTTTTTCAAATATAAAACCGCTCTTATGTCCAAAATCATGCGCTTTTTGGACAGATCCCTTAATGCAACTCATATGCCTATTCCAATTTGTTGTGTGGAAAATAGAGGGAAGGAGAAACAGAGTCAGAGAGGAGAGGGGGAAGAGAGTGTTGACCACACCAAGGTTACAATAAAAGTCACACGTTTCCTGCCTTTGGGACCTGCAGACAGGTGACACTCCTGGAGCCAGGAACAGTCAGCTGGAGAGCTTACTCCTCACCACAGGGGGCCAAGGAAGAGGGCAAGACCGTTTCTGCCTTGAGAGGAAGCGCTTTGCGTTTCACACAATTTGGAATGACCACCGGGTGGGTGTTACCGCCATACACAAACGCCTTAGAGTCGCCCGCCCACCCCGCAGGAACCCAGGAGCCCTGAGGATCAGGGAGTGAAATGTGAAGTTTTGCCAACTCACTCGGGGACTCTTATGTCCCAGGACTTAATTAGCTCAGCAATTTGAAATATAGTAGACAAGTATGTCTGGGTTTCTTCCCTCTTCGCCTATTCATGGTGAGAAAAAATGGGGCTCACTGGGATGAAGTTCAACTACTGACCTCAAGCAAGAGACCCCACCCAGTCCCCAGCACTGCTCACATCAGTGCCCCTCTCAGCGCGGGTCCTCCATGGTCCTCCTGAGGTCCATGGCAGAGCTGGGACAACGCAGGATGACCTGGTGCCATCAACAGCAGTCCCGTCCATATAGCCCATGCCATATGAACCTTGGACTTCTCATCCATTAAATATGACATGTGATAACGACCCCACAGGGACTTGGAGAAAATCAATGTCACAGACTAAACAATGGAGCTACTGTGACTTTTGATTGTCTTTATTCTCTTTGGTTGGCTAGCTTTACCACAGCTTCCACCAGCTGTGACTAAATACAGGGGTAAGTTACCCCAGCTGGGCCATTAAGGAAAAAACGGTTCTCTTGCTGAGTGTGGTGGCTTGAAAGAAAATACGGAGTGGCACTATGAGGAGGTGTGGCTTTGTTGGAGTAGGTGGTGCCTTGTGGAAGGAAGTGTACCATTGTGGAGATGGGCTATGAGGTTTCCTGTATGCTCAAGCCATGCCCAGTGTCTCAGACCACTTCCTGTTGCCTGCGATTCAATATATAGGACAGACACTTGGCTACTTCTCCAGCACCATGTCTGCCTGCATGCCATTATGTGGCATCATGATGATAATGTACTGAACCTCTGAAAATGTAAACCACCCCCATTAAACGTTTTTTTTTTGTAAGAGTTGCCGTGGTCATGATGTTTCTTCACAGCAATAGAAACCCTAACTGAGAGAGAGGCTGGGTATGTTAAGTTTTGCAAGCACATTCCCCTTAACTGGGAACCAAATAGGCTTCTATATCTACCATGCTTGATGAAGTCACTAACAATGATGAAGGACGGGGCCACTATGTACCTCATCTTGTAAATATAGGGGTTATCAACTTAGAAGAGAAAAGACCACTATTATTGACCAATGGAAGGGTTGATAAATAATATCCTCTGGAAGTGTGTTCATGAGCTCCCGGAAAGCTAAAAGAATTGGCAACTCAATGATTCCCAAGCAAATTATCCCAGGAAGAATTGCAGTAAATGCTTCTGAATAATAGAAAGGGCAGGTCGTCAGAGTTACACTGAGCTTCAAATGCCAAGCGCAACATCAAACCCATCTCTACAAGCTGGATCCACAGGAAAGTTGACTCAGCTGGGTTCCTCGAGGGCTCTCTCTATTTAGAAGCAGGGTAGGTTAAAGTAGCATCTTCTGATAGAGCCTGAGTTCAAAGGATGTTTTATGCGCACGCACGCACACACACAGATACACACACACACACACACAGAGAGAGAGAGAGAGAGAGAGAGAGAGAGAGAGAGAGAGAGAGGCAGAGGCATGCACACACAGACACATGCTTCATAATCAAATAGGTTAAAGAAGCAAAAACCTTCTGAAACATTCGCCGTGTGCATCAGTCCACTAAAAGCAATAAAGAACCCCACATTGAGGAAAAGTCATGAACTCCTCATCTGTACCCCTTAAACTCACTCAGTCACAGGTGGCTACAGACACTCTGGAGGAAGAGAAACATGTCTTTAAAGAACATGAAGATAGCATATAAAGTACATAGTATGTCTGAATAGTGGCAGACATCATCTTATGTTATTTTCTCCTTCCCTCCTGAGTTCCTATATCACTCTACATGCATGAATAAAAATAATATTAAACGATATGCTAACACTTTGGTGTTTGGTCCCACAGCTACTCTCTGATCTGTCTGAATCCAGTGCTGGTATGCATGCGACCTTCCTATTCCTCTATAATTCCTTAAGAGTCAACCCTGCTGTGGGAAGTAGAAGGGCCAACCCACCGAGATGGAGATGCCAGGCTCCTACCTGATGTCGGACTCCATCCTCCCCAACACACTGAGTGCAGGCCTCCTCAGGGACACAGCTGCCATCCAGCATGACTTGGTGTTGGGGACAGAAGCAGCCTTCTGAGGGGTGGTCCCCACAGGAGCTAGTGTTCCCGTCACAGTGCCGAGGGCAGCCACGCTCACAGTGGTTATACACCAGGGACGGTGGGCACGACAAAGCTGCAGACAGAGAATGAGGTCATTCTCAGTAGCCTACACCAGCCAGAAGCAAAAGAAGCACGGCCAATTCAAGATGGCCAAGCATCCGGCAAACTTTCCAGAGCAGACACGATTGGTCTCCCCCAGTGTCCACTCTCTTCACCTTCCACTGTACCAGACTCCTTGCTTTGGCATGCGACCACTCAGAAGAACGAATACAAAACCTTCTTTGTGATTGTGTGCACTCACATGACTAAGTTCTGACCAATTAGCTGGGAGAGGAAGGAAATACCCTATCGGTGGGCCCCTGCAATCTATTTTACTTTAGAAAGACAGCTGAGTCTCCTTCCTGTAGTTCCGGTCAGACCCTGCACTTCATACCAAGAGCTGCATCTTCAGCCTTGGGAAGATGACCATGGTCAGCACCAGTGATGCCACCCCCGTCCCCCTGATCATCTAAATGACAGGAATTCTTACTTCTCTGCTACTTGCAGCCAGCTATAACCCCAACCAATAATATGAAATCTCTGCCATTCTTTCTTTGGAATACAGACATATCTGAGACTTTAAAAATCCTCTTAAGAGAAGCCACTAGGAAACTCCCTTCACACATTATAACCTGGCTGGACAAACTCACATGGCCATATTCATACAGCTAGTGGTGGTTTCCAAAGGCCTAAAGCACAGGGGTTATCTCTGTGTGCACAATAAACACTGAGGACGTGCACAACGCAGGTAAACATAGAAGGTGCTTCCATAATGCAGACCACAGCTTCTGCCTGTTGGTCTGCAAGCGGGTAGAGTGGAAGCCATATCATCCACATGGACATGAAAGCCTGCTGTGGAATATTATTTTAACTATGGAAAGATGTGTTGCATTTGTTTATGTTATAGAATATTACTTTAACTGTGTAAAGATGTGTTACATTTGTTTCTGTTGCATTTATTTAATTATGAAAAGATGTGTTGCTGTTTCACCTTGCCTGCCTGAGGCACCTGACTGGTCTAATAAAAAGTTGAACGGCCAATAGCTAGGCAGCAGAGAGGTAGGCTGGGCTGGCAGACAGAGGAAATAAATAGGAGGAGAACTCTAGACTCAAAAAGAATGAGAGAAGAGGAAAAGAGAACAAGGAGAAAGAGAGGGACAAGTCAGACAGCTGCCAGACAGACAGACAGACAGATGTAGAGACAGCAGGAAAGTAAAATATACAGAAAGAAAGAAAGTTAAAAAAAAACAAAGCAAATGTAGATAAAGAGAAACATGTTAAAATAAGAGCTAAGATAAGGTTGAACATTTATCATTAATAAATCTCTGTGTCATGATTTGGGAGCTGGTTGGTTGATATAGGAGGGTCTTCTGTTTTCTGCTGATTTCGTTGGTTAAATAAAGAAACTGCCTTGTCTTTTTGATAGGGCAGAAAATTAGGTAGGCGGAGTAGACAGAACAGAATGCTGGGAGAAAAAAAGCAGAGTCAGGTAGGCGCCATGAAGCTCTGGCCCGAGATGGACGTAGGTTAGGATCTTTCCCGGTAAGCCACAGCCTCGTGGTGATACACAGATTTAATAGAAATGAGTTAATTAAGATGTGAGAGTTAGCCAAGAAGAGGCTAGATATAATGGGCCAGGCAGTGTTTAAATAAATACAGTGTCTGTGTAATTATTTCAGGTGTAAACTAGCCCGGGGAGCCGGGCGGAGGGAAGTGGCTCGCAGCTCCCTTTACAGCTGGTAGCCCTAAAGAAAAGGCCTGGTACAATAAAACCCAAGAACTAAGAAATGTCTGAGGAGGCAGGGGACTAATCTGGTTCTTTATTCTACTTTGCCAAACCTGAGGTGTGGGAAGACTAAGAGAATAGCCGATCACTAGATGAGATGCCCACGTCCACAGCTCCTGGTCAAGGATGCGGATACTCTGTGCTGATGGACTCTGAGACACCAACATGTACAGAAAATCAATGATGCCACTTGGCATAGAGCAGGATGTTGGTGTTGTGTTCACACTAGCAGCTTGCGGGAACAGAATCCACATCTGATTCCCGCTGGTAGTCTGCGCGTTTCAGATGATAAGCCAAGGGCAGGCTCAATTAGGAAGGCTGCCTTGACGGGGCAAGGTCTACACTAGCATTTCCCTTGGTAAATCAGCAGTTCTGAGGAGCCAAAAGACAACATGCCACTCCCACTTCAAAAGCCTGCCCAATGGGTGCTCATTCCCCATTGGTGGAATTTCAAGTTCTATTTTACTGGTTTCACAATACTTAGCTGATGTCTACCTGTGTCTTAAACACAAAATTCACAACTATTTGAATTAAAGGAATGCACTTTTATCTCCATAAAAATTCTGCATTCAAAGGGCTTCCATATCTACAGTCTTGTTTGAGCCTAACCGGAATCCTAAAAGGAAACTCTCATCTTCATTAGGAAAATGAGAATCTGAAGACCAGAGAGTGTGAACGATCCCATACTTGATCTGTTTCCAGTGTTGACGGAGCGCATACGGGGACTCACCACAGAAGTCAGGTGTCCTCCAATCAACACAGACTCCATTGGTCCGACAGAGGTGAGCATAAGAAGCAATCACCTCGCACACTCGCTCTTGGTGGCAACTGTCTTGCTGGCAGATGGCATGGAATGTGGCTGGAGCGAGGACCTTGTGGCATTCAGCAAACAGGGCTGAGAGGAGGACCTGGCAGCGGGAGCTCTCCGAGACGGGACACTGCTCCTCGGGAACAGGCTGGCATGTGTGCCCTGGCTGTGGCACCGTCCATTCCTGGATGAGCCTTTTCCAGTCAGTGGTGACCGTGCCATCCCTCAGCATGAAGTCATTGGCCCCATTCTCATCACAGATTCCTAGAGCAACGAGAAGAGACAGCAGTGCCAAAGACTTGGCCCTTCTCCACCCTCAAGGATGCTCTGACCCTCACCACTGGATGCTTGAAACAGGATTCAGTAATATAAGCGCCAACCTCCATACATCCAGCAGGCATGGCTGGGTTTACAGCACAGAAGAGGGGCGGAGCAAGCACCTCCTTACCACAGAGACCGTACATCTTCGAAGCAAAGGTCTTGGGGCTAAGTTGCAGTTGGAATTCATTGTTTTGCGGAGTGAATGTGAGGATGTGGCCAAGATGGTTGAACCTGACTTCATACATGATCGCACCGTAGATGCTGACTTCCATGTCTCCGCCCATGTAAGGGGCAGGGACCAGTCTCCCATTCACTGCCATCTGCTCCAACAAGAAAAAGGTCACCAATAGTTCTCACGCATCAGAAGCCGCAGGGCTTCCCTCTTGCTTCTTACTGAAGCTACTGGGAGTCTCTGCGCTCACACTCCTCTGACTGCAGAGCTTAGCCCACGCCTGATGTTTGTCAGCAGCTCTTGCTAAACAAAGGGGCTTTGGAGAGCTTGGCAGCCTAGACCACTATAATAACACTGTGCAGGCAGCACAGACCACTGTATCACTGTGGACAGCTCAGACCGCTGTAACACTGTGTGGGCTGCACAGACCGCTATAACACTGTGTGGGCTGCACAGGCCGCTATAACACTGTGCAGCAGCACTGACCACTATTACACTGTGCACAGACCGCTATAACAACACTGTGCAGACAGCACAGACCGCTATATCACTGTGTGGACAGCATGCTCCTGAACCAGAAAGCCCAAGGCTCCAGGAACCTGATCTGTGCACCTCAGTATGGAAAGATGACCCCTTCCCGATAGGCCAGGGAAACTGCCATTGCACCAACTCCTGGGGCAGGGTCTCCAGAAGGACACCTGCCAGGATGGCTGCAAATCCTTCATACGAGCACAGTACCTTCCTTCTGAAGCCCCACCAGAGAGCATATCAAGCATATTAAAATGTACTCACATTCTGCAGCAAATGTAATTTTGTTGTAAGAATTTTGGAAGGGTTTTTTTTATCACTCTGATTTTAAGAATTCTTTGGCTATGACTCCTCGTTTGATATATGACTAACTCTGATTTCTCAGCAATTAGTGCTCGTACTCAGGAATCCTTACCAAGTGAGAAAATCAAGTCTACAAGTTGTTTTCGCGCCATGAAATATTTATGATTTCCAAATGAACAAGTAAAGACGTTGGCATAACATAACCTTTTGTAGGCATTTAATCAAACATTCATTTATAGCGGTTTGGCAGTCTCCTCTCTAAATTTTGAAGTCATACGTTTTTTTGTTGAGGCCCTAAATATTTTCAAAGGCCCTGATTTAAGCACTAAATATTTCCGTTTGGAAAGACCCCAGGCCTTGGGTACTGGGCTCACAATGCCTACTGCGTCCACGGTCCTGGTGCCAACCCAGTTCCTAATCAATGCCAGAAACTGGGACTAAATTCATAACTTGCTATCTAAAACTGATCCGCTCTCCCAAATCTGGACCCAGAGCAACGTAAAATCATGCCAAGACTGGGGAGATGGCAAGGAACCCCTCTGAAGGAGGAAGTGCCCTGCTAGTCAAGGCAAAGCTGACTCCCAGCACCATGCGGATTTTCCTAAAGCTCCGCTCTGCCCGGCCATGGATCCCAGAGCAAATTCATCTCACCTCCATGTCACTGTGCAGTCCCACAGAGAGGCCAGCATGCTTCACCTCAATGGACTTCATGCAGGCTTGCATGGGCCCAGGGCTGCAGGCCCCGTTGTGGAGAATCACCTCCAAGTCTTGCTCTGTGTTTCGAAAGAGGACGTAGGAGCAGTTGCCAGTCAGCTTGAAGTTCTGCCCATCGAAGGTGACGATGTGCCGAGTGGAGCTGCCCGTGCACACACCTGAATGGGGAAGGCAGACGATCCATGGAGCCTACCCAGCCCCCTCATGCAGGCCTGCAGCAATGTGGCCAGGCTGTGCCCAAAGTGAGCCGGCGGCTCTCCAGGTGAACCTGGCCAAGGGAACACAGTGATGTTCCAAGGGTGCAATGTCATGTTGAAAGCTTGAGCCACCGAGCAAGCTATTCATGACCTCGCTGAAAATTCACCTTAAGACTTGTGTCCCTTCATCTAACAGTACCGGTTGCCGCAGTGACTTAATCCCTCAAGAGATTACATGAGAGAAATATTTCCTGGGCCAAAATAAACAATTGGGTCTCAGAGCTCACTCAGGGAGCCACATTCATGTATAATCAGCAGATTCTCAATGTTCCTACTAAAACAGTATGTGAATGCTAATCACTGGGCATCCACATAAGACGACTGGGGAATGGGGGAAGGTCCCACTTTGAATGCCCCAGTGCCACTGATCTGAAAGCAAATCTTGGACCTAAATGAGTTTGGAGATGAGTTTTTCATGCAAATCATGACTCATTTATAGAACGAATGAACAGAAGCCAAGACATGAGAGGAAAGCTCAATGAGAAGCCGCCCACACCCCTTACTCATAACCAGGTCGGGGGCACCACGGAAGGTGAACATCAACACAGCTTGTCACTGGCAGGGTTGGCTGCACCATTCCTCAGAGCTGAGCAGCCTCCATGGCTTTCACTCAACGTCCCCACGTCCGTAAGCATTCATCAAGTAACAGACGGAACGCCACAGTCCTGTGGGTACCCATGCTGCTAGGGTGCCCTGCTAGGGTTTAGGCACGTGTCCCCCAAAACATTGGCTGCTGGCTGCTGGCCCTGCTGGAAAGCAGTAGGATTTTAAGGGGTGTAGCTGAGTAGAAGGGAATTGGGTTTTTTGGGGTGTGCCCTTGAAGGGAACATAGCACACCAGTCCCCTCCTCTCTCCTAGCCATGAGGTGAGCGTCCTCCTCCTGCCGCGTGTTTCTGCCAGAATTTTCCTCACCCAAGTCCCAAAATAAATGGAGCCTGGCAACCATAGACAAAAACCCAAAAACTTTGAGCGAAAGTAAACCTTTCCTTTGATTTTAACTTTGTGGTATCAGGTGTTTTGCCATAGTGGTAGAAAAACTGAACAACATAATCCCCCCAGCTCTGCTGTTAACAGCATTACATCAAGGCAACAGCCTCGATTGCCAATGACAACAAGTTATTAAATCACAAGACAAAGACTGTTAACCAGAATGGCTCTGTCCACCATCAGACCAACTGTGACACGGTAAGTTGGAGCCAAAGGAGCTCCGAACTGAATTGTGTTTTGCCGCTTGCTTGTGCAAGACCCTGCTTGAATACTGGACTTCAGCAATCCTCTCCTATCCCTCTTGCATGATAGGACTGCAATCACAACTTTTGGGGACTGTCATGAGAACTGGTGGCAATCTAGACTAAATGCCAACCTGACAGTACGTGGCATGCATATTCATGTTTCACGGATGAATCTGTTAACCTTAGGACTAAGCTAATGCCACAAATGAAATTCAACAGCTTTTAGTCATGACATCTCAGTGTGAGAGGCTTCCAGAATCTGAGTGACTTCTGTGTTCAGAATACCAACTTATCTTTCAACAAACCATCACAGTGTCACAGAATACTCCAGTTTGCTTGCTGGCCAAGCTTTCTCTCTCTCTCTCTCTCTCTCTCTCTCTCTCTCTCTTTCTCTCTTTCATCCCTCCCTCCCTTTATTTCTTTATTTAATTTTTTAGGTATGTACACGTATTTTGCCTGCATGTGTTTTGTCTGTGGAGGCCAGAAGAAGACATCAGATCATCTGGAGCTAGCGTTACAGAGAGCTTCGAACAGCCATATGTAGGCTGGGAATCAAACCTTGGACCTCTGGAAGAACCCCAAGTGCTTTTAACCACTGAGCCATCTCTCCAGATCCTACTACTACCAGTTGTAATGAGCCATATATATTAACAAACTCCAATGTTCAAGACACATGAAAAGTTAAAAGAAAGCTCCAACTGAAGAACGAGAATCTGAGACTTACATAATGTTATCACAGAGCTACAAAATATTTTTTAAATATACCACTCATAAACATATTCTAGAATCCATTTTATCTCTCCTCTCTTCTCCACATCCTATTATCTCACCGTCACTCCACATAGCAGAGAAGAATCTAAAGCCAAGCATTTTGTTAAAACTATAGTCTGGGTATCAAAGAATAACGGACGCACATAACAGATGTCAACTGACAAACATAAAGATTGACAGAGATGCTGGGAGCCGGAGACGGAGCTCAGTGGTACTGGGCTTGCCTAGTGCGTGTGAGGCCCCAGGTTCCCAGCACCAAAATCAGGGGAAGGAAATGGGAAGCTATTTGGCAATTGAGAAGCAACACATAAAAAATATCAAAGAGGGAAACTGGGAACCTGGAAAGACATTTTAAAGAGAGCTGAAACACCCCGTAGATGTGAAATTCTGCACACACATCACTAAGGAAATGACTTTCCCAACTGGATCATTGAAAGCAAAAAAAAAAAAAAAAAAGAAGAAGAAGAAGAAAAAAAGAAAAGAAATAAAACAGACAGAAACAGATCCACACAATGAACAATGAAGAAGGTGACAAAGTCTGTGAGAATGACTGTGGAAATCAGGAAGTAAAAATCTCAATAGAGACTCTATCCCAAAAATGTCATGGGAGAAAACTATGACAGGATATATGGTAATTTAAATATACTCAAAAATTTACAAAAAAAAGAAAACTATATTGAATATTTAAGGACTAAGAAAAGAAACAAGGCCAGACAGGTGGCTCTTGCTGCCAAGCCCAACGACCTGAGCTCCGTCCCCACGGCCTACATGGTGGGAGGAGAGAACTGACTCCCTATGCTGCCGCCTGACGTCCACATGTGTGCCACGGCATGTGGGATCACATACACAGACGAAAACACGTAAACAGAAAATGCAAGAAAAACTCAGAATGGGGATAGGTTTTTAAAAAGTTGATTGGGCTCAGGAGGAAGAAACGGATAAGATCAAGTCAAAAATGAAGGGCCCAGGGGCAAATGAACCACAGTGAAAAATGGAAAAAGAAACATTGAACAAAACAAGAAGTCAGCGTGAGAGCGGAGGGGGTGTATGAAGGAAGCAGGGGAACCAGAGAGGAAGTCAAGACCGCGTGGGGATGGAGTCCTTAAAAGGGATCAGAAAAGACATGGCATTTAAAGACTTGGTCTGACTCATGAGAAGACTCCGGACCACAAAGAAGAACCAAACCTGGATGCTGCCAGCATGTGACAAGTGTCTGCAAACTTTTACCCACATCTGCTGGCCCTGAGTAAACCTAGGGAAAGGGTGGAAAGGTAGCAGCAAAAGTATTCAACTTCTCCCGAGATGAGGTGTGGAAAAGAAAAAAAAAGTATTCAACTTCATTTTTTTGTTTTGTTTTATTTTTTGTTTTTCAAGACAGGGTTTCTCTGTAGCTTTAGAGCCTGTCCTGGAACTAGCTCTTGTAGACCAGGCTGGCCTCGAACTCACAGAGATTCACCTGCCACTGCCTCCCGAGTGCTGGGATTAAAGGTGGGCACCACCACCGACCAGCAAAAGTATTCAAGTTCAAAGATCAAGAAAATAACACTCGGGCTGGAGAGATGGCTCAGAGGGTAAGAGCACTGGCTGCTCTTCCAGAGGTCCCGAGTTCAATTCCCAGCAACCACATGGTGGCTCACAACCATCTGTAATGAGACCTGGTACCTTCCTTGCCAGCAGTACATTGGATACTTAATAAATAAATCTTTAGAAAAAAAAAAGAAAATAACACTCCAGGTGTCACGTAAAGGTATCCAGTAGTTCACAAAGTGAAAAACAAACCAAAACACAAAGCTTATCATCAGAATTCTCAAAAACAATATACAAAGCCATGAAAGCCCTGAGCTCCATTCTCCAACAAGAAGGCAGAAGTGAATCAAGAGCAGAGATAGAGGGGAATGAGACCAGGGAATAACATCCGTGTGGGCAAGCCACAGAATAGTTCAAACCCGTTCTTAAAAACTGCCTTTCCAATTAACAAATGATTAAATGAGGGAAAAGAGGGGAGAGGGGAGGAACTTCAAATCCCCACAAATGCATGTGTGGTAAAATTCATCAATATGAACAATACCCTATTTGATAAATACAGTAAAAAATAAACCTAATAAACAGCATAGCCACTGAAGGGCAAAGGGAGGGAGCTAATGTAAACAACTTGGGAAAACCAAATCTCACTCTGAGACTCAGTGCAGAAAGGACGGCACACAAGTGCTTTGGCTGGACTTGTTCTTCATACTGACTCTAGAGTGATATTACATGAATTCTATGATTAGGATTGGACGATGAGATCCAAGATTTATGCTGTCTGAGAAAGATCAAGTATGAAAGATGCCAAAAGGACTCAAATCAAATCAAACAGATGCCCAAGAGCCACAGCTCGGACCAATGAAGCAAGAAAACAACTGACGATAGCCAACTCGTACACAGAGTAGAGAAAGGCAAGAACCCATGGCATGGCTGCGTGAGCACAAATAGTTATTCCGATTGATTAATTAACTAATGAGAGATGTGATAAAGTTCTTTTGACAGAATTCTAACTAACATATATGGTATGGATGATAGGAATTGAAATCCCTCCCGACTGGACTAACAATACAGAAAAGCAAACCAACAATCATCAGTGGATGCTAGAACTGGGGGCAGAGGCTTTGTGAATGCTATCACTATGTACAATGAATATCCACCAACAGAACTGTTTTAAGACAGACTTCTAAAGTCAGAAGGAACTTTCAATTTTAAAGTATTTAATACCCCCAATATAGCTTTGTCACTTGATGCCTTTCACCCGTGGGTACAAAAGGAGGGGGTATTAGTACTAGGAGGTATTAGTACTAGGAGGGGGTATTAGTACTAGGCTGAGACTATCTTGACAGGATAAATCCTTTGTTGCCCATTCCCTAATAGGGAGAAATAGGAGGGCCATGCCCAGTGAATGGGACTCTCAGGAGGCAGGAGCTAAGTTTGCGTCCCAGTCAGTCATAGGGAATTCAGGACCAGTATCTGATTCTTGCCTGCGGGATCTTCCGGTCACACGTGGCCAGACAGCAAGAGGACGCTTACTGATGTTTGAGAAGAATCAGTAGCTCCGTCCCAGAGGTGGGATAAGGGCCGGACTAATCTTGGGGACTGGGTAGGAGCTAGGAAGGATGGCCAAGGGGCTGTGTTCAAAGTGATGCTTTCTAAGAGAATTTCTGTCAAAGAAAGAAAGAACTCTGTGGAGGGATTCAAGACGGACTGAAGACAAAGGCATCAGAAACTTTATGAAGAAATAGCAGCCGTCCAGGCCTGGGAACAGAAGCCCAGGGCAGGACTTCATGAAAGCCTCAAAAGAGCTCATGCACGGTCCCGTGTGACCTTCTGAGCCCATCCATCCCCTTCGCCGTGCTCCCAGCTATGAGAGAAGCTGTCCACACTCTTTTCCCCAAAGGCAGGCAGTAGCAGCTGCATCCGAGCAGGTATCTAAACTCTAATGGAGTTCCAAGTTTCAGTTATTACACAGCCACCTAGTTACCAACTGAGACTGTCTGACCATAGAACTCTTTATAAATAAAAGAGATGGCATGGACTCTGAGACATTTTCATCTAAGCAGAAGGGAAATGTTGCCCCCTTACATACATCCTAAAGGGCAAGTGAGATTGCGAACCACAGCCCTGATGGCATCCTACCTTTATGTCTGCTTCCATTGTTGAGAACAGATCATCACAGAAGCCATTTCCAACCATGAGGCAGAGGGCTGCCCCTCCCTGATGAGTATTCACCAAGGTTTACAGGGGATGAACCTGGGTACAGCTCTTATAACCAGGCCACCTGATAACATACAGTTGCATGCAGTCCCATACAACTATAGGTGTGACTCGGGAGGACTCTGGAGATGCCTTGGGCATGCTGCTATACTTCTGACATCCCAGTGCTATACATTCTTAAGGATTGACTCGAAATGGCCAAGTTGAATTAGAACCTCAGAAAAACAAGTTCCTGCAGTTCTGGGAAAATACATCTGTCTATGGATTTCCAGGACTCTGTGAAAACACATCCAGATGCCATTGGAGGAAAGGAGAAAAGGCAGGACAGGGCAGGAATGTTGTGAGGCAGGGGTACTTCCACCTATCCCCTTCCACACTGTTGCCTACACAGTGAGTTAAAAACCTGCCCCTTTACACAATCTAGACTAGGGAAATGAAGGACTCACAAGGGCAGGTCCACCGGCAGCCACAGCTCTCCTCCACTCGAATAGGGGACTGGCTGTTGGAACATGAAGGCCTGGGGCCATGGTCACAGTTGACTCTGTGACTCTGCAGCAAAGTCTGGCCATTTGGCAAGCAGGTCACTGTATGGCATTGATCTGGCAAGGTCCAGACATCCCCAGGCTGCAAAAAGAGAAAACAGATTTGAGAAAGGATCAAGATGAGTCACACTAAATCTAAATCCACCCACCATGGCACTGCCTGCCTCTGAAGATGGGCCAGGGCTGGACCACAGCCTTACGTTAAGGAGGCTCTACATGAGATTTGCCTCAAAATAGGCTAAAAACAAGCAGGAGAACGAGGCTAAAACCAACCAGGGTAAAACTAGTCAATAAGAACAAAAGCCCCCAACATTTATTTCTGACCTTTCCCCCAAATCAACAGGAAGGGACTTACCTTCTTCTCATTCCCGTCCTCGTCCACACAAACTCCAGAAAACCCTGAAACGGACATAAAAAAACTTGAGTAATCACCTACAACCAAGAATTCTAAACCATTCACATCTGCTAGTCAATGCACAACATCTGCAAGTCAACACATGGCATCTGCTAGTCAATGCACAACATCTGCTAGTCAGCACACAACATCTGCTAGTTAATGCATGACATCTGCAAGTCAACGCACAACATCTGCTAGTCGATGCACAACATCTGCTAGTCAATGCAATCTACTAGTCAATGTACCACATCTGCTAGTCAACACATATCTGCTAGTCAACACACAACACCTGCTAGTCAACACATAACATCTGCTAGTCAATGCACAACATCTGCTAGTCAGTGTACCATATTTGTAAGTCAACTCATGACATCTGCAAGTCAACACACAACATCTGCAAGTCAACACATGACATCTGCTAGTCAACACACAACATCTGCTAGTCAACACACAACATTTGCGAGTCAGTGCACAACATCTGCTAGTCAATACACAACATCTGCTAGTTAACACACAACATCTGCTAGTCAACATAACTCTAAAAAGAATCTGAGTGGGCTTCACATTGACGATATGAGTACACAAGGAGGTGACAATCTTATGGTCCTTCAGATGTACTTTATGATAATTAATAATTATGATAATGATAGCTATCACATGCAGTAACTTTCACTTATCTCATTTCATGCTTGCCCGCAGTAGATTGGGGGGGGGGGGTGAAGCAAGATCCATAAAACTTGAAAGAGATATACTTCATGGTTGCTGCCAAGGTAGCTACCATCTATAAGGAAAAGTCTGTAACTCTGCAGAAGGTTTTAATTTAAAACTATTTACAGGGGCTGAAGCGATGGCTCAATGGTTAAGAGCACTGGCTGCTCTTCCAGAGGACCCAAGTTCAATTCCCAGCACCCACATGGCAGCTCACAACAATCTGTAACTCCAGTTCCAGGGGATCTGATACCCTCACACCAATGCACATAAAATCAAGTTAAATAAATCATAAAAAATAATAACTACATTAATATATACACCAGGCCAGAAAACAAAACATGTTTCTAAAGTCCTGTATATGTGTGTGTGTATGTGTGTGTGTGTGTGTGTATGTGTATATATATATATTGACAGCAAATATAGGAGCATGACCTGTAGGATGCTGGGGTTCCTTCCTTAGATCTTCCAGTTCTTACATCCAAAGTCCCAGGGACAAACAAGCCAGGACTACTTCTGCTTCCGCTTAAAAAGTCGGATGGACATTTCAAGGAAGCAGGTTGGTGTACAGAAACTTTTCCAGAGCCCCCTGGAGGTGACAGTATATGCCTTCAGCAAGCAATGTGAAAGTTCTGAACCATATGGCAATCTTCATTTAAGACTAAATTTTATACATCAGCATCCTTGAGTCACCAGAGTGGTAGTTTGGCTTTTATTCGCTCTCTGGTTTAGTAGTGGTCATGGTGGCAGTAGTTATATGAGAACTGGAAAAAAACATATATCAGACAACTTACCAGAGCATAGTTTATGGAAGAAGGAATTGCCCAGGGTAACGAGGGTGGGGAGGTCTTCAACCTGCTGGAGCTTTACCACGTTGGAGTTGGCCCCTGGGCCTGCCAAGATCCTCAGCTGGGCTTCATCGTAACGATCCCCAACCCCAATGGGGAACACTGACACTCCTAAATTAGCCGAGCAATGAGAAAGGGTCTAGGTCAGATGAGAACAACATACACACTGCATCTAGCACTATGCAGAGCCCCTGCGATGCAGGCCACACACACAGCAAGCCTGCAAGGGAGAGGTGCACACAGGCAGCACATGCTGTGAGCTGCTCCTGTTCCTCAGGCTCCCTTCTCAGCAAAGGGGATACAGCAGTGAGCCAAGCAGATTAAAGCCCCCATCTCCTGTCTCCATGGCTAACACTAGAGGAATGCAAACAGCGCACACACAAAATAGTAAATGGCACATTCAGGTGTAGACAGATGCTTGGAAGAAACTATGAAATAAGAAGCATTGGGAAATGCACAGAGGGGGGAAGAAAATAATCATTTCATGGGGAAAGACCTGTGTGGTGGTTTGAAATGGCCCACAAAGGGAGTGGCACTATTAGGAGGTGTGGCCTTGTTGGAGGAAGCATGTTACTGTAGGGGTGGGCTTTGACGTCTTTTCCTCAGGTTTCACTCAATGTGACAGTTGACTTCCTATTGTCTGCAAGACGTAGCTCTCTCAGCTCCGGCACCTTGTCTGCCTGCATGCCACCGTGTTCCCTGTCATGATCATAATGGACGCCACCCTCAATCAAATGTTTTCTTCCTAAGAGTATTGGTGGTGTCTGGCCACAGCAATAGTGAACCCTAACTAAAACAGCCTGGAAAAGGCATGAAGGTGCCAAGAACACAGCTGGGCAAGAAATGCTCCACACGGAGAGTGTAGCAACTATAAAAGACCAGAGTGGAAGCAGAACATAGAGCATGCATGAGAGGATGTGAGGTCTGGAGTGTGCAAATCCTCACTGCCCACAGCACCAACCCAATGTCTTCTCCGAAGGAAACAGAAAGCCAAGACCACGGAGAAATGGCAGGAGCTCGTCTGTACAGCAGCTGTGCTGAGGATAAGCTATGAGGATGAGAGCTGGGGTCCCACTTAGAAGGCTGTCCCTGTCTCTTGGGTGTGAGGTGGTGGGGTTGGCACGCAGTAGAATGAGTCTCAGTATTTTCTGAAGATTTGGCTATTTGATTGGTTACGTTTGAGAGAAAGGGGGGACCCCAAAGGGGCTGGGATTTCTAACCTGTATAGCTTCAAAGAATGGAAAAGATGACAGGAGAAGGAACTGTGGGGATGCAGCAGGAGCAGAGTTACTGATGAACTGTGTGTCAGATCTAGGCTAGGTGAGGTCAGAAGTCTGAGACAGCAGTGTCAAGATCAGTGGTCCATAAATATTTTTAGACCCGTGACCCTGAAAGAGATCACTCAAGGGGATGAGTGTGAAAAGAAGAGGCTGGAGACCCGGCTCAGTAGTAGAGTGCTTGCCTAATGTCTGCAAGACCCAGGGTTAAGTGCCCAACACTGCAAGAGACGGGGGGGGGGAGGAAAAAGAGAAAGAACGCCCACCTACCCACGCGTCCAGCCTTTCAGCAGGATCTCAGGATTGAGCACCAGACACTTACGGTTGGATGTGGCAGCATCCGCTGCTGTGTCCACTGAATCCAAGGAGGTGTCCAT
This sequence comes from Microtus pennsylvanicus, assembly GCF_037038515.1. Taxonomy (NCBI): domain Eukaryota; kingdom Metazoa; phylum Chordata; class Mammalia; order Rodentia; family Cricetidae; genus Microtus; species Microtus pennsylvanicus. The sequence continues at coordinate 23,049,790 of NC_134586.1, forward strand.
GATGAGGATGACCACTGCTTTGGAGGCTCCAGGCCTGGCTCCGTGGATTTGTGAAGTTACATAGCGCACGGCAAAGGCCAGAGCATCCCCTGAGGAAGAAGAAAGGTCTAAGTCTGGACTGAGCACAAGGACTGAGTTTTCTAAACCCTCTGAGTATTGGGCTTAAAGTGGACCCTCAGTGAATTCAAAAGATGAACAGTTATGACTCAGAGCAACACTTGGGACGAGAAAGAGACCCAGGAGACCGTCTAGCTCCTTGCCATCCAAAAGAAGAAACTCAGGCCAAGGATTAAAGTTACTGGCCAAAATCACCCGGTCCCTAAAGTCAAGATCAGAACCAGAACGCAGATTTTCCATCTAGCTTGTGGGTCCAGCATTACCAACTTGGCTGGGGCCGCCCTCCCGCTGCATGAGGTCCACCAGACTCAGTAGGTGGGCTTTCTCCTGGGCCCCATTCCACGGTATGTCGATGGTATTGATGCTTCCATACTGCATGACGGACACCTGAGTGAGGTGGGGCCCTAACAGAAGAGAAAAGGGGAGACATTTAGAAGGAAGTGGACCCCAGGAAGAGCAGCTCCTACCTGCAGCCTCAGGGGCATCACTCACCAATGTTGGCCTTTGAAATGAAAGCCTTGGCAAAACTCTTCATGGTATCAAAGTAAGACTCTGGCAAACCGGAGGAGCCATCCAGGAGGAGGACCACATCCAGGGGTTGGCTGCAGTCTGCCAAGAAGAACAAGAAGATGAGTACACGGTGCCAACAGAAGAGCAGCCATCAGCCACCAGCACAGCCAGTGGCTCCTCAGGGCAGCAGTGAGCACATGGCAACACCAAGTAGGGGGGCATTTACCATCGAGGTCACAGCATGGGACTGGGACAGTTAGAGGGGCAGAGGAGGCAGTTCCTGAATCTGAGTTCTGTAGATTGAGAGACATTGAAAAGATCCCAGTCCCACCCACAGGCCGGCCATGCCTGCAAACGGAAGGAAGGGGCTGCACTCTCAAAAGCAGGAAACGTAAGTGGGGCTGTGTGGGGAGCAAGGGAGTCAGAAATCTCTATATATGAAAATGCCATTGTAAGACCCATGATTGTGAGAATTAACTAAACAATAACTAAAGCAATTAATAAGGAAATGGACTTCTTGTTATTGGGTCTAAACCTGGATAAATAAGGGGAAAGACACAGTATAGTGTGTAACGGGGAAAGAGGCTTGTGACCTTTGAAGGGGTCATGGAAATATGGCTTCTGTACATGGCAGAGAAGGAAGCTGTGTCATGAGAAAACTCACAGACAGAACGTATGCTAATGCCAAGGCAAACAACACAGTTAACACAGTTACTTCTCTTATTAGCAGGAAAAATTAAAGCAATATTAACTAAATAAAACAAAAACCAGGACTGAGTGCAGGGATGGAGAGACAGTAAAAGCAGCTGGTTCTTCTGCTGTAGTGACACCAGCTTGTCATCCTAGCTCCTCAGGAGTGCTGCAGCTTGTAAGGCCTGCTTGGGGCAGCATGAGCTTCAGGTCAGTCTGGGCAGCTTTGTAAGATTCTGTCTCAAAAGGGAAAGGAAGAGAGAGCTAGGTGGCTCCAGGATAGGGCACTTGCCCAGCTCAGACCAAGCCCTAGGTTCAATCTTTAGTCTCAGCATAGAAACAATCAAACTAGATACTGATATAAATTTGACACTGATATAAATTAAGAAGGCAACAGTTTAATCCCAGCCCTCAGAGGCAGAGGCAGAGGCAGGAGGATCTCTGTGAGTTTGAGTCATACCTGGTCTACATGGAGAGTTCCAAATCAGTCAGGGTCACTTAGTGAGACCCTGACTCAAAACAAAGAAAAAAAAACAGCAACAGCAACAGCAGCACGTTTTGCGTCAAGCATTTCACAAATAGTTGCTACTATCCGCAGTTCATAGACAGGGAGAATGGCAAGCCCAAAATTGTCAGCCACTGAGTGGCAGTTCTGGACTCTGGGTCTGGATCTGTCTGTTTAATCTATACCTCTTTTCTGACCGCCCCCCAGGGCCCGCAGCTTTGCCTCCAAGAACATAAGATACTTGGAATAATTCCAGGCATCAATGTGACCCTAAAGAGAAGTAACCATCACCAAAACTAGCAGAAGTTACTTGCCAGGCAGAAAGTGAGTCTGGACTGGGTGCGGGGGTAGATTAAGACTTATAATTTTTTATGCATTCCCTGTATTATTTAAATTTTATCAATGGGCCCCTACTACCACTGAATTTACAAGCCTGGGCAATAAGAAAAGATCCTTCTCACCCAAGGAATAACAGTTCAACTCTCTGCCTGGAAGAAAAGGAGAAACACAGGCAGGGTGAGGCAGGGCTGTGAGCTAGGAAGTTAGCATTAGAACCCAGGGCTTCCGGCATCATCAGAGGCACACAGTGCCAAGGCCATCACACACAGGCTACCAGCGTACCAGGAGTGGGGGAGAGGGTGGGCAGCTGCAGCCCCTCCCTGGAGCAGCACCTCTGCAGGACCAGGTCAGGAGCCTCTCGGGGAAGTGTCTCAAAGTCTCGGATGAAGATGGGAGCGTGGGGCCAGCCAATTCTCTCCAGTTCCTGTGGGTTGGCATGGGGACCCACCCCAATGGGTACCACCTGGATGTCTCCAGGCATCCTCTTGATCTCATCTGAGGCAGGGTTCCCTGTGACCATGTAGACGAGATTAGGTGCCTGCTTCCGGTCCCCCTGGCTGGGAGAGAAGCTGTGCTCAGAAAGGTACTGTAGGGCCTGCGCTGTGTTGGTCCTGTTGCCACCGTGGTAACGGATCTCCCGCACGTGCCGCAGCACATCGTCCTTGGTCTGGGCCTCGTTGAAGGTGTATTCCACAGTCACCTTGTATGAATACTGCAGCACCGAGATGTGGATGCCCTCCTGGCCCACATCCATGCGCTGTATCACCTCCTCCAGGAACTCCTTGCTCTTATTGAAGTTGGCTTCACCAATTTCATCTGACCCCTCCAGGACAAAGACCACATCCAGAACCATGGACTTCCGCTTAGGTCCAGGTGATGAAATCCCAAGGATCCCTGGACCCGTAGTGATTTGTGCTACCTGGGGTGGCTGAGTAGGGGCTTGGGCCTCAGGGGCAAGGTCACAGAGGTAGTTGATTATTTCATCCCTTCTCTGCTCCAGTTCATCCACCCCACTGAGCAGAAAGGCCTTGTTTTCGGGGGCCTGCTTCTCAATGAGGCGGATCTGCTTGAGACTGGCATGTGGCCCAATGCCCACTGGGATCACAATGACCTTCTTCTTCTTCAGGCCCTGGACATAGCGGACCAAATTCCTGGCTAGTCGTGGTGGCTCCTGGCTAGCCGTTAGAAGCAGAGCGATGCGGGAGGCTTCGGGGCGATCAATTTTGCCAAAGATCTGGAACATTGTGTACTTCAAAACCTCGCTGGTGGAGGCCACCTGGCTACCTGCATACTTCACCTGGCTGGCAATGCGCCGAAGCTCTGAGGGCCGCTTGCGGGCTGTGAGGTCGATGTAGGCATGGGATCCATCGTGGTATTCAACCACCGCCACACGGATGCGCCTCTGGGAGATGTGCAGCCTCTCCATCGTGCCCACCACGAAAGTCTTGAGTACTTCAAACTCAGCCTCGGACAGCCTGGAGGAGCCATCCAGCAGGAAGACAAGATCTAGGAGCTTGCTGCAGTAGAAGCTGTGCAGAGGTGGCTCAGGGGTGTCCTCAACATATGGGGTGGTAGAACTGACCGGGGTGTCTGTTGGGGGTACCACCAGGCCTCCAGGCTCCCGGCAAGCTTCACAGGTAAGGTTGACACCATCACAATGGCTGTGGCAGAAGGGAAAGAAACCAAAATAATTCAGGAAGAACCAGTGGGCAGGTAGGACCATCTCACGGGTCCACTATAGGACCTCCCCTCTGCTCCCACTGAGGGCCTTTCACCCTAATGAGATGTCACTTTTGACATTTGTTCCCAGGTGTGTCTTCAACACACAAGCATGCGTGCATGCGCGCGCACACACACACACACACACACACACACACACACACACACACACACGCATGCATGCACACGCATGAGAGAGGGGAGAAAGCAGAGCCTTCCTAAAGCTTTAATCCATCTTAGAAACTGAAAAACAGTCTTTGTTGTTCTAAGCCCCCCACAGCCATTTAATGTTGACTTCTTTCCAATCTATGTCTCCAACCATATTAATATTTAATTATAATCCAAACCTTCTTATAAGTGTCTCCAAGGGCAAATATCTTTCTAAAATGTTGGCACATGCCGGAACTTGTAAATGTTCCACTGGAGATAAATGGCTTACATTAGAAACCATTATAGATGTTATTGGAATTTAAGCTGTATGGATGTTGATGCGTGTTTAATTATGTCGGGCCTTAAGGAAAAGAAAAAAAAACTAGAGTAAAAAGATTTTAGAAAGATGAATGAAAGTTTAAAACCCCGCCGTTTCTTTCATCCAGCAGAAGAAAAGACCGTGGGAGGGCTAGGTGTGGTGGCTCCGGGAAGCACAGTAGCACCACCATCCCTTCTGGCCCACAGGCAGATGCTGAACACAGAGTGTCTACCAAGAACTGCCTAGCCCTCAGCCCCGCCCCAGGATACCCACAGTTTGTGTTGACTCATCACCTAGTCCACGGATTTCTAGAGTACCAGACAACCTTCCAGCCTTTTCTAATCACTGTAGCCTTTTGCCGTGTTCTAGAAAGTAAAGGAACAGGCCAGCCCACAGAGAAAATGAAGATGTGCTGTGGTGGGGATCCCCACAGGATGGGGTCTCCTCCATTCTGTACCCTTGGTCTTCAGTCTTTACAATAAATCTGAGAAGGTGACCTAAACCCTGAGCAGGTCCCATGGTCTCACTGCCAGCCAATGTCCCCAACCTTGAAACTTGCGCACATGGTGGGCAGTAACAGCTGCCCCTCTCTGCAGGCCAGCGGAAGAGACATGAGGCGCCTGGAGCTTCCGTGCCCTTCGAGCTGGACACCCTAAGTAAGCTTGCAGTGAACACCCTTTCCTTACTCCTCAGGTCTGTTTCAGCACAATGAAGTTGGGTGGGATCTTACCGGGAAGTCAGTTCCTACCTCCTCCTAATCCTGCGATTTATTGCCTCCATCCTTGGTTAACGGTGCATGAGTGACATACTTTCTGGTTTCCTGTGCTTGCTAGAAAATTCACCCTGGGCAGTGCTTGCTCTTGTTTGTGCAGATGGTGGCGGCAGGATCTGGCTATGGCAGCTGTGGCCACAGCCCCTCCCCAGTGACTTAAGGTTCTCAAGTTGAGGCTCCCATTATTCTTGATTGGTGTCAGGGAGTGGTGCTGACTGTGTGAGCGTTTTAATAAATGTTCCCGACCTAAGGGCAGGACTTCAGAAAACCCAGGAATCCGCCTCAGGACTCCTCTCCTCCCCAAAGCCAGGTTCCCAGAGTTTGTTCCAGCAAGAGCCCAAGGTAGCAGTGACTGTCTTCCCTCTCAGCTCTGAAAAGCCACGTCCTGCGGCCTGGACCACAGCCCTAAGATGCTTGTGTTACACTTAGGACCAAGGACCCTATCTCTCTTTTCCTTCCTACATTCACAAATCTCCTCAGATTGGATGTGATGGCCACTTATATAGTGAAGTAGAAATACTAACTGCCATTGCTTGGTCATACATGCTGCATACGTGTGTTAGGATATTATATTCCATCCCCCAAAATGTGTATTTTCCACAAACAAAACAAAAAGTCTTTAACAAATACTGGGGGGCAGGGGGAATCTCTTAAAGAAAGAGAATCAGGTTCCAGAAACAAAACTCAACAGCACAGTAAAGGGATGGATGGGTGAGTGGGTGAGTGGATGAATGGGTTGATGGATGGGTGGGTGGATGGATGGATGATTGGTGAGTGGGTTGATGGATGGGTGGTGGGTGAGTGGGAGGATGGATGGATGGATGAATTGGTCGATGGGTGGATAGATGGATGGATGAATGGATAAGTGGGTGGGTGAGTGGATGGGTGGATGGGTGGGTGGATGGGTAGGTGGGTGGGTGGATAGATGGATGGATGGATGGATGGATGGATGGATGGATGGATGGATGGATAGGAGGATGGATGGATGGATGGATGGATGGATGGATGGATGGATAGGTGGATGGATGGATGGATGGATGAATGGATAGATGAATGGATGGATGGATGGGTGAATGAGTGGATGGATGGATACACAGGTGCATGGGTGCATGGATGAGCTAATTAAACTCAGCCTCAGTCCATGGTGCCCCAAGGTGTTTTCCAGGGCCCAGGTTCTGAGAGCCAGCATGGGGAACAGCCAATCAAGAACTCTGCTTTACCAATTCTGACAGTGTGCAGGGTCATCAGGGTTCAAGGTAATTTTCTTTCCAGGGGCCAAACGTCGACCAGCCACCTCACACACAGGGCAGTCTTGGGGGTCCACACAGGTCTGCAGAAGTTCATCCAGGATTCTCCCTGCACAACACACCACGTTAGGAGCCCACCTCTCATATCAATCAGGTAGGTTCACCTGCCACTGAAGGAACCTGTCCCAGAAACCCACTCTCTAAGCTCCCAGGCGGTCACCTCACCACACAGGAAGCATCCTTCTTCTTTGGCGCCTTGTCTGCCCCTCTGGGAAGCTGGGATGGGGCTTCCTACACATCTCTTCCCTTCCCAAGCCCTAAGACAAATGAAATCTTATCTCTAAACAGTTGGGGAGTGTCTGGGCTCAGCTGGCTCCTCTCAAGAGTGAACTCAATAACTTTAGAGCTAGTCTGTCTAACGCGACATGCCATGAGGCTACTTCTATATAAATGAATCATAATTCAGCGAAATAAAGAGGCCTTTTCCTCACACCTACTAGCCGTCACTGCATTGACCAGGATGTTGCTGCCACTGCAGCAAGGTCTGCTGGAAAGTGTTGCTCTCTTTAACCCAGGAGGCTGAAGCAAAAGGATAGTAAGTTTGAAGCCAGCCTGAGCTATACAGAAAGACTTTACAGGGAAGGAAGGAGGGAGGGAGGAAGAGAGGGAGGGAAGAAAGAATTGACTGTTCTATGTGATAAACCCACAAATGAAAGGGATTTTCAGGAGGAATGGGGTGAAGCTAAGTGAAAGAGCACAAAGGGCAGGTGAGACAACCCTAACGTGGCAAAACTCAGAGCCGGCCTGGCTTTGATACAGAGATCCAGGCAATCAGACTTGCTTGAGGTCCAGTGATGGGGCGGCAGGAGATACCCCTGGACAGAGGAGGCCAAGCTGAAGCAAAAGGAATACACCTAAGAGCCCGTTCCTCCATCTTGCTCGAGCCAAGGAGAGGCCTCACCTGAAGGGCAGTGAGCATGGCACCCCTCCACACACTGCACAGGGCAAACCAGAGGCTCGGGGTGCTGACAGGTGACTGGGCAGGCAGGCGCACAGCTGTTATAGCGCCACTCGCACTCGTAGCCATTTTCCCGAAGGTTCCTCTCTTCGCAGGTCTGGGCTGTGGAGGCAGAGAAAGAGATGGTGACCCTGGAAGCTCCAGGTGACCCTGGAAGCTCCAGGTGACCCTCGGCAACACAACAGTGTCTCTTCCTCCAGGGTTTCTCCAGAAGTCTCCACATAGCCATCTTGACTCCACGACCCTACTCAGTCTGACTGTGAATTCCTTACTCTTGTCATCATATTAACCTTCTTCAGCATCTGTGTCCCCCTCACTCTTACGGAGATGCCTTCATCCCCGTCTTAACTCCCATATTTCCATTATTCCTTTAGTTTTTTATTTTTTTAAAATATATATTATGATTTAAAGTATTTTCTTTTTTAAAAGATTTTATTTATTTATTATGTATACAACATTCTGCCTCCATGTATGTCTGCATGCCAGAAGAGGGCGCCAGATCTCATTACAGATGGTTGTGAGCCACCATGTGGTTGCTGGGAATTGAACTCATGACCTCTGGAAGAGCAGCCAGTGCTCTTAACCACTGAGCCATCTCTCCAGCCCCCACTATTCCTTTAGTATAAACTTCCTCACCCCGCCGCTTCATCCCGCTCCACCTGTGCCTCAGGGCACTGGGGCCAGCCCTCTCCACACTAAGCGTGCTCTCCCGTTCTCCCCACAGACCTTCAAGCCTAGGTACTTATAGGAAGTTGCATCTGAGACTGTGAGACTTGGGAACTCACGGCACAGTGTGGGCGTCCTCCAGGCTACCACCTGGCCGTGTTGGGCACACACGTGGGCATAGGCAGCGATGGTGTCACAGAAACAGGTGCAGTCCCCAATGGACTCACAGGAACAAGTGTCATAAATGCAGACGTCAAGGTATGGCTCAGGGTCCACCTACAAAAAAGAACCTCACATGGCCCCAACCTGAACCTGGGGTGAGAACTCTGGCTTATGGTTAGGGTGCTAGGGATGGGGTGGTGAGCTCCTGCACCAAGGAAATGTAGAACGTGGGTCTTAGAGAATGAATGGATGAAGAGGCAAAAATTTCTTTGTTTCTAATCTGGATTCCACTAAGAAATACTAAGAAAAGCAAGGCTGGTAGCCACTCCTGCATATTGAGATACCCTCAGAATTTGCTAGAAGGTTCCCTCTGCTCTCTCCCACCTACCTGCCTAGCTGCCTGTCCTTCCCTGTAACCATGAGTGTGGAGTGTTTTTACACAAACACACAGATTGGTCACTCTCTGTCCTTGCCTCAATGCAGCAAACAAAATGTAGTGATGAATCAGAACACACAAGATGCTCCCCTGAGGAGCTATGGGGCAGCTCTGCTAGACAATAGGGCCTGGCTGGGCTCTGTTAGTTCCTGATCCCAAGTCTCCCTGTAGGGAGGCGTGTCTGCCCACAAGCATGACCAATCACATTGACCACTTCACTTTAATTGTCTCCAAAACATGCTACTATACCCTCTTGGCTTTTTAAAGTAGTTAAGAAGGAGATGAGTTCATCAGCCAACGAATTGCTGCTCCCAGAACATTTCATCATCCCATGAGCCCCAAGTCCTTCCCCCTGCCTTCCTTCTTCCAATGCAGATACTAGCAAACCATAGACCTCTGGCAGACTGGACATCTCTGGAAGGCTGAAGATCTGAGGTACATGTACTCAACCCATCCTCCATATGTTCATGGTACTGCATAGCACAGGTGTGTGCACATGGCTGTGTTTCTGTGTGCACATAATCACACATACTCACATGCACGCCTGTGAATGTGCCTGTATTTGTGCTTGCATGTGCGTCACACACAAATGCCCAAAGAAAGAAGTCCATCTAACTCCAGAGAACTCATCACTCTCATTTGACGCCGAGGAATAAAAGGATGCCAAAAATTCAAGGACCCCCCAAAATCTCTGGCGTTAAGGCCAGGGAAAGTTAGGATGAGAAGAGGACTGGGGACTGAAGCAGTGGTTTGCTGCTTGTCTTGTGTGTTGATGGTTGTGGGGGTCCTGATTGGGTCTGGTGACAAGGAAAGGAATTCCCTGGCTCTGGCAGGATACATGCAAAGAGGACTAACTTCAGACCAAGAGTCTTCTGGTGTATGGAAAAGTACTTGGCCAGCCATTGCTTTCCTCAAAAACTACCCATGTTCCCCCTCAGCTAGAAGCCAAGAAAGCTACCATGGTTTCTCAATAGGAATCATTTCAGGGCTCTGCCTAGGCAGTATTCACATTAGACATTCACAGTCAAGGAAGTCACAAATCTTTTTGACCACTCTGCCTCCCTCCACCCGCAAAGCCTCACCAGCCTGTTGCAGCCCTGGAAGATGTCGCTGGTAAGGATTCTACAGGATGAGTCCACCATCGTCTGCTTCATGATGTTGTTATGGCAGGTGGCCGGGGAAACATCTAGCGACAGCTGGAACAGGAGAGAGTACCAGAGAGGCCGAACGTCAGGCAGCCTTGTTGGAGGGACTCAGCCCAAAAGCCCAACTCTGCCACTGTCTACAGCTCCTGCCGCCACAGCCGCCGTGAGAATAGGGGAACCCTCCATCTGCTGAGCTGCCAGATGTACCTTTCTCGCGTCGGCACACTGTGAGCTCACTTTCCAGGAATTCCCGAAGTCGACAGGGTCTTCCTCCACCTGAAGGCTGCTGCTAGTGAAGTCATTGTTCTGAATGCCATCAAAGTTCCCGCACAGGCCACAAACCTGATCCTGAGTGAGGGGCGGGGACACACACTGTAAACCTTGGCACACTCTCTGGGTCAGGGGAAGAAGGTACCAGGTGACCAAGGAGTCAGAAATCATCAGAGGAGGAAGAAGAGGGGGAAACAGAGGAAGGAGGAGGAAGCAGACAGGGAGAGAGACCCAGGGAAGAAAGAAGGAGATCAGCAAAGTCTTGTCCTCATGCAGCCTTTCCCTGAACTTCCGCATTGACCCATCTCAAAGTCAAGGACTCAGAGAGAGATGATGTGCCCAAGCCTCATGGTCAAGGGCAGCAGGCAGCTTGACCCCGGGGTCCCTCTGTGAGTCATCAGTCTCCCTGGTCAGACTGTAAGCTGAAACAGGAGCAAGCACCACTGTGCATGGGTGAGAGAAGGAAGTAAGGAGGAAATAGGACAGCCCTGCTCTGCAGCAGACCTGTCTAAAGTCATGTCCCCATAAGAACACAATCTCCACTGTGGTGATGGAAAGCAAACTGTTGGCTCCACCAAAGATGTCCGTCCTGAACCTGAGAACTGTGACTGTGTTACCCTACTCGGGACTACAATTTTCACATGGCTTCCGTGTGCAGTTGGATTCCCCCAAAAGCTTATTCTCTGAAAGTTTGGGTCCCCAGTGTGACACTGAGAGGTGGTGTAACCTTCAGCAGGTGGGACCTAGTTAGATGCAATTGGGTCACTGGTGACGTCATCCTTAGAACAGATGATGTCATTCTCATAGGACCCCAGTCAGTTCCCACACCATTCAAGCTTTGTTCTTGTTTCTTCCTAGAAATGGAGATAAAGTAGCTCAGCAGATACAGAGGCGTCAGCTGCCAAGCATGGTGATCTGAATTCGATCCCTGGAACCCACGCAGGAGGCCTAGAGGGAATTAAGTTGTCCTCTGCCCTCTACATACCATGGCACATACATGCCCACACCCATAGATAGATAGATAGATAGATAGATAGATAGATAGATAGATAGATAGATAGATAGATAGATAGATAGATAGATAGACTGAATTTTAATTAAAATAAGATTTATCAGGCTAGGCCCTTGAATCCCTCTGAGTCCCTCTCTCATATGTGACCCCTCTGTATGTAGCCATTTTTCCTTCCCTGTCTACTGTTCCTTAATTCCCCACTGCCATAGCCAGGCCAATGCCTGCCACAGACCAAACAGATGGAACCACCCAGTCCTACACTTTCAACCTCCAACAACCGTAAGAGTTGAATAAACCTCTTTCCTTCATACAGTACTCAGCCTAGAGTGTCCAGAACATGGGGAAATCCCCAGGACAAAGGAACTTGGTACCGTTAGGTTAAGATCTTGAGATAGGAAATTGTCCTGAGACATCGAGGTGAGCTGTATGTAACCACGGAGTCTAACAAGGAGACAGAAAGAGGAGAGTGTGCAAGGCATTTTGACCAACAGAAGCATGGAGGGGTGGGAAGGCCTGAAGATACTACTGAATAGCAACTCACTGAATACAGGAGGTGGGGCCACAAGCCAAGGAGTGCAGCCAGACTCCAGAATCAAGAAAGTGTCTTTGTCCCTTGAAATCTCCACAGGAGTGCAACACTACCAACTTTCTGACTTCCAGAGCTAAAATGTAATACACTTGTGCTGTTTAAAGATACTGCATTTGTCCATAGTGATTTGTCATGGCAGCATGAGATATCTCTCTCTTTCTCTCTCTCTCTCTCTCTCTCTCTCTCTCTCTCTCTCTCTCTCTCTCTCTCTCCCTCCCTCCCTCCCTCCCTCCCTCCGTGTCTCTCTCTCTCTCTCTCTCTCTCTCTCTCTCTCTCTCTCTCTCTCTCTCTCTCTCTCTCACACACACACACACACACACACAAGATTTTTGCCCCTGCTGTACCTGCAGTACTTGGAACAGCCAATACATTGAGTAGAAACATAGTCAGGATTGTTAGACCTTTCTAGAAATGCAGTGGGCTGCCTCGTGCAGCCCTCACTGACATAAACAATTTAGACACAGACATTACTGTCAGCGATGTTGCAGGCACCACTTTCAACAAAAATAAACAGAGCTCCTTGTCACCGTCACACCACTTAGTAATACCATCAAAGCCCCCAAGTGTGGAAACCTACACAAATGCCATCGTAAGGAGATCCTCAGCAGGCTAACCAAGTACTCCCAAAAAAGCTAACCTGGGATCCTAAGAGGTAAGTCAAATGGTGACATGCTTGCCGTACCGGCATGAGGACCTGAGCTCAATCCCAGTACCCACGTAAAAGAGACAGTCATAGTGGCGTGCACATGTGACCCCAGCACTAGGGAGGCAGAGATAGCAAGTCCCCAGAGTTCACTAGTCCCCTAGCCCAGCCTGACTGATGAGAAATCCCAGGTCCCAGTGCAAGACTTTGCCTCAAAACACAAAGTGGATGGCTCCGGAGAATGATGCCCGAGATTGCCCACTGGCTGCCCTCCAGCAATGCCCACACATACACTGACATACATATGAACATGCATGCATACGCGTACACATGCATGTGAGCATGTGTGCTAGCCTGAGCTTGCTGATAAGATAACATTCCAGAATGGATGGCAATGATTTAATATTATATGTGCTTAATTTGCCTCTTTGGGTTAAGAAACCTAAAAAAAAGTCACCCTGACTACTCCTGTTCTCCCTCCCCTGGGCAAACAAAATTGTTCCTTGCTGGGCCAATCGAGACACTGTTAAAGATGCCTCTGTCCTCCCTGTGTGCAGCCAGCCTCCGTGGCTGCTTAGCTCTCTTTGTGTGGGGAGTAAGGAGGCTGGACCAGAGAACACTGTCTTCCAATACAATGGGGATGGGCAGCAGGTAACTACGTGAGCCACATGAGTCACAGGCAAGATGGAGCAAGAAGGGCCGCTGACCTGGTGTGTGTGCTTCAGGACCACGGAGACACTGAGGCGGCAGTCCCAGACCACAGAGAGGCCTTGACTCAGCAGCAGGATGATGTACCGGCCAGACTCCACCACCTCGAAATGAGACTCATCTTTTAGGGGCTTCTTCACGTTTACCTGAAGAAAGAAGGAACCCGGAAGGGAAGTAAAAGAAGTCGGAGTCCAGGGCTCCCCTCTCTGTTCATAGCTTGTCTGTCTGCCTTGCCAGCCGGCACCAGCGCTGGCCCTCGAGACCTGCGTGGGTCACCAGCCACTTTCAGAACTCCCTGAGGCCGGCACCACACCTGGGCTTCTGTGTCCCTCTGACCAGACACCCTCCCATGCTAACAAGATGGCAGTGAGAGCAGACTGGCCCATTTCCCATTACCTCATGAGAAGGGGAGAAGGGAGGGTCTCTGACCCTTGCTTGTCAACTATACCAGTCCCTGGCTTGTTTTCTAATGTGGTGATGATTTTAGACATCTTCAGTCACCTGGGTGAAAAATATACCCACCTATAACACTGAGCCCCCAACTCCTCGTACCGCCCTCCGTTCTCCGGGGTGACTACCATCAAGAGCCAAGACTGAAGGACAGGGACTGTTAAGCTCCATGCTTCAGGCAGAAGCTTCCAGAAGTCTGGCCTGAACTTCTCTCCCTGCCCAAGTTGTCTCCACTGACAAACCCTCAAGGGCCACCGCAGAGCACTCAGCGGATTGTCGGGTTCACAATGCAGAGGCTGAGACCAAGAACCTGCCAGTCTTCACGGAGCTCCTCTCCCGAGGAGCCTGCCTCACGTGGGGCTCATCATCTCTGCAAATTCTCGCCCCGCAGATCTGCCATCACCTCTGCAGGCTCACTGCTATCGTCTGCCCTGGCTGAAACTGAACTCTGAAATAGAGTTGGCCATGTCGGCTCCTAATCGGCACACTTACTAGACAAATTTTCTTTCCTGTCTATAGAAAATGCACTTCCAGTCCCCAGCTGTCAAGGGTGGGCATTAACAAAACATCGGGAAGCAGGCAGGAGCCACGGGAGCAAATGAACCCAGTCTTTAGGAGTCTGTAGGGTTGCACATATCCAAACCAACTGAATCAGATCTGTGACCCAGGGACAACCAACCAGTGCAAATGTAGATTCTGGGGCTCCATCTGATCTACCGAGGTATGACTCTGAGGTGGAGCCTGGGGACCTACACCTAACCCCTTCTTAAGCTATCAGGATACAGAGGCTGCATCTGTAGCTTCTGCTTCTCTTTTCACCTTGTCAAACCTATTCATCTGAGGAAATGAGGGTGTGGCTTGGTAGGGGAGCGCCAGCTCAGCAGGCCCAGGCCCTGGCATCCATACCTGGCATGTCCCTTCGATGGATGCACACGCGGTAGTCCCCACATACCATTTGTTTTGCTTTCTGTAGTTTCAGTTGATTACGAAAGTATTGAATGGAAAATTCCAGAACAGTGATTAAGCTTCAAATAACTTCCATCACAACAGATTGCATTATTGCTCTATTTTATTATTAGTCAGCATTCGTGCCTTTTTCTCTTTACTTCATAATCCAAACATTATCATCTGTGCTAGATAGTTTTATGTCAGCTTGACACAAGTTAAAGTCATCTGAGAGGAGGAACCCTCTGGTGCGGGACAATTGTCTATATTCTCTCAATTATGTTTTAAATAAATGTTGATTGGCCAGTAGCCAGGCAGGAAGTATAGGCAGGACAACCATACAGGAAGTAGAAGCAGGTCAATGAGAACAGGAAACTTCTGGGAAGGAGGAAGCCTATTCCTCTCCAGTCCTGCCCAGACATGGAAGAAGGAAGATGTGACCTGCTCCACTGAAAAAGGTACTGAGCCATGTGGCTAACATATACTAGAATAATGGGCTAATATAAGTTATGAGTTAATAAGAAACCTGAGCTAATAGGCCAATCAGTTTATAACTAAGGTAGACCTTTGTGTGATTTCTTTGGGGCTAAATGGCTGTGGGACATGGTGGGAGGACAGAAACCAGGCAGGACAAAAATCTCAGTCAACCCTCAGTTGAGAAAATGCCTCCATAAGATCCAGCTATAAAGCATTTTCTTAATTGGTGCTTAGTCAGGGAGAACCCAGCCCAATATGGGCAGTGCCACCCTTGAGCTGGTGGCCCTGGGTTCTAGAAGAAAGCAGGCTGAGCAAGCCATGAGGAACAAACAGCTCCCCTCCATGGCCTCTGCCTCAGTTCCTGCCTCCAGGTTCCTGTTCTGTTTGAGTTCCTGTCCTGAATTCCTTTGATGATGAATAGGAATGTGGAAGTGTAAGCCAAATAAACCCTTTCCTCCCCAACTTGCTTTTTTCCCATGGTGTTTCATCACAGCAATAGAAACCCTAAGACATCACCAATGTATATAATAGACCACACTGGTCTATACTATCTGTGACTTCAGGCATCCACTAGGGGTTTTGTCCCTCTGTCATGAAGAGTGACCACTGTATGTGGAAGGGAAACTCCTCCCCCAGTCAGCGCGGCCTCTTCCTGTATATAGGCAGAGATTACTGCTCATCGTTTCCCACACGCAGACCACACTTGAACCACAATGGGCTCACACACTCTGTATTGGTCTGTCATTGCTCTGCTCACAGGATAACATGTCAGGACCTGCGTACGTTGCTAGGCCTCCTTCTCCACACTGGCTGCCCATTCTAGCGGCACACTTCTCCGTGAACACAGGGTAAACACTCCTGATAAACTGAGGGACAAGAAGGGAAGGGGGGAAACGGGCGCTTACCTCTCCATCAAACAGTTCAATCTCCCCTCCCTCCACCAGGACAGTGACTCGCTTCTTGCACTTCACTGAAGGGTAACTGCACCCCTCATTTCCCACCAGGATCCGGAAGGTTCCAGGGTTATCGCCACAGTAATCCTGGAGGAAGAAGGCACCAGGAGGGAAAGATTAGCCCTTCTCCCAGACCAGAAGATGATATCATGACCTCTGGGGGAGTCTTTGAATACATGTCACAGAATATCATCAGATGTGCTGTGTACATGGGGGACAGGGAGCGGTGTTCACAGGTAAACTCGCCCATGTGTCCAACCTCAGGCCTCACAGATGATCCCGGTACCCATGGTCAGTGCAGTGACATGATAATGAACACAAAGTGGAACAGGGGAGCTAGAGGAGTCAGCATGTATGTCCACATACAAATACATATATAAACATACACCTACCCATATAATACACATATGTACACACATGCATGTACAAATACCTGTGCATATTTATACAAACTTGCACATACATATATGCACTCACATACACACATATACATATACACACGTATATACATGCAACTACACAAGCATACAACAATAAAGATGCATACACATATACATAAGTAAACATGTATCCACAGGTGCACACCTGCATACATACGTATAAAATATGTATGCGGTCATGTGTACCCATATACACATACATGCACACATATACATACACATACTCACACACAGATACAGAAAACACATCCCTGTGTCTGAAAGGGAGCATTAGTCCACTTCCTGGCACGGCTGGGTGACATGGCTTGAGCTGGTTCCTGGTCACACAGGTTAGAAGCAGAAGAAGGCTGCAGGTGTTGGCTTGCTTTTGTCCACAGCTGGCTTTCCGAGGGAGAAAGCTAAGCCTATAATGCCTCCCACAGGAAAGGCCCCAGGAGAAGGAAGAGGATCAAAGTGGGGGAGGAAGCCAACACAGGATCTGAAAAAGAATTTCTGAAAACAGGGTAGCTCTGCAAGGCTTGCCAGGCAAGGGGTGCCAGGGAGTGAGTAACGCCATCCCTAAATCCATTGCTTCTGGAAGTCATTAGACAGGCTGACCCTTGAAACTGGTGCCACCCTGTCTTTTGATGCTCAGGCAAAGAGTCTGTGGGGAAGCTCTAGGGGAAACACCCAGAGGCATCAGAAGAGCCATTTCAGGGTGTGTGCACATTGTCTCCCCAACACACTATCTTCCTGGGCCAGCTGGGGTACGTGAGGCCAGCCTGGCTGGTGCCCCAGAAAGTTCCACCCCCTCCAAGCGTGCTCTGCACATGGTGACCATGTTTACCAATAATGCCTGACACACATGTCCTACAGCCCCATCTCGGGCTTTGAAGTCCTACCTTCAGATCACTCCAAGCCACCACCTCCCCCAGAGAACAGAGACCCCAGGAGCTGCACCAGCTCAGTGTGTCACAGAGTACACAGGGCTGAGCTCTGGGGAAAGCTTTTGTCCTCCTTGATAAACCAGTTTTTCAACAAGAAAAACTCACAGCAACCCACAAAGCGGGGATAAGGAGGCACACGGGCTGTCAGGGACTCACTAGTTAAGATGTCCTAAATTCTTACTACTGGGCTGAATGGCACCGTGACCCCAACCTCCCCTCCTCACTATGTGAAACTGACCAGGATAGAGATGAAAATGGTAGCAAGTTTCAGTAGGGTCATAGGTCAGGCCATGTCCTCCAGGGAAAATGCAAGGAAGCCTTCTGCCCAGGGGTACTTCACAACAGTGGTCTGCCAGGGAGGGTGAAATCCAGCCAGGATCAGCTCCCCACGAATCCTGGTGTAGGTGTCCACCAAACTGAAGAGCTGTCGTTCTCTAATCTATACCTTACCTCACACCAAACCAGCTCAGAAAATTAAATTCTGTTCTCAAACTCCATAGACCTTCAGGTACCCTTTGGGGGCTTAGAAAATTACTCTCACAAAAACCAAACCCCAAAGTTCTTCCTACAGACAGAATCTGATCAGGTAACTCCCACACTGCAGCCAGCATGTCCTGCTCTGTTAGATACAGACGGTCCCTCCTCCCCTTGCTCTGGGTCTCACCTGCGCCAGGACATACTGGCACTCCCCGGGGAACAGGTACTTGAGTCCATCAAAGGTGATGTAGTGGGCCATGCCAAGGGCAGAGCAGGTGGCGTCACACACATGGTTCGTGCAGTTCCACTTCCGGTCCCGGCAGACACTAGGAAAAGCAATCCCATGTTGCTGGTTTGCACCTGAGTGCCAGGGGCTCAGTCGGGTCTCGTGAAACAAGGAGGCAGTGGGGGACAAGAAGACGCCAGATAGTCACCAAGGTAGCTTCAAGAAGTTAAGCATTTGCAGCCTGTGGAAGGAGCCTGGGCCTTACAGGCCTCACAGAGGATCTGCAGGGGAAAGGGAGGCCATGCTGTTCTCTAGCTCCAAGGATGAAGCAGGTATGGCGTGAAGCAGGTGTCCAGGGTGATCCAGGAAGTTGAAGGGAAGGTGGGAGTTCTCTATGCCACCTGCCATGGACTCGCTAAAGCGTGGCCTCACCCTAAAAGCTGTAGAGTGCCTGAGATTAGCCACAGGGTCACTGTCTTACAGACAGACCAACAGCCATCTCAAGATGAAGAAGCAGGGACATTCTGAGGCTGGAAATTTGAATGGGTGTGTGAGTCTGCCAGGAGCGGTTTTGTGTGTGTGGTTATGTGTTTATGTCTATGCCAATTTGCTGGCCACATGTCCCACCCCTCGCTGCCCTTAACCAGAGCTGATCTAGGGAAGCCCACTCATGCGTCAGAGGTGGTGAGCTCAGACCTCAGGCACTCATGGCTCCCCGACCTCTGTCCACATGGGCCCCTAAGATTGCCTACAGCCAGAGTAGAAGCTGGGGTGAGTGTAGGGGAGCCAGGGAAGGGTAACCAAAGAAGGCAGAAGGAAACCGCCACTGCCTCCTCACCCTCAGGACACTCATGGACAGCACAGGGATAGGGGAAGAGACGGACCTTGAAATTCGGCCTTAAAGAACAAAATGGATCGTTTGCACAATGGAACCTGGATCATCATGTTAAGCAAATTAAGCCAGACTCGGATAATTATCATGCTTTCTCTTGTATGCAGGGTCTAGATTTATTTAAAGGATGCAATAGTAGAAGAGGGACAACTTGTGGGAGAGGAAGGGACAGTAAGAACAGAGAGAGGGACAGGAGACGGTGACACAGAACATGTGTGCAAAATATACCCTACGCATGTATGTAAATGACTTAATAAAATCATTGCCTTGTATGACTATTAAAAATATATAAAAAAGAAGAAAGGAAGAGGGAGGATTGAGAGGACCTTTTCAACACCACCCCCCACCCTGGTCACTGGACGCCTCAGTGGAAGAAGTTCCGAGAACAGAACTGCCCGTCTGTAGGGAGCAGGTGCGTGGCCAAGCAAAGGATGGAAAGGGGCATTTGACAGACGGGGAAGCAGAGGCAGAGTCAGGACAAGAGCACTCAGGTTCTCAAGGGTGTGAGGACAAGTGTCACAAGTCCTGTGTCCCACAGACCCTTAGGCCACCTCGATGACTGGTCCCCAGGGCATCCCGAGAGGCTCACCAGGTATTGCAGCTGATCTTCACCGTATCTCCTGGGGCGTACTCTTGGCCCTGGTGGAAGCAGGGGCACCGCTCCAAGGCCACACACTTGTTTTCATGGCGGACCTACAGGAAAAGAAATCAAGTGTGTCGAGAGCCATAGGGACTGCTATCACTATTACAAAAGTGTCATGATCAAGCCTGCCAGGAGCCCAGCATGAAGAGAGGGACCGAGCCAGGGCAACCTCAGCAACAAATGAGCTAGGGCAAGAGTCAACACCAGGCTGGGTGTTGGCAGACACAGGCACCCTCTACACTGTTTCTCCCTGTCACCAGAGACACACTGCTTCTGCCCTGCTGGGTGATATAACCTGGGACACATTTGCAAAGACTTCAGAAACCCATGTCAGAAGCCCTAGGAGTGCATCTCCCAGGCTCAGCCATGCCACACAAAAGATGGCTCCAGCGGACGTGGGAGTTACGGGTGGAGACCAAAGGAGAATTATTTACCAGTGAGCGGAAAGGGGGAGAAAGGAAAGAGTCAAGTGTTCAGAGGCAGGCAAATGATGCAGTTCTAAAGGGACCCCAGGATCTGGTTTGCTGTAGGGTGCTAGAGGGTCCTTCACAGAACTCTTTAATGAGGCGAGCAATGCCTACCTACGTCGCTAGGCTTAAAATGGGGAGGAAAACTGCACACACGTATGGTTCCAATTTCACATGCATGTAATACAGATTTCATTGCTAACCAAAGCTAGAAGGAAATAGGGTGGCTGTCCCCAGGTAGTGAGCGTGAGATAAAGACATTCTGGGCTTATTTTCTTTTCTAGTTTTAATTTTTTCCCCAAATGTTCTTTGACAAGTAGATATCATATTTATAGCTAAAAATGGATCTCGTATTTGATTATAATTAATAAGAATTTAGTGCCCTGGAGGAGAGACTGAAGACTAGGCAGAGGAGACATATCAAAGTCCGGCTCAAAGCATGTCCAAGACACATGAGGTGACCTTCCTCCCAAGGTCACCTCTTCCAGTCCTGATGCTCTGACGTGCTATCCACAGAGGTGCTATCCCTCCTTCCTCACCCCCTGAGGAAGTGACTCTGTAGCAGGCTACACATCCCAGGTCTGCTAAGGACAAGTGGGTGGAGAAAGAAACCAGCCTGCTGGCTCAGTGGGCTTAAGAAACACTGCCAAGCCCACCCTAACCCCACCATGGCCCACTGCCACCTCAATCAAGAAGCCGCCTTGGATACCCGCACTGGCCCGAACTCACCTGAGATGTGATCCAATGTTCTTTGATCATATACTCTCCCCTGTTACCCTCTCTTGGTCCTAGGTGGGGCTCCAGAGCTACCCAGCTAGTAAGGAGAGGTACCTGGTCTAGAAGATTCTCACTCCAGCGATCTGGTGAGCTACCCTGCAAGCTTGAGCCCCTAGATCTGCAGATGAAACTAAACCCTGGGATATGTGTGTGCAAAGGATTTCCACATCAGAACCGTAGGTTGAAATTGTGGATGCACACATACATGTACTGGAAGATGGGGAGAATCCTATTCTCCACTTAGCACCACATCTGTCAGCCTCAGGAGGTGTCCCTGAGTCCCACATCATCTAAATAATGGGGCAGAATTGGTCCAAAGAAATAGGAATACGCCAGCCCACTGTGTTCTTCGTAGTGCTTAAGCCTGGGACCCCGGTGTTTAGAATACAAGGGACTTAGGTGACCAGCAGAGAAGGCAGCGGTTTGACAGGGGCAAGGTGGGGCAGCAAACCTCCCTTCAGAGCCTTCCAAGGTTCACAACAAAGACTCAGCCCTCATCCTCAGAGCTTTGTCGGGCTCGACTTCAGTCCGAAGTCTGTCACCTAGTGGCTACCCTAAGAATGGCCAACACACGTAGGTTAGTGGAGATGAGCAACAAGCCTTTATGGGAAGGAACACACTGCCCTGATAGATAACCAGGTGTCTCACCACTGAGGTACATGTTCTACCTGCCACTTGCAAGTAGGCTTGACGAGGGATTCCCAGGTCCCCTGGTGGGCATTCTGGCTGTCCGGAATTTCTCTGCTCCCACTTCTCCTAGATAGGTCCATGTGCCCAGCCCTCTTCAATGTCCATAACACTCAAACCCCACACAGTGCTAACGACCGCCCTCCTCGGAGTTCATACTGGCTATGCACACGCTCATCTCTGCCCTGACTTGTTAGTCAAAGCACATGGCTAACCGGCAAGCTGCAGCCACCAAGACCAGTCTCAGCCTTCCATACGATGGAGCCAGCAAGGAGGCAGCCCATGACCTGAAAGGAGAGGAGGGATTCCCAGGCACTGTGTGGAAACTTCCTGACTTCCTGAGAATTGCAAAGCCTTAAAAAAAAATCCCTGGCAACTGAGAACCACAGAAATAAAGAAGAAGCACAGGGAATGAGGGAACTGGCCCAGAAGAGGGCAAGTCAGGTCAACAGCCCATAACTGAGCAAGTCACGGTTTGGCGTGAAGACACCCATCTCTGCCCAGCATGTCCTTCACGAATAACAGTGGTACTGAGAGAAGACTTATGAAGCCCATAGAAGACTTTAGAAACTGTGGCAGAAACTGTCCCCCACATGGGTTACCAACTTGCAATTGTTCAATAAGCATTGCCCAAGCTGAGAACACTGTCCTCAGTCGGTTCCAGGAACAATTATGAGGCAGAAAGAAGTTCTCATCACCCTTCTCTGGAAATGCCCCTTATTCCTCACCGTACGTGAGCACCATATGGATCCATTGTCCCGCATTTGCCTCACCTGCCCTAGATGGCCCTGCTCCACCAGTATTCACAGCTCAGGGGAGCCGAGGTCAAACGCATGTCGATTAGGAGGACAGTGATCTGAACAGCTAACTTCCACTAACGTGTGAACGATACTTCCTGTGGGATGTCTCATGTTGTAAGGTTTTTTTTTAATGAAGTCTTGTTTGTTAACCAACATGAACATATGTCCATCACAGACCTGTGAGCCTGGCTAGGTGACAGATTGTGAGTAGAAGAAGCATTTTTGACAGAGGTGGGTTTGTTCTATCTTATAAACATTTATAACTTGATAAAGTACTCACCTAACTTGCACGAGAGCCCAGAAAAATCTCTGGTGCCCAAAAATGAAGTTCATTCCTTCATGAAACCTTGTATCTTGGATCTAGTTTTAAAAGAATTCTCTATGTCTTTCAGCCAATCCAAGGACCAGGAGCATGAGCATCCTTCACCGTGGCAGGATGTTCCCTAGTGCCCACAGAACCGTGTATCAGTTTGAAAGATGCAGCTGCTAGGTACATCAAAGAATAAATCACCGTCTCCCAGACAGCGTGCTACACTCTCCTCCAAGACCTAAATATCTGCTAGCCAGTGTCCCGTCCTGAGCATTAGGGGACCAGAGGGACTGAAGGGTCCTGGCTCTGCCCTAGGTTCCTACAAAGAGCCTCCGCAGTGGCTGGAGTACAGGCAGCAGGGCCATGGGCTGTGCTCTGCTGCAGACTAGTGGCAAAGTTAGGTAATATCCCAACCTAAAGGAGTGCCTATGCCAGGCAAAAGTTTAGGAATATTTTTTTACTAAAGTAAAAGGCTGAGCCTGGGCCACCTATTAAGTTCCAGCCTGGCCTGCACTACAGAAGAAAGCCTGTCTTAAAGATTCAAAACAATCAATCAAAGACTTGAGGAGCCTTTTACCACTGTCCATGAACTTACAATGGTAGAGGGGACATGGAGGGTCCTTAAAGGAGGAAGCATGGTTTTTAGGTGAGGACAATGCCACTCAGAATGAGGCCAGCACCAGAGCTGACCTGTGACAATGAAATTGCAGAAACAGACTGCAATGTCATGATGTCATGTCTCTCGTGAGTGATGAAAACATGTCTGTGTCTTTTCTTTCATTTTCATGTTTGTTTGGTTGTTTGTTTGGTTTGTTGTTTGGTTGGTTGGTTGGTTGGTTGGTTGGTTGGTTGGTTGGTTGGTTGGTTGGTCAGTTTTATTGTTTGGAGTGCTGGAGATGAACCCAGGGTCTTGCACTGACTCATATCCTGTGGTGGTTTGAATGAGAAAAGCCCCCCACAGGTTCAGCCTTTTAATACCTAGCCCCCAGTTGGTGGCGCTATTTGGGAGAATTTGGAGGTGTGGCCTTGTTGGAGGAGGGTGTCATTGGGAGTGGGCTTTGAGGTTTCAAAAACCCACACTACTCTTAGTTAGCTTTCTCTCTGCCTCCTACGTACCAAGAAGGATGTGAGCTCTCAGCTACTGCTCAGGACCATGCCTGCCTACTGCCATGCACGACGGTCATGAACTCAAACTCTGGAAGTGTAGCCCCAAATAAACTCTTTCGTCAACAAGTTGTCTTGATCATGGTGTCTTGTCACAGCAAGAGAACAGGAGCTAAGACACACCCCCAACTCCTATCACTGCTTTTTGATATTTCATTTGTTAATCCATTTTCACTGTATTGGCCCACAGCAGCCCGGAAATGGGAGAAAGCAGACTCACACCACCCCTCCAGTGGCCACTCCAGAGGCGCTAACCCACTCGGTTTCTGAGACTGAGCCTCGGTTGTTTACAGACAGCTCACTCACAGCTCTTACTACATCCTATGGAACTTTCTGGCATTTTTTAGACGGGATCTCTAAATCTGGTTGACTTTTAACTCCACATGTATCCAAGGACGACTTTGAACATCGGACCCTATTGCCTCTACCTACAGGCATGTACCGCCATCACCCATTTCATGCTGGGAGTTGATTCCATGGCCTCCTGAACGCTAGGAAAGCACGCTCCTAACTGTGTTCCATTCCCAACTCCACGATCTTGCTTTTAAAAGTGTTTTTGCACACATTTCCCTGTACCCAGAGCCGTTCAAGCGAGGAAGGCAGCCTGAGACCATCACAGAGGAGGCCTGTGGGATTCAGATAAAGACTGAATGACTACACAAGGGTGTGGGGTCAGAGGGTAGTGGAGGTGCTAGCTTAGCCCCTGCACCCCATTCCTCCTTCAGTCTCTGTTCTCAGATCTGTCTCCGTCAGAAAGTGATTTGCACACCCCCCCCCTTTTTTTCCAAGTCTTCAGAATGCAGAATCCCTGGCCCAAACCCTTGGTCTCATGCCATAGTCCTCCCTCATCACACTGAGAACAGGGAAACAGCCCTGGGTATGAGGTCTGGACCAGCAGAAGCACCCAGGCAAGATGTTCCCAGCTCCCTTTTCTTTGTGTTGTGGCCAGGAACACGTGTCGAATGCTGCAGCCAGCACACTGAGCGCACTTCATAAATTACAAGGCTTTCTCTGCTTTGCCGAATCTGGCCCCGGCTATCTGCACATCAGTCAGCAATGTAATGAAGCAGTTGTGAAAATAATCCAACCTCTACGGACAGAAGCTTTTGTGAGGGGACTCAGTTGCGTGCGTTTCTGAGCGTGCGTAGCAGGGGCTTCTGGACGAGAATGGAGTGCCTGGCAGAAGGTCTGTATCCTCGATCTGCAGTCACGGTCCCAGCCCAGGATTGGGGGGTCTAATGCAACTGTTGTAGTATTAAGTATTTAGTACTTCTTGGATGCTTTCCTACACACACACACACACACACACACACACGTGCACACACACTTCTCTGAAGAAACGTCCACCCAGTTTGACATGACGGAGTGAGCTAGCTACTCCAGAGGCTGAGGCAGAAGGATTGTGTAAGCTCCGTAGTTCAAGGCAAGCCTGGGCAACAAAATGAGGCTTTATCTCAAATTATTTTTAATTTTAACATAAAAGTAAATTAAATGCTTCCTGATGCTGGCATAATCCCGTAGTCTCTTTTCTTGCCTGAGGTTTCTCTCAGGTAAAGATTTCCTCTCCAGGGACACCATGGGGACAACAGTTCTTGTAAAACCCTGAAACACACACAGTAAGACCTTATCTCTTGGGGCTCTTATTCCCTGCTTGTTGCTCAGACCAGAGACTGAGTTCCATTTTCCTGTAGACCCCTGACATCCTTCTCTTGTAGTGTGAGTCACACTGTCTAGTGGAAGGGCCGTTCTCTATCTCCCTACTAGAGGAAGATGGTTCCAGAATCCTCATGGGAGAAGACAAGTAGGGAGCACCCTAAGGAGAAGCGGTAGAACTCTCCATTTGGGAGAGGGGACAAGGAAGGCAGTAGAGAGCAGGACTTCTGTCCCGCACATGCCTCAGTGTCTAGCCTTTCTAAGGACACGGAATAAGTTCTGGTTTCCATGACAGAACACCCACAGCTCCTCAGGCAGTGTCCTGGGCACCATCAGGGCACACTCACGCCATCCTACCCACACAGGTACCAGCCTCTATCGCTTTGTCTCAATCCTTCACTACATTCTCTGTGTGGTGGAGAGGGAAGCCAGGAACAGCAGAAAGACAGGATGCATTTGAAAAGGAAAAGTCCAGAAGCTGCATTCTTCAAGGTGATGATAATACTGTATGTATAATATATTTGATATAAAACTGACCTAATAGTAGCAGGAAGGAGGTCATAAGGCTTTGGGTATCCTTCAACCATTGCTACCAGTTCTAGAAGATACACAGAGAAGGGGGTCACGAACAAGCATTAGACCTTATGTGTCTTTCAGGGATATTTACAGCCCCAAAACCAAAATCATGGGACACACAGGGATGGCCAAGACCTCACAAGTCGTTTTATGGAGCTAGAAAACAAAGAGTGAGTGTAGGGAAGCCGGAGTTTGTTTGAGATAAGGCAGGGTTGTGGTGTTATTATCAACTTGACACAATCTCAAGTCACCTAGGAAGAGGGGACAGCCAGACTGACATGTGAGAGTATCTGTAGGCATCATCTTGATTGATAACTGACGCAGGAGGGCCCAGTCCACTCTAGGTGATATCGTAGGCAGGAGGGCCTGAGTCACACACAAAATTTAGCTAAGCCTGAGCCAAAGAGAAAGGGGGCAGTGAGCAGAGGTTTCTGCTTGAGTTCCTGCCCTGACTCCCCTCCGACCTTAAAGCATAGGTGAACTAAACCCTTTCCTCCCAAAGTTGCTTTTGGTCATGGTGTTTATCACCGCAGCAGAAAGTCACCTAGAAAAGACATCAACACCTTCTCTTAAAAGAGAAAGTTATGGACAAGTATATGTAAATCATACACAACGATGTGTGTGTCCTTCCACCCCGGCCGTGTGGATGGAATGTTATCCTTGGGGAAATTCTAGCAGAAATGCCTGCTTAGACATGTAAGTATTTTCTATAAATAGTTTCCTTGCTGCGTAGGGCAGTTCTGTGAGCCAAGACCAGCTCTGTGGATGTCCAATCCCTTTAGGATCCACCCCAGATATTCTCTTCCCAGATTCCTCCCTGGATTTGGTGGTTGAATCTACCCCTTGTCCCCGTCCTTGTTTCTTCCTCTCTCTAGTTCCACAGCCACCTCGATCACCTCTGCCTACAAGGGAATGGATCGGAAGGTGCTCCTTCACCCACGCAGCAGCTCACCATGCCTGGGGGACAGAGGCAGCCAGACACACAGCCCACGCTCATGCACTCCAGGTCGTAGTTCTGGCATGTCTTGGCACACTCCAGCCCTTGGGCCCGTGGGTTGTCGGCAGGACACACCAGCTTGACCATGGGTGGCCGACAGGACAGGCTCCTTTTGCCTGGAGAGAAGAAAAAGAGATTGTGAGCAAAGTCATGGCAGGTCACCCTTCTGCATTGTCCTGCGGCTCGCAGGTGCCGTCACTCACTCAGGAGACTCAGAGCAGCCCACCTTCCAAGACCATATACTGCCCAGCCTACAGTGTGCCCTAACTCTGAGTCAGGGTCTCCATGTGAGACCAGGGCTGTCACCTTATCTATCTCAATGCCTTGGGCCAAGCTGGTGGCAGTTCTGACGACCCTAGATGTCACCTGATGGCCTTTGTCTCACATCCCTCTTGACTCTGCTCTCCCAGTTTGCACTGTGAAAATTTCCAGACTCAGGCTTGAGAAGTCACAGATGAAGGTACTAGGAGGGAGCTTGGTGGGACCCAATAGGAACACTTATGAAATAGTTACAGCTCGTGGATGGAAAGGCCATCAGCCACAGGGACTCTTGAGAGGCTTTTGCTTCAAGGTCAGACTCTCTGTAAAGATGGCGGCATCACAGTGTGCCACCACTGACACGCCTCTCCCTCCTGCCGTGTTTTGCCCCCCACCCCGTACATTTGCCTCTGATCTAAAACTGAGACTTTCACCCCTCCCCCATCCGTGTCTTGTCTTCAAACAGGACAGCAACCGTTCAGAGGCTCAAACTGGAAGCCGCTGACCTGAACCCCTCTTCTTTCAGATTCATCCAATAAGATCCCAGGGAAGCGTCCTCATCAGCATGTCCACAGGAAACAAGCCGATGGAGAACAGTGGGTGCCATTCCTAGCACACCTGTCACTACCCCAGCTGCTCACTGCACTCAGACGACCACAGGCACACAGGTTTCAGGGATTCCCTCCCACACAGGCCAGTCCTGCTTGCCTCGATCACGTGAGTTTCCATGTGCAGAGATACATCTTAAAGTCACTCACACAAACAAAGGAGTCAAGGGGATGTGAGGCAGAGCCAGACCCCTGTTTGAATACTGCACACATCAGACAATACAGCCAGCTCTCTCCCCCCACCTATGGGAAGGAGTCTAGACAGGAGGGAAGAGAAAAGCCTTTCAGAGCTGCAGTACTCACTGCGGTGAGAGAAGGGGCCGCTGAGGACGCTGTCTGGCAACAGGCTTCCTGGGGCGCCGCTCGTGGTACAATGCATGAAGCCATCTTCACAGTAACTGCAGAGAAGACACCCCATCTTTTGCTGACGTTTTCTACACACATTGCCCCTTTCCTCGCCACCCACCCACCCTCCTCACTCTGCTCCTCCCAGCGGGACTTCCCATCCATAACTCTGGGAAGTTTGACCTGCCAATGTCACCAGTGACGGTCACTACACCAAGCCCAGTAAGTCCCTTCAAGTAATTTTCTTATGTAATGTCCCTTTGAACATCATCATCACTGGGCTACTCTATTCTCTTGGAGAATAAAACCATCTCCATTGCATTTTCCCCCACTTCGCCGGTTGCTCCTTCTCAGCTTCAGCTGTAGCTCATGCCTCCCCTTGGGCACCCCGAGCTTTCTCCTCCACTCTGCTGTCACTCACACCCAGCTCTCATTACAGAAATGCCTCGTTCACTTCCAACAGTGACCCCCTCTGAGCCTCAGACCTGTATATACTAATGTCTTCTTTATAGGTCCCTTTGGTGTCTCAAAGAGACTGCAGGCCCAGTGTGTCCATACCAGACCCCAGGCTTCTTCCAAGGCTGATCTGTGGACTGGGGTCGCCACCCATTCCATCTGACTGCCTCTCCTCAGACTCTAGGCTTCTTCCCCCTGTCCCTCTATGTCAGAGCCACCACAATTCAGGACTTTGCCTCTGACATTTTGCTTCAGTTCCTATGTGCTTGTTATTTCTCCTGCCAGTAGATGAGACGCCGTCACCTCCTGCCTGAGCCATGCAAGTGTCTCCTAACTCACGGCCTTGCATCTATTCTCGCCTCTCTCCAGAATACTCCTTTTTGGAAGCCAAATATCTTTTCAAACCCCAACCATGATTGTGCCCCACCCTTGCCTGAAATCCCTCAGGAGTGTCCCTCCAACAGACTTTCCCGTAAAGGGCAGATCCTTGAAATATGATTCCCGCCTTCCTCCCTCTTCTCCAGCTTAGTGACCATCTGTGAATCTTAAGGTGCATTGTTCTTTTTAAACCCAAGGGCTCTTGTACACCATTTCCCCAGAACTAAGGTCACTCCTACCCAAGACATGTAAGTAGACACACACCCACATCACACACGCACATATGAGCATCAAACGTACACACATAAACACAAAGAAAATATTTTAAGTTTCTACACAGCCAAGCATTAACTGAGTGATCCCTACAGAGCGGGAGACAAGCTTTGCCAGAAAGACATCTGACAGAGTATGTAAAAAAAAATACTAAACAATAAATGAACAAACAATTTAAAGAACAAATGGGCCAAGAGCACACAAACAGATCTCAAAAGAAATACAAACATTCAGTAAATACATGGAAAATGTTCAACCTCTTTAGCCACAAGGGAAATATAAACCTAAGCTACACTGAGATCCTAGCTCACCCCCAGTCAGCCTGGCAGTGATGATGAAGCCAGGCAGGTGCCTCATACCTGTAGTCCTGGCAGCTGAGAAGCTGAGGCAAGAGGATTGCCATGAACTAGAGGCAAGCTGGGGCTACCAACTGAGCTCCATGAAACCCTGTCCCCAAAAGGCCAAAAGAAAATAAACATAGAGAAGACCTGGAGAGAAGAAAGAGTCTCCCACACTGACCGTGGGGTGCAAATTAGCACAGCCACTGTGGAAATAAGCACAGAGAAGCCTCAAGAAACTTAAAACTACAATGACCAGGGGTACCAACCCTGCTCTGCATCTCTGAAGGACTCAGTCGACATCCAATAGAGATACCTACACAATGCTTTTCAGAAGAGTCGAGCCATGGCATTGGCCCGGATGCTGAACAGGTAAAGTAAGACACACACACAGTGAAGTATTATTCAGCCACGAAGAAGAATAAATTCAGATCGTTTGTGGGAAAGTGGATGGAGGTGACTGTGCAAAGTGAAGCAATCACCAGCCCAGAAAGACAAGTGAAGCATGTATTGCTCTCATGTGCGGAACCTAAGAAGAAGACACTGAAGCAGAGGGAAGACTGGGATGACAGGGGAGAAAGGAAGAGAAGGAAGAGAGAGGCGTGTACGTGCAAAGTACAGCATATGCACATTTGAGAATGCCATAGCCAGGCTCAGGCCTTGGCACAATTAATACACACTAACGAAACGCTGTGTGAAACAACACAACACGGCTCAGAAAGCTGGCGACCTAAGTAAACGGACACCCTTTGCGTATGGATCAGGAGGCATTACGGTAAGACGACAAGTCTCTGCAAGAAGTCACAGACAGAACGCGTCCAAACCAAATCCCAGCGGCAGTTTCTACATAAACTGAGGCTAGAATTTACATGGCACTTCAAAGCGCCCTGAACAGCAAAACAATCTTGACGAAGAAGAAAGATGGAGGAGCCACAGTTTCTGGCTCCAAACCTATTGCAAAGCAGCAGTAATTACAACAATGTGGACTGGCAGATAGACAGGTATACAGACCAGCTAAGTAAACAGCTCGGAAGTCAGCCGTCGCCTAGACGCTCAATTGAATTTCTACACCAGTGCCAAGACATGGAAAGGAATATATGCGGTGCCGGGAAACCGGAGTTCCATCTGGGAAAGGGTGAAGCTGGACTCTAACCTTACACCATATCCAAAACGTGAGCACCAAACGGATCAAAGATCTGAACATCAGTAAAGTCTTAGAAGAAATCATCAGGGTAAATCCTCATGACTTGGGATTTGGCACTGATTTCCTGGCTAGAATACAGAATCTTAAGGAATAAACTGAAAGAATAGATAAATTGATTATATTAAAAACATTTTACACATCAAAAGGGACTAACAACAGAATGGGAAAAAGTCACAGAATAGGAGGAAGTGTTTGCATTCGTATATCCAGAATATACAAAGATCTTCAATAACTCAATAACAAAATAGACAAACTACCCAATTCAAACTGGCTGAAAGATTCAAGTAGTTATACAAAAAATGATCTATAAAACAACAGGAGGCACATGAAAAGATAGTCAAGATTATTAATCATTAAAGAAATGCAAATCAAAACCACAATGAGATGCCATATCATACCTAGTAAGATAGCTATTAGAAATGGGAACGCTTGGGAGATGTCTCAGTGGGTAAAGCACCCTGCTCTATAAGCACAAGGACCTACATTTGAAAGTCCAGAACTCTTATAAAGGCACACATGGCAGCACACCTGTAATCACAGTGTGCCCATGTAGAGATTGCAGAAGACAGAAGAGTCCCAGGAGATCACTGTCCAGCTACTTTGGCACATGCAAAGTAGTAAACCACAAGAGACTCGGTTTCAAATAAGACGGAAGGAGAGAACTGGCACACAAGGCTGTCCTCTGACCTTCAAACATGTACTGTAACAGATGTACCTGAACTCTCACACACACCGGGAAGGGAGAGAGAGGGGAGAGAGAGGAGAGAGAGAGAGAGAGAGAGAGAGAGAGAGAGAGAGAGAGAGAGAGAGAGAGAGAGAGAGAGAGAGGAGAGAGAGAGAGAGAGGGAGGGAGGGAGAGAGAGAGAGATTGTAAAGAAGAAGATGAGGAGGGGAGAGGAAGAAGAGGAAAGGGAAGGGGAGGAAGAGGTGGAGAAAGAGGAAGAAGAGGAGGAGAGAAATAAAAGGTGCCAGGGAGGTTGTAGAGAAACAGTTACCCTGGTCCAGTGCTGGTGGGAATTTCAATGCTATGGACTCCGTAAAACAATAATCTGGTAGTTCTTTGAAAAGGTAAACAGAATTACTATATAGTCCGGCAGCTGCAGTCAGGGATATATACGCCCCCCCCCAAATCTGAAAGCACACACACACTCAGATACTTAAACACCAATGTCCATGACAGCACTGTTCACAACAGCAAGGAAGCATAAGCAGCCAAATGTCCACCAACAGATGAACGGATAAGCAAAAGGTAGCATTATGCGATGCATACGCACAGAGGCATACCAGTCAGTCATTAAAAGAACGGGGTTTGGATATATGCAGCAACAAGAATGAGCCTTGAAAACATTAACGCAAGTGAAAAAAAAAACAGATGCAAAGAAAAGCATGCGTGTTGGATGCCTCCACTCATATGAGATATCTAAAGTGAATATCTAAAGAGAGCCGCAAATGAATGGGGTTGCAATCATAATGGAAAAGTCAAGCGGCTATTACCAGGCTGGGAAGCAATGAAGAGTTACTATTTAATGGGCACCGTTTCTTTCAGAAACACAAATGCTCTAGAGACAGGTGGGAGGAGTTGTACAGTGTGTGAACGTACTTCATGCCACTGGTACGCCTAAGAGGCTCAAAAGGCAAGTGTCGCGTTTTTTAAAAAATCTTTCCGTTTTCAAGAGTCTGCGTGTGTATGTGTGTTTTGCATGTATGTGGACACACTTGTGCGCGTGCAGGTGCATACATGTGTGCATGTGTGGAGGCCCGAGGTTCATGTGGGGAAATCATCCTTGATTGCTCTTTTTATCCACGGAGACAGCATTGCTCAGCCGAGAGCTCTTCAACAAATCTGTCTAGCTGATTTGATCTGGAGATCCCTGTCTCTGACTTCTGAGCTGTCATTACAGGTCAGACCTACTCAGCGTTTGCATGGGCTCTGGGGATCCCAACCCCAGTCCTTAGACTTGCACAGCAAGCTCTTCAGTTGCGGAGCCATCTTCCTAGCCCACCATTTTACATCTTTCTTAATAATAATAATAAGCAATTGCTGAGGGGTGAAGCAAGCTCTACTTGCCCGCTAGTGTTTTAAGGTCCTGGAGGGAAACATTTGAGAAGTGTTACCAGGCAATCCTTTGATGGAGCTAAGGCCAAAAGATCTGCGCTGTGACATCTGCCTTCTGTGTCCCTGGGGTCCACATGCACAAAGTCAAGCAATCACAGGTGGAAAACATTCCGGAGAAAATGAACTGCATGAGACAGGCCTTGCTCCCTCTACTGCCAGGGCAGAGCAGTGGGACAAGGAGACACAGTGCTTACCAATGTAGGTGCTGAGCACCATCTGGAGATGACTTAAGTACACAGGAGGACGGACATGGGTCATGCGCAGGTGCTATGCTAGTCCAGGTGAAGGATTCTACGGCCTCACACTCAGGACTTGCTCCTCTCCTGCTCCTAATGCATGCCTCTTAGTGACTCCCTCTCAGGGCTAGAGGGATTCTCAAATTCCATCCCCCCAAGTTAGACTACAGGGTACGTCATCCATCTACATTTCCTCTTGGAAACTCAGTCCGTAAGGCCAGCATCTCCACTGCACTTCCAGGGAGCACTTTTGATACCTCCCGTCACTGTCCTGAGCACCTGCAGGGCCATCTCCCACCCTCTGGCACCTTCTTGTCCAGGCATATCTCCAGAGGCTCTGGCTTCTGGCCTCTGTTCTCCATTCCCCCTGGACCGCTTGCTCCAGGGCCTCACAGTCTTCCTGTCAGTGTGGTCAACATCTCCCCACAGTCTCCAGAACCCACTCCCTGAAGCTACACTTTCTCTTCCCTGTTCTCTGTTCACATCCCCTCCTAAGGGCCCCAAGAATTGGTCCTCTTGTGTAGTCTAACAGTCTCTGACCCTGACTCCAGGAGAGGTGGGAAGACCTGACAGATGCATCGCCTGTGGGTGGGGAGTGGGTTCGTCTCAAGAGACCAGATGAGTTATTGGGAGAAAGAATGGATACAAAGTGAGGCCGCTTCATGTACCATACATGTCTCCCACATGCCATGAGTTTCCCCATCCATGTGAAAAAAAAAAGATCTGAAGAACCATTTTCCTGTCCAGTTCTACCACCAAGGAAGTCATTGCCATCCTCCCAGGCATCAAGACTCACAGCCTCGCTGGCTGGCTGCACTTACCACATGGTGTGGTGGTCGGAGAAGATGTCTGCAGGCTGGAAGAGCTCCCCGTCATAGTAACAGGGACACTGGGCCTTGGGCACACAGTCCCCTCTTTCATCCTGGTAGAGCCCTGGCGGGCAGAAGCAACCCTCAAGACAGACGTCACTGCATTCCTCATCCGGGTAGGAGAGGGAGCGGCAGGTCAGGTTGCAGGAATTGCCGCACTGCAGGTACACCTGACCCTGTGGGCAGCTCAGTGCTGGAGACAGGAGATGGAAGAAGGCATCAGAGTTGACATTGTACCTTGCAGCTGTGACCACTGCTACAACTGTATGGTCGTAACCATCCCTTCCCCACTCTGAGCAAAAGTGTATCTTCAGGTGCAAAAATGTACATCGAAATTATGGGAACACACATTTTCTCTCTTTACCCAGAGAGAGAGAGCAGACTTTCCTTGCCTGCGAATCCTCCAAATCTAGAACATTAAAGTCCTGGTGAAATGGGAGTGGTGGGCAGGAGCATCTCCCCGGAGAGAAGGACAGTGGTGGCTACAGTTTCTGAGAACCTACTGTGTACTCTGCTCCTAACTAGGTTAGGTCCTATCACTCCCTTGTGGTGCCCTTACGCATAGACACCAGCAACAATTGAGCTAAGAGGCTTAAGGATGTGGCGTCTCTGGGAGCAGAGGTGAGATCTAAGCCCCAACTCTCAGCCCCCCTAAAGCTCATGCTCTTCCCCATCACACTTCAAGAAGGGAACAGTCCCTCTGCAGACATCCACGTGACAAGCCTGGACACTTACACCTACCCACAGCAAAGTGGACAGCCTCTGTCTGTTCACAGCCCTCACCCCCACCCCGATGCCGGGGCTTTTGAATAGAAATGCGAAATACTCTATGGCTATGCAGAAGAAAATGCTAAGGCAGCTAGAGGATGGATTCTGTACCCCATGTCCCCAGGTTCGAATCACAGCTCCACCTCTAGTTACCATGACACTCGGACTGCCACCCTCCATGGAACGTGGCAACAGTATCTGTTGGGTCTCTGTGGAGGTAAGAGGAGGCAACCTGTCACCGACGCTCACTGCTATTGTCATTGTGACATTGGAAGGGAGTCCCAGCCCAGCTCAGCAGGCTCAAGATGGGAGTCATGTCCCAGAGAAAGATCTTAACCTCAGAAGACCTGACTCTCCCTTCCTGCACTGCGGCCATCATGCACCTATAGTCTAGTGAACTCACAGATGACAAAAGGCTTTATGGGATGGTACGAAGGGAAGGGGGTGATGGGTGCCTTTTACCCTTGCCTGTGGATTGCTGTCCAGGAAATGAGAGCTGTGCTCTGGGCAGAGTCTTCCCAAGAATAATAGAGCCTTCCTTCTCAGGGACAGTCCCTTTCTCCAGCAGATACCAGACAGAGCATCCCATAGAAGCTGTAAGAAGTATTCCCAGCCATGAACTTCTGAGGAGACCCTGAGCCTCTCCCTCCTACCATCACCTCAGCTCTGTATCTTAAGTTAGCTGGGAAGGCAGACGATTCCCTAGTCACGTGAGTCACTGGCTTGCTTTCTTCTGGAGGAGTGGAGAGGCTGAATGTTCAGAGGGGAGGTAGGGTGATACTGGGGCAGGCTAGCCCACAAAGGCAGCAACTCCCTTCATTCTGCGTCATGCGCAAGCGTACTTTCGATCCCGTGAAGAGCAGTGGGAGCCAAGGGCTCCCCTCTCCACCAGCAGAGCATTTCCAGAGCTGGCATCCAGGCTCATCGAGTTTCTCCTTGAGCCTTCCTCCTTCAGAAAACCATGCACCCCTCAGTTAAGCAGAGATGTATGTCTATGCCAGGGCTGTGTGAGGCTCAGGGACACTGAGTCCATGCCTTCAGGGGTCCTTAGTCTTGTCTTCCCAAGAGGAAACAGCCATTTTACAAGGACAAAACAATGTGCATGCTGCCCCGAGTCTCTTTGGGGCATTACACAAAAGTAGCCACATGGCATGTCCTTGTTCCTTGATTGCTCCCAGTGACATTCTTCAGAATGGAAGCAGTGGTTTGGGAGCTCTGTCCATTTCTCAAGAAGACAGAAAGAGGTTGGGGACCAGGAGACAGTAAACCTAGGCTTCTATAAGTGAGGGAAGTCAGAGACTGGAACCCAGGAGGCTGGCCCACTCTCTTTGGGCTCAGAAAAGCAAGCCAAGGCCATCTGTCACATAAACTCACAGGGGACAGGTCCCTCTTGTCCTTAAACATCTCCTTCCTGCCAGTCAGCCCCACAGCTCTCTTCGAAAGGCTCAGGAGTCTGTCAACTGGAGTCGCTCCTATTTTCTTGGTTTAGGTTTTGTTTTGTTTCATTTCTCTAGACAGGGTTTCTCTACGTAACAATAGCGACTGTTCTGAAACTCACTCTGTAGACCAGGCTGGCCTCAAACTCAGAGATCTACCTGCCTCTGCCTCTGCCTCTGCCTCCTGAGTGCTGGGATTAAAGGCGTGTGCCACCACTGCCTGGCTAGTCACCCCTATTCTTAGCCGACCCACTCTGCAACGCAGTCAGCTCATTGCCCACGCTTGCTTCTGTGGAGGTGAAGAACAACTGCCCCTAAGAGATGAAAGAATGTTCCCGAAGGCTGCTGGCCTTCAGAGAGAATGGCCTGCATTAACACAGCCTTCTGAAGCCACTGCCCTGCAGACAGCTGGTGCGGAATTCCTGATACTGGTGGGCAACAGAAGCCTGTTCACAAACAGCGCACCACCGACTGGCTCCCCCGTTGCTAGACGGTAGACACAAAGAGGGGGGCAGAGGTGAAGGGCTCGGGGTCACAGAGCAGCTAGACCACAGGTGAAGTTCCAGAAAAGCCGGGGCTCCAACCTTTGGGCTCCCAGCATTCCCTCCATCCAGGGCTAGAGGGAAGAGGAGGGCACAGCGTGCGCCCCTTCATCCCCCCACCGTTCAACACATGCTCCTCTCTGTAAAAGACTGCTCGGACTAAACACAAGCTCGCAGGACAGCAATATTAACACATGTACTTCTCTTCAAATGCATAATGTCAATTTTGTTTTCAACACTGCCCCTAACTCCTGTTTCCCTGAGACCAGACACTAGCCAAATGTCCCCAGAGGAACGACAGCAAAGAGTCTTAGGGAGCAGAGACCAGCTCTGATGGCAGGAATCTACCCCAGAGAGGACAGATGCATAATCAGCTGGAACAATGACATTATTCAGCGCTGCATAACTTTATACAATGCCAAAGACGTGGGCCAAAACTCACTGGCGTCTTGACTGAAATGATAAAAGATTCCTGCATTCCAAACTCACTCCACGCACATATGGTCTTTCCTGACCCTACAAGGAACGAACACTAGGTGGCAGCAGTTACAGGCAATCTCAGCTAGGCACCGATTCACGCCGAAGTTTCACGACTTTGGAGTAAAGGGATCACACTTGCTTCTATGCAGGAACCCACGCCACCAGCAGCCAGGAGCAGAAGGCAGGAAAAATGGCTGCAAATGAACTCTAGATCCAGGTTTGTCACTGGGGCCTGTTTCCAACTGAAATAATTCAAAGAAAGGGTCTTTGAAAAGGACAGGTGAACACAGCCCCACGAGGTGCCAGGAGAGTTTGAGAGGTTTGCCAAAAGGAGGTAAAGTGCTTATGGGCACTCACCACAGAAGTCTGGCTCCCGCCACCCGATGTGAATGCCTTTTCGGGCGCATGCGGCAGCATAGTTGGCCACCGCACTACACAGGCAATCCCGGCCGTCAGCGCAGGAGCAAACATCATAACGGCAGTTCTGCAGGTAGGGCAGAGGGCTGACTGCGTGGTGGCAGGCCTCGAATTTGGAGGACGTCAGGAGCGTGCAAGCCTCCTCCGCAAACCTGGCTGTTGCAGAGAGAGAAAAGCCAGTGCGGGATAAGATGAGGGCCTGCCAAGGCCTCTGGGGTCAGTTACAAGGGATTCTCACATCCTTACCCCACCCCACCCCCACCCAGGAGCAGAACCTTGCTGCCTTTTCTGCAGACAGTTACGGCAAAAGCAAGTCTCTCTGGCTCTGGTTTCTGGGTCCAATTCACTGCCCTGCGTTTGACTCAGTTACAGGTAAAAATGCATTCCCACACATCCGCTGCCCGGAGACAGGGGTCAGAGCAGCAGAAGCTCAGGAGAGCAGAGAGGTTGCGGGGCTGTGTTTACACAGGGCCACCGCAATGCATATTACACAATAATTCCACCCTAGAGCCCGTTGCTGCCCTAAACTGAGACCTTCCCGGTCTAAATTATTGTGTCTAAGAAATGACAGAACATTCTCTTCTTTTTGGGGATTCCATACATGGAGGGTGTTCAATAAACAGACTTTAAAAAGGAAATTAGACAAATGTAGATATGGTCAAACACCAGTGGTCAAAACAAGGGCTGGGCCAATGGTATCTCTGCCTCCCCCGGAGTATACTGTCCCATGGAATGCCCGGAACAGGGGAGACCCCTGGGCTCTGGGGCTCACATACTCAAGCGTGGGTTCAGGCTGCATGGATCGCTGTGCTGTCTATGCAGGTCCGGACAGTCCCCTTGAAGCTTCCAGGAGTTTCCGAAGTCGACCACCATGGGCTCCGCGAGGCCGGCGGGCGTGAGGAAGTCGTCACCCTTGTTGCCATTGTAATTCCCACACAAGCCGCAGGTCTTCCCGGAGTAGACAGGGGACAGCTGCAGAAGACAGAAGACAGACAGCTGTCCCCAACCGCAGCAGGGGTCTCGCTTAGCTAATGAGATCGTTTCCCCACGTGAAAAATAATTGTCTATGACAGCTAAGCTCTCAGCTGCAAACAGGAGGGAAGCTGCAAACTATAGAGTCAGGGTACCAGCTCTGTCCTTGCTCTCCAGTCGCTGGGCAGAGAGCAGCCAGCCATGATCACTCTAAAAATTATATTCATTAATTAATTAATACATTATAATATATTGTATATTAATATATTTATTTAGAAATATATTGTTGATTTTACTTTTAACTAAGAGTATATTTATAATAATATATTCTTATTTCATACATACGATATAGTCACTTTGGAAGGCACAGTAGAGGCCCAGAGAGAAAAAGGACACGCCTAAGACCCCAGAGAGAGTGGTAGAGCTGGGAAGAGCAAGCAGGTTGACTCCTTCAAATTCATGTGCTTCCTGTACCCATGTCCATCAGTGAACATGGCTAAGCAACAACGAGATGACGTGTGAGCTGTCCCCTGAGCAGGTATTGGTCACAAGTGGGCAAGGCAGATAGCAGAGTGCAATCCAAGCCCCATGGAGCTCGTGTCTGGTGTCCAGAAGCAATGACTTTCTTCTAAGTCTCCTGCTGAGGACATTGAGGGTCGGATTCCATCCCCATCACTCACTCTCTGATCAGATCTCAGGGGTAAGCCAGAGGTCTGAGCCCAAAGTGCACATCCACGACCAAGTAGTGGCGTGGAGGCGGCCTTTCCCCAGAGCGGGGCGCTGATGGTTTCTATGGGGCAGATTTGGGGAGATGGTAGGGACCAAAGCCAAGAGTCCGCTCTATCTGTGGGTTGTTAGTAAGAACGGGTGACTCTACTGAAGTCCCAAAGCCTCACGAGTTAGGCCTGGACTCGAGCGGTCACCTCTGGGAGCCCCTTCCAGCTTCCAGCTGTGACTTAACAAGGTGGTTCCTGCCCCTCCCCTACTTTATTTCTCTCCCCAGGCTTTATTCTAATAGGTGACATTTAGCCTTGTTTGTTTTATTTATTCTCCGCCTTCCTCATTAGAACTCAAACTAAACGAGGCAAGCATTTTACTGCCGTTTCTCTGTTGGGCCTTCATCGCCTCTAATACAGTGGTGTCTGTCTTCTGTTCAGGTGGCAGTAACAAAATGCCATAGATTTGAGGGTTATAAACAACAGAAACGGTATCATCTGGAGGCCAGGAACTAAGGTCAAACCCCAGCAGATACAGCAGTAGCAGGGTACCTCTTTCTAGATACCAGCTTCTTGCGGCAAGGCTCATGGTGGAAGGGGCTGGCTGGCTCCCTGGAGCTCCTTATAAAGGCATTAATCACATTCTTAAGAGCTGGCCCTTAGTGAGTTCATCCCCGGCCAAAAGCCCCTACCTCCAAACACCATCACCTTGGAGGGTGAGGACCGCAACACAGGAAATTCACTGGGACACCCTAATATTTGTCAAATTGAATGAATGGGTTGGATGAATAAAAAGATAAATTGCCCCAAAAAGAGGCTCCCTCCTGATACCACATGAAACGCAGACTGTCAAGGCCATCTGAGCAAAGTGGCAGCAAGCTACACGCCTTCATCCCGCCTCCCCCACTTGTCGGCATCTTTCCCTCCTCCCTACATCAGGTGCCCCCAGGCTCCCAGAGTCCCCCGTGGCCACTCTCACTTGCCTTCCCTCAGCCGCTTCAAGCATGTTTTTTCTCTGTGTTCTCTTAGCCTATCTCAGGGGACACCATGGTCAGGGGTTGGAAGAGAGGGTGAACCCAGGGACACTGACCTTGGACACAGACCCTACAGTGTCTCAGCTCTGGGAATTTTGAGAAGACACTATCTGAAACAGGCCTCCCAGCTCTGTGACAATGGGGACTGACCCAGCTCCTCCTAGTACCTTCTGAGGCTGAATGTGGCCTGCATGGGAGTCACCTGAGCTGACTGACCATATCCCCACTGCCTGGGGTCAAGGCATGCATATCACACACAGGTGGAAAGAGATTAAGGGCCCCTGCAGCACCTTGAACCCCAGGCCTGCCTACCTCCAGCCAGCTCTTCCCCCAAGCTCCAGGGGTCAATTCAAATGCTCTCAAATCCTCCTGCCCCTCACAAATGCACCTTTTCATGGCAAAGCCAACAGTAGGATATTCCCATGGGCCTCGAGGTCACCTGACCTTGTCTTGCACCTTAGTCATGTTTTCTTCTCTTCCTTTTAGCCAAGATAATCAAACCCCACTATGGCCATTTCTACAGCTGAAGGTCTAGCTTTCTCCTCTTCAGAGAGACAAGGAACAGAGCATCCTGAGGTAAAGGCGGGCAGCTGCCCAGGAGGAGAGGTACAGGAGTAGAAACCACACAAAGCCAGCACACCCACCCTGCACCTTGTGGATGCTGGGAAGGTAGACTCCCAGCAAGCACTCCCTGGAGGCCTGGTGAGCAGAAGGCAAATTAGACCCAGGCCCGGAGACCCAAGGTCTGTAACCACAACCTCCACCTGCCAAATCACCATGATTCTAGCAGAGCCCCATCTCTAGCTCTGACTGGAAATGGGACAAGAGGCTCTCGTGGCTCCTCCTGCTCCCTGAGCTATGGCTACAGTCATTTTACAAAAGAAGAATGGAGTTCATGTGGATCTCTCTCGGAGACTCTACAGCGGGAGAGTGAATGTGGCCACATGGGAATGGAAGAACAGCATCTCGTAGGGACTTGTAACTCCTACCATGGAGTTACACCCAAGACACTGGGGAGCAGAGACCCCAGGATGTGGGGCAGGCTCTTCAGGCATCCTAAGTCTGCCCTAGAACATTGTTTCTCCAAGTAAGGTCTTGGAGCCCATCAAGGTCTTTTGAGGACCTTTCTAGGTGTCTTCGAGACTAAATCTTTTTTTTTTCTCGAGACAGGGTTTCTCCGTAGCTTTTGGTTCCTGTCCTGGAACTAGCTCTTGTAGACCAGGCTGGCCTTGAACTCACAGAGATCCACCTGCCTCTGCTTCCCGAGTGCTGGGATTAAAGGCTTGCGCCACCACCGCCCTGCGAGACTGAATCTTTTCATAGCTACGTAACCTTTGCTCTTGCTCTTGTCTTTCCCTTCTCATTCTCATACAAGCACCCAGTGGAATTTTCCAGAGGTCCTGTGTCGTGAAATATTGTAGCAGATTGATTGCAAATAGACCTGAGAATCCAGCTGTCTTCTAGTAAGTGAATCGTTAGAGAGCTGCGCAGCCATGCGCAGCCATGGCTCTCTTCTCACTGCCTAGTATTGTCTCCTGACTCCATCTAACTTATTTTTCCAAACTGCTTACCAATGTCTACTAGGTAACAAGGTTTAGCGTTAATTCATGTTTTAGCGTCTCTGGGTTAACTTTCCTGCTGTTTGGGGTTTCGATTTCTGTTTGTGATGGGGTCTTACTATGGAGCTCGGGTTGGCTGAAACTCACTATGTAGCCCAGGCTGCCCTCCAGCCCCTGTCTCCTCCTCCTTGGCCCTAGGATATGTCACTCTGCTCAGCTTTGACTTAACCATTAATCTGGGGATCAGTAGATATAATCTCACTGAAGATCTCAGGGACCCTCCTCAATCATTCTTAAGAATCTAACAGCATCCCGAGACCAGACAGTGAGGACCGTGGTCTAACGGAAGAACACCAGCCAGAGAACTAACTCTCATTGTGCTGTCACTGAGTGTGGCTTCTGGTATCCCTCCATGTCCCCTGGCTGTCTCCCTTATGAAACAGCACTAGCGAGAGTCATTCCTGCTTTGCCCACCTGCCAGGGACTTTGCACGGTCAGCAAATCTGAAAGCCCAGTAAATATACGTGTTACTGTCCAATCTGATTAGACAACCCATCCAGAGAACATGGCCCACGCATACATCAGTGTAGGAATGTGGACGATGCCCCCTGTGGCCTTCTCCAGATGCTG
The DNA here is from genome assembly GCF_037038515.1 of Microtus pennsylvanicus. Classification (NCBI taxonomy): domain Eukaryota; kingdom Metazoa; phylum Chordata; class Mammalia; order Rodentia; family Cricetidae; genus Microtus; species Microtus pennsylvanicus. The sequence goes on from NC_134586.1 coordinate 23,092,302, forward strand.
TAAGGGAGGATACCCGGTCTGAGCTGTGTGCTCCTACCTGGTTCTTCCCTTGCTCCCCACAATGAGTGTCCAGGAGTACCCCTTGATCCAAGGTCTCATTGCAGTGAGGAAACTGGCCAGTAAATCCTCCATGCCAGTCCTCCAGGATGGACATCCATTCTGGAGATCAGCACAGTACCCAAGCCCCAGAGCGAGAAACCCCAGGACCAACAAGGAGCACCCAGAAAACATACATCAGTTTCTCATACAGAGAGAGGCCTGTTCCTTACTCTGGGGGTGTGGAGGGTGAGGGGAAAGAAATTCTTCTCGTACCACACAAAGCCATTTTGCCCAGAGCACAAGGGGTACTTTGTAAAGGTCGGCTCCAGAAAGGCTGGAGCTCGGGAAGGGACCTACCTTAACCAGCAGCCGCCCGCGGCCATCCCAGTCCATCTGCAGATCTTCCCCATAGCTGAGGCGTACAGAAGCCATCACCGTGTGCTGGATGCGGAGGTCACCTAGGAAAGGACAGGGCGGGTGTAGGTTCAGGGAGGGAGGTGACAGGTGTGCTGTGAACCTGTGATGTCTCAAAGTATCATGTCAAAAACGAGCAAGGAGTGGAAGGCAGATAGTCGTCCACGAGGCTAGGGGTTGGGGGGGGGCAGCGCTCTCTGGAGGAACTGGGTGGATAAAGGTAAATAAATTCCCAGAGGAACCCGTGGGCTGCCACAACCTGTAATTCCCCTCGTGGACGTAAGAGGGCAGCAGAAGCTCCAGCATCCTCTGTGCTGGTGTTTGTCAACTAGAGTAACCTGGAAGGAGGGAACCTCACTTGAGAGGTTCCTGCACTTTGACCTGTAGGCATGTCTGTCTGTGACATTCTCTTGATTGTTGTTTGATGTGGAGATGCTACACCCGGGCAGGTGGCCCTGGGAGCTATAAGAAAAGGAACTGAACACCAGGCTGGGGAGCAAGCCAGTAGTCAGCCTTCCTCCTGCTTGAGTTCCTGCCTCGACTTCCCTCAGTGATGAACTATGAGGTGGAAGTGTGAGATGAGATAAATGCTTTCCTCCCAAGTTGGATTTGATCAGGTTTTTGTTTTGTTTTGTTTTGTTGTTGTTGTTGCTTTCGTCATAGCAACAGAAAGTGTCAACGACAACCACTAAACCTGATGCTTGAGCATGCTGGGCCCCTGTTGGTGTGCAGGCTGGATTGCAGTCCTCCTGGCTGAACCATGCTGTGTGCAAAGATGGAAGCAGGGGAGTCTGCTGCTGTGGGAAGGTGGAGATGCAAATAAAGCTCGTGCCTGGCCTGGGAGCCATTCATCAGCTCTCTGGGTGGTGTTCTCAGCAAAAATGCACATGAATACACAGTGTGCTCCCTCACCAGGCTCATCCATTGTGTGCCAAGCTAGGGTTGTGGGCTACAGGGGAGCCAGGGGTCATGGAGGAGAGATCTGAAAGCCACTCTGAAGGTTAAGCTTGGGAGTTGTGTGATAGCAAGTCAGTTAATGTGACCTGGGAAGGTTTTTCTCGTAAGGCACTTGCTCCAAGTGGCATCCTTTGAACTGACCTTTCTTCAGTCGCCCCTGACCTCTCAGCTGGGTCGACCTCTGCCTCAGGAAGCCCTTGCTTGCAGAGACAGTGTACCCAGGACACCACCGCCTGACCCCCACCACCACCAGTTAAATCTCTGTCACGTTCCCAGGAAAGAAAGGGGTGTCCTCGGAGGGCAGGGACAGATGTTGAGAAGATGCTACAGTGTGGAGGACGGGGTCGTGAGCTCACCTTGCAGTAAAGGAATCTGGACATCCTGGCCATCAATGGCCACTCCCCCTCCGTGTTTCAGCTTTACAAGGCTGTTGTGCAGGGCAGACAGCCGCACAGTGACTGAGCGGGTACAGACAGCATCAGGGTCATCGGCACACTGACAACGGAGATGCAGAGTGACCTTACCACAGCCCCTACCAGCTCCAGTACCCAGCCTCAATTCTAGAGGGCACGGGCCTCTAGAAGAGCACACTTCCGTTCTCACAGATGCCGCAAGTATGAGGTGCCCAGGGCTGTGCATGAACGCCCTAACCCAAGCTATCCTCCCACCATTTCCCATCCTTGCATGTTTTTTTTTTTTACAATGAATCTTAAGCCCTCAGCTCTCCTTATTCCTTGGGCCTGTTAAACCCCCCAAATTAGAGACTTCCCCTAGGGTAGAAGTCCTCCAACTGTTCCCATCCTTGCTGGATGTACCTGGAGAGTGCACAATTGTCTAAAGGAGAGGACCCTGCAGCTCCCCACCCCAATCCACCTTCAGTTTCAAAGAGCAGAGGTTTGGAGAGGCACACACTAGACCTGAGGGGCTGACCCTCTTGAAGAACATGGTAGCCATCACCAAGGGGCTAAGAAGAAAAAGATGGACTGGGTTTGCATGGAATCCCTGAAGACTGGAGGAAACGATTCCTCCTGTGCACAGGATGGGGCTCGAGCCTCCAGGACACTGCCCTCTCTCCACGAGGCTCCGCAGGCCTCCTGAGAGGAGCCCGGCCAAGCTCACCTGCATGGTCTCTATGACAATGGAGAAAGCATGGTCTTGGCAGTCCCGGGCCAGCAGGTACTGGCAGATGCCACTGAAGGTGAAGTACCTGTCGTCGAAGCTCTTGAAATGGGATTGGCCTGTGACAAGACACTCTCCTGGAAGGACCCAGAAGAAGGGGTTAGGGAAGAGGCTCTAAGTTGGCAAGGGGGAGTACACATAAAAACAGGGTGTCCCCCTCCCAGAGTTCCCAGGTGTCCTTTCCCCCAAGACAATCAAAACTAAGTGCTGGCAAAGAACTGCAAATCAATAGGTTTCCACTCTCACACAGGTTGTCCGAGCTGGTCAGTGCCCCCTTTACAAACAGAACGTCTAAGAAAGATGGTTACAGAGCTAAAATAGTCTGTGGTGGTGTCAGGGCCGGAAACCCGCAGCTCCTGCCCCTCAAGCCCACTCCACGGGCCCCAAGCTTCCCTGCTCAGGGCCAGGTCAGCTTCAGATGACCATGACAGAGCTCTGCTCAGCAGAATGGGAGAAACTACCTAGAAACACGGTTCACACTGAAATGGTCTGCGGGGGGGCAGGGGCCAGGAGGCTTTCTGCATACACATGGCCAGGCAGCTCTGACCTCCACAAGGCCAGCTTCCAGCCCAGGCTGATACATCTGCAGATGGGGACTCTACATGCCCCCTCCTATACAGCTGTGACTTTGTCTTCCAAGGGGTTCATCCATGAGCTCACATTGTCCTAGAAGACGTCTATGCAGAAGAGGCCCTGCCAATGTCTCCACCCAGCTTGGGGAAACTCCATCCTCAAAGCCTAAAATGGACCCTGGGGCTCAAACAAGCATCATGCTTTCTTGCCAACTTTTAGCTGAGTGTTTTTGCCAGTTTCTCTCATCTCCACCATGAGAACTTGTAGAAAATGCGTATAGAATTCTGTAGAAGTTGTGTCCCAGGAAAGAGTGGCTTCTTGCCACCCACTACCGGTGACTCCACACAGCCAGGGCTAGGTTCTCCACAGCACAGCCTGACCTTGGACAGTCCCCTCAAAGGTCCACAGCTCCACTTGGGCCCATCTCCAGGGCTGGTGTTGAGTCCTATGGCAGCCTGGATGTCCTGAAAGGCTGCAGCGTGAGTCTTCCTGCCCACATGACAAGGACAAGAAGCAGAGGACCCTAGTGTCTGCCCCCTCATTGGTATTCTCAGTAACAGGAGGACTGGGCCAGGTTAACTGTACAACTTTGAATTCGGGTGTGGCTCTGCCTTGAGACTATTTGAAGGTCAGGTATAGACAAGCAATCCCAGTGTCTCTCTGTCATCCCTTCCAGTGACTGGTGACCAGTGACCCAAACCAGCCTGAAGAACATGAAAAAACCAGGTAGGCCCTAGCTCACTCTCCTCCCATACCATGCCCTGAAATGGGGCAAGAGGGCAGCAAAGCTGGGAGAAAGCTGAGCAGCCACACGTTGGGGCCAGGGGTCACCCCAACCCATTGTGAACATCCTGGAATCCAGCAATGTCACAGAAAGGCCTGTCTTAATGAACATTTTTTCTAAAGTCACCATAGTTGAACAAACAGAGCAACGTGGCCGCTTGTGTCAAATGCCTTGACCTGGCCGCGGTGAAGTGGGTGGGATTCTTCCCCCAGACATCTCCATCCTCTCGGGAACACTCTTATCTGAGTGCGAAGCTGCACTTTCACTCTCTTCGACAATGCCCGGGGAAGGAAGGGTCAATGAGAAAGCACCGCGACTATTGGAAAGGAAAACGCTCAGCCTGGAATCTAATCCTCTGATCTGGCTTCCTGCTCTGACCCTGCTGATTTCTTTCTCAGCAATCAGAAGTCTAAATATTATATGTAGCTTATCTCCTCGGGACAACTGAGAAACTAGGCTGCGAACACAGGAAACCTGGGGAAATGGATGGGTGAGCTGCTGGGAAGTAGCTGGCCAAGGGAACCAGAACATCCCAGCAAACAATGAGCTTCATGGCCAGACTCACGCTCCTCAGCTCAGAGCAGGACAGCTAGGGTGTTTGTTCACAGGCAGGCGGTCAAGGGCAGGCACTAGACGTGAGACACACAAACTAATGGAAAGTTAGAGGTTCTTAAAAGAGCATAAAAGTAGAGCCATCTAACATTAAAGCCAGGTCCCTCTTGTGTAACGATCTCCCCCCCCACACACACACACACTTACAAGACGGAAGAAGAGGGGGAAAGGAGGAAGAATAGCAGGAGTAAGAGAAAGGAGGAGAGAAGAGAAAGAAAAAAAGGAGAGGAAGGAAGGGGAGGGCAGGGGAGGGGAGAGGACAGGAGAAGAAGGGAGAGGAGAGGAGAGGAGAGGAGAGGAGAGGAGAGGAGAGGAGAGGAGAGGAGAGGAGAGGAGAGGAGAGGATAAGGGAAGCAGAAGAAAGAGATCTCTCATCTAATGGGCACAAGCTCTTTTTCTTATAAGCAAACCATTTGGTGCGCAGCTAGTAGGCCCTGGGTAGGATGCCCTGCTTGAGATATTGGCTTTCACCTTTCCCTACAGTCATTCCTGCAGAATTGTCAGTCCACAGCCTCCATCAGGGTGAAAAAGACTTCCTGTAGACGCCAGGCTCCTCCAAGCTGGCCTTTAACTCGGTAATTTAATTCAGATCGAATATGTGTGCTGTGTCTCTGCACTCTCTCTGGGAGCCACCTCCTGGCTAGTGATGGACATTGTCATTCCCAGCTGGCAGATGAGCAAAGTAGAGCCCAGAGAAGCCAAACTTCTCTAAAGAAGTCACCATCTAAAGCAGTCACGGAGCACTCTAAACACAGGCATCACAGGCTGCCCCATGGGTTGGGCTCCACAGTTTCGAATTAGCCTACTCTCTTCAGCACCAAGCCTGGTGCCTCTCTGACCCTCGTCAGTGTGGGCACCTGCCAAGGGGCTTGAGAACAACACAGAGCCTGGGTGGAAGAAAGCCTTGCTATGAAACTGGCCTGAAGGATCACTGATATGACTTCTGGCGGTGTATGATGGAGAGGCTGAGAAAGAGCCACAGGCTGGCAGGCTCCGTGGAAACCACATGCTGCGCGGTGGGTGTTGAATGTCCACCAAAGGCCCATGTCCCAGGAGTGGCACTATCAAAAGTTGTGGCACCACAGGTGGTGCGCTTGTGGAAGGTGCTTAAGTGATTGACGTGTGCCCTTGAAGAGGGTTGTAGGACCTATCCTCCCACACGTACACCCCCGCTTATTGGTTTCGGATATAATTGTTCACTCTGATGCACGTCCCAGACATAGGTCTTCATCACCAGAGACTCTAATGAATGGGGTCACCTGACCTTAAACCTGCAGCTCCAGAATCTTAAACCAAACTAAACCCCTACTTCGCAAGCAAATTGTGTCAGGTGTTCTATTTTGGTAATACAAAGCTGATCAATGTACCATAGTTTTGCCCATAGATACCCTAACTTCTAGCCAGGAAGCAGAGATGAACAGGGAGGGGAGAATTTCTAGAAAAGCATCCATAGGGAACCCCAGCCCCTTCCCAGCAGACTGCTATGCTCCTAGGCCCTTTCCTCACCCTTCCAATTCTCAGTTCCCACACTCCACTCTTTGCTCTAGGCAGCCTTCAAAGTGAGCCATTGCGTTTGAGGATTTGTGGCACAGGGATCAATGACTAATACACTTTCTTCATTGTCCAGAACCAAAGCCCAGTTCTCTATGCCAAAGAAACATGACCCAGCCCCTCCAGGCTCTTCGCAAAAGCCACTTAGGGAGCTATGCATAGCCCCTTCCAGAACCTTCCCACTGATTCCTTCCACTAAACTGTTGCTGTTTATCTGAGAGATAAGACATTCCCACTGGCAATCGGAGAGATAAGCCTAAATCCAGCAACCACGGGTGAAGTTAGACAGAATTAGAGGAGGGTCAAAGCAGGGCTTTGAAAATGAGATAAGATCTTAGTAGCTTTGCTAAAAAAGCATGAAGCCACTCCATAGACAACAAGTCAGGACTGGCTACCTGCCCTTGTAGGCATCAATAGGCTATCTTGATCCTCAGAAAAACTCTCGTAGATTTTGAGTTGAAGACCATAAGATTGCATTGTCCAGACAAGACTTTCATGGATATAGTATATACAATTGGTTGAATGGATGAATAAAAGGATAATAGATAGATAGAAATCCTACCCTGAAGTCATTGATGTTAGGACTCTCACAGCTGGGAGTCCTGAAGAAAACACAGCCAACTAAACTAATTCTGTCCACTGTGGTCTACAGGATTTATGCAATGGATCCTTCTGGTTTAGCTATGGGAAGGGTCAGAGGTTGCAGGATATTTGATCACACTGTGTGAAAGGTGCCTTTTGATTGGTTTAATAAAGAGTCGAATAACCAAACTATTTGATGAAATATCACTTCTCCTAATCAAGAGATCTCTGTTGTTTGAACCTACTCTTTATCAATCTTGATGGTATCTATAGCTTTTCTTCTCTTGTGGAAACAAAAGCATAACCTCTCCCCCAATGCAACACATTTCCTGACTTCCATTCTAAAGTTAAGGCATCCTTAAAATATATAGGCTGGTTTAATTCAGTAGTTTTTCCCACAATACAATGTCTCTCAGCAGTTGTTGCTTCTTTTCAGAGCATTTGAAAATTTTAAATTCAACGAAACACCATATAGGATCCAGACACCCTGAGTATTTTCCATCCTTATGTGGCTTATTTTTTATTACTTTAGTCTTTCTTTAAAGACTTCACTTTATTATTTTTAAACTGTTTATTCTTTTATTACTGTCTATACCCATTTTTTCCTTTCTTTAGCATCTAAGCACATTTTTAAGCATTCTGTACCTACTTAGAGGTCTGTACCAGTTTTTGGTCTGAATCTGACTCTTTACATGTCTCCAGCCTTCTATCACTACATGAGCCAAGCCTTAACTCCCTAGGCTACCACTGTGGGGCTCTACTTAACACATGGCACTGGCAGTTAACTCCAACCAGGTGTTTTTTACCTAGCACACAAGCTGTTCAAGTTCTCTATTACACAGCAGGGCCCTTTAAAGGAGCCATGCCTCTGTGCACTGCAAGCAACAGGCTCCATGTCTGGGACTTTTCTCAGGTTCCTCAGACTCTCTGCTTGACTATATGGGTTGGGCCTCCATGTTTGACCCAATTGTAGCAGTACTTTCTCGTCAGGACCGCCAGCCCCCATATAATGACCCAGAGACTTATTAATTAGGAAAGCTTAGCCTTAGCTTGGGCTTGCCCCACTAGCTCTAATAACTTAAATTGACCTGTTTTTATTCATCTGCATTCTGTCACATGACTTTTTACCAATCCTTCATTATGAATGTCCAACTCCCTCTGTGTCTTGCTGGCATCTCCTATGCGCCTCAGATTCTTCTCCAGGTCCTCTCTCTCCCAGGAAGTCCCGCCTATTCTCTTCTGTCTAAATGTTGACCACTCAGCTCTTTATTAAACCAAACAGAAGGTGCCTTTCACACAGTGTGATCAAATATGCAACTGGGCTGTAGTTACGCTGAAGAAGAGCACAGACGGCATTTTCAATAGCAATCTGTTCTGCTTTCTTCTAGGATTATCCAAAAGATACAAAGAATAGGTGGCCACTCCTGGGAAGACTAAAGTAATTGATCTAGCTCCCATCAAGTTCCAGAATTTTCCCAGTGTATGGCATGTGTTAGACAAGGTCCCAAGTCATGAGGTCCCTAAAGCCTCTAATCTACAGACCTCACATATGAGTCCAAATATCCAAGCCTCCTCTGGCCTCCCTAAGTCTAGGGCCAGCAAAGGGAAGGGCAGGCAGAGAGTCCAGCTGACTGTGAACTTGAGTCTTGGCTCTGACCCTTAGTCATTTTGTGACTTTGAGAAAACTCATTAACCTGTCTGTCTGTTTTTCTCTTTTGCAAGGTGAAAACAAACTGTACTTGTCTCACGGGTTGTAACAGTGAGGTAGCATGGAAAGCCCTTAGCACAGTGCCCAGCATATCCAAAACATCACATGGGTGAGCACACATGAAGGGTGAGGCAGAGGAAGCTTTGGATAGGCGAGGTTTGCAATAAATAGAGCTGAGGTTATGCAGGTAAATACGGGCAGCTGAGAATACAGTGCAACTTCCTAAGCAGTTTCCAGATGGGTAACTAGGGAGTAGACCCTTCACTACCCCAGTTCTCCTAGCACCTGGACCATACTGTGGTCCGCACATTGAACGTTCCAGAAAATTCCAGTGAAACACATGAAAAAGCACTCAAAAGCTGCTTTTGCTAAAAAAAAAAAAAAAAAAAAAAAAAACAACCATTGACTTCTCATTTGCACCCATGAGCTTAGCTAAGAGCAAGAAAAATACTGGGCATTGATCTCTGCCTTCCCGGTGTCAGTCTCCTTTACTTTGGCTGAGGACACAGAGCTAAGGCATTGCTAACCTTTCCTCTTGAGTCACCTAGATTCCTGGAATAACAAAACCTCCCAGGGCAGAACCTCAAGCAGATGAGGGCAATTAGACAAGAGGGCGAGGCTGCACCTGCCTCAAGAGCAAACTTCTAGTAGAAACCAGATTGATCCCCTCAAGCAACACACACAACAGCAGTAAGGACTTCTTGGGAAGACTTGCTGTCACCGGTCACGAACTCCTTTGTTTGTCATCTTGCTAGAGTTGCTTCATCGAGTAAGTCCCCACTCTCTGCCTTTCCCTCTTACTCTGCTTGACTAGTGTACTGGGACTATAGAAAACTGGTTTCACCCGAAAAATCCAAGCCAAAAGGATTGTTGGAACCTTCTTCTTCCTCTTGATTTTCCAAAGAACACCTCTTCTCTTTGCTCAGCCAGCCCTGTTCAGGTCTCAAAGCTCAGCAACTTAATCCCCAGAGCAAACAGGACTTGGGCAGGGCAATCTACTCCCACTTTAACTGCTGTAGGCGAACCCCCATGGTCCACAGCCGGTGGACAGCGCAGCTGAGATCCATAGCCAGAGCTGAAGTCAGGAGGTCTGACGAAGGGGTCACTGTCTGATTGCTGTGGGCTCTCTGTCCAGCAGGCAAGGACACGCCTCTCCACAGAGCAAGGAGAGAAAGAGTATACAGAAGCCTACCTGGGCATTCTTCGTTGCTGCAGATCCATTGGCTGTTCCTGCAGATGCTGTTGGGCAAAAGAGGCTCAGGTCATTGGTTCTGCCAGGAGGGCACCTAATTAAATGAACGTTCACCACAGATAGCCCTGGCCTCCCGGAGCGGGATACAGGAGAGAAAGAAGAGAATGGTGCCAGAGCAGTCTTTAAAGGGTGAAAGTGGTACAGGCCATGCCTTTGGCCACAAAGGGTCCTTGGAGATGCCATAAAGGAGAAGAAACTGAAACAGAAATAGAAAACCTCCGGTGTCCGGGGCCCCAGTGGTAGTGAAGAGACTTGTTCCTATCCCCATGCACAGCAGGTGGGGGAAGCAAGAAAGACCTGTGAAGGAGGTGAGCCAGAGGCATGCTGGGCAGTGAAGGGACAGGGACAGGGCTCAGCAGGCACTAGAGCAGCGGCTCTCAACCTTCCTGATGCTTTGACCCTTTAGAAAGCTCCTCGTGTGGCGGTGACACCCCCCCCACACACACACACACACGCACACCATAAAATTGTTTCCTTGCTACTCCAAAACTGTAATTTTGTTACTGTCATAAATCACAATGTAAATATCTGATATGCAAGATGTCTGCTATTTGACTCCCGAAGGGGTTGCAACTCACAGGTTGAGAACTCCTGCACTGGAGGCTGCAGGCAGGGAAAGGCTGGAGGTGGGGCAAGGTGCTGTTTTCCCCAGTGTACAGAGGACAGTGGGCAGATTAGAGGCAATATGCAGAGTTATGCTCAAAGAGATGCTTGAACTAAGCAGGGGCAGGTACCCAGGCTAGGACCATCTAGGCTCCATAGAACACACGCCAAGAAGCCCCAGAGACAGGTGCCCAGGCTAGGACCATCTAGGTTCCACAGAACACAGCTAAGGAGCCCCTGCTAGGGAATTCTGCTTAATGTCAACCAGCAGACAAAAGACTTAAGAAAAGAAGCTATGTGCTTGGCATAAGACAGGCTTCCTTTACTAACCTGTCATTTGGCAAGAGCTAGAGCTATCAGCTGCATGGAAAAGATGTGCCCCTCTGATTTCCCTCCAGGCGTATCTGTGACATGATCTTTGCATACCACCATTGCCTTCAACACCTGCTCGGTTCCCGCTGCCAACTCCCCACCCCCACTCTCAACCCAGGCCAGCTCCTGGTCCACTGATGTTGCCTCTCCTGTCCCAACCCTCCCTCCCCCCCCCCCCCCGTCAAACCTCTGGGTAGACCATGCTATGTATCCCCAGTTACCAACCAGGTGTTGCAGTCTTGAGAGAGGGAGGTGCCCGGAGGGTACCGCTTCCCAGCGTGCACACAGGAGCATTCGGAGCTCTGGACACAGAGGCCTTCATCGAGGAGCTCTCCCTCTGGGTTCAATGGCATCAAGGCAAAGATCTCAGCACTGTCATCACTAATAACCTCTCACTTCTAGAACCCCATGGGTAATCGAAAGCTTAGCGCTTCTGAAAAACTCTAAGGATGTGTACCGCGATGTTTATCCCTAACAGTGATGGACTGGGAGGGAGGGAGGTATCAACCTCCATACTGCAGAAGCAAGAATGGGCCCAAGGGCTGGCTTGGGGTTGTCCAGTGGAGACACCAAGGAGTCTAGCCAGAGGATTCTCCCGAGAATCTTGGAGAACCTGCATGATGCGGTGAGAGGGGGATGCTGGGTTATTGCTATCCAATCCCTGCAGGATTGCACTGAGTCAATAGTTTTGCTAAACAGCATCCAACAGAGAAGTCATGAGCCTCAGGACTTACTACTCTGCATAGCTGAATATAACTCATGACTGTCACTCAGTCCCCTGGGCAGAGACTTTCTAACGCAAAGCCTTGTACAGCTGAGCGTGCAAGGCAAACCCAGGGCATACTTTGTAAGCCCTTTCTTCCAGACTGGAGTCTCGAACTCCAACTGAGAAAAGAAACCATAGATCAGACCAGGCCAGGGGCTCCTTGAACAAAGCCACTGTTAGGGCCAAGGCCATCCTTATTTCCCCAGACACAGAGCCTTATGAATACAGACCACGGGAAAACATAAATTAAAACTAAAGGCCAGTTTAATCCTGCGCTCCCTGTACAAAGACTTTAAAAAAGCGAAATAAAAGACCTCTGATTACAGCCATGAGGGGAAAACACAGTGGCCTTCATCTCTCTCCCCAAAGCCAAGGGCACTGGCAGGGCCTCGGGTTTGCAAATGAAGGGGGAAGTTTATTACCAGGGCAACCACAGCCGTCCACACAGTGCTGCTGACACACTTCATTGATTGGCAGGCTCTGGCAGGTTCTGGGGCAAGGAGACACGCACTCCTTATACTCCATGCCGGCAGGGCATGCTGGGTCTGAAAGACAAACCAAATGAGTCTCCCCAAGCAGTTCACCAGCATGGATGGGGTTTCCAAATCACACTAGTGACAAGTGCAGCCAGCTCGGCCCCCCTGACGGTCCACTCTGTCTACAGGGCCTCAGGGGCCGTCTCCAACCCACCAGTCCATGGTCCCTCTGAAGCCAGCATTTCCCTGAAAGAGCATCTTCCGTTTTGCAAGGTTCCAGCTAAGACTCAGTGAGATGCCTGGGCCAGCCACCCCTACCTCATAGCTATCTGTCCTCCATTCTACCTGGAGAAAGCGTGGGCATCTTTTGTTCCTCAGTGTTCTGTAAATGCCAGCTAAAACGTTCTCAGAGCAACACCAAATTCTGGGCTTAAAAAAAAGAATGGTTTCCAGGGACCAGCAAGAAACTATCACTTCCTCCCCTGAGGGTCCCTCTTCCTCATGATATTGGCTCCCACCAAATATCACCTTATCCCCAGCTCTATCCGTACCCACTTTGGTGACATTCATTTATTTCCACTGGCTTACTGGGCTGCCTCTGAACCTTATTGCCAAACTAGCTCTCTGCTCCCCTTATGGAACACACAAGTCCTTGTGGGCAAGGCCTGGCTCTTCCCAAACAATCTTCTCCACCTCCTTCTTCAGAACCATCTATCAGGTATCTCCTCCACCCTACCTTCAAAGGTCTGGAGACAGCCACTCCCTTTGCAGAGGAGATGGGCCGCTCTAACCCACATCTTCCCACACCCCCACAGCCGAGACGACAGGCAGAGCTGATGGCCACGCTGTTTGCCAGACGGTGAAATTCAAGTGCACCGTGTCAATATCAGCCAGGCCCTCTGCCTCCTTCATTCTGCATTATCCGCCTAATGACAGCCAGCCAGCTGGCCATCGAGTGGCTTTTGATCAGCGTGGTGAAAGAGAAGGCTTTTGCAAGGTGACCAGAAAATCTCTATTTAATCATGGTAATTTGGAGATGGTGACGACGACTATGGACCCAGTGAGATTTAGAGATGCCAAATGGACGTAGCAAGGCAGGGTTGAAGGACCAGTACAAGATGTGCCTGGAGGCCGGAAGGATGAATCAATAAAAGGGAAGGTTTAGCGAAGGCTTTCCTGTTTCTCTGGGGCCACCCCACATGCAGCTTCTATAACCTGACGCTCCTTCTAACTCAGGACTGAAGACAGACATTGAGACCTAACCGCCTGCTGCATTGGAGCAGAGACAACTGTGGGAAGCCAGAGAATGGGTTTCCTGAGTCGTGGGGTGCTGAGAGTATGACATGAAACCAAGGTAGGGACAGGGCTTGAAAGGCTTTCTCAGCTTCCACGTAGACCATGAGGGAAGGGACTTCCTGGCAGGCCAGTGCTCATAAGACTAGGTGACAGTCAAAAGAGCCATTCGGGACAAAGGATTCAATAGACCCTGGCTGATGGCACTGGTGGGAAGTTGTACTCACAACACAACTCCAGAACACCAAGTGCCACCACTCCAGGACAAACAGCCTGCGCCTAGCACGGGGGGAGAGCAGCGACTTACGACAGGCGCTGTGGTCAGTCCAGCCGTACAACACCATCCCTTCCTGGGCACAGGTTCGGGCATACTCAAGGAGAGCCGGGCATGCGCACTCTGGCCCATGGGTGCATGTACACAAAGTCTTCTCACAGAGAGCCACGAAGGGTTCGGGATCCACCAGAGGGTGGCAGCGGGCGAACACCGAGGCAGTCTTCAGTAGCTGGCACTGCTCCCACATGGCCTGCGGGGAAAGAGACTCTTCAGCACGGCCCAAGGAGGGTGCTGGCCTCAGCCATGTCCCTCTGAGGACGGAACTAAGGGAAACCAGGTTGTCCAGTCAGGATCCAGCCAGTGCTTTCTACAGCGCTAAGAGCCCTAGACCGGGCAGCTTCCGGGTCCAGAGGTGGAGGCAACAATTCTTCTGCCCTGACCTGGCCACTTCTCTTCCTTGATCTTAATTCTCTTCATTACCAAATAAAGGATCTAACAGGAGCAGGGCATTTTTTATGCAGTAGAGTTTCCTGCACGTCCACTGCCTGCACATCAGCCCATAGATTTAAAGAGTAAACTGGGGATGGGGCTTGGGAAGACATTTTTTTGACATATTCCCCAAAAGACTGCGGGGACCAATAGGATCAGTTCCTATTGGCAATAACAGAGTAAGGACCTGTTAAATGCCACATGCATTTAATCGCAGCACTGGGGATGGGGGGAGGACAGAAGCAGGTGGATCTCTGTGAGTTCAAGGCCAGCCTGATCTACAGTGTGAGACTACACAGAGAAACCCTGTGCCTGTTAAGTATCTCAAGACATGCTGTGCCAGGCGAGGCTTATTTTGGGTTTCCCCTCTGTTGATACTCTCAACTCAACCTAACCACACAAGGCAGGGTTGGAACGGTCAGTCCTTTCTTCTGCTGGTTCATTAGTATAAACAAACCTGCATGTTTTACTAACAAACATCTTTACGTCTGTGTTTTAATGATTCAGAATGCCTGTTGCCAGTTGTTGTCTTCATTTTATTTATTTATTTTTATTATTAATTTTTAACTGTAACCGTCTCTGCAGCAGGGCTGCCTCTAGCCAGGCTGGCGAGGTTTAACTGGCAGCTTCTCACTCTCGGTGCCACGTGGACCAGCAATGTCTATTAGAATCAATGACGTCTCCAACATGACGCAACACAATGCTACAGATAAACCACAGTTTGTTTCATTCATGATTTCTTTCATGCATATGCATGACTGGACATCAGCAGCTAGTGCAAGCATTTACAACCTTCCACTAGAAAGGAAAGAGCCCAAGAACCCAAGAATAGCTGTATACTATAAAAATAGCTACATAATACGAAATATATACTATATAGGATACTGAGCCATGAGTGCTAACTGGAGCCGATGAGTGTTTCGGAGCAGGGTCGTAGAAAAAGAAGACATAAGTCGCTAGAGGAGAAGAAATTCGGAGAAAGCCCACGTTTGTCGAGAGCAGGGAGTCATGCACGAGGGCCTCCGCTATGTGGCACCAGGGGAACCCCAGAGGTAAGAGAAGTCTGGCCTGTGTGCCACCAATCTCAAGATCCTCCCTGACACTAGGGACATGCTCTGGTTCTAGGGAATCAGTGTCCTGCTCCCAGCAGCCCTGGGCCGGGATCATGCATCTCACCTAGTCTGGTCCATCCAGAGTCCACAGTCAGAATCAAGCAAGCAGAACATAACATCACAGCTGTGGCATGACCAAAGTAGGCCCTGGGTCCACATGCAGCGTAGAAAAGCAGCCATCTATTAGCGTGGGTTACTGATACAAACCTGCAGGCGGTCTGAGGGCATGAGCCAGCCACGGCAACAGCAGACACGGTGACCCTCCCTATCTTCACCTTCCTCAATTCCCTCCTGTTGAATCAATGCCTCTGTGGCCAGTCTCTGGTAGTGGGAACTTAGACTAATAATTAGCTTGCCTGGTGGAAAGGTCCTTGAGCGAATAAGGAACACAGTCTTCACGTTACTTCACGGACTGCTATAAAGATGCCACAGCGCCTGTCACTAAATAGGCCATATGAATGAAGATACTTTAGAGGTGTTTGGGCCAGCTGGGTCTCAGCTACATGTGCCCTTCCGCTAGCCACCTTGAGGAGAAATAGATTTCCAAAGTTGATGACCAGAAGAAGTGACAGGAGCTGGCTGGCTTGCCTTGGCCTCGCTGTCACTTCCACAGCCCCAAGTTCAGGTTCGGGCTCATGCATATACCAGTTGCATGAACTTTAGCTTATCACCCTACCCCTTCCTCTGTGATGTGTGAGGGGGATCAAAGCTCCTGTTGTAAGTCTGCGGTGAGCAACGTGCAATTCATCCCAAGGAATGGTGACCCATATATCATTCATCTTGTGACCACCAGAGAAGTCCCTTCTGCTGTTCCTCTGCCTCTGCCATGGCAAGCAGATTTCCAGAAAGATGGGACATTCTTGTCCCTTTTCCTATCTCCCTGGGACATTCTTGTCCCTTTTCCTATCTCCCTGGGCCATATTGGGATAGTGGTCACCATGACAACATTATCACTTCTCTGGTATCTTGGGTGCTCCTTGGTAAGCAGAGGGGCAGCTTTTGTTGATTTCTTATTTGGAAAGGTCGTGATTCTTCCAAAGTAGCAAGGAGGCAAGCTGAAGCTCAGAGAAGGAGGCTGAGGTCTGGGTCTGTTTCCGCTCTGCAACACTGCCCATAAGAACACCACTCAAGGACGGGGGTCAGAGCTCTCCCAGAGGGCAGCTGAGAGTGTCCAACTGCTCAGTTCCTGCCTACCTGTTTGCCCACCTACAGTTCAGAGCTAGAAAGAAAAAAAAAGACAAACAAAAAACCCTGAAAATTGGATGAAAAACTATTGCCATTGCTACCCTAGGACTCTCTGTCAAGGGTGATTGCTATACACCATAGGACCAGCTCTGGCAGACAGGTGAGGATGAACTAGCAATCTTCTCCATGTAGGACACAATAGCACCCAAAGAAAGAAGAACTGTAGTTCAGGCGTCCTCCCCGCCTGGAGTCCTGGCAAGCCAAGGCCAGCCTGGCTCGTCTCCCATTGGCCCTGGTCCGTCTTGTCCCAGATCAGAGAGAAAATGGGAAGAACACTCTCGCACATTTCCTGGGTGGTCCCTGGAGGTATTAAATGGTTTGTAGAAATCCACAGCAAGAAGGGTGTTTTCAGGTTATTTCACTGCAGCATAGGAGTGTGATTTCTGCAGAAACTGCCTCCTCCCTTCCTAGAACAAATGCTTCAGTCCCTGTGGCACCCGCCTGAAATCTAGTTACAGTTTCTCCCTCCACAGAAACAAAAAGAAGTCTGGGTTCTCATCTTTCCCTCCAAGCTTCTGATGGTCACCCCTGACCTCAACCTGGTCTACAGTCTGGTTGCTAGGCAGGACCTTCAACATCTGCCCATCGCCTCCCGCAGGAATCTACCCCAACCCCACAGCAGTGCCCAGAGGGGTATTTAGCTCTCAGTCTCGGCTACTCACAGGCTTCTCTGTTCCACCTCAGACAGACCCACCAGGCCAAGCCAGGTACTGGGACAACATGGTCCAAGGTGGTTTCCACTCCTGTGATCCCAGATATGGCAGAAACTGATAGATAGATGATGCTAAAATAGTCAGTGCAGCTGTACTGGGTATGCAGCCTCTGGGTCCCTAGCACTGCCTCTGCTGGACAGAAAATGCAAACCTACACCCCATTCCTATTTTATAGGAAACATTCTAGCTCATTAGGAAGGTAGGGAGACCTAATCGTAGCAGTAACGAACACAAGTGTAAGTCACCTTCAGTTCCTCCACGGGCCTGTTTGCACACAGGCTGAAGGCTTTGCCCCTAACGGGGTCTCCTTCTCAGTGGCGCTGCCTACTGTAGCTAAAGGAAGCCTGAAGGTGAGGTGTCAGGGAAAACACCCCAAAGGCAAGCAAAGTCTTAACTGGGGCTGGATGCCGTGTAAGGACTTAAGGACAAGAGGGGGAACATGCTAGTTAAAGCTTTGTCCCCAGCCTGTGTGGAGGTAGCAGGACCCTTAGGTAGTGGGGCCTAGTGGGAAGAAATTAGGTCATTGGAAAGGTTCCTACTAAGGGGAGAGAGCAACCTAGGTCCCTTCCCCTGTCTTTGCTTCCTGGCCACCAAGAAGCAAGCATCTTCCTCAGTCACATGCTCTCACGATGATGCATTGCACTGTCACAGGCCCAAGCTGGTGGGAGCAAATGACTGTGCCCCTCTGAGACCATGAACAAAAATTAATATTTCACTTATCAAGTTGATTTTCTCAGCTATTTTGTTGCAGCAATGGAAAGCTGACTAAGACACCAAGGAATATCTCTGTGTACCCTGCATTCCTTGGACACATATAAAGTCAAGAAAATTGGTGAGTTGGAATGAACGGGCCAGAAAAGCCAAGCTGCAGGCCCAAGCCAATCATCTCTGACTTCTGTCTGCCCTCCCAGCCAGAGGCTACTGACCTAGAGAAAGGCAGCCAGAAAGCTCCACACAGCTTTCCTGCCCAGGTCCGCTTCAACACAAGATTGATACAAAGCACAAACCAGGTCCCTCTCCTATAGCGGAGACCCTCTTCTAACCCACATAAATGAAGTGGTTTCAAAACCCCTGCAGCTTTCACAAATTGGACCTTCAGAGACTGGCAGATACCTTCAAAGGACACAACATCACCTTCAAAGAAAAAAAAAATATGCTCATCCTTTTAGTTTGGGATAAGATTGGAGAGAGTAAAAAAGTTACCAGGTCATCCCAGTACGGTGGTGCATTCCTGCATCCCAAGCACTTGGGATGCTGAGGCCAGTTTGGGATGCTGGGGAAATGGAGGCCAGTCTAGGCTACATAGCACAATCTTGTCTCAATAAATAAATAAACAAACAATAGGGCTGAGCAAAGGCTCGGTGGGCAAAGCACCTGTTGTGCAAGTATGAGGACCTGAGCTTGAATCCCCAGCAACCACACAAGGCCGGCACGGTAGCATGTATCTGTGAGCCCAGGGCTGCTACCATCAAGTGGGAGGCAGGGACAGAACAAGCCCTGGAAGCTTACCTTGATGTACACAGTCACCTTGGTGTACACAGTGACCAACAGCAAAGAGACCCTGTCTCAAACAAGTTCAAGATGAGTACTGACACCCAAGGTCACCCTTGACCCCCGCATGCGTGAACATGCACACACATGCATACATACACACACATACATGCACATACATAGAAAATGAATAACTACAGCTGGGAATGGCACTCGGTGGTAGAGCACATGCCAAGCTGTGTGAGGCTCTGAGTTTAATGACTAATGTCAAAAATAAATAAACATTAATTTTTTAAAAGAACCCATACACGGACTAATGGAACTAACAGGCAAAAGAGCAAGTGCAAATGGCTAATGAGTGTTTTTAAAGTGCTCGGCGTCCTCAGCCATCATGGGAAAGCACATTGGGACTAATTTGAGATTCTTCGTGTTCCCCCGCCCCTGCCGCAATGGCCGCTATCAAGAGCAAAGAGGACAGCAAATGCAGGCAAGAACACAGGGACCAAGGGACCCTTCTTCAATGCTGACAGGAGCGTAAACCAATACAGCAATTACGGAAGTCAGTGTGAAGGAAGGCGTCCCAAAAAGTTAAACACAGCGATGGCACTTCAAGTCACACACCCTACGAACTCTCTGTCCTACCAGAGAGGAGCCTGCACTATTCACAATGCGTGTGCATTGCTGCACTATTCACAATGGCAAGGAAGTGGAACTGGCCTCATATGTGCACATATACACACATACATTTACACACACACACACACTATAACTCAGTCTCGGAAAAGGCAGAATTGCATGTTCTCTCTGTATGTCGATCCTAGCTTACAGGGTTTATACATATGTGTATAAGCAGGTGACTGTGAGTGTAAGCTATGAAAGGAGACCAGGAGAGGAGGAAATGGGCATTCGGGGAGAAGGAGGGCAACAGGACATGACATCAGAGAGGAGAGGAGATAAGGGTAGGGGAGGCGTGAAAGGATACAAGAGGGCAGGGGTGCGAGGCAGATGGGGCGGGAAGGAAAATCAGTCAAAAGGGAAAGTTTTGTTGGAAAATATCATAACGAATACTGTGTATGCTAATTCAAGCTTTACTTTAAAAATTAAAGAATTTACTAATTAGGCAAGAAATTCTCAAATTATAGCCCTGGGTCCCCTACAGATACCAAGATCCTCCAGGAACCAAAAATATCCAACTGGAATTCTGGGCATATTTTGTGCTTTTGGCTCTCCTCCCGTGGTTATTTAGTAATTCCTCTTTGATATCTGGCTTGAGAGAACTGAGCTGGCTTCTCATACTCGCGTTTCCATAAGCCAGGCATCAAAGAAGAGTTATAAGCCTGTGACACAATGCATTCTTCTGCCTTGAATTTTTGTTCTGAAATTTAGGGCTATCTTCGTTTTGTTTTTAATTTTTTATTTATATGAAATAAAATGAGGGGCTGGAGAGATAGCTCAGAGGTTAAGAGCATTGCCTGTTCTTCCAAAGGTCCTGAGTTCAGTTCCCAGCAACCACATGGTGGCCTGCAGGCAGACACAATACTGTATACATAATAAATAAGTAAATCTTTTTTTTAAAAAAAGAAATAAAATGAGTTTTATCCTTTCTTTAATTAATTAATTAATATGTTAATGCCTAACATGGCAAATACCAAGAACTATAATCCAAATAAGCAAATTGGAGTATCAATTAATTTTTGGGAGTGTAAAGGAATCCTGGTACTGAGCAGCTTGAGGACCACAGTACCAGTGATGGGGTAACCAGATTTGAGAACCACTGTACCAGTGATGGGGTAACCAGACTTGAGAACCACTGTACCAGTGATGGGGTAACCAGACTTGAGGACCACAGTACCATGATGGGGTAACAAGACTTGAGGCCTAACTTGTACTAGTCAGTGATACAGTAACCAGGCTTGAGGCCTGACTATACTCCATAACTCGGGCACTTGTCATCAAACCACAGGTTACAGTGAGTCAAGGATTTCATGGTCACAGATTCAAACAAAAATTTAGAATATTCAGGGCAAGGGGTTGCATGCATACTGAACATGTATCTACTTTTTTTTTCCTTTCCATTATTCTCTATTTTCACTATCCAATATGGTATGACCCTTATCTACATAGCATTTATAACGTATTAAGCATGAGAATAATCTGCAATAATTTAAAGTTTATAAGAGGGGCCAGGTCAGTGTATGAGGACGCTTGTTACACAAACCTGATGACCTGAACTTGATTCCCAGAACCCACATCAAGGTGGATGGACAGATCTGATTGCTCAGGTGTCCACGCATAGACATCGCTTCTCTCTCTCTCTCTCTCTCTCTCTCTCTCTCTCTCTCTCTCTCTCTCTCCCTCCCTCCCTCCCTCCCTCCCTCTCTCTCTCTCTCTCTCTCTCTCTCTCTCTCTCTCTCTCTCTCCCCCCCCCTCTCTCTTACACACACACATACACACACACACGCGCGCGCGTGTACACACACAAACAACAACAACAGAGGCTGGAGAACTGGCTCCATGGTTATGAACACTTACTGCTCTTCCAAAGAACCTGAGATCAGTTCCCAGCATCCACACAGCAACTTACAACCACCTTCCAGTTCCAGGGGGATCCAGTGACCTCTCTAGGGCTCTATGGCTGCTACATATACACAGTGGATACACACACACACATAATTTAAAAATAAATAAATACATCTTTTAAAAGTAACACAATAACAATAATTTTTAAATAAAATGAAGCATACAAGAAGATGGGGCAGACTGTAATGAGCTGGTATGCCATTCTATGTAAGAGATCTGGTCATCAAAGGGTTAGAAGGCAGAATGGTAAATGCAGGGGTTCTAGAAGCGTAGGTGGGCTAGGACCCCAACCCATTCCTTTCAAAGGGTGTGACTTTAATAAATCTATCCCACTTATTGATACTGTCATTTCCTCCGCTGCATGAGAAACTGTAAGAAAAGACTGTGTGTAACCCATGTCTGCTTCTCTTCCCCCTTAGTTATAACTCTCAACTTTCAGCTTCCACTTGGGTGCAGTTACCAGGAATGGAGATTCCATGTTCTCACCTGTCTGCTGCCCAGGGCAGCCCCAGCACACTCAGCTGTGCCCCAAGGAGAGGAGCCTGCCTGACTCCATTTTGAAGGCAGCCATTACCCTGTGCTTTTACTGTGAGAACTGAGGTGTTCTCTGTTTCCTGGAACCTGACCTTCCACAACATGTAACCTTGAATTGTTTCTGAGAATTCCTTTATTCTCCCTGACCTTCTCTGACCCATGCCTAACCACATGGTGAGTAACCAGATGTTTCCTAAAAGACTTTTTTTATTTCCTTATTGCCCCTTTCTGTCTCCCTTCTGTGAAACTACTTGTGATTTCACTCCTTGAAAGGAGCCCAAGAAATGAATTTGGGGCTACTCTCTCTCTCTCTCTTTTTAAATATTTATTTATTTATTACGCATGTAATATTCTGTCTGTGTGTATGTCTGCAGGCCCGAAGAGGGCACCAGACCTCATTACAGATGGTTGTGAGCCACCATGTGGTTGCTGGGAATTGAACTCAGGACCTTTGGAAGAGCAGGCAATGCTCTTAACCACTGAGCCATCTCTCCAGCCCTGGGGCTACTCTCTTTAACCTGTCTTAGAAGGCAGTTGCTAGCCAGCTTTTGGGCACATACCAATAAAAATCAAGCTTGCTTCAAATATGGCTCAAATTGTGGTAGTGGTCTTATGCTTGCCATTGGGAGTAAGAGCAGGACAGGCGCAGGAAGGTACCTTGCACCTTCCAGGAAAGTCCTCCTTTCCTGTCCCTTCTAATTCCGCTGCTGGCACGTGACTGTGGTGCCTGGAGCTTGAGATGACATCTTGGGTCATGAGTAAAAGCTCCATCCTGAAGGCACTGAAAAATGAGACAGAAGGACCCAGATGCCAGCAGAACAGGACTCTGGCCCGGCCCTGCACATCCTGCCCTGAGCTGCACATGAGAGAGAAATACACTAACTACAGGCCATTGTTACCTTAAATGTCCTGTCACTCATGGCTGGATCTACCCAGGTAGTAATACCTACCTCAGACCGTTGCTGAAAAACAAAATTAAATGAACTCAAGCAGAAATGGCTAGCAAGTGCTCACAACCATTACCACTCGCCAGTTGTCTGCACAGACTTCACTTTGGCTCTCTGCAAAACCATTCTGGCAGGGACACAAAATAAGGGTCAGCTAATTCGCACTTCCAGCATCTTCTGGCTCCAGTGCCCGGCACCAGCCACTTCTGTCTTTTTTCATCTCCTGTCGGTGGTGCCAGAAACTGCCAGAGAACTGCAGCCCCAACTCCATCAATCCATGACTTCACCCTCCTGGGCGGGTGTGCAGACCCAATTGTGGCCCATCTTAATCCCATTTTCCGTTCATCAGAAGAGACCAGGCCTCTTCCCTGGGGACGTGAGGCCCCATCTAGGGGGAGGAAGAGAAAGCAAGAGTCTCTCCCCAGGGGGGTGAAGGCAAAGCAGGAGAAAAAGCAAGAGCCAGAGGTCCAGAGCTATGCTATTGTTTCATCTCAAACAGCTGACTAAGGAGAAGGGGTGTGGCATGATCATTCCTAAGGCCTGAAGAGAATACAAAAAGGAGGGCGTGATGTATAAAACACAAGCTGTTTGCCTGCCCCTGATCTTTCCAGCTCCAGAGTGGGCGGAGGCGTGAAGCTGCCCCATATGGAGGAGGCATCTAGAACCTAAACTGGTCCAAAGCAGTGGGCTCAAGAATTCACTCAGGGCAGAAGACTGTTTCCCATTGGTCAGCCAGCAGGAATAAATGGGGCAAGGGAGGTCACTGATTCAATTTGTAACAGCTGGCTACCTTGGTATTTCTATCCACATTCCAAGCTACTAACTCATGGTCAAGATTCAGATCTTGAGCCTGGTTCATACCTGTCAAACAGATGGGGTTCCTAGAGATTCCTCTCCTGAAGATGGCTGGATGGGATGCTCGTAATAAGCAGGGTGACTAGATAGAACATAGTAGAAATGTCTGTGTCTACAGAGGCCTCCCTAGGTCCTTCTCACCCTGCCCTGGTTTCTTGGGAGCATATGGGTAGCTCTCCAGGATCAGCAAGACTCTGTCTTCTGGGAGAAGAGTTAGTCATTGACAATGTAGGAAACGTAACTCTAACTTTAATAAATTAGGGATAAGAAAGTTTATTCTCAAGCCAAAGATGAATGATCATGGCCCAGGAACACAGATTCTAGTTACTTCAAATTCCACGTTCCAATGTGTTTCACTGAACTATTAGTACAGTAACAGAACAAAGAAAGTCATACATGAAAACACTTTTCCCATGCACTGGTGGAAACACTAGGCAGGAGGATTAAAGCAAGTGAGGAAGTCTCTCCTCTAAGTCTCAGATGCTCTGCCAACACTCCTAGCCTTTTGGTTGGTGGAAGCTGGTCACCTACTAAGTAAACGTATTCCGAAAGGTTTATGTGTCAATCACAAGGATGGAAGAGGTAGGCCAGAAACGACTCTTTAGAGAGCTGAAGAAAGTCCAGGACAAAGTGTGGTCGAGCGCTGGACCTGCAACATTCCCACCTCCCCACAACCACTCGGTCAGTCTCGTACAAGAGTCCGTGGGAGGTGTGGCTTCCCTCTAGAAACTGTTGCTTACAGTCTTGTTCCCTGGTTTGCAGTTTAGAATCTGCCCAAGCTCTTAAATAACAGGTCCAATCTGAACCAGTCTACGCATCCCATGCACAGCGAGAGAAATCAGCAGCTCTGTGTCAGGAGTCAAATCACCGGAGCTGCCCCGTGGCTGCTGCCCTGTGGCTGCTGCCCCGTGGCTTCCCATCCATCAAGCAGATTGCCACCTACTGACTCCAACAGTGCTACTCTTGTCCTTTGTGATGGGTTAGGTTCTCTTGTGTCTGGTCCCTGGATCTCTGCCTGGTACAGTTTCAGCATTGCCCATGCCATACCAACATCTCAGTGAGAGTGTGCGGGTGGGTACTATCCCATTCCTCACCCATGCTGGTCCTCACTCGGGAGAGGACAAAGGAAAGGGAACACATGAGAAATACACTCACCCTTCAGTGTCCATAGGAAACTGCTTCTAGAACCATCCTCTCATATCAAAATCCATGAACGCTCAAGTCTCTGATGGAGCCCTCACACCTCTGCAGCACGCTTCCACCACCGTCTAAGTGACTTGCACTGCTAACTCTGATTCCAGTGCTGGGAAAGGGCTGTTCTAGCATATCATCACGGAATGAGAAGAAAAACCCCGTGTGTCCAGACAGATGCTATTGGTCTGCAGTTGGTTGAATCCACAGACATGGAGCCCATGGATGCAGAATGCCCATATTTTGTTATGGCTATTATGGTTTGTTGTATTGGGGAGAGAAGTGATGCTAGGACTTTATTCAACTCTCCTAAAATTGGGGTAATGTCAAATTACCCAAAAAGCAAAGCACCAACCGACCCAAAGGAGATCTCTGAAAACTCATAGCAGCTGCTGAGGCTCGGCTGTAAGGCTAGATAGACCATCATAGACAATCACCAGGGTCGTCATTGTCACCACAACCACTTAGCTCCTCTCCTGAGCTGAGGCTCGGCTGTAAGGCTAGACCATCATAGATCACCAAAGTCGTCATTGTCATCACAACCACTTAGCTCCTCTCCTGAGCTGCTCTTAGGTGGACACATATGAAGCAAAGGAAAGGGTTCTCTTACTCGAGTGCTCAGTAGAGGAAGTTCTCTTATGGGGGGCACAGAGAGGCCGAGGAGGGAAAGAACCCACGTGAGGACATAAAGGAGAAGCGAGCCCAAGACTCCTTCCTGCTCCTGTGTGTCCTCTGTATTAGCCTCACTCCATGCTTAGCCTTTTGCTGTCTCAGGAAAGACTTAATAAAGATCTCATCTTGCCAAGGGGAAACACCCATGGATGCTTGTGTTCAAACCCATGCGACAAGGCACAGGGAGTGGATAGCCTATCTGTAAAACTACCTCAAGGTGCTGTCATTTAGCAACTAACCTATACTTGGCTCCTTGTGTTTGCTGACTTCTATGGGCCAAAGTCTCCCTGTACAACTCTCTCTGAATTGGAGCTGGAGAGAAGGTTCATCAGTTAAGATCTTCCAAAGGACCCAGGCTCAGCTTCCCCCTTCAGTACCCACATGATGGCTCACAACCGTTTGTGACTCCAGTTTTAAGAAATCTGACAACCCTGCTGGCCTCATGAGACACCAGGCATGTGAGTGGTAAACCAACACACATGCAGGCAAAACACCCACACACATCCAATAATTTTTAATGAATAACTTTGAATCCCAGTCAAGAAAAGGAATGGCTGTTCCCAACTGCCAAGAGCCTACTCCAGACCGAACTCCTTGATGAAATCACCCTCCACACACACCTGTCGGTTCCCCATCCAGCTCCCTCTGAGCTGACAGAGCAGAAACTGACCACACACCCTTCACAAATAAACAATCATGTCATGAGGACGTGAAGAGTGAGCTGCTTTGTCGCCAACAGGATGGGTACTTCGTGTGCTTCCCTGGGCTATTGAGGAGAGGTGCTGTGGCTGTTCAAAGTCATCAACAGCTTAACAAATATTAGCCCACAAGACAGGTGACTTCCTGAGGACCAGGGAAGCAACAGGTGAACGTTGTCTCAGAGACAAAGAACGTTCTCTGGAATGGAGGGTGGTGAAAAGGCAAGTCATACGCAGCAGGGAAAAATGGCATGCACTTCCATAATAAACATCAAATCCAGAGTTGAAAAGAAAGCGGGAAATCTAGGGTTGTTAGGCAGTGAATCGAAGCACTATGGAGCAGGGACTCACACATCAACCCAGAGCAACTATACTGGGAGGGTCCTGCAACTCCAGCATTCGAGGACATTGAAGGACACGCGGAGTCTGCACGTGAGCAGAAAATGACAGGAGAGCTCTCTCGAGAAGCCGGGGAGCTTGCTAGAGCTGAGCTGTGTGAGATGGCCAGAAAGACCCTAGTGAGGCCCATCCAAGGCCTTGACTCCCCAAACCAAGATCACAGCCTACTCTGTCTATCTGGCTGCTGTTTTCCAGGAAGCTTCATGCAGTGGACAAGGAGCTTTGAGAATCTCATCCAACCCTTGAGTGTGTGGGGACTTGGGATTCCTAACTTTGATGAAAAGACATTTCTTCTGCTCCTGCCTCATCTGAGGATGCTGCTACTGCTGCTACTGCTGCTGCTGCTGCTGGATTTTTCCCTACTGCCACTGGATTATCCCCCTACCGTGGGCCAAGTGAAAACCAGCACACTCAGGCTTCCCAATAACAGCAAGTCATCTTGAGGACTAACTCTGAGCAATTATATGGAAATATTTTAATGTTAAGCATGGAGGTATCCTCACACTCTTGTCAACAGCCTCAAAGGCAGAAGCCAGTCTTATGACACTGGGGAATGTGACCTGAGGGTGGTGGTGATGGAGACTGGCTCTCCCAGGCCAGGCCAAGGCCACCAAGTGCAGTGCTGCAGGCTGAACCATGTCCAGTAGCAACACGCCAAGTGGGTAACATTTACGTGGTAGCATGGTCATCACCCGTGTGTCTGTGTATTATATGATGTACAGAGGTCATGGTCACTGTGGCCCATCTCCATCAGGTGGCAGAAGATTATCTTGGGAAGGGGGTGTGTTTTTCATAGCTAGCAAGGCTACTCTGTAGGCTAACAGCAGCCCTATGTGGCTTTGGACTCCAAACTATAGACAAGACACAGAGCCAAGACCACCATTACCTTATGATGCACAGGTTTTCCCCCATGCTCCCCAGACTGGATTTTCCAGAAGGAGAAAGGCTAATTAAGGATCTTTCTAAAATGTGCGTCGTGTGGTAACCATAAGCAAATGAACATCACTTATCTGAACATTTATGGCCTGGGCTCCAGACTCAGCTGGAAAAAGAAAAGGGGAACCTGCAAAATTGCACACAATCCAACAAGCCATTATCAGTCCCAGCAGAGAGAGGCACCAGGTCTGTTGGTACAACATTCCTCCCTAAGGAATAAGTAACACGACCAGGCTCTCTGAAAGGGCTGACTCTCAAGCTCAGCTTTGGAAAGGCCAAAAGCAGAAGAAATGAAGGTGACAGATTCCAAAAGCTGCCCAGCCTCGGAGTTATAGGCCAGGACAGCCTCTTCCAGAACTCTCTACCATTCCAACTGGAGCTTGAACCAAAGGGCAACCGCTGGTGACAGATGCCAGGTTGCCAGACCCAATTGCTGAGCCTGGAGCCCAGTGGGAATAAGAAGACAAAATAGTACAAAAGATGATACTAATCCCCTCCCAGGAGATGAGTCACTGCACAGCCAATGACAGAGCCCCAGTTGCGGGCAAACACGTTCTGACTGGCTAAGGGCAGAGTTCAGTTCTCCTGGTAAACAACCTGAAACAGTGTGCTGGGCTTAAAGGGGTTCATGCCTCAGAGAGATTAGGTGTGTGTTTGGAGCCTCAGTCTTGAACGAAGAACCAAGTACTCAATTTCTTAAGCTGTTCCCAGGACACTGGTTAACAAGGACCTAGCGCACCTGGGGGACAAAATGAGTAGCAACAAGCAGCTGGAGCCTTACAACAGTGTCCCCAGAGAAGAGCGAAATTGCTTCTACACTACACACACCTTTGTCTTCCGTGAACAAAGCACTCAGTCTTCCCCGCCCCAACTCAACCTCAGTATCAGGTTCTCTCCAGGAAAAGTCTGTCTGCACCTCCCACTAACGCCGTATAAGTGGGATTGTTCCTTGGTACTCTGAGTGTGGGGACCATCTGTCAAACCCTTGCTGTACGCTGGCCTGTGTTTGCAAAGTTAAACAAACAAAATACACCCTGGGGACCAGTCGCTCTCAGAACTGCCTTGAAGGAAGGGAGATGGGGAGCCAGCAGCCAACCATGGAACTCTAAGTTTAAAAATACAAAAGGGGAAATTAGAAAGCTCTTTCTTGCATAGGACCTTGAATGAATTTCTTCTGAAATTTGTCTGGATGACCAGTAATTGCTAGTCGAAGGCTTTCCTCCGTCACTTCCCTATTTGGATGTTATCAGTGTGTTGGGATCTCATTTTCCTCCTAACCTTGAGGAGCTGTGTTCAACTACCTGGAAAGAAACCACTTATAACTGGGAGGAGGGGTCTTAGGCTTCTGCGATTGCCGGGGCTGTGCTCACCACCCATACTCTCAAAGCATGTCACTCCTGTGGGACACACAAGACAACAGGAGAGTACCAGATGTTACATTGTCACCGTTGTCATCGTTATCACTCATACACTACTGGGGTCAACACTCATGCAAGCGACCTTCCTCTTAGTATTTTCCAGTGACCTGGTAGGTCCCATTCCTGAGCCTGTTTCACATGTGTGGGAACAGAGGGTTGAAGAGCGAAAAGCACGGATTTCAAAGAATAAGGCCTGACTCATACCCCTCTGTCAGCACAACACCCAATGTTTGCTTCTCTGTTTCTGTGGTAACCAAAGGCAACATGGGGAGGAAAGGGTCTATTTTAGCTTACAGGTTATAGCCCGTCATCAAGGAAAGTCGGGGCAGCAACCTGGAGGCAGGCGATCATGGAGGAACACCTATCATGGGAGGAACACCATTTGCCGGCTTCTTTCATGACTCGCTTATCTTGCTTTCTTGTACAATCCAGGCCATCTGCCTAGGGAGTGGCACCACTAACTACAGGGGCTGGGCCCTCCCATCAGCTATCAAGGCAGAAAATGGCCCACAAACAAGCCCACAGGCCAATATGATGGAGGTGATTCTTCAATCAAGGTTCCCTTTTCTGGGGGACTCTAGTTTCCGCCACTGAGAAAAACTGAATAGCACACCCCCAACCATGGGTGAGAGGGTCTCAAGGGGTCAGCCTGTTAAGGGCAAACATCAGACATTTCAAACTGGGTGGGGGGGAAGGAAGCCCTGCTTCTTACAAAGTACATTCCTCTTGGTGCTGGAGCTCAATCTGCCTTCTTAGCGTCCCTAGCCATGAGCCAGGTGACTACCCAGAGGGCCTGTGCCACTGAAGCACCGGAAACGCAAGGGGAAAAGGCTTTTAAGGTGTCTCTGTTGACGAGTTGAACTTTGTCTATTTAAGGGTTTAGGCCGCACCGGGGGTGGTGGCGCATGCCTTTAATCCCAGCACTCGGGAGGCAGAGGCAGGCGGATCTCTGGGAGTTCAAGGCCAGCCTGGTCCACAAGAGCTAGTTCCGGGATGGGCACCAAAGCTACAGAGAAATATCAAAGGTCCATTTGATGAGTGACCAGCTATTGGTGAAGCGTTCTCATGCTCAGCTGGTGTGTGAGTGACTGTCTCTTGTTGATGGTGTCCCTAATGTTGAAGAGGTGGATTCACTTACTTATGTGCAGATTTGGGGGAGTGGGGTTTCTACTAGTGAAGAATTCTGGCTTATTCTTAGGGCGATCATTACAAAGCTCTAACGAGCACCACCTAAAGTATATGTCCCCCACATACTGAATATTTTAGAGACCTATTAACTACTATACTTTGACATAACCCACGTACACAATAAAGAATTTAAGAACTAAAAGGAACCTTAGGAACCTTGTGACCTCCAGCTCCTGAAGAAGGGAAGGGTACAAGGGCTTGCAGATAGAGGGATATGGGCAATTCTGCTGCGGTAGAGCCATGTCAGCAACACTTTCACAGGTAGGGTGATGTGGGCAATCCTGTTGCAGGCAGAAGGATGTGGACAATCTTTTTTAATGATGTGGGCAGTCCTTTCACAGGTAGAGGGATGTGGGTAACCCTTTTGTAGGAAGATTAATTCAGGCAGTACTTTTTTCCTTTGCTTTTAAGCAATATAAGATTGGGACAAAGGGAGCATCCTTACCAGATAACAGATACCAGCACTTTCATCCTGGACCCAGCTTCCAGGACTATAATAATTTCCATTGTCTGGCATCATGTATTTTGTTATTGCTACACAAAGGAGTGGAGATACTGACCACACCCACCCATTTTTTAAAGAAAGTACAAGGCCAAGGAAAATATTAGAATTAGATAAAAATTCTAGCCAAAATAAGTTTTCAATTAAAAAAGACCCATAAGCACCCCATATGGAACAGCCAGAGAGACCCATTTCTCACCCAACCTCTGAAGAGAGAAAAGGGACCATGAGCCCAAGTTCCTTGCTTAATTCCAGGAGCCACACACCATCCAGACCACATCCAGGCTAGACTGTACCCACCTTCTGCATGTCCCCAGAAGAACTGTTGCAGTGGCTGCTGGGAGGAGATGCCCGTTTACACCGCTGCTCCCCACTGCTCAGGGCCCAGGAGTTGGCAAAGTCATAGGGGTCGGAGGTCAAGGCCCCTACGGAGAAAAGTTCCCAAGAAATGATGCTTCAGTTCAGCCTGTACCAGGACTTCTGCGTGACAGCTATCGGTCAGTTGTTACCTGAATCAAACTCCTGCTAGATGGGACCACAAGCATGTCATACAGTACTCAGCATCACACCGTGGGGCACGGGCAGTGAAGCTCAACAAGTGCTTAGGGACTTGACTAACTGCGGTCCGAGGGAAAGATACAATGAAGCGGGTGACATGAAAAAGGATGAAGATGTCATGGGAGAAGTTCTGTGTGCAATACATAGAGATCATTGCAGAAATCCACAGCTGGTCCAAATGTAGAGGACAGCTGACCGTGGCGTGCCCACCCCCAGCTGATACCCCTACAAGACTACCCCTACACCTAAGGCTCAGATAACCTCACAGAAGAGGAGCAGAAAGATTTGAAAAACCAGAGACCCAGGAAGTCTGCTGAGGCATGGTGTCTTCTATACATGACAGAGAAGCTGCACCCATGAGATGTCAAAAACATGACTGCCTGGACAAAACCAGCACAGCGACACCACCAGGGACATGCCAACATAGATGAGGGGAACTCTGACAAGGCCCCGTCCCTAGATGAAGTTCTAGAGACAATTAATGACTGACAGGAGAGGGAGAATCAGTCTCCTCTGGGAATGAGCCCCCAATGGGCTCTTCAGTCATAAGAGGTCAGCCCTGAACAAATACATATAAAGGCAACGCTAAATGGATTCATCAGGAGGGATGTGTGTGTGCATGTGTGTATAACAATAAAGAAGTCATAGGAGGAAGAGAGCAGAAGACACACAAAAGGAGGGGAGAGAGAGTAGAAATGATGCAATTCTCAGAAATAGTCGTTGAGTGAATTTAATATTTAAAATATTTTAAAAGAAAGATGGAGCCAGTGATGCCATCCAGCCTCACTTCACCATGCCTTAAAGTGCCCTTCCCCCTTTCTACGGACCACTCTTCTCCTCCTTTGTCATGGCTCCAGTATAAAATGGCCCCCTCCTAGCTCACGTGATCAAGACTTGGTCCTAAACTACTGGTACTGTGAGGGGGAGTGCTGTGGAGTAATCCTTCTATAAGCTGTGAATATGTATTGCTCTCATTGGTTAATTAAAAAAAAAAGCTGATTGGCCAATAGCTGGGCAGGGAAAGATTGGGCAAGACAACCTGATATAGAGAGAATTCTGGGGAAAAAAAAAGGCAGAGTGAGAGGAGTCGCTACCAGATGCAGAGGGAGCAGGAGATGAACATGCCATGCTAATAAAGGTGGCATCACATGGCAGAGTGTAAATAAGCAATATGGGTTAAATTAAAATGTAAGAACTGGTTACTAATAAGCCTGCGCTACTAATCTAGCATTTATAATTTATATTAAATATCTGAGTGTTTTTTTTGGGGGGGTGGGGAGCAGGCTGTTGGAACAGGAAATGTCCGTTTGGGACATTTGGGAGATGGAAGCCTAGCCTAGTTGGAGAAAGTGGCTTACTTAGAATGTGTCCTTGCCCTGACTTGTCCCTGTGTTTCTTTGCTCTGCTGTCTGTCTGCCATGAAGCAGGCTCCTCTACATGTTCCTGGTGGGCAGGCCAAGCCTTCAGACCACCCGGGGCCCAGCACACCGGAGATGCCTTTGGAGCCTCTCTCTAGATCCCCAGAAACTGCCCCAGCCACTTGCCATGATGTCCCACCTTGGCACAAGGCCCTGAATTAATGGAACCGGGGACTATGGACTGAAATCCCTGAAACTGTGAGTATGAGCCCAAAACAGATTCTTCCTTCTCTTTCTTATCGGTCTCAGATATTTTGTCCTAGAGACAAGCACATTCTTATCATTTTGACTGTCTCCACTCATTCTTGGAAACGGGAATTCCAAGAACAACCAGCCTTTTTGAACCAGCTCTCCTTCCTTCCCCAATCCAGTTTTGTGGGGTGTGCCCTTCTCCGAATTCAGCACCCCAGGCAACTCTCCAGAAAAACTCTTATTTTCTTTGGGCTCCTTTTCCGCTCTTTGACCTTCGTGCTAGTATTCAACTGTGAGCCCCTTAATGAAGGGCACGGATATGGGCGTGGCTCTGCCTTCTGAAACAGTGAGTTCTGGATGCTCAGAACATTTGTGTGGAGTGAAGATAAGGATGTGATGCAAGTGCTAAGACCCCTGGTCACTGCTTCTTCCAGGCGCTTCCAATACCCAGGGCTTCTGTGTTTGGAGCATTCGTGCTATTGTCTGCTACCATAGGAGACTCAAAGACGAGGTCCCTCCTGCCTGACATCCTTGCTGAGTATTCACTGTGACAGGAGTTCCTATCTGCTGTTTCTGTAGGTCTCTTACACAGCCAGAGCTGGAAGGGCGATTCAGGGTCAAGGAGTGCACAGGGGAATCAAATAAACTGTCTACAGAAAGAGAAGGGAGGCCTTTATGATCTGTTGACATCTAGAGTTAGATGAGCAGAAAAGAAATCCCCCCTTCAATGATGTGTTCATTTTTAATATTCTATACATATTATACAGCTAATTAAGTGATTCAGCTAAAGGTCTGGGGAGGAGGCGCTTCTCTGGGATCACGTGCATGGGTCCTATGTGCAGTCATGTGTATCCTCAGTGGATAAGCAGAGGGAAATCAGATGCAGGCATGCATGGGGGAGAGACCAGAAGGGCACGGATGCAAGCCCAGGGCTGCAGCAGCACCTGAAGAACTAAGAAACAAGTCCTTCCCTCCTGCTTGCAAGAGGGAACACTATCCTGCCAAGGCTTTGACTCGAGGAGCTGAGCCACCTAGTGTGTGGTAACTTCTTGGAAGTCAGAGGAAACTAACAGACTAGGGTAATCCAATGGAGGGAACTGAAAATTGCACAGTGTCCACTGGGTACTGGATGCTGTGATAGGTGCACTTTGGTACCCAGCCACTCACATCACATCTTAAGGAAGAGGTAGAGAACAGATCTCATGTGGATGGGAAGTTCCTCCTACCCGTCTAAGATCAGGGCCCCTCCCTTCATCCTGGGCATCTAACGCCTTCTTTGTACAGGAAGAGTCAGATTAGGTGGCCTCAAAAAATCTTTTTCAGCCTTTATTTTGTATAGTGCTTTATGGCTAAATATGAAGTGAAGCAGAAAGGTGTCCAATAGATGGAATTACAAATATTACTGTTTAAGGGGGAGGGTCTCAGAAATCAAGAACTAAAGCAAGCTGATAGGACTCTCAGAAATCAGAAACAAGGTTAATTGTTTGGGGACAAATAGTATTGGGTCTGAACTGAGAACTGAATTGAATAAATCTCTTTCTGGGGATAGTTCTAAAAATAGCACCAAAAACTGGAGTTTTGCCAACAAATATCACTTTCTTTCCCATAGCATGCTCATATATATATATATAAGCATACATAAGGGGTGTGTGTGTGTGTGTGTGTGTGTGTGTGTGTGTGTGTGTGTGCCCTAAAATAAGAAAGAACTGGGACCTCCTTTCCTAATAAAGTAGATTAGAAGAGTCTGAGCTAGGCTACTACAATAGACAAATGTTCTATTGAAGCCACGAATAACTTCATAAAAAGCAGACAGAATCTCAAGATAGAGAAAGAAAATTGAGGAAAGGAGAAGAGGAAGAGCAAGGATAAAATGGGAACTGGAACAGACAAGTCCGAGGACTAGACTGAGGCAGCCATCTTTTCAAAGGAGAGTCTTGAACCTGGATAATGGGGGAGGTGGAGACAGACCCTGTCATGAAGGTGTGACCCTTCAAGGAGGCTCTCTGACAAGAAAAACAATCTTCTCTGAAAAATAGAAAAATGAAAGTTTATTTCTTTGACCTGGGCTCGGGATAGGAGGGAAGAAAGGTCTACCCTGGAAACATCAAGGAAGGGGAAAGCCTCTCGTAGGCTTGGGATTCAGATGTATGCTTCTGTAAAGAGCCGTAATTCTGCCAGACATGGGTGGTACACGGCTTTGGTCCCAGAATTCAGGAGGCAAAGGCAAGTAGATCTCTGTGAATTCAAAACCAGTCTGGTCTACAGAGTGAGTTCCAGGACAGTCAGGACTACAAAGAGAAACTCTGTCTCCAAAAAATTAAAAAGAGAGAAAGGAGAGACAGAGAACCAGAAATTCATAGCAGATTGAAAATTCAGCATAAAATTCTTCTAAAGATAAGCTTACAATCAAAATTATGAAACACAAATTCAATGGATTATGAACAAGAGTCAACAGATATCAAGTTAGCAGGTTGAAAGCCCTATAGATACTTCAAACAATAGCTTACCTTCCTGCATCCTAAAGTCATCTTCAGCAAAAATGTTAAAGTCACCACACAGCCCACAGGTCTTGTTGAAGTGTCTGTCCGACATCAGAACTTGGAAGTTGCCATCACCGTCAATTCTGGCCACAAAACCGTAGGCCTCACTCGAAAGCTTGTAGTACCCAGCCTCGGTTTCTAGATAGAGCCCTTCGGAGGCATAGGGCATGGAGATGCTGGAGAAAAAAAGACAACCTCATTGGGTTTCTGGATCTTGCCAGCCTTCCTAGCCAACCCCGGGTTACAGGCTTCAGATAGCGCTGCCCAATGATCGAGGATCCTAGCCCAGTGCTGCAGAGACCTGGCCTTCAGCAGCCCCACTACTTACTTCCTTGGGCATGTATAAGTCCCGTCTCTGGGCCCCGTTTCCTACATTAAATTTGGATGGGCTGAGGAATGTATGAGACAGGACCCCGGGTCCTATCCAAGCCGACACCTTTGGTTGGAAAGTTCCTGACTTACCTTCGGTCCCCCTGCATCACGGTGCCATTGGCAAACAAATGGATGTCAAAAAACTCTCCAAGATACACAGACAGGCTCACTCTCTTGCCATCTTGGAAGTTCCCTGAAAGGAAAACAAAAAGTATCCCCCAAAATTAATAAATGTGTTACTATCGTTTATGTAATCTCCATGGAAAAACTCCCAAAACACTCAACAAAAGAGCAACAAAATCTCAAAAAGCCCACTCTCTGTCTGAAAGTTCTGATGCACAGTCCTCAATGGACTTCTAGAAGTTTGTCATCTCAGAGTAAGAGTAAGACCCACGTTGTCTGGCCACAAAGACAAGTGGTGCGAGCCGCTGGCACCCAGTACTTTCCCACAGTGCTGCTATCTTAGGAGACACCAGGCCAGAATCTACGTGGTGTTTGTCCAAAATGGGATCTCAAGCCCCACTGATTGACTGCACATGGTTTCCTGTGAGAAATTTACAGAGTGTGGGAGAACTGAACAGGGGCTCAATAAACTACTGCTGTCTCCACTAGTGATGTTTGTATGGCCAAACACCTGGTAAAAAGGTCTCTGTCGGTGGACTGGCTGTGAGGGGCAGACATGGAGACAACGGGAATGGGAGCTGGGATGGAAGAGAGTAAATTAGCTAGGCATTATCTATTCTCAAAATATAGCAATCCAGAAATGATCTGCAGAAACACCATGTCTGGGTACTCAAAGACAACAGGCTGTGTAACAGATAAAGGAAGCAGAAGGGTCAAGAGAGAACCTGAGTCTGGAGCCCTGGAGACAGAAATTGGAGGAAATTAAGTGAAGCCAGCAAAAAGTCAAATGCCTCAGAGAGAGTAGGCCATAAAATCAGGTGAAAGACTAGCCTTGGGAATGAGTGAATACATCTTCATCCTCCAGAGGAATGGAGGCTGTGACCTCTAGCTCCTCAGTAAAGAACCATCAAGGAAGCCTGTGGAGTCACACCCACAGAAGACTTAGGGAGGTCTGCCGATCTGGGATGTTGCCACCATAGTCAGGACCGCTGGTGAAGCAAGCTAAAGACAGAGCCCCTTCACCTCCTGAAGAGGCCGCTCTGCAGAGCCTCACAGCAACGCAGCCAGGATGAAAGCGAGGTGCCAAACTCAGAAAGAAAACATAAACTATCATCCGCTTGAATTGAGCTTCTACACCAGGTTTGACCCACCCTGTGTAGAAACCAAAATGCTACCAAGCAGAAACTAGGATTTCCACCCAACCTTCTGAGAAAACAGGAGAGACAGCTATTGAGATGGCTCGGCCGGTAAAGTATGCGGCCAAACTGGATAACCTGAGATGGATCCCCAGACCCATGTGTCGGAAGAAAAGAACTGACCTCCATAAGACGTCCTCTCACCTCCACACATCACACATGAGTAAACAAACAAACAAGTAAATAATGATGCGGGAGAGTGAGACAGAGAAGTGGGGGGAGGTAGAGAGGGAAAGCGAATAGCTCTACAGCCAGTAACTGCTTTATGTCAACTGAATGCGCTCATCGCTGTTCTGAGTCTTGTCCTTCGTGATCTGAGACCCCAGCCTCCTCTGTTCAACTCACGGTTTTACTGAATGATGCTAGAATAGAAAGCACAGCCAGCTCCAATCTCCTAATTGTCCTCGTTCAGCCCAGTCACAGGTTTCGAAACTGAATGTCTGGCCTGCTCTGCACTTTTACTGAAAACAGATTTTTTTTTTTTAAAGATTTTCTTTGAATTACATATAGGTGTGAGAGTTCGAGGCAGGGAGGTGGGTATGCACATGTCTTCTGCAAGCACAACATGGGCTCTTAACTGCTGAACCATCTTCTCAGCATGAGAATCCTTCTAAAGCGTGAGTACTCTCTTCCCAGGTGGTGATGGCACATGCCTTTAATCCCAGCCCTGGGGAGGCAGAGGCAGGCAGATCTCTGTGAGTTCGAGGCCAGCCTGGTCTACAGAGAGAGTTCCAGGATAGGCTACAAAACTACACAGAGAAATGCTATCTTTAAAAAAAAAATTAGAGAGAGAGAGAGAGAGAGAGAGATAACTGTCTGGCAACAGGAGTTATATAAGTGGCAATCCAGGACCATAGGTGTATCCTATTACTATGTGCTGGGAAATGCCCGTACTAAAATGATTTTTAAAAGACAAACAGCATCAAGCTTCAGTGTGATAGCCCTCTTAAGGATCGTTCCTGTCCCTTGGCATTTGCTGTGGATCCAAAGCCAAAATCCATCTTAGGCTAGCCTGAGGCACACACGCATACCAACAGAGCCAGTGATGAGGTCAAGGACCTCTTCTCCTTCCATCCAGATGCCCATAACCCTGATGACCTTCAACAACTTGCTTCCCCACGGGTCTATTCTTCCCTCACATCCCCAACCTCACAGTGCAGGTGGACAAAGATGTTCTGTCTCTGTTTCCTAGGAAACCTCATCAGGTGTAAAAGGCACCTTCCTCCTAGGAAGAGAAAAGGACTCCCTGTGGGTCATTCCTTCTTGCAGGCTCTCCCTCCAATGGGGATTCAGGGAAAGTGTCGGGGAACAAGTGAGCCAGGGAAACTGTGGCTAGGGGTGGTGCTAGGAAATGCACAGGAAGCCTCTGGGCAGCTGGGGAGGTGCCCTGGCCACACAGCTCTGAACCAACAATTCTTCCTTGCTCTCAAAGATGCGATACAATGCTCACAGGTCGCTGTCACTGCCAGCCCAGAACATAGCAGCAGAAGAAAATCAAACAAGGACCCTGAGCCATGTTGGGGAGCATGAGAACTCCCTTCTTCCCAAGAGAAGGATGAAGAATAAGGGAGCACTTAGACTTGAGGAGAATGAAGAGAAGGAGGAAGATGAGGTCAGTTTGACGTACAAAGAAGAAAGTCTGAGGAAAATAGAAGCAAAATCCAGATAAAGTGAGGTATGTGGTCCCAGTACTCAGGGAGGCCAAAACAGGATGATCACACGTTCCAGCCAACCTGAGCCACACAAGATCCAGACCAATCTAAGCTACACGAGTTCCAGTCCAACCTGAGCTACTCAAGTTCCAGTCCAACATGAGCTACGCAAGTTCCAGGCCAACCTGAGCTACATGAGTTCCAGGCCAACCTGAGATACATGAGTTCCAGGCCAACCTGGGCTACACGAGTTCCAGGCCAACCTGAGCTACATAGCATAACAT
This sequence comes from Microtus pennsylvanicus, assembly GCF_037038515.1. Classification (NCBI taxonomy): domain Eukaryota; kingdom Metazoa; phylum Chordata; class Mammalia; order Rodentia; family Cricetidae; genus Microtus; species Microtus pennsylvanicus. The sequence goes on from NC_134586.1 coordinate 23,131,042, forward strand.
TTCTAGAACAAAAGGGAAAGTGGACCAGTTGTTTCAAAGTTACCTTACACATAAAAGTGACAAGAAAGAAGACAAACTGACTTTGTGTAATAAAAGCTGTGGAATGTGGATCCCCACATAGTGACCCTGAGAGTCACCAGCCCTACAGCACAACATTTGAAGGACTTGCTCGGGACCCCAGGACAGAATCAGGAAGTCCAGGGAACAGTAGTGTCAAGGTAAGCCGGATGTGAGCAGGGCAGAGCTGGTGGCCCAGAATCTTTACCTACTGTTACAATAGGGGGTCCTGAAGTGGATAGTTTGGTTATGGTAACCAGGCCCCATCTGCCACTCAGAGACATCAGAAATCCAATGTAGGGTCAGGTCGGATTTAGCACTGGGACCTTCAGTGAAGGCAGAACTGTGGAGAACCTTAGCAGCTGGCCCACATCCACTGCTGAGTGGCCCGGGGATTAGTGGTATTTAAAGGGCACGCTATGACAGTGGGGAGGGTCTCAGAGGCCATCTGGATAAGTGGCTACTAAGTGTCACAGTCAAACCAGACTTTCTTTGATGGAGGAAGGTCATTGGCTAATAAAGGAACTGCTTTGGCCCACTTCATTGGTTAGGACATAGGTAGGTGGAGTAAACAGAACAGAATGCCGGGAGGAAGAGGAAGTGAGGTCAGACCCGACAGCTCTCCGCTCGGGAGCAGACGCTGCAGAGAGAAGCCATGCTACCTGCTCCAGGGAAGATGCACGCTATGAAGCTCCAACCCAGGATGGACTTAGGCTAGAATCTTCCCAGTAAGACCGGTGCTATACAGATGATAAGAAATGGGCTAGTCCAGGTGGGAGAGTTAGCCTAGAAGATGCTAGGTAGAAATGAGCCAAGCAGTGTTTAAATGAATACAGTGTCCGTGTAATTATTTCGGGGCATAAGCTAGCCGGGTAGGCGGCTGGGTGTTGGGGACGCAGCCCCGCCACCGCCGCTCATATTACTACATTTCTTCATGACCCAGGACAGGGTTTCTGTTTCCACCCTTTCCTGTGCCACTCACGCTGAAGTTTTCTGACATTCGCTGTTCTTTGCAAATGCTACTTACAGCCATGACTTATAGCTCAGTTTGAACAACAATGACCTCAACTAGATGCTTTCTTCCTTTCTTCCTTCCTTTCCCCTTCCTTTCTTTATTCTTTCCTTCAAGAGATAGCATCTCACTGTTTAGCAAAGGCTTGGCTTGAACTCAAGGTCACCTTACCCTTCCAAGTGTGAGGATTTTTGTGCATGTACCATCAAACCTGAGGAAAATAGATACCATATTACCGTCAGAGAAATGGAGGCTTCAATATGCACTCTGATTTCACCATCTCACCACCATTGACTAGGGGCTGGATACTCCGCTACAGGGCCCACTACTAATGGCTGAATAAGTAGTAGCATCCTGGCCCCACACTAGATATCTGTAGTGTAGGACCCAGGGCAGCTTGGTACACACTTACCAAGACAGGCTTCATAGAAACCAAGCCAGTAGGCCTGAGACTCAGTTTACCCTAAGGCAACACCTTACTCCAGAAAAAACTACAAACTGGGACCACCCAGGCACCACCCCAGAATGGGCCAATCAGCATCCAAAAGAAACACCTAATGTTCCAACCATTGTAGACAGGATGTAGACCTGATGTCCCTAGCCCAGCACAAACCCATTCCTTTTCACCAAGACACACCTAGACAAACGTCAGGGGTCCTGAACCTTAGAAATCCCTCACCCCAACCTTTGCTATTATAAAAAATCCATCCCAACTGAGCTCCAGGCTCTCTGATCATGCCAATGCATTGGACACATGGAGAGTCCGAATTCGAACTTGAATAAAGGTTCTTTGTTTTTACATATGGGACGTATGTCTCCTTGTTGGTTTTGGGGGGACTCCGTTGTAACCCAAGTAGTATGTACTCAGACACTGGCAGTTGTCCTCTGGTGGGGAAACCACTCCGACTAAGAATGGTTTACACTATTCACCTGGAACAGAACACACAAGTTTTCTGATCCCAGTCTCGCGTCTTCCGGCGAGATGCAGCGGCCTAACTAGGATCTCTCGGTGCCTCAGGTCAGCAACCCACTGACACCGACAGGCACGCTAAGCTCCTTCCTTCTCATTCCCCTGTTTCCTTGTTGCAGATGCTGCACAGCCATCAGGAAAGCAGGCTGCTCCAAGTGTCCACTGACCCCACAAGGGAACTCTACGCACCATAAACCTCCAAGGCAGCACTTCCTCGCACTACTGGGAAAAGAGGGGCTGGGTGTCCACCAAGAAGGAAGACAAACCAGCCAGGCTCCTAGCTGGCCTTGAACAAAATGCTCAGTGAGCTGTGAGCCATCAACCCTCACGCCAGCCATCGGTGGGTGCAGGAAACGTCCTGCCCCATCTGAAGCATATAGGAGTCACTCTCAGACATCAGAGAGGCACTCGGATACCGCATGTCTAAGGAACACGACTGTAGTGACCACGAATCTGCAGCAGGGAGTCCTCCATCCAGATGCCTAACCAGTTCTGACCCAGAACACAGAAGTTGAAGCTTGGACTGTGGAAGTGACTCAGCCGAGTTCCGGTTGCTCTTGGTTCTCCTTGGGCTAATTTGGGAGCCGGATCTTGCGGCCATGACTCAGAAAGAGAAGGTTCTACAGAGCAGGAGGAATCAGGACTCCCGGGTCTCTCGGGGGGGGGGGGGGGGGGGATCCTGTGTTCACCGCAGAAGACAGGAAACCTTGGCCCGGGACCGTGCTCACAGGAGGGCTCCCCTTACTATCAAGTGGGCTTTCAAGTACAGACACAAACACTTTACCCAGGATATGAACAAGGCCCACAAACGCCCAGACAGGAATGTAAATGGTTTAGAACCAAGGAAACCGGATGTCACTGGAGAACAATTGACCACAAAATGATCCTGGGCCTAGAAACGAAACCTAGGACCCAAGGCCCAGGTTCCTTCCCTTGACCTGGGACTCTAGTCCCACCCCTGACACCGCTCCAGCTGCCTCCCACATACCACTAATACCCACAGAAGAAGTTACCACCGTCTTTCTGGTGTTATAGTGGGATTTGGGTGGAGATGCCGATCTACAAATCAATCTTTTGCGCTACAACTGGTTCTGAGCCACAGCTTCCAGAAGACTGACGCGGACCCCTGAGAGGAGCAAGTTGTCATGAGATAAGAATCCTAAACCAGTGGGGAATCAACAAGGATATCTGGAAATGCGTGGACCTTCCTTGAATCTCAAAATGCCTCCTGGATAACCAAAACAAAGAAAAGGTAAAGCCACGAGGCTGGGCCTGTGGTACAGCCTTGTGTGGTAGCAGGAGGGGTTACCATGAAAGAAAACCTGACCTTGACAGAAGTTCACTGAGGGCCTGCAGTGTGTGACTCTGATGTGAGAATTCAATAAACGGACGTTCTACGATGGCTCAGATGCTTTTGTAACTTAGTTTGGATACCAGATCACATTTTCAAAGAGCTGATTTCACCTGTGCCTCACTCTGCCTGAACCTTAAAGCCAGGAGACTGAAGAGACTGTCATTTCCCTGGGAACTCTGATGGAGAAGGGTTTATGGCTCTTTCTACACTTCCGGCTTCCCCTAGGAGCATAGCCTCCAAGTCTTGGGGAATATAAGCCGATTGACCCAAGTTGATGAACCCGGTGCTAACAAGAACCAAGTAGTCAAAGTGGGTATGATGGTTACTCTCAGCTGTGGACTTAAGAGATTCTAGAACCATCTAGAAAAGAAGTCTCTGGGAAGGAGTACCTAGATTAGGCTGTTCTGTGAGCATGCCTAAGAAGGATTGTCTTGGTTGGGCTCAATGAAGTGGAAAAACCCATCCTAAACATAACTGGCCTCATATCCTGGGTTGGGTCCTGAACTGAACAAGAAAGAGCAAAGGTCTTTGTCAATAAGCACTTGTTGCTCTCTGTTTCCCAGTTGTGGATGCCGTGTGACCAGCTGCCTCATGCTTCTGACCTTGTGACTACCCTTGTAGCCAGTTCTGAGCCAAAAGGAATCCGTCTTTAACTGACTTTTGTCAAGGTATGGCCTGGTCCTAAGATTCCGTGTGTATTGATTACTAACCTGTCTCCAGGCAGGGGCCACAGCAGAGCAAAGTTAATGCAGACAGATCCAAGGCAGCAACCCCCTCCAGGGCATCAGCGTCTCCCTCCCTGAATCTAAAGCCACTGGGTAGAAAACTGAGTGATAACTGTTTCCCTTGACAAAACCATGTGTCGAGGCTGGAGAGATGGCTCAGCAGTAAGGAGAATACACTCCCCAACGCCTCTACCAGGTAACTCTGTAGCTCTAGGGACTTGCAGGCTCCAGCATACACATAGCATACAGTCACACATACAAATAAAAATAAAGATCTTTTAAAGACATAGTCTAAACAATCTTCTGCTACTCCTACCCTTCAATGCTGACGCGCCAGTGCCCACGGTCGTCAGGTAGGATGTCTGTACCTCTCTGCCATGGTGGTTAAGTAGAGAGAGTTCCCCTTAGAATACACACTGGGGCCACCTCAGTGGCAGTCCTGAGTTCCTGCCTCCTACTTGGGGTGGGAGGAGATTTTGCTCTCCTAAACTAGTCCCTAGCTGTTGCTTCTGAAGCAAGGTGGGACCCCACACACACACACACAGCCTAGTGTTTAGGGCGGCTTCCATAGCTTGTTACATCCTGAGGATGTCTCTGTCCTTTTGTAGCTCCCATCTTGTGGTGTGGGAGGGCCTTCAGTCTGTGTGTTGCTTTTCTTGGTTAATGAATAAAGAAACTGCCTTGGCCTGTTGATAGGGTAGAACTTAGGTAGGCAGGGAAGACAGAACTGAATGCTGGGAGGAAGAAGGGCGGAGTCAGGGAGAGACACCATGGATCTGCCACCAGAGATAGAAGTGCTGGAACTTTGCTGGTAGGCCAAGACCTTGTGGTAATACACAGATTAATAGAAATGGGTTAAATTAAGATGTAGGAGTTAGCCAATAAAAAGCAAGAACTAATGGACCAAGCAGTGTTATAATTAATATAGTTTCTGTGTGGTTACTTTTGGTTCTAGGTGGCTGGGACAAACAAGCAGGTCCTCCTCCTACAGTCTTGAGACTGTGACCCAGCCACACAATCTTTGCTTCCCATATCTCTGGGTATGCTGGATTAAGTAAGAACGGCCCCCCGTATTCTCATAGATTTGAATGGTCATTAGGGCATGGTACCAATTGACAGGGTTTAGGAGGTGTGGTCTTATTGAAGGAAGTGAGTCTCTGGGGTTGGGTTTTGGGGTTTCAAAGTGCTCAAGTCAGACCCAGTGTCTCTTCCTGCTCCCTGCAGATCCGGATGTAGAACTCTCAGCTCCTTCCCCAGCACCATGTCTGCCTATGTGCTGCCAAGCTCCCCACCATGAGGATGGTGAACTAAACCTCTGAAACTGTAAGCCAGCCTCAGTTAAACACTGTCCTTTATAAGAGTTGCTGTGTCTCTTCACAACACCTCGACAGTGACTAAGACACTTCTCAGCACCCTTCACCAGTACTCTAGCTCTTTCTGACCCTTCCTTGCTGTCCAAGTTTCCACCCTGCTTCCTTCCGGTCTGATGAATGGAGCAGACACCCTGTGGTGGTTTGAATGAGAGTGCCCCGCATAGGTTCATATATTTGAATACTTGGTCCCTAGTTGGTGGAATTATTTGGAAGGATTAGGAGGTGTATCCTTGTTGGAAGAAGTGTCTTACTGGGGGTGAGCTCTGAAGTTCCAAAAGCCATGACACTCTCAGTTGGCTCTCCCTCCCTCCTTCTGCTTCCTACCTGCAGATGAGGATGTAAGCCCCCTGCTACTGTTCCAGACCCACACCTGCGTGCCTGACTGTTTCCATGTTCCCGGTCATGATGGTCATTGCCTCACCCTATGGAATTGTAAGCCTTAATAAACTGTTTCTTCTATACTTTACCTTGGTCAAGGTGTCTCTTTACAGCAATAGATAAGGAACCAAGACACATAGCCAATCAGATTCAAAGCCCTGTACTTCAGCTTCATCCACTCACCCATAATTACGATCTTGTGCCTGATAGTTTTATGTCAACTTGAAACGAGCTAAAGTCATCTGAGAGGTGGTCTCATTCCCAAGCTTTTGGAATCAGAACTCAGAGGTTAAAACCAAGCAATAGCTGTAGAAGTCCCCTGGGTGATCCTGATGCATCTCTCCAGACTTAGTCATCACCACCCTGGCTCCTCACAAGGAACACTCCCTCCCTCCTGCCTCTCCCTGGCTCATTCTTCCCCCAGTGCATGGAAAACCTCCCTGTCTTCTCCAGCTAACCCAAGCCCCTAACTCAAGGCTCCTAAATGTCACTTTGCTTTTGCAGAGTGAGAAGATACACAAGGTTTCTCTGTGTAGCCCTGGCTGTCCTGGAACTTGCTCTATAGACGAGGCTGGCCTCAAACTCACAGAGATCCTCCTGCCTCTGCCTCTTTCTTGAGTGCTGGGATTAAAGGCGTGTGTCACCACTGCAGGTGAATACTTTTCTTTAATATAGTGGTTCTTAACCTTCCTAATACTTTGACCCTTTAAGACAGTTCCTCATGTTGTGGTGAAACCCAGCCATAAAATTTTTATTGCTACTTCATAACTGTAATCTTGCTACTGTTGTGAATTGTAATATAAATATTTGTGTTATCTGATGGTCTTGGCAACTCCTGTTAAAGGGTCATTCAACCCAGAAAGAGACTTACAGGTTGGGAACCATTGCTTTAATACAACAGAACACCGGGATTCACGGATCTTTCTCTAGTTGTTGTTGGCAGAGATCCTACTCAACAACAGAAAAGAAAGAAAAACAAGATATTGTCATTGCCCTTGGGGGGGCTCCTAGAGCACAGGGAACATGGAGGGATGCCAAAGGCATTCTGTGACAGATTTGCTAACAGGCGGGAGAACAAGTGCAAAGATACCCCAAGAAAGTGTCTTAGGAACTGGGCAGTGGTGGTACACGCCTTTAATCCCAGCACTTGGGAAGCAGAGACAGGTGGATCTCTGTGAGTTCAAGGCCAGCCTGGTCTAGAAGAGCTAGTTCCAGGATAGGCTCAAGCTACAGAGAAACCCTGTCTCTAAAAAAAAAAAGATTGAAAGTGTCTTAGGGTTTCTATTACTGCAACGAAACACCTTGACCAAAAAGTAAACTGAGGATGAAAGGGTTTTGTGGGGGGGGGGTGTTTGTTTGTTGGTTTGTTTTTGTTTTGTTTTGTTTTGTTTTGGCTTACACTTCCACAGCACTGTTTATCACCAAAGGAAATCAAGACAGGAACTCAAACAGGGTAGAATCTGGAGGCAGGAGTGATGCGGAGACCATGGACGGTGGTGCTTACTGGCTTGCTCCTCGTGGCTTGCTCAGCCTGCTCTCTTATAGAAGCGAGGACCACCAGCCCAGGTGTGGCTCCACCCAGAATGGGGTGGCCCCTCCCCCGTTGATCACTATTTAGGAAAATGTCCAATGAGCCTTCCTACAGCCGGATATTATAGAGGCCTTTCATCAATTGAGATTCCCCCCTCTCAGATGACTCCAGCTTGTGCTAACAGAAAACTGGAGAGCACCTCAGAAGCGGGAGGAAGCCAGGAGAGTTGGTGCACACCTATAACCCCAATACTCAAAAGGTTAAAGTGGAAGAAGCTCCACTTCAAGCCCAGCTTGAGCCACCTCGAATCAGGGGATCTCACAGCCATGGCCGCAGTCAGCCTACCCCTTTCCAAACAGCTCAACACATGCTGCATCCACAGAACGGCACATGCATCCACAGAGTGACTGACGGAGAAGCCACCATGGAGTTCTCCAACCCATGTGTCAAGCAAGGTCCTGAATGCCGCCAACCTTGTGTCAGGCTCCTTTCAGCTCTCGAGATGAGGGCCTACCCTGGGAGTCTGTCCTGGTATTTACCCACATAGCCCAATATCTATGGGAATCCCACTGGGCCAGTCCAGAAAAAAGAAAGGACTGAAGAGATGTTTCAAAAAGGAAAAAACACCTGCTGTGCAAGCAAGCCCACAGACAGAAGTTTGAACCCCAGATCCCACCTTTATATTTTTGGTTGTGAGCCTAGTCTTTAACGGCTGAGACATCTCTCCAGCCCCAGAACCCACCTTTAAAAGCCAGATGCAGGGATGTGCATTTGTGAGCCCAGCACTCCCAAGGTGATTTGAGAAGTGGAGCTAGAGAGGAGACTGGCCCAGAAGCTCAGGGGCCAGCTAGCTCTGATGTGGGAGTGTCATATATCAATCTGTTGATTTCATTGGTTAAGAAATAAAGAAACTGCTGGCCCTGATAGGTTAAAACATAGGTGGGAGGAGTAAACAGAACAGAATGCTGGGAGGAAGAGGAAGTGAGCTCAGACTCAACAGCTCTGCTCTCTGGAGCAGAGACACCATGTTCCCCTCTCCAGATGTGATAGCTCTGCTCTCTGAGACACACGTGATGAAGCTCCGAGCCAGGATGGATGTAGGCTAGAATCTCCCTAGTAAGCCACCTTGTGGGCTACACAGATGATTAGAAATGGGCTAAATTAATATGTGAGAATTAGCCTAGAAGAGGCTAGATAGAAATGGGCCAAGCAGTATTTAAATGAATACAGTTTGTGTGTTGTTATTTCAGGCATAAGCTAGCAGGCGTCCGGGGTGCTGGGGACGCAGCCCCGCCGCTCCTATTACAACATAGCTCAGAATACACGGCACAGCAAAAACAATAAGAGAGACCCTGCCTCAACCAGGCAGAAGGTGAGAACCAACTCCTGAAAGTCATTCTCTGACCTCCACATGAACCATGGTACCCTCACACATGTAGACACATATGCACACGTGCACACTAGTGATAACAATTATTGTTATTACTATTAATTAATGAAGTTTAGAAAAATTCCTCACCCTTGTTATATGTTCAAAGACAGATGCGCCAATCTTAATCCCACACCTTCCCTGTCTGTCACTTGTAGTGGAAGCCCCAGCCAATCACCTTGCTTGTAGGGCGGGTACCCCTTAGGCGAATGTTTACCTATAAATCTGGTGGGTGTGCTCCCTGCGCTTCCTTTTGTTTCCTGCTCTTCGCTGGAACCCTGGTTTTGTAAGTTCTCCCCTTATTAAAGCTAAATATATTATATTGAACTTGTTTGGCTAATTCTGTTCGCCATTCATTTACGCCACTTCATTCTGGCACCCTAAGATGTGGTCTACATCAGTCACTCCAGCTGGTCCTCACCAGGAATCCTATCAAGTGGGATTAACCAGAACCCTCTTTACCCTGATGCGCCTTTTTGCAGTGTTCCATTAAGGGCCTCACACAAATCCTTGACTCTAACATTCATCTTCCTTTCCTTCCTTGTGGAATTCTGGAGTCTGACCATCTCTCTTGCTCTCCCCTTCCACAAACCCCCACTACCGCAGTCCCTCTTGAACTCAAGGCCTTCCTTCCCCATTTTAACAGGTTCCTGAAAGTGTTTCCTTAACGATGCAGATCTGTCTGTCATCTCACTTCCCCAAGGCAGAGGACCCCTTTGCTGGATTTACAGCATCCCCTCCTCACACATCATGACAGATTAGTTCTTACACCCTAGTTCTCTGTCACTGCCTCCGACTTTAGGGAGCACTCTCTCTCCCTAGTGCAGAGGGCGCGCCTTTCAACGTGAACAGACTGAGACAGGGGTCCAGCTCCTCTAGGAAGGATGAAGCCGCCTTCTTTGGAAGCAGTCTTTCATTCGTATTCAGAGATGATCATACCTACTTCCCACAGCTGCAGTGAGAATCCAGACACAACACAGATAGACTATTGGCATTTTTCTGGCAACTTAGGAAATATTCTGTTGGGAGATACTCAATCACACTTTGAACCCTGAATTTGCATTTGTGTTAGTTAAGATTCACCTTGGGTCAGGAGACTGAGTTAGCAACTAGTTGTCACAAGCAATCATAGAGCATCAGAGGGTATCTAGGAGAGAGAGAGATGCAAAGAAAGTAGTAGGAAGGGATTTGGAGTGACACAGGTTTTTTTGTTTGGTGGAGTCGAAGGAAGCTCTCTGTTTTTGGAGACGCCAGCAAGGAAAGAAGGTTATCTAGGTACTACTCAACCTCCCTGCACTAGCAGGTTTTCACCCCAGCCTTTGATTCTCAAGCATTGTTTATAAACAGAATGATAGAGATCTAGTTCGAGTTACCTTTAGCAGCAACGGCAGAGTCAGAGTCTGTGGGAACAGAATTCCCTCCAAGCTCTGGCCTGAGCAGCGAGGCTCTGCCAGAGAAGCAGGCCAGTAACTGCAGAGTCACAGTTGCTGGCTGAAATACCAGTAGGTTACGGCACAGCCACTATGTCAAAGATAAAACATTTGACACTCCAGCCTGTTGCACGACCACACAGACAGAGAAGTCACAGCAGCTGGTTCTGCCACGGTTGCTGCCAGGGCCTCCAGAAAGCAGGCTCATGCTTAGAAATTGCAGAAGGGGCCTGAGTTTGCCACTGACAAGACAGACAAACCAAGAAGTCAGCAGGTTTGGTGAGATGCCTGGGAAGTCCTTCAGGAAAGAGTTAAATAATATTAGAAAAAAAAATCTTTCCCAAGTTAAGAATGGGGACCATTACAATGCAGGCACTAGGGCCCTTTTGTGCTACTATGGATGGTTTGATAAAGAAAAATTTAAATGAGGGGGTAAAAGACTTACCTGAGACTGGCATGTTGTTGATTGCAATTATTACCAGTTTGGTAATTAATACTTATCCTTTAAAATGTGGAATTAAAAAATCGTAAAAAATGGTTTGAACATTGTCAAATATAATAATTTAACTACTAAAATGCAAGCTTTAGAAAGACTTATTAATGAAAATAAGAAAAAAATGGGTGATAACATACAAGTCTTAGGACTTATTATTCATGATACAAGCTTTAGAAAGACCTACTAATGAAAATAAGAAAAATACTCAAATGCAAACAAAGGATTTTAAAGCAAAACCTGATACTCAATTGCATTGTGAAAATTAAGAGGAACAGCCTAAAGTTATTAGAACACCAATATTAATTTATCCAGTTGCCATGCAAAAATGACCACCAGATGATAGGTGCCCCCAAGGCTATGCAGAAGTTATCTGGAATTCTGTAGAAATGTTAGATTTGAAGAGATTTAAGAATGTGGCCCTAGCTAGGCAGTGATGGTGCATGCCTTTAATCCCAGCACTAGGGAGGCAGGGACAGCTGTGAGTTCAAGGCCAACCTGATCTACAAGACCTAGTTCCAGGACAGTCTCCAGAGCTACAGAGAAACCCTGTCTCAAAAAGCCAAAAGAAAAAAGAAAGTGATCCTTTAGTATGGCTTGCATTTATCCTTTGTGAAGCAGAAATTAAATTCATGGGCAACTAGGAACAGAATTATTCCACAAGACTGGAAATACTTAGTTACAGCAGTACTAGAAGTTGGTCCTCAGTTACAATGGAAAACATGGTGGAGAGGGGAAGCTCTGTCATAGAACAATGAGGAGGGCTAGAGCTACTGAAAATTCCCAAGACCAGCTTCCCAGTGAGGGCCAGCATGCTGCTTTGCAAAGACAGTCTATATTTAATGATCACATTTTGGTTCTTTCATAAAGGATGTTAAACAGCACTATTTTGTGTCAATATTTTGTACAACAGCCATTGGAAATGATTTTTAATCAGTTTCCTCAATCTATAATTTACCGCTATATGGATGAAATCAGTTGATTCAGAGACAGATACTTTAGAAAAATGTTTGATGAAGTAAAAAAAAAAGAATTTTGCCTTGTTGGGGATTACAAATTTGCTCCTGAAAAAACACAAAGAGGAGATTCTATTAATTATTTAGGATATAAGATAAGTTTATAGAAAATTCAACCACAGAAAGTACAAATCAGGAGAGATCAATTATGAACAATTAATAAATTTCAAGAATTTCTGGGAGATAAGTAATTGGCTATGGCCCACAATTGGACTAGCAGTTCAAGAACTAAGTAATTTATTTCAAACTTTATAAGGTGATAAGGACTTAAATAGTGCAAGAAAACTATAAACTGAAGCTGAAGCTGAGAGAGAATTACTGGTAGAAAAGAAATTATAGAATACACATGTGAATAGCTTTGAGCCAAAGCTCGACTGTGGTCTGGTTATTTTACCTTCTACTCATTCTCCTACAGGAATTCTTATGCAGAGAGAAGATAATATCTTCAACTGGATATTTTACCACACAAAGAGAAAAAATATTAAAGACCTATGTAGAAAAAGTTTCTGAACTGATTCTGAAAGGAAAATTAAGACTTCATCAATTAGCAGAAATAGACCCAGAAAAAAATGTGGTACCTTTTCTAATGCTGAAATTTACTCATTTGGGGCAGAAAATGAACATTGGCAAGGAGCTTGCAGCAATTTTGGGGGAGAGATTAGCAATAAAGATCCCAAAAGCAAGAGACTTCAGTTTATAAAGAGAAATAGTTGGATACTTCCTCACAATGTACAGGGAACATCAATTTCTGGAACCCCTATGTTCTATACTGATGCAAATAAATCAGAAAAGGCAGGTTATACTCAGGAGAATTGAGTAAAGTGGCTCAAGGCCCTCATGATTCCATTCAAAAATCAGAATTATATGCTATTCTCATGGTATTATTAGATTCTTCAGAACCTCTTAATATAGTTCCAGACTCTCAATATGCAAAGAGTTATTTTACATATTGAAATTGCTGAACTTATTCCAGATGATTTAGAATTAACTTTGTTAATTCTACTACAATGAGTAATCAAAAATAGAAATTACCCTTTGTATATAACACATATCTTTGTATATAACACAGGCTCTACAATGAGTAATTTATTCAACTATAATGATTAATCAAAAATAGAAATCACCCTTTGTATATAACACATATCAGATCTACCCAGGCCCTCTAGCACAAGTTAATGATAAAAGTGATCAGCTATTGGTAGGAAATGTGCTAGATGCCTCAGAATTTTATAAGAAACACCATGTTAACAACAAAGGTTTGAAAAAAGATTTTTCTATCACTTTGCAACAAGTCAAGGAAGTTACAAGAAAATGTCTTACTTGTTCTTTGTATAATCAAATTTCATTACCTGCAAGAAGTATACCAAAAGGTACTCAAACGAAATTTGGCAAATGGATGTGTTTCATTTTTCAGAATTTGGAAAATTAAAATATGTGCATCATACCATAGATACATATTCATTATTCCAATAGGCAACTGCTTTAAATTTTGTAAAGAAGGATTCTGTAACTACACATTTATTAAAAGTTATGACCATCATGGAGATACCTGTACAAGTTAAGACTGACAATGCTCCAGTTTATGTCTCTAATAAAATGAAACACTTTTTTGCATATTACCACATAAAGCATATTACAGGTATACCACATAATCCTACAGGACTAGCAGTTATAGAAAGGTCTGATCTCACTTTAAAAGATACACTTAATAAACAGAAAGGAGGGGACTGGAGAGATGGCTCAGTGGTTAAGAACACTGGCTACTCTTCCAGAGGACCAGGGTTCAATTCCCAGTACCCACATGGCAGCTGGCTACTGCCTGTAATTCCAGTTCCAGGGACCTGACACCCATGGAAAAACATCAATGCACATAAGATAAATAAATTTAAAAAATAAACAGAAAGGAGTAATTACGATACCCCAGAGATAGATTACACAGTATTTTATTGACTTTAAATTTTTTAATGCTAATGAAAAAGAACAAGGACTGCAGAGAGAGATTGGATAATAGAAAAGCTGCTGAATTAAATCAGTCTATATATTTTAAAGATATGTTAACCTCAGAACGGAGAGTGGGGAGAGGAGAGGACAGGAGAGGAGAGAAGCTACCTCTGAAACAGAGAGGTGGGGGAGGAGGAAAAGAAGAAACTCAGGCTGGAAGTGGAAGGAAGATCTGCTTGCCTCAGTGGAAGGGGAGGGGAGTGGGTGGGGTTTATCTCTTAAAGGGACAGGACAGACCATTACAAGAAATACAGGTTAGTAATTAGTCATATATAATAATCAAACTTGTAGTTAAGTTAGATGTTTACAAAGTTAAACAGAGATAGATTTTAGATAGGTGGTCTTCAAACACTTCAGAGACCTATAGAATATGGCATTTAAGATGTTTTAATAGCCCACGAGAGTGAGACACATCTGTTCCTGGCAGCACCAATTTACTTCATAAAAGGATGATGACACTGAAGAACCTCCATATGTAGCTTGCTTTTGTTGTGGCAAAGTTAACCACTCGGTGAGAAACTGCCCTTGTCTCAGTTGCTGACAGTATGCTGTCCAAACTGGATGAGTAGGAGACAAAAGAATGCAACTATCTGACTTTGCCAAGGTAGGACAGTCCTTCAAAACTGCTGTTTTACAGAAAAGTCTGTCAGGTAGTCTAAGCCTGTAGGACAAAGGTGAATGCATGCAGTGGCATCTCCTCTCTGACCAGTAACCTCCTCATTTATGCTATGAGAAGTTCAACTAGATGACCACATGAAAATGAATCCAGGCAGCCAGCTGTTTCTGTCATTTCTATGGTTTCAGAGGTTGTTTGCTCTGCACTTCCTGTTTACTCGGGTGATATTATATCCTTCTCGGGTCTCCAGTGGAGTTAATAATAAGATAAAGTTACAGTTTTCCTTGTTACCACATTCAGAAAAGAGACTCACAAAAGAGATATAAAGTTTATAAGGTTAAGAGGCATAAAAGCTTAAATTGTTTAAGAAAATGTTTTGAGGTCTAAGAAAATAGTTTTGGGTTAGTAATACACATTATAATTGAAAGCGAATTATGTACAAAACTTTGCAATCACTAAGATAGGATAGATAATAGAGTAGTTTCTTTGAATTTACCAAATATAAATGGACTAGACATTGTGATTGTAATCCTTACTTGATTAAGTGTTCTTATTGTATATCGTTTTACTGTGTTAGAGTTAAAACCTTTCCTTTTTGTTGTTTAGACAAATGGGGAAAATGTTGGGGGATATTCAGTCACATTGTGAACCCTGAGTTTACATTTGCATTAATTATATAAAATTAATCTTGGGTCAGGATGCTAAGTTAGCAACTAGATGACAAAGTCAAGCATAGAGCATCAGAGGGCATCCAGGAGAGGCAGAGAGATGTACAGGAAGTAGGAGAGAGGGAGTTGGAGAGGCACAGTTTTTCTTGTTTTGGCAGAACAGAAGGACACTCTCTTTTTTTAGAGATGCCAGCAGGGAGAGAAGGTTAGCCATGTACTCCTAAACCTCTCTGAGCTAGCGAGTTTTCACCCCAGCTTTTGAATCTCAAGTCTTATTTATCAACAGAACGATAGAGATTTAATTCAAGCTACCTTTAGCAGCTCAGGCAGACTCAATGGGAATAAAATTCCCACCAGGCTGTGGCCTGCGCAGCTGGGCTGCTGCCAGAGAAGCAGACCAGTAATGGCAGAGTCACAATTGCTGACTAAAATAGCAGTAGATTAAGGTGCAGTCACTGTGCCAAAGATAAAACCACAGTGTTCAACCTCTTAATTCCAAATTTCACATGTCTCAAGCTCTTCGACATCATCCTTTTTCTCTGCAATTTTGAACTCCTGGAATCTTGTCTGGACCCACAGCAACGGACAGCATAGACAGACCCTCACACCAGACTCAGGGAAGGCACCATCATGGAAAGACCATTGTCCTCAAGGGAAGGTGTCATGGGAAGGCCACTGCCCTCTACAATCTCAGGTGCGTCGTGAGAGTTGGAACCCTCCCCCAGCTCAGCTGCCCCTGTTCTGAGATCCTGCCATGGGTATCCAGGACTCACCGAGAATGGAGAAGGAGCGTTTGTGGCAGTCCCCAGCCAGGAGGTAACTGCAACCTCCAGCAAAGCTGTACATGGTTTCATCAAAGGTATTGATGAAGTCATCCCCAAAGAGGCTGCATCGGGCCGTCGATGGGCGGTCCTGAGTCTTTTCTGTGCAGACGGTCCCTGAAGGAAGATTGCACAGATGAGCATGTTGTGACCATCAGCCCAAAGCTCTCTGGGCTCATAGAAATGGGCTTGCAACTGACAGAAAATAGAAACAAGGAAGAATTTTCCATTTCCCCTTGCCTGTGAGCATGACCCCAGACTCGGGACAATAATGGAGAAACCATCTTCTGGGACCTGTGTTCATTATAGTGAAACTTACTGACTTAGGCAATGTTGCCCATTAGCAATGTGCCTTATTCTTTCTGAGGAGTGGATAGGGGTGAGGTGGATAGGTAGAGGGAATTGGAGAAGGGGAGGGAGAGAGAACTAGGACTGATATTTAAAATGAAAAGACAGCCGGGCGATGGTGGCGCACGCCTTTAATCCCAGCACTCGGGAGGCAGAGGTAGGCGGATCTCTGTGAGTTCGAGACCAGCCTGGTCTACAGAGCTAGTTCCAGGACAGGCTCCAAAGCCACAGAGAAACCCTGTCTCGAAAAACCAAAATAAATAAATAAATAAAATGAAAAGACAGTTTGTTTTCTTTAAAAAAAATTAAAGGAAGGAAGGCAGGAAGGCAAGCAGTTGAGTACCATGAGTGTGAATTTATAATAAACAATTTTAAGTTATAAAAAGAGAAAATTGTAAGACTAGAGAAGCAAACACAAGAGGAGTTAGAGTCATCCGTGGTCCATCACTGGGCGTTCCAGCGGTTATCTCTTCACTCTGCTTCATGGCACATGGTCAGAAGGCATTGCTGGCCTTCCCAAACTCTGAATGTCAGTGAGGGAAGAACAGGAGAACAAGCAGTGTGGTGAGAAGTGGGGAGGGAGGCCTAGAACCCAGTCCTCTGACGCTGGCTCTGTGGGACCCTAGTGCAGTAGCATCTCCTCTCTGACTGACAGCCCCCTCATCTATGCTATTGGAAGTTCAATGAAATGACCACATGTCTACTAGATTCTGTCTCTCCCATTCTGTGCTCCTGTCACATGGGACAGTTCTGTGCCACCTTGTCTCTTCAGATATTCAGTTGGCAGGGGTGGGGAGGGGCATAAATCAGAAACAGGATGTTCTTTATAACTGTCATAAGAGGTGACCACTGACTTAAAGTCACAAATCTAACACAGACTGAGCACAGATGCACTCCGACGCATGTATTTAGTCCTGGAAGGAAATGTTCTCAGTAGCCTTGGGCAAGGGTAAGGAAATAAAGCATTTGGTACCTACCTGGCCAGGTGAGGACCAGAGCAAGCAGCCAGATCTCAAACCTGACACAATTCATCTGCAAAATAAAGGGGAAAGAAATGAGCTGGTTCTCACTGTCCAGAAAGATGGCTGTTGGGACAAGCTACTGTCAATGCATCCAGCAATGTGGCATTTTCTTAAGCCTATATGGGGACAGAGGCAGATGGGTCTCTGTAAATTCAAGGCCGGCCTGGTCTACGGAGCAAGTTGCAGGACAGTCAGAGCTACACAGAGAAACCCTGTCTCAAAAATAAATAAATAAAAATGGTGTGTGTGTGTCCTCAGTGGCTCCCCATGCCTCCCTTGAAGATGGGGAACTAGTGCCCAAAATGCTCCAATGGCAGTGCCAGGCCTAAAAACAACGATCTAGGTGAGCCCTACCCTACATTGCTGGGCACCCTCTCCAGACACTAGTGACAGGACCACCTGGGGTGAGGGAGTTCTGTCTCTCTTCTCCTGTCAAGGCTAGCCTGGTATCCCAGGTCCTCACAGCAGCTGAAACATAATGCCACTCAGTCACCATGCTGGGCACCCAACTAGGAAGAGAAGGAGCTGGCCCTTCTGTTGCTACCATCAGAATCAGACTCACAGACCAGTCAGAGGCCACCACTGAATACTTATTGGTCCTCTACCCTGGGCCATGAGCACCTTTAGAACAGGGACTGTCTCTCTCAACAATGTCCCCGGGATCTGCAAGGACACTCAGCATCCAGTACATGCTCAAGCAATGTTTGCTGAATGCCCTTGACAAGGGGACAGGGGACTAACAGCCCTGGATCTGAGGAAATTTCTCTGCAATGTGCCTCAGGCCACAGCCCACCAGACAGGAGCTGACAGAGCACAGCGTCCCAACCCTCAGAGCCCGCGCCCCAGTCCCTCTCTTCTGAAGAAAGTTACAGGAAACACAGACGGTGCCACCTGAGGCAGTTAGGGAATCACTCTTCCTACATAATGCCCATTCAAACCAATGAAGAGGGAGAAATCCAGCATCTCATGAATGGGAACTGAACCCTTTGTTCCTTTATATAGCCAAAACTGGGTCACCAAGCAGGTGCCCCTCTCTCCTGTCCTCCCAACTCACTGGACCATCAGTGACTCCCAGCTGGTACCCAAGAGGGGAGGGGAAAGTGACTGTCAATCTCATCTAAGTCCTGCCAGGCTGGAAAGCCTCTTCAGCAAGAAAAGCAGAATCCAGTAGTAAGGAGAGAAAGGACATTAGAATCAGGCTAGCTTCTAATCACCTCTCCAAACAAACCCCTTCTGCTCCAGGCATAGGAACCCCAGTCAGCACCTCAGGGGCAAGGGTCAGCCTTGGACCTCCCTCCCACGACTGAGCCATCATACCTTTCCCCTGCGGATAGGGGCTGTCTCTCCAAGGTCCCTTGAGAAACTTGGTCACTGCGCAGTAGTTCCAGCACTCCTAGGTCATGTTCTCAGCAACCACTGGATAGACCGGCTCAGACTCTGAGCAATCTTGCTGTCAAGCAGCCCAGGGACTGCAAAGTCCCCACAGTCAGGGAGATAAAGCCCAGGCTGTGGCCAAGGACCCAGCCCTCTGCACCACGATAGCTGTGAGCCGCCACAACAGGGCACTGGCCTTCTCTTAATGACCAACGGGAAAACAATGGCAGGAAGCAGTAGCAGAAGTACTTCCAGGCTGATAAGGCCTAAAGAGCCAGGAGGGAGAGCTCCGGGAAGCTGCCACACCACCACAGCTCGGTTTGGTCCCTGAGACTCCCTGAGTGCCCCCACAGACAACCAAGACCAGGAGCAATAGGTTCCCGGTGGCAGCATGGTCCAGGCTAGGGGAGAGAACCAGATTACAGCAACATGGTTCCCGGATCCAACTACCAGGGCTAAATCCCAGGGGTTTTTAAAACAACAGAAGATAAAAATCCTGGTCACAAGTTCAAACCTTTGGAAAGGGAGATGGGTGGAAATGATGGTTTCATTCTAATACTCTCCCAAAGAGTCACACACACACACTAACATACATCTGAACACACACACACACACACACTAACATACATCTGCGCACACACACTAACATACATCTGCACACACACACACACACACTTGTTCTCTGCTAGGCCTGAATCCAAGGCCTGTGCATGATAGACAATCTTTCACTGAGATATAGCCTCAGGCCCTGACTCTTTACACACACACACACTAACATACATCTGCACACACACATACACTCCACACACACACACTAACATACATCTGCACACACACATACACTCCACACACACACACTAACACACATCTGCACACACACATACACTCCACACACACACACTAACATACATCTGTACCTACACATACACTACACACACACATGCATACTAACACACATCTGCACACACACAGGCACTCCACAAACACACACACACTAACATACATCTGCACACACACACAGGCACTCCACACACACATGCACACTAACATACACATCTGTACACACATAGGCACTCTACACACACACACATGCACACTAACATACATCTGCACACACACCTGTTCCCCAAAGCCTATTCTCAGCAAGCTCTGACTAACTAATCCTTTCCCAGAGAGGAGAGCTACAAGGGGGGGATGAGGAGCAGGTTGGGGAGCAAGGCAGGTAGGGGATTCCCTTGCAGTGGGATCCCTGGCACTAAGCTGAGCATTTAGGAGCCGCCCCCCACCTGCCCTAAGACTCTGGAGAGCCATTAGGTCACACCTTCCCCCTTCCCACATCTCACACACCCCTGTTCTCTTTCCACCGTCTTAGCTAGGTGTCTTATCTTAGCTAGGTATCTTAGCTTGGTGATGAAACACTATGACCAAAAAGCAACTTGGGGAGGAAAGGGTTTATTGAGCTTACACTTCCACATTGCTGTTCATCACTGAATGAAGTCAGGACAGGAGCTCAAACCAGGAAGCAGGAGCTGATGCAGAGGCCGTGGAAGAGTGCTGCTTACTGCCTTGCTCAGCCGGCCTTCCTAGAGAACCCAAGACCACCAGCCCAGGGATGGCACCACCTGCAAAGGACTGGCCCCTCCCCCATCAACCACTAATAAAAATGCACTATAGGCTTGCCTACAGCCTGATCTTAAGGAGGCATTTTCTTAATTGAAGAAACCCCTCTCTGGTGATGTTAGTTTGCATCAAGCTGACGTAAAACTAGCCAGCACAACCAGTCAAGGAAAGAAAAAGAATGGAAGAGGCAAGATTTGTCCTTAACGTTTCTGTTACCGGAGTGGCTGGGGTCCAAGTCTGACTCTAGAAGCCTAGTGAGCAAGCCTTGGCCACCCATCCTTGGTAGACCAATTAAAGAGGCACATGGTAATGAAGGGCAGAAGATTTATTCAGTGTGACCACACTGGGAAGCAGAACAAGGAGGTCCAGTAGCCCCCCACCCACCCTAAAGCCATCTTTGAGGTACTGACAGGAGATTGGGTTTAAATAGAGGGCACGAGACATATAAAACTAAGCAGTCTTGGTCAAGGTGTGGTCCACCCATCACTCATCTGCCCTGTCCTGACTCCAGAGTCTCTCCTGTAAAATAGTCTTATAAGTTGTCAGAACTGTGTGAAATATTTTCCTGAGAAGCCAGTTTCTCCTCTGGCTTCCACCTTTCCCTTTCCCAGCATAAGATTACTGGGAAAACTCCAGTTTCTTAGGAATTGTCTCAGTAGCCTGATAGCGAAAGAGAGGGGCCCAGGTGTCTCGTTAAAATATCCTTCCTCCCCTTTGGATGTCAGTGTGGTGATTTCTCAGAAAATTAGAAAACAGCCTTCCTCAAGAGCCAATAATACCACTTTGGGGTATATATTCAAAGGATGTTCAATTGTACCACAAGGACATGTGCTCAACTATGTTTATAGCAGCTTTGTTTGTCATAGCCAGAACCTGAAAACAACCTAAATGCCCCTCGACCAAAGAATGGATAAGAAAAATGTGGTACATTTACACAATGGAGTACTACACAGCAGAAAAAAATAACAACATCTTGAGTTTTGCAGGCAAATGGATGAAGCTAGAAAACATCATTTTGAGTGAGGTAATTCAGACCCAGAAAGACAATTATCACATGTACTCACTCATAGGTGGTTTTTAAACATAAAGCAAAGAAAGCCAGCCCACAAATCACAATCCCAGAGAATTTCGACAACAATGAAGACACTAAGAGAGACTTACATAGATCTAATCTACATGGGAAGTAGAAAAAGACAAGATCTCCTGAGCAAATTGGGAGCATGGGGACCTTGGGAGAGGGTTGAAGGGGATGGGAGATATAGGGAGGGGAGCAGAGAAAAATGTAGAGCTCAATAAAAAATCAATTATAAAAGCAGAAATCAAGTCTTGGAAACATTTAGAAACATACATAAAGGAAGTAGGGAAGTCCGAATTAATAATAAAAAAAAATATCCTTCCTGCTTCCTGCTGGGGACCGGAGAGATGGCTCAGTGGTTAAGAGCACTGGCTGCTCTTCCAGAGGACCTGGTTCCACTCCCAGCACCCACACGGTGGCTCACAACCATCTGTAACTCTACTTCCATAAGAACGCCTTTCAAAGAGCTGAGCAACATAGGTCACTTTTTTTAATACTCAGCTGTCCCCGAACTTTGTATTATAAATGAGCTGGGACATGGTGGTGTAGGCCTTTAATCCCATCCCTCAGGAGGTTGAGATAGGAGGGCCATAAATCAAGACCAGCTTTTGCTACATAGTGAGACTGCTCAGTCTCATGGAAAACAAAAATAAAATTAAACAAAAGCCTTAAAAAAAACTGTTGGAAAAGAAATCCGAGAAAATCATTCCAAAAAATAAGAAAATGACAAACCGTCAGAATTGTAGCTAGGTGGTGGTGGTGCACACCTTTAATCCCAGCTCTCAGGAGACAAGTAAATCTCTGAGTTCAAGGCCAGCCTGGTCTACAGGGAGCGTTCCAGGACAGCCAGGGCTACACAGAGAAACCCTGTCTCAAAAAATTAAATTAAAAAAAAATAAGGTGTTAGGGAAAAGCCTAGAGTGAAAGGAGCAAGGAGAAGACCAAGAGCCAACCCCGGGACTCTACAGACAGCGGCGTCTTTGCGTCCACAACCACAGACCCCGGGCATTTTAGCACAGAGAATTAATAGGCTGGGCAGGAAACCGCAGCTGGGAAGTGGACGTGAGATATGGGGAAAGGAAAGCCACTAGGAAAAGATGTTTATTAAGATATCCGTCAGGAGGGGGAGGAAGGGAGGGAAAAGAAAGGAGGAGAGAGAAGTTTAATCCTTGGAGGAGGGGGTGATATGAGGAAAGACAGCCTCAGGGGCTCTAATATTCTGCACCCTGTCAGTTGTTGGCCCCGGGGGCTCCATCAGACATTCAACACCCTGAGCCTGACACAGAACTGGTCCCCAGCTAAGTCAGGTCCGAGGGCTGTGGGAGGGGCTGTAGCAACTGATCCCCTAACTTAATCATCATTCAGAGTTAGGGGATTTTCTCTTCCCAGACAAGGATGAGTTTACTATCCTCAGTCTTCCTGAATGGACGGCTAAAGAAGGTACGTCAGGAAGAAGGAAGTTAAACCAAGAAAGAAAATGCTAGAAATGAAAATGAACAAAGAATTTGGAAGCTACAGGGTGAATGTCAGCAGGCAGTGACTTCGTAAAACAAGGGTAGTGAGAACACGAAGAGTTAAAATAATAAATAGAGCTGGGCGGTGGTGGCGCACGCCTTTAATCCCAGCACTCTTGAGGCAGAGGCAGGAGGATTGCTGTGAGTCTGATCGAGGCCAGTCTGGTCTACAGAGCGAGTTCCAGAACAGCCAGGGTTACATAGAGAACCCTTGCCTATAAATAAATAAATAAACATATGCAATAATAAGGTGGATAGCCTATCTGTAATCCCTCAGGAGGCCGAGGCAGGAGGATGATGAGTTTAAGGTCAGCCTGGGCTGCACATAAGACACTGTTATAAAAGAATAAAGGTAAAAAGGAGAGCAACATGGAACCAGAGCACTAGACATTATAGCACAAAGGACAAGGAGATGTAGTCACCATGAAGGTATTGTAAGGTTCCTGCACTCTTCAGACTTATGACAGAAGTGCATAGAAAATGTGTAAAATAGCGGCTTGGGTGTATCCTAGAGTGTGTGTTGGGGTGTGTGCTGGAGTGTGCGCTGAAGTGTGTGCTTGGGTGTGTGCTGGAATGTGCGCTGAAGTGTGAGCTGGGGTGTACACTGGGATGTATGCTGGGGTGTGCACTGGGATGTGTGTCGGGTGTGAGCTGCGGTGTGTGCTGGGGTGTGCACTGGGGTGTGAGCTGGGGTGTGTGCTGGGATGTGTGCTGCGGTGTGTGCTGGGGTGTACATTGGGGTGTGCACTGGGGTGTGTGCTGGTGTGTGTGCTGGGGTGTGAACTGGGGTGTGCACTGGGGTGTGTGCTGGGGTGTGCACTGGGGTGTACACTGGAGTGTGTGCTGGAATGTGAGCTGGGATGTAGCATAGCCAGTAGAGCACTTGCCTATTCCACAAAGCTCTGGAAGGGTCCCAAGGGATTCCTGCCTTCCTCTCTGTTCCGCGTGTGAGACTGGGTGTGGCTGGTTCGTGGCCTGTAATCCCAGGACTTCAGTTAGAAGATAGAAACACCAGGACCAGGTTCAAGGCCATCCTCTGCTACACAGTGAGTTCATAGCCAACCTGGGCTACATGAGACCCTTGTTCCAACAAACAAATTACCAGAGGGTAACATTTATATGAAATTAAAGATCCCATAAAATAAGGGGTTGGAGAAACGACTGGGGTACAGGGCACATATTCCAGAGGACCCAGATTCCATTCCAGCAACCACATGGCAGCTCACATCCATCTCTAACTCCAGTCTCAGGGAATTCAACACCCTCTTCTGGTCTCCAAGGGCATTGCATGAACATATCGCACAGACATACCTGCTGGCAAAACACTCACATACATAAAATCCTTACAATCCTTACAAAGGAAAGACTATGTGATAAAGTTTTTAAAAGCTGTATATTTTTGTTTATAAATATGGCTAACTGTGGAAAATAAATGTGGTCCAGTAACCATTAAATTTAGGATACTGGTGACCTCTGGGGAGGAAGAGAGAAGGCAGGGTCTACAGAGTGGTCCGTGGGGACTCTCTGTCTATGTTTTATCTTTTAACCATTTCAACCCTATGGAGTAAATGGGGCGTTGGGATGGGCAGAGCTGTGTAGAATGCAAGTATTTGGGGCTGGAGAGATGGCTCAGAGGTTAAGAGCATTGCCTGCTCTTCTAAAGGTCCTAAGTTCAATTCCCAGCAACCACATGGTGGCTCACAACCATCTGTAATGGGGTCTGGTGCCCTCTTCTGGCCTGCAGGCATACACAGAGACAGAATATTGTATACATAATAAATAAATAAATAAATACATAAATACATAAATATTTAAAAAAAGAATGCAAGTGTTTTATGTTAGCCTTTCTAGGATTCTATACGGTTGCAATTTTCATTTAGATGACAAAGTTCTGAAACCAGGTGCCTTGGGAGTGTTGGCTTTGCTTTTCAATAGCAGGGTGACATCCGGCAAGGCACTCCTACCATGCCACATGAGCGAGCGCAACTTCCTGCTCCCCTAATCAAAAGAAGCTGATGTGTCAAAGGGTGCAAAAGCTGTCAAGACCTTCAGTATACAGCCTTCCAAGGACTGTGCCAATGAGCACTTTCGTTACTTTCTGATTACCTGGCAATATAACTGAAACATAGTTACTGCTCTAATGTTCGTCCACTTGGTTTTTAAGGGAATATTTTCTAATATCATCCATCTGGATTGATTTGAATTCATTTGCATCTTTAGGTCATTTATTTACTTACTTTTATTTGTTTGTTTGTCCATTTACTTGTTTATTTGCTGTAGTACCAGGCATTAAACATGGAGTCTCACACAAAGCAATCATGCTACACTAAGCTGTCTCCACCCTCTTTTTTCCCTTTCTCATTCTGAGACAGAGTCTCTCTCACTAAGTTCCCGGGATGGGCATTCAGCCTGCAGCCCCTGCTGGCCTTGAGTGGGCAGTCCTCCTGCCTCGGTCTCCTTAGTACCTGGACTCCTTCTCTCCTGGGATGCTGTATCTTTCTGTAACATGAGAAAACCCTTAGAAGGCTGAAAAATTTATTCATTTTTTTTCTCACATTGATTCATGGATGCTTTTCCAGTTCCCCATGCACCATGAAAATTTGTTCAGGATTGGTATATTTGCTTGTTTGTTTGTTTTATGTCTGGGGACCCGTTTGATGTTATGTTTTAGGATGAAGCAAAGCAAAGAGACACACAGCGAGGTGTCGCCTGTCTCTTCCTCTGGACTAGACATCTAATCATCTGGCTGTGCTCCGGACGGAGGGAGTTTCAGGACTAAAACTGGGGCAGTTCTCAGCAACTAGGACAGCTGGTGACCTTACCAGATCCCTAGTCTGGCCAGTTTTTAGACAGCCTTCAAAAGATGTCCCAAGCATTTGGAGTATCTGTCTCCAGCTTCACCGTGGGGACATGAACACGCCGTCATTTACAAGTTACATGAGTTGCCTTCTTTTGACATCGAGTACCATCATAGGCACCAAGGAGGTGGAAGCCCAGCAGAAGCAGCTGCAGTACAGAATGACCACAGAGGAGGCAGCAGAATGAGGGGGCCTCTTCGGAGAGTGTTTCCATGGAGACTGTTGGTTTCCCTGGGATCTTACAGGTTTTTTTATGTGTGGGCACTGCCCAAAGCACACCAAGTGCTGGCGCTCCTGTGCTGATTGACCTCACGCCATGATTTGGCAAGGACTCACAAAGTGTCTTTTATCAACTTTTGTGGTTTTTATAAACAGGCTGCATGCTAACGCCTTATCTCCAATTGGGCCACCAGTTCCTTGAGAATATGAGTGGAATTTTGCAAGCATCCCTGCCTTCTCCGACTACACCCTGCATCCCCATCCAGGGGCAGGACTCTCAGTAACTGAGGGAGCCATTATGGGGCTAGCAAGAAACCTGACACTAGAGAAGTTCCCAGGAATCCACAAGGATGATACCAGCTAAGACCCTAAGCCAGAGTGGAGAGGGTGCCTGAACTGGCCTTGCCTTGTAGTCAGATTGATGACTATCTTAAATGTAATCATAGAACCTTCATCCAGCAACTGATGGAAGCAGAGGCAGAGATTCATAGCCGAGCACTGGGCTGAGCTCCCAAAGTCCAGTCGAAGTGAGGGAAGATTGAGAATATGAGCAAAGACGTCAAGACCGTGATAGTGATACACAGTGAAACAGCTTACCTGAGCTAATGGGAGCCCACCAACTCTGGCCTGGCAGCGGGGTAACCAGCACAAAACCAAACTAGGCTTTCTGAATGTGGGTAGCAGTTTTACTGCTGGGGCAGACTCTTTGGAGGGATACCTTGCTCAGCCTAAATATAGTGGGGAGGGCCTTGGTCCTGCCTCAAAGCAATGTGCCAGACTTTGGTGACTTCCCATGGGAAGCCTTCCCGTCTCTGAGTGGGTGGGGGAGGGGGAGGATGGAGGCAAGGTGGAGGGAAGGGAGTAGGAACTGGGATTGGTATGTAAAATGAGAAAAGATAGATTTTTAATTAATTAATTAGTTAATTAATTTTTTTAAAAAAAATATACCCTCCAAATGGGCACAACTTGCCTCCCAGCTAGAAGGTAGGAGGTTGGCACACAGCCTGTCAGTCTCCTGGTCTTGCACTCTGGTCCCCACGGCAAGGGACACACTCTACTCTGAGCACTCCTGGGAGGGGAGGGAGCCCTGTAGCCCTAGGACCTACACACGCAGCTCCAGATCTAAGAGTTGCACTGATTTCTTTCTGATTTTGTCTTTTTCTTCTCTTTCTTTCTTTTTATTTAGTGATTTCAATTAATTTTATGTGATCACTGTAAAACATAAAGAAGTATGTTGAAGAAGAAATGGCCGTACACTGTGCTGGTAAAGCAACCTTGATTCTAGGACAAAGGCAGCAACCACCAGGCAGCTGGGATTAGTCATAAAGTTCTTGGAGGACTTTGCAGGTGGCTAGAGAGGACAGGAGGAGTTCAGAGGAATTTCCAATGCTGGAGGTTCTGAAGAACGTGGAGAGGAAGTCGGCCAATCTCTCCAATTTCCTTGGGATTTTTTAGGTCTTTATCTCAGTTTCTGACTCCTGAGTTTTTATTACACTAGAACAAATTAGGTAATCATTTCTTCTGGCAGCTACAGCAATATAAACAAATAAAAAGTAGAAAATACAGGAGCCATGATGGCAAATTAGAAGCAAATAGCAGTAACGGTTTAGAATCAAGTAACCCTCTGACTGAGGGATCTCTGAAGTCTAACATCAGACGGAGTAAAAGAGATTTGCTTCTCAGAACAAAGAACAAGAAAGAGCCACATAGATGTCAATGTGGAGCCCACAGCTCTATGGTAGCTAAGCCAAGAGGAGGAGGAGCAGAGAAGAGAGGGAGACAAGGGTGGGCCGAAAGTGACACAGAAACAGAAACAGACCAGAGAGGCAGTCTGAGGTGAGCGTGGTGGCTCACAGCTACAATCTCCACTACTCGGAAGGGTTGCAAGTTTGAGACCAGCATGGACTCCATAGCAGTCCTAGGCCAGCCTGGGTAACAGAACGAGACTCCGCCCTAAAACCACTCAGCAGAAAGGCAGCCTGATAGGTGGCGTGCGCTCTGCTGTAGAGAACCGCTGAACAGAGGCACAGGGGTGGGAAGCCATCTTGAAAAGGTCAGCCCCAAGCTTGCTCCTTTGGGAGAATAAGCCCCTATGTCTTCCTTTACTTGGAACTTAGTAACGTCACACTGTCCTTGGCAGTGACTAACTTGGAGCACAGTGTTTCCTGGGCAGAATGCCTCTGAGGAAAGTTTATTGACAAGTATATATGATGGAATTGGCATTGGAGACATAAAATAAAGTATGACTTGTTTTCCTATTAAGAACGGTGGCTCTAGCAGTCAACCAAAGAGGACTGAGAGACCAAGAAGACATGTACTCGTGTGAGCAGAGACTGGACACCAAAGAATCTGTAGTCATGAGTGGCAGAAAGTGTGGACTTCTGCATCAGGCCTGTGTGTTGCTCTCCATGTGGACTGGCTGAGCGGGGCTACTCGGCTCAGTGATAGCTTGACCTGAGGGTCCATCAAGGTAATAAGGCCAGAGGAAACTGCAATCAGCATAACCTTGGTTCCCTGCTACCCCTAGTAGTAAGCAGGGAACAATGCTATTCTAACCAGCTCCAGTGCCAAACCACTTTCACTGGCCAACTGGTAAATGGAACAAGATGAAAGAATAAAATAATCCTTAGCCTTCGCTCTCTAAGGAATGCAAAGCCCCAAGGCATCACAAGAGGAGGAGAGGAGCATCCTTGCCTGCATGCCTGACCCAGGACAAACAGTTCCTTTGGAGCTTTTTGTTTGTTTGTTTGCTCATTGGCTTGCTTGCTTTGGGTTTGGTTTTGATTTTCTTTTTCTTTTTAACTTTTCTTAACAGCTTTTCTTTCCATTTATTGATTGGTTGATTAATTAGTGTGTGTGTGTGTGTGTGTGTGTGTGTGTGTGTGTGTATACAGTATTTTTCATACATATTTTTCCAAAGATAGTCACTAGAAATTGTCAAAGGGTACCATACTTAAGAAGGTATGACAATTGTAAATGTATGTGCTCACCACTGATCCACTCCATGTCATCAAGCAAATACTACAGGACATACAGGGGTAGATAGGTTAATACAATAATAATAGATAGTTTCAAAACTGTGCTCCTACCAGTAGATGGATCATCCAGACAGAAAGTTCCGTTCAACTGCTCTGTATCTCGAGTGGACACAACAGACGACTGCAGGGCATTCCACCCAACACTGTATGATCGTAATCTCATCACCAGCTCATAGAACTTCCTCCAAAATCAGCCACATTTTGGTCTATAAAACAAGTCTTAACAAATACAAAAAATACTGAAATAATTTCTTGCACATTGTTAGGTCATAGCGGGACAAAGAAATCAACAGGACAAATTGCGAAAGCCTCCATAAACACATGGAGTTTTCAACAAACACATAGTACTTCCAGGAGGTGGTGTGGGAGTTCCTTCTATCTATGTGTTGCTTTCATTGGTTAATAAAGGAACTGCTTTGGGCCTATAGCAGAGATGTAGGGGAACAGAGCTAGGTGAGGAAAACTAAACAGAATGCTGGGAGAAAGGAGGCAGAGTCAGAGAGATGCCATGGAGCCGCCAGAGTCAGACATGCCAAAACTTTGCAGGTAAACCAATGCCATGTGGTGATACACAGATTAATAGAAATGGATTAAATTAATATAAGAGTTAGCCAATAAGCTAGAGCTAATGGGTCAAGCAGTGATTTAATTAAGACGGTTTCTGTGTGATTATTTTGGGGCTAAGCAACCGGGAACTAACTAACTAGCGGCTCCTCCTCCTACAAGGAGGTAGTTCTAAAGAAATTAAAGGGAGAGTTAAAAATGCATAGGTTCAAATGAAAAAGCAACATACCAGAATGTGTGTAGTATAACAAAGGCAGTTCTAAAATTAAAATTTAGATATATATAGAGAGGTAGATATGATACATACATACATGTATTATATGTGTTTTAACCTCTGTCATGCCAAAGTGGATTTCTGTGACTGCCACTTACCTTGCTACACCTATAAGTCTGTTCTCTTATAGTTTTACATCTAAACAGATCCACCATGACCTCCAGTACCTCTAACTTGTACCTTCCATCTGGTACACTCCCACTTTCCTGCTTCATTTCACAATTTAAATACCAGTTCCCTTCCTCCGACGACTCCATGGAACTCACACTCTCCAATAGTGCCCCATTGCCAGTCTCTGTACCCTAAAGAACACAGGCTAAGCAAGACCAGAGCTGGTGGTAGGCTCCTGAGGGGACACCTCTGTGTCTCCCCACTGAGGGGACATCTCTGTGTCTCTCCACTAAGCCAGAGAAGCACACTTCTTAGTGAAAATATTCCTTTTAGAAGAACTCAAACAACCAAATAGAATTGAAAAGGGGAAAGAGTTGAAACTGAAAGGAACACCCACCCACTACAGAAACTCAGACAAGATGAATGAATGAAGAACATGAGACAGCAAAGGCCCCCAATCCCTTATAAGGGACCCCCAAATCCCAAGAGTGCTGAAGTGTCTGAGAAAGAAATGAGTCCTACTTAAAAAAAAGTATTAATGATTATATACACATCTCAAATAAGCACGTGAATGAGCTAAGAAAACCTGTACACAACTCCAACAGGACCATCACCAGAGTGAAGAGTAAGTAAATTTGGGGAAAAAGTGACAAGCGAGGAAGAAAATTCAATGAGGCAATCACAACGCCCAAAAGGAACAAACAGAACTGGAAACAAAAGAAGCAATCGATCAAAGAGGAGCAATTAAAGCCACTTTGAGATTCTATCTCACCCCAACTGGGATGGTTGTCAGCAAGAAAGCAAACATACGTACTGGAGAGATGGCTCAGAGGTTAAGAGCACTGGCTGCTCTTCCAGAGGACCCAGGTTCAATTCCCAGCACCTACCTGGCAACTCACAATTGTCTGTAACTCCATTTCCAGGAGATCTGACACCCTCAAACAGACATACGTGCAGGCAAAAATACCAACTCACGTGGAAAAAAAAATAAGTAATAACAATAACAACAATAATGATGATAAAAGGTAAATGCTGGTGAATTTGTGGGGAAATAGGAACCCTGTCCAGTATAGGTGGGAGTATGACCTAGCACAGCCAGTGCAGAAATTACTATGCAGGATCCTCAAAAAAAAAAAAAACTAAAATTCGAACCATTATATGACTATATGACCCCTTGGGCATGTGCCCCCCAAATTATGCATTCTACACAGACTCTCACTCGTCTGTGTTCATTGCTGCATTCTCCACAACAGGCAGGAGTGGACCCCGTCTAAAAGTCCATCAACAGATGAATGGAGAATGGAAATGTGACAAAATACACATAGAACTTCAGCCAGTTCTTTAGAAGACTGAAATGGGGTCTGGAGAGATGGCTCGGTGGTTAAGAGCATGCAGTGATCTGGCAGAGGACCTCAGTTTGGTTCCCAGCACCCACACAGCAGCTCACAACCACCTGTAACTCCAGCTCCAGGAGCTCTGGTGCCCTCTCCTGTCTTCCAGAGACACCAGGCTTGCCTGTTGTATTCATACATACACGTGGGCAAGCAGTCATATACATAAACCTCCTTTAAATCTTTTTCAAAAAAAATTGCAGGGAAATGCATGGATTTGGAAAAGACACTAAATGAAATGACCCGGTCTCAGAAAGGGTCGAATGGCTCTTTCATGGGGGTCACCTAAGACCATCGGAAAACACAGATTTTTACATTACAATTCATAACAGCAG
This sequence comes from Microtus pennsylvanicus, assembly GCF_037038515.1. Classification (NCBI taxonomy): domain Eukaryota; kingdom Metazoa; phylum Chordata; class Mammalia; order Rodentia; family Cricetidae; genus Microtus; species Microtus pennsylvanicus. The sequence continues at coordinate 23,162,659 of NC_134586.1, forward strand.
CAAAATTAGAGTTATGAAGTAGCAAGGAAAAAAGCTTTATGGTTGGGGGCTCACCACAACATGAGGAATTGTATTAAAGGGTCACAGCATGAGGAAGGTTGAGAACGCTGGTATAGACTATTAAACTTTATAGGAGAACTTGAGAGAGGAACAAAAGATGCTGAGGATTGAGGGAAGGTGGAAGTTCACATGGGGCATAAAAGCAGAATTCTAGGAGGCTTTGAGTGTGAGAGAACACAGGGAGGGAGGGAGGAAGGTGGGGAAGAATTCAGGGAGAGAAACAACAACAAAAATTTTTGTTTGAAAATGCATAATGAAACTTAACTCTTTGTAAGCTGCTACAAAAATTAATAATAATAATAAATGAACACAAAATTATTCTAGAGGTTAGGCATAGTGGTGTGTGCCTGTAATCCCAGAACTAGGGAAGCTAAGGTATGAAGATTTAAGTTCTAAGCCAGCCTTGTCTACATAAGAAATAAACAAACAAAAAATTTCCATCTATTTGACATTCTAAAGTGACTAAATGGCCTATAGGTTAAAAATAACTCATAAGATAATTTTTCTGATATTGAAAAACAAATAATATATGGATGGAAATGCTGTCTCTTAAACACTATGCAGTGTGTGGAGATACAGTGGAGGGCGTCCACTGGGGAAACTTGCTTCTTTCTTTTAATAATATTTGTACTAAATATTTGAGATATTTAATAAATATGTACCTCTCTCAGCAGGCACCAGTTGCCAACGGCTCCTCAGCTAGGGTGGGGCTTCATGCTCACCCGATGCTGGGATCGTGCCTGGCCTGAACATGCTCAGGACTCGTGCATGCTGTCGCAACCGCTACGAGCTCATGTGCGCAATCGCCTGCCCCGCCGTGTCTGGAAAACGCTGTTTTCCTGTAGTCATTGTCTGCCTCTGGGTCTCGCAATCTTTTCATTCCCTCTTCCACAACAATCCCTGAGTCTTAGGGGAAAGGGTGTGATACAGATATGCCATTTGTGCCTGATCACACCACAATCTCTTCATTGCAGCTTTAAGCCTCTGGGTTAATCACCATTTACCGCAAGAAGTTTCTCTGGTGAGGGTTGAGATATACATTAATTATTAGGAGTCATTTTAACGCTGTGTCCATTTGGTTGAAGAGTAGTGGTTTTTCCACTAGGGTGTATCACCCTTCTAGCCATAGGTGCTTTGCCCTGATAAACCAAGTAGGGGTACCATCTCATACAGTGGCCTTAAATCCAATCATGTTTAGTTATGCCCATAACATTAATGCCACTATCGCAGCAGTGGGCATGCCTTGCCAGGGCAGTCATTACTGTAGCTCTTAGGGTTCACAGATGGGAGAGATTCACGATTGCTTTTCTTCTCTGGTAGCAAACTCAGTTCTTAAATCTGGAAAGTGTGTTTAAAAAAAAATAGTACCGTGGGCTGGGGATGTAGCTCAGTGGTAGTGTTTAGCATAAATGAGGCCCTGGGTTCCACAGCTAGACTCATAGACCGTTTAAAAGGTGCCTTTTGATAAAGCAATTTGACAACACACAACGCACCCGTCAATTGCACTTCCAGGAACAGATCTTGAGGAAATCCTTTACAATTAGGGCAGAGATCTACCTGCAAGATAGGCAGCCTGCATTGTTTCTAGCTGTCAAAAGAAAACACAAGCATCCCAATTGTCCTGATTTGGGAGGTTAAAGGTCATATGGCATCCAGTCAGGACAGATTTTCACATAGCCATGAAAAACAATGATATGGAACAGTTCTTGAAAGGCTGGGAAATGTTTCTGGTAGAACAGGACGTGCAAGAAAGCCGAACACCATGAAGAGAGTGATCTTAGCTGCGTCAAAAATAAACACTCAGCAGTCTCCAGAGAAGCCGGAGCCACACTCCCGGGGACTGTTCCTCTCCTATTTCCTCCTCTCCTAATGCCAGTGCTTAAGTATATGCTAAAACTGTTCCTTACTTTAAAAATAAAATAAAGAAGGAAAGGCCAATTAGACCGCTTATCAGGTAAGGTACTGGCTGCACAAACCTAGTGACCTGAGTTCAGTCCCTGGAACCCACAGAAAAGTAAAAGGAGAGGGTGAGCTTCACAGAGCTGCCCTCTGGCTAACACACACGTGCACACGCACATGCATACATGCACACGCACGCTCGAACGTGCACACGCACATATACACACACAATAAAAACAACATTTTGAAGAAAACAATAAGCTGCTGGAAACACACACGCTGTGAGATTATACTCTGTCACAAGGGGGTCGGCCACTGTCATTTCCTGTAGTCTCCAAAGAATGTGGCACCATGTGCTTGTAGCTGTACTCGATTACTTTAAAGCATTTATTTAGGGAGACTGGTGAAATGGCTCAGGGGGGTAACAGCACTTAATACACATGCGTGAGGATCCACCTTCCGATTTTAGAACCCACCTAAAAAGTTGGGCATGGGCATGGCCATGTCTGCGGCCCCCAGCACTGTGTGGGGTGCAGCCAGGGGAATCCCTGAAGCTTGCTGGCTGCCAGCCTAGCTCCAGACTCAGCGAGGGACCGTGTCTCAGAGGAGTGAGGAGGGCACTCTAAATGCACTACACTCATGCAAAAATAGTTACTTTTTAAAGAGGTTTATCTATGCATCGTGTGTGTGAATGCACACGTGCTAATGTGTGCGTGTACACAAGAACATGCTAGACTAACACTCCACCACTGAGCTACACACCCAACCACCTACTTATGAACTCTAAGGGATAGGAACAAGCTCATTCTCGGCCTGCACTGATTCTAGCTTCCCTGGAGGGAAAATTAGCTATTAATAGCCCATTACACACAAAACAACTTATTTGTTGTGTGTGTGTGAGTATGTGGGTATGTGCACATGGCTGCAGGTGCCTGCAGAGGTAAGAAGCTTCAGAGCTCCTGGACCTGGAGTTACAGATGCTGTGAGCTGAATTCTGCCAAAAATCAAACTTAGACCCTATGGAAGAACAGCAAATGCTCTTAACCATTGAACCATCTCCCCACCCCAAGAATTATTATTTTTTAATTGTAGGGGGGCAGTTTGAGCTGCTCAGTGTGGATGCTGGGAATTGAACTTGGGTCCTTGGCAAGTGTGTCCAGGTGTGCTCTATCTGGGTGTCCTTGCAAAGTAGATCAGACAAATAAACAGCGGCACAGTCAGTCATCAACCCTTATCCTGTTTTGTTTCCCACAGTCACTGGCAATTGTGACTTCAATAGGAAGTTCTAGAAATAATCAACCCATAAAATTTAAATAAAGTTCAATTACATTGTGACAATTCCCCAGTTTTGTTACTATTTATTATTGTTAGTTTTTTTCTGAGCCTTATGTATGACTTAAACTTTATCATGGATATGTTTATATAGAAAATGGTAGCGTTTTATTTTTTATGTACCTACCTACTTATTTATTTCAAAGTTTTGGGAACGAAGTTTTTCTATGTAAGCATAGCTGACCTGGTATTCACTAGATAGCCAAAACTGGCCTCTAAAACACAATCCTCCTGCCTCAACCTCCCTCTAGCTGGGAATAGAGGCATGTACAGCTCCACCAAGCGGACAGCACAGGGTTTCTAAAGCCAGGTGTTCTTCCTGGTTCCAAGCGGTCTATGGTATCTTAGAACATATTCCCCAAGATAAGGCATGACTCTTACACTCAACCACTGGATTAACATACAGCTGTGAAAATAGTCTGCAGTCACACGCAGTGGTATGAGTGAACCTCACAAGTGTAAATCTGCGGGGAAGAAGGGAGACTCAGGAAAGTGTTGCCCACGTACACAGAACACAGCATTGGCGGGACTTTACCTCTGTGGGTGGAGGCCAGGAGAGCGGACCCTGGGCGACTGGCAGCCAGCGGGGGGCATGAGAGCATCTCCCAGGGACTGTAGCGTTGTCTCTTAACCTAGATGCTGGGGACGGTGAACTCGTGGACGAGTATTGAGCTGCAGGCTTATGATCTGAGTATTTTCTGTATGAATATTGAGCATCAATCTAAAGGTTTTTTCATAAAGTGAAAAAAGTCCTAATGGTGCTTAAAAGCACACTTGGAATTTATTTCCTCTTAATTGGACGAAGTTTCCCGAGAAACACTCTGGACTTCCTAGAATTTTTATTAATAATTCAAGTCTCCCAAGCCGAGATCCTGGCAGAGCAGGATCTGCGAAGCCACTCCCGCACCCCTTGTTAGGAAGCCCCAATTCCACCCTGGCTGCTGTCCTCTGTCCCGGAGCTGACTGCCTCTCCTGGCGGATACAGAGGCAGCTACTCTCACTGCTGATAAAGAGCTGCTGTGATTTGATGCCCATGACACAAAGACAGCAGCAGGGCCACACAGGGCACCACAGGGCCACACAGGGCACCACAGGGCACCACAGGGCCACACGAGGCACCACAGGGCCACACAGGGCACCACAGGGCCACACAGGGCACCACAGGGCACCACAGGGCCACACAGGACACCACAGGGCCACACAGGACACCACAGGGCACCACAGGGCCACACGGGGCACCACAGGGCCACACCGGGCACCACAGGGCCACACAGGGCACCACAGGGCCACACAGGACACCACAGGGCCACACAGGGCACCACAGGGCCACACAGGGCACCACAGGGCCACACAGGGCACCTTGGGGCACCACAGGGCACTACGGGACACCACAGGGCACCACAAGGCACCACAGGGCCACCCAGGGCACCACAGGGCACCACAGGGCCACACAGGACACCACAGGGCACCACAGGGCACCACAGGGCCACACAGGGCATCACAGGGCCACACAGGGCACCACAGGGCACCACAGGGCCACACAGGGCCACACAGGGCACCACAGGGCCACATAGCGGTGCCTAAAGGGAGCAAAATACCAGTTGGAAAGAGAGTCAAATCTACAGAGGAGTCCTCTCATTTTTACATGTATGCTGTGGCATGAGTTCACAAACACACATACACACACACACACACACACACACACACACACACCACCTAGTCCAACACATCACCAACGTGCAGGAGGCTGAAGCAGAAGGAGCTCAAGTTCAAGGCTGACCCATACTACAAAACAAGACTCAACGAAAGAGACAGAAACAGAGAGACAGAGACAGAGACAGAAAGCAAGGGGTGGGGGAAGGGAGAAAGGGAAGGAGGGAGGGAGGGAGGGACAGAGGGACAGAGGGAGGGAAGAATGAAGGATCACATAAATCAAACAACATGCCATACCAACAAGGGGAATATACCTATAAAATTCTTAACTAATAAAGACCTGCTGTCCCAATTATATAAACAACTCTCACAGACCAATTAAGAAAATAACCCAATGAAAATGCCCAGAAGAAAAAAAAATAGTTTCTTCAGAGGAAAGAAAACCAAATGGAATAAACATTTTTTTATCTGCAAAAATCAAGAGGTGAGCTTCTTGAGTCCCGGGGAGAATAAAGGAGGGCGACAGTGGGTCCATTGCATTGGGGGGTCAGCTGCCATGTGTCTACAGTGGGTCCATTGCATAGGGGGGTCAGCTGCCATGTGTCTACAGTGGGTCCATTGCATAGGGGGGTCAGCTGCCATGTGTCTACAGTGGGTCCATTGCATAGGGGGGTCAGCTGCCATGTGTCTACAGTGGGTCCATTGCATAGGGGGGTCAGCTGCCATGTGTCTACAGTGGGTCCATTGCATCGGGAGGTCAGCTGCCATGTGTCTACAGTGGGTCCATTGCATAGGGGGGGTCAGCTGCCATGTGTCTACAGTGGGTCCATTGCATCGGGAGGTCAGCTGCCATGTGTCTACAGTGGGTCCATTGCATCGGGAGGTCAGCTGCCATGTGTCTACAGTGGGTCCATTGCATCGGGAGGTCAGCTGCCATGTGTCTACAGTGGGTCCATTGCATCGGGAGGTCAGCTGCCATGTGTCTACAGTGGGTCCATTGCATCGGGAGGTCAGCTGCCATGTGTCTACAGTGGGTCCATTGCATCGGGAGGTCAGCTGCCATGTGTCTACAATGGGTCACCTGCATCGGGAGGTCAGCTGCCATGTGTCTACTGTCTCCGAGGTTTGTTGGAAGATGCTTCCATGTGAATGTGTGATCTGCTGCTAAGCCTATAAATTCTTACAGCAACTTTGAGCCCAGATGGAGCCTGTGAGCTTTTGTCTGTCTTAACCTTATCCATTTCCCTCCTCCCTGGGACAAACACGGGCACCTGGAGACAGACGCAGGTGTACACAGCAGCACTGTTTATATAAAAATAAGCGCATAAAGTAGGGCACTGTTCCACAAAGCTCAAAACCAAGCAACGGAAGTGATAAGAAAAGCTGTGAGTGTAAACGTGGGTAATGTTTACATTTTTACAAAATTTTACAAAAATATTCCCATTTCTTTTGTGTGTGTGACCTCTTAGGGTTTTTAATATAGTACTACACACTGCACATCTCTGAGGACGGGTATGTAAAACCAAGCATTGGTCAGACTTTTTTCTTTTCTTTTCATTTTGATTGTGTGAATGTTATTTAACTGCTGTTTATGAGCAGACACAGGGTGTTTTGTCCCATTTTCCAACAGACCTTTCATTGTAATACCCCCCCCCCATTTTTACTTCTCTTGCTATAACATAAACATTTAAAGCTCCCTTTTCACTCCCTCTGGTTCTTTACCCCTTTCTATTTTATTTTATTTCATTTTATTTATACATACTAATCCCAGTTCCCTCTGCCTCTCCCCCTACTCTCCCTACCTTCCCCTCACCCCAATCCCCATCTGCTCCTCCCTTTGGTAGTTAACAAATTCTATCACATCACCACATCTAGAAAGGACCAAGGCCCTCCCTCCTCGTGTCTAGGCTAAGCAAGGTTTCTCTTCCTAGGAAATGGGCTCCCAAAAGCCAGATCATTCATTAGGGATAGCTCCGGTCCCACTGCCGGTGGTCCCACAAACTGCCAAAGCCACTCGCAGTTACTTGCTTTCAGGGGGTCTAGATTGGTCCTAGGCAGGTTCCCTGGTTGTCAGTCCAGAGTCAGTGGGCTCCCACTAGTTCAGGTCAGCTTTTTCTCTGGATTCCCCCATCATGGTCTTGACCCCTTCGCTCATATTCTCACTTCTCCCTCTGTTCAGCAGGACTGCGGGAGCTCTGTCCAGTGGTTGGTTCCACAACTAACCACTCTGTTCTGCATCTCTGCATCTGCTTCCATCAGTTACTGGATGAAGGTGTCAGGAGATCATGCCTATTTCCCCTTCCTAGGTGGATCTATGTATGTCTCTCTTAGGGTCCTCTTTGAAGCTACATTCTTAAAGCCAAGAATTAATAAATGTGAAATTCAGGATAGTGGCCACCTCATTGGAGGAGACAGCCACAAGGAAGGGGAGGGATTTACAGGCAGATGCAGCAACACTGACGGCTGCTCTAGCTCTCGGATGGGGTAGTGTGCACCCAGATTTCCATTATGTTAGTATTCTCCACAATATACATTGTTTTCTAATATAAAACTCCTTGCTATGGTGAATGGTGTATGATGAGTCATTTTGAATTATTGTTGCTGTTGTTATTTCTCTCTTTTGATTGTTGAGAATTTTATACATGCATTTAATGTGCTTCCATCATGAATAAACCCTATTACCTCTTCTTCAATTCCCCTATTCCCTCCAATTTCATGTCCTTGGTTTTTAAACCCCCTGAGTCCACTCAGTCCCCCTGTGTGCACCCAGATCCAAGGCTGACTACTAGAGATGGGTAGCCTCTCGGGGGCTACATCCCTAAAGGAAATGCACCCTCCATCCTCAGCATCCCTAAGTTCCCAATAACTTCTCAGCTTGGGGTAGAACTTTGGGAGCCTCTCCCCATCTATTTTGGGGTTTAGGCTGACTCGATTTTGTGCATGCTCACAGCCACTTGAATTCACATGTGCAATGGCTTTGTCATATCTGGGGAGCACTGTTTTGTAATTGATGTCCACTGCCCCCGGCTCTCGCAGTCTTCTGCGCCCGCTCTGGGCTTGGTAGAGAGGGAACTGTGATATTGATGTCTGTTCAGAGCTGAGCACTCAACTATCTCCTCATCGCTGCATGCTGACCAGCTGTAGTCTCTGTATTAACTGCAGGAAGAAACTTCCAGGGGCCAGAGAAATGACTCAGCAGTGACTTCAAGAGGATCCAAGTTTGGTTCCCAGCACACATGTCAAGTGACTCACAACCACCTAGAATTGTAGCTCCGATGGATCCAACAGCCTCTTCTGGCTTCTGAGTGTACGCACACATACGCATGTAACATGTCCTCACAGACATGAATAAAAATCATAAAAATAAATTGTTTTAAGTTTCTCTGATGAAGGTTGAAAGATGCACTAACCTATTGGTCTTATGGGATCTTAGAAGGCAATTAGTTTATCGCTGTGCCATTTAACAGAACAATAGTATTAGGCTCTCTGCTATGACCTAGGACCTAGCCAGCCACGTGTTTGGGCCTAGTTGGGAGTAAGAAGCATGAGTTTCAACTTGTGGGACAGAATTCAAACCAAGGCAGAAAGTGGTTGGTTATTCCCATAACATCTGTGCCACTGTTGCACCCGCGTGCCTATCTTGCCAATCTAGTCATAATTGCAACTCACAGCTGAGTAAGATTATTGATCACTTTTCTGTATCAGTAGCATGCATAGAACCTTCCAGAACTATGAAAGCTGGTCTGCATGGATGAAATTTCCGTGCATACATGCTACTGCAACCAGGTCAGTATCTGCTTGATTTTGTCATGTGAAATAATTCAAGTATGTAGTGTCTTCGGCAATAAGATGCAGGCATATGTGTACCATGACAAATGTATAGAGGTCAGAGGACAATCTCGGCTCCTTACTTTCCACCTTGTCTAAAACAGGGTTGAAGCACGATTACTAAAAACTCAGAGAGAGAGAAATTGGGGTTCAACCTGAAGGTCAGAAAAGCAAAACAGCCAGCCACTGGCTCTCACCTTGACCTCAGTCCAAAATGGCAATCCTGCCTCCAAGAATCTCAGAATGAGACTGTGTATCTGAGAGCTGTCTCCTCCTGTTTTATATTCCTCTTTAGGACTGGGAGTAAAGGCATGCACTGCCCAGTTTCTATGGCAACTAGTGTGGCTACTGAGATTAAAAGTATGTGTTACCACTGCCTGGTCTGTAAAACCAGTGGGGTTGTTTTACTCTCTGATCTGCAGGCAAGCTTTATTTATTGAAATACAAATGAAATGTCACTACACAGAGTCTCTCTTATTCATTGCTGCATGTCAGGCTACATGGCCTCTGGCTTCCAGCCACTGGGCTGTCTCCACCCCCTTCTCCCGGCAGGGACTATGAAAACAAGCTCATATATGCTACTGCAACAGCTGTTATCTGAGTGCCGGGACCTGAACTCATGCTGTCAGATTGGCACGAAGGGGCTTTACCCGTCTCACCAATCCATACAGGTTTAAAAGGACAACAAGATCTCTCCCACAGAGAACAGCTCCTTTGACCAACACAGGGAAGAGCTGGGTCCTTGCTTACAGAAGGTGACTGGGCTTCTGAAACATCCAGTTGCCAGCAAGATTACACACCAGCTTCTGGATTTTTCTGGAAGCCTGGGCAGGCAAGACATGGCTATGTGTCAAGCCACAGGTAGGAAGTTGTTCCCTTCCGCACAACAGACAGGTGGTGGAAAGCAGAGCGGAACAGTGGTGGCCCGGCACAACCCATGTCAGTAGAGGAGGTGCAGGGTACATGGACAGGCTGGCCAAGAGCCAAGAGAAAGGCATGAGGGGTGATGGGTCACAGACAAGCAGCCTGGCCAGGGGAGGCGTGGGACACAGCCAGCTCAAGGACACATCCTTGGGCGAATCACAGCCACGCGTCCCCACAAAGCAGAGGAACAGGAATCAGTCAGAGCCTCGGGTCCAGACTGCACATAGCTCTTGTCACCCTTGAGAAAGGAGGCTCCTAGAGATAAAGGAGCCATATACCAGCTGGAGAAGAAATGGGATGGGGGAGAACCTCGCTTTAGAATGCCCAAGCAGCCAGTGCTTAACACCATCTCTGACACTGAGACCTACTTCTCAGTTAAGGCTCTCCTGTTCTCTATCCATCCATCCATCCATCCATCCATCCATCCATCTATCTGTCTATCTATCCATCGAGATATATATATATATCCTCTCCTTTCCCCTCTTCTCCCTACTCCCCTCCTCCCCCCATTCTCCTCCTCACCCTTCCTTCCCCTCTCCTCTCCCCTCCCCATCCTTCCCTTCTACCCTTCTCCTTGCAAAGGCTATGTGTTTGTTTTGCTGAGAGCACACTCTGCCACCAAGTTTCCCCCTTTTCTGGGTTCTTTTGAGACGGAAATCACTTACACCTGCCTGGTGTCTGTCCCACCACATTTAATGATGATTACAGGTCACAACCCTTTCCTGGCCTGTCCAGAAATATAATGTCAGGCCTACAGCTAAATTCTTAAGTTCCCTACCAGTTTCCACAGACGTCTATAAATAAAATATCCCCATAAACATTGGTAAGATTTTAAGAATTTTTTATTAGTATGCAGAAGGGAAACAGCGTGCACCATTGTTGTCAGCCACTAAGACTTTAGTATAAATTAGTTTTCAGGATTATGTTATGGTAGATTTTGACAGGAAGGGTGGAAACACTGCTGATAGTAATTGTTTTAATTATGAGGTTTCTAGAAGCAAATGGTGGAGGGACAGAGTTCAGTAGAGAAAAGCACTTTGTGGTGCAAACCTGATGGCCTGAGTTTGACCTCCATAACCCACATTTAAAACGCAAGAATGGAGAGTTGACTGCTCTTTCAGGGGACTCAGGTTCAATCCCCAGAACCCACATAGTGGCTCACAGCAATCCGTAACTCCAGTTTCATGGAATCTAACTCCCTCTTTTGACCTCCATAGGCAAGAAGCACGTGGTATACAGACTTACATGCAGCCCAAACACCTATACCCACAAAATTAAAAATGAGTAAATAAATAAAAGTCAGATGTGGGGCTGAAGTGATATTTCAGTAGTTAAGAGCACTGGCTGCTCTTCCAGAGGTCTGGTTTCAATTGCCAGCACCCACATGGAGGCTCACAACCATCTGTAGCCAGGCACATAATTGGTGCACAGACATACATACAGACAAAATACCCATACACAAAAAATATTAAAGTAATAACAATAAAAGCCCGCTGTGGTGGCCTGTATTTGTAATCCCAGCAAGATAGGAGACAGGAGCAAGAGAATTACCTGGAAGTTTATGGGCTAGCCTGGGGTATGCTGCACAGAACAGAGAACAAGAGAGACCCTGCCTCAAAAACAAAGTGGTAGGAGGCAGTCAACTCCTGGATATGTCCTCTGACCTCTACACACGCTGTGTCACATAAATGCATGCATGCACACACACAAACACACATGTATACACACATATGACACATATGTATACATACACATACAGATACACAATAAATGATTTTCTTAAAAACAGGAAGAAGCGGGGCTACTGGCGGCCCTGCTTAGTTGCTGAGGAATCTCATCAGGACGGAACTTTCATCTGGCGACGGATGGAGATAGAGACAGAGACCCACACTGGAACACTGGATAGAGCTCCCAAGGTCCCAAGGAGGAGCAGAAGGAGGGAGAACATGAGCAAAGAAGTCGGGACCACGAGGGGTGCACCCACCCACTGAGACAGTGGAGCTGATCTACTGGGAGCTCACCAAGGCCAGCTGGACTGTTACCAAAAAAAAGCATGGGATAAAACTGGACTCTCTGAACATGACGAACAATGAGGGCTGATGAGACGCCAAGGACAATGGCACGCGGTTTTGATCCAACGCAATGTGCTGGCTTGGTGGGAGCCTAGCCAGTTTGGATGTTCACCTTCCTAGATATGGACGGAGGGGGGAGGACCTAGGACTTACCACAGGGCAGGGAACCCTGACTGCTCTTTGGACTGGAGAGGGAGGGAGAGAAAAGTGGGGGGAAGGGGAGAGGGGTGGGAGGAGGGGGAGAAGAATGGGAGGAGGGGGAGGGAAATGGGAGGCTGGGAGGAGGTGGAAATTTGTTTTTTTTTCTTTCTTTTCTTTATTCTCCTTTTATCAATAAAAAAAATACATAAAAAAAAAACAGGAAGAAGCTGGGCAGCCTTTAATCCCAGCACTCGGGAAGCAGAGACAGGCTGATCTCTCTGAGTTAAGACCAGTCTGGCCTATAGAGCAAGTTCCAGGACATCCAAGACTGCAGAGAGATAACCTGCTTCAGAGGAAAAAAAAACCCAGGAGAAAAATTATATGTACTCATTCAAAGAAATTACTTCTTAAGTTATGATTTATTCATGCCCTGCAGCACTGTGGCAACATTAAATATAGACACGCCTGAAGGACTGGCATGGATGGGTATCAGACATATGATTAAGTTAAAACAAAACAAACGCTTGCAAAGCCTTCACAATAGGACCTTATTTTTCTCTTAAAAGGAAAACAGAAAACCCATGTTTGTACGCATGTGTGTGTAGAGGTCAGAGGACAGCCTCGTCTTCAGGACCGCTGTCCATCACTTTGAGACACCTGCTCTCTTCTGCCTGAAGCTCACCGCTAGCCTGTCAGTCCCCAGAGATCTTCAGGTCTCCACTTCCCTATCACTGAGATTACAAGCCCGTGCCACCATGCCCAGCATTTTCACATGGTATCTGGAAATCAAACTCAAGTCCTCCTGCTTGCAAGGCAAACACTTTATCCACCGAGCCATGAGCCCAGCCCCACACCAAGACGGTCTGTGTGCCTAGCTTACCGGCGGCCATGCAGCCCCACACAGAAGTTTGCAGACCAGGAGAACAATTAGGCATTGTGAAGAACTGCAACAATGTCCCTTCTCAGGTGCTGATGCATGCATGCCCTTAGAGCCTCACCTCAGGGGGAGCATGAGTCAGCCTGGCTTGTTCTTTCCTACCCCGATATGTCCTGGAAGGTTTGGGTTCCCATATCTGGGCAACCAGTACTGGTTCATCCCCTCGGGGGTCCAGCAGAAACTACCCAGCAAGGAAAGTCAAAGACCAAACTGCCAACCAAATAAATAAATAGTGGGGACAGAGGCCTAGCTAGGACACACAGCCTCATCCCCTCACACCCGATCTGTTCGCCACCAGAACCTCCTCTCCAACCCTGACTCCTCTCCCACCCCTGTGTTCCTACTCTGTCCACTCTGAGCAAAGATCAATCATTAACAGAACTTTCCATCCCTGCTTCCTGGTGCCATCCTCACTATTCAGATTCACCAACGTTGATGTCAGAGGCACTGGCCTGGCAGAACTGGTAACCTCTGGGAGTCTCAGGCCAGCCTTGCCTTCTCCTAGCTTCTGCAGAGGAACTATGCCCCTGAGCTGCTCAAGCATGACCCCCCACATGCTGTCCCCCACCCTGCCACAGTCCTGAGCCCTGCTTTCTGATCTGTGGACGCAGGGTGACCACCTCATGCCGCTGGTCCCAGGCATTCCCTAGTAGAGTGGACAATTGCTTCTTGTCAGTGTTTGGTTACGGAAACAAGACAAGCAACTAATACAAGGAGGAAGAGAATGGAGTGAAGAAGGGGGACAGCAGGGGCATCCCATAAGGGAGCATGGATCTGATGAGGGGGAGAAGTGGAGGAGAGCATCTCGGCTGTGGTGACGCTGGAGACAGACATGCGAGGAGGAACAAGTCACAGAACAATCTAGAGAAGAAACCTGAAGCCAAGTAAGCTCAAGGCAGAAGCTCAGGACACTCTCGAGCGACATGAGCAGAACTAAGAGCAGAAGAACAGGGGGAAGGGAAGCTTCGGCAGGGATTGCGGCCAGTGAGGGTGAGTCGGGAGGGGACAGAAACCCTGGGGATTTTCACCAGGGAAGGGGCGTGATATGGTTTATGCTGGCAGAGGGTCATGCTCAGGGCTCAGGCTGTGTGTTGTCAGGGAAACATGAGTGTAGAAGTGGGGAGTACAGCTAGAGGGGCTGGAATGGTCAACCGTGATCATCAACTTGATTAGATTAAGAAACAGCAGATGTGGTGGTTTGAAGACGAATGGTCCCCATAGGCTTGTATATTTGACTGTTCGGTTCCCAATTGGAAAACTGTTAAGGAAGGATTAGGAGGTGTGGCCTTGATGGAGGAGGTGTGCCACTGGGGTGAACTTTGGGGTTTCTAAGGCTCCCCCACACACTTCATCTTGTGAATAAAATGTAAGTTCGCAGCTACTGCTCCAGTGCCATGCCTGCCCTCTGCCCACTGCCCTCTGCCCTCTGCCCTCTGCTCTCTGCTCTCTGCACTCCTCTGCCCTCTGTCCTCTGCCCTCTGCCCTCTGCCTTCTGCCTTGCTTCTCACCATAATACCATGACCTGAAACTGTAAGCAGCCCCCAGTTAAACACTTCCTTCTGTAAGTGTCCTTGGTCATGCATGGTGTCTCTTCACAGCAATACAACAGTAATTAAGATAGCAGATGAACGGCTCACACCTCTGGATGGGTCTCTGAAGGCATTTCAAAAGAAGATTAAGCAGAGAAGTTATACCCAAATGTGGGGTGTCAGTGTCCCATAGGTTGAAGATCCAGAGAGAATGCACCTCACTTCTTACAATTCATGTTATCTGTTTTTCACTTATTATAGCAAATGCCTTCAGCTGGGTGCTCTATGAAGAAAAGAGATTATTGGGTTCACGTGCCTGGATGTTCAGTCTAAGAGGAGGTGGGCACACTCTCCTGTGACCCCCATGCTCCCAATTTACTCAGGATATCTTGTCTTTTTCACCCTCCTGTGTAGATCCATGTATGTCTCTCTTAGGGTCCTCTTTGTTGTCTAGTTTCTCTGAGGTTGTGTAGGCCTCCGCCTCTTAAGATCCCGCTACTTCTTGCTGTCCCTGCACAGATATGCAAGTTTTCAACACATGAGCCGTTAGGAGAGAAATGACATCGAAGCCTTAGCAGTTAGTCTGTAGGCAGCAGTGCCAGAAGAGGTCCACCAAATAACCATCGTGCCATGATACAGCCCATACGCCTCCCTTGTGTGATTCTCTCTGCGTGGGTAGCCCAGACAGCACCGCATACAAAGTTGACATCTTTTATCTCGCACCGTCTCAGGTTACACTGTGCTTTGGTTGCCTGAAGGAGAGAGAAACAGAGTCATAGATTGGAACTAGACTGAGGACAGGAAGGAGCCTCTACCCTTAAGGACATGCATCTGTCATTTCCAATCACTTTCCCTTGGCCACAACTTGGACATGATGCATCCACTCTGGCTCTAAAGGAACCTACAAAATCATGACTTCATTTCAGGAAGCTCAGTGACAGAATCATCGAGGGGCTGGGGAGCAGAAGAGATTGCTACAAGTAGCTCCTTCTACCTTAAATGTCATGTTCCTCCTCCCTGTGGGCATCTGAGTACAGGACCCAGCTTAAACCCTTAATTTTTGTACAGTGACTACAACATAGTTAATTGTTCTTGACCTTCACAACATCCCATGAGCTAAGCGTCTGGTCCGATTTCATCCATGAAAGAACCAGGGCTCAGAAAAATAGAAAATGTGCAGAGGGTCACAGGCTGCTGAAATGGGATTTGAACTCATCTTCTCTCCTTCCACTAGCAGGGCAGTTAGTGGAGAACTGTGATGTAAGGGAGGTGACTGAGCTCATCCCACTACCACTAGGACCTTCTGGGAAAGACGGGGCTACAGATAGTACACCTCGAGCCGGCCATGCAGAGCACACACTTAGCATGTGTGAGATCCATTGCTAGCAACTCCAAAAATAAATAAATAAATAAATAAAAATGACTGTGACCTGGTAACACACAGGCAAGCCCATCATTCTCAGTGAAGGAGAAAAATCCTCCCCACCCCAGCATGTCCGTCTGTATGTGATCCAGAGAAAGGGGAAGCAGGATTGAGAAGCCAGGACAAGCCCTGGGACCTGGTCTGATGCAGGTGGCATTCCCAAGCACAGACAGTCTGCTTTTTCCCAGAAGCATCTGTAAAGATTGGCAGATGATCTGTGATAATTGGCAGGTGGTCTGTGGTGATTGGCAGGTGATCTGTGGTGATTATCAGGTGATCTGTGATGACTGGTGGGTGATCTGTAGTGATTGACAGGTGATCAGTGATGATGGGCAGGTGAGCTGTGATGATTGGCAGGTGATGTGTGGTGATTGGCAGGTGATGTGTGGTGATTGGCAGGTGATCTGTAATGATTGGCAGGTGATCTGTGGTGATTGGCAGGTGATCAGTGATGATGGGCAGGTGATCTGTGGTGATTGCCAGGGGTCTAAACTGCACAGCTGCCGGGTGTTTTTAACATCATCCCCCATAACGCTGCCTTTGGTGAGTCTCAAAATATCTCATCATCTGAGCTTCAATTCTACCAGAAAGAGCAAGCCAGTCCCACTCCATGTAGCTCTGAGCATGTAGGTGCAGCAAGAGATGTGATGGCTGTATTGCAAGCCCAGGCTGCTTCTGGACAGAAGCAGTGTCCTCGGTGGTCATGTCAGTAAAACACAGACGGCAGTGGCAACAAAGAGCTGCCCCACTCTGGCTGTGCTGATGAAATAAGTTAATACAGTTCATCCTCGCTGTTCAGAGGGAGCATCTTCTAGAATTGCTGCGAACGCTGAGCTAGTTTATACGGAGCCATTGCTCCTAGGGGAAACACAAGGTTAGCTTCCCCCAAGCCACTACTCACGTCCTCATCAACTGATCAGTGCACACGCTTGTCTTATGTGCTTCTGTTTACGGAGACTGCACTCAGTAGACGTCATTGACCCACTGGCCTTGAATCCACAGCAAATGGCACCACAGCTCATGTCCGAACAAGGCTGTTCTACCACATCACAACTGTCCTATACACGCCACCACTGTACTCAGGACCAATTTAAACATCACAATAGCAACAACAACAAAAACACAAAGATAAACGATTGCTCACTAAATCTATTTTCAAGAAGAGCCTTGTTTAAATTAAGCGGAGACAAGAGAGCGGGATATTGCCTTGCCCGGGCTCAGCTGGGGCACTCAGGTCTCAAGCTTTGGTTCTCTCTGCTCTGTGCGTGCTCAAGAATGGCCATGGGAGCACTGTGAGTTGATCTGAGCTTTATACGTACATTTTGTTAAGTAGGCAAATCAGGTAATAGGGCCTCTGTGAGTGATGAGGAGAGAGGGTGCACAGAAAGTCACCGGAGCCACGCCTGACACGTGGGAAGCACTGGGCAAATGACACCAGCTTGCTGAGACAGAGACTGATCTTCTCAGTCCACAGAAGAGGACAGTGGGGCTGGAGAGAAGGCTTTGAGATTAGGAACACTTGTTGCTCTTGCAGAAGACCCAGGTTCAAATCCCTGTACCTATAGGGCAACTCACAAAGATCTGTCTTCACTCCCGTTCCACCTCTTCTTAGCTCTGCAGGCAGGAAGGACACACATGGTGCACATACGTACATTTAGGCAAAACACTCATACACATATACATAAAATAACTAAATCTAAAGGGCAATTTTAAAGAGGAATATGTGTATTCCAGAGGTTAAAGACCTGGGCCCCAGTCACCTGCTTGGACCACAGTGGTCAGAACTTGACTAGAGGTTTCAGCCGGAATCCCTATTTCTTGTGATATTGCCAAGGATGGAGACCCTTGCTCTGTCTCCACTGCCTCTGCATACATACAGGCTCTAAGCATAAGTGTGTGCACACAGCCCATACATGTCAACAGCATCTCCTGTGTTTATTTACACAAGAGTTTCCTTTCTCAATGTTTCCCAACTCTGAGGCACTTTAGGAACGAGATATTTCCCAGATTCCTGCCTGTGAGATAGAATTCCTCCATGATCTTCCCATAGTTTCCAGACCTTCCACTCTGCCTCAGTACCCCTCACTCCCCCACACACACACCCCTCATAGGACCATTCAGGCAACCAGGCACACAGTGGTCATGATGTGGCCTCTGGGCTCCCTCCAGAGCTCACTGGGGGGTCCTCTACGGTTCTGGCTCACTCCACCTAGAAGAGGAGTCTGTGAGGAAGGAAGGAAAGCAGGAGGTAAGAATTGAAGAAGCTGGGGGAGGCTGGTCAACAGAGAGACACTGAGGGGCAGAGCGATGAAGAGCCTGTGATGTCAACATCCCACATCTGGGCCACGCAGCTAACCTTGCCATCCGCAGAGCCTGGGTTCCTGGAGTAGAGCCAAGGCTCGCTCTGGAGTCTGGAGTCTGGGAAGCTATACCATGCAATCTACATTTGCTTCCTCTATTAGTAAGGATCAGTAAGCCTTAGTCTGTAGGCCACATCCAGTTAGCAATCATGTTTTCTGGCTACTCCCACCAGGACCCTGAACAGTACCCCTGAAGCCACCAGCTTCTTCTGGTCAGACACAAATGTGTTTCTGATGCCAGGACACCAGCCACCACCCTATTCCGCCCTGGCTCCCCTTTCCCGGCTTCAGGAGAATTTTCAGTCACTTCTCCGAATGTTCAAAAACAATTCGTGAGTACAGCATGAACAAGTGACCCTTTTTTTGTTTTGCTTTGTTTTTCAAACTTGTGATCCTCCTGCCTCTACCTTCTTCAGCAAATCCAGCCTGCGTGTGCCACCACAACCTTGTTTTGTTTTTTCGAGACAGGATTTCTCTGTGTAACAGCCCTGGCTGTCCTGGAACTTGTTTTGTAGACCAGGTTGTCCTCAAACTCACAGAGATCCACCTGCTTCTACCTCCAGACTGCTGGGATTAAAGAGGCATGCCACCACGGCCAGGCTGACAAGTGACTTTATAATGAAGAGACCTGACAAGCATCCTCTCAGCCAGGCAATCAGGGTCACCCTCAGCAGTCATGAGTGGGGTTGAGCCCTAGAGTGGTACTTCATGTCTGTATCTTTTCCCAAAATCCGAAGCCTGCATCTCCTGCCCGTATTCTTTTAGACTATCAAGGAATGGCTAGGAAACTGTCATGACCAAGATCAGGCTAAGGAGGCACAGTACTGAGTGTGACACACTATTGGACGGATGCCAGAATGGAAAGGGGACATTAGGAAGTGGCAGATGAGGTGGGGAGACAGAGGAGAAAAAGTAACTGGAATAAAAGTGGGGGCCAGTTGATTATAATGGATCAATACTTGTCTGCTAACACAGACATGATGTGTATGGATAAAAGCTATGAACACCTGGGAAAGGCAGATGCCCAGAACATAGAGACTATGACTGTATTAAGACTCTGTGAATCCAATTTTTCCTCTAAAATAAGAAAGGTTTTATTTTTTTAAGATGGCTATTTCATCCTTTTCCACCTGGAAAGCGCAAAGCCTCCAGGTGTATGTAAGAGGATAGTGTCACCAGACTCCAGCCTCCCATCAGGAGTGTGAGACCCAGCTCTGCTGTGGCCTCTGAAATGCCATGGGTGAGTTACTGGTCCCCTCTGTGTCTGTTTCCTGTATATGAATGAGAAGGAGGTAATGACAAGGACATCTATGTCAGGGGGCTATAAAGAAAATATGTCTTTCATGATAGGGCTATGGCTGAGGCCTTCCAAGCCCATGTCAGACCTGAAGGGCCATCCCTTCCTGAAGCAGACAGACATAAGGAGGTGGAAGGCAAGCATTTGGGAGACTCCTGGCTGCACAGTTACTCAGGAGTTTCCTCGGAATGCTGGAGGAAGTGCAGGGTGTTGTGTTACTTCAAAGGAATTCTGGTCTCTGTGTTCGTGACCGGGGCATGTCGGGAGCACAATGCCCGGAAGGCTACTCAGGGCTCATCAAAACAGACAAAGTGTCTATTGCCTTCCCTTGCTTCCCAAGAGAGTTGCTCATGAAATCTCGCTAAGGCACCCCACCTCTGCCCGGAATACCTGACTCACCACCTCCAAAGAAAATTCTAGAAAATCTAGGCCTCCAGCGCCCCCACCAGTTGGGTCACCACAAGACTATCTCAAGGTGGCCTGGCCAGAAAACCTTAGGATTGCCAGTCACTCAGCACTGATGGGGCATCCTTAGTGAGTCTCAGAAGGACCTTGATGGGTGGGGTGAGACCAGTGACAGCCCTGAAGTAGATGCCATTAAACTTGGGTGTGAGATCACTCAGGTGTGGGATCACACCAGGTTCTGCTTATCTAGATGACCTTAAGTCAGTCATTCAACTTCAACCTGTCACCAGGAGAAACAGCACCTATCTGGAAAACCTCACAGCCTGAGAACTCGCCAGCACATCTTGTGGGAAGGAAGAGGAGAGAGCCGCGAATGGACCGCAGTCCTATCCCTCACCAAGTGCCTCCAAACAGGCTTTCTGGGATGACCTCGCAGCTAAAATCCACATGAGGCAGCACATCTTCTCCTCGGGGTCTCCAGATCACTTCCTTATGGGACCTACTGGTCCTCGTGAGCACTGGTCTTGTGTAAATGACGGAGTCTAAAGCCTGAGTCTCAGAGGGCTGGAGCGGTTTGCCCAGAGATACCCAGATTAGCCAATTAGCTGAGAAACTGGTCCCGGGACTGGACATCCTTCCATCTCAAAGGGGAGAAGCTTGGCTGCTGGATTCAGCCTGCGGCTGGACACAGGCTACCCGAGCTGGATCTTGGCCTCTGGGTAGAGCTCCGCTCTCTCTAACTCCATGTTCCTCGCCGGTGGTACGGACAGAATGAACACAAAAGCATTCAGTCTGGTTCAGACTCAAGCCTGGGCGTGTCAGTGAGTACCTGACTTGGGGGAGGCAATTTATCAGTCTCGGCAGTGGCTACAACAGGGACCTCTAGTCTCTGACCTCCTGGAATGGGGATCTTAAAAACCTGGATTGAACTTGGGAGGAACAACTTCACAGCTGGCCTCTCTTTTTTCTTTAAGATTTATTTATTTATTATGTGTACATCATTCTATCTGCATGCATGCCTGCACACCAAAAGAAGGCATCTCATTGTAGATGGTTGTGGGCCATTATGTGGTTGCTGGGAATTGAACTCGGGACCTCTGGAAGAACAGCCTGTGCTCTTAACCTCTGAGCCCCTTGACCTCTCTTCTTGCTTTGTCTTCAAAGGGACGCTAGTGTTACCCACACTGGTTTACAAACATGATCTCTCAAGGGGGAAGAAGCCAGCCCAGTGTGAGAACCATGAGATTCTGACTGAATCCCTTTGAAGTCTCTACCTTGGGTGTGGTGAGACCTTAGAGGAGACAGAGATGAGAAGACCCGCCCCTAGCTGAGTAGCTGTTGGCATTTGATTGCTGCCCAGTGAGTGAGAGCAGAGTAACATTTAGCTGACCACACTCCAGGGCAGGCCTCATGCCCAGGAGTAGCTGCCCAACACAAACTGGACTCCATGGTTTGGTTCGGGTTTTTGTTTTTAAAGAGAGGGAAGGAAAGGGGAGAAAGAGAGATAACGTGAAATTGGGTAGGTAGGGAGGTAGGGGAATATCTGGGACAAGTTAGGGAAGGGAATGTATTCTGAATGTAATCAGAACACATTGTATGAAATTCTCAAAGATATTTAAAAAACTAAATTCTTAAAAACCCGAATGTAAGGTAATTTAGTAAGACTCTCTTAGCCAAATCTAGTGTGGCACATCTGAATTCCCAGCACTCAGAGCAGAAGAATTTGACGTTTTAGGTTACACTGGGCAACCAGGGAGACTATGTCTCAAACAAACAAGCAGAAGGACTTTCTTAGCCTCAAGTGACCATAAATAGAAACCAAATATTAGGTCATAGGGGTGAGTAGGAGTAGGAAGAGGCCGCCTTCCGGTGTAGCCTGGTGGGTTCACACATCCCAAAGACTCGGGTTCTTTCCATTTCTCAGCTTTAACCTCCCTGTGCTGGACCCTGAAGGCTACCTGAGAGTCCCTGCCTTTCTGTCGGAACCCCACGGTCAAGTCTCCTTGGCTGCATTTGAGGCACAAGTTCCATCCTGAACTCATGACCCTCAAAACTGACTATGACTCTGAGCTGTTGGATAACAACTCACAGGACTAACAGGATAGAAACTCCCACCTTGCTGGGCATTGGTGGTGCACGCTTTTAATCCCAGCACTCGGAAGGCAGAGGCAGGTGGATCTCTGTGAGTTCTAGGCCAGCCTGGTCTACAAGAGCTAGTGCCAGGACAGGCTCCAAAGCTACAGAGAAACCCTGTCTCGAAAAACTAAAAATAAGAAAAGAAAAGAAAGAAACTCCCACCTAGCCAGGTAGACTCTATTGTTTTTTCTTTTCGGGTTTTCAAGACAGGGTTTCTCTGTAACTTTGAAACCTGTCCTGGAACAAGCTCTTGTAGACCAGGCTGGTCTCAAACTCACAGAAATCCACCTGCCTCTGCCTCCCGAGTACTGGGATTAAAGGCGTGCACCACCACTGCCAGGCAACCAGGTAGGTTCTTAAAGGAAATTTGGATATTGCTTTGCCAAAAAGGATGAAGGGATGCTATGACCAGTTTAGTTATGTAGAGTAAGAGATTCTTTTTCTGGTTAATTTGCCTACAAAATGAATAAAAGTAGCCGAGCTAGGTGAAAGGAATCTTGATACGGTGGGTTAAAATGACCCTGTCCCTGTTTCTGCCTCACTTGGATTCAGTGACTTTGTCCTTGATTCCCTGAACCTGATGTCAGTGGTCACCCATCAGAAACTGTTTCTTCTTCACTCCGTTAGTGTCTAAAGCACAACCTCAGAGCCAGCTACTTGGATAACATGGTGGGGGGGGGGGGATTGGGGCCATTCCCACATCATGCAGTGGGATAAATTCTGAATGGATTATGAGCCTACTCATCTAAGAATGAAATAAGTAAGCACTCAAAGAAGCGTGGGAAGAAACCAGGCATGGTGGCACATGCCTTTAATCCTAGCACTTGGGAGGCAGAGGCAGGCAGATCTCTGTGAGTTCAAGGCTAGCCTGGTCCACATATTAAATTGAGCTACACAGTGAGACCCTGTTTCAAAAAAGAAAGAGAGAGAGAGAGAAGAGGAGAAGAGAGGAGAGGAGAGGAGAGGAGAGGAGAGGAGAGGAGAGGAGAGGAGAAGAGAAGAGAAGAGAAGAGAAGAGAAGAGAAGAGAAGAGAAGAGAAGAGAAGAGAAGAGAAGAGAAGAGAAAATTCAAGACAGGAACTCAAGAAGAGCAGGGACCTGGAGGCAGGAGCTAATGCAGAGGCCATGGAAGCATGCTGCTTATGGACTGCTCAGCCTGTTTTCTTATAGAGCTCAGGACCACCAGCCCAAAGATGACACTACAGACAATGGGCTGGGCTCTCCCTATTGATCTCTAGCTGAGAAAATGCCTTAAAACTGGATTCCAGGAGGCATTTCCTCACCTTAGGCTCCTTCCTCTCTAAAGACTCTACCTTGACCCAGCCAGTACAGAAGGGGAGGGGCAACAAGTCCTTCTGTGACCTTGGAGTAAGAAAAGGCAGATAAATTTAACTGTAACACATATATTCCACATATAATCTTAGAACACAAAGTAGAAATAGCAAGGAAAATATTTGTAGCTGATATAAAGACAGAGTTATTTATTTTCCCTGACACTAAAGGATTTCTAAAAATAAAGAAAAAAAACCCAACAGCCCTGTAAAAGAGGGGAAGCTGGAAAAATGGACATAAAGCAAATATAATCTCAATTTTGTAAAAAAACAAAGTGCAATGTTTGCCTTGCTCTTATTTAGGAGAAATGCAAATTGGAACCACATGCAGAGAGATACCTTTTAGGATGTCAAAAGTCCAAACTTTGACGATATGCCCACTCTGCGGCAGGGCAAGGGCCCTTTTATACACTACTAGAGCGACAGCAAGATGGTTAATCTTTACAGTAATTTGGCAGTGTTTAGCAAAATTATATATGCATCTAAACTGCAGCCCACAGTTTATCTAGGAATTCGTCCCATGTGTTAAAAAAGAGAAAACAGAAAACACACAAGGCAGGACCTTCTGTAGTAACAAATACAGGAAACAACCCAAATACTCATTGGTGAGGGACTAAGTAAATTAAGCAACAAAATACTGTGTAACTGAGTAAAGAAACAGAGAAATGAAGGCTGTCTTCATAAACCACTGTATTCTCCAAGAAACATTATCGAATAGAAAGAAGAAGATAGAGGCCAGCAATGAGGCTCGACAAGTAAAGATGCCTGAAGCCAAGCCTGGTAGCCTGAGTTCAATCCCCAGGACACACATGGAGAAAGGACAGGACTGACTTCCACAGATTGTCCTCTGATCTCCACATGCGGGTGCCTTGGCACACTCCACCTCTTCCTCACCCCCCACCTTTGGAGGCCCAAAAATGTGAGCCTATTTCCACCTTGTCTGAAGGTCAGAGAGTTTGAAGTTGCTCAACTATTAACAACAATCCTGAGTCAGGATGTGGCTACTTGGTTCTTTTGACATTCAGATGGCCCATACAGCTAGATCCACTCCGTGCTGACCCATGGTCAGGAAATTCAAGCACACTTCTGTTCCTTCTTTTGAAACAGGAGGTTTGAACTTGGGAGTGGCTGTCTTCATTTGGTCTAGGGTGGGTTCATTCCCTAAACAATGGAATATTAATGACTTGATATCTCAAAGTATTGAAGCAACTAAATATTCTAGTTGCCCTTTGTATCATGTTAAAGCAGGCCTTTGTCTTCTTCCCCTGTGGTATTGGGGTATAAAAGTGTATGGAAAATTAAACAAGGGATTTCAATATTCACTGGAACTCCCAGTACTATTCTGTGTTTTTCTGTCTTATTATTTTTAAACACATCTTCATACTTTTTTCTGATATTTCTAATCCCCATGCCCCTACCCTGGCAAGTAGTATTTTTGTTGAGGCTAGTCCCTGGCATGCATGCACGCACACACACACACGTACAAAATTAGTAATTTTTTATTAAAGAAGAGCAAGATGAAAAGGATGTACTCATTTTTCCAAGGAGGAAAAGAAGGATGTTAAAATGCATATATATTCTATTTAGTAAAACAAAATAACCAAAAAACAAACTAAAGAGTTACCTATAAAGAGATATGTTTGTTGTAATAAGGGGAGCGGCGGCGGGGCTGCGTCCCCAAACACCCCAGCCGCCTGCCCTGCCCGGCTAGCTTATGCCCCGAAATAATTACACAGACACTGTATTCATTTAAACACTGCTTGGCTCATCTACCTAGCATCTTCTAGGCTAATTCTCACATATTAATTTAGCCCATTTCTAATCATCTGTGTAGCGCCCCTAGGTGCGCTTACCGGGAAGATTCTAGCCTAAGTCCATCCTGGGTTTGAGCTTCATCACGTGTGTCTGCCTGGGAGCTGGGCATGGCGTCTCTCCTGCGTCTGCTCCAGAGAGGAGAGCTGCGGAGTCTGAGCTCTCTTCCTCTTCCTCCCAGCGTTCTGTTCTGTTTACTCCACCCACCTAAGGGTGGGCCTATCCAATGGGCCTAGCAGTTTCTTTATTGCTTAGCCAATAAAATCAACAGATTGATATATGACACTCCCACATCATATGTTTAAGTCTCAAATCCTCGGACAAATCACCAAGATGTCTATTTAACACTCCAAAGAGGATCTGGCCACTAGGTTGTCCCAGCATCCCTCAGTCCCTACCCATTATAGGTTATGATTGGGTGGTCCCTGCCCCTTAGTTCCCAGCCAGCTCTCCAGCCCAGGGACTGGGTTGCCCTTCCCCCAGAGACTCTTCCATGTATAACCCAGCCATTTTGATTACCCACCCCTCTTTTACCTTTTGCCCTCTTGGCTGCTGCACCTAATTCCCCTCTCTCCCTTCCCCTACTCTCTCTCCTTATAGGGCTCAAGGTCATGTCTACTCTGACTGGACTCTGCCAGGTATCTCTGCCTCTGGCTATCCTCTCCCTTTTACCTACAATAAACTTTCCCCTCCACCATACCTAGGAGCAGTCATGTTCTTCCCCTTTATTTCATCTGGTGCAGAAACCCAGGAGACTCATAGATGAGCTCCCCTTTCAAGGAGCTTGGACCCCCTAGCTGAACCAAACTGCCAATTTTGCCTTCCTGGGTATGGATAACTTGCCTGTCCTGGCGTCTGCCACCCAACATATTTGACTCCAAATTCTCTAGTTTGGCTCCTCCACCTTTTCTAATCATCTCTCCTACTTGGTAAGTGTTCTCTCTCTGGCTTCTGGAGCTTGCTACACCCTTTGGGGCACCCACCATGTGGGCATTTCTCAACTATGCCCTTTGGGACCCCAGATTGAAATTCTTGTCACCACAGGGAACCCTGATTGCTTTTCGGGCTGGGGGGGGAGACTTAATTGGGGGAGGGGGAGGGAAATGGGAGGCGGTGGCGGGGAAGAGACAGAAATCTTTAATAAATAAATAAATTTAAAAAAAAAGAAATTCTTGTCACCACACTTACCCACCTCTACTTCCTTTGCAAAAGGAAACTCACCACCACCACCTTACTCTGTTTCTATCACTCTTTGACCATGGGCTCCTCCCACTCAAAACCTAACCCCTCAGCTCCACCTGCTTATCTACTCAAGTCTCAACACACCCTCAGACTGAGTGATGTTATGAAGCCTTGCTGCTTCGTTTTTTATCGCAACACAGCCTGGCCACAATACAAACTTGACACTCAATCTCTATGCCCAAAGGATGGCACATTTGACTACCAAATCCTCACTGATCTTGACAAACAGTACCAACGCATAGGCAAATGGCTTGAGTCTGCCTACATGCGCGCTTTCTCCTGAAACTGACCAGGATCCAGACCCCTCTGCTTCCACTCTTTTTGACTTTGATATAGAGGACGCAGCCCCACCCCAGCATCTCCTCAGCTTAATGCTCTTCCTCAGCCTCAACATCATTCTCCTGCACCCTCTCAGCCAGCTCCCCGCCCAATCCTAACTCGGCCTCAACCACATTCTCCTCATTACTTCCCACAGCTCACATTTGATCCCACGCTAGTGGCCTGTGCCGTCTAAGGGAAGTGGAAGGTCCTAACAGTCTCCTCCATGTACAAGTCCCTTTTTCTATGGCTGATCTCTCCCAGATAGAAAGGTGCCTTGGTTCTTTCTCTGTTGACCCCTTCTGACTTCACCAAAGAGTTTAGGTACCTTCCTCAAACCATAACCTCCCCTGGCATGACCTTTATGTTATTCCTTCCTCCACTCTCACCTCTAAGGAAAAGGAGATCTGGTTGACTGCTCAATCCTATGCAGTTGCGATCCCCTGCAGACTCAGTTTCCCAGGAGCACCACCACTGTAAGTACCAGGTTAATGAAGAGAATCAGTCCCCGGGTAGGGTAGCCCAAGACAAAATGCTTACTTGCCTCCTGGCTGGCCTCCAAAAAGCCTCTTCTAAGGTAATTAATTTTGATAAATTGAGGGAGGTCACCCAGAGGCTGGAAGAAAATCCTGCCAAGTCCCTCACCGACTTCCAGAGGCCCTCCTTCAGTACACACAGCAAGATCCTAATTCTCAAGAGGGCATGCTTGCCCTTGACTCTCACTTCCTCTCCCAGTCAGCTCCTGACATTAGAAAGAAATTTAAAAGGTTGGATGGCAACCCTCAAACTCCCCAGAGATATCTGTTGAATATGGCATTTAAAGGAGGAGCGGGAAAAGATAGAGAAAGCTTCCCACGGCAGAAAGAAGTGCCAATTCCTGTCAGTTGCCCTAAGATCTCTGCCTAAGGGTGCAGAAGAACTCCACCTGGAGCTTGCTTCAAACGTGGCGAAGCTGACCACTGGATGAAAATCTGCCCTTCACCTCGCCTGGTACCAGAACCCCATCCAGACTGTGGTCAAGCAGGACACTGGGGAGGTGATTGCCCCACTTTGCCTAGACAAGGTAGGTTGGTCCCCCAGATTCCTCCTCCACAGGAAAGGCTTCCTGGATCTTCTGAGCCTGGAAGCCAAAGACTAATGCTACTCTGGAATCCCTGCCCCCAATGAAATCAAGATTACCACAGGGACCTAGGGCTGCTGTCCCGCTAGCCTGTAAGTCTCTATCATTTTTAATAGATTCGGGAGCTACTTTGTACTTCCTGATTACTCAGGTGAAACTTATCCTTCTTAGATCTCTGGGGTAGGTGTTGACGGGAAGGTCCAGCAGCCAAGGGCTACAGACCCCTCCTCTGCTCACTCTAGGGTCACCTGATTGCTCATCCCTTCTTCGTACCTGGTTGCCCAACCCCCTTATTGGGCAGAGATATCAAGGTCAAGTTACACTTTTTTTTTTCCTCAATCAACTCACTCTGGAATTTTTCCTCTTCTCCTTGCCTCTGAAGAGCTCCTACTCACATTAATACTTTGTCCCATCCCCTACCAGACCCCCTTGTTAACCCAAAAGTGTGGGACACTCCTCTCTCTCCATGGCCTCATACCTTCCTCCTATTAAGATCCTACTCAGGCACCCAACCCCTACCCTTGTCGCTCTCTGAAACACAGGGTGTAAACCTATCATAGAGCATGTTCTTGATAAAGGCATTCCCAAGCATGCTCACCTACCCTATAACGTTCCTATCCTGCCTGCACTTTGCCTGATGGTTCTTACCGCCTAGTCTAGGACCTCGGGATTACTACAGCGGCTGTAGTCCCTAACTCTTAGACTCTCCTCTCCCAGATCCCCTTCTCCACCTCTCATTATACTGTCCTAGACCTAAGGATGCTTTCCTCACCGTTCCTTTACACTCTGAATCACACGATCCTTTGCTTTCACCTGGGAGGATCCTGACATGCATACAGCATCCCAGCTTACGTGAACTGTCCTTCTCCTGAGGTTGAGACAGCCCCCATTTTTACTGACCTGGTCTGCTTTGATATGTTAAATAGGAACCTCAGCCAAAGAGGGACTGTGATAAAGGAGATCCTACGACATTGACTGACTTATTAATATTCATTTAATAGATTTAACTTTGGAACCACACACTTTCTTTAATTGTAAATTTTTTCAGTACTGCAGATGGAACCCAGGACCTCATGTGTGTTAGACCAGCCATCTACCTCTGAGTTACACCCATACCCTGCTAAGTTTGCATAAAGAGGACAAGCTGCAAAAATGGAAAAGGGCCTAACTGTACATGCGGTTGGTAACACACTGCCTGGAGAAGAGCTCTATGCGACATAGGAAATTTCTCAGTGTGTTTATATGTGCAAGGGTATGTGTGTAAGCTGGATGCTCACACCAGGTGTCCTTGTCAATCGTCCTCCACTTTACGTTTTTATCAAAGCCCAACTTGCTGAGACCAATGAGTTTATTGGGTTTGTTCACGGAGCACAGATGGGAGATCACCCATAGGAATGTGGGTGGCCCCCAAACAGGTGCATGCAACACCACAAAGCCCCAGCCCACAGTCGGCGGCAAGCGCGCAGAAGCTGCACTGTGGAGTATCACTTTGTTCTCATCTTCCACATCTATACGGTCTAGTATCTCCCAAGATGGGGCTAGTGTAGACAGCCGGAATCCCAAGTAGAGATTTTGCAAGTCCTCCCAACCCCTGGAATATCAACAGCTCCACTGTCACTATCACAGGCCTGGGTACCACTCTATGATCCTGCTCTAGTCACCAAATTGATGCCTATTCTAAGATGGCACTGTGTTATCCACAAGCGGTGAGATGCTAGGCAACACTCCACCTCTGTCCTTTGGCCCTTACTTTCTTTCCACTAACACCACCCTCCTCTTTAGTGTTCCTCGAACCTCAGAAGGAGTGACATGCCCATGATCCTTTGCTTAGCACTGGGGAGCCAGACCACCTCGACAGCCCCTTGCTCTCAGCGGTTTAAACAGTTATGAGACTCTCCATCAACAGTCACCATCCACGGTAAGAAGTCCTCCCCCACCACCAAGGCAGACAGCAGCAATATTAGGAGCATGGGTGACCCCAGAATAGCTGCATCACCTCAAAGCCCTGCCCCGCTGCAGACAACAACCTCATGGAATATGCATCATGAAGTTTCCCCCACCTTGGGTTTTTGAAGCAGAGTCTCTCACTGAACCATTGAAATCCCTTCCTGTAACCGACAGCAAATACAGCGTGCCTGGGGGAAGCCCGCTACGTACAGATGTGGGAGAGGGGCTGTGGTGGCTTAAGAGAAAACGATGTGGTCCTGTTGGAGTAGGTGTGGTCTTGGAGGAAATATGTCACAGTCAAAGCAGGCTTTGAGGTCTCATATATGCTCAACCCATGCCCAGGGAGTCAGGCCACATCCTGTCACTACATATCAAGATGCAGCAAGCACCATACCTGCCCGCACAATACCATGCTTCCTGTCATGATGATAATGGACTGAACCTCTGAATCTACAAGCTGCCACCTCCATTAAATGTTTTCTTTATAAGAGTTGCATTTTCATGGTGTCTCTTCACAGCAGTAGAATCCCTAAGGAAGGTAGATACCCCATAAATGACCTATAAAGAGGTGTGAATCTCTAGACCCATTGTTTTCTTTTTTTTAAATATTTTTATGGTTTATTTAACTTTATTTTTATGTGTGAAGGTGTCAGATACCCTGCAACTGGATCTTCAGACAGTTGTGAGCTACCATGTGGGTGCTGGGAATTGAACTCGGGTCCTCTGGAAGAGCAGTCAGTGCTCTTAACCACTGAGCCATATCTCCAGCCCCTAGACCCATTGTTTTCCAGTGAGTGCTTTTCCCTCAGCTCACTGACCCACTCTCACTCTCATGAGTGCTTTCCCTTAGCAAACTCTGTTTCTATTTCTGACCATGCGTCCCTTGTCCCTTTCTTTGGAGACCGGGAAAAAAAGACTTGGAAACTTGAGTAGGTGTCCTGAGACTCAGATCCACACCTACCACATTTGATGACCTGCTAGCTAGAAGGGGGAGCCAGCTAGGTGCTATCTCTGTTTGTTTGTTTTATGTGTATGAATATTTTGCCTGCGCGCATACCTATGTATCATATTTGCAGCGGGTACCTACACAGATGAGAAGAGGGTGTCAGAGTCCCTAAGACTGGAGTAACAGATGGTTGTAAATTGCCACGTGAGTGCTGGGAATCAAATCCAAGAGCTCTGGGAAAGCAACCAGGGGTCTCAGCCATGGATCCCTCTCTCCGACCCCTATACTATTTCTCATTTCACATCCCTCAACTGTACCATCACCTACCTCCTGTCCCTTCCACAGGGCACTGGAAACGTCTGTTAGTACAGGGACACACCTCTCTCTCTCTCTCTCTCTCTCTCTCTCTCTCTCTCTCTCTCTCTCTCTCTCTCTCCATTCAGGTGGGCCTCCAACTTTTCTCCTGTATGATGGGAAATAGCCAAGCTTTTGAGGGTAAAGTGTGGCTCTCGCCAGCAGCTGACCTGGCCACACCCTCTGACTTTCCTCCCACCAGCCAGCATCCGCACACACATCCTTCTTACCTGGAGCACAGAGATGGGGTGAGCAGACTCCTACAGGATATCTGGTCATAGTTCTGGAAAACGAGATTTTCTCTCTCTCTTTCCCTTCTTTTCCCTTCCTTTTCAGGGCTGTGGTGTTCCATAACTAGAATGTGTGGGGTCCCTCTCCCCATTCTACTGGTATTTGTTGAATTCGTGGCATAGTAGAAAAATGCACCCATTAACAGCATCTCCAAACCCAGACTTAAGCTTAGAAGGCAGCTGCTGGTAATGGACCACATTTAGTCTAGATATGTGGGCTTCCCTGGTAGTAAATGGCCCACATTCTCACCAACCACCACGATAGATAGAAACAAAATGGAGACCCCTTTCCCAACATGGTCATTTATAGTCCTCAGCTCTGCTGAGTCCTTAGAGCACCACCACGCCCAGACTTTCCTATGCTGTCAGCATTGGTTCATGCGCCCAGATCCTCCTTCCAGACATCTGCCTAGATACGGGGGCATACCGGGAGGCAGCTCCAAGACTCCCCGGCACTGTGGATGCCACCCTGCTAACAACTAGCCAGAGAGCATCCCTCCACTTTACTGTGACTTATTTACCTCTGCTTCGGCTTCACTCAACTCCAACTGCTCTCGTTCCCTCCCTGTTCCTTTACTGTAGACAGTCCCATTCCTAAGGGTGTGGAGACAGTTCCCTAGCTAAACAGATACACCCCTGAGCTTTTCACTTTTAACCTGAATGGACTTAAAACCAAAACCCTGCGCCGTTCATGGAAGTGAGCGACTCTCTAAAGCAAGCAGTCTACTAGTTCAGATGCTATTTTTCACTAATTTTTTAAGAGACTCTCAGAAGAGTGACTTCACCATACTAAGATAAAAACAACCTCAGAAATGCTCCTAAGAAAGTAAAAATTCAGGTATTTTGTTCATTAAAGCAATTGATTTAAACCCCAACAGGAGAAGGGATACGTGCAAAAGAGTTGGGAAGGCAAGCCAGGGTCTATGATTCCCCTGTGACCATGCTCAGACTCACCAAGGGATATCTGAGTAGGGTGTGAAGGAACTCTCCAGTCCATCGGCTCTTAAGGGCTCTGAAAAGGATGAGATACATGCTTTTACCCACCTTGTGGCCCTAATACTTGTCTCTTCATTTAGCATCCCTTGGACCACACACTATAATGCATCCTCAGAATTTAAGGTATAACCTGAGAGTCTCAAAACAGTGAGGTCAATATGGCACTGAAATACTGCCTGACCTCAGTACAAAATGGGTGGGAAAACTTTGGTCAAAGGATTAATGTGTATCTTACACCTGTTAGAATGGCCAATATCAAAAACACTGGTGACAACTTATGCTGGAGAGATTGTGGGGAAAGGGAACACTTCTGCATTGCTGGTGGGAGTGCAAACTGGTATAGCCCCTTTGGATGACAGTGTGGTGATTTCTCATAAAATTAGGAAACAACCTTCCTCACGATCCAGCAATAACACTTTTGGGTATATATCCAAAGGATGCCCAATCGTGCCAAAAGGACATGTGCTCAACTATGTGTTGTAGGGAGAGCGGGTCCTTTTGTTTCATCCTTCCCGGCTAGCTGGAGTATTACACAGCAGAAAAAAAAATAACAACATCTTAAATTTTGCAGGAAAATGGATAGAGCTAGAAAATATCATTTTGAGTGAGGTAACCCAGATCTAGAAAGAAAATTATCATATGTACTCACTCATAAGTGGTTTTTAAACATTAAGCAAAGAAAACCAGCCTACAAACCACAATCCCAGAGAACCTAGACAACAATGAGGACCCTAAGAGAGACTTGCATAGATCTAATCTACAGGGGACATAGAAAAAAATACAAGATCTCGAGTAAATTGGAAGCATGGGGACCTTGGAGAGGGTTGAAGGGGATGGAAGAGGCAGGGAGGGGAGCAGAGAAAAATGTAGAGCTCAACAGAAATTAATAAATTTTTTTAAAAAAAAGGATCAATGTATAAACTAAAACACTGTCGTACAGCTAGAAAAACTCTGTAAGAGATAAGAAAATGGTCTGCAGCAGCAGGATACTGAAGGATAAGACAGCTGTTCTAGAGCAAACATAACCATGGCTTCCCAGTTCCCATCCCTTCTGAGATCATCTGTTGGCATAATCACATTACTCTTGTTTAATCCTTATATTCTAAAGTTGTAATGTTTGTATCTTCTAGGATATGTAACAATTTCAAACTAAATGCCCTATAATTCAGGGATTCCAACCAACTCCTATTATAGAAAAGCCAAGCCCCGCCCCTCCAGTCGGTAGATAGAGATTCTTGTGGTCCCTTTTAAGCACAGACTACAGACTACACTCTCATCAACATGAAAGCAGTTACAGAAAATTGATTCATCATTGCCTTATGCTGCCCCAAAGAACTTCAGGGCCACAACTCTCAGAGGAGGAACTAGAAAAAGCTATCTCAAGGTTAATATGAAAAAAATCACAATAATAATTATTTCTACATGAATAGGGGACCACATAAAGAAAGTGCCAAAAGGAGGGAATGAAGTCTTGTAGACCACATAAGGAATACAGTTTCCAGTTGTTCTTCCTATGCCACAGTACCCAACCCCTTCAGTGTAGATGGAGGCTGCCCATTTATTTCCTGGCCACCAGACCAGAAATAATTACACAGAAACTATATTAATTACAACAGTGCTTGGCCAACTTAGGCTTCTTATTAAATATTGCTTACATCTTAAATTAACCCCTTTCTATTAATATTTCTGTGTATCACCACATGGCTGTAGCCTACCAGTAAGGTTCAGTCTGGTGTCTGTCTCCTTCAGCAGCTACATGGCATCTCATTGACTCCACCTTCTTTCTTCCAGCATTCAGTTTAGTTTTCCTGCCTAGCTCTATTCTGCCCTGCCATAGGCCAAAGCAGCTTCTTTATTAACCAATGATAATAAAACATATTCACAGCATACACAGGGGAATCCCACATCACCTCCCCTTTTCTGTCTAAATAAAAAGGAAGGTTTTAACTTTAACATAGTAAAATTACATATAACAAAACAGTTATCAAGCAAGAATTATGGTTACAATATTTAGTCCATTTACATTTGGCAAATTAAGGAAAATACTCTATCATCTACCCCATCTTTGTGAGTCTAAATTTTATATCTAATTTATCTTTTATATCTTATATAATTATAATTATAATCTTCCTTCAACTCCATCAAAGACTCCAGAAGGATATAAGATTACCTAAGTAAACAGTAAGTGCATTGTAAGAAACTTCTAAAACTCTAGAATTGATGGAGACATCTCGCTACCTGGACAGTCACCCAAAGTTCTTCTGTAATGTTGGGGCATCCATCTTAAGCCTACAGGCCCATAATATCTGGCAGACTTTTCCATAAAGCAGAAAATTTGAAAGACTGTTTCACTTCTATTGGCAGTTTGTCAGTCACTTTTTTCTATATCCTGCAGAATGTCTGGCAGACTCTTTCATGAAGCAGGAACCCTGAAGGACTGTCTCACCTTTAGACAAGTTCAGCAGTCATTTTTCTGCAGGTTCTGCATGTCCAGTTCATACAACATACCATCAAGCAGTCCAGGCAAGCGCAGTTTCTTGCCCAAATGGCTAACCTTGTCACATTGAAGGCAAATTCCATCTTGAGTTTCTTCAGTACCCATCAACTTCTCTGAAGTAATTGGTGCTGCCACAAGCAGACATGTCTCATTTTCATGGAAAGTCCTAAGTTTTTAAAACATTTTAAATGCCATATTCTATCCATCTGAAATATATCTCTGTAATCTAGAAAACCTAACTAACATGACCACAAGCTAGACTATTATAGATGACTATCTATTAATCTATATTTTTAATTATACATTATATTTTTAAGTGAGCTACACAAACACAGTACCTTAATTAAGAGCAGAAATATACATCTAATAAAATTGACCTTAACTTTGTATCAACAAACTAAAATCCATACCAATGTAAAGTATTCATCTCTATATTATATACCCCTTTAAATGAAAATAAGCATTTATAAACAATATTTGGAAATTTGGGTGTAGTTCTCTCCAAACTGCTTCCTGCTTTTTGTTGAGTAAAGTATTTTGGGGGGTTCACAGAGACCTTTCAGGAAATCTTAGTCCATCAAATCATGATAGTCTATAAGAAATCCACAGGTTCTCATCCTCTGTGGAAACAAAAGCAGAACATCTTTTCCAAAAACAACATACCCTTAGACCCAAATTTTGAAGTCAAGATACCTTTAAAATATATATGTTGGTTTAGCTTAGCAGCCCATACAATATGTCTCTTTGTACTTAACTCATTCACAGCCAAAAAATTCAAAGAAAATACAATAATCAAGACTCTCTGTGTATTTTTCATCTTTATGTGGCTTATTTTTCTTTACTCCTTTTATCTATGACTGTCTGTACTCTGACTCTATAAAGACTTTACTTTTTTAAAAAAAATACTTATTTTTATAACTATTTCCTCTCTCCCAAGCCTACATACAGTTATCCAACACCACGACCCATTTAAAGGTCTTTTTCATCTGAATATGACTCTATTGCATATCTATAATTATTTTTTGATTAGAAGCACTGTTTTTTCAATGCTAATTGGGCATGGTTAGGACTAAGGCTGCTTTGCCTTTTGACTCTGGCCAGTCCAACATGGCAGAGGTATGTTTACCACCAGCTCTATGGGCTACTCTCTCCACCCCAGCTCCAGGGATGCAGCAGGTCCACTTTGCCATCAATCAACCTGTAGCACTCTGCTCACAAACCCCATTCAAATGTTCGACCTCCTGAAAGAGCCAAAGCTGGTTGTGCAACTATCAGGAACTAGGAAGCCTTTTTAAAGGAGCTGCACAGTTTCTGCTGCTCCTGCTGAGTCAGGAAGCCCTCTCTTAAAGGGATCCTGCCTCTGCTTGCTCTAGCAAACAGAGCAAATCTGAAAAAAAAAATACAGCTACCAAGAAGTTATGCTTAACTCTGTGTCTAGGATTTCCTTTTAAGCTCTCTCAGGTTTTATGTGGCTGTAGAGGCCTCACATTGGCACCATTTTATAGACTGGGGGCCACTTGTTCATTTCCCGGCTGCCCAGACATGAAATAATCACACAGAAACCATACTAATTACAATACTGTTTGGCCTATTAGCTTTGGCTTCTTACTAACTAACTCTTACATCTTAAATTAACCCATTTCTATTATTCTATGTATTGCCATGAGGCTCGTGATTTACTAGTAAAGTTCCACCTGGCAGCTCGTGCCTTTCTCCTTCAGCAGCTGCATGGTATCTCCCTGATTCTGTCTTCTTTTCTCCTCTATCTCTGCTTGGAATTCCTGCTTAGCTCTATTCTGCCCTGCCATAGGCCCAAAGCAGTTTCTTTATTAACCAATGGTAATAAAACATATTCACAGTATACAGAGGGGAATTTCACATCACCTCAGGGACAATTATAATCCATGTTTCCAATTATAGGGCCTCAGCAATATAACTAAACACCAAGAGGCTTCTCTGAAGATCCGAGAACATCACTGGACAGCAAGCAAGACTGCTCATATCTAAATCTGTCTCCTGTCTTGATTTTCTCTTCATTTATGGGGATTCCCAAAAAACTCAAATTCCACATCACTCAGCCCCCAGATAGACTTTTACCTTCCCGAGTGGGTACAACTTTCAGCTTGGCAAGCTATTCCTCTGTTTGCTTTTTGCTGGACAATGAGTAATCCTAAACTTTAAAGACCCAAATAACTATGTTAATTGAAAATGGATGCTTAAAAGAAATCTCACACTAGCTCAGAATTGAGAACAATAGAGGGTTATTTATTTAGGGGTAGACTCACAAATAAATATCTTCTGCTGGAACAGAGAATAGCAACTGAATCCTGCAGCCAGAAAGGAGGCCAAAAGCTCGCTTTACAAGGGCATAAATAGTATAAGAGGCCACGCCCAAGTGGGTGGGTAACTTAAAGGCTACTGGCTGTAGGAATTCCTACAGCAGTTAACCCATGAACTTCCAATAATATAGAAAACTCAAACCTCTAAGAATCAGCTGCTGAGACATTACCTTCTAGATGGTGAACAAGTAGGGCCTAAAGTAAGGGACCACATTATAAGACTGACCATTCCCTATAAACAAGACAGAGAAAATCAAAAGGCAGCTCTGCACTGCCCAAGAAAGGGTCCACACTGCATTTTAGCATTGTTCCTGATTCCTGTCATAACACAAAGAAACACTACCACATCTGGAGTCCTTGATGTCCTGAAGATGAAGAAAAAGGGTATTCTCTGATCTCTTGCAGCAGAAACCTAACAGGTCAGGTGGCACTAACCGTGACTTCCAAATAGAGTCATCTGCAGAAGGCAAAGTGACATCATCCACATCATAAATGCAAAAAGAACCTGAGACACTGCTGCTGGCAGCTCAAGTCATTGTTGTTATAAAGACTCCTGCTGACGTCAAATCCAATCCCCATGCTACGCTGGCCAGGGCTGAAGTTCACCTGTGACTGGAGCCACTCAGATTGCTGCCCTCCTTCACCTTTGGGCCTTCACTACTCAGATCCAAGCAACTTTCAGGGGCTCACACGTTTGGGTGGTAAGTGATCCCAGGACTGACCACCAGCCTCTCATAGAGGAGTCTTATATCAACCTGCCTACCATTGCTGGTGTAACATAGACTCTCCTTTGTGCTTTGAGGACCTTGTTCTCTCATGCAGCAAGGGAGCTCCCTCAATGGGCCTACTGTGGTGGATGCTGGCCTGAGAAGTTGCGTGCTGCACTGCAGCTTTAGAAACTCCCCAGTCACTAACCTTCCTCCCTCTAAAGACGCAAGAAATAGAACCTTTTTATCTTGTGAACATAATTGTGCCGTGTTTGTCTTCATAGCTGTCAGGTCACTATTGTGTGTCATTTTATGTTAACATGGAACTAAACTCAATCTGCTCCCTAAACTTGTTCAAACTAACTGAGAAAGAAAACTGTTAGATTCCGTCTTGAAATTTTTCTTTTGTGTCTTTACACATTCTTAATGTGTAACCATCATTGTTTTGGGTTTTTTTAAGATTTGCTTCCAATTATGTGTATATACCTGTTGGGGAGGTCCTCTGCAAGTGTGAAAGCGGGTGCCCATGAAAGTCAGAAGAGGGGACTGGGGGCTTGAGTTACAGGCCCTTGTGAGCTGTCTAACATGAATCCTGAGAACAGGACATACTCTGTAAAGACACACCCACCACATGGTCCCAGTGACCTACTTCCTCTGGCCAGGCCCTACTTCCTAATAGTCCATTCAGCTATTAACCCATCAATCCGCTGATGAAGTTAGAGCACTCAGGATCCAGTCACCTCTCGGGTGGCAATCAAGCCCCAAAGGGACAATTGTAGATTCAACCCTAAAGAGAACTGAGACTGAAGTCTGGTGCCCTGTGGCTACTTCCTCCTCACTGAAATATTCCCTCCTGGAGTCAAAGGCTTAGGAACCTAGGTCTTAAAAACTTCTAAAAATCAGGAAGCTAGCTGGGCGTGGTGACACACACCTTTAATCCCGGCACTCTGGAGGCAGAGGCAGGAAGATCTCTGTGAGCTTGAGGCCAGCCTGGTCTACAAAGCAGCTCCAGGACAGCCAGAGCTGTTACACTGAAACCCTGCTTCGAAAAACCTAAATAAAATAAAAATCAGGAAGTGCAGAAATTTGTGATTCACCAGCAGCTTGCGTGAGTTGCCGTCCATCCCGGAGGGGCTTTTCAGAGAAGCAACTGCCAGGAGTCAAGCCTTGTTCCTGTAAACCACTTCAAACACCCGCCAATTGGCCCAGGGAGGCAAAAGAGGTCCTTGTTGGTGCCCTGAGGTAAATAGAGGCTTATTCAAATCCCCCCAAGAAGGTATGCGACAGCTGGGGCAGGGGAAAAGTACCAAATCCTTCATTAGCCAGCCACAGGTCCCTCACTACCCGCCTTTCCCCACCCCACCCTCCACCACTGGTCCTGGCCTCAGCTACCCCAGACCCACGTAGTTTTTTCACAACCCACCACTTTTGTACTTTTGCGTTTTTCCCATCCTCCACCCCTGCCTATGTTATGCCCAGTCCGTGGGGACCCCAAAAGACCACCAGGGAGACCGACTCACCGAAATGCAAAAGCAAGGTTTATTGTGTACATGATTGCAAGTCGGCAGGGGCTTCAGCAGCGCAGCAGCAAGAGGAGGTGCCCACCCTTCTAGAGGGCACCGTTTAAAGGCAAAAACCAGAGAAGTTACATTAGCGGGGTGTGGGGTGACGGCTCAATCCTGATTGGCTGGCATTTGTCTAGGGGTGTCCTGGTGAAAAGCGATAGGTGTATGCTGGCAGGTGATCCTATCTACAACAGTTGAAAGGTTGGAACGTTAGGAATTTCCTTTGGATGGTCCATTCCTGGGTGGTGCCCGGGGTAGTCTCAGTTTGTGGTCTTCCTCAGAACCAGGTATTGCCTCAGAGTAAACTGCTGAGACTCAGGCCTCTTGTAGTAGCTGGGTCCTACACCTAGCCCCTGCCAAGGCTTTTCTCAGTTGGCGCCTCCTTCCTGCAGCTTTTTCCAAGTCCAAAATATCTCCTGCGTTTCCACAACCGCCTCTAGAGGCTCTGTGAGAACACCCAGGCCTTGTCCTCCTTGGCCTCACTATCCACTGTGCGGCCTGAGGTCTGGAGATGAGCCCATCATAGACCCACTGTCTACTCCACCTTTCCTATCTGCATCCACTTCCAGGCTCGGCCTCGGATGACATGGAAGCCTCTTCCTTCAACTGTCTATTACTAGAACCAGGACCAAGCTTGTGTCCAGTGGTCCTATGGGAAGGGCTTTCCCTCTACACCTCACAGTCCCTGCCCTAAACTGAAGGCAGCCCCAGGCAGATTTTCTGTAGCAGTTTTCACCTCAGTCTAGAGAGGCCACAGGGCTCTGCTCTGGCTGGCTGTCACCATGGCACAGGGAGGTTCTGCTGTCCACGCTTATTCTATACACACAGGCACTCTGTCAGAGCAACTCTGATAGGAATCGGGGAAGTGACTCAGCCCTCCCTCCTGCACACAATCTTGTATGTGGGGGGGGGGGGGGCAACCAGGCCTGAGGATAGAATATTGAACGAGCTTCAAAGATCCCTCCTTTCTGTGGACCAAGTCATCTCCAGTGTGACCGGACAGCAGGGAAGAGAGAAGGCAAAGGAGGCTGGAGGAGCAAAGAACAAATAGAGGGATGGAAGGCGAGCCACAGAGGGGACCATTGGAAGCCAGCTCTTCCTTGCTGCTCCAGAAGCCAGGGAGGGGCCTGGAGAGGGATTCCAACCACAGAGAGGTGTTGTGTCCTTCTGGGGCGATGGTAGCAAGGCACCACAGACTGGGTTGTTTAAAGAAAATTGTGCAGTCTTGTGATTCTGGAGCCAAAGTCAGAGATCAGAGTGTGGGCAGAGTAGTGTGGGCAGAGTAGTGTGGGCAGAGGGTGGCACAGGCAGAGGGTGGCATGGGCAGAAGGTGGTACAGGCAGAGGGTGGTACAGGCAGAGGGTGGTGAGGGCAGAGGGTGGTACAGGCAGAGGGTGGTACAGGCAGAGGGTGGTACAGGCAGAGGGTGGTGTGGGCAGAGGGTGGTACAGGCAGAGGGTGGTGTGGGCAGAGGGTGGTACAGGCAGAGGGTGGTACAGGCAGAGGGTGGTACAGGCAGAGGGTGGTACGGGCAGAGGGTGGTGCGGGCAGAGGGTGGTGTGGGCAGAGGGTGGTGTGGGCAGAGGGTGGTACAGGCAGAGGGTGGTATGGGCAGAGGGTGGTACAGGCAGAGGGTGGTATGGGCAGAGGGTGGTACAGGCAGAGGGTGGTACAGGCAGAGGGTGGTGAGGGCAGAGGGTGGTACAGGCAGAGGGTGGTACAGGCAGAGGGTGGTACAGGCAGAGGGTGGTACAGGCAGAGGGTGGTACAGGCAGAGGGTGGTACAGGCAGAGGGTGGTGTGGGCAGAGGGTGGTACAGGCAGAGGGTGGTGTGGGCAGAGGGTGGTGTGGGCAGAGGGTGGTACAGGCAGAGGGTGGTATGGGCAGAGGGTGGTGCGGGCAGAGGGTGGTACAGGCAGAGGGTGGTACAGGCAGAGGGTGGTACAGGCAGAGGGTGGTACAGGCAGAGGGTGGTGTGGGCAGAGGGTAGTGTAGGAAGTGTTGAACCCTCCTGTGGCCTGTAACTGGGATGCAGCCAGTCTCGTCTTTCCTGGTTCCTGATTCTCTGCAGTCTGAGCTGTCTTGTCAACAAATAGTCTCTAAGTTTGCCATCATCTCCTGACTATGCTGCCTCCTTATTTCCGCACAAGTATGTTTATGAACATTATGAAGCATACATAGCGCCTCAGGGTGCAGTGGAAGCTGAGGTGAGAGGATCCTGTGCTCAGGCCCAGCTAGGGCTGCATTCTGAGACCATCTCAAAAACAAGGTAACATAAAAGGAGAGTGGTGTCTGAGCCTCCCTCTGCTCCCAGTGTGTGGCGCAGTGTGGCAACCCTGCTCCAGCTCCTGCCACAGTTCCGTCCTGCCATGGGGGGGCCGCAACCATGCAAACCTTTTCTCCTTTAAAGAGAAGGAGGGGAAAAAAGAAGGAGGAGTAAAATAAAAGTAGTTTTTAAAAACCATTATAAGCTTGGCAGTGGTGGCGCACGCCTTTAATCCCAGCACTTGGGAGGCAGAGACAGGCGGATCTCTGTGACTTTGAGGCCAGCCTGGTCTACAGAGTGAGTTCCAGGAGGAGAATCCCTGTCTGAATGAATGAATGAATGAATGAATGAATGAATGAACCATTTAAACCATCTTTTAACTACACAGCATAGTGACATTAACTTTCGCTATCCAGCTCCAGAATTTTCAGTCATGCCAACCTGGAACCCCGCATCTGTCCACGGAACCTTGGCTCCCTGTGCCCCATGGAGTCCCGAGTCCCTGGTAACCACTGTTATTTTCTGTCATCTGGCTCTTCTAGGTCCCACTTAACTGGAATTGTCCAGGACTTGTTTTCTGTGGCTGGCAGTCTTCTCTTGGTAATTTCAATGTTTGTGTGCATGTGGCGTCTTTGGATAAGGACAGCAATCACGTGAGACTGGAACCCAACCAGCTCCAGGGTGACCACATCTTAACAACCAGCTGTGACTGCAATCGCCTGATGTCCAACTGAGTTCACAGTCTGACGCACTGGGGGTTAGGACCCCCACCATGAATACGGGGGACACAGCCCGACTCTAGCAGCCATGCCTACAGACAGCATAAGAAACGGTTTATCAGTAACCTTTTCTTTGTTGACCATTAACGCCTTCACCTCTACAACTTGAGGCTGCAAGCAGGGTCCATTGCCCTGGTACATTTTTCCAGCCCAGTTAACTCACTGCTCAGGAAGAGAAGGGCAGGAACTGCTGGCAGGCGTGCCAGTGCAGTCTCTAGCAAGCTCCCAGCACCAGCCCTGAGGCTTCAGTGTGTCCCTCTGAGGGACACCAAGTGCGTATCTACCCACCTACTAGGGCCTGAGCTGTCCGGGCTGAGAGATTTCCTCCACAAGCTCTTCCGGCCCTACAGAGTACCACTTCCTACTGTGGTAAGGGCCTGGTTATAGGAGAAAAAAAATGGCCTCTGCTCTGGGAAGGTTTCATGGAAGTGGAAGGGGATGCACAAAAGGAAACAATTAAAATAAAAATTAAATGTACCATGAGACAGGCGATTTGGGGATCAAAGCAGAAGGAAATGCCTTGGAAGCTGTGGACTGCAGAGGGCCAAAGAAGGGAGAGACCAGCCAAGCAGATATGGGGAGAGAAAGATCCTGACTGAGGCAGCCACATGCACCGGACCTGAGAGGAAGTGGAGTCCAGAGAATGTTAGGGAAGGGAAGGGAAGCAGTGGGTGACAGTCTTAGACCCGAAGGATCTAACAATGGGTGTCGCCCTGAGAAATGGAGAACAGAAAGAACGAGGGGCCTGCCTAGGATGCTTCAGGCCCTGGGTTCAGTGCCCTCGCGCTGTCTT
Source organism: Microtus pennsylvanicus (assembly GCF_037038515.1). Taxonomy (NCBI): domain Eukaryota; kingdom Metazoa; phylum Chordata; class Mammalia; order Rodentia; family Cricetidae; genus Microtus; species Microtus pennsylvanicus. The sequence goes on from NC_134586.1 coordinate 23,205,957, forward strand.
CCAGGGCCGATCCCCAGGAAGCACTCTTCCACCGGTAAGATTCACACTAAAGAGACCTTGGTTAATAAAGTGCTTTGCGGCCCCAGTGTGAGGAGCTCTGGGTCCTGGAGTCAGGGCCCCACATAAAGCCCACTGCAGCAGCAGGCATCTCTGATCCCGTGCTCTTACCGTGAGACGCAGGCGCACGCAGAGGCAGGAGAATCTCTGATGAAAAGTTACAGGAGAGCCAACCTGGTTTACACAGCAACAGACAACAAAAGACCCTGTCTCAAGCAAGGTGGCTGGAAATATCTACAAGGTTGTTCTCTGAGGTCTACGGACCTGTCATGGTATAAGCCCCTACAAGTGTTCTCTCTCTCTCTCTCTCTCTCTCTCTCTCTCTCTCTCTCTCTCAAAAAAAAGACACTTAGAACAGAGCAAGCTTAGAGGATGATAAATGTAGAGAAATACAATTCTCACCTTTAAGAGCCATTTTCTCAGCCAGGTGGTAATGGCACACCTTTAATCCCAGCACTCACTTGGGAGGCAGAGGCCGGAGGATCTCTGTGAGTTCAAGGCCAGCCTGGTTTATAAAGTGAGTTCCAGGATAGACAGCTCTGTTACACAAAGAAATCCTATCTCAAAAAAAAAAAAATTCTCTGCCAGGACTGGATTGGGGGCGGAGGAGATCTTCCTTGCTTGACTGTTCCTCTTTAAATGTAAGCTGAAAAGGAGACCTCATGTATCTTCAGGTGAGTCACTTTGACTCAGAACACAGGCTATCACAGCTAATTCCATCCACAGACAGGATAGAGGGTATGTGTATGTACCACACACATCACAAGTGTGGGGGGGAGGGAGGGAGGGGCAGGAAGGGAGGGGGAAGGAGGGAGGGGGGAGGGAGGGGAAGGGAGGGAGGGAGGGAGGGAGGGAGGGAGGGAGGGAGGGAGGGAGGGAGGGAGGGAGGGGAGCAGGGAGGAGGTACCTACAAGCCGATCACGCAAGTCACAGAGGCAAAAGGGTGGCAGGAGAGATGTGGGCAGAGCCACATAAATGCTGTGGGGTGGGCACATTCCTGTGGCTCAAGGATTGGGGACAACAACCTGAAGATCTGGCCAAGTTCATGCCAAGAGGGGCGCTCGTGGGATGGAGCGGGGCCAGAGCTAAAAATACAATGATATTTCTGTGCCCGGCAAGAGCATTAGTGTCTGTGGGGTTTGTGTGGTGGGAAGTGGGGCTTTGAGGAAGGGTGGCCAGCCTCAGGGAGGAGCTAAAGTGAAGGCTGGCCTGTGACAGAAAAGATTCCAGACAATTAAGGCAGGCCTAACCCCAGAGGTCTGTGTCCTGCTCCCCTGGAGCAGTAGGGAGGGTGGGGTAACCCCCTCCCCAGGGAACAGGTAAGGAACCTAGAAGGTATGGCTGTGGGAGGGGGGTACTTTCCATACTGATCCACAAAGGTGTTTCAGTTCTTTTCCAACAGATTATTAAAATAGAGTTCAAAACAAAAAAACAAAAATCGCCCAATCCTGGGGCCACCCAGGAAGGAATTAGCAGAGTTGGAATTGGGCCCCCATCTCTGCCTCCCCGCAGCAGGCTCCCTGGAGGTGGCCCCAGAGGGCAGGATGTGGCAGGCTTCCAGGCAAGAAGGGAGCATTTCTACTCAGTAAGTCTACCCAGCAATAAAGGCCTAGCTCAAAGAGCAGGGAGCTCACAAATGTAGGCTTCCGAGGGACGTCTAAGGTCTGCACCGCTCTGGGAAGCCACATTTTTTAGGAGAAACACAGAAGTCCTTGGGATTCAATAGTGCCCTTGAAATGACATTTGTGTAAGGAGTCCCACTCCAGAAAGGAAGAAAGCGTAGCACCAGTCCCTTATGGACCCTGCCTGCTCACAGAGCAGCCACTACCCTGGATAGCACTCCCAAGACACAGGACACAGCGACCGGTCCTTACATTGCCTGCCAGTGTCTAGGCAAAGGGCCCCTCATAAGGGAATCAAACACACCAGACAAGAAGGAGGGTTGTGAAAACCCAAGGCCTGGTTCACAGGTTGCTTCCTGGATCCCTCAGAAGTCAAAAGAGAGTTCAGTGAGGCCCGCAGAACTCAGAGAAAACCATTACAGCCACTCACTGTGCACACAACAGTGCCAAAGTCACCCTTTCTTGAACATTTATGGATATCTACACACTCAGCTAAATGTTTAGTGTATGTTATCTGATCTCATCTTCAGAGCAACCCTGTGAACTAAGTGTTCTTCCTATTTCCCTTTTGCAAGTAAAACAGACTCACACGGTGACATAGTGTTCCAAAATTGCACAAGTGGCATGTGGCTAGGTCTGGATTCCAGCCCAGAGCCTCCAGACTCCAGACCCCATGTGTAACCATGAGGAACCAATACTCCTGCAATCTCCCTAGTGATAGTGTTAGATCTCCAGCGTTACGTATAGCTTTCAATGTTCCTGTGATGGATTCCCACAAATCCAGCACAAGTATTTATGTATAATGCACTTGAGGTCAGATCTGACACGTGGGTCTTACTAGGACGAGATGGGTGGGCAGGACTGCCTTCTTTTTAGCATCTTCGGGAAATAGTTCATTACCTTGCATTTTCTGCTTCTGAAAGCTGCCAAATTCTTTGGCTTATAAAAACCTCTCTCTCTTTAGCTGCCAAGCCATCATAATCCTGTCTCTCGACTCTGTATCACAGTTCTCTCTGAAGACACTCTACTTTAACTCTATGGGGTTAGAGACCATCTGAACAATTCAAACGAATCGCTCTCGTTGCAAGGCATTTAGCCTTAGTTGAATCTACAAAGTCCCCTTTGCCATGCTAGATAACACTTTTTGGGTACCATAGGGTGTGTACATATCGGGGATCCTTTAGTGTATGAGTGTGAATATGTACGCATGCAGGTGCATGTGTATGTGTGCGTGTGTGTTTTCATGTTTATGTGCACGAGTGAAGGAAAGAGTCCATGCAGGTGAGAACATGTGTGTGCATGTGTGTTCTCATGTTTATGTGCACGAGTGAAGGAAAGAGTGCATGCAGGTGAGAACATGTGTGTGCGTGTGTGTTTTCCTGTTTAAGTGCACGAGTGAAGGAAAGAGTGCGTGCAGGTGAAAACATGTGTGTGCATGTGTGTTTTCATGTTTATACGCACAAATGAGGGGAAGAGTCCATGAAGGTGAGAACATGTGTGTGCATGTGTGTTTTCATGTTTATGTGCACAAATGAGGGAAAGAGTGTGTGCAGGTGAAAACATGTGTGTGCGTGTGTGTTTTCATGTTTATGTGCACGAGTGAAGGAAAGAGTGCATGCAGGTGAGAACATGTGTGTGCATGTGTGTTTTCATGTTTATGTGCACGAGTGAAGGAAAGAGTGCATGCAGGTGAGAACATGTGTGTGCATGTGTATTTTCATGTTTATGTGCACAAATGAGGGAAAGAGTGCGTGCAGGTGAGAACGTGTGTGCATGTGTGTTTTCATGTTTATACGCACAAATGAGGGAAAGAGTGTGTGCAGGTGAGAACATGTGTGTGCGTGTGTGTTTTCATGTTTATGTGCACAAATGAGGGAAAGAGTGTGTGCAGGTGAAAACATGTGTGTGCATGTGTGTTTTCATGTTTATACGCACAAATGAGGGAAAGAGTGCGTGCAGGTGAGAACATGTGTGTGCGTGTGTGTTTTCATGTTTATACGCACAAATGAGGGAAAGAGTGTGTGCAGGTGAGAACATGTGTGTGCATGTGTGTTTTCATGTTTATACGCACAAATGAGGGAAAGAGTGTGTGCAGGTGAGAACATGTGTGTGCGTGTGTGTTTTCATGTTTATACGCACAAATGAGGGAAAGAGTGTGTGCAGGTGAGAACATGTGTGTGCATGTGTGTTTTCATGTTTATACGCACAAATGAGGGAAAGAGTGTGTGCAGGTGAGAACATGTGTGTGCGTGTGTGTTTTCATGTTTAAGTGCATGAGTGAAGGGAAGAGTGCATGCAGGTGAGAACATGTGTGTGCGTGTGTGTTTTCATGTTTATGTGCACGAGTGAAGGAAAGAGTCCATGCAGGTGAGAACATGTGTGTGCATGTGTGTTCTCATGTTTATGTGCACAAGTGAAGGAAAGAGTGCGTGCAGGTGAGAACATGTGTGTGCATGTTGTTTTCATGTTTATACGCACAAATGAGGGAAAGAGTGCGTGCAGGTGAGAACATGTGTGTGCATGTGTGTTCTCATGTTTATGTGCACGAGTGAAGGAAAGAGTGCATGCAGGTGAGAACATGTGTGTGCATGTGTGTTCTCATGTTTATGTGCACAAATGAGGGAAAGAGTGCGTGCAGGTGAGAACATGTGTGTGCATGTGTGTTTTCATGTTTATGTGCACGAGTGAAGGAAAGAGTCCATGCAGGTGAGAACATGTGTGTGCGTGTGTGTTTTCCTGTTTATGTGCACGAGTGAAGGAAAGAGTGCATGCAGGTGAGAACATGTGTGTGCATGTGTGTTCTCATGTTTATACGCACAAATGAGGGAAAGAGTGCGTGCAGGTGAGAACATGTGTGTGCATGTGTGTTTTCATGTTTATGTGCACGAGTGAAGGAAAGAGTGCATGCAGGTGAGAACATGTGTGTGCATGTGTGTTCTCATGTTTATACGCACAAATGAGGGAAAGAGTGCGTGAAGGTGAGAACATGTGTGTGCATGTGTGTTCTCATGTTTATACGCACAAATGAGGGAAAGAGTGCGTGCAGGTGAGAACATGTGTGTGCGTGTGTGTTTTCATGTTTATGTGCACGAGTGAAGGAAAGAGTGCATGCAGGTGAGAACATGTGTGTGCATGTGTGTTCTCATGTTTATACGCACAAATGAGGGAAAGAGTGCGTGCAGGTGAGAACATGTGTGTGCGTGTGTGTTTTCATGTTTATACGCACAAATGAGGGAAAGAGTGCATGCAGGTGAGAACATGTGTGTGCATGTGTGTTTTCATGTTTATGTGCACGAGTGAAGGAAAGAGTGCATGCAGGTGAGTACATGCATGTAGAGGCCAGAAGCCGACATGAAGTTGTGGGACTTTTTTGGGACGATGTGAACAAACCAACCCAGACAGAGCACTGACAACAAACCGAAGAAACAAGTCCACCTATTGCTGAGAAGTATCCTTACTTTTTAATGATGTGAATCAACAAATTATTTAAAGATTAAATATAGAAGCAGATACGAAGCTAAAGCTAAACAGAGTGTTAGCTTCTCAAGGGACCCCAGCGGCTAGTGGGTGAAGGGTGGACCCCAGAAATAGGAATTCCAGGATGCATACAGCATGGAATGGGAGAGCAGCAACACCTATCAAAGCCTCGGGCGGAATGCAAGTTGGGGTACCCAGGGGTCTGGCATTCTGTTTTCCTCGCTCGCCTGGAAAAGATGGTTGGAAAAGTGGGGGAGTTGCCAGCAGAGGCACGGCCCAAGCAGCTGGAAGATTCCCCAAAGCCAAGGATGCTGAGATCCTTCTTAGTGGGCAGGGTGGGAAGAAACTACAAGACTCACCCACTGCCAAATAGAGCTGCGAAATCATCCTAGACACGGGCTGAAGCCAAATCTGAGAGCAGACAACAGAGGACACTGGAGATGGACAAACCACAAAGAAAAAGGAGCAGACTGGAGCTGGCGTCTCGCTCTGCCGCAAGCTGACACTGTCCTGGTGAAAACCCCTGGAAATGTGGCCCCTTGGGTGGTTAAATGGCTGGAGAGAGAATGAGAAGTCATATCTATCAGTGTTTACTATAGTCAGAATGTTCTTGAGGTTCAGAGATGGAGGTTTTCTAGGTGGGGCCTAGCAATTGGGAGTGTGTGCCCTAGAAAGAATTGAACGGAGCCGGTAGAGGCACACACCTTTAATCCCAGCAGAGACAGGCAGATCCCTGCAAGTTTGAGAAGAATGGTCTAAAGAGTGAATTCCAGGACAAAAAAAAGAAGAAGAAAAGAAAAGAGGGTTGAATGGGTGAATGAGTTTCTTTAAGGACATTAGACAGTTGATGATGAGAGGGAGAGAGAATTATTGCACAGCTGAACCTGGCCCTGTCTGGCCTCTCTCAGCTTTCTGCTGGGTATGCCATCCTTCCCTGCCTCCTATGCCCCCACCGTCCAATTCAGGGCCACGCCAGAGTTCACATCACACTGTTTGGAGCTGCTGTGTAGCTATGTCCTCCTAAGCGGAAAAGGGAAGCTCCTAAGTCCCTGGATGGAGCGGACATTTACAAAGCTCAGAAAACATGTCACAGGGCTTCACCCCATGATTGTGCAGGCTCTTGTGGGAGGAAGGAGACTTCTCACGTCACAGGGCTTCACCCCATGCTCACAGGCTCTTGTGGAAGGAAGGAGACTTCTCACGTCACAGGGCTTCACCCCACGCTCACAGGCTCTTGTGGAAGGAAGGAGACTTCTCACGTCACAGGGCTTCACCCCACGCTCACAGGCTCTTGTGGAAGGAAGGAGACTTCTCACGTCACAGGGCTTCACCCCACGCTCACAGGCTCTTGTGGAAGGAAGGAGACTTCTGCATGGAACGTCCTGCAGGTTACGCAGGTGCCTGCAGTTATGCAGCTTCCCAAGAGTCATCACCCACGCTGTTCTGCCTTTCAGTCGCCCCCCCTGCCCCTCCGCTCCTATAAGTAACCCCAATAAACTCGCTGGCTCACCTAGTTCCACTCCCGCGGAATGTTTCTTTGGTCTGTTGCTGGTGCCTGAACAAGTCAAACAACAGGGTACCAAACCGTGTGCTAAGAAAAAATGTTGTCTTCATGAGTAGTGTCCTGGTTGGGTTTTTGCAGCGTGACACAAGCTTTGGTTACCTGGAAGAAAAACCTCAGTTGAAAAAGAAAAAAAAAAAAAGGCCCCAGAGGAAAAGGGGAAAGTGTTGGAATTATATTAATCTCAAGGAAAAAAAGGAAAAAAGAAGGAAGGAGGGAGGGAGGGAGGGAGGGAGGGAGGGAGGGAGGGAGGGAGAGAGGGAGGGAGGAAAGGAAGGAAGAAAGAAAGAAAGGAAGAGCCTCCATGACACATAAGCAAGTCTGTAGAGCATTTTGTTGATGAATGGTTGATTTGGGCAGCACACTGCTGGGCAGGTGGTCCTAAGTGGTATCAGAGCAGGCTGAGCATCATGGGAAGGAAGTCAGTCAGCAGCGAGTCTCCGTGGCCTTTGTTTCAGTTCCTGCCCTGACAGTTCCCTTCATAATGGACTAGAGGAGCTTTAAGCTATTGGCTGAAATAAACCCTTTCCTCGCCGAGTTGTTTTTGGTCATGGTGTTTTTATCACAGCAACAGAAACCTAATTAAACAAACAGAAAATAAAAACAAGGGCGCTGGAAAGATGGCTCAGTTGTTGAGAGTCCTGGCTATTCTTTCAGAGGACCTGGGTTTGGTTCCTGGTACCAACCCAGCGGCTCACAACAACCTGTAACTCTAGTTTCAGAGAATCCAACACCTTCTTCTGGCCTCCTCGGGCACTGAGGCAAAACACTCGCACACACACATAAATAAAATCTAAAACAAGAAAATAAAAAAGAAACCTAAGACAAGCAAGTGCCTTGTCGTGTTGATAAAAAAAAAATGACAAATCCAGTATTTGTTCATTTCTGCAGTAAAAAGACACCCAATCAAGCAAGAGCTGAATAGCGTGCTGTATGCCAAAGGGAGATGCTGAGCGGCGTAGTGCTAACAGCCAGTTCCCCAGACGCCCTGCTAACCAAGTCCCAATGTTGGCCCTGCCGTCAGAGAGGAGTGCTGCTGGAAGATCAAGGGTTTACCGGGAATAGAGTAGTTACCACACACACACACGCACACACACACACACACACATGCGCACACACGCGTGCTCACATACACGCGCACTCGCACGCACACACGCGCGCACGTGCACGCAAGAGACATAGGGCCGAAGGTGGCACAGCAGGAACAGAGCCCAGCAAGTCACCCAAAAGAGTCTCGGGAATGCAAAACCCTGAAGACTGTGCAGGGACTCGGACTGGACTTTGGAACATAAAGACATCGGTGAGGGGAAAAATGGGTGACATTTGAGCAAAACCTACAGCCTAGTTAACAGCGTTGTGCTGGATCTGTGTTCGTGGTTTTTTATCAATATGCCACAGTTATGTTAACTTTAGGAAGGGCACTCTGTAATCCCTGCAGCTTTTCTGTAAGCCTGAAATTATGGTGAAACAAGAGTTTAGTGAGTGAGAAGGGGGGGGGGGAACCATGTTATTATATAAGGCACCAGAAGAGGGAAACTTGGGTGACAGGCATCAGCAGAAGCCAGCTCGGGGGGCTCTATGTCATAAGATATAGTCCAGACTTGAGTGTCTCCTAGCAGCGACTCCATGACAATAATATACAAGTCCAGTGGACATTCATGACAGTTCCTTTCTGTCAAGTTCATCATGACTTCACTTTCCTGTATCTGCCTAAACTCAGACTCTAAGGTCCACACTCTCATACACACACATACACACACACACACACACACACAGAGCCCATCCCAGACACAGCTGGGGAACACAAGTTCCCCTACAAGGAACTTCTTGTCCCTGAGACACAAGAACAGTGTCAACAAGACAATTAGTGGTTTTTTCTTGCCCTTTAGTAGAACCTTCTCAAGGCAGACTCCACTGAGCAGAAGTGGGAGGTGCCCCCTCCGCTGTTCCCACCATGCCCAGCTCTTGGGTTGTGGCTTCAGGCTACTCCAGGTCAGTCAAGTGTTGTGTGTTCCCACATCCCCGCTGGCCTTTGCCCTCACTATTTTGCATTCCGGTTGGGTGGCAGACTCCTTTTAAGTAGAATGTGGACCCTGCCTGTGCCTGTAACCCCACAGGGCCTGGCGCTCAGTGAACATGTGAGGTAGATGAACGGTGAACATGAACCAACACGCGCTGAATGGCGATGCTCAGGAGACCAAACTTGCTCTGCAGAGAGCAAACGCGTTCCTCTTGCCAGAAGTCCAGGACTCCAAGGCTCGAGGCCATTTATCCCAACGTAACACCCTAGCCACCACACCTTAGCCGGAGAGTCAGGTTCACAGTTAAGTGTGGGCCTGGAAAGATGCCTCCGTAGGTAAGAGCACTCGCTGCTCTTCTAGACGACCTGAGTTCAGATCCCAGCACCTGCGTCAGGAGGCTCTCAAGTACCCGTATCTCTGGCTAAAGCAAGAGGTAATGTGAGTTACAAATTGTCTTTATTACGGGGATACAAAGGAAATGGGATTCAAAGGGAAACACAGACTCACAGAATACCAGACAAGATGGAAGCCACCATGTCCCGCCGCTCTGCCCAGGGAGATATGAACAATTGTACAACCTTGCTTCTGCTCTGACCTCCCAAGAGAGTGAGCAAGACCCTTCCTCTCCCTTATAAGCAATCAAGTCTGCACACAGAAGCCACGCCTTAATGCTGGTACCCAAAAAGCTATGGGCAGAAAGGAGTTCCCACAACATCTGGCTCCAGAGAATCCAGTGCCCTATTCTGGGCCCTGTGATCACTCACGCATGGCACACACATACACATAAGTAAAAAGTAAAGTTTAAAGGGTTTTTGTTATGTCTCCAGTTTATAGAGCACTTCCACATCCAAGAGCTCATTTGGTTCTCACCGATCACACAGGAATATCAGCCCACTTTATGGATAAGGAAATGGAGTCTCAGAAAAGCAAAGCAATTTGCCTAGGTTGTCATAGCAACCAGGTGAATGCTCTGGAGTGTAGACCTGTGACTGCTAATATTTTCCTTCTTCTCTTCCTTCTTATGAAAGAAACACACATGCACACACACGCACACACATGCGCACTGCACATGCGAGCACACACACACACACACACCCAGAGTCTCTTCTGCTGAATCCAGAAGTACCCTGAAGAGAAGCTGCTGGTATTACCTGCAGTCACCATTGCCTCCCACCAAGCCAAGAGCAGGTCCCCCAGGGTTCCCACCCACCTACCCATCTTTCAGGGTACGGAAAGAGCTGTGATCTCCATGCTACTGTGGAAGGATCAGCTTAGGAGGGACAGACAAAGACAAAACCAATCTTCAAACTCACATGAGAATCGGTTTGTTTGCAGGTAACCTCAAGCTAGCACGATCCCAGGTCGCCACCTGTAGCCTCTTCCTCACCCTCTACGATTAAAGGACCAAATAGTGAAGGGGGCCAGGTGCAGCATCCCCATAAACCCAGATATCCCAGGTCAAGCTGGCACAGCAGGAGCAACAGAGACCTCCTTTCAGTCAATCAATAGGAAAAAAGCACCAAGTGGTGCCAACAATAACACATCAGCTCACCCTGGAGATAGTCTTCTAGCCTGAGGCTCTGGGGTTGGGCCATCTGAGTTTATTCAAATCCAGGCTTCCTCAAAAGTTAATAAACCTTTGTGACTTGTTTGCTTTGCTTACAGGTGATGATAAGACCTCAACCACAGAGGGCATCTGCATACTAAACGGGCTCCTCAATACCAGTGAGAATAGTGCCCGAAGTGAACCAGACACCCGGCCGTGTTTAGTTCTAGAGGCTTGGTTTCCGCATTCTGAAACTGAGCTGAGGGTCAAGTTTGAGAGCGTTTGTTTGTTTTGTAAATGCTCAAGACGTAACGTTACAGCCCAGACTGGATCTTTGACAAGTCTAGTCAAAAGAAACAAGTAGCTGGACAGGAAGGCTCATATTTGTAAGACTGAGGCAGGAGGATGGCTCTGGGTTCTGGGACTAGCCTGGGCTACAAACTAAGTTCCAGGTCAACATGGGTTAAAGATAAAAAATCTTGTCACAAAAAAAATTAATAAAGGGCCAGTCATGGTGGCACACTTTTTTAATCCCAGCACTTGGGAGGCAGAAGCAGGCAGAACTCCCTGAGTTTGAGGGCAGTCTGGTCTACACAGACTATGTACTTAAACCCTGTTAAAAAAAAAAAGCTAAAATAAATAAATAACAAATAAAAAAGAAATTGCCATAGGAATATGCTATGAGAGTGGACCTAAGTAACCTTTGATGGCGACAATGCTGGGGAAGTAATGGCTCAGCTAGCCTCAGAGAGGGCTAAACTGAAATGGCGAAAGACCAGGAACTGGGGCTGGGGAAGGCAGTAAAGAACCCAGACGTGGGGGTGCATGAGACACCCTGAAAGAGCAAGCAGAATTGTAGATAGTGATGCAGAAGGGAGAGCAAAAAGCTCTCCTGTCCATTTAGATCCAGGATCAGGTTCTTGTACATTCTATATTTCCTATAAACAACTTTGTGCCCGACCTGGTCAAAGCACATAAGCTGCAGCAAGAATGGCCAAGGCATCCTTCTTTACAGAGCTGACGTTTTAGCTGGAATAGTAGAGTAGATAATACACACTCTAAGACTGCTTCATTTTATAAGAAGATATTACCAAAAACTCACTCAGAGGTAGTAACGGGACTGAGAAGTCTTCAAACGGGAAAGAGGAGCAAGGAAAGGTGAGGCGAGCTTCACAACAAATAGACCAGACTGGCCTTGTACTCCGAGATCCACCTACCACCGCCTCCCAAGTACTGGGATCCACCACAGCTGTCTGTCCTCCACATACTAAGATTACAAGTCACTTTGAGAAGCGTTTAACAGAGTGCTAGGGACCCAAACTCTGGTCCTCAGCGGTTGTGTGACAAGTGAGCCATCTCCCAAGCCCCTCGTCACTGCACGGTAGCCGGCACACAAAACGATGAGTTTCGCCGTGGCGTTTTCTTACATACATACCCGCCATTACACTGTTCATTCACATTGACTGTGTCCATCTCCTTCCTCAGCCCTTTCTCCCATCTAGCTGCACACTATTAGACAGTTCCCAGGTTTGCGTGCCATCCTGGCAGCTGACTGTAAGGACCAAAAGGAATTTTTAGAGTGCTTGAGTCTGAAACCCCCTCACTCACCCTACCCATGAAAACTTGATCAAAACCACACCATACGCAGGTGGACTTTGTGCTGAGTGTGTGTGTTCAGTGTAACAAAAACAATTACGGATGAGGACAGAGCGCTCTCCTCGGTGCCATCTGGTAAGGTATGCAGACTAGAAAAGCCAGGGAACAGTGAGCCAGGACAGTGGGGAGGATAGTGCCGACTTCTGAGGGTGCGGCCCCATTACGGGAGACAACAAGAGCAAGGAAAGATGAGGAACCAATGTGAGTCAGAATCACAAAGCCTGAGGTCTTACCTTCACCTAGAACACTAGACCCTATTTGGATCTGTTTCCTGGGACGGTTTAGTCTTTCCATCTCAACTGGGTCTGAAATCACTGAGGTTGGGCTGCTGGGCACACCTGTGAGGGTTGTCTTAACCAGGTAGCAGCCCTGATAAGGGAGACCCCAGGGCAACACTTTGCTGTTTGCCCCATTGCCTTCACATCTCGTTGGCAAGTTCGACTCTGCCACCGCCATCACCGCTGTTGCCGCTGTTTTCCTCCCCTGATGCCAACTTCATCAGGCTTCCAATGTGGACTGAAGACCAGTCCCTCTTCAAGAACCCTCCAGGCCCTCGGCACACCCGCCTGGGGTGCTCACAGACTGAGCACCCACAGTTTCCAGCTTCTGCAGAGTGAAGAAAGCCACTATGGGGGTGACTAGTCAAATCACATAGGGTAAGCCATCTCAGCAAATCCTTTCATATAAACTCAGTCTATACCTTCCATTCCTCTCAAGAACCCTGACTGCTGCAGTTCTTCACTGGGCAGTGCCCGAGATGCCCATTGGCAACAACACGAGAGACATTAGTAAGCAAAACCCCTATTCACTCAGCAGGCAAGAAGCTAAGGACAAAGGGGCGAGTCAGAGGCAAGGCGGGGCTTGGGTGCGGAATGAAAGGAAGACAGAAGAGAAAATTCATTTTGCATGTAGGATCCCACAGATTTTACACTCGGGTCATAATGTTTATTTTTAATAGCTGTGTTCATTTCCCTCGGCTACTGTAATAAATTATGACAAATGTCGTGGCTTAAAATAATGCATTTAATTACCTTACCATTCCAGAGGTCAGAGGTCTAAAGTAAGCGGGCAGTGGTATACTTGTTCTTGCTGACAGTTGTGGGGGAGAATTCATTTCCTCACCTGGCCCAGCTTCCAGAGGCGTCCCATGTCCTTGGCACACAGCCACACATCGTCCCAATCTGGGCTTCTGGCCTCACCGCTCATCCTCCGGTTAGGAAACTCCTACCTCTTTTCTGTAAGAACTCTGGTGGAATGGAGAGCTGGCTCAGTGGTTAAGTGCACTGTCTTGTAACTACGTTTCAGAGGACCTAGGTTCAATTCCCAGCACCCGTAGGACGGCTTTCAACTGTCCGTAAATCCAGTTGCTGGGAATCTGACCCTCTCTTCTGTCCTCCGTGGGCACCCAGCGTGCATGTGGTGCAGAGACTACACACGCCAGAACACTCATCACTCATACACATAAATAAAATAAAGTACTTTTAAGGCGAGAACTCTTTGTAAACCTGGGGATGGTGGCACACTACTGAAATTCCAGGGCTCAGGTCAGATGTGGTAGCGCACACCTTTGACGCCAGCACCCAGGAGGAAGAGATAAAATGATCTCTGTGTGTTGGAGGCCAGTCTGACCTACATAGTGAGTTCTACGACAGCCAGGACTATGTAGAGAGACCTTGTCTCAACAACAAAAATTCCAAAGAGAGAGAAATTCCAAATTCCAATACTCAAGAAGATGAGGCAGGAGGATCTGGAGTTCAAGACCAGCCTGGGCTACTTAGTGAGATTCTGTCAAAAACAAAAGCAAACAACAAAACTCTCTTTTGGTCACAAAGTTCTACCACAATAATCCCCGTTTTAAGATCCTTTAAGTTAATCCATCTACAGAGTCCCTTATGCTAGGCATAGTGGTATGGCCACAAGCTTCGGGAACTAAGATGGGACACATTTGGATTGCTGAACAAATACGATGACTTGAACGGACAGAGCAGTGAGCTAAACACAGGAAATGGTGAGAGTCTGAGTAGCCCACAGGAGAGCCGAGACACTGCAGGCCAACGCCCAAGTGTGGCATATCGCCCTTGAGCTCACGCCAGAGATGTCTACCATGTGCACAGAAGGCCAAGCGATGGAAATTAATCAAGGCAAACGTTCTTTTTAAATTTTTATCTTAATTTTTATTCTGGGTATGCATGTAGATCTAGGCACCATGTGAATGCCTGGTACCCACAAAGGCCAGAAGAGGTTATCAGATCCCCTGGAACTGGAGTTACAGATGGCTGTGAGCTGCCATGTGGGTGCTGGGAATTAAACCCAGGTCCTCTGGTAGAGTAGTCAGTGCTCCTAACTGCTGAGCCCCACTCCCATCCCCAAATCGAGTGTCCTTTGAAGGTGGTCACCACCAACATGTGTACCAACACAGGAATACGGTGACAGCAGACATGTCCCACCAGGCAATCCATGAGGATGAGACTAGAGTATTTGAAGAAGGCTCACATACCGGCCTTTAGAAAAAGGGCAGCAGCCGAACATTCTGGTAGTAAAAGCAAAAAACCCAAATGGTTGCTGGCACAGGAGGAGGCTCCTGGCAGGGAGAAGAATCTTGCCTGTGACTGCGCATGCAGGTGCCCACACCTGGGGTGGGAGGGTGAGTAGTCTATGAGACAGGAGGAAGAGAAAGTCGGCTTGGTCGGATGTGTTTAAACTTTACCACTAGGGGGAGTACAAGAGCCAACATGGACCCCTGAGTTAAGGGGGTTTTCCTGAAACAGGATACCCCCAGGGAAGGCAGAAAAAGTTTCCCCAGTCCCAACTCCAAAAAAGTTGGAAGGCCTGGCTGCCGCCATGTGATCTCTGACTCAGGGCTTACCCACATTTTCCTCTTCTAGTTAAAGCAAACCACGTTTTTTCCATCCCTCCCTTTTCCTGGTTGCTTATAGCACTAAGGTCCTGTAACAAACACTGTTAAGCCCAGAATGAACATCACTGCACCATACAGGGTCCAAAGACAGGAGCTGACCTGTCCAACGAAGCCATAGAGTAGGGACGAGATGTGGATCTCCTCACTCCAGGTCCAATTCTCTCATATAAGGCTGCCACACTGAGTGGCACTGGGCTCTCAGGCAGGGGGGTTTCCAGTTCAAGATCAAACTGAGATTCTGCAAGAAAAACAAACAAAGAAGGCCGGGCGGTGGTGGCGCACGCCTTTAATCCCAGCACTCGGGAGGCAGAGGCAGGCGGATCTCTGTGAGTTCGAGACCAGCCTGGTCTACAGAGCTAGTTCCAGGACAGTCTCCAAAGCCACAGAGAAACCCTGTCTCGAAAAACCAAAAAAAAAAAAAAAAAAGAAAGAAAAACAAACAAAGAAAGAAAGAAAGAAAGAAAGAAAGAAAGAAAGAAAGAAAGAAAACGCTAATTATATGAAACAGAGTTCTTAAGCTGTTCCACCGGTATAAATAATAATGATGGCAATGGGGTGGGGAACGAAGGTGGGGACTACCTCCTTCAGCACTCACTGCTACCCAAAGTAGCTTCCGTTGTAGCTGGAAATGTTTGCTGAACCCCTGCTCTCCCATGGCAGGAGGGGGTACAAGAAGATAAAGCCTTTTCTTTAGACCTATTCTCCCAAAATGGATGGAATTCCCCTAGAAGAAGGAGGCATTGTTTCTCTAGCCTATCCCCGTCCCTGGTTGTGACACACATCCTAACGGAGCCATCCTCAGAGAGTTACTAAAGCAGCAGAGCGCTGTTGACATCCACCCCTCCTGGCAGGAGACTCAAGTTAGGCTCTGCCTCTCCTTCCCTGTCCTCCACCCAGCTCCCCACTGCGGATAGCTTCCCCCATCCCTGCCTCGACACAGACAGCTGCCGTGTTTTTGTTTCAGTGCCTTCACACACAGCTCCCCCCACCCCTGGCTTCCACCATGCCCCCAAGCTTAGGGGGCTGTCGACTGACTTAGGGACATCCATGAAATTGCCCGTTAGGGTCTCTTACACCATGTATCCATGGATAGAGGTGACTTTGTGGTGTTGTACTTGGTAAGATGTAGTAAGACCTAAGGAAATTAAGAACAAATGAAACAGCCCTTAGAGGTATACCTATCTCCAGCTCAGACCCCCCCGCCCCCCCCACCTAGTCTCCTGGGCCTCCGTCTGGAACCCCTGCAGTTCATCCACTCATTCTCAGGAGTTCTCTCCCTAAGACCATGCCCCCCCCCGCCCCGTCCCAGCTTTGCCAGGCTTCCCTAACTGTAACTCTCACTTTGGGATAGTTGGGATACTCATCCTAAAAATGGAAGATCGAGGGTCTCTCCTCTGAGCTCTCAGAGACCCCTAAATTGAACACCCCACCCCACCCCGAGTCTCCTGCCCGTCTCCCTCCCTCACTTCTCAGCTGCTTCGGAGAAGGAAGAGGAGAAAGTCTGCTGCTTTCAGCTCCTGCCCCCAGTGAAGAACCTTACTAAAGTGGACTGTGGAAAAAAAATCGTTTTAAGCGGATCGATTAATGAAACCTGTCCACTGATAATAACGAAGAGGGAGCTGTCTGTGCTAACAGAGGCTGGTTTGGCTACCCGAAAAACTGTCTTTGTTTGGGTGTTTTGTTTTTGGAGACAGGCTCTCATGTAAGCCCAGATTGGCCTCCAACGCACTGGGTAATCCGGGTGAAATTTTTAACTCACGTTCTTTTTGCTTCTCGGTATTTTCTGATGTTTCTGTAATGAGTATGGTTTGCTTTTGCCATAAAGAGCTCTAAGGGAACTTCCTGCGGGGTGAGGGAGAGAATACTGCAGAGGATGTTGAGAACAACCTCTTCGCTGGACTAGAAGAATCAAGAAAGAATTTAAAAAGCCATGGAGCAGGATGTGGTGGCCCACTAGCAATGTGGGCGCAGGAGGATTTGGGATTCAGGATAGCCTGAGCTACATAAGCTAATTCCAGGTCCGCAAGGCTGCACGGATAACTAGACCTTTCCTCAGAAATAATGAAATTGCAGGGCATGATGGCACACACCTATAATCCCACAGCAGAGGCAGGCAGGTCTCTATGAGTTTGAGGCCAGCCTGGTTTATATAGCCAGTTCCAAGCCAGACAGAACTATGTAGTAAGACTCTGTCTCAAACGAAATAATAAGTTTAAACTTAAATAAAAGATAAAACACGATAGAATTTTCACAGGTACAGGAGGCAGGGGCAGCCAGTCACGCATCAACTGCCGGCTGCGAGGTGGGACAGAGCAAGGGTGTGGCACCAGGTGGGGTAGGGAATGCGAGGAGTAAATTTCAACTGGACTGAGTTTGCTAATAAAGAACTATTGTGAGCAAAGGAGAAATGCTCAGATTGGCATCTGGAGCATTCTAGTGGCCACAATGTTCAAATAAGTACGTTCAGTCCGGAAAGGTTTACAAGGAGATGGAGAGGAAGCAAGGCAGGCAAACAGGGTCCGGCAGACTTGTCTTGGGAATCTAAAAAGGTCCTTTAGATTAGATGACCCTCGGGGGTCTCCCAACTTAAACTCTTAGGCGCCGCGCCCGGAATGAACCGGAAAGGCTAGGCCTACATTTAACACCCGGGTAAAAGCAGCCGGGCCTGGAGGTCTGAAAAGACCCCCCTCCCAAGACGGTGGGAAGGAGGAAGTCGAAAAAGGAAAAGGATCTCTGGAATGAGACCCGAAAGAGCAGGGTGCACAGCGAGCTCCAGACTGCTGTGGAGCCGGAGCCCAAGAACCTGGGTCTGGGTAGGGGATGAGACATGGGCGGGGCAGGTGGGCCGGGGGGCGGGGTCGGCATTCCTCGGCACATGCGCAGCGCAGCTGGCCGATCGCCGTAAGGAGTGGCACTTTTTAAAAGTCGAGCCGTAGTCCAGCCCCCAGCCTCAGCGTGTCTCAGTCCGTTGTCGCGTCACTTCTGTCCCAGTCGTGCGTGCTTCTTGTCCCACGGAAGTCCAGCTTACACCATGCCGGTCAAAGGAGGTAGCAAGTGCATCAAATACCTGCTCTTCGGATTTAACTTCATCTTCTGGGTGAGTGAGAGGCGACTGTCGCGCGCTCGTCTCCGAGGCCACCTGTTCTGGAGCTCGGGACGGCGTCCGGAGCCGTGGGTGTCCCGGCGGCCGGGAGCTCGGGGAGCTGGTACTGCGCGCGCCAGGCGGACTCCGTGCGAGAAGAGAAAGGCGCGGCGGCTGCCAGCTGGCCGCGGGCGGGACGGGCAGGTGGGCGGGAGAAGCAGGGGTCCTGGTGGCCCGGGCTGTGAACTCCGCTCCCGGGTCCCTCTGCCTCCGAGGATTTGAGATTGGGTCTGTGCCTGCTGTCACCCGGAGCACCCCCGATTGCTAGAGGGGAAGGTGGCGGGGAGGTGCGGAGCACCCCTTTTCGAGTAACTCGAGGCCCTTTCTGGCCCGTGAGGCTCCTGGCGAGCAGGGCAGCGAGTGACTTCCACTTCAGTGGTCTCATATGTGGCAAAGGGGCTCCCACAAAGGGCTCCTGGCACCCTCACTCTGCAGAGGGAGTGGGTGGGGGAGTCCTCTGTACCTGGAGGACGGACTTTACATATTCCCGGTCTGGACTCTCGGTCCCGTGAGAACGTCCATTTCTCTCTCCAAGATACCTGAAAGACTAGATTGTCTTGATTCTTTTTCAAGAGCGATAACTATCTTGGCTGGAGAGAACTCTGGGAGAGTTAGGGAGAGGAGGGAGGGGAAGGTGCCTACCGGCGCCTCTTGGTGGAATAAGTCGGGTGTTTCTGCATTTCCTAAGTAATGAGGTCCTAGAAATGACCAGGCGGGCCGCCAGTAATGGCCGTTCACCTGGAGAAGACGGGGGCGGGGGAGGTGGGAGGAACTAGTAGACACTCCCTACCTCTCTGCCTTTGAAAGTCTGGGGAAAACAGCACGAGTGTCCGCTTTCTAAGGGACAGGAGCAAGGAAATACAAGGACGACCCTTGTGTCCTACTTCTGAGACGGCACAACCCCTACACACAAATGGACAACATTTGATCCCAGGCAAGCAGAAAAGGGCTTGGCCAGGCAATCCCTGTGTTGCACTCTCAAGAGAGATGACGGTTTAGAAACTAGTTACGTGCCACCGGAGACTTTTAACCAAAAAAAAAAAAAAAAAAGCACTATTCCTTGGAGTGGCCGTCGGGATGTTTACCATCCTCCAGCTGGCAGGTGTAATATTTACTACTTTCCGGGGCTGCTGTGTGGAAGTGTTCTGCACCCTGGGAGGTAGCGCTGGGTTTCTAGGAGTCACCACACCCATACAACTTAAAGAGGAGGTCAGATTCCCTCCCGGTGTTTCCCCAGCTCGGCAGACAAACAGGCAAGCCAGCTATGAGGTTTGGCTTGAGCCTCTCATCTGCTTAAGCACCACAGAACAAAGTCTAAAGACAGCTGACTCCACCCAACCCCGCCCTGTCCTTTGGCGAATTTTCCTCACCCTACCCTAGCCATCCCTTCCCTTCCCGTCTGTTGGGTAGTCTGCCGATGCCTGCCTAGATGCGGTGAAACTTTGGGGCTAGGGGGAACCACACAGTGCCACAGCATGTCTGCATCCCCCATCTGCACCCATGGCATATGCAAGGGGCTAAGGGGAGGTGCCCATGGCCAACCTATGTCTACTCAGTCTGTTGCCTGCTGGTCCGCAATCTGTCCAGCTTGTCTCCTGCCTGCCACTCCGTTCCTACCCAGAGCTCCCTGCCCGCGCTAGACGCTGCTGGTTGACTATTGAAACAGAACACTCTCACTCTGGAAGGACTTGGTTTTAGGGTTGGGAAGGGCTTAGAGATTGTGCACCAACTTGTAGATGTCAGCCTTCCTGTTCACAGTGGGAGACACAGAGTGCCAGGGGCAGTGACTTGCCCAATTTAGGGGGTGGGCAATTTCCTAAGTTATTATTATTATACCTGTCCTACTCTGGGGTCCAATAGGGACAAAGCCCCCCCCTTACAGTCTCTGTGTAAAGTGTTTTACAGTCTGCAAAGGCCTCCCATAGCCCCAGGATATAGCAGGAGAAGGAAGTGCTATCCCCATTTTACCCATTGATGAGCAGAAATCTGGTCCGTGAAAGGTTCAGTGGCTACTCAGGGTCAAGTGACGGGATATTATCACATGAGGCACCCAGCTGGGTTTGGCTTTTGGGTGGGAGTAGAGGGTAGGATGAAGTTCCTCAAAATATCTTCATGACAGGCTATGATCTCAGGGGACCGCTGGGATTACTATGATGTCACCTGTCACCGCCTCCCTTTCTTGAGACCAGTGATTTATGAATGTGGAACCTGAGGTGGGGTTTGCAAAGCAGGGGCCACCTTTGTGTGCCGAGGATCCTGAGGGGATGGGAATCCAAAGAGAAGCCAGCCTTAGTTACGTGGGACAGTGGAGCAGAGGGAAGATGTGAATAGGAAACCTTGTCTCTCGTCTAGGCCTGACTATGTCCCCTGTGGTTGCTCCTTGACAGCTGAGCCTTCCCAGCCTGCCCTCTTGACGCTGGGCGTCTCATGCCCACAACCACGCCAGCGTCAGTCTGGTTTTCCAGTATTTTCAGGGCCAAACCTCCCCAGCCTATTTTGATTGTTCCTGAATTTCCCTCAGACCTCATGTCTATCCCTTCACTCCCTCTAAAAAAAGAGAGAAGAGAAAAAAATTAATGAGAAAGGATCAAGAAGGAAAACATCTTTCTAATCACTGAATGGCAGGTGGTAGGGCATTTCAGGCTACAATGTAGTGACTAGCCTTGGGCCAAGCCAGGAATGTGACCTTTTCCATAAGTTTTTTGTTTGGGGTCTTGCTAGGCAGCCAGTCTGGCCTTGCTTGATGGTCTTACCTCTGTCTGATCTTTCCCCACCCTCCCTATCCCCCAGATCCTGAGCCTGCGTAGTGAGGACTTCCATCCTCCTAGGCTAGTAAGGGACAGATGGGCCCTACTGGGAGAGTCATGCCCTGCTTCTGTCCCGTCTTTCTGCCCCTGCCCCATCCCAAAGGATGGAAATAGCAGAGCAGTGTCTTCTTCCTCCAGAGATGGCCTTATCTTCGTGGAAGCTACTTAGACATAGGCAGAGAGTTGGATGGGGTTCAGAGCCTGGCTGAGAGCAGCTTATCTCCAGATTACTTTGAAATTACAGGCAGCTCACTTTTCTGATCCACACTAGTTTCACCCTCAAAATCCGTGAGTTGAGGCAAATGGTCTCAATGATCCATTCAAGTTCAGGCTGCGGAACTACCTCCTGCGGTACAAACCACCTCAGGGTTGGATTTTGACCTTGACCTTAACCCGTGAACAAACCGCTCCAGGGGCTTTCCCTCACCCTAGGCGGGGTCTCCTTAACTTCAGGTTCTGTTGTGTGTGTTCCTTTGCCTTAACCTTTTGTGGTCAAGACCTTAACGGTCCGAGCACGGCCCTGGAGTCAGCGTCTCCCTCCCCTGAGTGCTGCTGCGTGCTCATCAGAGACCTAGTGGTACGGGGCAGGTCAGCATCCACCTGTAGCTATTATATTATGCTTCACTAGTAGGTCCCTAGTTAAGTGTTGATGTTTAAACCACAGATTAGACCACACTCCCACGCAGCCTTCCGTCTTTTCCACATCTCCCTGCCGTCCGAGCCAGCCTCATTCTCCAAAGCAAAACACTGACTCCATTTTGTGTGTTGCCACATATCTGACTCAGGGAGGAAGGGACACCCACACTCCTGGAAAAAAAGGTGCAGAGCCTGTAGGGGCTTCTAAGGCATCTGGGTTTGAGTCGGGGCAGACTCTGGAGAGGGGTGGCTGTGATGAGAGCCCCTCCTCACACAGCTTGCTGCTTCTCAGAAGTTGTTTGACTTGGATGTTGGGCTGAACTGTTGCATAAAATGGCTTCCCACAGAGCGCCTGGGCTGGAGTAACACTGCCCTGCTTGTGCTGGAGCTGGCAGGTCGGGGAGTGGGTGAGCTGAGGCCAAGTGTCTGCACCGGGATGGAAAATGGGACCTGGCCCCCGCCTGGATCTTTGGTTTCTCCCTCACCACAACCATAGTTACCGACGACCAAGATCAGGAATCCGGATCTCTGGGTGGCGGCAAGAATTGGATTCACGTGCACACACTCACACTCGCTCTCACACACACCCACACTCCTCTCTCACAGACTCTGCCCCTGTTTTCAAAGTGCCGGTGGCAACATTCCAGAGCTTGCTATGGATCCAGAGAAGCCCTGGCTGCTGGCTGCCAGTTACTGGTTACTTCCCAAATTTGGACGGGCTTTGCTATGCAGCCTTATAGGAGTGCATCTGGGGTGGCTGGTCAGTGCTTGCTCCCCTAAATGAGACTTCCCCGGCTTCTGCATTCACGAGTTGCCATTCTCAGCCATCCCTTCGGGAAATATGGTGGACGTGAACCTTTAATCTTACACATAGGCCTGTGTATCCGGGGGTGGTTCTGTCTGGTTTTTGCTTCAGTTCATTTTTTCTGAGGAGATGTGGCCTCAGATTGGTCACCGCACAGTTTGGGACCTAAAAATATCTTGGATTTACAAAAACAAACAAACAAAACAAACAAACCACCACCTTTTCTTTGGTAACACATGGAGGTAGGTAGATGGCTTTTGCCTGGGTATTTCTGGCTGGGGGACAAGGCAGGGGCTCGGCTCTCAGGGTCCTGGTGGCTTTGCACACTGTTGCTGTCTTAAGTGTTCTGGATAAACCCGTGAGGCACTGAGGAGAGAAATGGAATTGTAATCTCTGAGTTCCTCTCTGTCCCGGTTGAATCAGAGGACCTTTAATAGGATCTGCCAACTTTTTTATTCTTTTGTTTTTGATGCTGGTGACTGAACCCACAGGCTCGGGCAGGGCACAGGAGGCAAGCTTTCTACCCTTGAGCTGCAGCCCCAAAGCCCTCAAAGTTTTGGGGTTTCTACTCTCCTGTGAAAGCCTTGCAGAAATGTATTTTACTTATTACACACAGAGAGTAACAACCTCCCCGAGTCAAAGACTGGAAAAGCTCCCTGGCCCTGAACTGTTGTAAAACCACGGGTGAGGGACAGACTGGCCATCAGACAGGACTTATATGGGAAGGAAGTTTACTGGGGAAAGGAGCTGGGAGTCCTAACATGAACTACCACCAGAAGAAATATATTTCAACTAAAGAAATTCTGGATTCGTTAAAAAAAAAAAAAAGGCCAGTCTTAGTATTTTTTGTATGCTTTTGTGTTTTGGAGGTCTGACTGTACGTCACCTGGCTACTCCGTTCTGTGGAAAAAGTCAGGCTGGTCCAGGGACATTTTCATTTTCCGTCGAGTAGTGGCATGCAGCTGTGGAAAGCAACATCCTGTCCCCAGATGAGACAATTCTATAAAAATTATATCCATCCGGGTAATTTCCTACCCTGTCCACCCTAGAAAATACTTAGTCATGGATTAATGGGGGTGTTGTTTGGGGGTCTGTTGTTTTGGTTTCTGTGGAGGATTTTTTTGGGTTTTGATTTGTGAGACAGGGTCTCTGTAGTCCAGTCTGGACTGGAACTCAGAGGTAGATAGATCCGCCTGCCTCTACCTCCCAAGTGCTGGGATTAAAGGCGTGGGCCAACACCACTCCCAGCTAAGTTTTAATAAGTATTATGTGTATGCTATTGTAGACTTGGAGGTCATAACCTTTTTAGGGAATCCCGTGAAATTAGTGGGAATTTCTTCCAAGGGGAAAAACACTATTCATGGTTGGTTTGTTATGATTCCCCCCCTTTTATTGTCCCGGAGGCACATGAACCTCAGATCATGGGTGGCCCCTGTATTGGTTTGTTTTCTTTGGTTTCCAGGTAACCTCCTGGATTCCATGTTTTTGACACAAGTGACTTCCTGGAATAAATGGGGGAATAATAGAAGGTATTTAAAAGTGTAAATGAATAAGGAAAAAAAACCTGAAATAACTAGGTTAATGCCATCTTGTCCTAACTCCATTTGGGATTTGCTCAGACAGTTCCCAGCTCTCTCCCCCTTCCCCACAATAGTCAATCTGCCTTGGCAACACATTTGAGATTTCCATGACAATGGTCCAGATGTGTTAACCAAAATAATTGGCAAGTTATATCTAAAATACCTATTGTGCTCTTCCGTGAATGAACGTTTCAAGATTACTCTGCCCAAAGCCAGGCGGTGGTGGCGCACGCCTTTAATCCAAGCACTCGGGAGGCAGAGGCAGGCGGAACTCTGTGAGTTCAAGGCCAGCCTGTTCTACAAGAGCTAGTTCCAGGACAGGCTCCAAAGCTACAGAGAAACCCTGTCTCAAAAAACCAAAACAACAACAACAACAAAAGATTACTCTGTCCATCATAGAGCTTTGGTGTATCTTTGGGGGTTTTGCCTTTTTAAATGCTAAATCCTTGAGTTTGGGCACCAGGAGGCTTTCCAGAGAGAGGCTCAATCCTGCTCTTGGTCTGGACATCAGTGAAAAGGATTTACAGCTTTGAATAGTCTCAATCAGCATGGTTGTCAATAACTGTCTCATGTGGATTGCTACAAAAACAGAACAACAAAAAATAAACAAAAGTTCCCAGCTGGCGCTGTGGGGGCCTTAGAGATGGCACCGTGGTTAGGAGCACCTGCTGCTCTCTCAGGGAACTGAAGTTTGGCTCCCAGCACACAACCATCGATACCTCTAGTTCTTAGGGATCCCCTACCTCCTGATCTCTGAGGGTACCGTGTGTTTTTAAAACTTTTTAACTTTTTTCGAGCCAGAGTTTCTTTGTGGAACAGCCCTGACTGTCCTGTAATTCGCTCTGTAGGTCAGGCTGTCTTCAAACTCACAAAGATCCACCTGCCTCTGCGTCCCAAGTGCTAGGATTAAAGGTGTGCGCCACCACCGCCCAGCTTCTTTTTAAAACTTTAAAAGACTGGAGGTGTGGCGTGCAGGAGTCCCCACTATCAAAAAGACGAGACAGAATGGAAGCCTGAACTCCGGGGACAACCCAGGGCAGGCTGGGCTGGGGTGTCATCTCCCCGCCCGTCTTCACGGACTCTCCGCTTGGTCATTACTGAAAGAATGGTTGACACTCACTTTCCATCTAATCCACGCAAGGAATTCAGCTTCATAAGCTTCCGGGCAGGTTTTGCTCGTTGGTGACTCCTCTTCCTACTCCATGGAGCTTGGGAGACCTGACCCAGCCTTATCTCCTCCTCTCCTCTGGGGACTTTGAGACAGGCAGAATGTCTTTTTGGACCAGGGGTAGGGGTTGGAAGGCAACAAACCACCTGGTTGAGTGACAGGAAGAGACAAAACAGTCTAGATTGGAAACTGCCCCTTTGTTAATTGGATTCTAAGGAAGCTTCCGTGGATTGGGAGCTGATGACTTGGAGAAGTAACAACAGCCTGGGTGCTAAGTCCTTCTTGCACAGTACACACGATTGACACTGTGCAGAGGGACAGAAATGGCCTTCACAGATGACCCGATGCCCATCGGGGGTCCTTTGAACACTGCTCACACCAGGGGAATCTCAGTAGCTGACTCCCACTGACACCCCACCTCCAGACAGCTTCCCGGCATCAGAAGGCAGCTCCTGTTCACTCACACAGGCCCCAGTTTGAACCGCCAGTATGTCCAGATCAGAAACAACATGGCCCTATGTGGCTCACTGGAACTGTCCTAGACTTGGGCTAAAAATACCAGAAAGTAAATTGAACCATTTTATTAAAGTCAAATAGATTTCTGCAGTACTCTATGTCGCTCGAATTCTAATTGGTCTTAATAATAAAAACCCAGAGTCAGATATTAGGGGGTGAAAGCTGAAAAATCAGAGAAGCAGAGCAGCCAGCTACTAGAAAGTTCTTACGTCTACGCAGTCCTCAGACCGAAGGGGGCAAGATCCTGTCTCCACGGAAATGCCTGCCTTTGCCACATAATCTTCCCTTCTCTTCCACCTACAGTGAGTCTATAGTACGATGAGTGGCCGAATGAAAAGATGGGCAAAGCCGTGAATAGTGAGCTCACCAGTGGGAAGCTTTTCCAGTGCCTAGAGGTGTAGGTACTGGAGTGCGGGTCACTTCTAAGTGAGCACTGGGCAGAGGGCTAGTAGTTTGCACGCACACCACGTGTTCGCACCCCAGCTCTGATGGGTGTTTTCAGTCTGAGGAACCACCAGTGCTAGTCCTAGGGAGGAAGGTGGCTTCCTGCTGCCCCTTTACACTTCGGGTACCACCACCTTTATGATGCTGCCAGTGTCTGAGACTAACTAGGTAACCCAGGCTAACCCAGAATGCTCTGTGTAGACAATACTGGCCTCAAACTCGCAATAGTCCTCGTGCCTCCGCAAAATTGGAATTATGGATACCTCTACACCTGGCAACATTCAAATGTTAAAGACCTCCTTTCCCAGCCCGGGACACTCTTGGATAATCTGCTTTCCTCTAATCAAATTCTGACCCTTTGTCTAAGGCACATAACCTTTAAGTGACCCAGAAAACTCGTTGCAAGCAGAAATTAGATTATGCCAATGCTGGGGTTGGAGAGCCCGTGGTCCTTTGTAATAGGAAGCTGACGTCACCCTCATGCCGCAGTTACCTCTCGGACCCCGTAGTACGTCTTTAGAGCTGGAGCCATTCATCGCTGCAGGGGGCAGGCAGAGGGTCCAGGCTGGATCTCAGAAGCCAGTTTTCAAGACCTTAGGCTACTGACCGGCCTGGCAGCCCTGACCCACGGAGGCTGTGGGCAGTGGGCAACTACAGTGGTGAAAAGCTAAGATAACAAGTGACACCCAGTCACTCAGGGCTTCTGCTCTCCAAAGTCCTGCTTATGTGGAGTGGAGCAAGGATTTGGGCAAAGCTAGGAGGCCAGCAGCCAAGGGAAAGAAGCCCAGGCCCTGCTAAGGCTCTTCTTCATTGGTAGCTAACTGAGGAAGGCCCGGCTCAGGAGCCGTCAAGTCAGACAGGACAGTTCTGGGACTGGGAATGTAACTTCAGAGTCCCTGGGTTCAGTTCCCACAGTGGGGGTGGAAGAGATGCATCTTGACAAAATGACTTCGAGTCAAGTTCAATACATTATGTGTGGTATCATCTCAGAGAAGCAACCTGGGCCCCAGTGTTCTCATATCAAAACAAGGGAGACGGAGTCTAGGGATGGCTCTCTTTCAGTAAAATGCTTGCCTAGCATGTGTGAAACCCTGGCTTCAATCCCCAGCCCCACATAAACAGATCCTGGCAGCCCCAGCCTGCGATCTCAGTATTTAGGAAGTGGAGGAAGGAGGATCTATGGTTCAAGGTCTTCCTCGACTACTTAGTGAGGCTAGCCTGGGTTGTAGGAGACCCTGCTACACACACACACACACACACACACACACACACACACACACACACACGGAGGAGAAAGTCTGTGTTATCTACCAGAAGGCCCACTCTGCAAACAGTTCAAGTGAATTGACTGCCTAGGGGTAGGGTGTAGGTGTGAGGGTGGATGTGTGAACTCTTGTCATTGAAAATTAAGAGACCTAAAACATGAAGGAAGGGATTGTACAAAGGGTCAAGACCTGGGATAGGTAAGGCACCGAATCTGGAATACCTGTCTGCCTTAGCACCCAAATATGTCGTGATGGGAGAGATTTGGCCAAGCAGTGCTGTGAATGCCGTTGTCCAACACTGCCGCACACCTGCGCCGTGCAATTGAGAGCTCTAAGAGAAGGGTCACCTCCCACGTCTCGGGTGATCCGTGCCTGCCCATCTTCACTTCTGTGGATGGGTGAGAGCTGCTGGCCCACACAGTCAAATGTGGGAAAACGGGAGTGTGGGCATCTAACCACTCCCTGGACACGGTAGTGAGGTGTGTGCACTGGAGAAAACAAATGTGCGGTACTCTGGAATCCGAAGCAAAACATTCCACACACACACAGACACACACACACACACGTCACATGATTTTGGTTAAGATCAAAATGCCTGCTTTCAGCAGAACGGGGATTATTTATGAGCTGGCTGGGGGGTGATGCTGTGTGTCTGGCAAGCAGGCAGTGGAAACTTCAACGGAGATGTCTCGATCCAAAAGAGGTTAGTTAGCCTGGGCCTCGAGCATGCAAGGCCAGACTCGGCGGCTGAGCAACAGCCCCAGCCCAAGGGCTCTGGTTTTTAAATAATTCTGACTCTGCCTATGCAAGGGGGATTTCATAATTCCTGAACTTGTCCAGACCAAGTTGCCTCATTATTAGGGTGATACCCTGAGAAAGCGTCGATGTGACCCTTGATTCTCTCCCACACCCTAGAGGGTAAAGCCACACACACACACCCTTTCTACCAAGAATGAGATTTCTCTCTCATGGCCTGTGTCATGCAGGTGACAAAGAGAGCCCACAGCTGAGTCACCCTGAACATGCTGTGATGTGGGCAAGTTGTTTGACCTCTCCGAGCCTGTTTCCTCATCTCTGACTGACTGAGTCTGACTGTGGAAGCCACCTAGAGTGCTAGAACCCTAAGATAGAGAGCTCCGGGCAGGGCAGCATGCAGACCAAACCGCATTCTCAGACTGCCAGCCACACAGAACAACCTGAGGAGTCAAGGAAGCAAGTGGCTTCTTTAACTTGTGTATTTTTACAATTGGATTTTTTAAATGTTGAGTTATATGAATATTATAATTTTTTTTCAAAATTCTAGATACAAAATAGGAGTTGCATTCTTAAGGGCCTGGCTTCTTATGGGCAGCTGGGATTGTTGTTGTTGTGCCTGCACACTGCCCATGATACTACAAAAAAAAATCAAAGGGACCTGGGCCAGGTGTCACATGCCTGAAGTAGGATAAAGAGTTCAGGGTTCACCAAGTGGTGGTGATGGTAATGATGGTGAAAGCCTTTAATGCCGGCACTCTAGAGGCAGAGACAGGCAGATCTCTGTGAGTTCCAGGCCAGTTGGGCCTAAAAAACAAGTTCCAGGACAGCCAGCTGTTACACAGAGAAACCTGTCTCAAAAAAAGAAAACAGTTCAAGGTTCTTGTCTTAAGGCTAGTGAAAGCTGCATGAAAAACTGCCTTAAAGGAAAAAAAAAGAGCAAAATGCACACCTTAATCCCAGCACTTCGGAGGCAGAGGCAGGCTGATCTCTGTGAGTTCGAGGCCAGCCTGGTCTACAGAGCGAGTTCCAGTACAGGCTTCAAAGGTACACAGAGAAACTCCACCTCAAAAAAACAATAACAACCAAAAAACAAGAACAAAAGTTAAACAAAGGTTGTTTATGAGCCAGAGTAATTATTGAGGGAGTTTGTTTGTTAAAAACACAGGCTTCTTTGAGAAGTGGCAAATTAGTGGCTTAGCCTCATGTTCCCTATCTACGTAACAGGCAGTAATGCAGCGTTCAGTGCAAAGCTCTTGTCCCTTTCCTGGCTCACAGAAAGAACCCAATGTCTGTAAGAGCCTTAATGACAGCAGCCCCTGAAGCCACAGCACCGCCTAGCTTTCTCTAAATGGTTTGTGGCACAGAGCAGACCCCAGACATTTCCTCTCCCAGGTCTCCCTCCTCCAGCTGTGGAGGTGGCTCCAGGGGTGGCTCAGAGCTGGAACTGACCCCCCCCCCCCCCCCGCCAGGACTCGTGTCACAGAGATTGCCTTCCCATCCACTCTTGGCTGTCCCCCAGTTTGAGGAGGGAGGCAAAGTTAACCCCATAGTCAGGGCTCACCTCAAGAAGCTACCTTGGATTTTCATTCCCAATAGTTCAGCATGGAGGTACATACTTAGATCCCAACTCTTGAGATGCACAAGGCAGAGTTCCGGGTCATCCTCAGCTACGGAGCAAGTTAGAGACCAGCCTGGGCTACATGAGACCCTGCCTCAAAACAACAGAAAGAATGAAAGGCAGAGCAGGTGAAAGAAACAGTCTTACTTTACCCCAAACCAAGTCTAAGACCTTAGCCCCTCCCCCTCCAGTTCAGCCCCCTCCCCCCCACATACACACACACACACACACACACACACACACACACACACACCCACCCAAGGACAGGATTGAATTCTCTTAGCTAGAACCTTCTGGACAATAAAGACCACCACCACCCCCTCCCAAAAACATAATAAAACAGATCCTAGAGCAGCGGTTCTCAGCCTTCCTAATGCTTCGAGCCTTTAATACAGTTCCTCATGCTGTGGTGACCACCCACCAAAAAATTATTTTCGTTGCTACTTCATAACTGTAATTTTTCTATTGTGTTTATTTGTTTTTTTGTTTTGGGTTTTTTGAGACGACAATGTTTCTCTGTGTGTATCCTGTTCTGGAACTCCCTCTGTAGACCAGGCTGGAACTCATAGAGATCCGCCTGCCTCTTCCTCCCCAGATGCTGGGATTAAAGGCATGTGCCGCCACCGCTCAGCTAATTTTGCTACTCTTATGAATTGTAATATAAATATCTGTGTTTTCCAATGGTCCTTAACCAATCCCTGTGGAAAGAGCCAGTCAACGCCCCCAGGGGTCTCAACCCACGAGTTGAGAACCACTGTCCTAGAGGGTGTCAAACCAGCATCTCCACTGCTTCTGTGAAGAGCAGGGACGGAAAACCAGGGGCACCTGAGTGGCTGTCCCTGAAGCTGTTTACCAAGGACAACCTCCTCTCCAGCCCTCAGCAGAGGAGACAACAGTGAGCCTGAGGAAAGAGCTGGCCTCTGCCCTCCCTCCCCAGGCGGCTGACATCATACAGAAAAGTCCTTGTCACTAAGGTTTAAGCTAGAATATTTTTCCAAATCCAACCTGTCCAGGCCACCGATCCCACCTGGACAATTCTTAGGAATAGGTTTTTTATCTCTACAACCTTGCTTCAACTTGAGTCCTTCCTGTTCTGACTGTGTGGTTCTGAGTGAGTTCCTTAACCTCTCTGAGGCTCCCTGGACGGGTGCTAGCAGAGTAAATCCCATCCCACCATGCGTGGCACGCGTGGGTTGCTATTGTGCCATTGTTTACGTCACTGTCACCTGCCTCTGGCACCTGCTAGAAATTGAGTCAGTGCTAAAGCTGGAGCCTACAACCCGAGTTGTGTGTTTTCTTGTTTAAAAATAAAAAAAGAAAAATCTCTTAAAAAGTTTGGGGTAGCACGAAGCCCGAATATGCCCTCACGCATAATAGGGAGTGGTTTTCACCAAACTTCAGATGGGGCTGGCCGTGGGAGCCTCTTACACACCCCCTGAGTCATTGGAGAAGAGCTGGGTGAGGAGAGAAACGCACCTTTGGCAGCCAAGTGCAGGTTCCAACTCGAGCCTTTTGCCTTCGCCTCAACTTCCTGGCCTTAATCATTCAGCTGGAGCGGCCCAGTCAGTGAGACTGCCTCTCAGGCTTCCCACCCCCACCCCGGCCTTCACTGATACCAGCCAGCAGTCCAGGTGGACTTCCTGTGGCTTTGGGGTTGGGTTGGTTAGAGTGCTGGAGCCCCATTCCTGGTGTCTGCGCCCTGTGAGCTAAGGCCGTAAGTTCCCCTCCCACAGACGTGCACCTGACCGTGGACACAGGAAATCTCCTCCCTTCCCCTCAGTGTTTTTCAGCAACATCACAAGTCCAGAGAAAGCCGTCTTCTGTCCATCCTTCTTGTGGGGTATTTAAACAAAAGCCTAGGGTAGGGAATATGAATAGGAAAGAAAGTATCAATGCCCCAGGGCAGGAGCTCAAACACTGGCTCCTGGGGAGCTCCCACTCCTGCTGAGCTGACACTGGTCTGGGAGGGAAAGGTCACTGTGCAGACGTCTGGCCCTGGTCCCCTTGGCTTTGCTGCAGAAGTGGATGCTGCTCACTTGGTAGAAACTGAGAGAGCAGAATTCTGAGGCTTGGCCCCAGCCTGCTGGCCAGTCCTTTTCTTAAACTCAAGTTTGTGCTGGGTTCTTTAAACATTATCATGAGCTAATTGTTTGTGATCTCGAGGAAAGGGGCCATGGAGTCCCATCTGTTGGAGTAGACCTGAGTTTTGTTCATAACTGGGGAGAGGGGCCATCTGTGGGAGTACCCCCACCTCTAGCACAGTCTACACACCCTTGCCCTTCCACAGCTAACAGTTCCAGTGTCAAGAGGGAGAGGGGGACAAGGAGAGGATTAGTGGGGGCTGCAACTTGGGCTCCTGTGTGTTCTTGCTGGCATTGCCTGGCCCAGCCTCCTAACTGGCCACTCGGCCCATTCAAGGCTTGGTATTTGCTGGCGAGAGGAGGTTGCCATGGGGATGCGTGAGGCCCGGAGCCCACACGTCCTGGTAGCCTGACTCGCTTGCCTGTGGACACAGAGGACCTTATCTCCGCCTCAGTGGCTTTCTTCAAGCTTGACTGATATTTTAGGGTCTGGAAACAGAGCGGATGGCAAAAACTGCATCCTGGTAATTCGGTCTGTTTCTGACTTAAGGGACGGTGTAAGCAGCTGTGCCCACAGGTGCCCACGTCACTGTGTTCAAAACAAAAACCAGAAAGCAGAGCGGTGGGCATCCGCTGATGAGGAGAATGAGGAGCTGGTGTCGTTTCCTTGGCAAGCTAGGGAGAACCCTGCCCTCCCTGCTCCCTGCCCATTCTGGAACCCTAGGAGAGGCCATAGCCTGGGGTCTGAGCACACCTCTCCAGCCTCCCTCCTGCCCCACCTCACCTCTGTCTGCCATTCCATCCAGTCCCAGGCTCTGGCAAGCATTTTGTGGGTGTGAAAAGGGTAAATTTATCCGTCTGCCTCCACCACCCAAGAGACACACAGTCTCAGGAAACAGAAACCCAGTGTCGCACATTATCCTGTTTCTGCTGGCCACCTTCTCAGCTCATAGGACACCCAACGTCCACCAAGTGCCTGTGACTGCCCCGCTCATCTGTGTCTTTCTCAAGGTTTATTACTGTTATTGTCGCTATCATTACTATTTCCCCCATACATGTTATAGCATCCTACAGTGTCCAAAGGGTTTTATGTATTTCTTTGACCTTGACCTTCAAAGGCTGGAAGTGAAATAATAGTGTGTGTGTGTCTGTGTGTCTGTGTGCGGTGAAGGCCTGTAATCCCAGCAGCATTCAGAAGGCTGAGGCAGAAGGATTACCACAACTTTGAGGCCAGCCTAGATATGTATCACTGAGCTACGGTAAGGTGAGGGGAAATGAGGACTCTCAAAGCCGGAGGAGAGTGCCGTGTGTCAGAGCTCCCAATGGCAGTACCAGAATTGCACAGGGTCCTTCTCAACAGAGATGTGTGGCCATCACCAGGCAACCACGCAGAGCCACGGCAAACTCATGTGTAGAATTCACCAGGTGATGATGGCATCCTACATGTCCAGCTAGGAACTGGTGTTGTAGTCATGCAGGTGACAGGTGGCACTATAGAGCTTCCTGCTTCTTGATCGCTACGTTTCTATCATGCCACCGTCCTTTCCTAAATTAGCCATTGTTTTTTTCCAGAAAGACAACAGGAAGTAGGAAATAAAACCCTCCTCTTTTCCCAGACCTCCTCCACTCCCCGTGGTCCACCTCCCTCCCTCTACAGCAGAGGAAGCTACCAGCTACCTCCAGTCTGTGCAGAGTGGGCTGGAAGTGAGTCAGCTGATAGAATGCTTTCCTAGCATGCACAAACCATGAGTTCAGTCCCCAGTACCCCATAAACCGGGCTTGGCGGCGCGTGCCTGCAATCTCAGTACTGTGGAGGCTGCTTATCGTTTACACCTGGGCTACATGAAACCCTATTTTAACCCCGCCCCCTGCCAAGGATGGAGCAATCCCAGCAGGCTGTGTGGTCTGCTCTCTATTTTCTGGATTCTCTAACTCCAACTAGGAAAAGCAGGACAAGAATTTTGGGGCCGGGCGGTGGTGGTGCACACCTTTAATCCCAGCAGAGGCAGGTGGATCTTTGTGAGTTCAAGGCCAGCCTGATCTACAAGAGCTAGTTCTAGGACCAGGCTTCAAAGCTTCAGAGAAACCCTGTTTTGAAACCCCCTAAAAAAGAATTTTGCCCTTATTTTTATATTTATTTATTAAATATTTATTTATTTTTAAATAAAAGTATGGCCAGTCCGGCCAGGGTATGGAAGATCCCCACTCTGGAACACCCAACACACCCAACGTGCTTTGACTGGGATCTGTCCCACAGGGTCACGTGCTGCCTCCCACCGAGTTGCTAGTCTCCTCCTTGTTCATCTGCCCACAGACTTGAGTTTCTAACAGTTACCCTTCCCCCAGTGGGCACGTACCTCCACAGGTTCTGGCTGGATCCAGTTTTGCAATCTTGGCCAGGAACAACTGAGCTGCCAGGTACCCCTAAGCTCCATTATTACCCTTTGGCTTTTTTTTTTTAAAACAGTCCTTTGGAATCGGAGGTATTTCCATTGGCTGCAAGTCATGTTTCAGGGTGAGACTGTCCCTGCAGTGAGCTGTGCGTTGTGACTCACTAAAGCCTTGATCTGTGGATCTGGGCAAAGAGAAGTGAGCTATGGCGCAGCGGAGGGCTTGGGGGCTTGCCTCACATAAGGCCTGGGTTCGGTTCCAGCGCTAACACGGGAAAGGAAAGGCAGGGAGAGAGAGGTTTTGTGACTCTGGAACTGGCATAGGCCTGACATGATCGGGTTATCACCCAAAACTGGAGGGTATGGCTGGATTTCTCGAAGGGCGAGCTGCAGCGGGGTCAGCGGAGCAAGCACTTTGCAGAAACTTGGCTTTCGGAAGGTTTTAGGAGAGCGGGGCGTGGTGATCCACGCCTGTAATCCCAGCCCTTGGAAAACACGGTGGCTCGAAAACTTGAGACCGGCCCCAGCTGTGTATAGAGAAATCCTGGCGGAAGAAAGAGACTTAGTGAGGATTGGCCCCTCCGCTTACCCCTTTCATGTGGGAGGCAAGTGCCCTACCTCTGAGCTAGTCTGTTTGGGTTTTGAGTCAGGGTTGACTATGTCGCACAGGCTGACCTTGAGTCCACAGTGGAGCCCGTGCTGGCCTCGGAGATCTGCCTCAGTCTCCCAAATGCTAGAATTATAAGTGTGACCCATCACACCTACTAGGGGCCAGGGCAGGATCTCACTGTGTAGCCCTGACTGGCCTGGAATTCACTATATACTAGACCAGGCTGGTCTTGAACTCACCGAGATATGCCTGTATAATTAAAGCCCACACCATCTCACCCGGTCCCCAGCCTCCATGTTAGGATCCTGCACAGGCAGGAGCCATTGTGCCCAGCTTCGTTTGTTGTGAGATATTGGAAAAGGGCTCCAGGTGTCTATTTGGAGTCGTTGTGTTCAAAGAACGGATGGGTGGGGAGTGGGGGGTGGTAAGACAAGGAGCAATCTGACCTTGAGTGGGTGCCTTGGTGGACCGTGCTGAGAGTGCTGGAGCCAGAGCAGCCCAGGTGGCCAAGGAGGCAGGAATGTTAGGTGCTGAGTCAGGAAATTAAGATTTCATCAAAGGAGGAGGAGCCTGGGTTCCTTGGCATCATCTGCAGGTTGGGACACCTGAGTAGTGAGTGACCTGTCCGTGAGGATTCAGGACTGAAGGGACACAGTGTTGAGGAGCAAGGCTGAAGAGAGGGAGTCTAGGTTTCCATTTTGCTGGTTCTTTTTCTTTTTTTCTGGGTTGAGAGACCTACCAGTGTAGTGTTGGCAGAGACAGAACACAGAAGCCGTAAAGAAGCTAATTAACTGAGCAGTCCTTGAAGGAGACTTGAATCTTTGTGGGGGAGAGACAGACAGGCGGCGGCGGCTGCTTTTTAGTACCGAGAGGCAGCTGCCAAGAGATTGTAGCCTCCTGGCCTTTGCTGTCCCGTCATACCTTGCCCTGTTTCTGCAGCCACAGCGTTACTGGCTTCTTGTTTGTTTGGGATCTGAGCTTGGGGGAGGTTTTGTTAAGCAAGTTTTTACGCTAGAGCCCAGCTATCCCAGAACTCACTATGGAACATGAAACTCCTGACTTCCTGCCCCATCCTCCGGTGTTACAGGAGCACAGGCGTGCGTCACCACACATGATATTGCTAAAGATGGCCACACTTGCTTACGTTTTGTCCTTTCTGTTCCCTTATGTCACCCAAGATCCCACATAACAGCGGTGTTGTCCTAAACCGCTGGTCTGTGACAGACAGCTTCTGACTTTCCTCATGATCCTGACAGTTTTTAAAGATGCCGGTCACCTAGCCCTGGGGAGATGGAGTAGGACGGAGGAGGGTTCAGGTCTAGCCTGGACCACATCATGAAACTTTGTCTCAAAAACACAAAACAGAAAGCTTGGGGTCTAGGGAGATGGTTTGGTGGGATAGATGCTTTCCCAGCACATCTGAGGACCCAAGTTTGCATGCCCAGAACCCACATAGAGCCGGGAGTGGTGGCACTGGGGTTTGTAGGGAGATGGGGCGGGGAAGCCCCAGAAGCTCCTGGGCGCTAGGCTGGTTAACATAGCAGCAAAGAAGAAACCCTGTCTTAGGGTGGAATGCAGGTTGCCCTCTGACCTCCACACCTGTGTTATAGTGCACACTAAAGAAGAGAGAGAGAGAGAGAGAGAGAGAGAGAGAGAGAGAGAGAGAGAGAGAGAGACAGGAAAGGAGAAAGAAATTCTGATCAAAGTTCAAAGTTCTTTGTAAACTGTACACAGTTTAGGTTTGTATCATTTTTCTTATGGCCCGTCTTATAACACTAATTTTATTTTATTGAGCTCTACATTTTCCTCCACTCCCCTCCCTTCCTCTCCCCTCCCCTTCTACCCTCTCCCATGAACTCCATGCTCTCAATTTACTCAGGAGATCTCGTCTTTTTCTACTTCCCGTGTAGATTAGATCCATGTATGTCTCTCTTAGGGTCCGTCATTGTTGTCTAAAGTCTCGGGGATTGTGATTTGATAACACTAATTTTTTAAAACTCCATGTGAGCGACAAAACAAAGCCAGTCCCCGGGAAACAATGGGAGAAACTCCTCTTTTTCCTTCGCTGTCACATGGATGGAACCATTTGGGGCCAGATGGCAAAGGAGCTTTTCGAAGCAAAACCAGACTGTTTCCATTTGGCTTTTGTTGGAAACAAAAAAGGTAATGAGGCCAAGTGCAGGCAGGGCCCCTGGCTGGGGCGCTGCCTCTGGACTCTTCCCTGTGCTTTCCAGCTGGTGATCCGCACGCTGCTGGCCCCTTCCTAAGGGCCCCGTGTGAGCATCCATATCGGACCTGAGCGGCTCATGTGCTAATGGACACAGCCACCACGGCCTGGGCACAGTTCTGTAGCTGATGTGACTGCTGCGTGTTGGCCTGGAAGGCTTTATTATTTTGTTGTTTTGTTTGGTTTTGTGATAAAGTACTGAGAAAACCAACTTGAAAAGAAGGGTTAATTTTGGCTCCAGTTGAAGGGCACAGCCCATCAAGGAAGAGAAGTCCTGAGGCTGGAACTTGGGGAGTCAACCCCTTCACCTCACAGATACAGCTATTCCCTGCTGTCTCCAGGATCGACATT
Source organism: Microtus pennsylvanicus (assembly GCF_037038515.1). Classification (NCBI taxonomy): domain Eukaryota; kingdom Metazoa; phylum Chordata; class Mammalia; order Rodentia; family Cricetidae; genus Microtus; species Microtus pennsylvanicus. Next base: position 23,243,210 of record NC_134586.1, read on the forward strand.
CCAGGAACTCCTGCCCTACCTTGTCCAGAAGCTCTTGCCCCTATCCCTACCTCTGCAGATGCCAAAATCCAAGGGTGCCTTAAATACAATGATATTACATATACATGTAACCCACACTTAATCCTAATTTGATATAAATGCTGTATACGTAGCTATACAGTATTGTTGAGGGAATAATGCCCAGCAAAAATCCTACTTACCATGTTTATTCAGCCCAGCCACACGAGAGACCTAACTAACTACCCATTGCACATGAACCTGCTTCTTCTCGGGCCATGTGGAGTCCCTTGGTATTTGATTGGCAGGATGCTTTTGTAAAGGTCAGAGCTGCCTGGTTCTTACCGCTGGTCTCTTCTCATTTAGCTTCTCCTATGACTGAAGTGGCTGGGGTCAGAGCAAGGAGAGGGGCAATGGAAGTCCCCTAAACACTGCCACCAAAAGCAAGCGCCCCCGGAAGTAGTCAGCTCCTAGTAGCTAAATGTGAGCTATTCAGGTTTCACAGCCCCATCATCCCAGCCGACCTAGCTGACCGTAGCTGTCTTTCCATTACGTACAAGGCTGCTAATGACATACGTAACGTCCCCCCCCCCAGCCACTTAGCACCGGAGATCAACAAAAATAGTAGCAGGTGCATGCCTGGAACCCCAGCACTTGGAAGGCAGAACAGGTTTAAGACCAGCCTGGTCTACATAGCAAGTAAAAGCTATTGAAAGTATAAGCCTTGAAAATCAGGCTGCACAGTGGGAAACATGTCTCACAACCAGACAAGAGCTGGCGCTCACACCCTTAGTCCCAGCCACAGAGACAGAAGTCAGCCAGAACGACATAGTGAGACCCTGTCTCAAAACAATAACAAAAACAAGCTGGAAGTTGGTGGCGCACGCCTTGAATCCCAGCACTTGAGAGGCAGAGGCAGGCGGATCTCTTTGAGTTCCCAGACAGCCTGGTCTACATGGAGAAACACTGTCTCGGAAAAAGACAAGAAAACTAAACAGACTAAAAGATGGCAGCTGGCTCACGCCCCTGATCAAGTGTCCATATACTGGACTCTTTGTCCCATTGTCCCTCGGTCTGCCTGTCATCTCCTTTCTTGAGCCTTCCTCTTCCCCGCTGGTGACTTGCAACAAATGTACCTGGGGCTTGGTGGCTTTTTCCAAGTCTCTGCAGCCAACTGCATTCACTTCTTCACTGCTAAGCAGCCCTGTGGTGTGGACAGCCCAGCCATGTCATGTTAGGGCTTGTGCAGCCCTGTGGTGTGGACAGCCCAGCCATGTCATGTTAGGGCTTGTGCAGCACTGTGGTGTGGACAGCCCGGCCGTGTCACACTGCTGGACAATGTGATGGCCCACAGGTAGAACCAACTTCTGCCCTCGGCCATGGCCCAAATGAGACCTGAGATATTCCTTTCCTGCCAAGTTTCAATTTTCTAACCGATATTTCTTCCTCCTACCTGTGCTCACAGACTGGGGAAGCAGGGCTTCAAAAGTCCTAACCCAGGTCTTCTTACATTTTTTCCACCCCTTTACACCATAGAAAAAAAATTTCATGGCCTAAGGCAGATAGGTATATCAAATAGGTATGCAGATCATTTCTGATAATAAACCAGCGTAGCTCAGAACCCAGCCCTTCTGCCCCAGCCCCGATCCTGGCACTCCTTGTGTTCAGGAATACTCTTTTGGAGGAGGTGAGCCAGCCGGGCCCAGCTTGACTCACCTTCCTTCTGCGTGAAACTGTGCTCCATTTGGATCAGTCCTAAAGACTCCCATGAGTCTTGCTAAGGAGAAAAACCTG